>NC_141695.1:1355211332-1356510681 GCF_964263255.1 Lissotriton vulgaris
TTTCACAATATTACTGTCTCCATAGTACTGATTATCAAGGCTTAGAAAATCCATTTATTATTGCTGTGCATTCGTTTGAAAATATTCAAGTTCTAATGGACTAACGGTGGACTTTTCCATCTGCAGAATATACTGAATGACCAGAGGTGGCAGTGCAGCAGAAGAGAATTTGTCAGCGTTCCTGAGACCCAAAAAAAAAAGCAATTCCTCAGCACTCTTCCATCCTTCATCAGTTTACATGGTAAGTCAAACTCACGTTGAATATATTTGCTTGTCATTAAAAAATTTCATAGCATCTGAGGGCCCTGAGTACCTTTTTAGTGGAGTCTTTGGCATGATTATATTTCTGTCAAGACTGTAGAAAAATGGATGACGTTACGGTGATCATCATATTTTCATCAAAGACTGTCTCCAAAGCTGACAAAGCCTGTGTTAGATACCTGTGCTAATAATGTGTCGTCAGAGGACATTACTGTCTTTAAGGCTGGAATGAGTTGCCTTAATTTGGAGCAATGGCTTGACTTTCTCATGGATTGAAGCTCATTTGACCTGTTTCCCTGCACTCTGTATGTGGGACTCTGATACTCCAGATGGATTGCTGTTTAGGATACTCTGCAGTTTTGCAACTCCATCTTCTTTTCAAAAGGAGCTCAATGCTTTCTCAGTACACTGCCTAGCCGCCTTGCAGTCATAATTAATTATAGTTACCTAGTGCATAATTGCCGGTGTCTCTTCCTCCTGTGTTTCCTCGTCACCCAGGGTGATTGGTCACGTGCTTTCCTGACACAATAAAGCTAGAGCAGGGTGTCATCTGACATGAGGGACAATCAGTTGCCTAGCAAGTGATAAGATACATTTATCATGGTATTGAAATGGGTTGCAGGGTAAATAGGGCACCCAGCTTAAAACCTAGATGGTTAGATGAATGAAACTGGGGCATTATTTGAGACTTGTGCATCTGTTTGAAGGTGCGGATAATCACAATGTTCTGGACTTCTCTATAGCTTAACTGATAGGGATGTACTAAGATGAAGATGTTAAGATGTTGTTTATAGTTTTTATTATTTCCACTAACTATAGCGTAAACCTTCCTCCCTTAACTTATCAGATCACTTAATTGCTATTGGCGTATCATAACCTAAAAGAATTGCACTGAAAAGGGGACGCCTTCACTTGGCTGGCAATCACACCTATTTATCTCGGTCCTGATGTAGCTGCTAGTTATGTAGAGAGTGTTGGCAAATGAGGCATAGAATTAAGATACGTACCCCAGTTTCATCATGAAAACTGAGATTTATTTTTTAGTAAGCATTGGATTTTTACAATATTACTGTCTCCATAGTGCTGATTATCAAGGCTTAGAAAATCCATTTATTATTGCTGTGCATTCGTTTGAAAATATTCAAGTTCTAATGGACTAACGGTGGACTTTTCCATCTGCAGAATATACTGAATGACCAGAGGTGGCAGTGCAGCAGAAGAGAATTTGTCTGCGTTCCTGAGACCCAAAAAAAAAACAATTCCTCAGCACTCTGCCATCCTTCATCAGTTTACATGGTAAGTCAAACTCACGTTGAATACATTTGCTTGTCATTGAAAAAGTTCATAGCATCTGAGGGCCCTGAGTACCTTTTTAGTGGGGTCTTTGGCATGATTATATTTCTGTCAAGACTGTAGAAAAATGGATGACGTTACGGTGATCATCATATTTTCATCAAAGACTTTGTCTCTAAAGCTGACAAAGCCTGTGTTAGATACCTGTGCTAATAATGTGTCCTCAGAGGACATTGCTGTCTTTAAGGCTGGAATGAGTTGCCTTAATTTGGAGCAATGGCGTGACTTTCTCATGGAGTGAAGCTCATTTGACCTGTTTCCCTGCACTCTGTATGTGGGACTCTGATACTCCAGATGGATTGCTGTTTAGGATACTCTGCAGTTTTGCAACTCCATCTTCTTTTCAAAAGGAGCTCAATGCTTTCTCAGTACACTGCCTAGCCGCCTTGCAGTCATAATTAATTATAGTTACCTAGTGCATAATTGCTGGTGTCTCCTCCTCCTGTGTTTCCTCGTCACCCAGGGTGATTGGTCACGTGCTGTCCTGACACCATAAAGCTAGAGCAGGGTGTCATCTGACATTAGGGACAATCAGTTGCCTAGCAAGTGATAAGATACATTTATCATGGTATTGAAATGGGTTGCAGGGTAAATAGGGCACCCAGCTTAAAACCTAGATGGTAAGACGAATGAAACTGGGGCATTATTTGAGACTTGTGCATCTGTTTGAAGGTGCGGATAATCACAATGTTCTGGACTTCTCTATAGCTTAACTGATAGGGATGTATTAAGATGAAGATGTTAAGATGTCGTTTATAGTTTTTATTATTCCCACTAACTATAGCGTAAACCTTCCTCCCTTAACTTATCAGATCTCTTAATTGCTATTGGCGTATCATAACCTAAAAGAATTGCACTGAAAAGGGGACGGCTTCACTTGGCTGGCAATCACACCTATTTATATAGGTCCTGATGTAGCTGCTAGTTGTGTAGAGAGTGTTGGCAAATGAGGCATAGAATTAAGATACGTACCCCAGTTTTATCATGAAAACTGAGATTTTAATTTTTAGTAAGCATTGGATTTTCACAATATTACTGTCTCCATAGTACTGATTTTCAAGGCTTAGAAAATCCATTTATTATTGCTGTGCATTCGTTTGAAAATATTCAAGTTCTATTGGACTAACAGTGGACTTTTCCATCTACAGAACATACTGAATGACCAGAGGTGGCAGTGCAGCAGAAGAGAATTTGTCAGCGTTCCTGAGACCCAAAAAAAAAAGCAATTCCTCAGCACTCTTCCATCCTTCATCAGTTTACATGGTAAGTCAAACTCACGTTGAATATATTTGCTTGTCATTGAAAAAGTTCATAGCATCTGAGGGCCCTGAGTACCTTTTTAGTGGGGTCTTTGGCATGATTATATTTCTGTCAAGACTGTAGAAAAATGGATGAGGTTACAGTGATCATCATATTTTCATCAAAGACTTTGTCTCTAAAGCTGACAAAGCCTGTGTTAGATACCTGTGCTAATAATGTGTCCTCAGAGGACATTGCTGTCTTTAAGGCTGGAATGAGTTGCCTTAATTTGGAGCAATGGCGTGACTTTCTCATGGAGTGAAGCTCATTTGACCTGTTTCCCTGCACTCTGTATGTGGGACTCTGATACTCCAGATGGATTGCTGTTTAGGATACTCTGCAGTTTTGCAAATCCATCTTCTTTTCAAAAGGAGCTCAATGCTTTCTCAGTACACTGCCTAGCCGCCTTGCAGTCATAATTAATTATAGTTACCTAGTGCATAATTGCCGGTGTCTCCTCCTCCTGTGTTTCCTCGTCACCCAGGGTGATTGGTCACGTGCTTTCCTGACACAATAAAGCTAGAGCACGGTGTCATCTGACATGAGGGACAATCAGTTTCCTAGCAAGTGATAAGATACATTTATCATGGTATTGAAATGGGTTGCAGGGTAAATAGGGCACCCAGCTTAAAACCTAGATGGTTAGATGAATGAAACTGGGGCATTATTTGAGACTTGTGCATCTGTTTGAAGGTGCGGATAATCACAATGTTCTGGACTTCTCTATAGCTTAACTGATAGGGAATGTACTAAGATGAAGATGTTAAGATGTTGTTTATAGTTTTTATTATTTCCACTAACTATAGCGTAAACCTTCCTCCCTTAACTTATCAGATCACTTAATTGCTATTGGCGTATCATAACCTAAAAGAATTGCACTGAAAAGGGGACGGCTTCACTTGGCTGGCAATCACACCTATTTATATAGGTCCTGATGTAGCTGCTAGTTGTGTAGAGTGTGTTGGCAAATGAGGCATAGAATTAAGATACGTACCCCAGTTTTATCATGAAAACTGAGATTTTAATTTTTAGTAAGCATTGGATTTTCACAATATTACTGTCTCCATAGTGCTGATTATCAAGGCTTAGAAAATCCATTTATTATTGCTGTGCATTCGTTTGAAAATATTCAAGTTCTAATGGACTAACGGTGGACTTTTCCATCTGCAGAATATACTGAATGACCAGAGGTGGCAGTGCAGCAGAAGAGAATTTGTCTGCGTTCCTGAGACCCAAAAAAAACAGCAATTCCTCAGCACTCTGCCATCCTTCATCAGTTTACATGGTAAGTCAAACTCACGTTGAATACATTTGCTTGTCATTGAAAAAGTTCATAGCATCTGAGGGCCCTGAGTACCTTTTTAGTGGGGTCTTTGGCATGATTATATTTCTGTCAAGACTGTAGAAAAATGGATGACGTTACGGTGATCATCACATTTTCATCAAAGACTTTGTCTCTAAAGCTGACAAAGCCTGTGTTAGATACCTGTGCTAATAATGTGTCCTCAGAGGACATTGCTGTCTTTAAGGCTGGAATGAGTTGCCTTAATTTGGAGCAATGGCGTGACTTTCTCATGGAGTGAAGCTCATTTGACCTGTTTCCCTGCACTCTGTATGTGGGACTCTGATACTCCAGATGGATTGCTGTTTAGGATACTCTGCAGTTTTGCAACTCCATCTTCTTTTCAAAAGGAGCTCAATGCTTTCTCAGTACACTGCCTAGCCGCCTTGCAGTCATAATTAATTATAGTTACCTAGTGCATAATTGCCGGTGTCTCCTCCTCCTGTGTTTCCTCGTCACCCAGGGTGATTGGTCACGTGCTTTCCTGACACAATAAAGCTAGAGCAGGGTGTCATCTGACATGAGGGACAATCAGTTGCCTAGCAAGTGATAAGATACATTTATCATGGTATTGAAATGGGTTGCAGGGTAAATAGGGCACCCAGCTTAAAACCTAGATGGTTAGATGAATGAAACTGGGGCATTATTTGAGACTTGTGCATCTGTTTGAAGGTGCGGATAATCACAATGTTCTGGACTTCTCTATAGCTTAACTGATAGGGATGTACTAAGATGAAGATGTTAAGATGTTGTTTATAGTTTTTATTATTTCCACTAACTATAGCGTAAACCTTCCTCCCTTAACTTATCAGATCACTTAATTGCTATTGGCGTATCATAACCTAAAAGAATTACACTGAAAAGGGGACGCCTTCACTTGGCTGGCAATCACACCTATTTATCTCGGTCCTGATGTAGCTGCTAGTTATGTAGAGAGTGTTGGCAAATGAGGCATAGAATTAAGATACGTACCCCAGTTTCATCATGAAAACTGAGATTTATTTTTTAGTAAGCATTGGATTTTTACAATATTACTGTCTCCATAGTACTGATTATCAAGGCTTAGAAAATCCATTTATTATTGCTGTGCATTCGTTTAAAAATATTCAAGTTCTAATGGACTAACGGTGGACTTTTCCATCTACAGAACATACTGAATGACCAGAGGTGGCAGTGCAGCAGAAGAGAATTTGTCAGCGTTCCTGAGACCCAAAAAAAAAGCAATTCCTCAGCACTCTTCCATCCTTCATCAGTTTACATGGTAAGTCAAACTCACGTTGAATATATTTGCTTGTCATTGAAAAAGTTCATAGCATCTGAGGGCCCTGAGTACCTTTTTAGTGGGGTCTTTGGCATGATTATATTTCTGTCAAGACTGTAGAAAAATGGATGAGGTTACGGTGATCATCATATTTTCATCAAAGACTTTGTCTCTAAAGCTGACAAAGCCTGTGTTAGATACCTGTGCTAATAATGTGTCCTCAGAGGACATTGCTGTCTTTAAGGCTGGAATGAGTTGCCTTAATTTGGAGCAATGGCGTGACTTTCTCATGGAGTGAAGCTCATTTGACCTGTTTCCCTGCACTCTGTATGTGGGACTCTGATACTCCAGATGGATTGCTGTTTAGGATACTCTGCAGTTTTGCAACTCCATCTTCTTTTCAAAAGGAGCTCAATGCTTTCTCAGTACACTGCCTAGCCGCCTTGCAGTCATAATTAATTATAGTTACCTAGTGCATAATTGCCGGTGTCTCCTCCTCCTGTGTTTCCTCGTCACCCAGGGTGATTGGTCACGTGCTTTCCTGACACAATAAAGCTAGAGCAGGGTGTCATCTGACATGAGGGACAATCAGTTGCCTAGCAAGTGATAAGATACATTTATCATGGTATTGAAATGGGTTGCAGGGTAAATAGGGCACCCAGCTTAAAACCTAGATGGTTAGATGAATGAAACTGGGGCATTATTTGAGACTTGTGCATCTGTTTGAAGGTGCGGATAATCGCAATGTTCTGGACTTCTCTATAGCTTAACTGATAGGGAATGTACTAAGATGAAGATGTTAAGATGTTGTTTATAGTTTTTATTATTTCCACTAACTATAGCGTAAACCTTCCTCCCTTAACTTATCAGATCACTTAATTGCTATTGGCGTATCATAACCTAAAAGAATTGCACTGAAAAGGGGACGGCTTCACTTGGCTGGCAATCACACCTATTTATATAGGTCCTGATGTAGCTGCTAGTTGTGTAGAGTGTGTTGGCAAATGAGGCATAGAATTAAGATACGTACCCCAGTTTTATCATGAAAACTGAGATTTTAATTTTTAGTAAGCATTGGATTTTCACAATATTACTGTCTCCATAGTGCTGATTATCAAGGCTTAGAAAATCCATTTATTATTGCTGTGCATTCGTTTGAAAATATTCAAGTTCAAATGGACTAACTGTGGACTTTTCCATCTGCAGAATATACTGAATGACCAGAGGTGGCAGTGCAGCAGAAGAGAATTTGTCTGCGTTCCTGAGACCCCAAAAAAAAGCAAATCCTCAGCACTCTGCCATCCTTCGTCAGTTTACATGGTAAGTCAAACTCACGTTGACTACATTTGCATGTCATTAAAAAATTTCATAGCATCTGAGGGCCCTGAGTACCTTTTTAGTGGAGTCTTTGGCATGATTATATTTCTGTCAAGACTGTAGAAAAATGGATGACGTTACGGTGATCATCATATTTTCATCAAAGACTGTCTCCAAAGCTGACAAAGCCTGTGTTAGATACCTGTGCTAATAATGTGTCGTCAGAGGACATTACTGTCTTTAAGGCTGGAATGAGTTGCCTTAATTTGGAGCAATGGCTTGACTTTCTCATGGATTGAAGCTCATTTGACCTGTTTCCCTGCACTCTGTATGTGGGACTCTGATACTCCAGATGGATTGCTGTTTAGGATACTCTGCAGTTTTGCAACTCCATCTCCTTTTCAAAAGGAGCTCAATGCTTTCTCAGTACACTGCCTAGCTGCCTTGCAGTCATAATTAATTATAGTTACCTAGTGCATAATTGCTGGTGTCTCCTCCTCCTGTGTTTCCTCGTCACCCAGGGTGATTGGTCACGTGCTGTCCTGACATCATAAAGCTAGAGCAGGGTGTCATCTGACATGAGGGACAATCAGTTGCCTAGCAAGTGATAAGATACATTTATCATGGTATTGAAATGGGTTGCAGGGTAAATAGGGCACCCAGCTAAAAACCTAGATGGTTAGATGAATGAAACTGGGGCAATATTTGAGACTTGTGCATCTGTTTGAAGGTGCGGATAATCACAATGTTCTGGACTTCTCTATAGCTTAACTGATAGGGATGTACTAAGATGAAGATGTTAAGATGTCGTTTATAGTTTTTATTATTCCCACTAACTATAGCGTAAACCTTCCTCCCTTAACTTATCAGTTTACTTAATTGCTATTGGCGTATCATAACCTAAAAGAATTGCACTGAAAAGGGGACGCCGTCACTTGGCTGGCAATCACACCTATTTATCTAGGTCCTGATGTAGCTGCTAGTTGTGTAGAGAGTGTTGGCAAATGAGGCATAGAATTAAGATACGTACCCCAGTTTTATCATGAAAACTGAGATTTTAATTTTTAGTAAGCATTGGATTTTCACAATATTACTGTCTCCATAGTACTGATTATCAAGGCTTAGAAAATCCATTTATTATTGCTGTGCATTCGTTTGAAAATATTCAAGTTCTAATGGACTAACGGTGGACTTTTCCATCTGCAGAATATACTGAATGACCAGAGGTGGCAGTGCAGCAGAAGAGAATTTGTCAGCGTTCCTGAGACCCAAAAAAAAAAGCAATTCCTCAGCACTCTTCCATCCTTCATCAGTTTACATGGTAAGTCAAACTCACGTTGAATATATTTGCTTGTCATTAAAAAATTTCATAGCATCTGAGGGCCCTGAGTACCTTTTTAGTGGAGTCTTTGGCATGATTATATTTCTGTCAAGACTGTAGAAAAATGGATGACGTTACGGTGATCATCATATTTTCATCAAAGACTGTCTCCAAAGCTGACAAAGCCTGTGTTAGATACCTGTGCTAATAATGTGTCGTCAGAGGACATTACTGTCTTTAAGGCTGGAATGAGTTGCCTTAATTTGGAGCAATGGCTTGACTTTCTCATGGATTGAAGCTCATTTGACCTGTTTCCCTGCACTCTGTATGTGGGACTCTGATACTCCAGATGGATTGCTGTTTAGGATACTCTGCAGTTTTGCAACTCCATCTTCTTTTCAAAAGGAGCTCAATGCTTTCTCAGTACACTGCCTAGCCGCCTTGCAGTCATAATTAATTATAGTTACCTAGTGCATAATTGCCGGTGTCTCTTCCTCCTGTGTTTCCTCGTCACCCAGGGTGATTGGTCACGTGCTTTCCTGACACAATAAAGCTAGAGCAGGGTGTCATCTGACATGAGGGACAATCAGTTGCCTAGCAAGTGATAAGATACATTTATCATGGTATTGAAATGGGTTGCAGGGTAAATAGGGCACCCAGCTTAAAACCTAGATGGTTAGATGAATGAAACTGGGGCATTATTTGAGACTTGTGCATCTGTTTGAAGGTGCGGATAATCACAATGTTCTGGACTTCTCTATAGCTTAACTGATAGGGATGTACTAAGATGAAGATGTTAAGATGTTGTTTATAGTTTTTATTATTTCCACTAACTATAGCGTAAACCTTCCTCCCTTAACTTATCAGATCACTTAATTGCTATTGGCGTATCATAACCTAAAAGAATTGCACTGAAAAGGGGACGCCTTCACTTGGCTGGCAATCACACCTATTTATCTCGGTCCTGATGTAGCTGCTAGTTATGTAGAGAGTGTTGGCAAATGAGGCATAGAATTAAGATACGTACCCCAGTTTCATCATGAAAACTGAGATTTATTTTTTAGTAAGCATTGGATTTTTACAATATTACTGTCTCCATAGTGCTGATTATCAAGGCTTAGAAAATCCATTTATTATTGCTGTGCATTCGTTTGAAAATATTCAAGTTCTAATGGACTAACGGTGGACTTTTCCATCTGCAGAATATACTGAATGACCAGAGGTGGCAGTGCAGCAGAAGAGAATTTGTCTGCGTTCCTGAGACCCAAAAAAAAAACAATTCCTCAGCACTCTGCCATCCTTCATCAGTTTACATGGTAAGTCAAACTCACGTTGAATACATTTGCTTGTCATTGAAAAAGTTCATAGCATCTGAGGGCCCTGAGTACCTTTTTAGTGGGGTCTTTGGCATGATTATATTTCTGTCAAGACTGTAGAAAAATGGATGACGTTACGGTGATCATCATATTTTCATCAAAGACTTTGTCTCTAAAGCTGACAAAGCCTGTGTTAGATACCTGTGCTAATAATGTGTCCTCAGAGGACATTGCTGTCTTTAAGGCTGGAATGAGTTGCCTTAATTTGGAGCAATGGCGTGACTTTCTCATGGAGTGAAGCTCATTTGACCTGTTTCCCTGCACTCTGTATGTGGGACTCTGATACTCCAGATGGATTGCTGTTTAGGATACTCTGCAGTTTTGCAACTCCATCTTCTTTTCAAAAGGAGCTCAATGCTTTCTCAGTACACTGCCTAGCCGCCTTGCAGTCATAATTAATTATAGTTACCTAGTGCATAATTGCTGGTGTCTCCTCCTCCTGTGTTTCCTCGTCACCCAGGGTGATTGGTCACGTGCTGTCCTGACACCATAAAGCTAGAGCAGGGTGTCATCTGACATTAGGGACAATCAGTTGCCTAGCAAGTGATAAGATACATTTATCATGGTATTGAAATGGGTTGCAGGGTAAATAGGGCACCCAGCTTAAAACCTAGATGGTAAGACGAATGAAACTGGGGCATTATTTGAGACTTGTGCATCTGTTTGAAGGTGCGGATAATCACAATGTTCTGGACTTCTCTATAGCTTAACTGATAGGGATGTATTAAGATGAAGATGTTAAGATGTCGTTTATAGTTTTTATTATTCCCACTAACTATAGCGTAAACCTTCCTCCCTTAACTTATCAGATCTCTTAATTGCTATTGGCGTATCATAACCTAAAAGAATTGCACTGAAAAGGGGACGGCTTCACTTGGCTGGCAATCACACCTATTTATATAGGTCCTGATGTAGCTGCTAGTTGTGTAGAGAGTGTTGGCAAATGAGGCATAGAATTAAGATACGTACCCCAGTTTTATCATGAAAACTGAGATTTTAATTTTTAGTAAGCATTGGATTTTCACAATATTACTGTCTCCATAGTACTGATTTTCAAGGCTTAGAAAATCCATTTATTATTGCTGTGCATTCGTTTGAAAATATTCAAGTTCTATTGGACTAACAGTGGACTTTTCCATCTACAGAACATACTGAATGACCAGAGGTGGCAGTGCAGCAGAAGAGAATTTGTCAGCGTTCCTGAGACCCAAAAAAAAAAGCAATTCCTCAGCACTCTTCCATCCTTCATCAGTTTACATGGTAAGTCAAACTCACGTTGAATATATTTGCTTGTCATTGAAAAAGTTCATAGCATCTGAGGGCCCTGAGTACCTTTTTAGTGGGGTCTTTGGCATGATTATATTTCTGTCAAGACTGTAGAAAAATGGATGAGGTTACAGTGATCATCATATTTTCATCAAAGACTTTGTCTCTAAAGCTGACAAAGCCTGTGTTAGATACCTGTGCTAATAATGTGTCCTCAGAGGACATTGCTGTCTTTAAGGCTGGAATGAGTTGCCTTAATTTGGAGCAATGGCGTGACTTTCTCATGGAGTGAAGCTCATTTGACCTGTTTCCCTGCACTCTGTATGTGGGACTCTGATACTCCAGATGGATTGCTGTTTAGGATACTCTGCAGTTTTGCAAATCCATCTTCTTTTCAAAAGGAGCTCAATGCTTTCTCAGTACACTGCCTAGCCGCCTTGCAGTCATAATTAATTATAGTTACCTAGTGCATAATTGCCGGTGTCTCCTCCTCCTGTGTTTCCTCGTCACCCAGGGTGATTGGTCACGTGCTTTCCTGACACAATAAAGCTAGAGCACGGTGTCATCTGACATGAGGGACAATCAGTTTCCTAGCAAGTGATAAGATACATTTATCATGGTATTGAAATGGGTTGCAGGGTAAATAGGGCACCCAGCTTAAAACCTAGATGGTTAGATGAATGAAACTGGGGCATTATTTGAGACTTGTGCATCTGTTTGAAGGTGCGGATAATCACAATGTTCTGGACTTCTCTATAGCTTAACTGATAGGGAATGTACTAAGATGAAGATGTTAAGATGTTGTTTATAGTTTTTATTATTTCCACTAACTATAGCGTAAACCTTCCTCCCTTAACTTATCAGATCACTTAATTGCTATTGGCGTATCATAACCTAAAAGAATTGCACTGAAAAGGGGACGGCTTCACTTGGCTGGCAATCACACCTATTTATATAGGTCCTGATGTAGCTGCTAGTTGTGTAGAGTGTGTTGGCAAATGAGGCATAGAATTAAGATACGTACCCCAGTTTTATCATGAAAACTGAGATTTTAATTTTTAGTAAGCATTGGATTTTCACAATATTACTGTCTCCATAGTGCTGATTATCAAGGCTTAGAAAATCCATTTATTATTGCTGTGCATTCGTTTGAAAATATTCAAGTTCTAATGGACTAACGGTGGACTTTTCCATCTGCAGAATATACTGAATGACCAGAGGTGGCAGTGCAGCAGAAGAGAATTTGTCTGCGTTCCTGAGACCCAAAAAAAACAGCAATTCCTCAGCACTCTGCCATCCTTCATCAGTTTACATGGTAAGTCAAACTCACGTTGAATACATTTGCTTGTCATTGAAAAAGTTCATAGCATCTGAGGGCCCTGAGTACCTTTTTAGTGGGGTCTTTGGCATGATTATATTTCTGTCAAGACTGTAGAAAAATGGATGACGTTACGGTGATCATCACATTTTCATCAAAGACTTTGTCTCTAAAGCTGACAAAGCCTGTGTTAGATACCTGTGCTAATAATGTGTCCTCAGAGGACATTGCTGTCTTTAAGGCTGGAATGAGTTGCCTTAATTTGGAGCAATGGCGTGACTTTCTCATGGAGTGAAGCTCATTTGACCTGTTTCCCTGCACTCTGTATGTGGGACTCTGATACTCCAGATGGATTGCTGTTTAGGATACTCTGCAGTTTTGCAACTCCATCTTCTTTTCAAAAGGAGCTCAATGCTTTCTCAGTACACTGCCTAGCCGCCTTGCAGTCATAATTAATTATAGTTACCTAGTGCATAATTGCCGGTGTCTCCTCCTCCTGTGTTTCCTCGTCACCCAGGGTGATTGGTCACGTGCTTTCCTGACACAATAAAGCTAGAGCAGGGTGTCATCTGACATGAGGGACAATCAGTTGCCTAGCAAGTGATAAGATACATTTATCATGGTATTGAAATGGGTTGCAGGGTAAATAGGGCACCCAGCTTAAAACCTAGATGGTTAGATGAATGAAACTGGGGCATTATTTGAGACTTGTGCATCTGTTTGAAGGTGCGGATAATCACAATGTTCTGGACTTCTCTATAGCTTAACTGATAGGGATGTACTAAGATGAAGATGTTAAGATGTTGTTTATAGTTTTTATTATTTCCACTAACTATAGCGTAAACCTTCCTCCCTTAACTTATCAGATCACTTAATTGCTATTGGCGTATCATAACCTAAAAGAATTACACTGAAAAGGGGACGCCTTCACTTGGCTGGCAATCACACCTATTTATCTCGGTCCTGATGTAGCTGCTAGTTATGTAGAGAGTGTTGGCAAATGAGGCATAGAATTAAGATACGTACCCCAGTTTCATCATGAAAACTGAGATTTATTTTTTAGTAAGCATTGGATTTTTACAATATTACTGTCTCCATAGTACTGATTATCAAGGCTTAGAAAATCCATTTATTATTGCTGTGCATTCGTTTAAAAATATTCAAGTTCTAATGGACTAACGGTGGACTTTTCCATCTACAGAACATACTGAATGACCAGAGGTGGCAGTGCAGCAGAAGAGAATTTGTCAGCGTTCCTGAGACCCAAAAAAAAAGCAATTCCTCAGCACTCTTCCATCCTTCATCAGTTTACATGGTAAGTCAAACTCACGTTGAATATATTTGCTTGTCATTGAAAAAGTTCATAGCATCTGAGGGCCCTGAGTACCTTTTTAGTGGGGTCTTTGGCATGATTATATTTCTGTTAAGACTGTAGAAAAATGGATGAGGTTACGGTGATCATCATATTTTCATCAAAGACTTTGTCTCTAAAGCTGACAAAGCCTGTGTTAGATACCTGTGCTAATAATGTGTCCTCAGAGGACATTGCTGTCTTTAAGGCTGGAATGAGTTGCCTTAATTTGGAGCAATGGCGTGACTTTCTCATGGAGTGAAGCTCATTTGACCTGTTTCCCTGCACTCTGTATGTGGGACTCTGATACTCCAGATGGATTGCTGTTTAGGATACTCTGCAGTTTTGCAACTCCATCTTCTTTTCAAAAGGAGCTCAATGCTTTCTCAGTACACTGCCTAGCCGCCTTGCAGTCATAATTAATTATAGTTACCTAGTGCATAATTGCCGGTGTCTCCTCCTCCTGTGTTTCCTCGTCACCCAGGGTGATTGGTCACGTGCTTTCCTGACACAATAAAGCTAGAGCAGGGTGTCATCTGACATGAGGGACAATCAGTTGCCTAGCAAGTGATAAGATACATTTATCATGGTATTGAAATGGGTTGCAGGGTAAATAGGGCACCCAGCTTAAAACCTAGATGGTTAGATGAATGAAACTGGGGCATTATTTGAGACTTGTGCATCTGTTTGAAGGTGCGGATAATCGCAATGTTCTGGACTTCTCTATAGCTTAACTGATAGGGAATGTACTAAGATGAAGATGTTAAGATGTTGTTTATAGTTTTTATTATTTCCACTAACTATAGCGTAAACCTTCCTCCCTTAACTTATCAGATCACTTAATTGCTATTGGCGTATCATAACCTAAAAGAATTGCACTGAAAAGGGGACGGCTTCACTTGGCTGGCAATCACACCTATTTATATAGGTCCTGATGTAGCTGCTAGTTGTGTAGAGTGTGTTGGCAAATGAGGCATAGAATTAAGATACGTACCCCAGTTTTATCATGAAAACTGAGATTTTAATTTTTAGTAAGCATTGGATTTTCACAATATTACTGTCTCCATAGTGCTGATTATCAAGGCTTAGAAAATCCATTTATTATTGCTGTGCATTCGTTTGAAAATATTCAAGTTCAAATGGACTAACTGTGGACTTTTCCATCTGCAGAATATACTGAATGACCAGAGGTGGCAGTGCAGCAGAAGAGAATTTGTCTGCGTTCCTGAGACCCCAAAAAAAAGCAAATCCTCAGCACTCTGCCATCCTTCGTCAGTTTACATGGTAAGTCAAACTCACGTTGACTACATTTGCATGTCATTAAAAAATTTCATAGCATCTGAGGGCCCTGAGTACCTTTTTAGTGGAGTCTTTGGCATGATTATATTTCTGTCAAGACTGTAGAAAAATGGATGACGTTACGGTGATCATCATATTTTCATCAAAGACTGTCTCCAAAGCTGACAAAGCCTGTGTTAGATACCTGTGCTAATAATGTGTCGTCAGAGGACATTACTGTCTTTAAGGCTGGAATGAGTTGCCTTAATTTGGAGCAATGGCTTGACTTTCTCATGGATTGAAGCTCATTTGACCTGTTTCCCTGCACTCTGTATGTGGGACTCTGATACTCCAGATGGATTGCTGTTTAGGATACTCTGCAGTTTTGCAACTCCATCTCCTTTTCAAAAGGAGCTCAATGCTTTCTCAGTACACTGCCTAGCTGCCTTGCAGTCATAATTAATTATAGTTACCTAGTGCATAATTGCTGGTGTCTCCTCCTCCTGTGTTTCCTCGTCACCCAGGGTGATTGGTCACGTGCTGTCCTGACATCATAAAGCTAGAGCAGGGTGTCATCTGACATGAGGGACAATCAGTTGCCTAGCAAGTGATAAGATACATTTATCATGGTATTGAAATGGGTTGCAGGGTAAATAGGGCACCCAGCTAAAAACCTAGATGGTTAGATGAATGAAACTGGGGCAATATTTGAGACTTGTGCATCTGTTTGAAGGTGCGGATAATCACAATGTTCTGGACTTCTCTATAGCTTAACTGATAGGGATGTACTAAGATGAAGATGTTAAGATGTCGTTTATAGTTTTTATTATTCCCACTAACTATAGCGTAAACCTTCCTCCCTTAACTTATCAGTTTACTTAATTGCTATTGGCGTATCATAACCTAAAAGAATTGCACTGAAAAGGGGACGCCGTCACTTGGCTGGCAATCACACCTATTTATCTAGGTCCTGATGTAGCTGCTAGTTGTGTAGAGAGTGTTGGCAAATGAGGCATAGAATTAAGATACGTACCCCAGTTTTATCATGAAAACTGAGATTTTAATTTTTAGTAAGCATTGGATTTTCACAATATTACTGTCTCCATAGTACTGATTATCAAGGCTTAGAAAATCCATTTATTATTGCTGTGCATTCGTTTGAAAATATTCAAGTTCTAATGGACTAACGGTGGACTTTTCCATCTGCAGAATATACTGAATGACCAGAGGTGGCAGTGCAGCAGAAGAGAATTTGTCAGCGTTCCTGAGACCCAAAAAAAAAAGCAATTCCTCAGCACTCTTCCATCCTTCATCAGTTTACATGGTAAGTCAAACTCACGTTGAATATATTTGCTTGTCATTAAAAAATTTCATAGCATCTGAGGGCCCTGAGTACCTTTTTAGTGGAGTCTTTGGCATGATTATGTTTCTGTCAAGACTGTAGAAAAATGGATGACGTTACGGTGATCATCATATTTTCATCAAAGACTGTCTCCAAAGCTGACAAAGCCTGTGTTAGATACCTGTGCTAATAATGTGTCGTCAGAGGACATTACTGTCTTTAAGGCTGGAATGAGTTGCCTTAATTTGGAGCAATGGCTTGACTTTCTCATGGATTGAAGCTCATTTGACCTGTTTCCCTGCACTCTGTATGTGGGACTCTGATACTCCAGATGGATTGCTGTTTAGGATACTCTGCAGTTTTGCAACTCCATCTTCTTTTCAAAAGGAGCTCAATGCTTTCTCAGTACACTGCCTAGCCGCCTTGCAGTCATAATTAATTATAGTTACCTAGTGCATAATTGCCGGTGTCTCTTCCTCCTGTGTTTCCTCGTCACCCAGGGTGATTGGTCACGTGCTTTCCTGACACAATAAAGCTAGAGCAGGGTGTCATCTGACATGAGGGACAATCAGTTGCCTAGCAAGTGATAAGATACATTTATCATGGTATTGAAATGGGTTGCAGGGTAAATAGGGCAACCAGCTTAAAACCTAGATGGTTAGATGAATGAAACTGGGGCATTATTTGAGACTTTTGCATCTGTTTGAAGGTGCGGATAATCACAATGTTCTGGACTTCTCTATAGCTTAACTGATAGGGATGTACTAAGATGAAGATGTTAAGATGTTGTTTATAGTTTTTATTATTTCCACTAACTATAGCGTAAACCTTCCTCCCTTAACTTATCAGATCACTTAATTGCTATTGGCGTATCATAACCTAAAAGAATTGCACTGAAAAGGGGACGCCTTCACTTGGCTGGCAATCACACCTATTTATCTCGGTCCTGATGTAGCTGCTAGTTATGTAGAGAGTGTTGGCAAATGAGGCATAGAATTAAGATACGTACCCCAGTTTCATCATGAAAACTGAGATTTATTTTTTAGTAAGCATTGGATTTTTACAATATTACTGTCTCCATAGTGCTGATTATCAAGGCTTAGAAAATCCATTTATTATTGCTGTGCATTCGTTTGAAAATATTCAAGTTCTAATGGACTAACGGTGGACTTTTCCATCTGCAGAATATACTGAATGACCAGAGGTGGCAGTGCAGCAGAAGAGAATTTGTCTGCGTTCCTGAGACCCAAAAAAAAAACAATTCCTCAGCACTCTGCCATCCTTCATCAGTTTACATGGTAAGTCAAACTCACGTTGAATACATTTGCTTGTCATTGAAAAAGTTCATAGCATCTGAGGGCCCTGAGTACCTTTTTAGTGGGGTCTTTGGCATGATTATATTTCTGTCAAGACTGTAGAAAAATGGATGACGTTACGGTGATCATCATATTTTCATCAAAGACTTTGTCTCTAAAGCTGACAAAGCCTGTGTTAGATACCTGTGCTAATAATGTGTCCTCAGAGGACATTGCTGTCTTTAAGGCTGGAATGAGTTGCCTTAATTTGGAGCAATGGCGTGACTTTCTCATGGAGTGAAGCTCATTTGACCTGTTTCCCTGCACTCTGTATGTGGGACTCTGATACTCCAGATGGATTGCTGTTTAGGATACTCTGCAGTTTTGCAACTCCATCTTCTTTTCAAAAGGAGCTCAATGCTTTCTCAGTACACTGCCTAGCCGCCTTGCAGTCATAATTAATTATAGTTACCTAGTGCATAATTGCTGGTGTCTCCTCCTCCTGTGTTTCCTCGTCACCCAGGGTGATTGGTCACGTGCTGTCCTGACACCATAAAGCTAGAGCAGGGTGTCATCTGACATTAGGGACAATCAGTTGCCTAGCAAGTGATAAGATACATTTATCATGGTATTGAAATGGGTTGCAGGGTAAATAGGGCACCCAGCTTAAAACCTAGATGGTAAGACGAATGAAACTGGGGCATTATTTGAGACTTGTGCATCTGTTTGAAGGTGCGGATAATCACAATGTTCTGGACTTCTCTATAGCTTAACTGATAGGGATGTATTAAGATGAAGATGTTAAGATGTCGTTTATAGTTTTTATTATTCCCACTAACTATAGCGTAAACCTTCCTCCCTTAACTTATCAGATCTCTTAATTGCTATTGGCGTATCATAACCTAAAAGAATTGCACTGAAAAGGGGACGGCTTCACTTGGCTGGCAATCACACCTATTTATATAGGTCCTGATGTAGCTGCTAGTTGTGTAGAGAGTGTTGGCAAATGAGGCATAGAATTAAGATACGTACCCCAGTTTTATCATGAAAACTGAGATTTTAATTTTTAGTAAGCATTGGATTTTCACAATATTACTGTCTCCATAGTACTGATTTTCAAGGCTTAGAAAATCCATTTATTATTGCTGTGCATTCGTTTGAAAATATTCAAGTTCTATTGGACTAACAGTGGACTTTTCCATCTACAGAACATACTGAATGACCAGAGGTGGCAGTGCAGCAGAAGAGAATTTGTCAGCGTTCCTGAGACCCAAAAAAAAAAGCAATTCCTCAGCACTCTTCCATCCTTCATCAGTTTACATGGTAAGTCAAACTCACGTTGAATATATTTGCTTGTCATTGAAAAAGTTCATAGCATCTGAGGGCCCTGAGTACCTTTTTAGTGGGGTCTTTGGCATGATTATATTTCTGTCAAGACTGTAGAAAAATGGATGAGGTTACAGTGATCATCATATTTTCATCAAAGACTTTGTCTCTAAAGCTGACAAAGCCTGTGTTAGATACCTGTGCTAATAATGTGTCCTCAGAGGACATTGCTGTCTTTAAGGCTGGAATGAGTTGCCTTAATTTGGAGCAATGGCGTGACTTTCTCATGGAGTGAAGCTCATTTGACCTGTTTCCCTGCACTCTGTATGTGGGACTCTGATACTCCAGATGGATTGCTGTTTAGGATACTCTGCAGTTTTGCAAATCCATCTTCTTTTCAAAAGGAGCTCAATGCTTTCTCAGTACACTGCCTAGCCGCCTTGCAGTCATAATTAATTATAGTTACCTAGTGCATAATTGCCGGTGTCTCCTCCTCCTGTGTTTCCTCGTCACCCAGGGTGATTGGTCACGTGCTTTCCTGACACAATAAAGCTAGAGCACGGTGTCATCTGACATGAGGGACAATCAGTTTCCTAGCAAGTGATAAGATACATTTATCATGGTATTGAAATGGGTTGCAGGGTAAATAGGGCACCCAGCTTAAAACCTAGATGGTTAGATGAATGAAACTGGGGCATTATTTGAGACTTGTGCATCTGTTTGAAGGTGCGGATAATCACAATGTTCTGGACTTCTCTATAGCTTAACTGATAGGGAATGTACTAAGATGAAGATGTTAAGATGTTGTTTATAGTTTTTATTATTTCCACTAACTATAGCGTAAACCTTCCTCCCTTAACTTATCAGATCACTTAATTGCTATTGGCGTATCATAACCTAAAAGAATTGCACTGAAAAGGGGACGGCTTCACTTGGCTGGCAATCACACCTATTTATATAGGTCCTGATGTAGCTGCTAGTTGTGTAGAGTGTGTTGGCAAATGAGGCATAGAATTAAGATACGTACCCCAGTTTTATCATGAAAACTGAGATTTTAATTTTTAGTAAGCATTGGATTTTCACAATATTACTGTCTCCATAGTGCTGATTATCAAGGCTTAGAAAATCCATTTATTATTGCTGTGCATTCGTTTGAAAATATTCAAGTTCTAATGGACTAACGGTGGACTTTTCCATCTGCAGAATATACTGAATGACCAGAGGTGGCAGTGCAGCAGAAGAGAATTTGTCTGCGTTCCTGAGACCCAAAAAAAACAGCAATTCCTCAGCACTCTGCCATCCTTCATCAGTTTACATGGTAAGTCAAACTCACGTTGAATACATTTGCTTGTCATTGAAAAAGTTCATAGCATCTGAGGGCCCTGAGTACCTTTTTAGTGGGGTCTTTGGCATGATTATATTTCTGTCAAGACTGTAGAAAAATGGATGACGTTACGGTGATCATCACATTTTCATCAAAGACTTTGTCTCTAAAGCTGACAAAGCCTGTGTTAGATACCTGTGCTAATAATGTGTCCTCAGAGGACATTGCTGTCTTTAAGGCTGGAATGAGTTGCCTTAATTTGGAGCAATGGCGTGACTTTCTCATGGAGTGAAGCTCATTTGACCTGTTTCCCTGCACTCTGTATGTGGGACTCTGATACTCCAGATGGATTGCTGTTTAGGATACTCTGCAGTTTTGCAACTCCATCTTCTTTTCAAAAGGAGCTCAATGCTTTCTCAGTACACTGCCTAGCCGCCTTGCAGTCATAATTAATTATAGTTACCTAGTGCATAATTGCCGGTGTCTCCTCCTCCTGTGTTTCCTCGTCACCCAGGGTGATTGGTCACGTGCTTTCCTGACACAATAAAGCTAGAGCAGGGTGTCATCTGACATGAGGGACAATCAGTTGCCTAGCAAGTGATAAGATACATTTATCATGGTATTGAAATGGGTTGCAGGGTAAATAGGGCACCCAGCTTAAAACCTAGATGGTTAGATGAATGAAACTGGGGCATTATTTGAGACTTGTGCATCTGTTTGAAGGTGCGGATAATCACAATGTTCTGGACTTCTCTATAGCTTAACTGATAGGGATGTACTAAGATGAAGATGTTAAGATGTTGTTTATAGTTTTTATTATTTCCACTAACTATAGCGTAAACCTTCCTCCCTTAACTTATCAGATCACTTAATTGCTATTGGCGTATCATAACCTAAAAGAATTACACTGAAAAGGGGACGCCTTCACTTGGCTGGCAATCACACCTATTTATCTCGGTCCTGATGTAGCTGCTAGTTATGTAGAGAGTGTTGGCAAATGAGGCATAGAATTAAGATACGTACCCCAGTTTCATCATGAAAACTGAGATTTATTTTTTAGTAAGCATTGGATTTTTACAATATTACTGTCTCCATAGTACTGATTATCAAGGCTTAGAAAATCCATTTATTATTGCTGTGCATTCGTTTAAAAATATTCAAGTTCTAATGGACTAACGGTGGACTTTTCCATCTACAGAACATACTGAATGACCAGAGGTGGCAGTGCAGCAGAAGAGAATTTGTCAGCGTTCCTGAGACCCAAAAAAAAAGCAATTCCTCAGCACTCTTCCATCCTTCATCAGTTTACATGGTAAGTCAAACTCACGTTGAATATATTTGCTTGTCATTGAAAAAGTTCATAGCATCTGAGGGCCCTGAGTACCTTTTTAGTGGGGTCTTTGGCATGATTATATTTCTGTCAAGACTGTAGAAAAATGGATGAGGTTACGGTGATCATCATATTTTCATCAAAGACTTTGTCTCTAAAGCTGACAAAGCCTGTGTTAGATACCTGTGCTAATAATGTGTCCTCAGAGGACATTGCTGTCTTTAAGGCTGGAATGAGTTGCCTTAATTTGGAGCAATGGCGTGACTTTCTCATGGAGTGAAGCTCATTTGACCTGTTTCCCTGCACTCTGTATGTGGGACTCTGATACTCCAGATGGATTGCTGTTTAGGATACTCTGCAGTTTTGCAACTCCATCTTCTTTTCAAAAGGAGCTCAATGCTTTCTCAGTACACTGCCTAGCCGCCTTGCAGTCATAATTAATTATAGTTACCTAGTGCATAATTGCCGGTGTCTCCTCCTCCTGTGTTTCCTCGTCACCCAGGGTGATTGGTCACGTGCTTTCCTGACACAATAAAGCTAGAGCAGGGTGTCATCTGACATGAGGGACAATCAGTTGCCTAGCAAGTGATAAGATACATTTATCATGGTATTGAAATGGGTTGCAGGGTAAATAGGGCACCCAGCTTAAAACCTAGATGGTTAGATGAATGAAACTGGGGCATTATTTGAGACTTGTGCATCTGTTTGAAGGTGCGGATAATCGCAATGTTCTGGACTTCTCTATAGCTTAACTGATAGGGAATGTACTAAGATGAAGATGTTAAGATGTTGTTTATAGTTTTTATTATTTCCACTAACTATAGCGTAAACCTTCCTCCCTTAACTTATCAGATCACTTAATTGCTATTGGCGTATCATAACCTAAAAGAATTGCACTGAAAAGGGGACGGCTTCACTTGGCTGGCAATCACACCTATTTATATAGGTCCTGATGTAGCTGCTAGTTGTGTAGAGTGTGTTGGCAAATGAGGCATAGAATTAAGATACGTACCCCAGTTTTATCATGAAAACTGAGATTTTAATTTTTAGTAAGCATTGGATTTTCACAATATTACTGTCTCCATAGTGCTGATTATCAAGGCTTAGAAAATCCATTTATTATTGCTGTGCATTCGTTTGAAAATATTCAAGTTCAAATGGACTAACGGTGGACTTTTCCATCTGCAGAATATACTGAATGACCAGAGGTGGCAGTGCAGCAGAAGAGAATTTGTCTGCGTTCCTGAGACCCCAAAAAAAAGCAAATCCTCAGCACTCTGCCATCCTTCGTCAGTTTACATGGTAAGTCAAACTCACGTTGACTACATTTGCATGTCATTAAAAAATTTCATAGCATCTGAGGGCCCTGAGTACCTTTTTAGTGGAGTCTTTGGCATGATTATATTTCTGTCAAGACTGTAGAAAAATGGATGACGTTACGGTGATCATCATATTTTCATCAAAGACTGTCTCCAAAGCTGACAAAGCCTGTGTTAGATACCTGTGCTAATAATGTGTCGTCAGAGGACATTACTGTCTTTAAGGCTGGAATGAGTTGCCTTAATTTGGAGCAATGGCTTGACTTTCTCATGGATTGAAGCTCATTTGACCTGTTTCCCTGCACTCTGTATGTGGGACTCTGATACTCCAGATGGATTGCTGTTTAGGATACTCTGCAGTTTTGCAACTCCATCTCCTTTTCAAAAGGAGCTCAATGCTTTCTCAGTACACTGCCTAGCCGCCTTGCAGTCATAATTAATTATAGTTACCTAGTGCATAATTGCCGGTGTCTCCTCCTCCTGTGTTTCCTCGTCACCCAGGGTGATTGGTCACGTGCTTTCCTGACACAATAAAGCTAGAGCAGGGTGTCATCTGACATGAGGGACAATCAGTTGCCTAGCAAGTGATAAGATACATTTATCATGGTATTGAAATGGGTTGCAGGGTAAATAGGGCACCCAGCTTAAAACCTAGATGGTTAGATGAATGAAACTGGGGCATTATTTGAGACTTGTGCATCTGTTTGAAGGTGCGGATAATCACAATGTTCTGGACTTCTCTATAGCTTAACTGATAGGGATGTACTAAGATGAAGATGTTAAGATGTTGTTTATAGTTTTTATTATTTCCACTAACTATAGCGTAAACCTTCCTCCCTTAACTTATCAGATCACTTAATTGCTATTGGCGTATCATAACCTAAAAGAATTGCACTGAAAAGGGGACGCCTTCACTTGGCTGGCAATCACACCTATTTATCTCGGTCCTGATGTAGCTGCTAGTTATGTAGAGAGTGTTGGCAAATGAGGCATAGAATTAAGATACGTACCCCAGTTTCATCATGAAAACTGAGATTTATTTTTTAGTAAGCATTGGATTTTTACAATATTACTGTCTCCATAGTGCTGATTATCAAGGCTTAGAAAATCCATTTATTATTGCTGTGCATTCGTTTGAAAATATTCAAGTTCTAATGGACTAACGGTGGACTTTTCCATCTGCAGAATATACTGAATGACCAGAGGTGGCAGTGCAGCAGAAGAGAATTTGTCTGCGTTCCTGAGACCCAAAAAAAAAGCAATTCCTCAGCACTCTGCCATCCTTCATCAGTTTACATGGTAAGTCAAACTCACGTTGAATACATTTGCTTGTCATTGAAAAAGTTCATAGCATCTGAGGGCCCTGAGTACCTTTTTAGTGGGGTCTTTGGCATGATTATATTTCTGTCAAGACTGTAGAAAAATGGATGACGTTACGGTGATCATCATATTTTCATCAAAGACTTTGTCTCTAAAGCTGACAAAGCCTGTGTTAGATACCTGTGCTAATAATGTGTCCTCAGAGGACATTGCTGTCTTTAAGGCTGGAATGAGTTGCCTTAATTTGGAGCAATGGCGTGACTTTCTCATGGAGTGAAGCTCATTTGACCTGTTTCCCTGCACTCTGTATGTGGGACTCTGATACTCCAGATGGATTGCTGTTTAGGATACTCTGCAGTTTTGCAACTCCATCTTCTTTTCAAAAGGAGCTCAATGCTTTCTCAGTACACTGCCTAGCCGCCTTGCAGTCATAATTAATTATAGTTACCTAGTGCATAATTGCTGGTGTCTCCTCCTCCTGTGTTTCCTCGTCACCCAGGGTGATTGGTCACGTGCTGTCCTGACACCATAAAGCTAGAGCAGGGTGTCATCTGACATTAGGGACAATCAGTTGCCTAGCAAGTGATAAGATACATTTATCATGGTATTGAAATGGGTTGCAGGGTAAATAGGGCACCCAGCTTAAAACCTAGATGGTAAGACGAATGAAACTGGGGCATTATTTGAGACTTGTGCATCTGTTTGAAGGTGCGGATAATCACAATGTTCTGGACTTCTCTATAGCTTAACTGATAGGGATGTATTAAGATGAAGATGTTAAGATGTCGTTTATAGTTTTTATTATTCCCACTAACTATAGCGTAAACCTTCCTCCCTTAACTTATCAGATCTCTTAATTGCTATTGGCGTATCATAACCTAAAAGAATTGTACTGAAAAGGGGACGGCTTCACTTGGCTGGCAATCACACCTATTTATATAGGTCCTGATGTAGCTGCTAGTTGTGTAGAGAGTGTTGGCAAATGAGGCATAGAATTAAGATACGTACCCCAGTTTTATCATGAAAACTGAGATTTTAATTTTTAGTAAGCATTGGATTTTCACAATATTACTGTCTCCATAGTACTGATTATCAAGGCTTAGAAAATCCATTTATTATTGCTGTGCATTCGTTTGAAAATATTCAAGTTCTAATGGACTAACGGTGGACTTTTCCATCTACAGAACATACTGAATGACCAGAGGTGGCAGTGCAGCAGAAGAGAATTTGTCAGCGTTCCTGAGACCCAAAAAAAAAAGCAATTCCTCAGCACTCTTCCATCCTTCATCAGTTTACATGGTAAGTCAAACTCACGTTGAATATATTTGCTTGTCATTGAAAAAGTTCATAGCATCTGAGGGCCCTGAGTACCTTTTTAGTGGGGTCTTTGGCATGATTATATTTCTGTCAAGACTGTAGAAAAATGGATGAGGTTACGGTGATCATCATATTTTCATCAAAGACTTTGTCTCTAAAGCTGACAAAGCCTGTGTTAGATACCTGTGCTAATAATGTGTCCTCAGAGGACATTGCTGTCTTTAAGGCTGGAATGAGTTGCCTTAATTTGGAGCAATGGCGTGACTTTCTCATGGAGTGAAGCTCATTTGACCTGTTTCCCTGCACTCTGTATGTGGGACTCTGATACTCCAGATGGATTGCTGTTTAGGATACTCTGCAGTTTTGCAAATCCATCTTCTTTTCAAAAGGAGCTCAATGCTTTCTCAGTACACTGCCTAGCCGCCTTGCAGTCATAATTAATTATAGTTACCTAGTGCATAATTGCCGGTGTCTCCTCCTCCTGTGTTTCCTCGTCACCCAGGGTGATTGGTCACGTGCTTTCCTGACACAATAAAGCTAGAGCAGGGTGTCATCTGACATGAGGGACAATCAGTTTCCTAGCAAGTGATAAGATACATTTATCATGGTATTGAAATGGGTTGCAGGGTAAATAGGGCACCCAGCTTAAAACCTAGATGGTTAGATGAATGAAACTGGGGCATTATTTGAGACTTGTGCATCTGTTTGAAGGTGCGGATAATCACAATGTTCTGGACTTCTCTATAGCTTGACTGATAGGGAATGTACTAAGATGAAGATGTTAAGATGTTGTTTATAGTTTTTATTATTTCCACTAACTATAGCGTAAACCTTCCTCCCTTAACTTATCAGATCACTTAATTGCTATTGGCGTATCATAACCTAAAAGAATTGCACTGAAAAGGGGACGGCTTCACTTGGCTGGCAATCACACCTATTTATATAGGTCCTGATGTAGCTGCTAGTTGTGTAGAGTGTGTTGGCAAATGAGGCATAGAATTAAGATACGTACCCCAGTTTTATCATGAAAACTGAGATTTTAATTTTTAGTAAGCATTGGACTTTCACAATATTACTGTCTCCATAGTGCTGATTATCAAGGCTTAGAAAATCCATTTATTATTGCTGTGCATTCGTTTGAAAATATTCAAGTTCTAATGGACTAACGGTGGACTTTTCCATCTGCAGAATATACTGAATGACCAGAGGTGGCAGTGCAGCAGAAGAGAATTTGTCTGCGTTCCTGAGACCCCCAAAAAAAGCAAATCCTCAGCACTCTGCCATCCTTCATCAGTTTACATGGTAAGTCAAACTCACGTTGACTACATTTGCTTGTCATTAAAAAATTTCATAGCATCTGAGGGCCCTGAGTACCTTTTTAGTGGAGTCTTTGGCATGATTATATTTCTGTCAAGACTGTAGAAAAATGGATGACGTTACGGTGATCATCATATTTTCATCAAAGACTGTCTCCAAAGCTGACAAAGCCTGTGTTAGATACCTGTGCTAATAATGTGTCGTCAGAGGACATTACTGTCTTTAAGGCTGGAATGAGTTGCCTTAATTTGGAGCAATGGCTTGACTTTCTCATGGATTGAAGCTCATTTGACCTGTTTCCCTGCACTCTGTATGTGGGACTCTGATACTCCAGATGGATTGCTGTTTAGGATACTCTGCAGTTTTGCAACTCCATCTCCTTTTCAAAAGGAGCTCAATGCTTTCTCAGTACACTGCCTAGCTGCCTTGCAGTCATAATTAATTATAGTTACCTAGTGCATAATTGCTGGTGTCTCCTCCTGCTGTGTTTCCTCGTCACCCAGGGTGATTGGTCAAGTGCTGTCCTGACATCATAAAGCTAGAGCAGGGTGTCATCTGACATGAGGGACAATCAGTTGCCTAGCAAGTGATAAGATACATTTATCATGGTATTGAAATGGGTTGCAGGGTAAATAGGGCACCCAGCTTAAAACCTAGATGGTTAGATGAATGAAACTGGGGCAATATTTGAGACTTGTGCATCTGTTTGAAGGTGCGGATAATCACAATGTTCTGGACTTCTCTATAGCTTAACTGATAGGGATGTACTAAGATGAAGATGTTAAGATGTCGTTTATAGTTTTTATTATTCCCACTAACTATAGCGTAAACCTTCCTCCCTTAACTTATCAGTTTACTTAATTGCTATTGGCGTATCATAACCTAAAAGAATTGCACTGAAAAGGGGACGGCTTCACTTGGCTGGCAATCACACCTATTTATATAGGTCCTGATGTAGCTGCTAGTTGTGTAGAGAGTATTGGCAAATGAGGCATAGAATTAAGATACGTACCCCAGTTTTATCATGAAAACTGAGATTTTAATTTTTAGTAAGCATTGGATTTTCACAATATTACTGTCTCCATAGTGCTGATTATCAAGGCTTAGAAAATCCATTTATTATTGCTGTGCATTCGTTTGAAAATATTCAAGTTCTAATGGACTAACGGTGGACTTTTCCATCTGCAGAATATACTGAATGACCAGAGGTGGCAGTGCAGCAGAAGAGAATTTGTCTGCGTTCCTGAGACCCAAAAAAAAAGCAATTCCTCAGCACTCTGCCATCCTTCATCAGTTTACATGGTAAGTCAAACTCACGTTGAATACATTTGCTTGTCATTGAAAAAGTTCATAGCATCTGAGGGCCCTGAGTACCTTTTTAGTGGGGTCTTTGGCATGATTATATTTCTGTCAAGACTGTAGAAAAATGGATGACGTTACGGTGATCATCATATTTTCATCAAAGACTTTGTCTCTAAAGCTGACAAAGCCTGTGTTAGATACCTGTGCTAATAATGTGTCCTCAGAGGACATTGCTGTCTTTAAGGCTGGAATGAGTTGCCTTAATTTGGAGCAATGGCGTGACTTTCTCATGGAGTGAAGCTCATTTGACCTGTTTCCCTGCACTCTGTATGTGGGACTCTGATACTCCAGATGGATTGCTGTTTAGGATACTCTGCAGTTTTGCAACTCCATCTTCTTTTCAAAAGGAGCTCAATGCTTTCTCAGTACACTGCCTAGCCGCCTTGCAGTCATAATTAATTATAGTTACCTAGTGCATAATTGCTGGTGTCTCCTCCTCCTGTGTTTCCTCGTCACCCAGGGTGATTGGTCACGTGCTGTCCTGACACCATAAAGCTAGAGCAGGGTGTCATCTGACATTAGGGACAATCAGTTGCCTAGCAAGTGATAAGATACATTTATCATGGTATTGAAATGGGTTGCAGGGTAAATAGGGCACCCAGCTTAAAACCTAGATGGTAAGACGAATGAAACTATGGCATTATTTGAGACTTGTGCATCTGTTTGAAGGTGCGGATAATCACAATGTTCTGGACTTCTCTATAGCTTAACTGATAGGGATGTATTAAGATGAAGATGTTAAGATGTCGTTTATAGTTTTTATTATTCCCACTAACTATAGCGTAAACCTTCCTCCCTTAACTTATCAGATCTCTTAATTGCTATTGGCGTATCATAACCTAAAAGAATTGTACTGAAAAGGGGACGGCTTCACTTGGCTGGCAATCACACCTATTTATATAGGTCCTGATGTAGCTGCTAGTTGTGTAGAGAGTGTTGGCAAATGAGGCATAGAATTAAGATACGTACCCCAGTTTTATCATGAAAACTGAGATTTTAATTTTTAGTAAGCATTGGATTTTCACAATATTACTGTCTCCATGGTACTGATTATCAAGGCTTAGAAAATCCATTTATTATTGCTGTGCATTCGTTTGAAAATATTCAAGTTCTAATGGACTAACGGTGGACTTTTCCATCTGCAGAATATACTGACTGACCAGAGGTGGCAGTGCAGCAGAAGAGAATTTGTCAGCGTTCCTGAGACCCAAAAAAAAAAAGCAATTCCTCAGCACTCTTCCATCCTTCATCAGTTTACATGGTAAGTCAAACTCACGTTGAATATATTTGCTTGTCATTGAAAAAGTTCATAGCATCTGAGGGCCCTGAGTACCTTTTTAGTGGGGTCTTTGGCATGATTATATTTCTGTCAAGACTGTAGAAAAATGGATGAGGTTACGGTGATCATCATATTTTCATCAAAGACTTTGTCTCTAAAGCTGACAAAGCCTGTGTTAGATACCTGTGCTAATAATGTGTCCTCAGAGGACATTGCTGTCTTTAAGGCTGGAATGAGTTGCCTTAATTTGGAGCAATGGCGTGACTTTCTCATGGAGTGAAGCTCATTTGACCTGTTTCCCTGCACTCTGTATGTGGGACTCTGATACTCCAGATGGATTGCTGTTTAGGATACTCTGCAGTTTTGCAACTCCATCTTCTTTTCAAAAGGAGCTCAATGCTTTCTCAGTACACTGCCTAGCCGCCTTGCAGTCATAATTAATTATAGTTACCTAGTGCATAATTGCCGGTGTCTCCTCCTCCTGTGTTTCCTCGTCACCCAGGGTGATTGGTCACGTGCTTTCCTGACACAATAAAGCTAGAGCAGGGTGTCATCTGACATGAGGGACAATCAGTTGCCTAGCAAGTGATAAGATACATTTATCATGGTATTGAGATGGGTTGCAGGGTAAATAGGGCACCCAGCTTAAAACCTAGATGGTTAGATGAATGAAACTGGGGCATTATTTGAGACTTGTGCATCTGTTTGAAGGTGCGGATAATCACAATGTTCTGGACTTCTCTATAGCTTAACTGATAGGGATGTACTAAGATGAAGATGTTAAGATGTTGTTTATAGTTTTTATTATTTCCACTAACTATAGCGTAAACCTTCCTCCCTTAACTTATCAGATCACTTAATTGCTATTGGTGTATCATAACCTAAAAGAATTGCACTGAAAAGGGGACGGCTTCACTTGGCTGGCAATCACACCTATTTATATAGGTCCTGATGTAGCTGCTAGTTGTGTAGAGTGTGTTGGCAAATGAGGCATAGAATTAAGATACGTACCCCAGTTTTATCATGAAAACTGAGATTTTAATTTTTAGTAAGCATTGGATTTTCACAATATTACTGTCTCCATAGTGCTGATTATCAAGGCTTAGAAAATCCATTTATTATTGCTGTGCATTCGTTTGAAAATATTCAAGTTCTAATGGACTAACGGTGGACTTTTCCATCTGCAGAATATACTGAATGACCAGAGGTGGCAGTGCAGCAGAAGAGAATTTGTCTGCGTTCCTGAGACCCCAAAAAAAAGCAAATCCTCAGCACTCTGCCATCCTTCATCAGTTTACATGGTAAGTCAAACTCACGTTGACTACATTTGCTTGTCATTAAAAAATTTAATAGCATCTGAGGGCCCTGAGTACCTTTTTAGTGGAGTCTTTGGCATGATTATATTTCTGTCAAGACTGTAGAAAAATGGATGACGTTACGGTGATCATCATATTTTCATCAAAGACTGTCTCCAAAGCTGACAAAGCCTGTGTTAGATACCTGTGCTAATAATGTGTCGTCAGAGGACATTACTGTCTTTAAGGCTGGAATGAGTTGCCTTAATTTGGAGCAATGGCTTGACTTTCTCATGGATTGAAGCTCATTTGACCTGTTTCCCTGCACTCTGTATGTGGGACTCTGATACTCCAGATGGATTGCTGTTTAGGATACTCTGCAGTTTTGCAACTCCATCTCCTTTTCAAAAGGAGCTCAATGCTTTCTCAGTACACTGCCTAGCTGCCTTGCAGTCATAATTAATTATAGTTACCTAGTGCATAATTGCTGGTGTCTCCTCCTGCTGTGTTTCCTCGTCACCCAGGGTGATTGGTCAAGTGCTGTCCTGACATCATAAAGCTAGAGCAGGGTGTCATCTGACATGAGGGACAATCAGTTGCCTAGCAAGTGATAAGATACATTTATCATGGTATTGAAATGGGTTGCAGGGTAAATAGGGCACCCAGCTTAAAACCTAGATGGTTAGATGAATGAAACTGGGGCAATATTTGAGACTTGTGCATCTGTTTGAAGGTGCGGATAATCACAATGTTCTGGACTTCTCTATAGCTTAACTGATAGGGATGTACTAAGATGAAGATGTTAAGATGTCGTTTATAGTTTTTATTATTCCCACTAACTATAGCGTAAACCTTCCTCCCTTAACTTATCAGTTTACTTAATTGCTATTGGCGTATCATAACCTAAAAGAATTGCACTGAAAAGGGGACGGCTTCACTTGGCTGGCAATCACACCTATTTATATAGGTCCTGATGTAGCTGCTAGTTGTGTAGAGAGTGTTGGCAAATGAGGCATAGAATTAAGATACGTACCCCAGTTTTATCATGAAAACTGAGATTTTAATTTTTAGTAAGCATTGGATTTTCACAATATTACTGTCTCCATAGTACTGATTATCAAGGCTTAGAAAATCCATTTATTATTGCTGTGCATTCGTTTGAAAATATTCAAGTTCTAATGGACTAACGGTGGACTTTTCCATCTGCAGAATATACTGACTGACCAGAGGTGGCAGTGCAGCAGAAGAGAATTTGTCAGCGTTCCTGAGACCCAAAAAAAAAAGCAATTCCTCAGCACTCTTCCATCCTTCATCAGTTTACATGGTAAGTCAAACTCACGTTGAATATATTTGCTTGTCATTGAAAAAGTTCATAGCATCTGAGGGCCCTGAGTACCTTTTTAGTGGGGTCTTTGGCATGATTATATTTCTGTCAAGACTGTAGAAAAATGGATGAGGTTACGGTGATCATCATATTTTCATCAAAGACTTTGTCTCTAAAGCTGACAAAGCCTGTGTTAGATACCTGTGCTAATAATGTGTCCTCAGAGGACATTGCTGTCTTTAAGGCTGGAATGAGTTGCCTTAATTTGGAGCAATGGCGTGACTTTCTCATGGAGTGAAGCTCATTTGACCTGTTTCCCTGCACTCTGTATGTGGGACTCTGATACTCCAGATGGATTGCTGTTTAGGATACTCTGCAGTTTTGCAACTCCATCTTCTTTTCAAAAGGAGCTCAATGCTTTCTCAGTACACTGCCTAGCCGCCTTGCAGTCATAATTAATTATAGTTACCTAGTGCATAATTGCCGGTGTCTCCTCCTCCTGTGTTTCCTCGTCACCCAGGGTGATTGGTCACGTGCTTTCCTGACACAATAAAGCTAGAGCAGGGTGTCATCTGACATGAGGGACAATCAGTTGCCTAGCAAGTGATAAGATACATTTATCATGGTATTGAGATGGGTTGCAGGGTAAATAGGGCACCCAGCTTAAAACCTAGATGGTTAGATGAATGAAACTGGGGCATTATTTGAGACTTGTGCATCTGTTTGAAGGTGCGGATAATCACAATGTTCTGGACTTCTCTATAGCTTAACTGATAGGGATGTACTAAGATGAAGATGTTAAGATGTTGTTTATAGTTTTTATTATTTCCACTAACTATAGCGTAAACCTTCCTCCCTTAACTTATCAGATCACTTAATTGCTATTGGTGTATCATAACCTAAAAGAATTGCACTGAAAAGGGGACGGCTTCACTTGGCTGGCAATCACACCTATTTATATAGGTCCTGATGTAGCTGCTAGTTGTGTAGAGTGTGTTGGCAAATGAGGCATAGAATTAAGATACGTACCCCAGTTTTATCATGAAAACTGAGATTTTAATTTTTAGTAAGCATTGGATTTTCACAATATTACTGTCTCCATAGTGCTGATTATCAAGGCTTAGAAAATCCATTTATTATTGCTGTGCATTCGTTTGAAAATATTCAAGTTCTAATGGACTAACGGTGGACTTTTCCATCTGCAGAATATACTGAATGACCAGAGGTGGCAGTGCAGCAGAAGAGAATTTGTCTGCGTTCCTGAGACCCAAAAAAAAAGCAATTCCTCAGCACTCTGCCATCCTTCATCAGTTTACATGGTAAGTCAAACTCACGTTGAATACATTTGCTTGTCATTGAAAAAGTTCATAGCATCTGAGGGCCCTGAGTACCTTTTTAGTGGGGTCTTTGGCATGATTATATTTCTGTCAAGACTGTAGAAAAATGGATGACGTTACGGTGATCATCATATTTTCATCAAAGACTTTGTCTCTAAAGCTGACAAAGCCTGTGTTAGATACCTGTGCTAATAATGTGTCCTCAGAGGACATTGCTGTCTTTAAGGCTGGAATGAGTTGCCTTAATTTGGAGCAATGGCGTGACTTTCTCATGGAGTGAAGCTCATTTGACCTGTTTCCCTGCACTCTGTATGTGGGACTCTGATACTCCAGATGGATTGCTGTTTAGGATACTCTGCAGTTTTGCAACTCCATCTTCTTTTCAAAAGGAGCTCAATGCTTTCTCAGTACACTGCCTAGCCGCCTTGCAGTCATAATTAATTATAGTTACCTAGTGCATAATTGCTGGTGTCTCCTCCTCCTGTGTTTCCTCGTCACCCAGGGTGATTGGTCACGTGCTGTCCTGACACCATAAAGCTAGAGCAGGGTGTCATCTGACATTAGGGACAATCAGTTGCCTAGCAAGTGATAAGATACATTTATCATGGTATTGAAATGGGTTGCAGGGTAAATAGGGCACCCAGCTTAAAACCTAGATGGTAAGACGAATGAAACTATGGCATTATTTGAGACTTGTGCATCTGTTTGAAGGTGCGGATAATCACAATGTTCTGGACTTCTCTATAGCTTAACTGATAGGGATGTATTAAGATGAAGATGTTAAGATGTCGTTTATAGTTTTTATTATTCCCACTAACTATAGCGTAAACCTTCCTCCCTTAACTTATCAGATCTCTTAATTGCTATTGGCGTATCATAACCTAAAAGAATTGTACTGAAAAGGGGACGGCTTCACTTGGCTGGCAATCACACCTATTTATATAGGTCCTGATGTAGCTGCTAGTTGTGTAGAGAGTGTTGGCAAATGAGGCATAGAATTAAGATACGTACCCCAGTTTTATCATGAAAACTGAGATTTTAATTTTTAGTAAGCATTGGATTTTCACAATATTACTGTCTCCATAGTACTGATTATCAAGGCTTAGAAAATCCATTTATTATTGCTGTGCATTCGTTTGAAAATATTCAAGTTCTAATGGACTAACGGTGGACTTTTCCATCTGCAGAATATACTGACTGACCAGAGGTGGCAGTGCAGCAGAAGAGAATTTGTCAGCGTTCCTGAGACCCAAAAAAAAAAAGCAATTCCTCAGCACTCTTCCATCCTTCATCAGTTTACATGGTAAGTCAAACTCACGTTGAATATATTTGCTTGTCATTGAAAAAGTTCATAGCATCTGAGGGCCCTGAGTACCTTTTTAGTGGGGTCTTTGGCATGATTATATTTCTGTCAAGACTGTAGAAAAATGGATGAGGTTACGGTGATCATCATATTTTCATCAAAGACTTTGTCTCTAAAGCTGACAAAGCCTGTGTTAGATACCTGTGCTAATAATGTGTCCTCAGAGGACATTGCTGTCTTTAAGGCTGGAATGAGTTGCCTTAATTTGGAGCAATGGCGTGACTTTCTCATGGAGTGAAGCTCATTTGACCTGTTTCCCTGCACTCTGTATGTGGGACTCTGATACTCCAGATGGATTGCTGTTTAGGATACTCTGCAGTTTTGCAACTCCATCTTCTTTTCAAAAGGAGCTCAATGCTTTCTCAGTACACTGCCTAGCCGCCTTGCAGTCATAATTAATTATAGTTACCTAGTGCATAATTGCCGGTGTCTCCTCCTCCTGTGTTTCCTCGTCACCCAGGGTGATTGGTCACGTGCTTTCCTGACACAATAAAGCTAGAGCAGGGTGTCATCTGACATGAGGGACAATCAGTTGCCTAGCAAGTGATAAGATACATTTATCATGGTATTGAGATGGGTTGCAGGGTAAATAGGGCACCCAGCTTAAAACCTAGATGGTTAGATGAATGAAACTGGGGCATTATTTGAGACTTGTGCATCTGTTTGAAGGTGCGGATAATCACAATGTTCTGGACTTCTCTATAGCTTAACTGATAGGGATGTACTAAGATGAAGATGTTAAGATGTTGTTTATAGTTTTTATTATTTCCACTAACTATAGCGTAAACCTTCCTCCCTTAACTTATCAGATCACTTAATTGCTATTGGTGTATCATAACCTAAAAGAATTGCACTGAAAAGGGGACGGCTTCACTTGGCTGGCAATCACACCTATTTATATAGGTCCTGATGTAGCTGCTAGTTGTGTAGAGTGTGTTGGCAAATGAGGCATAGAATTAAGATACGTACCCCAGTTTTATCATGAAAACTGAGATTTTAATTTTTAGTAAGCATTGGATTTTCACAATATTACTGTCTCCATAGTGCTGATTATCAAGGCTTAGAAAATCCATTTATTATTGCTGTGCATTCGTTTGAAAATATTCAAGTTCTAATGGACTAACGGTGGACTTTTCCATCTGCAGAATATACTGAATGACCAGAGGTGGCAGTGCAGCAGAAGAGAATTTGTCTGCGTTCCTGAGACCCCAAAAAAAAGCAAATCCTCAGCACTCTGCCATCCTTCATCAGTTTACATGGTAAGTCAAACTCACGTTGACTACATTTGCTTGTCATTAAAAAATTTCATAGCATCTGAGGGCCCTGAGTACCTTTTTAGTGGAGTCTTTGGCATGATTATATTTCTGTCAAGACTGTAGAAAAATGGATGACGTTACGGTGATCATCATATTTTCATCAAAGACTGTCTCCAAAGCTGACAAAGCCTGTGTTAGATACCTGTGCTAATAATGTGTCGTCAGAGGACATTACTGTCTTTAAGGCTGGAATGAGTTGCCTTAATTTGGAGCGATGGCTTGACTTTCTCATGGATTGAAGCTCATTTGACCTGTTTCCCTGCACTCTGTATGTGGGACTCTGATACTCCAGATGGATTGCTGTTTAGGATACTCTGCAGTTTTGCAACTCCATCTCCTTTTCAAAAGGAGCTCAATGCTTTCTCAGTACACTGCCTAGCTGCCTTGCAGTCATAATTAATTATAGTTACCTAGTGCATAATTGCTGGTGTCTCCTCCTGCTGTGTTTCCTCGTCACCCAGGGTGATTGGTCAAGTGCTGTCCTGACATCATAAAGCTAGAGCAGGGTGTCATCTGACATGAGGGACAATCAGTTGCCTAGCAAGTGATAAGATACATTTATCATGGTATTGAAATGGGTTGCAGGGTAAATAGGGCACCCAGCTTAAAACCTAGATGGTTAGATGAATGAAACTGGGGCAATATTTGAGACTTGTGCATCTGTTTGAAGGTGCGGATAATCACAATGTTCTGGACTTCTCTATAGCTTAACTGATAGGGATGTACTAAGATGAAGATGTTAAGATGTCGTTTATAGTTTTTATTATTCCCACTAACTATAGCGTAAACCTTCCTCCCTTAACTTATCAGTTTACTTAATTGCTATTGGCGTATCATAACCTAAAAGAATTGCACTGAAAAGGGGACGGCTTCACTTGGCTGGCAATCACACCTATTTATATAGGTCCTGATGTAGCTGCTAGTTGTGTAGAGAGTGTTGGCAAATGAGGCATAGAATTAAGATACGTACCCCAGTTTTATCATGAAAACTGAGATTTTAATTTTTAGTAAGCATTGGATTTTCACAATATTACTGTCTCCATAGTACTGATTATCAAGGCTTAGAAAATCCATTTATTATTGCTGTGCATTCGTTTGAAAATATTCAAGTTCTAATGGACTAACGGTGGACTTTTCCATCTGCAGAATATACTGACTGACCAGAGGTGGCAGTGCAGCAGAAGAGAATTTGTCAGCGTTCCTGAGACCCAAAAAAAAAAGCAATTCCTCAGCACTCTTCCATCCTTCATCAGTTTACATGGTAAGTCAAACTCACGTTGAATATATTTGCTTGTCATTGAAAAAGTTCATAGCATCTGAGGGCCCTGAGTACCTTTTTAGTGGGGTCTTTGGCATGATTATATTTCTGTCAAGACTGTAGAAAAATGGATGAGGTTACGGTGATCATCATATTTTCATCAAAGACTTTGTCTCTAAAGCCGACAAAGCCTGTGTTAGATACCTGTGCTAATAATGTGTCCTCAGAGGACATTGCTGTCTTTAAGGCTGGAATGAGTTGCCTTAATTTGGAGCAATGGCGTGACTTTCTCATGGAGTGAAGCTCATTTGACCTGTTTCCCTGCACTCTGTATGTGGGACTCTGATACTCCAGATGGATTGCTGTTTAGGATACTCTGCAGTTTTGCAACTCCATCTTCTTTTCAAAAGGAGCTCAATGCTTTCTCAGTACACTGCCTAGCCGCCTTGCAGTCATAATTAATTATAGTTACCTAGTGCATAATTGCCGGTGTCTCCTCCTCCTGTGTTTCCTCGTCACCCAGGGTGATTGGTCACGTGCTTTCCTGACACAATAAAGCTAGAGCAGGGTGTCATCTGACATGAGGGACAATCAGTTGCCTAGCAAGTGATAAGATACATTTATCATGGTATTGAGATGGGTTGCAGGGTAAATAGGGCACCCAGCTTAAAACCTAGATGGTTAGATGAATGAAACTGGGGCATTATTTGAGACTTGTGCATCTGTTTGAAGGTGCGGATAATCACAATGTTCTGGACTTCTCTATAGCTTAACTGATAGGGATGTACTAAGATGAAGATGTTAAGATGTTGTTTATAGTTTTTATTATTTCCACTAACTATAGCGTAAACCTTCCTCCCTTAACTTATCAGATCACTTAATTGCTATTGGTGTATCATAACCTAAAAGAATTGCACTGAAAAGGGGACGGCTTCACTTGGCTGGCAATCACACCTATTTATATAGGTCCTGATGTAGCTGCTAGTTGTGTAGAGTGTGTTGGCAAATGAGGCATAGAATTAAGATACGTACCCCAGTTTTATCATGAAAACTGAGATTTTAATTTTTAGTAAGCATTGGATTTTCACAATATTACTGTCTCCATAGTGCTGATTATCAAGGCTTAGAAAATCCATTTATTATTGCTGTGCATTCGTTTGAAAATATTCAAGTTCTAATGGACTAACGGTGGACTTTTCCATCTGCAGAATATACTGAATGACCAGAGGTGGCAGTGCAGCAGAAGAGAATTTGTCTGCGTTCCTGAGACCCCAAAAAAAAGCAAATCCTCAGCACTCTGCCATCCTTCATCAGTTTACATGGTAAGTCAAACTCACGTTGACTACATTTGCTTGTCATTAAAAAATTTCATAGCATCTGAGGGCCCTGAGTACCTTTTTAGTGGAGTCTTTGGCATGATTATATTTCTGTCAAGACTGTAGAAAAATGGATGACGTTACGGTGATCATCATATTTTCATCAAAGACTGTCTCCAAAGCTGACAAAGCCTGTGTTAGATACCTGTGCTAATAATGTGTCGTCAGAGGACATTACTGTCTTTAAGGCTGGAATGAGTTGCCTTAATTTGGAGCAATGGCTTGACTTTCTCATGGATTGAAGCTCATTTGACCTGTTTCCCTGCACTCTGTATGTGGGACTCTGATACTCCAGATGGATTGCTGTTTAGGATACTCTGCAGTTTTGCAACTCCATCTTCTTTTCAAAAGGAGCTCAATGCTTTCTCAGTACACTGCCTAGCCGCCTTACAGTCATAATTAATTATAGTTACCTAGTGCATAATTGCCGGTGTCTCCTCCTCCTGTGTTTCCTCGTCACCCAGGGTGATTGGTCACGTGCTTTCCTGACACAATAAAGCTAGAGCAGGGTGTCATCTGACATGAGGGACAATCAGTTGCCTAGCAAGTGATAAGATACATTTATCATGGTATTGAAATGGGTTGCAGGGTAAATAGGGCACCCAGCTTAAAACCTAGATGGTTAGATGAATGAAACTGGGGCATTATTTGAGACTTGTGCATCTGTTTGAAGGTGCGGATAATCACAATGTTCTGGACTTCTCTATAGCTTAACTGATAGGGATGTACTAAGATGAAGATGTTAAGATGTTGTTTATAGTTTTTATTATTTCCACTAACTATAGCGTAAACCTTCCTCCCTTAACTTATCAGATCACTTAATTGCTATTGGCGTATCATAACCTAAAAGAATTGCACTGAAAAGGGGACGCCTTCACTTGGCTGGCAATCACACCTATTTATCTCGGTCCTGATGTAGCTGCTAGTTATGTAGAGAGTGTTGGCAAATGAGGCATAGAATTAAGATACGTACCCCAGTTTCATCATGAAAACTGAGATTTATTTTTTAGTAAGCATTGGATTTTTACAATATTACTGTCTCCATAGTGCTGATTATCAAGGCTTAGAAAATCCATTTATTATTGCTGTGCATTCGTTTGAAAATATTCAAGTTCTAATGGACTAACGGTGGACTTTTCCATCTGCAGAATATACTGAATGACCAGAGGTGGCAGTGCAGCAGAAGAGAATTTGTCTGCGTTCCTGAGACCCAAAAAAAAAGCAATTCCTCAGCACTCTGCCATCCTTCATCAGTTTACATGGTAAGTCAAACTCACGTTGAATACATTTGCTTGTCATTGAAAAAGTTCATAGCATCTGAGGGCCCTGAGTACCTTTTTAGTGGGGTCTTTGGCATGATTATATTTCTGTCAAGACTGTAGAAAAATGGATGACGTTACGGTGATCATCATATTTTCATCAAAGACTTTGTCTCTAAAGCTGGCAAAGCCTGTGTTAGATACCTGTGCTAATAATGTGTCCTCAGAGGACATTGCTGTCTTTAAGGCTGGAATGAGTTGCCTTAATTTGGAGCAATGGCGTGACTTTCTCATGGAGTGAAGCTCATTTGACCTGTTTCCCTGCACTCTGTATGTGGGACTCTGATACTCCAGATGGATTGCTGTTTAGGATACTCTGCAGTTTTGCAACTCCATCTTCTTTTCAAAAGGAGCTCAATGCTTTCTCAGTACACTGCCTAGCCGCCTTGCAGTCATAATTAATTATAGTTACCTAGTGCATAATTGCTGGTGTCTCCTCCTCCTGTGTTTCCTCGTCACCCAGGGTGATTGGTCACGTGCTGTCCTGACACCATAAAGCTAGAGCAGGGTGTCATCTGACATTAGGGACAATCAGTTGCCTAGCAAGTGATAAGATACATTTATCATGGTATTGAAATGGGTTGCAGGGTAAATAGGGCACCCAGCTTAAAACCTAGATGGTAAGACGAATGAAACTGGGGCATTATTTGAGACTTGTGCATCTGTTTGAAGGTGCGGATAATCACAATGTTCTGGACTTCTCTATAGCTTAACTGATAGGGATGTATTAAGATGAAGATGTTAAGATGTCGTTTATAGTTTTTATTATTCCCACTAACTATAGCGTAAACCTTCCTCCCTTAACTTATCAGATCTCTTAATTGCTATTGGCGTATCATAACCTAAAAGAATTGCACTGAAAAGGGGACGGCTTCACTTGGCTGGCAATCACACCTATTTATATAGGTCCTGATGTAGCTGCTAGTTGTGTAGAGAGTGTTGGCAAATGAGGCATAGAATTAAGATACGTACCCCAGTTTTATCATGAAAACTGAGATTTTAATTTTTAGTAAGCATTGGATTTTCACAATATTACTGTCTCCATAGTACTGATTATCAAGGCTTAGAAAATCCATTTATTATTGCTGTGCATTCGTTTGAAAATATTCAAGTTCTAATGGACTAACGGTGGACTTTTCCATCTACAGAACATACTGAATGACCAGAGGTGGCAGTGCAGCAGAAGAGAATTTGTCAGCGTTCCTGAGACCCAAAAAAAAAAGCAATTCCTCAGCACTCTTCCATCCTTCATCAGTTTACATGGTAAGTCAAACTCACGTTGAATATATTTGCTTGTCATTGAAAAAGTTCATAGCATCTGAGGGCCCTGAGTACCTTTTTAGTGGGGTCTTTGGCATGATTATATTTCTGTCAAGACTGTAGAAAAATGGATGAGGTTACGGTGATCATCATATTTTCATCAAAGACTTTGTCTCTAAAGCTGACAAAGCCTGTGTTAGATACCTGTGCTAATAATGTGTCCTCAGAGGACATTGCTGTCTTTAAGGCTGGAATGAGTTGCCTTAATTTGGAGCAATGGCGTGACTTTCTCATGGAGTGAAGCTCATTTGACCTGTTTCCCTGCACTCTGTATGTGGGACTCTGATACTCCAGATGGATTGCTGTTTAGGATACTCTGCAGTTTTGCAACTCCATCTTCTTTTCAAAAGGAGCTCAATGCTTTCTCAGTACACTGCCTAGCCGCCTTGCAGTCATAATTAATTATAGTTACCTAGTGCATAATTGCCGGTGTCTCCTCCTCCTGTGTTTCCTCGTCACCCAGGGTGATTGGTCACGTGCTTTCCTGACACAATAAAGCTAGAGCAGGGTGTCATCTGACATGAGGGACAATCAGTTGCCTAGCAAGTGATAAGATACATTTATCATGGTATTGAAATGGGTTGCAGGGTAAATAGGGCACCCAGCTTAAAACCTAGATGGTTAGATGAATGAAACTGGGGCATTATTTGAGACTTGTGCATCTTTTTGAAGGTGCGGATAATCACAATGTTCTGGACTTCTCTATAGCTTAACTGATAGGGAATGTACTAAGATGAAGATGTTAAGATGTTGTTTATAGTTTTTATTATTTCCACTAACTATAGCGTAAACCTTCCTCCCTTAACTTATCAGATCACTTAATTGCTATTGGCGTATCATAACCTAAAAGAATTGCACTGAAAAGGGGACGGCTTCACTTGGCTGGCAATCATACCTATTTATATAGGTCCTGATGTAGCTGCTAGTTGTGTAGAGTGTGTTGGCAAATGAGGCATAGAATTAAGATACGTACCCCAGTTTTATCATGAAAACTGAGATTTTAATTTTTAGTAAGCATTGGATTTTCACAATATTACTGTCTCCATAGTGCTGATTATCAAGGCTTAGAAAATCCATTTATTATTGCTGTGCATTCGTTTGAAAATATTCAAGTTCTAATGGACTAACGGTGGACTTTTCCATCTGCAGAATATACTGAATGACCAGAGGTGGCAGTGCAGCAGAAGAGAATTTGTCTGCGTTCCTGAGACCCCAAAAAAAAGCAAATCCTCAGCACTCTGCCATCCTTCATCAGTTTACATGGTAAGTCAAACTCACGTTGACTACATTTGCTTGTCATTAAAAAATTTCATAGCATCTGAGGGCCCTGAGTACCTTTTTAGTGGAGTCTTTGGCATGATTATATTTCTGTCAAGACTGTAGAAAAATGGATGACGTTACGGTGATCATCATATTTTCATCAAAGACTTTGTCTCTAAAGCTGACAAAGCCTGTGTTAGATACCTGTGCTAACAATGTGTCCTCAGAGGACATTACTGTCTTTAAGGCTGGAATGAGTTGCCTTAATTTGGAGCAATGGCTTGACTTTCTCATGGATTGAAGCTCATTTGACCTGTTTCCCTGCACTCTGTATGTGGGACTCTGATACTCCAGATGGATTGCTGTTTAGGATACTCTGCAGTTTTGCAACTCCATCTTCTTTTCAAAAGGAGCTCAATGCTTTCTCAGTACACTGCCTAGCCGCCTTGCAGTCATAATTAATTATAGTTACCTAGTGCATAATTGCCGGTGTCTCCTCCTCCTGTGTTTCCTCGTCACCCAGGGTGATTGGTCACGTGCTTTCCTGACACAATAAAGCTAGAGCAGGGTGTCATCTGACATGAGGGACAATCAGTTGCCTAGCAAGTGATAAGATACATTTATCATGGTATTGAAATGGGTTGCAGGGTAAATAGGGCACCCAGCTTAAAACCTAGATGGTTAGATGAATGAAACTGGGGCATTATTTGAGACTTGTGCATCTGTTTGAAGGTGCGGATAATCACAATGTTCTGGACTTCTCTATAGCTTAACTGATAGGGATGTACTAAGATGAAGATGTTAAGATGTTGTTTATAGTTTTTATTATTTCCACTAACTATAGCGTAAACCTTCCTCCCTTAACTTATCAGATCACTTAATTGCTATTGGCGTATCATAACCTAAAAGAATTGCACTGAAAAGGGGACGCCTTCACTTGGCTGGCAATCACACCTATTTATCTTGGTCCTGATGTAGCTGCTAGTTATGTAGAGAGTGTTGGCAAATGAGGCATAGAATTAAGATACGTACCCCAGTTTCATCATGAAAACTGAGATTTATTTTTTAGTAAGCATTGGATTTTTACAATATTACTGTCTCCATAGTGCTGATTATCAAGGCTTAGAAAATCCATTTATTATTGCTGTGCATTCGTTTGAAAATATTCAAGTTCTAATGGACTAACGGTGGACTTTTCCATCTGCAGAATATACTGAATGACCAGAGGTGGCAGTGCAGCAGAAGAGAATTTGTCTGCGTTCCTGAGACCCAAAAAAAAAGCAATTCCTCAGCACTCTGCCATCCTTCATCAGTTTACATGGTAAGTCAAACTCACGTTGAATACACTTGCTTGTCATTGAAAAAGTTCATAGCATCTGAGGGCCCTGAGTACCTTTTTAGTGGGGTCTTTGGCATGATTATATTTCTGTCAAGACTGTAGAAAAATGGATGACGTTACGGTGATCATCATATTTTCATCAAAGACTTTGTCTCTAAAGCTGACAAAGCCTGTGTTAGATACCTGTGCTAATAATGTGTCCTCAGAGGACATTGCTGTCTTTAAGGCTGGAATGAGTTGCCTTAATTTGGAGCAATGGCGTGACTTTCTCATGGAGTGAAGCTCATTTGACCTGTTTCCCTGCACTCTGTATGTGGGACTCTGATACTCCAGATGGATTGCTGTTTAGGATACTCTGCAGTTTTGCAACTCCATCTCCTTTTCAAAAGGAGCTCAATGTTTTCTCAGTACACTGCCTAGCTGCCTTGCAGTCATAATTAATTATAGTTACCTAGTGCATAATTGCTGGTGTCTCCTCCTCCTGTGTTTCCTCGTCACCCAGGGTGATTGGTCACGTGCTGTCCTGACATCATAAAGCTAGAGCAGGGTGTCATCTGACATGAGGGACAATCAGTTGCCTAGCAAGTGATAAGATACATTTATCATGGTATTGAAATGGGTTGCAGGGTAAATAGGGCACCCAGCTTAAAACCTAGATGGTTAGATGAATGAAACTGGGGCAATATTTGAGACTTGTGCATCTGTTTGAAGGTGCGGATAATCACAATGTTCTGGACTTCTCTATAGCTTAACTGATAGGGATGTACTAAGATGAAGATGTTAAGATGTCGTTTATAGTTTTTATTATTCCCACTAACTATAGCGTAAACCTTCCTCCCTTAACTTATCAGTTTACTTAATTGCTATTGGCGTATCATAACCTAAAAGAATTGCACTGAAAAGGGGACGGCTTCACTTGGCTGGCAATCACACCTATTTATATAGGTCCTGATGTAGCTGCTAGTTGTGTAGAGTATGTTGGCAAATGAGGCATAGAATTAAGATACGTACCCCAGTTTTATCATGAAAACTGAGATTTTAATTTTTAGTAAGCATTGGATTTTCACAATATTACTGTCTCCATAGTGCTGATTATCAAGGCTTAGAAAATCCATTTATTATTGCTGTGCATTCGTTTGAAAATATTCAAGTTCTAATGGACTAACGGTGGACTTTTCCATCTGCAGAATATACTGAATGACCAGAGGTGGCAGTGCAGCAGAAGAGAATTTGTCTGCGTTCCTGAGACCCCAAAAAAAAGCAAATCCTCAGCACTCTGCCATCCTTCATCAGTTTACATGGTAAGTCAAACTCACGTTGACTACATTTGCTTGTCATTAAAAAATTTCATAGCATCTGAGGGCCCTGAGTACCTTTTTAGTGGAGTCTTTGGCATGATTATATTTCTGTCAAGACTGTAGAAAAATGGATGACGTTACGGTGATCATCATATTTTCATCAAAGACTGTCTCCAAAGCTGACAAAGCCTGTGTTAGATACCTGTGCTAATAATGTGTCGTCAGAGGACATTACTGTCTTTAAGGCTGGAATGAGTTGCCTTAATTTGGAGCAATGGCTTGACTTTCTCATGGATTGAAGCTCATTTGACCTGTTTCCCTGCACTCTGTATGTGGGACTCTGATACTCCAGATGTATTGCTGTTTAGGATACTCTGCAGTTTTGCAACTCCATCTTCTTTTCAAAAGGAGCTCAATGCTTTCTCAGTACACTGCCTAGCCGCCTTGCAGTCATAATTAATTATAGTTACCTAGTGCATAATTGCCGGTGTCTCCTCCTCCTGTGTTTCCTCGTCACCCAGGGTGATTGGTCACGTGCTTTCCTGACACAATAAAGCTAGAGCAGGGTGTCATCTGACATGAGGGACAATCAGTTGCCTAGCAAGTGATAAGATACATTTATCATGGTATTGAAATGGGTTGCAGGGTAAATAGGGCACCCAGCTTAAAACCTAGATGGTTAGATGAATGAAACTGGGGCATTATTTGAGACTTGTGCATCTGTTTGAAGGTGCGGATAATCACAATGTTCTGGACTTCTCTATAGCTTAACTGATAGGGATGTACTAAGATGAAGATGTTAAGATGTTGTTTATAGTTTTTATTATTTCCACTAACTATAGCGTAAACCTTCCTCCCTTAACTTATCAGATCACTTAATTGCTATTGGCGTATCATAACCTAAAAGAATTGCACTGAAAAGGGGACGCCTTCACTTGGCTGGCAATCACACCTATTTATCTTGGTCCTGATGTAGCTGCTAGTTATGTAGAGAGTGTTGGCAAATGAGGCATAGAATTAAGATACGTACCCCAGTTTCATCATGAAAACTGAGATTTATTTTTTAGTAAGCATTGGATTTTTACAATATTACTGTCTCCATAGTGCTGATTATCAAGGCTTAGAAAATCCATTTATTATTGCTGTGCATTCGTTTGAAAATATTCAAGTTCTAATGGACTAACGGTGGACTTTTCCATCTGCAGAATATACTGAATGACCAGAGGTGGCAGTGCAGCAGAAGAGAATTTGTCTGCGTTCCTGAGACCCAAAAAAAAAGCAATTCCTCAGCACTCTGCCATCCTTCATCAGTTTACATGGTAAGTCAAACTCACGTTGAATACATTTGCTTGTCATTGAAAAAGTTCATAGCATCTGAGGGCTCTGAGTACCTTTTTAGTGGGGTCTTTGGCATGATTATATTTCTGTCAAGACTGTAGAAAAATGGATGACGTTACGGTGATCATCATATTTTCATCAAAGACTTTGTCTCTAAAGCTGACAAAGCCTGTGTTAGATACCTGTGCTAATAATGTGTCCTCAGAGGACATTGCTGTCTTTAAGGCTGGAATGAGTTGCCTTAATTTGGAGCAATGGCGTGACTTTCTCATGGAGTGAAGCTCATTTGACCTGTTTCCCTGCACTCTGTATGTGGGACTCTGATACTCCAGATGGATTGCTGTTTAGGATACTCTGCAGTTTTGCAACTCCATCTCCTTTTCAAAAGGAGCTCAATGCTTTCTCAGTACACTGCCTAGCTGCCTTGCAGTCATAATTAATTATAGTTACCTAGTGCATAATTGCTGGTGTCTCCTCCTCCTGTGTTTCCTCGTCACCCAGGGTGATTGGTCACGTGCTGTCCTGACATCATAAAGCTAGAGCAGGGTGTCATCTGACATGAGGGACAATCAGTTGCCTAGCAAGTGATAAGATACATTTATCATGGTATTGAAATGGGTTGCAGGGTAAATAGGGCACCCAGCTTAAAACCTAGATGGTTAGATGAATGAAACTGGGGCAATATTTGAGACTTGTGCATCTGTTTGAAGGTGCGGATAATCACAATGTTCTGGACTTCTCTATAGCTTAACTGATAGGGATGTACTAAGATGAAGATGTTAAGATGTCGTTTATAGTTTTTATTATTCCCACTAACTATAGCGTAAACCTTCCTCCCTTAACTTATCAGTTTACTTAATTGCTATTGGCGTATCATAACCTAAAAGAATTGCACTGAAAAGGGGACGGCTTCACTTGGCTGGCAATCACACCTATTTATATAGGTCCTGATGTAGCTGCTAGTTGTGTAGAGTATGTTGGCAAATGAGGCATAGAATTAAGATACGTACCCCAGTTTTATCATGAAAACTGAGATTTTAATTTTTAGTAAGCATTGGATTTTCACAATATTACTGTCTCCATAGTGCTGATTATCAAGGCTTAGAAAATCCATTTATTATTGCTGTGCATTCGTTTGAAAATATTCAAGTTCTAATGGACTAACGGTGGACTTTTCCATCTGCAGAATATACTGAATGACCAGAGGTGGCAGTGCAGCAGAAGAGAATTTGTCTGCGTTCCTGAGACCCCAAAAAAAAGCAAATCCTCAGCACTCTGCCATCCTTCATCAGTTTACATGGTAAGTCAAACTCACGTTGACTACATTTGCTTGTCATTAAAAAATTTCATAGCATCTGAGGGCCCTGAGTACCTTTTTAGTGGAGTCTTTGGCATGATTATATTTCTGTCAAGACTGTAGAAAAATGGATGACGTTACGGTGATCATCATATTTTCATCAAAGACTGTCTCCAAAGCTGACAAAGCCTGTGTTAGATACCTGTGCTAATAATGTGTCGTCAGAGGACATTACTGTCTTTAAGGCTGGAATGAGTTGCCTTAATTTGGAGCAATGGCTTGACTTTCTCATGGATTGAAGCTCATTTGACCTGTTTCCCTGCACTCTGTATGTGGGACTCTGATACTCCAGATGTATTGCTGTTTAGGATACTCTGCAGTTTTGCAACTCCATCTTCTTTTCAAAAGGAGCTCAATGCTTTCTCAGTACACTGCCTAGCCGCCTTGCAGTCATAATTAATTATAGTTACCTAGTGCATAATTGCCGGTGTCTCCTCCTCCTGTGTTTCCTCGTCACCCAGGGTGATTGGTCACGTGCTTTCCTGACACAATAAAGCTAGAGCAGGGTGTCATCTGACATGAGGGACAATCAGTTGCCTAGCAAGTGATAAGATACATTTATCATGGTATTGAAATGGGTTGCAGGGTAAATAGGGCACCCAGCTTAAAACCTAGATGGTTAGATGAATGAAACTGGGGCATTATTTGAGACTTGTGCATCTGTTTGAAGGTGCGGATAATCACAATGTTCTGGACTTCTCTATAGCTTAACTGATAGGGATGTACTAAGATGAAGATGTTAAGATGTTGTTTATAGTTTTTATTATTTCCACTAACTATAGCGTAAACCTTCCTCCCTTAACTTATCAGATCACTTAATTGCTATTGGCGTATCATAACCTAAAAGAATTGCACTGAAAAGGGGACGCCTTCACTTGGCTGGCAATCACACCTATTTATCTTGGTCCTGATGTAGCTGCTAGTTATGTAGAGAGTGTTGGCAAATGAGGCATAGAATTAAGATACGTACCCCAGTTTCATCATGAAAACTGAGATTTATTTTTTAGTAAGCATTGGATTTTTACAATATTACTGTCTCCATAGTGCTGATTATCAAGGCTTAGAAAATCCATTTATTATTGCTGTGCATTCGTTTGAAAATATTCAAGTTCTAATGGACTAACGGTGGACTTTTCCATCTGCAGAATATACTGAATGACCAGAGGTGGCAGTGCAGCAGAAGAGAATTTGTCTGCGTTCCTGAGACCCAAAAAAAAAGCAATTCCTCAGCACTCTGCCATCCTTCATCAGTTTACATGGTAAGTCAAACTCACGTTGAATACATTTGCTTGTCATTGAAAAAGTTCATAGCATCTGAGGGCTCTGAGTACCTTTTTAGTGGGGTCTTTGGCATGATTATATTTCTGTCAAGACTGTAGAAAAATGGATGACGTTACGGTGATCATCATATTTTCATCAAAGACTTTGTCTCTAAAGCTGACAAAGCCTGTGTTAGATACCTGTGCTAATAATGTGTCCTCAGAGGACATTGCTGTCTTTAAGGCTGGAATGAGTTGCCTTAATTTGGAGCAATGGCGTGACTTTCTCATGGAGTGAAGCTCATTTGACCTGTTTCCCTGCACTCTGTATGTGGGACTCTGATACTCCAGATGGATTGCTGTTTAGGATACTCTGCAGTTTTGCAACTCCATCTCCTTTTCAAAAGGAGCTCAATGCTTTCTCAGTACACTGCCTAGCTGCCTTGCAGTCATAATTAATTATAGTTACCTAGTGCATAATTGCTGGTGTCTCCTCCTCCTGTGTTTCCTCGTCACCCAGGGTGATTGGTCACGTGCTGTCCTGACATCATAAAGCTAGAGCAGGGTGTCATCTGACATGAGGGACAATCAGTTGCCTAGCAAGTGATAAGATACATTTATCATGGTATTGAAATGGGTTGCAGGGTAAATAGGGCACCCAGCTTAAAACCTAGATGGTTAGATGAATGAAACTGGGGCAATATTTGAGACTTGTGCATCTGTTTGAAGGTGCGGATAATCACAATGTTCTGGACTTCTCTATAGCTTAACTGATAGGGATGTACTAAGATGAAGATGTTAAGATGTTGTTTATAGTTTTTATTATTCCCACTAACTATAGCGTAAACCTTCCTCCCTTAACTTATCAGTTTACTTAATTGCTATTGGCGTATCATAACCTAAAAGAATTGCACTGAAAAGGGGACGGCTTCACTTGGCTGGCAATCACACCTATTTATATAGGTCCTGATGTAGCTGCTAGTTGTGTAGAGTATGTTGGCAAATGAGGCATAGAATTAAGATACGTACCCCAGTTTTATCATGAAAACTGAGATTTTAATTTTTAGTAAGCATTGGATTTTCACAATATTACTGTCTCCATAGTGCTGATTATCAAGGCTTAGAAAATCCATTTATTATTGCTGTGCATTCGTTTGAAAATATTCAAGTTCTAATGGACTAACGGTGGACTTTTCCATCTGCAGAATATACTGAATGACCAGAGGTGGCAGTGCAGCAGAAGAGAATTTGTCTGCGTTCCTGAGACCCCAAAAAAAAGCAAATCCTCAGCACTCTGCCATCCTTCATCAGTTTACATGGTAAGTCAAACTCACGTTGACTACATTTGCTTGTCATTAAAAAATTTCATAGCATCTGAGGGCCCTGAGTACCTTTTTAGTGGAGTCTTTGGCATGATTATATTTCTGTCAAGACTGTAGAAAAATGGATGACGTTACGGTGATCATCATATTTTCATCAAAGACTGTCTCCAAAGCTGACAAAGCCTGTGTTAGATACCTGTGCTAATAATGTGTCGTCAGAGGACATTACTGTCTTTAAGGCTGGAATGAGTTGCCTTAATTTGGAGCAATGGCTTGACTTTCTCATGGATTGAAGCTCATTTGACCTGTTTCCCTGCACTCTGTATGTGGGACTCTGATACTCCAGATGTATTGCTGTTTAGGATACTCTGCAGTTTTGCAACTCCATCTTCTTTTCAAAAGGAGCTCAATGCTTTCTCAGTACACTGCCTAGCCGCCTTGCAGTCATAATTAATTATAGTTACCTAGTGCATAATTGCCGGTGTCTCCTCCTCCTGTGTTTCCTCGTCACCCAGGGTGATTGGTCACGTGCTTTCCTGACACAATAAAGCTAGAGCAGGGTGTCATCTGACATGAGGGACAATCAGTTGCCTAGCAAGTGATAAGATACATTTATCATGGTATTGAAATGGGTTGCAGGGTAAATAGGGCACCCAGCTTAAAACCTAGATGGTTAGATGAATGAAACTGGGGCATTATTTGAGACTTGTGCATCTGTTTGAAGGTGCGGATAATCACAATGTTCTGGACTTCTCTATAGCTTAACTGATAGGGATGTACTAAGATGAAGATGTTAAGATGTTGTTTATAGTTTTTATTATTTCCACTAACTATAGCGTAAACCTTCCTCCCTTAACTTATCAGATCACTTAATTGCTATTGGCGTATCATAACCTAAAAGAATTGCACTGAAAAGGGGACGCCTTCACTTGGCTGGCAATCACACCTATTTATCTCGATCCTGATGTAGCTGCTAGTTATGTAGAGAGTGTTGGCAAATGAGGCATAGAATTAAGATACGTACCCCAGTTTCATCATGAAAACTGAGATTTATTTTTTAGTAAGCATTGGATTTTTACAATATTACTGTCTCCATAGTGCTGATTATCAAGGCTTAGAAAATCCATTTATTATTGCTGTGCATTCGTTTGAAAATATTCAAGTTCTAATGGACTAACGGTGGACTTTTCCATCTGCAGAATATACTGAATGACCAGAGGTGGCAGTGCAGCAGAAGAGAATTTGTCTGCGTTCCTGAGACCCAAAAAAAAAGCAATTCCTCAGCACTCTGCCATCCTTCATCAGTTTACATGGTAAGTCAAACTCATGTTGAATACATTTGCTTGTCATTGAAAAAGTTCATAGCATCTGAGGGCCCTGAGTACCTTTTTAGTGGGGTCTTTGGCATGATTATATTTCTGTCAAGACTGTAGAAAAATGGATGACGTTACGGTGATCATCATATTTTCATCAAAGACTTTGTCTCTAAAGCTGACAAAGCCTGTGTTAGATACCTGTGCTAATAATGTGTCCTCAGAGGACATTGCTGTCTTTAAGGCTGGAATGAGTTGCCTCAATTTGGAGCAATGGCTTGACTTTCTCATGGATTGAAGCTCATTTGACCTGTTTCCCTGCACTCTGTATGTGGGACTCTGATACTCCAGATGTATTGCTGTTTAGGATACTCTGCAGTTTTGCAACTCCATCTTCTTTTCAAAAGGAGCTCAATGCTTTCTCAGTACACTGCCTAGCCGCCTTGCAGTCATAATTAATTATAGTTACCTAGTGCATAATTGCCGGTGTCTCCTCCTCCTGTGTTTCCTCGTCACCCAGGGTGATTGGTCACGTGCTTTCCTGACACAATAAAGCTAGAGCAGGGTGTCATCTGACATGAGGGACAATCAGTTGCCTAGCAAGTGATAAGATACATTTATCATGGTATTGAAATGGGTTGCAGGGTAAATAGGGCACCCAGCTTAAAACCTAGATGGTTAGATGAATGAAACTGGGGCATTATTTGAGACTTGTGCATCTGTTTGAAGGTGCGGATAATCACAATGTTCTGGACTTCTCTATAGCTTAACTGATAGGGATGTACTAAGATGAAGATGTTAAGATGTTGTTTATAGTTTTTATTATTTCCACTAACTATAGCGTAAACCTTCCTCCCTTAACTTATCAGATCACTTAATTGCTATTGGCGTATCATAACCTAAAAGAATTGCACTGAAAAGGGGACGCCTTCACTTGGCTGGCAATCACACCTATTTATCTCGGTCCTGATGTAGCTGCTAGTTATGTAGAGAGTGTTGGCAAATGAGGCATAGAATTAAGATACGTACCCCAGTTTCATCATGAAAACTGAGATTTATTTTTTAGTAAGCATTGGATTTTTACAATATTACTGTCTCCATAGTGCTGATTATCACGGCTTAGAAAATCCATTTATTATTGCTGTGCATTCGTTTGAAAATATTCAAGTTCTAATGGACTAACGGTGGACTTTTCCATCTGCAGAATATACTGAATGACCAGAGGTGGCAGTGCAGCAGAAGAGAATTTGTCTGCGTTCCTGAGACCCAAAAAAAAAGCAATTCCTCAGCACTCTGCCATCCTTCATCAGTTTACATGGTAAGTCAAACTCACGTTGAATACATTTGCTTGTCATTGAAAAAGTTCATAGCATCTGAGGGCCCTGAGTACCTTTTTAGTGGGGTCTTTGGCATGATTATATTTCTGTCAAGACTGTAGAAAAATGGATGACGTTACGGTGATCATCATATTTTCATCAAAGACTTTGTCTCTAAAGCTGACAAAGCCTGTGTTAGATACCTGTGCTAATAATGTGTCCTCAGAGGACATTGCTGTCTTTAAGGCTGGAAGGAGTTGCCTTAATTTGGAGCAATGGCGTGACTTTCTCATGGAGTGAAGCTCATTTGACCTGTTTCCCTGCACTCTGTATGTGGGACTCTGATACTCCAGATGGATTGCTGTTTAGGATACTCTGCAGTTTTGCAACTCCATCTTCTTTTCAAAAGGAGCTCAATGCTTTCTCAGTACACTGCCTAGCCGCCTTGCAGTCATAATTAATTATAGTTACCTAGTGCATAATTGCTGGTGTCTCCTCCTCCTGTGTTTCCTCGTCACCCAGGGTGATTGGTCACGTGCTGTCCTGACACCATAAAGCTAGAGCAGGGTGTCATCTGACATTAGGGACAATCAGTTGCCTAGCAAGTGATAAGATACATTTATCATGGTATTGAAATGGGTTGCAGGGTAAATAGGGCACCCAGCTTAAAACCTAGATGGTAAGACAAATGAAACTGGGGCATTTTTTGAGACTTGTGCATCTGTTTGAAGGTGCGGATAATCACAATGTTCTGGACTTCTCTATATCTTAACTGATAGGGATGTATTAAGATGAAGATGTTAAGATGTCGTTTATAGTTTTTATTATTCCCACTAACTATAGCGTAAACCTTCCTCCCTTAACTTATCAGATCTCTTAATTGCTATTGGCGTATCATAACCTAAAAGAATTGCACTGAAAAGGGGACGGCTTCACTTGGCTGGCAATCACACCTATTTATATAGGTCCTGATGTAGCTGCTAGTTGTGTAGAGAGTGTTGGCAAATGAGGCATAGAATTAAGATACGTACCCCAGTTTTATCATGAAAACTGAGATTTTAATTTTTAGTAAGCATTGGATTTTCACAATATTACTGTCTCCATAGTACTGATTATCAAGGCTTAGAAAATCCATTTATTATTGCTGTGCATTCGTTTGAAAATATTCAAGTTCTAATGGACTAACGGTGGACTTTTCCATCTACAGAACATACTGAATGACCAGAGGTGGCAGTGCAGCAGAAGAGAATTTGTCAGCGTTCCTGAGACCCAAAAAAAAAAGCAATTCCTCAGCACTCTTCCATCCTTCATCAGTTTACATGGTAAGTCAAACTCACGTTGAATATATTTGCTTGTCATTGAAAAAGTTCATAGCATCTGAGGGCCCTGAGTACCTTTTTAGTGGGGTCTTTGGCATGATTATATTTCTGTCAAGACTGTAGAAAAATGGATGAGGTTACGGTGATCATCATATTTTCATCAAAGACTTTGTCTCTAAAGCTGACAAAGCCTGTGTTAGATACCTGTGCTAATAATGTGTCCTCAGAGGACATTGCTGTCTTTAAGGCTGGAATGAGTTGCCTTAATTTGGAGCAATGGCGTGACTTTCTCATGGAGTGAAGCTCATTTGACCTGTTTCCCTGCACTCTGTATGTGGGACTCTGATACTCCAGATGGATTGCTGTTTAGGATACTCTGCAGTTTTGCAACTCCATCTTCTTTTCAAAAGGAGCTCAATGCTTTCTCAGTACACTGCCTAGCCGCCTTGCAGTCATAATTAATTATAGTTACCTAGTGCATAATTGCCGGTGTCTCCTCCTCCTGTGTTTCCTCGTCACCCAGGGTGATTGGTCACGTGCTTTCCTGACACAATAAAGCTAGAGCAGGGTGTCATCTGACATGAGGGACAATCAGTTGCCTAGCAAGTGATAAGATACATTTATCATGGTATTGAAATGGGTTGCAGGGTAAATAGGGCACCCAGCTTAAAACCTAGATGGTTAGATGAATGAAACTGGGGCATTATTTGAGACTTGTGCATCTGTTTGAAGGTGCGGATAATCACAATGTTCTGGACTTCTCTATAGCTTAACTGATAGGGAATGTACTAAGATGAAGATGTTAAGATGTTGTTTATAGTTTTTATTATTTCCACTAACTATAGCGTAAACCTTCCTCCCTTAACTTATCAGATCACTTAATTGCTATTGGCGTATCATAACCTAAAAGAATTGCACTGAAAAGGGGACGGCTTCACTTGGCTGGCAATCACACCTATTTATATAGGTCCTGATGTAGCTGCTAGTTGTGTAGAGTGTGTTGGCAAATGAGGCATAGAATTAAGAAACATACCCCAGTTTTATCATGAAAACTGAGATTTTAATTTTTAGTAAGCATTGGATTTTCACAATATTACTGTCTCCATAGTGCTGATTATCAAGGCTTAGAAAATCCATTTATTATTGCTGTGCATTCGTTTGAAAATATTCAAGTTCTAATGGACTAACGGTGGACTTTTCCATCTGCAGAATATACTGAATGACCAGAGGTGGCAGTGCAGCAGAAGAGAATTTGTCAGCGTTCCTGAGACCCCAAAAAAAAAGCAATTCCTCAGCACTCTTCCATCCTTCATCAGTTTACATGGTAAGTCAAACTCACGTTGAATATATTTGCTTGTCATTGAAAAAGTTCATAGCATCTGAGGGCCCTGAGTACCTTTTTAGTGGGGTCTTTGGCATGATTATATTTCTGTCAAGACTGTAGAAAAATGGATGAGGTTACGGTGATCATCATATTTTCATCAAAGACTTTGTCTCTAAAGCTGACAAAGCCTGTGTTAGATACCTGTGCTAATAATGTGTCCTCAGAGGACATTGCTGTCTTTAAGGCTGGAATGAGTTGCCTTAATTTGGAGCAATGGCGTGACTTTCTCATGGAGTGAAGCTCATTTGACCTGTTTCCCTGCACTCTGTATGTGGGACTCTGATACTCCAGATGGATTGCTGTTTAGGATACTCTGCAGTTTTGCAACTCCATCTTCTTTTCAAAAGGAGCTCAATGCTTTCTCAGTACACTGCCTAGCCGCCTTGCAGTCATAATTAATTATAGTTACCTAGTGCATAATTGCCGGTGTCTCCTCCTCCTGTGTTTCCTCGTCACCCAGGGTGATTGGTCACGTGCTTTCCTGACACAATAAAGCTAGAGCAGGGTGTCATCTGACATGAGGGACAATCAGTTGCCTAGCAAGTGATAAGATACATTTATCATGGTATTGAAATGGGTTGCAGGGTAAATAGGGCACCCAGCTTAAAACCTAGATGGTTAGATGAATGAAACTGGGGCATTATTTGAGACTTGTGCATCTGTTTGAAGGTGCGGATAATCACAATGTTCTGGACTTCTCTATAGCTTAACTGATAGGGAATGTACTAAGATGAAGATGTTAAGATGTTGTTTATAGTTTTTATTATTTCCACTAACTATAGCGTAAACCTTCCTCCCTTAACTTATCAGATCACTTAATTGCTATTGGCGTATCATAACCTAAAAGAATTGCACTGAAAAGGGGACGGCTTCACTTGGCTGGCAATCACACCTATTTATATAGGTCCTGATGTAGCTGCTAGTTGTGTAGAGTGTGTTGGCAAATGAGGCATAGAATTAAGAAACATACCCCAGTTTTATCATGAAAACTGAGATTTTAATTTTTAGTAAGCATTGGATTTTCACAATATTACTGTCTCCATAGTGCTGATTATCAAGGCTTAGAAAATCCATTTATTATTGCTGTGCATTCGTTTGAAAATATTCAAGTTCTAATGGACTAACGGTGGACTTTTCCATCTGCAGAATATACTGAATGACCAGAGGTGGCAGTGCAGCAGAAGAGAATTTGTCTGCGTTCCTGAGACCCCAAAAAAAAGCAAATCCTCAGCACTCTGCCATCCTTCATCAGTTTACATGGTAAGTCAAACTCACGTTGACTACATTTGCTTGTCATTAAAAAATTTCATAGCATCTGAGGGCCCTGAGTACCTTTTTAGTGGGGTCTTTGGCATGATTATATTTCTGTCAAGACTGTAGAAAAATGGATGACGTTACAATGATCATCATATTTTCATCAAAGACTTTGTCTCTAAAGCTGACAAAGCCTGTGTTAGATACCTGTGCTAATAATGTGTCCTCAGAGGACATTGCTGTCTTTAAGGCTGGAATGAGTTGCCTTAATTTGGAGCAATGGCGTGACTTTCTCATGGAGTGAAGCTCATTTGACCTGTTTCCCTGCACTCTGTATGTGGGACTCTGATACTCCAGATGGATTGCTGTTTAGGATACTCTGCAGTTTTGCAACTCCATCTTCTTTTCAAAAGGAGCTCAATGCTTTCTCAGTACACTGCCTAGCGCCCTTGCAGTCATAATTAATTATAGTTACCTAGTGCATAATTGCTGGTGTCTCCTCCTCCTGTGTTTCCTCGTCACCCAGGGTGATTGGTCACGTGCTGTCCTGGCACCATAAAGCTAGAGCAGGGTGTCATCTGACATGAGGGACAATCAGTTGCCTAGCAAGTGATAAGATACATTTATCATGGTATTGAAATGGGTTGCAGGGTAAATAGGGCACCCAGCTTAAAACCTAGATGGTAAGACGAATGAAACTGGGGCATTATTTGAGACTTGTGCATCTGTTTGAAGGTGCGGATAATCACAATGTTCTGGACTTCTCTATAGCTTAACTGATAGGGATGTATTAAGATGAAGATGTTAAGATGTCGTTTATAGTTTTTATTATTCCCACTAACTATAGCGTAAACCTTCCTCCCTTAACTTATCAGATCTCTTAATTGCTATTGGCGTATCATAACCTAAAAGAATTGCACTGAAAAGGGGACGGCTTCACTTGGCTGGCAATCACACCTATTTATATAGGTCCTGATGTAGCTGCTAGTTGTGTAGAGTGTGTTGGCAAATGAGGCATAGAATTAAGATACGTACCCCAGTTTTATCATGAAAACTGAGATTTTAATTTTTAGTAAGCATTGGATTTTCACAATATTACTGTCTCCATAGTGCTGATTATCAAGGCTTAGAAAATCCATTTATTATTGCTGTGCATTCGTTTGAAAATATTCAAGTTCTAATGGACTAACGGTGGACTTTTCCATCTGCAGAATATACTGAATGACCAGAGGTGGCAGTGCAGCAGAAGAGAATTTGTCTGCGTTCCTGAGACCCCAAAAAAAAGCAAATCCTCAGCACTCTGCCATCCTTCATCAGTTTACATGGTAAGTCAAACTCACGTTGACTACATTTGCTTGTCATTAAAAAATTTCATAGCATCTGAGGGCCCTGAGTACCTTTTTAGTGGAGTCTTTGGCATGATTATATTTCTGTCAAGACTGTAGAAAAATGGATGACGTTACGGTGATCATCATATTTTCATCAAAGACTGTCTCCAAAGCTGACAAAGCCTGTGTTAGATACCTGTGCTAATAATGTGTTGTCAGAGGACATTACTGTCTTTAAGGCTGGAATGAGTTGCCTTGATTTGGAGCAATGGCTTGACTTTCTCATGGATTGATGCTCATTTGACCTGTTTCCCTGCACTCTGTATGTGGGACTCTGATACTCCATATGGATTGCTGTTTAGGATACTCTGCAGTTTTGCAACTCCATCTCCTTTTCAAAAGGAGCTCAATGCTTTCTCAGTACACTGCCTAGCTGCCTTGCAGTCATAATTAATTATAGTTACCTAGTGCATAATTGCTGGTGTCTCCTCCTCCTGTGTTTCCTCGTCACCCAGGGTGATTGGTCACGTGCTGTCCTGACATCATAAAGCTAGAGCAGGGTGTCATCTGACATGAGGGACAATCAGTTTCCTAGCAAGTGATAAGATACATTTATCATGGTATTGAAATGGGTTGCAGGGTAAATAGGGCACCCAGCTTAAAACCTAGATGGTTAGATGAATGAAACTGGGGCAATATTTGAGACTTGTGCATCTGTTTGAAGATGCGGATAATCACAATGTTCTGGACTTCTCTATAGCTTAACTGATAGGGATGTACTAAGATGAAGATGTTAAGATGTCGTTTATAGTTTTTATTATTCCCACTAACTATAGCGTAAACCTTCCTCCCTTAACTTATCAGATCACTTAATTGCTATTGGCGTATCATAACCTAAAAGAATTGCACTGAAAAGGGGACGGCTTCACTTGGCTGGCAATCACACCTATTTATATAGGTCCTGATGTAGCTGCTAGTTGTGTAGAGAGTGTTGGCAAATGAGGCATAGAATTAAGATACGTACCCCAGTTTTATCATGAAAACTGAGATTTTAATTTTTAGTAAGCATTGGATTTTCACAATATTACTGTCTCCATAGTACTGATTATCAAGGCTTAGAAAATCCATTTATTATTGCTGTGCATTCGTTTGAAAATATTCAAGTTCTAATGGACTAACGGTGGACTTTTCCATCTGCAGAATATACTGAATGACCAGAGGTGGCAGTGCAGCAGAAGAGAATTTGTCTGCGTTCCTGAGACCCCAAAAAAAAGCAAATCCTCAGCACTCTGCCATCCTTCATCAGTTTACATGGTAAGTCAAACTCACGTTGACTACATTTGCTTGTCATTAAAAAATTTCATAGCATCTGAGGGCCCTGAGTACCTTTTTAGTGGAGTCTTTGGCATGATTATATTTCTGTCAAGACTGTAGAAAAATGGATGACGTTACGGTGATCATCATATTTTCATCAAAGACTGTCTCCAAAGCTGACAAAGCCTGTGTTAGATACCTGTGCTAATAATGTGTCCTCAGAGGACATTACTGTCTTTAAGGCTGGAATGAGTTGCCTTAATTTGGAGCAATGGCGTGACTTTCTCATGGATTGAAGCTCATTTGACCTGTTTCCCTGCACTCTGTATGTGGGACTCTGATACTCCAGATGGATTGCTGTTTAGGATACTCTGCAGTTTTGCAACTCCATCTTCTTTTCAAAAGGAGCTCAATGCTTTCTCAGTACACTGCCTAGCCGCCTTGCAGTCATAATTAATTATAGTTACCTAGTGCATAATTGCCGGTGTCTCCTCCTCCTGTGTTTCCTCGTCACCCAGGGTGATTGGTCACGTGCTTTCCTGACACAATAAAGCTAGAGCAGGGTGTCATCTGACATGAGGGACAATCAGTTGCCTAGCAAGTGATAAGATACATTTATCATGGTATTGAAATGGGTTGCAGGGTAAATAGGGCACCCAGCTTAAAACCTAGATGGTTAGATGAATGAAACTGGGGCATTATTTGAGACTTGTGCATCTGTTTGAAGGTGCGGATAATCACAATGTTCTGGACTTCTCTATAGCTTAACTGATAGGGATGTACTAAGATTAAGATGTTAAGATGTTGTTTATAGTTTTTATTATTTCCACTAACTATAGCGTAAACCTTCCTCCCTTAACTTATCAGATCACTTTATTGCTATTGGCGTATCATAACCTAAAAGAATTGCACTGAAAAGGGGACGCCTTCACTTGGCTGGCAATCACACCTATTTATCTCGGTCCTGATGTAGCTGCTAGTTATGTAGAGAGTGTTGGCAAATGAGGCATAGAATTAAGATACGTACCCCAGTTTCATCATGAAAACTGAGATTTATTTTTTAGTAAGCATTGGATTTTTACAATATTACTGATTATCAAGGCTTAGAAAATCCATTTATTATTGCTGTGCATTCGTTTGAAAATATTCAAGTTCTAATGGACTAACGGTGGACTTTTCCATCTGCAGAATATACTGAATGACCAGAGGTGGCAGTGCAGCAGAAGAGAATTTGTCTGCGTTCCTGAGACCCCAAAAAAAAGCAATTCCTCAGCACTCTGCCATCCTTCATCAGTTTACATGGTAAGTCAAACTCACGTTGAATACATTTGCTTGTCATTGAAAAAGTTCATAGCATCTGAGGGCCCTGAGTACCTTTTTAGTGGGGTCTTTGGCATGATTATATTTCTGTCAAGACTGTAGAAAAATGGATGACGTTACGGTGATCATCATATTTTCATCAAAGACTTTGTCTCTAAAGCTGACAAAGCCTGTGTTAGATACCTGTGCTAATAATGTGTCCTCAGAGGACATTGCTGTCTTTAAGGCTGGAATGAGTTGCCTTAATTTGGAGCAATGGCGTGACTTTCTCATGGAGTGAAGCTCATTTGACCTGTTTCCCTGCACTCTGTATGTGGGACTCTGATACTCCAGATGGATTGCTGTTTAGGATACTCTGCAGTTTTGCAACTCCATCTTCTTTTCAAAAGGAGCTCAATGCTTTCTCAGTACACTGCCTAGTCGCCTTGCAGTCATAATTAATTATAGTTACCTAGTGCATAATTGCTGGTGTCTCCTCCTCCTGTGTTTCCTCGTCACCCAGGGTGATTGGTCACGTGCTGTCCTGACACCATAAAGCTAGAGCAGGGTGTCATCTGACATTAGGGACAATCAGTTGCCTAGCAAGTGATAAGATACATTTATCATGGTATTGAAATGGGTTGCAGGGTAAATAGGGCACCCAGCCTAAAACCTAGATGGTAAGACGAATGAAACTGGGGCATTATTTGAGACTTGTGCATCTGTTTGAAGGTGCGGATAATCACAATGTTCTGGACTTCTCTATAGCTTAACTGATAGGGATGTATTAAGATGAAGATGTTAAGATGTCGTTTATAGTTTTTATTATTCCCACTAACTATAGCGTAAACCTTCCTCCCTTAACTTATCAGATCTCTTAATTGCTATTGGCGTATCATAACCTAAAAGAATTGCACTGAAAAGGGGACGGCTTCACTTGGCTGGCAATCACACCTATTTATATAGGTCCTGATGTAGCTGCTAGTTGTGTAGAGTGTGTTGGCAAATGAGGCATAGAATTAAGATACGTACCCCAGTTTTATCATGAAAACTGAGATTTAAATTTTTAGTAAGCATTGGATTTTCACAATATTACTGTCTCCATAGTGCTGATTATCAAGGCTTAGAAAATCCATTTATTATTGCTGTGCATTCGTTTGAAAATATTCAAGTTCTAATGGACTAACGGTGGACTTTTCCATCTGCAGAATATACTGAATGACCAGAGGTGGCAGTGCAGCAGAAGAGAATTTGTCTGCGTTCCTGAGACCCCAAAAAAAAGCAAATCCTCAGCACTCTGTCATCCTTCATCAGTTTACATGGTAAGTCAAACTCACGTTGACTACATTTGCTTGTCATTAAAAAATTTCATAGCATCTGAGGGCCCTGAGTACCTTTTTAGGGGGGTCTTTGGCATGATTATATTTCTGTCAAGACTGTAGAAAAATGGATGACGTTACGGTGATCATCATATTTTCATCAAAGACTGTCTCCAAAGCTGACAAAGCCTGTGTTAGATACCTGTGCTAATAATGTGTCGTCAGAGGACATTACTGTCTTTAAGGCTGGAATGAGTTGCCTTAATTTGGAGCAATGGCTTGACTTTCTCATGGATTGAAGCTCATTTGACCTGTTTCCCTGCACTCTGTATGTGGGACTCTGATACTCCAGATGGATTGCTGTTTAGGATACTCTGCAGTTTTGCAACTCCATCTTCTTTTCAAAAGGAGCTCAATGCTTTCTCAGTACACTGCCTAGCCGCCTTGCAGTCATAATTAATTATAGTTACCTAGTGCATAATTGCCGGTGTCTCCTCCTCCTGTGTTTCCTCGTCACCCAGGGTGATTGGTCACGTGCTTTCCTGACACAATAAAGCTAGAGCAGGGTGTCATCTGACATGAGGGACAATCAGTTGCCTAGCAAGTGATAAGATACATTTATCATGGTATTGAAATGGGTTGCAGGGTAAATAGGGCACCCAGCTTAAAACCTAGATGGTTAGATGAATGAAACTGGGGCATTATTTGAGACTTGTGCATCTGTTTGAAGGTGCGGATAATCACAATGTTCTGGACTTCTCTATAGCTTAACTGATAGGGATGTACTAAGATGAAGATGTTAAGATGTTGTTTATAGTTTTTATTATTTCCACTAACTATAGCGTAAACCTTCCTCCCTTTACTTATCAGATCACTTAATTGCTATTGGCGTATCATAACCTAAAAGAATTGCACTGAAAAGGGGACGCCTTCACTTGGCTGGCAATCACACCTATTTATATAGGTCCTGATGTAGCTGCTAGTTGTGTAGAGAGTTTTGGCAAATGAGGCATAGAATTAAGATACGTACCCCAGTTTTATCATGAAAACTGAGATTTTAATTTTTAGTAAGCATTGGATTTTCACAATATTACTGTCTCCATAGTGCTGATTATCAAGGCTTAGAAAATCCATGTATTATTGCTGTGCATTCATTTGAAAATATTCAAGTTCTAATGGACTAACGGTGGACTTTTCCATCTGCAGAATACACTGAATGACCAGAGGTGGCAGTGCAGCAGAAGAGAATTTGTTTGCGTTCCTGAGACCCAAAAAAAAAGAGCAATTCCTCAGCACTCTGCCATCCTTCATCAGTTTACATGGTAAGTCAAACTCACGTTGAATACATTTGCTTGTCATTAAAAAAGTTCATAGCATCTAGGGCCCTGAGTACCTTTTTAGTGGGGTCTTTGGCATGATTATATTTCTGTCAAGACTGTAGAAAAATGGATGACGTTACGGTGATCATCATATTTTCATCAAAGACTTTGTCTCTAAAGCTGACAAAGCCTGTGTTAGATACCTGTGCTAATAATATGTCCTCAGAGGACATTACTGTCTTTAAGGCTGGAATGAGTTGCCTCAATTTGGAGCAATGGCGTGACTTTCTCATGGAGTGAAGCTCATTTGACCTGTTTCCCTGCACTCTGTATGTGGGACTCTGATACTCCAGATGGATTGCTGTTTAGGATACTCTGCAGTTTTGCAACTCCATCTTCTTTTCAAAAGGAGCTCAATGCTTTCTCAGTACACTGCCTAGCCGCCTTGCAGTCATAATTAATTATAGTTACCTACTGCATAATTGCTGGTGTCTCCTCCTCCTGTGTTTCCTCGTCACCCAGGGTGATTGGTTACGTGCTGTCCTGACATCATAAAGCTAGAGCAGGGTGTCATCTGACATGAGGGACAATCAGTTGCCTAGCAAGTGATGAGATACATTTATCATGGTATTGAAATGGGTTGCAAGGTAAATAGGGCACCCAGCTTAAAACCTAGATGGTTAGATGAATGAAACTGGGGCATTATTTGAGACTTGTGCTTCTGTTTGAAGGTGCGGATAATCACAATGTTCTGGACTTCTCTATAGCTTAACTGATAGGGATGTACTAAGATGAAGATGTTAAGATGTCGTTTATAGTTTTTATTATTCCCACTAACTATAGCGTAAACCTTCCTCCCTTAACTTATCAGTTTACTTAATTGCTATTGGCGTATCATAACCTAAAAGAATTGCACTGAAAAGGGGACGGCTTCACTTGGCTGGCAATCACACCTATTTATCTAGGTCCTGATGTAGCTGCTAGTTATGTAGAGAGTGTTGGCAAATGAGGCATAGATTTAAGATACGTACCCCAGTGTTATCATGAAAACTGAGATTTTAATTTTTAGTAAGCATTGGATTTTCACAATATTACTGTCTCCATAGTGCTGATTATCAAGGCTTAGAAAATCCATTTATTATTGCTGTGCATTCCTTTGAAAATATTCAAGTTCTAATGGACTAACGGTGGACTTTTCCATCTGCAGAATATACTGAATGACCAGAGGTGGCAGTGCAGCAGAAGAGAATTTGTCTGCGTTCCTGAGACCCCAAAAAAAAGCAAATCCTCAGCACTCTGCCATCCTTCATCAGTTTACATGGTAAGTCAAACTCACGTTGAATACATTTGCTTGTCATTAAAAAATTTCATAGCATCTGAGGGCCCTGAGTACCTTTTTAGTGGAGTCTTTGGCATGATTATATTTCTGTCAAGACTGTAGAAAAATGGATGACGTTACGGTGATCATCATATTTTCATCAAAGACTTTGTCTCTAAAGCTGACAAAGCCTGTGTTAGATACCTGTGCTAATAATGTGTCGTCAGAGGACATTACTGTCTTTAAGGCTGGAATGAGTTGCCTTAATTTGGAGCAATGGCGTGACTTTCTCATGGATTGAAGCTCATTTGACCTGTTTCCCTGCACTCTGTATGTGGGACTGATACTCCAGATGGATTGCTGTTTAGGATACTCTGCAGTTTTGCAACTCCATCTCCTTTTCAAAAGGAGCTCAATGCTTTCTAAGTACACTGCCTAGCTGCCTTGCAGTCATAATTAATTATAGTTACCTAGTGCATAATTGCTGGTGTCTCCTCCTCCTGTGTTTCCTCGTCACCCAGGGTGATTGGTCACGTGCTGTCCTGACATCATAAAGCTAGAGCAGGGTGTCATCTGACATGAGGGACAATCAGTTGCCTAGCAAGTGATAAGATACATTTATCATGGTATTGAAATGGGTTGCAGGGTAAATAGGGCACCCAGCTTAAAACCTAGATGGTTAGATGAATGAAACTGGGGCAATATTTGAAACTTGTGCATCTGTTTGAAGGTGCGGATAATCACAATGTTCTGGACTTCTCTATAGCTTAACTGATAGGGATGTACTAAGATGAAGATGTTAAGATGTCGTTTATAGTTTTTATTATTCCCACTAACTATAGCGTAAACCTTCCTCCCTTAACTTATCAGTTTACTTAATTGCTATTGGCGTATCATAACCTAAAAGAATTGCACTGAAAAGGGGACGGCTTCACTTGGCTGGCAATCACACCTATTTATATAGGTCCTGATGTAGCTGCTAGTTGTGTAGAGTGTGTTGGCAAATGAGGCATAGAATTAAGATACGTACCCCAGTTTTATCATGAAAACTGAGATTTTAATTTTTAGTAAGCATTGGATTTTCACAATATTACTGTCTCCATAGTGCTGATTATCAAGGCTTAGAAAATCCATTTATTATTGCTGTGCATTCGTTTGAAAATATTCAAGTTCTAATGGACTAACGGTGGACTTTTCCATCTGCAGAATATACTGAATGACCAGAGGTGGCAGTGCAGCAGAAGAGAATTTGTCTGCGTTCCTGAGACCCCAAAAAAAAGCAAATCCTCAGCACTCTGCCATCCTTCATCAGTTTACATGGTAAGTCAAACTCACGTTGACTACATTTGCTTGTCATTAAAAAATTTCATAGCATCTGAGGGCCCTGAGTACCTTTTTAGTGGAGTCTTTGGCATGATTATATTTCTGTCAAGACTGTAGAAAAATGGATGACGTTACGGTGATCATCATATTTTCATCAAAGACTGTCTCCAAAGCTGACAAAGCCTGTGTTAGATACCTGTGCTAATAATGTGTCGTCAGAGGACATTACTGTCTTTAAGGCTGGAATGAGTTGCCTTAATTTGGAGCAATGGCTTGACTTTCTCATGGATTGAAGCTCATTTGACCTGTTTCCCTGCACTCTGTATGTGGGACTCTGATACTCCAGATGGATTGCTGTTTAGGATACTCTGCAGTTTTGCAACTCCATCTTCTTTTCAAAAGGAGCTCAATGCTTTCTCAGTACACTGCCTAGCCGCCTTGCAGTCATAATTAATTATAGTTAGCTAGTGCATAATTGCCGGTGTCTCCTCCTCCTGTGTTTCCTCGTCACCCAGGGTGATTGGTCACGTGCTTTCCTGACACAATAAAGCTAGAGCAGGGTGTCATCTGACATGAGGGACAATCAGTTGCCTAGCAAGTGATAAGATACATTTATCATGGTATTGAAATGGGATGCAGGGTAAATAGGGCACCCAGCTTAAAACCTAGATGGTTAGATGAATGAAACTGGGGCATTATTTGAGACTTGTGCATCTGTTTGAAGGTGCGGATAATCACAATGTTCTGGACTTCTCTATAGCTTAACTGATAGGGATGTACTAAGATGAAGATGTTAAGATGTTGTTTATAGTTTTTATTATTCCCACTAACTATAGCGTAAACCTTCCTCCCTTAACTTATCAGATCACTTAATTGCTATTGGCGTATCATAACCTAAAAGAATTGCACTGAAAAGGGGACGCCTTCACTTGGCTGGCAATCACACCTATTTATCTAGGTCCTGATGTAGCTGCTAGTTATGTAGAGAGTGTTGGCAAATGAGGCATAGAATTAAGATACGTACCCCAGTTTTATCATGAAAACTGAGATTTTAATTTTTAGTAAGCATTGGATTTTCACAATATTACTGTCTCCATAGTGCTGATTATCAAGGCTTAGAAAATCCATTTATTATTGCTGTGCATTCCTTTGAAAATATTCAAGTTCTAATGGACTAACGGTGGACTTTTCCATCTGCAGAATATACTGAATGACCAGAGGTGGCAGTGCAGCAGAAGAGAATTTGTCTGCGTTCCTGAGACCCCAAAAAAAAGCAAATCCTCAGCACTCTGCCATCCTTCATCAGTTTACATGGTAAGTCAAACTCACGTTGAATACATTTGCTTGTCATTAAAAAATTTCATAGCATCTGAGGGCCCTGAGTACCTTTTTAGTGGAGTCTTTGGCATGATTATATTTCTGTCAAGACTGTAGAAAAATGGATGACGTTACGGTGATCATCATATTTTCATCAAAGACTTTGTCTCTAAAGCTGACAAAGCCTGTGTTAGATACCTGTGCTAATAATGTGTCGTCAGAGGACAATACTGTCTTTAAGGCTGGAATGAGTTGCCTTAATTTGGAGCAATGGCGTGACTTTCTCATGGATTGAAGCTCATTTGACCTGTTTCCCTGCACTCTGTATGTGGGACTGATACTCCAGATGGATTGCTGTTTAGGATACTCTGCAGTTTTGCAACTCCATCTCCTTTTCAAAAGGAGCTCAATGCTTTCTCAGTACACTGCCTAGCTGCCTTGCAGTCATAATTAATTATAGTTACCTAGTGCATAATTGCTGGTGTCTCCTCCTCCTGTGTTTCCTCGTCACCCAGGGTGATTGGTCACGTGCTGTCCTGACATCATAAAGCTAGAGCAGGGTGTCATCTGACATGAGGGACAATCAGTTGCCTAGCAAGTGATAAGATACATTTATCATGGTATTGAAATGGGTTGCAGGGTAAATAGGGCACCCAGCTTAAAACCTAGATGGTTAGATGAATGAAACTGGGGCATTATTTGAGACTTGTGCATCTGTTTGAAGGTGCGGATAATCACAATGTTCTGGACTTCTCTATAGCTTAACTGATAGGGATGTACTAAGATGAAGATGTTAAGATGTTGTTTATAGTTTTTATTATTTCCACTAACTATAGCGTAAACCTTCCTCCCTTTACTTATCAGATCACTTAATTGCTATTGGCGTATCATAACCTAAAAGAATTGCACTGAAAAGGGGACGCCTTCACTTGGCTGGCAATCACACCTATTTATATAGGTCCTGATGTAGCTGCTAGTTGTGTAGAGAGTGTTGGCAAATGAGGCATAGAATTAAGATACGTACCCCAGTTTTATCATGAAAACTGAGATTTTAATTTTTAGTAAGCATTGGATTTTCACAATATTACTGTCTCCATAGTGCTGATTATCAAGGCTTAGAAAATCCATTTATTATTGCTGTGCATTCCTTTGAAAATATTCAAGTTCTAATGGACTAACGGTGGACTTTTCCATCTGCAGAATACACTGAATGACCAGAGGTGGCAGTGCAGCAGAAGAGAATTTGTTTGCGTTCCTGAGACCCAAAAAAAAAGAGCAATTCCTCAGCACTCTGCCATCCTTCATCAGTTTACATGGTAAGTCAAACTCACGTTGAATACATTTGCTTGTCATTAAAAAAGTTCATAGCATCTGAGGGCCCTGAGTACCTTTTTAGTGGGGTCTTTGGCATGATTATATTTCTGTCAAGACTGTAGAAAAATGGATGACGTTACGGTGATCATCATATTTTCATCAAAGACTTTGTCTCTAAAGCTGACAAAGCCTTTGTTAGATACCTGTGCTAATAATATGTCCTCAGAGGACATTACTGTCTTTAAGGCTGGAATGAGTTGCCTCAATTTGGAGCAATGGCGTGACTTTCTCATGGAGTGAAGCTCATTTGACCTGTTTCCCTGCACTCTGTATGTGGGACTCTGATACTCCAGATGGATTGCTGTTTAGCATACTCTGCAGTTTTGCAACTCCATCTTCTTTTCAAAAGGAGCTCAATGCTTTCTCAGTACACTGCCTAGCCGCCTTGCAGTCATAATTAATTATAGTTACCTAGTGCATAATTGCTGGTGTCTCCTCCTCCTGTGTTTCCTCGTCACCCAGGGTGATTGGTCACGTGCTGTCCTGGCACCATAAAGCTAGAGCAGGGTGTCATCTGACATGAGGGACAATCAGTTGCCTAGCAAGTGATAAGATACATTTATCATGGTATTGAAATGGGTTGCAGGGTAAATAGGGCACCCAGCTTAAAACCTAGATGGTAAGACGAATGAAACTGGGGCATTATTTGAGACTTGTGCATCTGTTTGAAGGTGCGGATAATCACAATGTTCTGGACTTCTCTATAGCTTAACTGATAGGGATGTATTAAGATGAAGATGTTAAGATGTCGTTTATAGTTTTTATTATTCCCACTAACTATAGCGTAAACCTTCCTCCCTTAACTTATCAGTTTACTTAATTGCTATTGGCATATCATAACCTAAAAGAATTGCACTGAAAAGGGGACGGCTTCACTTGGCTGGCAATCACACCTATTTATATAGGTCCTGATGTAGCTGCTAGTTGTGTAGAGAGTGTTGGCAAATGAGGCATAGAATTAAGATACGTACCCCAGTTTTATCATGAAAACTGAGATTTTAATTTTTAGTAAGCATTGGATTTTCACAATATTACTGTCTCCATAGTGCTGATTATCAAGGCTTAGAAAATCCATTTATTATTGCTGTGCATTCGTTTGAAAATATTCAAGTTCTAATGGACTAACGGTGGACTTTTCCATCTGCAGAATATACTGAATGACCAGAGGTGGCAGTGCAGCAGAAGAGAATTTGTCTGCATTCCTGAGACCCCAAAAAAAAGCAAATCCTCAGCACTCTGCCATCCTTCATCAGTTTACATGGTAAGTCAAACGCACGTTGACTACATTTGCTTGTCATTAAAAAATTTCATAGCATCTGAGGGCCCTGAGTACCTTTTTAGTGGGGTCTTTGGCATGATTATATTTCTGTCAAGACTGTAGAAAAATGGATGACGTTACGGTGATCATCATATTTTCATCAAAGACTTTGTCTCTAAAGCTGACAAAGCCTGTGTTAGATACCTGTGCTAATAATATGTCCTCAGAGGACATTACTGTCTTTAAGGCTGGAATGAGTTGCCTCAATTTGGAGCAATGGCGTGACTTTCTCATGGAGTGAAGCTCATTTGACCTGTTTCCCTGCACTCTGTATGTGGGACTCTGATACTCCAGGTGGATTGCTGTTTAGGATACTCTGCAGATTTGCAACTCCATCTTCTTTTCAAAAGGAGCTCAATGCTTTCTCAGTACACTGCCTAGCCGCCTTGCAGTCATAATTAATTATAGTTACCTACTGCATAATTGCTGGTGTCTCCTCCTCCTGTGTTTCCTCGTCACCCAGGGTGATTGGTTACGTGCTGTCCTGACATCATAAAGCTAGAGCAGGGTGTCATCTGACATGAGGGACAATCAGTTGCCTAGCAAGTGATGAGATACATTTATCATGGTATTGAAATGGGTTGCAAGGTAAATAGGGCACCCAGCTTAAAACCTAGATGGTTAGATGAATGAAACTGGGGCATTATTTGAGACTTGTGCATCTGATTGAAGGTGCGGATAATCACAATGTTCTGGACTTCTCTATAGCTTAACTGATAGGGATGTACTAAGATGAAGATGTTAAGATGTTGTTTATAGTTTTTATTATTCCCACTAACTATAGCGTAAACCTTCCTCCCTTAACTTATCAGATCACTTAATTGCTATTGGCGTATCATAACCTAAAAGAATTGCACTGAAAAGGGGACGCCTTCACTTGGTTGGCAATCACACCTATTTATCTAGGTCCTGATGTAGCTGCTAGTTATGTAGAGAGTGTTGGCAAATGAGGCATAGAATTAAGATACGTACCCCAGTTTCATCATGAAAACTGAGATTTATTTTTTAGTAAGCATTGGATTTTCACAATATTACTGTCTCCATAGTGCTGATTATCAAGGCTTAGAAAATCCATTTATTATTGCTGTGCATTCGTTTGAAAATATTCAAGTTCTAATGGACTGACGGTGGACTTTTCCATCTGCAGAATATACTGAATGACCAGAGGTGGCAGTGCAGCAGAAGAGAATTTGTCTGCGTTCCTGAGACCCCCAAAAAAATCAAATCCTCAGCACTCTGCCATCCTTCATCAGTTTACATGGTAAGTCAAACTCACGTTGAATACATTTGCTTGTCATTAAAAAATTTCATAGCATCTGAGGGCCCTGAGTACCTTTTTAGTGGAGTCTTTGGCATGATTATATTTCTGTCAAGACTGTAGAAAAATGGATGACGTTACGGTGATCATCATATTTTCATCAAAGACTGTCTCCAAAGCTGACAAAGCCTGTGTTAGATACCTGTGCTAATAATGTGTCGTCAGAGGACATTACTGTCTTTAAGGCTGGAATGAGTTGCCTTAATTTGGAGCAATGGCTTGACTTTCTCATGGATTGAAGCTCATTTGACCTGTTTCCCTGCACTCTGTATGTGGGACTCTGATACTCCAGATGGATTGCTGTTTAGGATACTCTGCAGTTTTGCAACTCCATCTTCTTTTCAAAAGGAGCTCAATGCTTTCTCAGTACACTGCCTAGCCGCCTTGCAGTCATAATTAATTATAGTTAGCTAGTGCATAATTGCCGGTGTCTCCTCCTCCTGTGTTTCCTCGTCACCCAGGGTGATTGGTCACGTGCTTTCCTGACACAATAAAGCTAGAGCAGGGTGTCATCTGACATGAGGGACAATCAGTTGCCTAGCAAGTGATAAGATACATTTATCATGGTATTGAAATGGGATGCAGGGTAAATAGGGCACCCAGCTTAAAACCTAGATGGTTAGATGAATGAAACTGGGGCATTATTTGAGACTTGTGCATCTGTTTGAAGGTGCGGATAATCACAATGTTCTGGACTTCTCTATAGCTTAACTGATAGGGATGTACTAAGATGAAGATGTTAAGATGTTGTTTATAGTTTTTATTATTCCCACTAACTATAGCGTAAACCTTCCTCCCTTAACTTATCAGATCACTTAATTGCTATTGGCGTATCATAACCTAAAAGAATTGCACTGAAAAGGGGACGCCTTCACTTGGCTGGCAATCACACCTATTTATCTAGGTCCTGATGTAGCTGCTAGTTATGTAGAGAGTGTTGGCAAATGAGGCATAGAATTAAGATACGTACCCCAGTTTTATCATGAAAACTGAGATTTTAATTTTTAGTAAGCATTGGATTTTCACAATATTACTGTCTCCATAGTGCTGATTATCAAGGCTTAGAAAATCCATTTATTATTGCTGTGCATTCCTTTGAAAATATTCAAGTTCTAATGGACTAACGGTGGACTTTTCCATCTGCAGAATATACTGAATGACCAGAGGTGGCAGTGCAGCAGAAGAGAATTTGTCTGCGTTCCTGAGACCCCAAAAAAAAGCAAATCCTCAGCACTCTGCCATCCTTCATCAGTTTACATGGTAAGTCAAACTCACGTTGAATACATTTGCTTGTCATTAAAAAATTTCATAGCATCTGAGGGCCCTGAGTACCTTTTTAGTGGAGTCTTTGGCATGATTATATTTCTGTCAAGACTGTAGAAAAATGGATGACGTTACGGTGATCATCATATTTTCATCAAAGACTTTGTTTTTAAAGCTGACAAAGCCTGTGTTAGATACCTGTGCTAATAATGTGTCGTCAGAGGACAATACTGTCTTTAAGGCTGGAATGAGTTGCCTTAATTTGGAGCAATGGCGTGACTTTCTCATGGATTGAAGCTCATTTGACCTGTTTCCCTGCACTCTGTATGTGGGACTGATACTCCAGATGGATTGCTGTTTAGGATACTCTGCAGTTTTGCAACTCCATCTCCTTTTCAAAAGGAGCTCAATGCTTTCTCAGTACACTGCCTAGCTGCCTTGCAGTCATAATTAATTATAGTTACCTAGTGCATAATTGCTGGTGTCTCCTCCTCCTGTGTTTCCTCGTCACCCAGGGTGATTGGTCACGTGCTGTCCTGACATCATAAAGCTAGAGCAGGGTGTCATCTGACATGAGGGACAATCAGTTGCCTAGCAAGTGATAAGATACATTTATCATGGTATTGAAATGGGTTGCAGGGTAAATAGGGCACCCAGCTTAAAACCTAGATGGTTAGATGAATGAAACTGGGGCATTATTTGAGACTTGTGCATCTGTTTGAAGGTGCGGATAATCACAATGTTCTGGACTTCTCTATAGCTTAACTGATAGGGATGTACTAAGATGAAGATGTTAAGATGTTGTTTATAGTTTTTATTATTTCCACTAACTATAGCGTAAACCTTCCTCCTTTTACTTATCAGATCACTTAATTGCTATTGGCGTATCATAACCTAAAAGAATTGCACTGAAAAGGGGACGCCTTCACTTGGCTGGCAATCACACCTATTTATATAGGTCCTGATGTAGCTGCTAGTTGTGTAGAGAGTGTTGGCAAATGAGGCATAGAATTAAGATACGTACCCCAGTTTTATCATGAAAACTGAGATTTTAATTTTTAGTAAGCATTGGATTTTCACAATATTACTGTCTCCATAGTGCTGATTATCAAGGCTTAGAAAATCCATTTATTATTGCTGTGCATTCCTTTGAAAATATTCAAGTTCTAATGGACTAACGGTGGACTTTTCCATCTGCAGAATACACTGAATGACCAGAGGTGGCAGCGCAGCAGAAGAGAATTTGTTTGCGTTCCTGAGACCCAAAAAAAAAGAGCAATTCCTCAGCACTCTGCCATCCTTCATCAGTTTACATGGTAAGTCAAACTCACGTTGAATACATTTGCTTGTCATTAAAAAAGTTCATAGCATCTGAGGGCCCTGAGTACCTTTTTAGTGGGGTCTTTGGCATGATTATATTTCTGTCAAGACTGTAGAAAAATGGATGACGTTACGGTGATCATCATATTTTCATCAAAGACTTTGTCTCTAAAGCTGACAAAGCCTTTGTTAGATACCTGTGCTAATAATATGTCCTCAGAGGACATTACTGTCTTTAAGGCTGGAATGAGTTGCCTCAATTTGGAGCAATGGCGTGACTTTCTCATGGAGTGAAGCTCATTTGACCTGTTTCCCTGCACTCTGTATGTGGGACTCTGATACTCCAGATGGATTGCTGTTTAGCATACTCTGCAGTTTTGCAACTCCATCTTCTTTTCAAAAGGAGCTCAATGCTTTCTCAGTACACTGCCTAGCCGCCTTGCAGTCATAATTAATTATAGTTACCTAGTGCATAATTGCTGGTGTCTCCTCCTCCTGTGTTTCCTCGTCACCCAGGGTGATTGGTCACGTGCTGTCCTGGCACCATAAAGCTAGAGCAGGGTGTCATCTGACATGAGGGACAATCAGTTGCCTAGCAAGTGATAAGATACATTTATCATGGTATTGAAATGGGTTGCAGGGTAAATAGGGCACCCAGCTTAAAACCTAGATGGTAAGACGAATGAAACTGGGGCATTATTTGAGACTTGTGCATCTGTTTGAAGGTGCGGATAATCACAATGTTCTGGACTTCTCTATAGCTTAACAGATAGGGATGTATTAAGATGAAGATGTTAAGATGTCGTTTATAGTTTTTATTATTCCCACTAACTATAGCGTAAACCTTCCTCCCTTAACTTATCAGTTTACTTAATTGCTATTGGCATATCATAACCTAAAAGAATTGCACTGAAAAGGGGACGGCTTCACTTGGCTGGCAATCACACCTATTTATATAGGTCCTGATGTAGCTGCTAGTTGTGTAGAGAGTGTTGGCAAATGAGGCATAGAATTAAGATACGTACCCCAGTTTTATCATGAAAACTGAGATTTTAATTTTTAGTAAGCATTGGATTTTCACAATATTACTGTCTCCATAGTGCTGATTATCAAGGCTTAGAAAATCCATTTATTATTGCTGTGCATTCGTTTGAAAATATTCAAGTTCTAATGGACTAACGGTGGACTTTTCCATCTGCAGAATATACTGAATGACCAGAGGTGGCAGTGCAGCAGAAGAGAATTTGTCTGCATTCCTGAGACCCCAAAAAAAAGCAAATCCTCAGCACTCTGCCATCCTTCATCAGTTTACATGGTAAGTCAAACGCACGTTGACTACATTTGCTTGTCATTAAAAAATTTCATAGCATCTGAGGGCCCTGAGTACCTTTTTAGTGGAGTCTTTGGCATGATTATATTTCTGTCAAGACTGTAGAAAAATGGATGACGTTACGGTGATCATCATATTTTCATCAAAGACTTTGTCTCTAAAGCTGACAAAGCCTGTGTTAGATACCTGTGCTAATAATGTGTCCTCAGAGGACATTGCTGTCTTTAAGGCTGGAATGAGTTGCCCTAATTTGGAGCAATGGCGTGACTTTCTCATGGAGTGAAGCTCATTTGACCTCTTTCCCTGCACTCTGTATGTGGGACTCTGATACTCCAGATGGATTGCTGTTTAGGATACTCTGCAGTTTTGCAACTCCATCTTCTTTTCAAAAGGAGCTCAATGCTTTCTCAGTACACTGCCTAGCCGCCTTGCAGTCATAATTAATTATAGTTACCTAGTGCATAATTGCTGGTGTCTCCTCCTCCTGTGTTTCCTCGTCACCCAGGGTGATTGGTCACGTGCTGTCCTGACACCATAAAGCTAGAGCAGGGTGTCATCTGACATTAGGGACAATCAGTTGCCTAGCAAGTGATAAGATACATTTATCATGGTATTGAAATGGGTTGCAGGGTAAATAGGGCACCCAGCTTAAAACCTAGATGGTTAGATGAATGAAACTGGGGCAATATTTGAAACTTGTGCATCTGTTTGAAGGTGCGGATAATCCCAATGTTCTGGACTTCTCTATAGCTTAACTGATAGGAATGTACTAAGATGAAGATGTTAAGATGTCGTTTATAGTTTTTATTATTCCCACTAACTATAGCGTAAACCTTCCTCCCTTAACTTATCAGTTTACTTAATTGCTATTGGCGTATCATAACCTAAAAGAATTGCACTGAAAAGGGGACGGCTTCACTTGGCTGGCAATCACACCTATTTATATAGGTCCTGATGTAGCTGCTAGTTGTGTAGAGAGTGTTGGCAAATGAGGCATAGAATTAAGATACTTACCCCAGTTTTATCATGAAAACTGAGATTTTAATTTTTAGTAAGCATTGGATTTTCACAATATTACTGTCTCCATAGTGCTGATTATCAAGGCTTAGAAAATCCATTTATTATTGCTGTGCATTCATTTGAAAATATTCAAGTTCTAATGGACTAACGGTGGACTTTTCCATCTGCAGAATATACTGAATGACCAGAGGTGGCAGTGCAGCAGAAGAGAATTTGTTTGCGTTCCTGAGACCCAAAAAAAAAGAGCAATTCCTCAGCACTCTGCCATCCTTCATCAGTTTACATGGTAAATCAAACTCACGTTGAATACATTTGCTTGTCATTAAAAAAGTTCATAGCATCTGAGGGCCCTGAGTACCTTTTTAGTGGGGTCTTTGGCATGATTATATTTCTGTCAAGACTGTAGAAAAATGGATGACGTTACGGTGATCATCATATTTTCATCAAAGACTTTGTCTCTAAAGCTGACAAAGCCTGTGTTAGATACCTGTGCTAATAATATGTCCTCAGAGGACATTACTGTCTTTAAGGCTGGAATGAGTTGCCTCAATTTGGAGCAATGGCGTGACTTTCTCATGGAGTGAAGCTCATTTGACCTGTTTCCCTGCACTCTGTATGTGGGACTCTGATACTCCAGGTGGATTGCTGTTTAGGATACTCTGCAGATTTGCAACTCCATCTTCTTTTCAAAAGGAGCTCAATGCTTTCTCAGTACACTGCCTAGCCGCCTTGCAGTCATAATTATTATAGTTACCTACTGCATAATTGCTGGTGTCTCCTCCTCCTGTGTTTCCTCGTCACCCAGGGTGATTGGTTACGTGCTGTCCTGACATCATAAAGCTAGAGCAGGGTGTCATCTGACATGAGGGACAATCAGTTGCCTAGCAAGTGATGAGATACATTTATCATGGTATTGAAATGGGTTGCAAGGTAAATAGGGCACCCAGCTTAAAACCTAGATGGTTAGATGAATGAAACTGGGGCATTATTTGAGACTTGTGCATCTGATTGAAGGTGCGGATAATCACAATGTTCTGGACTTCTCTATAGCTTAACTGATAGGGATGTACTAAGATGAAGATGTTAAGATGTTGTTTATAGTTTTTATTATTCCCACTAACTATAGCGTAAACCTTCCTCCCTTAACTTATCAGATCACTTAATTGCTATTGGCGTATCATAACCTAAAAGAATTGCACTGAAAAGGGGACGCCTTCACTTGGTTGGCAATCACACCTATTTATCTAGGTCCTGATGTAGCTGCTAGTTATGTAGAGAGTGTTGGCAAATGAGGCATAGAATTAAGATACGTACCCCAGTTTCATCATGAAAACTGAGATTTATTTTTTAGTAAGCATTGGATTTTCACAATATTACTGTCTCCATCGTGCTGATTATCAAGGCTTAGAAAATCCATTTATTATTGCTGTGCATTCGTTTGAAAATATTCAAGTTCTAATGGACTGACGGTGGACTTTTCCATCTGCAGAATATACTGAATGACCAGAGGTGGCAGTGCAGCAGAAGAGAATTTGTCTGCGTTCCTGAGACCCCCAAAAAAATCAAATCCTCAGCACTCTGCCATCCTTCATCAGTTTACATGGTAAGTCAAACTCACGTTGAATACATTTGCTTGTCATTAAAAAATTTCATAGCATCTGAGGGCCCTTAGTACCTTTTTAGTGGAGTCTTTGGCATGATTATATTTCTGTCAAGACTGTAGAAAAATGGATGACGTTACGGTGATCATCATATTTTCATCAAAGACTGTCTCCAAAGCTGACAAAGCCTGTGTTAGATACCTGTGCTAATAATGTGTCGTCAGAGGACATTACTGTCTTTAAGGCTGGAATGAGTTGCCTTAATTTGGAGCAATGGCTTGACTTTCTCATGGATTGAAGCTCATTTGACCTGTTTCCCTGCACTCTGTATGTGGGACTCTGATACTCCAGATGGATTGCTGTTTAGGATACTCTGCAGTTTTGCAACTCCATCTCCTTTTCAAAAGGAGCTCAATGCTTTCTCAGTACACTGCCTAGCTGCCTTGCAGTCATAATTAATTATAGTTACCTAGTGCATAATTGCTGGTGTCTCCTCCTCCTGTGTTTCCTCGTCACCCAGGGTGATTGGTCACGTGCTGTCCTGACATCATAAAGCTAGAGCAGGGTGTCATCTGACATGAGGGACAATCAGTTGCCTAGCAAGTGATAAGATACATTTATCATGGTATTGAAATGGGTTGCAGGGTAAATAGGGCACCCAGCTTAAAACCTAGATGGTTAGATGAATGAAACTGGGGCAATATTTTAGACTTGTGCATCTGTTTGAAGGTGCGGATAATCACAATGTTCTGGACTTCTCTATAGCTTAACTGATAAGGATGTACTAAGATGAAGATGTTAAGATGTTGTTTATAGTTTTTATTATTCCCACTAACTATAGCGTAAACCTTCCTCCCTTAACTTATCAGTTTACTTAATTGCTATTGGCGTATCATAACCTAAAAGAATTGCACTGAAAAGGGGACGGCTTCACTTGGCTGGCAATCACACCTATTTATATAGGTCCTGATGTAGCTGCTAGTTGTGTAGAGTGTGTTGGCAAATGAGGCATAGAATTAAGATACGTACCCCAGTTTTATCATGAAAACTGAGATTTTAATTTTTAGTAAGCATTGGATTTTCACAATATTACTGTCTCCATAGTGCTGATTATCAAGGCTTAGAAAATCCATTTAATATTGCTGTGCATTCGTTTGAAAATATTCAAGTTCTAATGGACTAACGGTGGACTTTTCCATCTGCAGAATATACTGAATGACCAGAGGTGGCAGTGCAGCAGAAGAGAATTTGTCAGCGTTCCTGAGACCCCAAAAAAAAGCAATTCCTCAGCACTCTTCCATCCTTCATCAGTTTACATGGTAAGTCAAACTCACGTTGAATACATTTGCTTGTCATTAAAAAAGTTGATAGCATCTGAGGGCCCTGAGTACCTTTTTAGTGCGGTCTTTGGCATGATTATATTTCTGTCAAGATTGTAGAAAAATGGATGATGTTACGGTGATCATCATATTTTCATCAAAGACTTTGTCTCTAAAGCTGACAAAGCCTGTGTTAGATACCTGTGCTAATCATGTGTCCTCCGAGGACATTGCTGTCTGTAAGGCTGGAATGAGTTGCCTTAATTTGGAGCAATGGCTTGACTTTCTCATGGAGTGAAGCTCATTTGACCTGTTTCCCTGCACTCTGTATGTGGGACTCTGATACTCAAGATGGATTGCTGTTTAGGATACTCTGCAGTTTTGCAACTCCATCTCCTTTTCAAAAGGAGCTCAATGCTTTCTCAGTACACTGCCTAGCCGCCTTGCAGTTATAATTAATTATAGTTACCTAGTGCATAATTGCTGGTGTCTCCTCCTCCTGTGTTTCCTCGTCACCCAGGGTGATTGGTCACGTGCTGTCCTGACATCATAAAGCTAGAGCATGGTGTCATCTGACATGAGGGAAAATCAGTTGCCTAGCAAGTGATAAGATACATTTATCATAGTATTGAAATGGGATGCAGGGTAAATAGGGCACCCAGCTTAAAACCTAGATGGTTAGATGAATGAAACTGGGGCATTATTTGAGATTTGTGCATCTGTTTGAAGGTGCGGATAATCCCAATGTTCTGGACTTCTCTATAGCTTAACTGATAGGGATGTACTAAGATGAAGATGTTAAGATGTCGTTTATAGTTTTTATTATTCCCACTAACTATAGCGTAAACCTTCCTCCCTTAACTTATCAGATCATTTAATTGCTATTGGCGTATCATAAACTAAAAGAATTGCACTGTAAAGGAGACGCCGTCACTTGGCTGGCAATCACACCTATTTATCTAGGTCCTGATGTAGCTGCTAGTTGTGTAGAGAGTGTTGGCAAATGAGGCATAGAATTAAGATATGTACCCCAGTTTTATCTTGAAAACTGAGATTTTAATTTTTAGTAAGCTTTGGATTTTCATATTATTACTGTCTCCATAGTACTGATTATCAAGGCTTAGAAAATCCATTTATTATTGCTGTGCATTAGTTTGAAAATATTCAAGTTCTAATGGACTAACGTTGGACTTTTCCATCTGCAGAATATACTGAATGACCAGAGGTGGCAATGCAGCAGAAGAGAATTTGTCTGCGTTCCTGAGACCCCCCAAAAAAAAGCAAATCCTCAGCACTCAGCCATCCTTCATCAGTTTACATGGTATGTCAAACTCACGTTGAATACATTTGCTTGTCATTAAAAAAGTTCATAGCATCTGAGGACCCTGAGTACCTTTTTAGTGGGGTCTTTGGCATGATTATGTTTCTGTCAAGACTGTAGAAAAATGGATGACGTTACGGTGATCATCATATTTTCATCAAAGACTTTGTCTCTAAAGCTGACAAAGCCTGTAATAGATACCTGTGCTAATAATGTGTCCTCAGAGGACATTGCTGTCTTTAAGGCTGGAATGAGTTGCCTTAATTTGGAGCAATGGCGTGACTTTCTCATGGAGTGAAGCTCATTTGACCTGTTTCCCTGCACTCTGTATGTGGGACTCCGATACTCCAGATGGATTGCTGTTTAGGATACTCTGCAGTTTTGCAACTCCATCTCCTTTTCAAAAGGAGCTCAATGCTTTCTCAGTACACTGCCTAGCCGCCTTGCAGTCATAAATAATTATAATTACCTAGTGCATAATTGCTGGTGTCTCCTCCTCCTGTGTTTCCTAGTCACCCAGGGTGATTGGTCACGTGCTGTCCTGACATCATAAAGCTAGAGCAGGGTGTCATCTGACATGAGGGACAATCAGTTGCCTAGCAAAGTGATAAGATACATTTATCATGGTATTGAAATGGGTTGCAGGGTAAATAGGGCACCCAGCTTCAAACCTAGATGGTTAGATGAATGAAACTGGGGCATTCTTTGAGACTTGTGCTTCTGTTTGAAGGTACGGATAATCACAATGTTCTGGACTTCTCTATAGCTTAACTGATAGGGATGTACTAAGATGAAGATGTTAAGATGTCGTTTATAGTTTTTATTATTCCCACTAACTATAGCGTAAACCTTCCTCCCTTAACTTATCAGATCACTTAATTGCTAGTGGCGTATCATAACCTAAAAGAATTGCACTGAAAAGGGGACGCCTTCACTTGGCTGGCAATGACACCTATTTATATAGGTCCTGATGTAGCTGCTAGTTGTGTAGAGAGTGTTGGCAAATGAGGCATAGAATTAAGATACGTACCCCAGTTTTATCATGAAAACTGACATTTTAATTTTTATAAAGCTTTGGATTTTTCACAATATTACTGTCTCCATAGTGCTGATTATCAAGGCTTAGAAAATCCATTTATTATTGCTGTGCATTCGTTTGAAAATATTCAAGTTCTAATGGACTAACAATGGACTTTTCCATCTGCAGAATATACTGAATGACCAGAGGTGGCAGTGCAGCAGAAGAGAATTTGTCTGCGTTCCTGGGACCCAAAAAAAAAAGCAATTCCTCAGCACTCTTCCATCCTTCATCAGTTTACATGGTAAGTCAAACTCACGTTGAATACATTTGCTTGTCATTAAAAAAGTTCATAGCATCTGAGGGCCCTGAGTACCTTTTTAGTGGGGTCTTTGGCATGATTATATTTCTGTCAAGACTGTAGAAAAATGGATGACGTTACGGTGATCATCATATTTTCATCAAAGACTTTGTCTCTAAAGCTGACAAAGCCTGTGTTAGATACCTGTGCTAATAATGTGTCCTCAGAGGACATTACTGTCTTTAAGGCTGGAATGAGTTGCCTCAATTTGGAGCAATGGCGTGACGTTCTCATGGAGTGAAGCTCATTTGACCTGTTTCCCTGCACTCTGTATGTGGGACTCTGATACTCCAGATGGATTGCTGTTTAGGATACTCTGCAGTTTTGCAACTCCATCTTCTTTTCAAAAGGAGCTCAATGCTTTCTCAGTACACTGCCTAGCCGCCTTGCAGTCATAATTAATTATAGTTACCTAGTGCATAATTGCTGGTGTCTCCTCCTCCTGTGTTTCCTCGTCACCCAGGGTGATTGGTCACGTGCTGTCCTGGCACCATAAAGCTAGAGCAGGGTGTCATCTGACATGAGGGACAATCAGTTGCCTAGCAAGTGATAAGATACATTTATCATGGTATTGAAATGGGTTGCAGGGTAAATAGGGCACCCAGCTTAAAACCTAGATGGTTAGATGAATGAAACTGGGGCATTATTTGAGACTTGTGCTTCTGTTTGAAGGTGCGGATAATCACAATGTTCTGGACTTCTCTATAGCTTAACTGATAGGGATGTACTAAGATGAAGATGTTAAGATGTCATTTATAGTTTTTATTATTCCCACTAACTATAGCGTAAACCGTCCTCCCTTAACTTATCAGATCACTTAATTGCTATTGGCGTATCATAACCTGAAAGAATTGCACTGAAAAGAGGACGCCTTCACTTGGATGGCAATCACACCTATTTATCTAGGTCCTGATGTAGCTGCTAGTTATGTAGAGAGTGTTGGCAAATGAGGCATAGAGATAAGATATGTACCCCAGTTTTATCATGAAAACTGAGATTTTAATTTTTATAAAGCTTTGGATTTTCACAATATTACTGTCTCCATAGTGCTGATTATCAAGGCTTAGAAAATCCATTTATTATTGCTGTGCATTCATTTGAAAATATTCAAGTTCTAATGGACTAACGGTGGACTTTTCCATCTGCAGAATATACTGAATGACCAGAGGTGGCAGTGCAGCAGAAGAGAATTTGTCTGCGTTCCTGAGACCCCAAAAAAAAGCAAATCCTCAGCACTCTGCCATCCTTCATCAGTTTACATGGTAAGTCAAACTCACGTTGAATACATTTGCTTGTCATTAAAAAATTTCATAGCATCTGAGGGCCCTGAGTACCTTTTTAGTGGAGTCTTTGGCATGATTATATTTCTGTCAAGACTGTAGAAAAATGGATGACGTTACGGTGATCATCATATTTTCATCAAAGACTTTGTCTCTAAAGCTGACAAAGCCTGTGTTAGATACCTGTGCTAATAATGTGTCGTCAGAGGACAATACTGTCTTTAAGGCTGGAATGAGTTGCCTTAATTTGGAGCAATGGCGTGACTTTCTCATGGATTGAAGCTCATTTGACCTGTTTCCCTGCACTCTGTATGTGGGACTGATACTCCAGATGGATTGCTGTTTAGGATACTCTGCAGTTTTGCAACTCCATCTCCTTTTCAAAAGGAGCTCAATGCTTTCTCAGTACACTGCCTAGCTGCCTTGCAGTCATAATTAATTATAGTTACCTAGTGCATAATTGCTGGTGTCTCCTCCTCCTGTGTTTCCTCGTCACCCAGGGTGATTGGTCACGTGCTGTCCTGACATCATAAAGCTAGAGCAGGGTGTCATCTGACATGAGGGACAATCAGTTGCCTAGCAAGTGATAAGATACATTTATCATGGTATTGAAATGGGTTGCAGGGTAAATAGGGCACCCAGCTTAAAACCTAGATGGTTAGATGAATGAAACTGGGGCATTATTTGAGACTTGTGCATCTGTTTGAAGGTGCGGATAATCACAATGTTCTGGACTTCTCTATAGCTTAACTGATAGGGATGTACTAAGATGAAGATGTTAAGATGTTGTTTATAGTTTTTATTATTTCCACTAACTATAGCGTAAACCTTCCTCCCTTTACTTATCAGATCACCTAATTGCTATTGGCGTATCATAACCTAAAAGAATTGCACTGAAAAGGGGACGCCTTCACTTGGCTGGCAATCACACCTATTTATATAGGTCCTGATGTAGCTGCTAGTTGTGTAGAGAGTGTTGGCAAATGAGGCATAGAATTAAGATACGTACCCCAGTTTTATCATGAAAACTGAGATTTTAATTTTTAGTAAGCATTGGATTTTCACAATATTACTGTCTCCATAGTGCTGATTATCAAGGCTTAGAAAATCCATTTATTATTGCTGTGCATTCCTTTGAAAATATTCAAGTTCTAATGGACTAACGGTGGACTTTTCCATCTGCAGAATACACTGAATGACCAGAGGTGGCAGTGCAGCAGAAGAGAATTTGTTTGCGTTCCTGAGACCCAAAAAAAAAGAGCAATTCCTCAGCACTCTGCCATCCTTCATCAGTTTACATGGTAAGTCAAACTCACGTTGAATACATTTGCTTGTCATTAAAAAAGTTCATAGCATCTGAGGGCCCTGAGTACCTTTTTAGTGGGGTCTTTGGCATGATTATATTTCTGTCAAGACTGTAGAAAAATGGATGACGTTACGGTGATCATCATATTTTCATCAAAGACTTTGTCTCTAAAGCTGACAAAGCCTTTGTTAGATACCTGTGCTAATAATATGTCCTCAGAGGACATTACTGTCTTTAAGGCTGGAATGAGTTGCCTCAATTTGGAGCAATGGCGTGACTTTCTCATGGAGTGAAGCTCATTTGACCTGTTTCCCTGCACTCTGTATGTGGGACTCTGATACTCCAGATGGATTGCTGTTTAGGATACTCTGCAGTTTTGCAACTCCATCTTCTTTTCAAAAGGAGCTCAATGCTTTCTCAGTACACTGCCTAGCCGCCTTGCAGTCATAATTAATTATAGTTACCTACTGCATAATTGCTGGTGTCTCCTCCTCCTGTGTTTCCTCGTCACCCAGGGTGATTGGTTACGTGCTGTCCTGACATCATAAAGCTAGAGCAGGGTGTCATCTGACATGAGGGACAATCAGTTGCCTAGCAAGTGATGAGATACATTTATCATGGTATTGAAATGGGTTGCAGGGTAAATAGGGCACCCAGCTTAAAACCTAGATGGTAAGACGAATGAAACTGGGGCATTATTTGAGACTTGTGCATCTGTTTGAAGGTGCGGATAATCACAATGTTCTGGACTTCTCTATAGCTTAACTGATAGGGATGTATTAAGATGAAGATGTTAAGATGTCGTTTATAGTTTTTATTATTCCCACTAACTATAGCGTAAACCTTCCTCCCTTAACTTATCAGTTTACTTAATTGCTATTGGCATATCATAACCTAAAAGAATTGCACTGAAAAGGGGATGGCTTCACTTGGCTGGCAATCACACCTATTTATATAGGTCCTGATGTAGCTGCTAGTTGTGTAGAGAGTGTTGGCAAATGAGGCATAGAATTAAGATACGTACCCCAGTTTTATCATGAAAACTGAGATTTTAATTTTTAGTAAGCATTGGATTTTCACAATATTACTGTCTCCATAGTGCTGATTATCAAGGCTTAGAAAATCCATTTATTATTGCTGTGCATTCGTTTGAAAATATTCAAGTTCTAATGGACTAACGGTGGACTTTTCCATCTGCAGAATATACTGAATGACCAGAGGTGGCAGTGCAGCAGAAGAGAATTTGTCTGCATTCCTGAGACCCCAAAAAAAAGCAAATCCTCAGCACTCTGCCATCCTTCATCAGTTTACATGGTAAGTCAAACGCACGTTGACTACATTTGCTTGTCATTAAAAAATTTCATAGCATCTGAGGGCCCGGAGTACCTTTTTAGTGGAGTCTTTGGCATGATTATATTTCTGTCAAGACTGTAGAAAAATGGATGACGTTACGGTGATCATCATATTTTCATCAAAGACTTTGTCTCTAAAGCTGACAAAGCCTGTGTTAGATACCTGTGCTAATAATGTGTCCTCAGAGGACATTGCTGTCTTTAAGGCTGGAATGAGTTGCCCTAATTTGGAGCAATGGCGTGACTTTCTCATGGAGTGAAGCTCATTTGACCTCTTTCCCTGCACTCTGTATGTGGGACTCTGATACTCCAGATGGATTGCTGTTTAGGATACTCTGCAGTTTTGCAACTCCATCTTCTTTTCAAAAGGAGCTCAATGCTTTCTCAGTATACTGCCTAGCCGCCTTGCAGTCATAATTAATTATAGTTACCTAGTGCATAATTGCTGGTGTCTCCTCCTCCTGTGTTTCCTCGTCACCCAGGGTGATTGGTCACGTGCTGTCCTGACACCATAAAGCTAGAGCAGGGTGTCATCTGACATTAGGGACAATCAGTTGCCTAGCAAGTGATAAGATACATTTATCATGGTATTGAAATGGGTTGCAGGGTAAATAGGGCACCCAGCTTAAAACCTAGATGGTAAGACGAATGAAACTGGGGCATTATTTGAGACTTGTGCATCTGTTTGAAGGTGTGGATAATCACAATGTTCTGGACTTCTCTATAGCTTAACTGATAGGGATGTACTAAGATGAAGATGTTAAGATGTTGTTTATAGTTTTTATTATTTCCACTAACTATAGCGTAAACCTTCCTCCCTTAACTTATCAGATTACTTAATTGCTATTGGCGTATCATAACCTAAAAGAATTGCACTGAAAAGGGGACGCCTTCACTTGGCTGGCAATCACACCTATTTATCTAGGTCCTGATGTAGCTGCTAGTTATGTAGAGAGTGTTGGCAAATGAGGCATAGAATTAAGATACGTACCCCAGTTTCATCATGAAAACTGAGATTTATTTTTTAGTAAGCATTGGATTTTCACAATATTACTGTCTCCATAGTGCTGATTATCAAGGCTTAGAAAATCCATTTATTATTGCTGTGCATTCGTTTGAAAATATTCAAGTTCTAATGGACTAACGGTGGACTTTTCCATCTGCAGAATATACTGAATGACCAGAGGTGGCAGTGCAGCAGAAGAGAATTTGTCTGCGTTCCTGAGACCCCAAAAAAAAGCAAATCCTCAGCACTCTGCCATCCTTCATCAGTTTACATGGTAAGTCAAACTCACTTTGACTACATTTGCTTGTCATTAAAAAATTTCATAGCATCTGAGGGCCCTAAGTACCTTTTTAGTGGGGTCTTTGGCATGATTATATTTCTGTCAAGACTGTAGAAAAATGGATGACGTTACGGTGATCATCATATTTTCATCAAAGACTGTCTCCAAAGCTGACAAAGCCTGTGTTAGATACCTGTGCTAATAATGTGTCGTCAGAGGACATTACTGTCTTTAAGGCTGGAATGAGTTGCCTTAATTTGGAGCAATGGCTTGACTTTCTCATGGATTGAAGCTCATTTGACCTGTTTCCCTGCACTCTGTATGTGGGACTGATACTCCAGATGGATTGCTGTTTAGGATACTCTGCAGTTTTGCAACTCCATCTCCTTTTCAAAAGGAGCTCAATGCTTTCTCAGTACACTGCCTAGCTGCCTTGCAGTCATAATTAATTATAGTTACCTAGTGCATAATTGCTGGTGTCTCCTCCTCCTGTGTTTCCTCGTCACCCAGGGTGATTGGTCACGTGCTGTCCTGACATCATAAAGCTAGAGCAGGGTGTCATCTGACATGAGGGACAATCAGTTGCCTAGCAAGTGATAAGATACATTTATCATGGTATTGAAATGGGTTGCAGGGTAAATAGGGCACCCAGCTTAAAACCTAGATGGTTAGATGAATGAAACTGGGGCAATATTTGAAACTTGTGCATCTGTTTGAAGGTGCGGATAATCACAATGTTCTGGACTTCTCTATAGCTTAACTGATAGGAATGTACTAAGATGAAGATGTTAAGATGTCGTTTATAGTTTTTATTATTCCCACTAACTATAGCGTAAACCTTCCTCCCTTAACTTATCAGTTTACTTAATTGCTATTGGCGTATCATAACCTAAAAGAATTGCACTGAAAAGGGGACGGCTTCACTTGGCTGGCAATCACACCTATTTATATAGGTCCTGATGTAGCTGCTAGTTGTGTAGAGAGTGTTGGCAAATGAGGCATAGAATTAAGATACGTACCCCAGTTTTATCATGAAAACTGAGATTTTAATTTTTAGTAAGCATTGGATTTTCACAATATTACTGTCTCCATAGTGCTGATTATCAAGGCTTAGAAAATCCATTTATTATTGCTGTGCATTCATTTGAAAATATTCAAGTTCTAATGGACTAACGGTGGACTTTTCCATCTGCAGAATATACTGAATGACCAGAGGTGGCAGTGCAGCAGAAGAGAATTTGTTTGCGTTCCTGAGACCCAAAAAAAAAGAGCAATTCCTCAGCACTCTGCCATCCTTCATCAGTTTACATGGTAAATCAAACTCACGTTGAATACATTTGCTTGTCATTAAAAAAGTTCATAGCATCTGAGGGCCCTGAGTACCTTTTTAGTGGGGTCTTTGGCATGATTATATTTCTGTCAAGACTGTAGAAAAATGGATGACGTTACGGTGATCATCATATTTTCATCAAAGACTTTGTCTCTAAAGCTGACAAAGCCTGTGTTAGATACCTGTGCTAATAATATGTCCTCAGAGGACATTACTGTCTTTAAGGCTGGAATGAGTTGCCTCAATTTGGAGCAATGGCGTGACTTTCTCATGGAGTGAAGCTCATTTGACCTGTTTCCCTGCACTCTGTATGTGGGACTCTGATACTCCAGTTGGATTGCTGTTTAGGATACTCTGCAGATTTGCAACTCCATCTTCTTTTCAAAAGGAGCTCAATGCTTTCTCAGTACACTGCCTAGCCGCCTTGCAGTCATAATTAATTATAGTTACCTACTGCATAATTGCTGGTGTCTCCTCCTCCTGTGTTTCCTCGTCACCCAGGGTGATTGGTTACGTGCTGTCCTGACATCATAAAGCTAGAGCAGGGAGTCATCTGACACGAGGGACAATCAGTTGCCTAGCAAGTGATGAGATACATTTATCATGGTATTGAAATGGGTTGCAAGGTAAATAGGGCACCCAGCTTAAAACCTAGATGGTTAGATGAATGAAACTGGGGCATTATTTGAGACTTGTGCATCTGATTGAAGGTGCGGATAATCACAATGTTCTGGACTTCTCTATAGCTTAACTGATAGGGATGTACTAAGATGAAGATGTTAAGATGTTGTTTATAGTTTTTATTATTCCCACTAACTATAGCGTAAACCTTCCTCCCTTAACTTATCAGATCACTTAATTGCTATTGGTGTATCATAACCTAAAAGAATTGCACTGAAAAGGGGACGCCTTCACTTGGTTGGCAATCACACCTATTTATCTAGGTCCTGATGTAGCTGCTAGTTATGTAGAGAGTGTTGGCAAATGAGGCATAGAATTAAGATACGTACCCCAGTTTCATCATGAAAACTGAGATTTATTTTTTAGTAAGCATTGGATTTTCACAATATTACTGTCTCCATAGTGCTGATTATCAAGGCTTAGAAAATCCATTTATTATTGCTGTGCATTCGTTTGAAAATATTCAAGTTCTAATGGACTGACGGTGGACTTTTCCATCTGCAGAATATACTGAATGACCAGAGGTGGCAGTGCAGCAGAAGAGAATTTGTCTGCGTTCCTGAGACCCCAAAAAAAATCAAATCCTCAGCACTCTGCCATCCTTCATCAGTTTACATGGTAAGTCAAACTCACGTTGAATACATTTGCTTGTCATTAAAAAATTTCATAGCATCTGAGGGCCCTGAGTACCTTTTTAGTGGAGTCTTTGGCATGATTATATTTCTGTCAAGACTGTAGAAAAATGGATGACGTTACGGTGATCATCATATTTTCATCAAAGACTTTGTCTCTAAAGCTGACAAAGCCTGTGTTAGATACCTGTGCTAATAATGTGTCCTCAGAGGACATTACTGTCTTTAAGGCTGGAATGAGTTGCCTCAATTTGGAGCAATGGCGTGACGTTCTCATGGAGTGAAGCTCATTTGACCTGTTTCCCTGCACTCTGTATGTGGGACTCTGATACTCCAGATGGATTGCTGTTTAGGATACTCTGCAGTTTTGCAACTCCATCTTCTTTTCAAAAGGAGCTCAATGCTTTCTCAGTACACTGCCTAGCTGCCTTGCAGTCATAATTAATTATGGTTACCTAGTGCATAATTGCTGGTGTCTCCTCCTCCTGTGTTTCCTCGTCACCCAGGGTGATTGGTCACGTGCTGTCCTGACACCATAAAGCTAGAGCAGGGTGTCATCTGACATGAGGGACAATCAGTTGCCTAGCAAGTGATAAGATACATTTATCATGGTATTGAAATGGGTTGCAGGGTAAATAGGGCACCCAGCTTAAAACCTAGATGGTTAGATGAATGAAACTGGGGCATTATTTGAGACTTGTGCATCTGATTGAAGGTGCGGATAATCACAATGTTCTGGACTTCTCTATAGCTTAACTGATAGGGATGTACTAAGATGAAGATGTTAAGATGTTGTTTATAGTTTTTATTATTCCCACTAACTATAGCGTAAACCTTCCTCCCTTAACTTATCAGATCACTTAATTGCTATTGGCGTATCATAACCTAAAAGAATTGCACTGAAAAGGGGACGCCTTCACTTGGCTGGCAATCACACCTATTTATCTAGGTCCTGATGTAGCTGCTAGTTATGTAGAGAGTGTTGGCAAATGAGGCATAGAGATAAGATATGTACCCCAGTTTTATCATGAAAACTGAGATTTTAATTTTTATAAAGCTTTGGATTTTCACAATATTACTGTCTCCATAGTGCTGATTATCAAGGCTTAGAAAATCCATTTATTATTGCTGTGCATTCATTTGAAAATATTCAAGTTCTAATGGACTAACGGTGGACTTTTCCATCTGCAGAATATACTGAATGACCAGAGGTGGCAGTGCAGCAGAAGAGAATTTGTCTGCGTTCCTGAGACCCCAAAAAAAAGCAAATCCTCAGCACTCTGCCATCCTTCATCAGTTTACATGGTAAGTCAAACTCACGTTGAATACATTTGCTTGTCATTAAAAAATTTCATAGCATCTGAGGGCCCTGAGTACCTTTTTAGTGGAGTCTTTGGCATGATTATATTTCTGTCAAGACTGTAGAAAAATGGATGACGTTACGGTGATCATCATATTTTCATCAAAGACTTTGTCTCTAAAGCTGACAAAGCCTGTGTTAGATACCTGTGCTAATAATGTGTCGTCAGAGGACAATACTGTCTTTAAGGCTGGAATGAGTTGCCTTAATTTGGAGCAATGGCGTGACTTTCTCATGGATTGAAGCTCATTTGACCTGTTTCCCTGCACTCTGTATGTGGGACTGATACTCCAGATGGATTGCTGTTTAGGATACTCTGCAGTTTTGCAACTCCATCTCCTTTTCAAAAGGAGCTCAATGCTTTCTCAGTACACTGCCTAGCTGCCTTGCAGTCATAATTAATTATAGTTACCTAGTGCATAATTGCTGGTGTCTCCTCCTCCTGTGTTTCCTCGTCACCCAGGGTGATTGGTCACGTGCTGTCCTGACATCATAAAGCTAGAGCAGGGTGTCATCTGACATGAGGGACAATCAGTTGCCTAGCAAGTGATAAGATACATTTATCATGGTATTGAAATGGGTTGCAGGGTAAATAGGGCACCCAGCTTAAAACCTAGATGGTTAGATGAATGAAACTGGGGCAATATTTGAAACTTGTGCATCTGTTTGAAGGTGCGGATAATCACAATGTTCTGGACTTCTCTATAGCTTAACTGATAGGAATGCACTAAGATGAAGATGTTAAGATGTCGTTTATAGTTTTTATTATTCCCACTAACTATAGCGTAAACCTTCCTCCCTTAACTTATCAGTTTACTTAATTGCTATTGGCGTATCATAACCTAAAAGAATTGCACTGAAAAGGGGACGGCTTCACTTGGCTGGCAATCACACCTATTTATATAGGTCCTGATGTAGCTGCTAGTTGTGTAGAGAGTGTTGGCAAATGAGGCATAGAATTAAGATACGTACCCCAGTTTTATCATGAAAACTGAGATTTTAATTTTTAGTAAGCATTGGATTTTCACAATATTACTGTCTCCATAGTGCTGATTATCAAGGCTTAGAAAATCCATTTATTATTGCTGTGCATTCATTTGAAAATATTCAAGTTCTAATGGACTAACGGTGGACTTTTCCATCTGCAGAATATACTGAATGACCAGAGGTGGCAGTGCAGCAGAAGAGAATTTGTTTGCGTTCCCGAGACCCAAAAAAAAGAGCAATTCCTCAGCACTCTGCCATCCTTCATCAGTTTACATGGTAAATCAAACTCACGTTGAATACATTTGCTTGTCATTAAAAAAGTTCATAGCATCTGAGGGCCCTGAGTACCTTTTTAGTGGGGTCTTTGGCATGATTATATTTCTGTCAAGACTGTAGAAAAATGGATGACGTTACGGTGATCATCATATTTTCATCAAAGACTTTGTCTCTAAAGCTGACAAAGCCTGTGTTAGATACCTGTGCTAATAATATGTCCTCAGAGGACATTACTGTCTTTAAGGCTGGAATGAGTTGCCTCAATTTGGAGCAATGGCGTGACTTTCTCATGGAGTGAAGCTCATTTGACCTGTTTCCCTGCACTCTGTATGTGGGACTCTGATACTCCAGTTGGATTGCTGTTTAGGATACTCTGCAGATTTGCAACTCCATCTTCTTTTCAAAAGGAGCTCAATGCTTTCTCAGTACACTGCCTAGCCGCCTTGCAGTCATAATTAATTATAGTTACCTACTGCATAATTGCTGGTGTCTCCTCCTCCTGTGTTTCCTCGTCACCCAGGGTGATTGGTTACGTGCTGTCCTGACATCATAAAGCTAGAGCAGGGTGTCATCTGACACGAGGGACAATCAGTTGCCTAGCAAGTGATGAGATACATTTATCATGGTATTGAAATGGGTTGCAAGGTAAATAGGGCACCCAGCTTAAAACCTAGATGGTTAGATGAATGAAACTGGGGCATTATTTGAGACTTGTGCATCTGATTGAAGGTGCGGATAATCACAATGTTCTGGACTTCTCTATAGCTTAACTGATAGGGATGTACTAAGATGAAGATGTTAAGATGTTGTTTATAGTTTTTATTATTCCCACTAACTATAGCGTAAACCTTCCTCCCTTAACTTATCAGATCACTTAATTGCTATTGGTGTATCATAACCTAAAAGAATTGCACTGAAAAGGGGACGCCTTCACTTGGTTGGCATTCACACCTATTTATCTAGGTCCTGATGTAGCTGCTAGTTATGTAGAGAGTGTTGGCAAATGAGGCATAGAATTAAGATACGTACCCCAGTTTCATCATGAAAACTGAGATTTATTTTTTAGTAAGCATTGGATTTTCACAATATTACTGTCTCCATAGTGCTGATTATCAAGGCTTAGAAAATCCATTTATTATTGCTGTGCATTCGTTTGAAAATATTCAAGTTCTAATGGACTGACGGTGGACTTTTCCATCTGCAGAATATACTGAATGACCAGAGGTGGCAGTGCAGCAGAAGAGAATTTGTCTGCGTTCCTGAGACCCCAAAAAAAATCAAATCCTCAGCACTCTGCCATCCTTCATCAGTTTGCATGGTAAGTCAAACTCACGTTGAATACATTTGCTTGTCATTAAAAAATTTCATAGCATCTGAGGGCCCTGAGTACCTTTTTAGTGGAGTCTTTGGCATGATTATATTTCTGTCAAGACTGTAGAAAAATGGATGACGTTACGGTGATCATCATATTTTCATCAAAGACTGTCTCCAAAGCTGACAAAGCCTGTGTTAGATACCTGTGCTAATAATGTGTCGTCAGAGGACATTACTGTCTTTAAGGCTGGAATGAGTTGCCTTAATTTGGAGCAATGGCTTGACTTTCTCATGGATTGAAGCTCATTTGACCTGTTTCCCTGCACTCTGTATGTGGGACTCTGATACTCCAGATGGATTGCTGTTTAGGATACTCTGCAGTTTTGCAACTCCATCTCCTTTTCAAAAGGAGCTCAATGCTTTCTCAGTACACTGCCTAGCTGCCTTGCAGTCATAATTAATTATAGTTACCTAGTGCATAATTGCTGGTGTCTCCTCCTCCTGTGTTTCCTCGTCACCCAGGGTGATTGGTCACGTGCTGTCCTGACATCATAAAGCTAGAGCAGGGTGTCATCTGACATGAGGGACAATCAGTTGCCTAGCAAGTGATAAGATACATTTATCATGGTATTGAAATGGGTTGCAGGGTAAATAGGGCACCCAGCTTAAAACCTAGATGGTTAGATGAATGAAACTGGGGCAATATTTGAGACTTGTGCATCTGTTTGAAGGTGCGGATAATCACAATGTTCTGGACTTCTCTATAGCTTAACTGATAGGGATGTACTAAGATGAAGATGTTAAGATGTCGTTTATAGTTTTTATTATTCCCACTAACTATAGCGTAAACCTTCCTCCCTTAACTTATCAGTTTACTTAATTGCTATTGGCGTATCATAACCTAAAAGAATTGCACTGAAAAGGGGACGGCTTCACTTGGCTGGCAATCACACCTATTTATATAGGTCCTGATGTAGCTGCTAGTTGTGTAGAGTGTGTTGGCAAATGAGGCATAGAATTAAGATACGTACCCCAGTTTTATCATGAAAACTGAGATTTTAATTTTTAGTAAGCATTGGATTTTCACAATATTACTGTCTCCATAGTGCTGATTATCAAGGCTTAGAAAATCCATTTATTATTGCTGTGCATTCGTTTGAAAATATTCAAGTTCTAATGGACTAACGGTGGACTTTTCCAACTGCAGAATATACTGAATGACCAGAGGTGGCAGTGCAGCAGAAGAGAATTTGTCTGCGTTCCTGAGACACCAAAAAAAAGCAAATCCTCAGCACTCTGCCATCCTTCATCAGTTTACATGGTAAGTCAAACTCACGTTGAATACATTTGCTTGTCATTAAAAAATTTCATAGCATCTGAGGGCCCTGAGTACCTTTTTAGTGGAGTCTTTGGCATGATTATATTTCTGTCAAGACTGTAGAAAAATGGATGACGTTACGGTTATCATCATATTTTCATCAAAGACTTTGTCTCTAAAGCTGACAAAGCCTGTGTTAGATACCTGTGCTAATAATGTGTCGTCAGAGGACATTACTGTCTTTAAGGCTGGAATGAGTTGCCTTAATTTGGAGCAATGGCGTGACTTTCTCATGGATTGAAGCTCATTTGACCTGTTTCCCTGCACTCTGTATGTGGGACTCTGATACTCCAGATGGATTGCTGTTTAGGATACTCTGCAGTTTTGCAACTCCATCTTCTTTTCAAAAGGAGCTCAATGCTTTCTCAGTACACTGCCTAGCCGCCTTGCAGTCATAATTAATTATAGTTACCTAGTGCATAATTGCTGGTGTCTCCTCCTCCTGTGTTTCCTCGTCACCCAGGGTGATTGGTCACGTGCTGTCCTGGCACCATAAAGCTAGAGCAGGGTGTCATCTGATATGAGGGACAATCAGTTGCCTAGCAAGTGATAAGATACATTTATCATGGTATTGAAATGGGTTGCAGGGTAAATAGGGCACCCAGCTTAAAACCTAGATGGTAAGACGAATGAAACTGGGGCATTATTTGAGACTTGTGCATCTGTTTGAAGGTGCGGATAATCACAATGTTCTGGACTTCTCTATAGCTTAACTGATAGGGATGTATTAAGATGAAGATGTTAAGATGTCGTTTATAGTTTTTATTATTCCCACTAACTATAGCGTAAACCTTCCTCCCTTAACTTATCAGATTACTTAATTGCTATTGGCGTATCATAACCTAAAAGAATTGCACTGAAAAGGGGACGCCTTCACTTGGCTGGCAATCACACCTATTTATCTAGGTCCTGATGTAGCTGCTAGTTATGTAGAGAGTGTTGGCAAATGAGGCATAGAATTAAGATACGTACCCCAGTTTCATCATGAAAACTGAGATTTATTTTTTAGTAAGCATTGGATTTTCACAATATTACTGTCTCCATAGTGCTGATTATCAAGGCTTAGAAAATCCATTTATTATTGCTGTGCATTCGTTTGAAAATATTCAAGTTCTAATGGACTAACGGTGGACTTTTCCATCTGCAGAATATACTGAATGACCAGAGGTGGCAGTGCAGCAGAAGAGAATTTGTCTGCGTTCCTGAGACCCCAAAAAAAAGCAAATCCTCAGCACTCTGCCATCCTTCATCAGTTTACATGGTAAGTCAAACTCACGTTGACTACATTTGCTTGTCATTAAAAAATTTCATAGCATCTGAGGGCCCTAAGTACCTTTTTAGTGGGGTCTTTGGCATGATTATATTTCTGTCAAGACTGTAGAAAAATGGATGACGTTACGGTGATCATCATATTTTCATCAAAGACTGTCTCCAAAGCTGACAAAGCCTGTGTTAGATACCTGTGCTAATAATGTGTCGTCAGAGGACATTACTGTCTTTAAGGCTGGAATGAGTTGCCTTAATTTGGAGCAATGGCTTGACTTTCTCATGGATTGAAGCTCATTTGACCTGTTTCCCTGCACTCTGTATGTGGGACTCTGATACTCCAGATGGATTGCTGTTTAGGATACTCTGCAGTTTTGCAACTCCATCTCCTTTTCAAAAGGAGCTCAATGCTTTCTCAGTACACTGCCTAGCTGCCTTGCAGTCATAATTAATTATAGTTACCTAGTGCATAATTGCTGGTGTCTCCTCCTCCTGTGTTTCCTCGTCACCCAGGGTGATTGGTCACGTGCTGTCCTGACATCATAAAGCTAGAGCAGGGTGTCATCTGACATGAGGGACAATCAGTTGCCTAGCAAAGTGATAAGATACATTTATCATGGTATTGAAATGGGTTGCAGGGTAAATAGGGCACCCAGCTTCAAACCTAGATGGTTAGATGAATGAAACTGGGGCATTCTTTGAGACTTGTGCTTCTGTTTGAAGGTGCGGATAATCACAATGTTCTGGACTTCTCTATAGCTTAACTGATAGGGATGTACTAAGATGAAGATGTTAAGATGTCGTTTATAGTTTTTATTATTCCCACTAACTATAGCGTAAACCTTCCTCCCTTAACTTATCAGATCACTTAATTGCTAGTGGCGTATCATAACCTAAAAGAATTGCTCTGAAAAGGGGACGCCTTCACTTGGCTGGCAATGACACCTATTTATATAGGTCCTGATGTAGCTGCTAGTTGTGTAGAGTGTTGGCAAATGAGGCATAGAATTAAGATACGTACCCCAGTTTTATCATGAAAACTGACATTTTAATTTTTATAAAGCTTTGGATTTTTCACAATATTACTGTCTCCATAGTGCTGATTATCAAGGCTTAGAAAATCCATTTATTATTGCTGTGCATTCGTTTGAAAATATTCAAGTTCTAATGGACTAACAATGGACTTTTCCATCTGCAGAATATACTGAATGACCAGAGGTGGCAGTGCAGCAGAAGAGAATTTGTCTGCGTTCCTGGGACCCAAAAAAAAAAGCAATTCCTCAGCACTCTTCCATCCTTCATCAGTTTACATGGTAAGTCAAACTCACGTTGAATACATTTGCTTGTCATTAAAAAAGTTCATAGCATCTGAGGGCCCTGAGTACCTTTTTAGTGGGGTCTTTGGCATGATTATATTTCTGTCAAGACTGTAGAAAAATGGATGACGTTACGGTGATCATCATATTTTCATCAAAGACTTTGTCTCTAAAGCTGACAAAGCCTGTGTTAGATACCTGTGCTAATAATGTGTCCTCAGAGGACATTACTGTCTTTAAGGCTGGAATGAGTTGCCTCAATTTGGAGCAATGGCGTGACGTTCTCATGGAGTGAAGCTCATTTGACCTGTTTCCCTGCACTCTGTATGTGGGACTCTGATACTCCAGATGGATTGCTGTTTAGGATACTCTGCAGTTTTGCAACTCCATCTTCTTTTCAAAAGGAGCTCAATGCTTTCTCAGTACACTGCCTAGCTGCCTTGCAGTCATAATTAATTATAGTTACCTAGTGCATAATTGCTGGTGTCTCCTCCTCCTGTGTTTCCTCGTCACCCAGGGTGATTGGTCACGTGCTGTCCTGACACCATAAAGCTAGAGCAGGGTGTCATCTGACATGAGGGACAATCAGTTGCCTAGCAAGTGATAAGATACATTTATCATGGTATTGAAATGGGTTGCAGGGTAAATAGGGCACCCAGCTTAAAACCTAGATGGTTAGATGAATGAAACTGGGGCATTATTTGAGACTTGTGCATCTGATTGAAGGTGCGGATAATCACAATGTTCTGGACTTCTCTATAGCTTAACTGATAGGGATGTACTAAGATGAAGATGTTAAGATGTTGTTTATAGTTTTTATTATTCCCACTAACTATAGCGTAAACCTTCCTCCCTTAACTTATCAGATCACTTAATTGCTATTGGCGTATCATAACCTAAAAGAATTGCACTGAAAAGGGGACGCCTTCACTTGGCTGGCAATCACACCTATTTATCTAGGTCCTGATGTAGCTGCTAGTTATGTAGAGAGTGTTGGCAAATGAGGCATAGAATTAAGATACGTACCCCAGTTTCATCATGAAAACTGAGATTTATTTTTTAGTAAGCATTGGATTTTCACAATATTACTGTCTCCATAGTGCTGATTATCAAGGCTTAGAAAATCCATTTATTATTGCTGTGCATTCGTTTGAAAATATTCAAGTTCTAATGGACTAACGGTGGACTTTTCCATCTGCAGAATATACTGAATGACCAGAGGTGGCAGTGCAGCAGAAGAGAATTTGTCTGCGTTCCTGAGACCCCCAAAAAAAAGCAATTCCTCAGCACTCTTCCATCCTTCATCAGTTTACATGGTAAGTCAAACTCACGTTGAATACATTTGCTTGTCATTAAAAAAGTTCATAGCATCTGAGGGCCCTGAGTACCTTTTTAGTGGGGTCTTTGGCATGATTATATTTCTGTCAAGACTGTAGAAAAATGGATGAGGTTACGGTGATCATCATATTTTCATCAAAGACTTTGTCTCTAAAGCTGACAAAGCCTGTGTTAGATACCTGTGCTAATAATGTGTCCTCAGAGGACATTGCTGTCTTTAAGGCTGGAATGAGTTGCCTTAATTTGGAGCAATGGCGTGACTTTCTCATGGAGTGAAGCTCATTTGACCTCTTTCCCTGCACTCTGTATGTGGGACTCTGATACTCCAGATGGATTGCTGTTTAGGATACTCTGCAGTTTTGCAACTCCATCTTCTTTTCAAAAGGAGCTCAATGCTTTCTCAGTACACTGCCTAGCCGCCTTGCAGTCATAATTAATTATAGTTACCTAGTGCATAATTGCTGGTGTCTCCTCCTCCTGTGTTTCCTCGTCACCCAGGGTGATTGGTCACGTGCTGTCCTGACATCATAAAGCTAGAGCAGGGTGTCATCTGACATGAGGGACAATCAGTTGCCTAGCAAGTGATAAGATACATTTATCATGGTATTGAAATGGGTTGCAGGGTAAATAGGGCACCCAGCTTAAAACCTAGATGGTTAGATGAATGAAACTGGGGCATTATTTGAGACTTGTGCATCTGTTTGAAGGTGCGGAATATCACAATGTTCTGGATTTCTCTATAGCTTAACTGATAGGGATGTACTAAGATGAAGATGTTAAGATGTCGTTTATTGTTTTTATTATTCCAACTAACTATAGCGTAAACCTTCCTCCCTTAACTTATCAGATCACTTAATTGCTATTGGCGTATCATAAACTAAAAGAATTGCACTGTAAAGGGGACGCCGTCACTTGGCTGGCAATCACACCTATTTATCTAGGTCCTGATGTAGCTGCTAGTTGTGTAGAGAGTGTTGGCAAATGAAGCATAGAATTAAGATATGTACCCCAGTTTGATCATGAAAACTGAGATTTGAATTTTTAGTAAGCTTTGGATTTTCACAATATTACTGTCTCCATAGTACTGATTATCAAGGCTTAGAAAATCCATTTATTATTGCTGTGCATTTGTTTGAAAATATTCAAGTTCTAATGGACTAACGGTGGACTTTTCCATCTGCAGAATATACTGAATGACCAGAGGTGGCAGTGCAGCAGAAGAGAATTTGTCTGCGTTCCTGAGACCCAAAAAAAAGCAAATCCTCAGCACTCTGCCATCCTTCATCAGTTTACATGGTAAGTCAAACTCACGTTGAATACATTTGCTTGTCATTAAAAAAGTTCATAGCATCTGAGGGCCCTGAGTACCTTTTTAGTGGGGTCTTTGGCATGATTATATTTCTGTCAAGACTGTAGAAAAATGGATGACGTTACAGTGATCATCATATTTTCATCAAAGACTTTGTCTCTAAAGCTGACAAAGCCTGTGTTAGATACCTGTGCTAATAATGTGTCCTCAGAGGACATTGCTGTCTTTAAGGCTGGAATGAGCTGCCTTAATTTGAAGCAATGGTGTGACTTTCTCATGGAGTTAAGCTCATTTGACCTGTTTCCCTGCACTCTGTATGTGGGACTCTGATACTCCAGATGGATTGCTGTTTAGGATACTCTGCAGTTTTGCAACTCCATCTTCTTTTCAAAAGGAGCTCAATGCTTTCTCAGTACACTGCCTAGCCGCCTTGCAGTCATAATTAATTATAGTTACCTAGTGCATAATTGCTGGTGTCTCATCCTCCTGTGTTTCCTCGTCACCCAGGGTGATTGGTCACGTGCTGTCCTGACACCATAAAGCTAGAGCAGGGTGTCATCTGACATGAGGGACAATCAGTTGCCTAGCAAGTGATAAGATACATTTATCATGGTATTGAAATGGGTTGCAGGGTAAATAGGGCACCCAGCTTAAAACCTAGATGGTTAGATGAATGAAACTGGGGCATTATTTGAGACTTGTGCTTCTGTTTGAAGGTGCGGATAATCACAATGTTCTGGACTTCTCTATAGCTTAACTGATAGGGATGTACTAAGATGAAGATGTTAAGATGTCATTTATAGTTTTTATTATTCCCACTAACTATAGCGTAAACCGTCCTCCCTTAACTTATCAGATCACTTAATTGCTATTGGCGTATCATAACCTGAAAGAATTGCACTGAAAAGAGGACGCCTTCACTTGGATGGCAATCACACCTATTTATCTAGGTCCTGATGTAGCTGCTAGTTATGTAGAGAGTGTTGGCAAATGAGGCATAGAGATAAGATATGTACCCCAGTTTTATCATGAAAACTGAGATTTTAATTTTTATAAAGCTTTGGATTTTCACAATATTACTGTCTCCATAGTGCTGATTATCAAGGCTTAGAAAATCCATTTATTATTGCTGTGCATTCATTTGAAAATATTCAAGTTCTAATGGACTAACGGTGGACTTTTCCATCTGCAGAATATACTGAATGACCAGAGGTGGCAGTGCAGCAGAAGAGAATTTGTCTGCGTTCCTGAGACCCAAAAAAAAAAAGCAAATCCTCAGCACTCAGCCATCCTTCATCAGTTTACATGGTAAGTCAAACTCACGTTGAATACATTTGCTTGTCATTAAAAAAGTTCATAGCATCTGAGGGCCCTGAGTACCTTTTTAATGGGGTCTTTGGCATGATTATATTTCTGTCAAGACTGTAGAAAAATGGATGACGTTACAGTGATCATCATATTTTCATCAAAGACTTTGTCTCTAAAGCTGACAAAGCCTGTGTTAGATACCTGTGCTAATAATGTGTCCTCAGAGGACATTGCTGTCTTTAAGGCTGGAATGAGTTGCCCTAATTTGGAGCAATGGCGTGACTTTCTCATGGAGTGAAGCTCATTTGACCTCTTTCCCTGCACTCTGTATGTGGGACTCTGATACTCCAGATGGATTGCTGTTTAGGATACTCTGCAGTTTTGCAACTCCATCTTCTTTTCAAAAGGAGCTCAATGCTTTCTCAGTACACTGCCTAGCCGCCTTGCAGTCATAATTAATTATAGTTACCTAGTGCATAATTGCTGGTGTCTCCTCCTCCTGTGTTTCCTCGTCACCCAGGGTGATTGGTCACGTGCTGTCCTGACACCATAAAGCTAGAGCAGGGTGTCATCTGACATTAGGGACAATCAGTTGCCTAGCAAGTGATAAGATACATTTATCATGGTATTGAAATGGGTTGCAGGGTAAATAGGGCACCCAGCTTAAAACCTAGATGGTAAGACGAATGAAACTGGGGCATTATTTGAGACTTGTGCATCTGTTTGAAGGTGCGGATAATCACAATGTTCTGGACTTCTCTATAGCTTAACTGATAGGGATGTACTAAGATGAAGATGTTAAGATGTTGTTTATAGTTTTTATTATTTCCACTAACTATAGCGTAAACCTTCCTCCCTTAACTTATCAGATTACTTAATTGCTATTGGCGTATCATAACCTAAAAGAATTGCACTGAAAAGGGGACGCCTTCACTTGGCTGGCAATCACACCTATTTATCTAGGTCCTGATGTAGCTGCTAGTTATGTAGAGAGTGTTGGCAAATGAGGCATAGAATTAAGATACGTACCCCAGTTTCATCATGAAAACTGAGATTTATTTTTTAGTAAGCATTGGATTTTCACAATATTACTGTCTCCATAGTGCTGATTATCAAGGCTTAGAAAATCCATTTATTATTGCTGTGCATTCGTTTGAAAATATTCAAGTTCTAATGGACTAACGGTGGACTTTTCCATCTGCAGAATATACTGAATGACCAGAGGTGGCAGTGCAGCAGAAGAGAATTTGTCTGCGTTCCTGAGACCCCAAAAAAAAGCAAATCCTCAGCACTCTGCCATCCTTCATCAGTTTACATGGTAAGTCAAACTCACGTTGACTACATTTGCTTGTCATTAAAAAAATTCATAGCATCTGAGGGCCCTAAGTACCTTTTTAGTGGGGTCTTTGGCATGATTATATTTCTGTCAAGACTGTAGAAAAATGGATGACGTTACGGTGATCATCATATTTTCATCAAAGACTGTCTCCAAAGCTGACAAAGCCTGTGTTAGATACCTGTGCTAATAATGTGTCGTCAGAGGACATTACTGTCTTTAAGGCTGGAATGAGTTGCCTTAATTTGGAGCAATGGCTTGACTTTCTCATGGATTGAAGCTCATTTGACCTGTTTCCCTGCACTCTGTATGTGGGACTGATACTCCAGATGGATTGCTGTTTAGGATACTCTGCAGTTTTGCAACTCCATCTCCTTTTCAAAAGGAGCTCAATGCTTTCTCAGTACACTGCCTAGCTGCCTTGCAGTCATAATTAATTATAGTTACCTAGTGCATAATTGCTGGTGTCTCCTCCTCCTGTGTTTCCTTGTCACCCAGGGTGACTGTTCACGTGCTGTCCTGACATCATAAAGCTAGAGCAGGGTGCCATCTGACATGAGGGACAATCAGTTGCCTAGCAAGTGATAAGATACATTTATCATGGTATTGAAATGGGTTGCAGGGTAAATAGGGCACCCAGCTTAAAACCTAGATGGTTAGATGAATGAAACTGGGGCAATATTTGAAACTTGTGCATCTGTTTGAAGGTGCGGATAATCACAATGTTCTGGACTTCTCTATAGCTTAACTGATAGGAATGTACTAAGATGAAGATGTTAGGATGTCGTTTATAGTTTTTATTATTCCCACTAACTATAGCGTAAACCTTCCTCCCTTAACTTATCAGTTTACTTAATTGCTATTGGCGTATCATAACCTAAAAGAATTGCACTGAAAAGGGGACGGCTTCACTTGGCTGGCAATCACACCTATTTATATAGGTCCTGATGTAGCTGCTAGTTGTGTAGAGAGTGTTGGCAAATGAGGCATAGAATTAAGATACGTACCCCAGTTTTATCATGAAAACTGAGATTTTAATTTTTAGTAAGCATTGGATTTTCACAATATTACTGTCTCCATAGTGCTGATTATCAAGGCTTAGAAAATCCATTTATTATTGCTGTGCATTCATTTGAAAATATTCAAGTTCTAATGGACTAACGGTGGACTTTTCCATCTGCAGAATATACTGAATGACCAGAGGTGGCAGTGCAGCAGAAGAGAATTTGTTTGCGTTCCTGAGACCCAAAAAAAAGAGCAATTCCTCAGCACTCTGCCATCCTTCATCAGTTTACATGGTAAATCAAACTCACGTTGAATACATTTGCTTGTCATTAAAAAAGTTCATAGCATCTGAGGGCCCTGAGTACCTTTTTAGTGGGGTCTTTGGCATGATTATATTTCTGTCAAGACTGTAGAAAAATGGATGACGTTACGGTGATCATCATATTTTCATCAAAGACTTTGTCTCTAAAGCTGACAAAGCCTGTGTTAGATACCTGTGCTAATAATATGTCCTCAGAGGACATTACTGTCTTTAAGGCTGGAATGAGTTGCCTCAATTTGGAGCAATGGCGTGACTTTCTCATGGAGTGAAGCTCATTTGACCTGTTTCCCTGCACTCTGTATGTGGGACTCTGATACTCCAGTTGGATTGCTGTTTAGGATACTCTGCAGATTTGCAACTCCATCTTCTTTTCAAAAGGAGCTCAATGCTTTCTCAGTACACTGCCTAGCCGCCTTGCAGTCATAATTAATTATAGTTACCTACTGCATAATTGCTGGTGTCTCCTCCTCCTGTGTTTCCTCGTCACCCAGGGTGATTGGTTACGTGCTGTCCTGACATCATAAAGCTAGAGCAGGGTGTCATCTGACACGAGGGACAATCAGTTGCCTAGCAAGTGATGAGATACATTTATCATGGTATTGAAATGGGTTGCAAGGTAAATAGGGCACCCAGCTTAAAACCTAGATGGTTAGATGAATGAAACTGGGGCATTATTTGAGACTTGTGCATCTGATTGAAGGTGCGGATAATCACAATGTTCTGGACTTCTCTATAGCTTAACTGATAGGGATGTACTAAGATGAAGATGTTAAGATGTTGTTTATAGTTTTTATTATTCCCACTAACTATAGCGTAAACCTTCCTCCCTTAACTTATCAGATCACTTAATTGCTATTGGCGTATCATAACCTAAAAGAATTGCACTGAAAAGGGGACGCCTTCACTTGGTTGGCAATCACACCTATTTATCTAGGTCCTGATGTAGCTGCTAGTTATGTAGAGAGTGTTGGCAAATGAGGCATAGAATTAAGATACGTACCCCAGTTTCATCATGAAAACTGAGATTTATTTTTTAGTAAGCATTGGATTTTCACAATATTACTGTCTCCATAATGCTGATTATCAAGGCTTAGAAAATCCATTTATTATTGCTGTGCATTCGTTTGAAAATATTCAAGTTCTAATGGACTGACGGTGGACTTTTCCATCTGCAGAATATACTGAATGACCAGAGGTGGCAGTGCAGCAGAAGAGAATTTGTCTGCGTTCCTGAGACCCCAAAAAAAATCAAATCCTCAGCACTCTGCCATCCTTCATCAGTTTACATGGTAAGTCAAACTCACGTTGAATACATTTGCTTGTCATTAAAAAATTTCATAGCATCTGAGGGCCCTGAGTACCTTTTTAGTGGAGTCTTTGGCATGATTATATTTCTGTCAAGACTGTAGAAAAATGGATGACGTTACGGTGATCATCATATTTTCATCAAAGACTGTCTCTAAAGCTGACAAAGCCTGTGTTAGATACCTGTGCTAATAATGTGTCGTCAGAGGACATTACTGTCTTTAAGGCTGGAATGAGTTGCCTTAATTTGGAGCAATGGCTTGACTTTCTCATGGATTGAAGCTCATTTGACCTGTTTCCCTGCACTCTGTATGTGGGACTCTGATACTCCAGATGGATTGCTGTTTAGGATACTCTGCAGTTTTGCAACTCCATCTCCTTTTCAAAAGGAGCTCAATGCTTTCTCAGTACACTGCCTAGCTGCCTTGCAGTCATAATTAATTATAGTTACCTAGTGCATAATTGCTGGTGTCTCCTCCTCCTGTGTTTCCTCGTCACCCAGGGTGATTGGTCACGTGCTGTCCTGACATCATAAAGCTAGAGCAGGGTGTCATCTGACATGAGGGACAATCAGTTGCCTAGCAAGTGATAAGATACATTTATCATGGTATTGAAATGGGTTGCAGGGTAAATAGGGCACCCAGCTTAAAACCTAGATGGTTAGATGAATGAAACTGGGGCAATATTTGAGACTTGTGCATCTGTTTGAAGGTGCGGATAATCACAATGTTCTGGACTTCTCTATAGCTTAACTGATAGGGATGTACTAAGATGAAGATGTTAAGATGTCGTTTATAGTTTTTATTATTCCCACTAACTATAGCGTAAACCTTCCTCCCTTAACTTATCAGTTTACTTAATTGCTATTGGCGTATCATAACCTAAAAGAATTGCACTGAAAAGGGGACGGCTTCACTTGGCTGGCAATCACACCTATTTATATAGGTCCTGATGTAGCTGCTAGTTGTGTAGAGTGTGTTGGCAAATGAGGCATAGAATTAAGATACGTACCCCAGTTTTATCATGAAAACTGAGATTTTAATTTTTAGTAAGCATTGGATTTTCACAATATTACTGTCTCCATAGTGCTGATTATCAAGGCTTAGAAAATCCATTTAATATTGCTGTGCATTCGTTTGAAAATATTCAAGTTCTAATGGACTAACGGTGGACTTTTCCATCTGCAGAATATACTGAATGACCAGAGGTGGCAGTGCAGCAGAAGAGAATTTGTCAGCGTTCCTGAGACCCCAAAAAAAAGCAATTCCTCAGCACTCTTCCATCCTTCATCAGTTTACATGGTAAGTCAAACTCACGTTGAATACATTTGCTTGTCATTAAAAAAGTTGATAGCATCTGAGGGCCCTGAGTACCTTTTTAGTGCGGTCTTTGGCATGATTATATTTCTGTCAAGATTGTAGAAAAATGGATGATGTTACGGTGATCATCATATTTTCATCAAAGACTTTGTCTCTAAAGCTGACAAAGCCTGTGTTAGATACCTGTGCTAATCATGTGTCCTCCGAGGACATTGCTGTCTGTAAGGCTGGAATGAGTTGCCTTAATTTGGAGCAATGGCTTGACTTTCTCATGGAGTGAAGCTCATTTGACCTGTTTCCCTGCACTCTGTATGTGGGACTCTGATACTCAAGATGGATTGCTGTTTAGGATACTCTGCAGTTTCGCAACTCCATCTCCTTTTCAAAAGGAGCTCAATGCTTTCTCAGTACACTGCCTAGCCGCCTTGCAGTTATAATTAATTATAGTTACCTAGTGCATAATTGCTGGTGTCTCCTCCTCCTGTGTTTCCTCGTCACCCAGGGTGATTGGTCACGTGCTGTCCTGACATCATAAAGCTAGAGCAGGGTGTCATCTGACATGAGGGAAAATCAGTTGCCTAGCAAGTGATAAGATACATTTATCATAGTATTGAAATGGGATGCAGGGTAAATAGGGCACCCAGCTTAAAACCTAGATGGTTAGATGAATGAAACTGGGGCATTATTTGAGATTTGTGCATCTGTTTGAAGGTGCGGATAATCCCAATGTTCTGGACTTCTCTATAGCTTAACTGATAGGGATGTACTAAGATGAAGATGTTAAGATGTCGTTTATAGTTTTTATTATTCCCACTAACTATAGCGTAAACCTTCCTCCCTTAACTTATCAGATCATTTAATTGCTATTGGCGTATCATAAACTAAAAGAATTGCACTGTAAAGGAGACGCCGTCACTTGGCTGGCAATCACACCTATTTATCTAGGTCCTGATGTAGCTGCTAGTTGTGTAGAGAGTGTTGGCAAATGAGGCATAGAATTAAGATATGTACCCCAGTTTTATCTTGAAAACTGAGATTTTAATTTTTAGTAAGCTTTGGATTTTCATATTATTACTGTCTCCATAGTACTGATTATCAAGGCTTAGAAAATCCATTTATTATTGCTGTGCATTAGTTTGAAAATATTCAAGTTCTAATGGACTAACGTTGGACTTTTCCATCTGCAGAATATACTGAATGACCAGAGGTGGCAATGCAGCAGAAGAGAATTTGTCTGCGTTCCTGAGACCCCCCAAAAAAAAGCAAATCCTCAGCACTCAGCCATCCTTCATCAGTTTACATGGTATGTCAAACTCACGTTGAATACATTTGCTTGTCATTAAAAAAGTTCATAGCATCTGAGGACCCTGAGTACCTTTTTAGTGGGGTCTTTGGCATGATTATGTTTCTGTCAAGACTGTAGAAAAATGGATGACGTTACGGTGATCATCATATTTTCATCAAAGACTTTGTCTCTAAAGCTGACAAAGCCTGTAATAGATACCTGTGCTAATAATGTGTCCTCAGAGGACATTGCTGTCTTTAAGGCTGGAATGAGTTGCCTTAATTTGGAGCAATGGCGTGACTTTCTCATGGAGTGAAGCTCATTTGACCTGTTTCCCTGCACTCTGTATGTGGGACTCCGATACTCCAGATGGATTGCTGTTTAGGATACTCTGCAGTTTTGCAACTCCATCTCCTTTTCAAAAGGAGCTCAATGCTTTCTCAGTACACTGCCTAGCCGCCTTGCAGTCATAAATAATTATAATTACCTAGTGCATAATTGCTGGTGTCTCCTCCTCCTGTGTTTCCTCGTCACCCAGGGTGATTGGTCACGTGCTGTCCTGACATCATAAAGCTAGAGCAGGGTGTCATCTGACATGAGGGACAATCAGTTGCCTAGCAAAGTGATAAGATACATTTATCATGGTATTGAAATGGGTTGCAGGGTAAATAGGGCACCCAGCTTCAAACCTAGATGGTTAGATGAATGAAACTGGGGCATTCTTTGAGACTTGTGCTTCTGTTTGAAGGTGCGGATAATCACAATGTTCTGGACTTCTCTATAGCTTAACTGATAGGGATGTACTAAGATGAAGATGTTAAGATGTCATTTATAGTTTTTATTATTCCCACTAACTATAGCGTAAACCTTCCTCCCTTAACTTATCAGATCACTTAATTGCTAGTGGCGTATCATAACCTAAAAGAATTGCACTGAAAAGGGGACGCCTTCACTTGGCTGGCAATGACACCTATTTATATAGGTCCTGATGTAGCTGCTAGTTGTGTAGAGAGTGTTGGCAAATGAGGCATAGAATTAAGATACGTACCCCAGTTTTATCATGAAAACTGACATTTTAATTTTTATAAAGCTTTGGATTTTTCACAATATTACTGTCTCCATAGTGCTGATTATCAAGGCTTAGAAAATCCATTTATTATTGCTGTGCATTCGTTTGAAAATATTCAAGTTCTAATGGACTAACAATGGACTTTTCCATCTGCAGAATATACTGAATGACCAGAGGTGGCAGTGCAGCAGAAGAGAATTTGTCTGCGTTCCTGGGACCCAAAAAAAAAAGCAATTCCTCAGCACTCTTCCATCCTTCATCAGTTTACATGGTAAGTCAAACTCACGTTTAATACATTTGCTTGTCATTAAAAAAGTTCATAGCATCTGAGGGCCCTGAGTACCTTTTTAGTGGGGTCTTTGGCATGATTATATTTCTGTCAAGACTGTAGAAAAATGGATGACGTTACGGTGATCATCATATTTTCATCAAAGACTTTGTCTCTAAAGCTGACAAAGCCTGTGTTAGATACCTGTGCTAATAATGTGTCCTCAGAGGACATTACTGTCTTTAAGGCTGGAATGAGTTGCCTCAATTTGGAGCAATGGCGTGACGTTCTCATGGAGTGAAGCTCATTTGACCTGTTTCCCTGCACTCTGTATGTGGGACTCTGATACTCCAGATGGATTGCTGTTTAGGATACTCTGCAGTTTTGCAACTCCATCTTCTTTTCAAAAGGAGCTCAATGCTTTCTCAGTACACTGCCTAGCTGCCTTGCAGTCATAATTAATTATAGTTACCTAGTGCATAATTGCTGGTGTCTCCTCCTCCTGTGTTTCCTCGTCACCCAGGGTGATTGGTCACGTGCTGTCCTGACACCATAAAGCTAGAGCAGGGTGTCATCTGACATGAGGGACAATCAGTTGCCTAGCAAGTGATAAGATAAATTTATCATGGTATTGAAATGGGTTGCAGGGTAAATAGGGCACCCAGCTTAAAACCTAGATGGTTAGATGAATGAAACTGGGGCATTATTTGAGACTTGTGCATCTGATTGAAGGTGCGGATAATCACAATGTTCTGGACTTCTCTATAGCTTAACTGATAGGGATGTACTAAGATGAAGATGTTAAGATGTTGTTTATAGTTTTTATTATTCCCACTAACTATAGCGTAAACCTTCCTCCCTTAACTTATCAGATCACTTAATTGCTATTGGCGTATCATAACCTAAAAGAATTGCACTGAAAAGGGGACGCCTTCACTTGGCTGGCAATCACACCTATTTATCTAGGTCCTGATGTAGCTGCTAGTTATGTAGAGAGTGTTGGCAAATGAGGCATAGAATTAAGATACGTACCCCAGTTTCATCATGAAAACTGAGATTTATTTTTTAGTAAGCATTGGATTTTCACAATATTACTGTCTCCATAGTGCTGATTATCAAGGCTTAGAAAATCCATTTATTATTGCTGTGCATTCGTTTGAAAATATTCAAGTTCTAATGGACTAACGGTGGACTTTTCCATCTGCAGAATATACTGAATGACCAGAGGTGGCAGTGCAGCAGAAGAGAATTTGTCTGCGTTCCTGAGACCCCAAAAAAAAAGCAATTCCTCAGCACTCTTCCATCCTTCATCAGTTTACATGGTAAGTCAAACTCACGTTGAATACATTTGCTTGTCATTAAAAAAGTTCATAGCATCTGAGGGCCCTGAGTACCTTTTTAGTGGGGTCTTTGGCATGATTATATTTCTGTCAAGACTGTAGAAAAATGGATGAGGTTACGGTGATCATCATATTTTCATCAAAGACTTTGTCTCTAAAGCTGACAAAGCCTGTGTTAGATACCTGTGCTAATAATGTGTCCTCAGAGGACATTGCTGTCTTTAAGGCTGGAATGAGTTGCCTTAATTTGGAGCAATGGCGTGACTTTCTCATGGAGTGAAGCTCATTTGACCTCTTTCCCTGCACTCTGTATGTGGGACTCTGATACTCCAGATGGATTGCTGTTTAGGATACTCTGCAGTTTTGCAACTCCATCTTCTTTTCAAAAGGAGCTCAATGCTTTCTCAGTACACTGCCTAGCCGCCTTGCAGTCATAATTAATTATAGTTACCTAGTGCATAATTGCTGGTGTCTCCTCCTCCTGTGTTTCCTCGTCACCCAGGGTGATTGGTCACGTGCTGTCCTGACATCATAAAGCTAGAGCAGGGTGTCATCTGACATGAGGGACAATCAGTTGCCTAGCAAGTGATAAGATACATTTATCATGGTATTGAAATGGGTTGCAGGGTAAATAGGGCACCCAGCTTAAAACCTAGATGGTTAGATGAATGAAACTGGGGCAATATTTGAGACTTGTGCATCTGTTTGAAGGTGCGGATAATCACAATGTTCTGGACTTCTCTATAGCCTAACTGATAGGGATGTACTAAGATGAAGATGTTAAGATGTCGTTTATAGTTTTTATTATTCCCACTAACTATAGCGTAAACCTTCCTCCCTTAACTTATCAGTTTACTTAATTGCTATTGGCGTATCATAACCTAAAAGAATTGCACTGAAAAGGGGACGGCTTCACTTGGCTGGCAATCACACCTATTTATATAGGTCCTGATGTAGCTGCTAGTTGTGTAGAGAGTGTTGGCAAATGAGGCATAGAATTAAGATACTTACCCCAGTTTTATCATGAAAACTGAGATTTTAATTTTTAGTAAGCATTGGATTTTCACAATATTACTGTCTCCATAGTGCGGATTATCAAGGCTTAGAAAATCCATTTATTATTGCTGTGAATTCGTTTGAAAATATTCAAGTTCTAATGGACTAACGGTGGACTTTTCCATTTGCAGAATATACTGAATGACCAGAGGTGGCAGTGCAGCAGAAGAGAATTTGTCAGCGTTCCTGAGACCCAAAAAAAAAAGCAATTCCTCAGCACTCTTCCATCCTTCATCAGTTTACATGGTAAGTCAAACTCACGTTGAATATATTTGCTTGTCATTGAAAAAGTTCGTAGCATCTGAGGGCCCTGAGTACCTTTTTAGTGCGGTCTTTGGCATGATTATATTTCTGTCAAGATTGTAGAAAAATGGATGATGTTACGGTGATCATCATATTTTCATCAAAGACTTTGTCTCTAAAGCTGACAAAGCCTGTGTTAGATACCTGTGCTAATAATGTGTCCTCCGAGGACATTGCTGTCTTTAAGGCTGGAATGAGTTGCCTTAATTTGGAGCAATGGCTTGACTTTCTCATGGAGTGAAGCTCATTTGACCTGTTTCCCTGCACTCTGTATGTGGGACTCTGATACTCAAGATGGATTGCTGTTTAGGATACTCTGCAGTTTTGCAACTCCATCTCCTTTTCAAAAGGAGCTCAATGCTTTCTCAGTACACTGCCTAGCCGCCTTGCAGTTATAATTAATTATAGTTACCTAGAGCATAATTGCTGGTGTCTCCTCCTCCTGTGTTTCCTCGTCACCCAGGGTGATTGGTCACGTGCTGTCCTGACATCATAAAGCTAGAGCAGGGTGTCATCTGACATGAGGGACAATCAGTTGCCTAGCAAGTGATAAGATACATTTATCATGGTATTGAAATGGGTTTCAGGGTAAATAGGGCACCCAGCTTAAAACCTAGATGGTTAGATGAATGAAACTGGGGCATTATTTGAGACTTGTGCTTCTGTTTGAAGGTGCGGATAATCACAATGTTCTGGACTTCTCTATAGCTTAACTGATAGGGATGTACTAAGATGAAGATGTTAAGATGTCGTTTATAGTTTTTATTATTCCCACTAACTATAGCGTAAACCTTCCTCCCTTAACTTATCAGATCTCTTAATTGCTATTGGTGTATCATAACCTAAAAGAATTGCACTGAAAAGGGGACGCCTTCACTTGGCTGGCAATCACACCTATTTATCTAGGTCCTGATGTAGCTGCTAGTTGTGTAGAGAGTGTTGGCAAATGAGGCATAGAATTAAGATATGTACCCCAGTTTTATCCTGAAAACTGAGATTTTAATTTTTAGTAAGCTTTGGATTTTCACAATATTACTGTCTCCATAGTACTGATTATCAAGGCTTAGAAAATCCATTTATTATTGCTGTGCATTCGTTTGAAAATATTCAAGTTCCAATGGACTAACCGTGGACTTTTCCATCTGCAGAATATACTGAATGACCAGAGGTGGCAGTGCAGCAGAAGAGAATTTGTCTGCCTTCCTGAGACCCAAAAAAAAAGCAATTCCTCAGCACTCTGCCATCCTTCATCAGTTTACATGGTAAGTCAAACTCACGTTGAATACATTTGCTTGTCATTAAAAAAGTTGATAGCATCTGAGAGCCCTGAGTACCTTTTTAGTGCGGTCTTTGGCATGATTATGTTTCTGTCAAGATTGTAGAAAAATGGATGACGTTACGGTGATCATCATATTTTCATCAAAGACTTTGTCTCTAAAGCTGACAAAGCCTGTAATAGATACCTGTGCTAATAATGTGTCCTCAGAGGACATTGCTGTCTTTAAGGCTGGAATGAGTTGCCTTAATTTGGAGCAATGGCGTGACTTTCTCATGGAGTGAAGCTCATTTGACCTGTTTCCCTGCACTCGTATGTGGGACTTTGATACTCCAGATGGATTGCTGTTTAGGATACTCTGCAGTTTTGCAACTCCATCTCCTTTTCAAAACAAGCTCAATGCTTTCTCAGTACACTGCCTAGCCGCCTTGCAGTCATAATTAATTATAGTTACCTAGTGCATAATTGCTGGTGTCTCCTCCTCCTGTGTTTCCTCGTCACCCAGGGTGATTGGTCACGTGCTGTCCTGACATCATAAAGCTAGAGCAGGGTGTCATCTGACATGAGGGACAATCAGTTGCCTAGCAAGTGATAAGATACATTTATCATGGTATTGAAATGGGTTGCAGGGTAAATAGGGCACCCAGCTTAAAACCTAGATGGTTAGATGAATGAAACTGGGGCATTATTTGAGACTTGTGCATCTGTTTGAAGGTGCGGAATATCACAATGTTCTGGACTTCTCTATAGCTTAACTGATAGGGATGTACTAAGATGAAGATGTTAAGATGTCGTTTATAGTTTTTATTATTCCCACTAACTATAGCGTAAACCTTCCTCCCTTAACTGATCATATCACTTAATTACTATTGGCGTATCATAAACTAAAAGAATTGCACTGTAAAGGGGACGCCGTCACTTGGCTGGCAATCACACCTATTTATCTAGGTCCTGATGTAGCTGCTAGTTGTGTAGAGAGTGTTGGCAAATGAGGCATAGAATTAAGATATGTACCCCAGTTTTATCCTGAAAACTGAGATTTTAATTTTTAGTAAGCTTTGGATTTTAACAATATTACTGTCTCCATAGTACTGATTATCAAGGCTTAGAAAATCCATTTATTATTGCTGTGCATTCGTTTGAAAATATTCAAGTTCTAATGGACTAACCGTGGACTTTTCCATCTGCAGAATATACTGAATGACCAGAGGTGGCAGTGCAGCAGAAGAGAATTTGTCTGCGTTCTTGAGACCCAAAAAAAAGCAAATCCTCAGCACTCTGCCATCCTTCATCAGTTTACATGGTAAGTCAAGCTCACGTTGAATACATTTGCTTGTCATTAAAAAAGTTCATAGCATCTGAGGGCCCTGAGTACCTTTTTAGTGGGGTCTTTGGCATGATTATATTTCTGTCAAGACTGTAGAAAAATGGATGACGTTACGGTGATCATCATATTTTCATCAAAGACTTTGTCTCTAAAGCTGACAAAGCCTGTGTTAGATACCTGTGCTAATAATGTGTCCTCAGAGGACATTGCTGTCTTTAAGGCTGGAATGAGTTGCCTTAATTTGGAGCAATGGCCTGACTTTCTCATGGAGTGAAGCTCATTTGACCTGTTTCCCTGCACTCTGTATGTGGGACTCTGATACTCCAGATGGATTGCTGTTTAGGATACTCTGCAGTTTTGCAACTCCATCTCCTTTTCAAAAGAAGCTCAATGCTTTCTCAGTACACTGCCTAGCCGCCTTGCAGTCATAATTATTTATAGTTACCTAGTGCATAATTGCTGGTGTCTCCTCCTCCTGTGTTTCCTCGTCACCCAGGGTGATTGGTCACGTGCTGTCCTGACATCATAAAGCTAGAGCAGGGTGTCATCTGACATGAGGGACAATCAGTTGCCTAGCAAGTGATAAGATACATTTATCATGGTATTGAAATGGGTTGCAGGGTAAATAGGGCACCCAGCTTAAAACCTAGATGGTTAGATGAATGAAACTGGGGCATTATTTGAGACTTGTGCATCTGTTTGAAGGTGCGGATAATCACAATGTTCTGGACTTCTCTATAGCTTAACTGATAGGGATGTACTAAGATGAAGATGTTAAGATGTTGTTTATAGTTTTTATTATTCCCACTAACTATAGCGTAAACCTTCCTCCCTTAACATATCAGATCACTTAATTGCTATTGGCGTATCATAAACTAAAAGAATTGCACTGTAAAGGGGACGCCGTCACTTGGTTGGCATTCACACCTATTTATCTAGGTCCTGATGTAGCTGCTAGTTATGTAGAGAGTGTTGGCAAATGAGGCATAGAATTAAGATACGTACCCCAGTTTCATCATGAAAACTGAGATTTATTTTTTAGTAAGCATTGGATTTTCACAATATTACTGTCTCCATAGTGCTGATTATCAAGGCTTAGAAAATCCATTTATTATTGCTGTGCATTCGTTTGAAAATATTCAAGTTCTAATGGACTGACGGTGGACTTTTCCATCTGCAGAATATACTGAATGACCAGAGGTGGCAGTGCAGCAGAAGAGAATTTGTCTGCGTTCCTGAGACCCCAAAAAAAATCAAATCCTCAGCACTCTGCCATCCTTCATCAGTTTGCATGGTAAGTCAAACTCACGTTGAATACATTTGCTTGTCATTAAAAAATTTCATAGCATCTGAGGGCCCTGAGTACCTTTTTAGTGGAGTCTTTGGCATGATTATATTTCTGTCAAGACTGTAGAAAAATGGATGACGTTACGGTGATCATCATATTTTCATCAAAGACTGTCTCCAAAGCTGACAAAGCCTGTGTTAGATACCTGTGCTAATAATGTGTCGTCAGAGGACATTACTGTCTTTAAGGCTGGAATGAGTTGCCTTAATTTGGAGCAATGGCTTGACTTTCTCATGGATTGAAGCTCATTTGACCTGTTTCCCTGCACTCTGTATGTGGGACTCTGATACTCCAGATGGATTGCTGTTTAGGATACTCTGCAGTTTTGCAACTCCATCTTCTTTTCAAAAGGAGCTCAATGCTTTCTCAGTACACTGCCTAGCCGCCTTGCAGTCATAATTAATTATAGTTACCTAGTGCATAATTGCTGGTGTCTCCTCCTCCTGTGTTTCCTCGTCACCCAGGGTGATTGGTCACGTGCTGTCCTGGCACCATAAAGCTAGAGCAGGGTGTCATCTGATATGAGGGACAATCAGTTGCCTAGCAAGTGATAAGATACATTTATCATGGTATTGAAATGGGTTGCAGGGTAAATAGGGCACCCAGCTTAAAACCTAGATGGTAAGACGAATGAAACTGGGGCATTATTTGAGACTTGTGCATCTGTTTGAAGGTGCGGATAATCACAATGTTCTGGACTTCTCTATAGCTTAACTGATAGGGATGTATTAAGATGAAGATGTTAAGATGTCGTTTATAGTTTTTATTATTCCCACTAACTATAGCGTAAACCTTCCTCCCTTAACTTATCAGATTACTTAATTGCTATTGGCGTATCATAACCTAAAAGAATTGCACTGAAAAGGGGACGCCTTCACTTGGCTGGCAATCACACCTATTTATCTAGGTCCTGATGTAGCTGCTAGTTATGTAGAGAGTGTTGGCAAATGAGGCATAGAATTAAGATACGTACCCCAGTTTCATCATGAAAACTGAGATTTATTTTTTAGTAAGCATTGGATTTTCACAATATTACTGTCTCCATAGTGCTGATTATCAAGGCTTAGAAAATCCATTTATTATTGCTGTGCATTCGTTTGAAAATATTCAAGTTCTAATGGACTAACGGTGGACTTTTCCATCTGCAGAATATACTGAATGACCAGAGGTGGCAGTGCAGCAGAAGAGAATTTGTCTGCGTTCCTGAGACCCCAAAAAAAAGCAAATCCTCAGCACTCTGCCATCCTTCATCAGTTTACATGGTAAGTCAAACTCACGTTGACTACATTTGCTTGTCATTAAAAAATTTCATAGCATCTGAGGGCCCTAAGTACCTTTTTAGTGGGGTCTTTGGCATGATTATATTTCTGTCAAGACTGTAGAAAAATGGATGACGTTACGGTGATCATCATATTTTCATCAAAGACTGTCTCCAAAGCTGACAAAGCCTGTGTTAGATACCTGTGCTAATAATGTGTCGTCAGAGGACATTACTGTCTTTAAGGCTGGAATGAGTTGCCTTAATTTGGAGCAATGGCTTGACTTTCTCATGGATTGAAGCTCATTTGACCTGTTTCCCTGCACTCTGTATGTGGGACTCTGATACTCCAGATGGATTGCTGTTTAGGATACTCTGCAGTTTTGCAACTCCATCTCCTTTTCAAAAGGAGCTCAATGCTTTCTCAGTACACTGCCTAGCTGCCTTGCAGTCATAATTAATTATAGTTACCTAGTGCATAATTGCTGGTGTCTCCTCCTCCTGTGTTTCCTCGTCACCCAGGGTGATTGGTCACGTGCTGTCCTGACATCATAAAGCTAGAGCAGGGTGTCATCTGACATGAGGGACAATCAGTTGCCTAGCAAAGTGATAAGATACATTTATCATGGTATTGAAATGGGTTGCAGGGTAAATAGGGCACCCAGCTTCAAACCTAGATGGTTAGATGAATGAAACTGGGGCATTCTTTGAGACTTGTGCTTCTGTTTGAAGGTGCGGATAATCACAATGTTCTGGACTTCTCTATAGCTTAACTGATAGGGATGTACTAAGATGAAGATGTTAAGATGTCGTTTATAGTTTTTATTATTCCCACTAACTATAGCGTAAACCTTCCTCCCTTAACTTATCAGATCACTTAATTGCTAGTGGCGTATCATAACCTAAAAGAATTGCTCTGAAAAGGGGACGCCTTCACTTGGCTGGCAATGACACCTATTTATATAGGTCCTGATGTAGCTGCTAGTTGTGTAGAGTGTTGGCAAATGAGGCATAGAATTAAGATACGTACCCCAGTTTTATCATGAAAACTGACATTTTAATTTTTATAAAGCTTTGGATTTTTCACAATATTACTGTCTCCATAGTGCTGATTATCAAGGCTTAGAAAATCCATTTATTATTGCTGTGCATTCGTTTGAAAATATTCAAGTTCTAATGGACTAACAATGGACTTTTCCATCTGCAGAATATACTGAATGACCAGAGGTGGCAGTGCAGCAGAAGAGAATTTGTCTGCGTTCCTGGGACCCAAAAAAAAAAGCAATTCCTCAGCACTCTTCCATCCTTCATCAGTTTACATGGTAAGTCAAACTCACGTTGAATACATTTGCTTGTCATTAAAAAAGTTCATAGCATCTGAGGGCCCTGAGTACCTTTTTAGTGGGGTCTTTGGCATGATTATATTTCTGTCAAGACTGTAGAAAAATGGATGACGTTACGGTGATCATCATATTTTCATCAAAGACTTTGTCTCTAAAGCTGACAAAGCCTGTGTTAGATACCTGTGCTAATAATGTGTCCTCAGAGGACATTACTGTCTTTAAGGCTGGAATGAGTTGCCTCAATTTGGAGCAATGGCGTGACGTTCTCATGGAGTGAAGCTCATTTGACCTGTTTCCCTGCACTCTGTATGTGGGACTCTGATACTCCAGATGGATTGCTGTTTAGGATACTCTGCAGTTTTGCAACTCCATCTTCTTTTCAAAAGGAGCTCAATGCTTTCTCAGTACACTGCCTAGCTGCCTTGCAGTCATAATTAATTATAGTTACCTAGTGCATAATTGCTGGTGTCTCCTCCTCCTGTGTTTCCTCGTCACCCAGGGTGATTGGTCACGTGCTGTCCTGACACCATAAAGCTAGAGCAGGGTGTCATCTGACATGAGGGACAATCAGTTGCCTAGCAAGTGATAAGATACATTTATCATGGTATTGAAATGGGTTGCAGGGTAAATAGGGCACCCAGCTTAAAACCTAGATGGTTAGATGAATGAAACTGGGGCATTATTTGAGACTTGTGCATCTGATTGAAGGTGCGGATAATCACAATGTTCTGGACTTCTCTATAGCTTAACTGATAGGGATGTACTAAGATGAAGATGTTAAGATGTTGTTTATAGTTTTTATTATTCCCACTAACTATAGCGTAAACCTTCCTCCCTTAACTTATCAGATCACTTAATTGCTATTGGCGTATCATAACCTAAAAGAATTGCACTGAAAAGGGGACGCCTTCACTTGGCTGGCAATCACACCTATTTATCTAGGTCCTGATGTAGCTGCTAGTTATGTAGAGAGTGTTGGCAAATGAGGCATAGAATTAAGATACGTACCCCAGTTTCATCATGAAAACTGAGATTTATTTTTTAGTAAGCATTGGATTTTCACAATATTACTGTCTCCATAGTGCTGATTATCAAGGCTTAGAAAATCCATTTATTATTGCTGTGCATTCGTTTGAAAATATTCAAGTTCTAATGGACTAACGGTGGACTTTTCCATCTGCAGAATATACTGAATGACCAGAGGTGGCAGTGCAGCAGAAGAGAATTTGTCTGCGTTCCTGAGACCCCCAAAAAAAAGCAATTCCTCAGCACTCTTCCATCCTTCATCAGTTTACATGGTAAGTCAAACTCACGTTGAATACATTTGCTTGTCATTAAAAAAGTTCATAGCATCTGAGGGCCCTGAGTACCTTTTTAGTGGGGTCTTTGGCATGATTATATTTCTGTCAAGACTGTAGAAAAATGGATGAGGTTACGGTGATCATCATATTTTCATCAAAGACTTTGTCTCTAAAGCTGACAAAGCCTGTGTTAGATACCTGTGCTAATAATGTGTCCTCAGAGGACATTGCTGTCTTTAAGGCTGGAATGAGTTGCCTTAATTTGGAGCAATGGCGTGACTTTCTCATGGAGTGAAGCTCATTTGACCTCTTTCCCTGCACTCTGTATGTGGGACTCTGATACTCCAGATGGATTGCTGTTTAGGATACTCTGCAGTTTTGCAACTCCATCTTCTTTTCAAAAGGAGCTCAATGCTTTCTCAGTACACTGCCTAGCCGCCTTGCAGTCATAATTAATTATAGTTACCTAGTGCATAATTGCTGGTGTCTCCTCCTCCTGTGTTTCCTCGTCACCCAGGGTGATTGGTCACGTGCTGTCCTGACATCATAAAGCTAGAGCAGGGTGTCATCTGACATGAGGGACAATCAGTTGCCTAGCAAGTGATAAGATACATTTATCATGGTATTGAAATGGGTTGCAGGGTAAATAGGGCACCCAGCTTAAAACCTAGATGGTTAGATGAATGAAACTGGGGCATTATTTGAGACTTGTGCATCTGTTTGAAGGTGCGGAATATCACAATGTTCTGGATTTCTCTATAGCTTAACTGATAGGGATGTACTAAGATGAAGATGTTAAGATGTCGTTTATTGTTTTTATTATTCCAACTAACTATAGCGTAAACCTTCCTCCCTTAACTTATCAGATCACTTAATTGCTATTGGCGTATCATAAACTAAAAGAATTGCACTGTAAAGGGGACGCCGTCACTTGGCTGGCAATCACACCTATTTATCTAGGTCCTGATGTAGCTGCTAGTTGTGTAGAGAGTGTTGGCAAATGAAGCATAGAATTAAGATATGTACCCCAGTTTGATCATGAAAACTGAGATTTGAATTTTTAGTAAGCTTTGGATTTTCACAATATTACTGTCTCCATAGTACTGATTATCAAGGCTTAGAAAATCCATTTATTATTGCTGTGCATTTGTTTGAAAATATTCAAGTTCTAATGGACTAACGGTGGACTTTTCCATCTGCAGAATATACTGAATGACCAGAGGTGGCAGTGCAGCAGAAGAGAATTTGTCTGCGTTCCTGAGACCCAAAAAAAAGCAAATCCTCAGCACTCTGCCATCCTTCATCAGTTTACATGGTAAGTCAAACTCACGTTGAATACATTTGCTTGTCATTAAAAAAGTTCATAGCATCTGAGGGCCCTGAGTACCTTTTTAGTGGGGTCTTTGGCATGATTATATTTCTGTCAAGACTGTAGAAAAATGGATGACGTTACAGTGATCATCATATTTTCATCAAAGACTTTGTCTCTAAAGCTGACAAAGCCTGTGTTAGATACCTGTGCTAATAATGTGTCCTCAGAGGACATTGCTGTCTTTAAGGCTGGAATGAGCTGCCTTAATTTGAAGCAATGGTGTGACTTTCTCATGGAGTTAAGCTCATTTGACCTGTTTCCCTGCACTCTGTATGTGGGACTCTGATACTCCAGATGGATTGCTGTTTAGGATACTCTGCAGTTTTGCAACTCCATCTTCTTTTCAAAAGGAGCTCAATGCTTTCTCAGTACACTGCCTAGCCGCCTTGCAGTCATAATTAATTATAGTTACCTAGTGCATAATTGCTGGTGTCTCATCCTCCTGTGTTTCCTCGTCACCCAGGGTGATTGGTCACGTGCTGTCCTGACACCATAAAGCTAGAGCAGGGTGTCATCTGACATGAGGGACAATCAGTTGCCTAGCAAGTGATAAGATACATTTATCATGGTATTGAAATGGGTTGCAGGGTAAATAGGGCACCCAGCTTAAAACCTAGATGGTTAGATGAATGAAACTGGGGCATTATTTGAGACTTGTGCTTCTGTTTGAAGGTGCGGATAATCACAATGTTCTGGACTTCTCTATAGCTTAACTGATAGGGATGTACTAAGATGAAGATGTTAAGATGTCATTTATAGTTTTTATTATTCCCACTAACTATAGCGTAAACCGTCCTCCCTTAACTTATCAGATCACTTAATTGCTATTGGCGTATCATAACCTGAAAGAATTGCACTGAAAAGAGGACGCCTTCACTTGGATGGCAATCACACCTATTTATCTAGGTCCTGATGTAGCTGCTAGTTATGTAGAGAGTGTTGGCAAATGAGGCATAGAGATAAGATATGTACCCCAGTTTTATCATGAAAACTGAGATTTTAATTTTTATAAAGCTTTGGATTTTCACAATATTACTGTCTCCATAGTGCTGATTATCAAGGCTTAGAAAATCCATTTATTATTGCTGTGCATTCATTTGAAAATATTCAAGTTCTAATGGACTAACGGTGGACTTTTCCATCTGCAGAATATACTGAATGACCAGAGGTGGCAGTGCAGCAGAAGAGAATTTGTCTGCGTTCCTGAGACCCAAAAAAAAAAAGCAAATCCTCAGCACTCAGCCATCCTTCATCAGTTTACATGGTAAGTCAAACTCACGTTGAATACATTTGCTTGTCATTAAAAAAGTTCATAGCATCTGAGGGCCCTGAGTACCTTTTTAATGGGGTCTTTGGCATGATTATATTTCTGTCAAGACTGTAGAAAAATGGATGACGTTACAGTGATCATCATATTTTCATCAAAGACTTTGTCTCTAAAGCTGACAAAGCCTGTGTTAGATACCTGTGCTAATAATGTGTCCTCAGAGGACATTGCTGTCTTTAAGGCTGGAATGAGTTGCCCTAATTTGGAGCAATGGCGTGACTTTCTCATGGAGTGAAGCTCATTTGACCTCTTTCCCTGCACTCTGTATGTGGGACTCTGATACTCCAGATGGATTGCTGTTTAGGATACTCTGCAGTTTTGCAACTCCATCTTCTTTTCAAAAGGAGCTCAATGCTTTCTCAGTACACTGCCTAGCCGCCTTGCAGTCATAATTAATTATAGTTACCTAGTGCATAATTGCTGGTGTCTCCTCCTCCTGTGTTTCCTCGTCACCCAGGGTGATTGGTCACGTGCTGTCCTGACACCATAAAGCTAGAGCAGGGTGTCATCTGACATTAGGGACAATCAGTTGCCTAGCAAGTGATAAGATACATTTATCATGGTATTGAAATGGGTTGCAGGGTAAATAGGGCACCCAGCTTAAAACCTAGATGGTAAGACGAATGAAACTGGGGCATTATTTGAGACTTGTGCATCTGTTTGAAGGTGCGGATAATCACAATGTTCTGGACTTCTCTATAGCTTAACTGATAGGGATGTACTAAGATGAAGATGTTAAGATGTTGTTTATAGTTTTTATTATTTCCACTAACTATAGCGTAAACCTTCCTCCCTTAACTTATCAGATTACTTAATTGCTATTGGCGTATCATAACCTAAAAGAATTGCACTGAAAAGGGGACGCCTTCACTTGGCTGGCAATCACACCTATTTATCTAGGTCCTGATGTAGCTGCTAGTTATGTAGAGAGTGTTGGCAAATGAGGCATAGAATTAAGATACGTACCCCAGTTTCATCATGAAAACTGAGATTTATTTTTTAGTAAGCATTGGATTTTCACAATATTACTGTCTCCATAGTGCTGATTATCAAGGCTTAGAAAATCCATTTATTATTGCTGTGCATTCGTTTGAAAATATTCAAGTTCTAATGGACTAACGGTGGACTTTTCCATCTGCAGAATATACTGAATGACCAGAGGTGGCAGTGCAGCAGAAGAGAATTTGTCTGCGTTCCTGAGACCCCAAAAAAAAGCAAATCCTCAGCACTCTGCCATCCTTCATCAGTTTACATGGTAAGTCAAACTCACGTTGACTACATTTGCTTGTCATTAAAAAAATTCATAGCATCTGAGGGCCCTAAGTACCTTTTTAGTGGGGTCTTTGGCATGATTATATTTCTGTCAAGACTGTAGAAAAATGGATGACGTTACGGTGATCATCATATTTTCATCAAAGACTGTCTCCAAAGCTGACAAAGCCTGTGTTAGATACCTGTGCTAATAATGTGTCGTCAGAGGACATTACTGTCTTTAAGGCTGGAATGAGTTGCCTTAATTTGGAGCAATGGCTTGACTTTCTCATGGATTGAAGCTCATTTGACCTGTTTCCCTGCACTCTGTATGTGGGACTGATACTCCAGATGGATTGCTGTTTAGGATACTCTGCAGTTTTGCAACTCCATCTCCTTTTCAAAAGGAGCTCAATGCTTTCTCAGTACACTGCCTAGCTGCCTTGCAGTCATAATTAATTATAGTTACCTAGTGCATAATTGCTGGTGTCTCCTCCTCCTGTGTTTCCTTGTCACCCAGGGTGACTGTTCACGTGCTGTCCTGACATCATAAAGCTAGAGCAGGGTGCCATCTGACATGAGGGACAATCAGTTGCCTAGCAAGTGATAAGATACATTTATCATGGTATTGAAATGGGTTGCAGGGTAAATAGGGCACCCAGCTTAAAACCTAGATGGTTAGATGAATGAAACTGGGGCAATATTTGAAACTTGTGCATCTGTTTGAAGGTGCGGATAATCACAATGTTCTGGACTTCTCTATAGCTTAACTGATAGGAATGTACTAAGATGAAGATGTTAGGATGTCGTTTATAGTTTTTATTATTCCCACTAACTATAGCGTAAACCTTCCTCCCTTAACTTATCAGTTTACTTAATTGCTATTGGCGTATCATAACCTAAAAGAATTGCACTGAAAAGGGGACGGCTTCACTTGGCTGGCAATCACACCTATTTATATAGGTCCTGATGTAGCTGCTAGTTGTGTAGAGAGTGTTGGCAAATGAGGCATAGAATTAAGATACGTACCCCAGTTTTATCATGAAAACTGAGATTTTAATTTTTAGTAAGCATTGGATTTTCACAATATTACTGTCTCCATAGTGCTGATTATCAAGGCTTAGAAAATCCATTTATTATTGCTGTGCATTCATTTGAAAATATTCAAGTTCTAATGGACTAACGGTGGACTTTTCCATCTGCAGAATATACTGAATGACCAGAGGTGGCAGTGCAGCAGAAGAGAATTTGTTTGCGTTCCTGAGACCCAAAAAAAAGAGCAATTCCTCAGCACTCTGCCATCCTTCATCAGTTTACATGGTAAATCAAACTCACGTTGAATACATTTGCTTGTCATTAAAAAAGTTCATAGCATCTGAGGGCCCTGAGTACCTTTTTAGTGGGGTCTTTGGCATGATTATATTTCTGTCAAGACTGTAGAAAAATGGATGACGTTACGGTGATCATCATATTTTCATCAAAGACTTTGTCTCTAAAGCTGACAAAGCCTGTGTTAGATACCTGTGCTAATAATATGTCCTCAGAGGACATTACTGTCTTTAAGGCTGGAATGAGTTGCCTCAATTTGGAGCAATGGCGTGACTTTCTCATGGAGTGAAGCTCATTTGACCTGTTTCCCTGCACTCTGTATGTGGGACTCTGATACTCCAGTTGGATTGCTGTTTAGGATACTCTGCAGATTTGCAACTCCATCTTCTTTTCAAAAGGAGCTCAATGCTTTCTCAGTACACTGCCTAGCCGCCTTGCAGTCATAATTAATTATAGTTACCTACTGCATAATTGCTGGTGTCTCCTCCTCCTGTGTTTCCTCGTCACCCAGGGTGATTGGTTACGTGCTGTCCTGACATCATAAAGCTAGAGCAGGGTGTCATCTGACACGAGGGACAATCAGTTGCCTAGCAAGTGATGAGATACATTTATCATGGTATTGAAATGGGTTGCAAGGTAAATAGGGCACCCAGCTTAAAACCTAGATGGTTAGATGAATGAAACTGGGGCATTATTTGAGACTTGTGCATCTGATTGAAGGTGCGGATAATCACAATGTTCTGGACTTCTCTATAGCTTAACTGATAGGGATGTACTAAGATGAAGATGTTAAGATGTTGTTTATAGTTTTTATTATTCCCACTAACTATAGCGTAAACCTTCCTCCCTTAACTTATCAGATCACTTAATTGCTATTGGCGTATCATAACCTAAAAGAATTGCACTGAAAAGGGGACGCCTTCACTTGGTTGGCAATCACACCTATTTATCTAGGTCCTGATGTAGCTGCTAGTTATGTAGAGAGTGTTGGCAAATGAGGCATAGAATTAAGATACGTACCCCAGTTTCATCATGAAAACTGAGATTTATTTTTTAGTAAGCATTGGATTTTCACAATATTACTGTCTCCATAATGCTGATTATCAAGGCTTAGAAAATCCATTTATTATTGCTGTGCATTCGTTTGAAAATATTCAAGTTCTAATGGACTGACGGTGGACTTTTCCATCTGCAGAATATACTGAATGACCAGAGGTGGCAGTGCAGCAGAAGAGAATTTGTCTGCGTTCCTGAGACCCCAAAAAAAATCAAATCCTCAGCACTCTGCCATCCTTCATCAGTTTACATGGTAAGTCAAACTCACGTTGAATACATTTGCTTGTCATTAAAAAATTTCATAGCATCTGAGGGCCCTGAGTACCTTTTTAGTGGAGTCTTTGGCATGATTATATTTCTGTCAAGACTGTAGAAAAATGGATGACGTTACGGTGATCATCATATTTTCATCAAAGACTGTCTCTAAAGCTGACAAAGCCTGTGTTAGATACCTGTGCTAATAATGTGTCGTCAGAGGACATTACTGTCTTTAAGGCTGGAATGAGTTGCCTTAATTTGGAGCAATGGCTTGACTTTCTCATGGATTGAAGCTCATTTGACCTGTTTCCCTGCACTCTGTATGTGGGACTCTGATACTCCAGATGGATTGCTGTTTAGGATACTCTGCAGTTTTGCAACTCCATCTCCTTTTCAAAAGGAGCTCAATGCTTTCTCAGTACACTGCCTAGCTGCCTTGCAGTCATAATTAATTATAGTTACCTAGTGCATAATTGCTGGTGTCTCCTCCTCCTGTGTTTCCTCGTCACCCAGGGTGATTGGTCACGTGCTGTCCTGACATCATAAAGCTAGAGCAGGGTGTCATCTGACATGAGGGACAATCAGTTGCCTAGCAAGTGATAAGATACATTTATCATGGTATTGAAATGGGTTGCAGGGTAAATAGGGCACCCAGCTTAAAACCTAGATGGTTAGATGAATGAAACTGGGGCAATATTTGAGACTTGTGCATCTGTTTGAAGGTGCGGATAATCACAATGTTCTGGACTTCTCTATAGCTTAACTGATAGGGATGTACTAAGATGAAGATGTTAAGATGTCGTTTATAGTTTTTATTATTCCCACTAACTATAGCGTAAACCTTCCTCCCTTAACTTATCAGTTTACTTAATTGCTATTGGCGTATCATAACCTAAAAGAATTGCACTGAAAAGGGGACGGCTTCACTTGGCTGGCAATCACACCTATTTATATAGGTCCTGATGTAGCTGCTAGTTGTGTAGAGTGTGTTGGCAAATGAGGCATAGAATTAAGATACGTACCCCAGTTTTATCATGAAAACTGAGATTTTAATTTTTAGTAAGCATTGGATTTTCACAATATTACTGTCTCCATAGTGCTGATTATCAAGGCTTAGAAAATCCATTTAATATTGCTGTGCATTCGTTTGAAAATATTCAAGTTCTAATGGACTAACGGTGGACTTTTCCATCTGCAGAATATACTGAATGACCAGAGGTGGCAGTGCAGCAGAAGAGAATTTGTCAGCGTTCCTGAGACCCCAAAAAAAAGCAATTCCTCAGCACTCTTCCATCCTTCATCAGTTTACATGGTAAGTCAAACTCACGTTGAATACATTTGCTTGTCATTAAAAAAGTTGATAGCATCTGAGGGCCCTGAGTACCTTTTTAGTGCGGTCTTTGGCATGATTATATTTCTGTCAAGATTGTAGAAAAATGGATGATGTTACGGTGATCATCATATTTTCATCAAAGACTTTGTCTCTAAAGCTGACAAAGCCTGTGTTAGATACCTGTGCTAATCATGTGTCCTCCGAGGACATTGCTGTCTGTAAGGCTGGAATGAGTTGCCTTAATTTGGAGCAATGGCTTGACTTTCTCATGGAGTGAAGCTCATTTGACCTGTTTCCCTGCACTCTGTATGTGGGACTCTGATACTCAAGATGGATTGCTGTTTAGGATACTCTGCAGTTTCGCAACTCCATCTCCTTTTCAAAAGGAGCTCAATGCTTTCTCAGTACACTGCCTAGCCGCCTTGCAGTTATAATTAATTATAGTTACCTAGTGCATAATTGCTGGTGTCTCCTCCTCCTGTGTTTCCTCGTCACCCAGGGTGATTGGTCACGTGCTGTCCTGACATCATAAAGCTAGAGCAGGGTGTCATCTGACATGAGGGAAAATCAGTTGCCTAGCAAGTGATAAGATACATTTATCATAGTATTGAAATGGGATGCAGGGTAAATAGGGCACCCAGCTTAAAACCTAGATGGTTAGATGAATGAAACTGGGGCATTATTTGAGATTTGTGCATCTGTTTGAAGGTGCGGATAATCCCAATGTTCTGGACTTCTCTATAGCTTAACTGATAGGGATGTACTAAGATGAAGATGTTAAGATGTCGTTTATAGTTTTTATTATTCCCACTAACTATAGCGTAAACCTTCCTCCCTTAACTTATCAGATCATTTAATTGCTATTGGCGTATCATAAACTAAAAGAATTGCACTGTAAAGGAGACGCCGTCACTTGGCTGGCAATCACACCTATTTATCTAGGTCCTGATGTAGCTGCTAGTTGTGTAGAGAGTGTTGGCAAATGAGGCATAGAATTAAGATATGTACCCCAGTTTTATCTTGAAAACTGAGATTTTAATTTTTAGTAAGCTTTGGATTTTCATATTATTACTGTCTCCATAGTACTGATTATCAAGGCTTAGAAAATCCATTTATTATTGCTGTGCATTAGTTTGAAAATATTCAAGTTCTAATGGACTAACGTTGGACTTTTCCATCTGCAGAATATACTGAATGACCAGAGGTGGCAATGCAGCAGAAGAGAATTTGTCTGCGTTCCTGAGACCCCCCAAAAAAAAGCAAATCCTCAGCACTCAGCCATCCTTCATCAGTTTACATGGTATGTCAAACTCACGTTGAATACATTTGCTTGTCATTAAAAAAGTTCATAGCATCTGAGGACCCTGAGTACCTTTTTAGTGGGGTCTTTGGCATGATTATGTTTCTGTCAAGACTGTAGAAAAATGGATGACGTTACGGTGATCATCATATTTTCATCAAAGACTTTGTCTCTAAAGCTGACAAAGCCTGTAATAGATACCTGTGCTAATAATGTGTCCTCAGAGGACATTGCTGTCTTTAAGGCTGGAATGAGTTGCCTTAATTTGGAGCAATGGCGTGACTTTCTCATGGAGTGAAGCTCATTTGACCTGTTTCCCTGCACTCTGTATGTGGGACTCCGATACTCCAGATGGATTGCTGTTTAGGATACTCTGCAGTTTTGCAACTCCATCTCCTTTTCAAAAGGAGCTCAATGCTTTCTCAGTACACTGCCTAGCCGCCTTGCAGTCATAAATAATTATAATTACCTAGTGCATAATTGCTGGTGTCTCCTCCTCCTGTGTTTCCTCGTCACCCAGGGTGATTGGTCACGTGCTGTCCTGACATCATAAAGCTAGAGCAGGGTGTCATCTGACATGAGGGACAATCAGTTGCCTAGCAAAGTGATAAGATACATTTATCATGGTATTGAAATGGGTTGCAGGGTAAATAGGGCACCCAGCTTCAAACCTAGATGGTTAGATGAATGAAACTGGGGCATTCTTTGAGACTTGTGCTTCTGTTTGAAGGTGCGGATAATCACAATGTTCTGGACTTCTCTATAGCTTAACTGATAGGGATGTACTAAGATGAAGATGTTAAGATGTCATTTATAGTTTTTATTATTCCCACTAACTATAGCGTAAACCTTCCTCCCTTAACTTATCAGATCACTTAATTGCTAGTGGCGTATCATAACCTAAAAGAATTGCACTGAAAAGGGGACGCCTTCACTTGGCTGGCAATGACACCTATTTATATAGGTCCTGATGTAGCTGCTAGTTGTGTAGAGAGTGTTGGCAAATGAGGCATAGAATTAAGATACGTACCCCAGTTTTATCATGAAAACTGACATTTTAATTTTTATAAAGCTTTGGATTTTTCACAATATTACTGTCTCCATAGTGCTGATTATCAAGGCTTAGAAAATCCATTTATTATTGCTGTGCATTCGTTTGAAAATATTCAAGTTCTAATGGACTAACAATGGACTTTTCCATCTGCAGAATATACTGAATGACCAGAGGTGGCAGTGCAGCAGAAGAGAATTTGTCTGCGTTCCTGGGACCCAAAAAAAAAAGCAATTCCTCAGCACTCTTCCATCCTTCATCAGTTTACATGGTAAGTCAAACTCACGTTTAATACATTTGCTTGTCATTAAAAAAGTTCATAGCATCTGAGGGCCCTGAGTACCTTTTTAGTGGGGTCTTTGGCATGATTATATTTCTGTCAAGACTGTAGAAAAATGGATGACGTTACGGTGATCATCATATTTTCATCAAAGACTTTGTCTCTAAAGCTGACAAAGCCTGTGTTAGATACCTGTGCTAATAATGTGTCCTCAGAGGACATTACTGTCTTTAAGGCTGGAATGAGTTGCCTCAATTTGGAGCAATGGCGTGACGTTCTCATGGAGTGAAGCTCATTTGACCTGTTTCCCTGCACTCTGTATGTGGGACTCTGATACTCCAGATGGATTGCTGTTTAGGATACTCTGCAGTTTTGCAACTCCATCTTCTTTTCAAAAGGAGCTCAATGCTTTCTCAGTACACTGCCTAGCTGCCTTGCAGTCATAATTAATTATAGTTACCTAGTGCATAATTGCTGGTGTCTCCTCCTCCTGTGTTTCCTCGTCACCCAGGGTGATTGGTCACGTGCTGTCCTGACACCATAAAGCTAGAGCAGGGTGTCATCTGACATGAGGGACAATCAGTTGCCTAGCAAGTGATAAGATAAATTTATCATGGTATTGAAATGGGTTGCAGGGTAAATAGGGCACCCAGCTTAAAACCTAGATGGTTAGATGAATGAAACTGGGGCATTATTTGAGACTTGTGCATCTGATTGAAGGTGCGGATAATCACAATGTTCTGGACTTCTCTATAGCTTAACTGATAGGGATGTACTAAGATGAAGATGTTAAGATGTTGTTTATAGTTTTTATTATTCCCACTAACTATAGCGTAAACCTTCCTCCCTTAACTTATCAGATCACTTAATTGCTATTGGCGTATCATAACCTAAAAGAATTGCACTGAAAAGGGGACGCCTTCACTTGGCTGGCAATCACACCTATTTATCTAGGTCCTGATGTAGCTGCTAGTTATGTAGAGAGTGTTGGCAAATGAGGCATAGAATTAAGATACGTACCCCAGTTTCATCATGAAAACTGAGATTTATTTTTTAGTAAGCATTGGATTTTCACAATATTACTGTCTCCATAGTGCTGATTATCAAGGCTTAGAAAATCCATTTATTATTGCTGTGCATTCGTTTGAAAATATTCAAGTTCTAATGGACTAACGGTGGACTTTTCCATCTGCAGAATATACTGAATGACCAGAGGTGGCAGTGCAGCAGAAGAGAATTTGTCTGCGTTCCTGAGACCCCAAAAAAAAAGCAATTCCTCAGCACTCTTCCATCCTTCATCAGTTTACATGGTAAGTCAAACTCACGTTGAATACATTTGCTTGTCATTAAAAAAGTTCATAGCATCTGAGGGCCCTGAGTACCTTTTTAGTGGGGTCTTTGGCATGATTATATTTCTGTCAAGACTGTAGAAAAATGGATGAGGTTACGGTGATCATCATATTTTCATCAAAGACTTTGTCTCTAAAGCTGACAAAGCCTGTGTTAGATACCTGTGCTAATAATGTGTCCTCAGAGGACATTGCTGTCTTTAAGGCTGGAATGAGTTGCCTTAATTTGGAGCAATGGCGTGACTTTCTCATGGAGTGAAGCTCATTTGACCTCTTTCCCTGCACTCTGTATGTGGGACTCTGATACTCCAGATGGATTGCTGTTTAGGATACTCTGCAGTTTTGCAACTCCATCTTCTTTTCAAAAGGAGCTCAATGCTTTCTCAGTACACTGCCTAGCCGCCTTGCAGTCATAATTAATTATAGTTACCTAGTGCATAATTGCTGGTGTCTCCTCCTCCTGTGTTTCCTCGTCACCCAGGGTGATTGGTCACGTGCTGTCCTGACATCATAAAGCTAGAGCAGGGTGTCATCTGACATGAGGGACAATCAGTTGCCTAGCAAGTGATAAGATACATTTATCATGGTATTGAAATGGGTTGCAGGGTAAATAGGGCACCCAGCTTAAAACCTAGATGGTTAGATGAATGAAACTGGGGCAATATTTGAGACTTGTGCATCTGTTTGAAGGTGCGGATAATCACAATGTTCTGGACTTCTCTATAGCCTAACTGATAGGGATGTACTAAGATGAAGATGTTAAGATGTCGTTTATAGTTTTTATTATTCCCACTAACTATAGCGTAAACCTTCCTCCCTTAACTTATCAGTTTACTTAATTGCTATTGGCGTATCATAACCTAAAAGAATTGCACTGAAAAGGGGACGGCTTCACTTGGCTGGCAATCACACCTATTTATATAGGTCCTGATGTAGCTGCTAGTTGTGTAGAGAGTGTTGGCAAATGAGGCATAGAATTAAGATACTTACCCCAGTTTTATCATGAAAACTGAGATTTTAATTTTTAGTAAGCATTGGATTTTCACAATATTACTGTCTCCATAGTGCGGATTATCAAGGCTTAGAAAATCCATTTATTATTGCTGTGAATTCGTTTGAAAATATTCAAGTTCTAATGGACTAACGGTGGACTTTTCCATTTGCAGAATATACTGAATGACCAGAGGTGGCAGTGCAGCAGAAGAGAATTTGTCAGCGTTCCTGAGACCCAAAAAAAAAAGCAATTCCTCAGCACTCTTCCATCCTTCATCAGTTTACATGGTAAGTCAAACTCACGTTGAATATATTTGCTTGTCATTGAAAAAGTTCGTAGCATCTGAGGGCCCTGAGTACCTTTTTAGTGCGGTCTTTGGCATGATTATATTTCTGTCAAGATTGTAGAAAAATGGATGATGTTACGGTGATCATCATATTTTCATCAAAGACTTTGTCTCTAAAGCTGACAAAGCCTGTGTTAGATACCTGTGCTAATAATGTGTCCTCCGAGGACATTGCTGTCTTTAAGGCTGGAATGAGTTGCCTTAATTTGGAGCAATGGCTTGACTTTCTCATGGAGTGAAGCTCATTTGACCTGTTTCCCTGCACTCTGTATGTGGGACTCTGATACTCAAGATGGATTGCTGTTTAGGATACTCTGCAGTTTTGCAACTCCATCTCCTTTTCAAAAGGAGCTCAATGCTTTCTCAGTACACTGCCTAGCCGCCTTGCAGTTATAATTAATTATAGTTACCTAGAGCATAATTGCTGGTGTCTCCTCCTCCTGTGTTTCCTCGTCACCCAGGGTGATTGGTCACGTGCTGTCCTGACATCATAAAGCTAGAGCAGGGTGTCATCTGACATGAGGGACAATCAGTTGCCTAGCAAGTGATAAGATACATTTATCATGGTATTGAAATGGGTTTCAGGGTAAATAGGGCACCCAGCTTAAAACCTAGATGGTTAGATGAATGAAACTGGGGCATTATTTGAGACTTGTGCTTCTGTTTGAAGGTGCGGATAATCACAATGTTCTGGACTTCTCTATAGCTTAACTGATAGGGATGTACTAAGATGAAGATGTTAAGATGTCGTTTATAGTTTTTATTATTCCCACTAACTATAGCGTAAACCTTCCTCCCTTAACTTATCAGATCTCTTAATTGCTATTGGTGTATCATAACCTAAAAGAATTGCACTGAAAAGGGGACGCCTTCACTTGGCTGGCAATCACACCTATTTATCTAGGTCCTGATGTAGCTGCTAGTTGTGTAGAGAGTGTTGGCAAATGAGGCATAGAATTAAGATATGTACCCCAGTTTTATCCTGAAAACTGAGATTTTAATTTTTAGTAAGCTTTGGATTTTCACAATATTACTGTCTCCATAGTACTGATTATCAAGGCTTAGAAAATCCATTTATTATTGCTGTGCATTCGTTTGAAAATATTCAAGTTCCAATGGACTAACCGTGGACTTTTCCATCTGCAGAATATACTGAATGACCAGAGGTGGCAGTGCAGCAGAAGAGAATTTGTCTGCCTTCCTGAGACCCAAAAAAAAAGCAATTCCTCAGCACTCTGCCATCCTTCATCAGTTTACATGGTAAGTCAAACTCACGTTGAATACATTTGCTTGTCATTAAAAAAGTTGATAGCATCTGAGAGCCCTGAGTACCTTTTTAGTGCGGTCTTTGGCATGATTATGTTTCTGTCAAGATTGTAGAAAAATGGATGACGTTACGGTGATCATCATATTTTCATCAAAGACTTTGTCTCTAAAGCTGACAAAGCCTGTAATAGATACCTGTGCTAATAATGTGTCCTCAGAGGACATTGCTGTCTTTAAGGCTGGAATGAGTTGCCTTAATTTGGAGCAATGGCGTGACTTTCTCATGGAGTGAAGCTCATTTGACCTGTTTCCCTGCACTCGTATGTGGGACTTTGATACTCCAGATGGATTGCTGTTTAGGATACTCTGCAGTTTTGCAACTCCATCTCCTTTTCAAAACAAGCTCAATGCTTTCTCAGTACACTGCCTAGCCGCCTTGCAGTCATAATTAATTATAGTTACCTAGTGCATAATTGCTGGTGTCTCCTCCTCCTGTGTTTCCTCGTCACCCAGGGTGATTGGTCACGTGCTGTCCTGACATCATAAAGCTAGAGCAGGGTGTCATCTGACATGAGGGACAATCAGTTGCCTAGCAAGTGATAAGATACATTTATCATGGTATTGAAATGGGTTGCAGGGTAAATAGGGCACCCAGCTTAAAACCTAGATGGTTAGATGAATGAAACTGGGGCATTATTTGAGACTTGTGCATCTGTTTGAAGGTGCGGAATATCACAATGTTCTGGACTTCTCTATAGCTTAACTGATAGGGATGTACTAAGATGAAGATGTTAAGATGTCGTTTATAGTTTTTATTATTCCCACTAACTATAGCGTAAACCTTCCTCCCTTAACTGATCATATCACTTAATTACTATTGGCGTATCATAAACTAAAAGAATTGCACTGTAAAGGGGACGCCGTCACTTGGCTGGCAATCACACCTATTTATCTAGGTCCTGATGTAGCTGCTAGTTGTGTAGAGAGTGTTGGCAAATGAGGCATAGAATTAAGATATGTACCCCAGTTTTATCCTGAAAACTGAGATTTTAATTTTTAGTAAGCTTTGGATTTTAACAATATTACTGTCTCCATAGTACTGATTATCAAGGCTTAGAAAATCCATTTATTATTGCTGTGCATTCGTTTGAAAATATTCAAGTTCTAATGGACTAACCGTGGACTTTTCCATCTGCAGAATATACTGAATGACCAGAGGTGGCAGTGCAGCAGAAGAGAATTTGTCTGCGTTCTTGAGACCCAAAAAAAAGCAAATCCTCAGCACTCTGCCATCCTTCATCAGTTTACATGGTAAGTCAAGCTCACGTTGAATACATTTGCTTGTCATTAAAAAAGTTCATAGCATCTGAGGGCCCTGAGTACCTTTTTAGTGGGGTCTTTGGCATGATTATATTTCTGTCAAGACTGTAGAAAAATGGATGACGTTACGGTGATCATCATATTTTCATCAAAGACTTTGTCTCTAAAGCTGACAAAGCCTGTGTTAGATACCTGTGCTAATAATGTGTCCTCAGAGGACATTGCTGTCTTTAAGGCTGGAATGAGTTGCCTTAATTTGGAGCAATGGCCTGACTTTCTCATGGAGTGAAGCTCATTTGACCTGTTTCCCTGCACTCTGTATGTGGGACTCTGATACTCCAGATGGATTGCTGTTTAGGATACTCTGCAGTTTTGCAACTCCATCTCCTTTTCAAAAGAAGCTCAATGCTTTCTCAGTACACTGCCTAGCCGCCTTGCAGTCATAATTATTTATAGTTACCTAGTGCATAATTGCTGGTGTCTCCTCCTCCTGTGTTTCCTCGTCACCCAGGGTGATTGGTCACGTGCTGTCCTGACATCATAAAGCTAGAGCAGGGTGTCATCTGACATGAGGGACAATCAGTTGCCTAGCAAGTGATAAGATACATTTATCATGGTATTGAAATGGGTTGCAGGGTAAATAGGGCACCCAGCTTAAAACCTAGATGGTTAGATGAATGAAACTGGGGCATTATTTGAGACTTGTGCATCTGTTTGAAGGTGCGGATAATCACAATGTTCTGGACTTCTCTATAGCTTAACTGATAGGGATGTACTAAGATGAAGATGTTAAGATGTTGTTTATAGTTTTTATTATTCCCACTAACTATAGCGTAAACCTTCCTCCCTTAACATATCAGATCACTTAATTGCTATTGGCGTATCATAAACTAAAAGAATTGCACTGTAAAGGGGACGCCGTCACTTGGCTGGCAATCACACCTATTTATCTAGGTCCTGATGTAGCTGCTAGTTGTGTAGAGAGTGTTGGCAAATGAGGCATAGAATTAAGATATGTACCCCAGTTTGATCATGAAAACTGAGATTTTAATTTTTAGTAAGCTTTGGATTTTCACAATATTACTGTCTCCATAGTACTGATTATCAAGGCTTAGAAAATCAATTTATTATTGCTGTGCATTCGTTTGAAAATATTCAAGTTCTAATGGACTAACGGTGGACTTTTCCATCTGCAGAATATACTGAATGACCAGAGATGGCAGTGCAGCAGAAGAGAATTTGTCTGCGTTCCTGAGACCCAAAAAAAATAAAGCAAATCCTCAGCACTCAGCCATCCTTCATCAGTTTACATGGTAAGTCAAACTCACGTTGAATACATTTGCTTGTCATTAAAAAAGTTCATAGCATCTGAGGGCCCTGAGTACCTTTTTAGTGTGGTCTTTGGCGTGATTATATTTCTGTCAAGACTGTAGAAAAATGGATGACGTTACAGTGATCATCATATTTTCATCAAAGACTTTGTCTCTAAAGCTGACAAAGCCTGTGTTAGATACCTCTGCTAATAATGTGTCCTCAGAGGACATTGCTGTCTTTAAGGCTGGAATGAGCTGCCTTAATTTGGAGCAATGGCGTGACTTTCTCATGGAGTGAAGCTCATTTGACCTGTTTCCCTGCACTCTGTATGTGGGACTCTGATACTCCAGATGGATTGCTGTTTAGGATACTCTGCAGTTTTGCAACTCCATCTTCTTTTCAAAAGGAGCTCAATGCTTTCTCAGTACACTGCCTAGCCGCCTTGCAGTCATAATTAATTATAGTTACCTAGTGCATAATTGCTGGTGTCTCATCCTCCTGTGTTTCCTCGTCACCCAGGGTGATTGGTCACGTGCTGTCCTGACACCATAAAGCTAGAGCAGGGTGTCATCTGACATGAGGGACAATCAGTTGCCTAGCAAGTGATAAGATACATTTATCATAGTATTGAAATGGGTTGCAGGGTAAATAGGGCACCCAGCTTAAAACCTAGATGGTTAGATGAATGAAACTGGGGCATTATTTGAGATTTGTGCATCTGTTTGAAGGTGCAGATAATCCCAATGTTCTGGACTTCTCTATAGCTTAACTGATAGGGATGTACTAAGATGAAGATGTTAAGATGTTGTTTATAGTTTTTATTATTCCCACTAACTATAGCGTAAACCTTCCTCCCTTAACATATCAGATCACTTAATTGCTATTGGCGTATCATAAACTAAAAGAATTGCACTGTAAAGGGGACGCCGTCACTTGGCTGGCAATCACACCTATTTATCTAGGTCCTGATGTAGCTGCTAGTTGTGTAGAGAGTGTTGGCAAATGGGGCATAGAATTAAGATATGTACCCCAGTTTGATCATGAAAACTGAGATTTTAATTTTTAGTAAGCTTTGTATTTTCACAATATTACTGTCTCCATAGTACTGATTATCAAGGCTTAGAAAATCAATTTATTATTGCTGTGCATTCGTTTGAAAATATTCAAGTTCTAATGGACTAACGGTGGACTTTTCCATCTGCAGAATATACTGAATGACCAGAGATGGCAGTGCAGCAGAAGAGAATTTGTCTGCGTTCCTGAGACCCAAAAAAAATAAAGCAAATCCTCAGCACTCAGCCATCCTTCATCAGTTTACATGGTAAGTCAAACTCACGTTGAATACATTTGCTTGTCATTAAAAAAGTTCATAGCATCTGAGGGCCCTGAGTACCTTTTTAGTGTGGTCTTTGGCGTGATTATATTTCTGTCAAGACTGTAGAAAAATGGATGACGTTACAGTGATCATCATATTTTCATCAAAGACTTTGTCTCTAAAGCTCACAAAGCCTGTGTTAGATACCTCTGCTAATAATGTGTCCTCAGAGGACATTGCTGTCTTTAAGGCTGGAATGAGCTGCCTTAATTTGGAGCAATGGCGTGACTTTCTCATGGAGTGAAGCTCATTTGACCTGTTTCCCTGCACTCTGTATGTGGGACTCTGATACTCCAGATGGATTGCTGTTTAGGATACTCTGCAGTTTTGCAACTCCATCTTCTTTTCAAAAGGAGCTCAATGCTTTCTCAGTACACTGCCTAGCCGCCTTGCAGTCATAATTAATTATAGTTACCTAGTGCATAATTGCTGGTGTCTCATCCTCCTGTGTTTCCTCGTCACCCAGGGTGATTGGTCACGTGCTGTCCTGACACCATAAAGCTAGAGCAGGGTGTCATCTGACATGAGGGACAATCAGTTGCCTAGCAAGTGATAAGATACATTTATCATAGTATTGAAATGGGTTGCAGGGTAAATAGGGCACCCAGCTTAAAACCTAGATGGTTAGATGAATGAAACTGGGGCATTATTTGAGATTTGTGCATCTGTTTGAAGGTGCAGATAATCCCAATGTTCTGGACTTCTCTATAGCTTAACTGATAGGGATGTACTAAGATGAAGATGTTAAGATGTTGTTTATAGTTTTTATTATTGCCACTAACTATAGCGTAAACCTTCCTCCCTTAACTTATCAGATCACTTAATTGCTATTGGCGTATCATAAACTAAAAGAATTGCACTGTAAAGGGGATGCCGTCACTTGGCTGGCAATCACACTTATTTATCTAGGTCCTGATGTAGCTTCTAGTTGTGTAGAGAGTGTTGGCAAATGAGGCATAGAATTAAGATATGCACCCCAGTTTGATCATGAAAACTGAGATTTTAATTTTTAGTAAGCTTTGGATTTTCACAATATTACTGTCTCCATAGTACTGATTATCAAGGCTTAGAAAATCCATTTATTATTGCTGTGCATTCGTTTGAAAATATTCAAGTTCTAATGGACTAACGGTGGACTTTTCCATCTGCAGAATATACTGAATGACCAGAGGTGGCAGTGCAGCAGAAGAGATTTTGTCTGCGTTCCTGAGACCCCAAAAAAAGCAATTCCTCAGCACTCAGCCATCCTTCATCAGTTTACATGGTAAGTCAAACTCACGTTGAATACATTTGCTTGTCATTAAAAAAGTTCATAGCATCTGAGGATCCCGAGTACCTTTTTAGTGGGGTCTTTGGCATGATTATGTTTCTGTCAAGACTGTAGAAAAATGGATGACGTTACGGTGATCATCATATTTTCATCAAAGACTTTGTCTCTAAAGCTGACAAAGCCTGTAATAGATACCTGTGCTAATAATGTGTCCTCAGAGGACATTGCTGTCTTTAAGGCTGGAATGAGTTCCCTTAATTTGGAGCAATGGCGTGACTTTCTCATGGAGTGAAGCTCATTTGACCTGTTTCCCTGCACTCTGTATGTGGGACTCCGATACTCCAGATGGATTGCTGTTTAGGATACTCTGCAGTTTTGCAACTCCATCTCCTTTTCAAAAGGAGCTCAATGCTTTCTCAGTACACTGCCTAGCCGCCTTGCAGTCATAATTAATTATATTTACCTAGTGCATAATTGCTGGTGTCTACTCCTCCTGTGTTTCCTCGTCACCCAGGGTGATTGGTCACGTGCTGTCCTGACACCATAAAGCTAGAGCAGGGTGTCATCTGACATGAGGGACAATCAGTTGCCTAGCAAGTGATAAGATACATTTATCATGGTATTGAAATGGGTTTCAGGGTAAATAGGGCACCCAGCTTAAAACCTAGATGGTTAGATGAATGAAACTGGGGCATTCTTTGAGACTTGTGCTTCTGTTTGAAGGTGCGGATAATCACAATGTTCTGGACTTCTCTATAGCTTAACTGATAGGGATGTACTAAGATGAAGATGTTAAGATGTCGTTTATAGTTTTTATTATTCCCACTAACTATAGCGTAAACCTTCCTCCCTTAACTTATCAGATCTCTTAATTGCTATTGGTGTATCACAACCTAAAAGAATTGCACTGAAAAGGGGACGCCTTCACTTGGCTGGCAATCACACCTATTTATATAGGTCCTGATGTAGCTGCTAGTTGTGTAGAGAGTGTTGGCAAATGAGGCATAGAATTTAGATATGTACCCCAGTTTTATCCTGAAAACTGAGATTTTAATTTTTAGTAAGCTTTGGATTTTCACAATATTACTGTCTCCATAGTACTGATTATCAAGGCTTAGAAAATCCATTTATTATTGCCGTGCATTCATTTGAAAATCTTCAAGTTCTAATGGACTAACCATGGACTTTTCCATCTGCAGAATATACTGAATGATCAGAGGTGGCAGTGCAGCAGAAGAGAATTTGTCTGCCTTCCTGATACCCAAAAAAAAAGCAATTCCTCAGCACTCTGCCATCCTTCATCAGTTTACATGGTAAGTCAAACTCACATTGAATACATTTGCTTGTCAATAAAAAAGTTCATAGCATCTGAGGACCCTGAGTACCTTTTTAGTGGGGTCTTTGGCATGATTATGTTTCTGTCAAGACTGTAGAAAAATGGATGACGTTACGGTGATCATCATATTTTCATCAAAGACTTTGTCTCTAAAGCTGACAAAGCCTGTAATAGATACCTGTGCTAATAATGTGTCCTCAGAGGACATTGCTTTCTTTAAGGCTGGAATGAGTTGCCTTAATTTGGAGCAATGGCGTGACTTTCTCATGGAGTGAAGCTCATTTGACCTGTTTCCCTGCACTCTGTATGTGGGACTCCGATACTCCAGATGGATTGCTGTTTAGGATACTCTGCAGTTTTGCAACTCCATCTCCTTTTCAAAAGGAGCTCAATGCTTTCTCAGTACACTGCCTAGCTGCCTTGCAGTCATAATTAATTATAATTACCTAGTGCATAATTGCTGGTGTCTCCTCCTCCTGTGTTTCCTCGTCACCCAGGGTGATTGGTCACGTGCTGTCCTGACATCATAAAGCTAGAGCAGGGTGTCATCTGACATGAGGGACAATCAGTTGCCTAGCAAGTGATAAGATACATTTATCATGGTATTGAAATGGGTTGCAGGGTAAATAGGGCACCCAGCTTCAAACCTAGATGGTTAGATGAATGAAACTGGGGCATTCTTTGAGACTTGTGCTTCTGTTTGAAGTTGCGGATAATCACAATGTTCTGGACTTCTCTATAGCTTAACTGATAGGGATGTACTAAGATGAAGATGTTAAGATGTCGTTTATAGTTTTTATTATTCCCACTAACTATAGCGTAAACCTTCCTCCCTTAACTTATCAGATCACTTAATTGCTAGTGGCGTATCATAACCTAAAAGAATTGCACTGAAAAGGGGACGCCTTCACTTGGCTGGCAATGACACCTATTTATATAGGTCCTGATGTAGCTGCTAGTTGTGTAGAGAGTGTTGGCAAATGAGGCATAGAATTAAGATATGTACCCCAGTTTGATCATGAAAACTGAGATTTTAATTTTTAGTAAGCTTTGGATTTTCACAATATTACTGTCTCCATAGTACTGATTATCAAGGCTTAGAAAATCCATTTATTATTGATGTGCATTAGTTTGAAAATATTCAAGTTCTAATGGACTAACGGTGGACTTTTCCATCTGCAGAATATACTGAATGACCAGAGGTGGCAGTGCAGCAGAAGAGAATTTGTCTGCGTTCCTGAGACCCAAAAAAAAAAAGCAAATCCTCAGCACTCAGCCATCCTTCATCAGTTTACATGGTAAGTCAAGCTCACGTTGAATACATTTGCTTGTCATTAAAAAAGTTCATAGCATCTGAGGGCCCTGAGTACCTTTTTAGTGGGGTCTTTGGCATGATTATGTTTCTGTCAAGACTGTAGAAAAATGGATGACGTTACGGTGATCATCATATTTTCATCAAAGACTTTGTCTCTAAAGCTGACAAAGCCTGTAATAGATACCTGTGCTAATAATGTGTCCTCAGAGGACATTGCTGTCTTTAAGGCTGGAATGAGTTGCCTTAATTTGGAGCAATGGCGTGACTTTCTCATGGAGTGAAGCTCATTTGACCTGTTTCCCTGCACTCTGTATGTGGGACTCCGATACTCCAGATGGATTGCTGTTTAGGATACTCTGCAGTTTTGCAACTCCATCTCCTTTTCAAAAGGAGCTCAATGCTTTCTCAGTACACTGCCTAGCCGCCTTGCAGTCATAATTAATTATAATTACCTAGTGCATAATTGCTGGTGTCTCCTCCTCCTGTGTTTCCTCGTCACCCAGGGTGATTGGTCACGTGCTGTCCTGACATCATAAAGCTAGAGCAGGGTGTCATCTGACATGAGGGACAATCAGTTGCCTAGCAAGTGATAAGATACATTTATCATGGTATTGAAATGGGTTGCAGGGTAAATAGGGCACCCAGCTTCAAACCTAGATGGTTAGATGAATGAAACTGGGGCATTCTTTGAGACTTGTGCTTCTGTTTGAAGTTGCGGATAATCACAATGTTCTGGACTTCTCTATAGCTTAACTGATAGGGATGTACTAAGATGAAGATGTTAAGATGTCGTTTATAGTTTTCAGTGGCGTCACTAGGGTTGGTGTCACCCGGTGCGGGTAACTCATGGTGTCACCCCCTCACGACTCACCGCATGGACCTCCTCCCCTCCGAACCCGCCAGTGGACAGGGTTGGCAAGTAACGTTTGTAAATGTAGGTCCTATATTTACAAAGGCCATAGAGAAAAATTGAATTCAACAAGGTTGGAGGTAAAAGATTTTTCACACAACTGCACAAATTGTAGGTGTGAATCTATGATGCCTACACTTTAGTAGGTGCGAGTCTGCATCGCTTTGGAGCGACTTATACTAGAAATGAGTGTGTTGGTGACAGTGCCTAGGAAAAAACTTTAGTGATCTAAGAACAGCAGAGTACCCTGGGGGATAGAATGGGACGAGAGGGCATCAACTCAGTGCTCAAAGACATCCATGTCCTGAGGTTGCATTAGCAAGCTATCCATTAACAAGTGACAGGGAGCAGAGGGCCACAGGGTGATCTAATGATGAAATCGTGGTGCCAAATATCTGTACCAGCTAATAGCAGAGATATGAGCGGGGAAGCAGCCGAGCGGAGACCACTGTCTGCCCGCAGTGACTTCTAAGAGTCCTGAGAATGGAGAGGGACAGCCAGAGAGGGCAGCATGGGACAGGGAGGGTCAGAAAGGGCAGAGTGGGACAGGGAGGGCCAGAGAGGGCAGAGTGGAACAGGGAGGGCCAGCCAGAGAGGGCAGCATGGGACAGGGAGGGTCAGAGAGGGCAGAGTGGGACAGGGAGGGTCAGAGAGGGCAGAGTGGAACAGGGAGGGTCAGAGAGGGCAGAGTGGAACAGGGAGGGCCAGCCAGAGAGGGCAGAGTGGGACAGGGAGGGTCAGAGAGGGCAGAGTGGGACAGGGAGGGTCAGAGAGGGCAGAGTGGGACAGGGAGGGTCAGAGAGGGCAGAGTGGAACAGGGAGGGCCAGCCGGAGAGGGCAGAATGGGACAGGGAGGGCCAGCCTGAGATGGCAAAGTGGGACAGGGAGGGCCAGCCTGAGAGGGCAGAGTGGGACAGGGAGGGCCAGCCAGAGAGAGGGCAGAGTGGGACAGGGAGGGCCAGCCAGAGAGAGGGCAGAGTGGGACAGGGAGGGTCACCCAGAGAGGGCAGGCTGTACACAGTAAAGTCAATATGGACGACTTCTTTTAAGAACAGCGGGCTTGGCTCGGGGCTGCAGATATTGTCTTAAAGATAATTTACTGATGAAGCATAACGCTGAGAAGGCGGTGCGAGGTAATGTTCGCCCACAGAAAACACAGAGCAACCCCACACAGCTTCCTGCATCCCCCTGGGCTTCGATGAGCTATATACATTCCAATGTATTACAATAATCCCTCCTTGGTTTATTTATTTATGCGTTTTTATATAGCACGGACTTTACCCGAAGATGCCAGAGCGCTTCACAAAAGGAACAGTAATGATACATGAGGAGAAAATTACAAGTGAACAAATTACAACAGCAAACATTAAATTACATGAGGCAAAAGTGACATATGTGAGCAAACAAAATACAAGAGGTAGCAAACGGTACAATTATAGGAAGAAAAGTGACAGGTGTGCAGGTTACAAAGGTGTACAAAGGTATACAAAGTACAAGTAGCGGTATAAAACTGCAAAAAGAGCCAAGGTGCAATCCGTCCTGGAGGAGTGAAGGCACCCCGCCCACAGCTAGAAACCTGAACTATCAGTCCACAGAGAAACACTGATCACCCCCCAAGAGAGATTCCAAGGCAAGTGAAAGCCTTCCAGGCGCTAGGGAGAGCAAACAATGGTGGGACTCTCACTGTCTGCAAAGTCTACACAGTGGTCATAGGGCATCATTCTGAGCACCCAGCTAACCATAAATAGCTTGGCCCCTTGATGTATAAGATATTAAAACATCCATCTACTATAGCTCACATTTATAACTATGCAGGCCTTATCGATTGTAACTGTGAGCTTTAAATACTCGAGTTATTTACTTTACATACATTCAACCTGGTGTTCTGACTCAATCGGTTTCCCCTAGCAGGACTTCATGCAGAGTGCAGGGCAACTGAGCCTGCATCAATCTAGAACAATTTTCAATACTCAAGTTCCCAAAAAGTGAAATCATTCAGATGTTCACCAGGCTAGAGTGCTTTCTTCGTGCTCCATATTCTTTGAGTACTAGACTGATTTTGAGTTTGGAGGATGGGTACTCTATTATAAGCTTGATTGATAACCCATCCACCTTATTACAAGTAAATTCACCAAACTCTAAAGCAGGCCCTAAATTCTTGGCCTTAACTTGAAAAAAGCTGTTTTTGAGGGACCTTTGTAGGCCGATAAGGTTGAGGTATTTCTTAGGCCTAGGGGAAGGATGTTCATTCTAGGCATGATCAAAAGGGTAACAGGAATGTTTTTCTTGGTTTGACTTTTAGGAAAATTGGGACTGGTTTGGTCAATTGTAAGTACTGAAATCCTTTTTGACAGTGTTTATTAACCTTTGGTGTTTTCAATAGCACCGGTCGTGATATGAGCGTTGAATGTGAAGACTCATGCGGCGCTACTCGGAAAAAAAAAATTTCATGACAAGAAAATGAAATGCATTGGACCTATTCCAAAAACAATTTGAGACTAAAATAGCAAATGAATTCAAATTGTGCTGTTAAAATGTCTGAATAACAGTTTTGAAATTGCAATGATATAAAATATACTATAAAACGTATGGGTTAGTAAAGGCAAATGGGCTGTGAGTCGCTTATGTGCTATGTAAGAGTTTGCTGCCACAAAAAGGTGATTAGTTATGAAAATATCAAGGAAATCTTAAGAATAAGTTCAACTACACAGTAAAAACATGAGGAATTCTTCTAGACTACGTTCAGTTGTGTGTTTTCTAAATTATTTCTTTTGGAAACCACTGTGCAAATTTAAGCAGTGCTCTTGTTTTGATTTTTTACGTCGAGGGCGTTATTCAGTAGCAATAATGAGCACCATTACTCACTGCCTTTAGCATAACGCATTAGGCGTACTGCAATATTTATAACAGGCAACTACATGACAGGGAAAAGAAATCTTCCCATTGCTCGCGCTGCTTTCGACTGCATCTGGTTGCTATTTTGCAAACTTCAATGCATAGCAGGCCAGTAATAGTGCACTTGATAGCATGTTCAAAATCAGATGTAATTGTTTCCGCTGTGGGGTGTGAAGTTTTATGTCTTTCTGTTTTCTATCCAACAAAACAAACAGCCACGGAGCTGAATGCTTGTTCATTTCATGTGTATGGTGCTGCTTTCACACTGAGTTATTTGACAAATAAACTCCAAGCAATTTGAGAACCTCGTAAGTTTAGTGGGACCCGGAACAACATTAAACATTACTAAAATTCCTCCAGACTCTGAACGTGGGGAAGTGAAATGGAAGACTTTTATATGCATTGGGTATCTGATGCATGAACGTCATATTATTATAGGACTAGAGGAGAACATGCCTCAGCGCGCGATCCCTTCATACAAAACATCCTGCAGGCTCTGACTTTGCAACTAGACTTGAATGACAAAACAACAACTAAGCGAGGACATAGCACTTAGAGATCCCTGCTGTTAGTAAGCGCTATTTGTATGTTATGAGATGAGGAGGATGATGGTGATGAAACATGCGTATGCTCATTTTAATGCGATTTCACTGACTGGTCTGTGAAAGAAGTTACGCCGACTATTAAATATCTGATATGAGATGGGATTGTCGCTGTAGTTGTGACATCTTTGTCTCTCATTCGCTTGAAGGTCTGAGCGAGCAGAGTGCAATTACCATGAATGTGTTTTCACTTCGGATCTGCCATGGCTCTAGCTAAGAAAGTAAATGGATTCTGGCATGTGCTGATGCTGATAATTGTGTATGTGTTCGTCCGAGTCTCTCATTTCAATACCTGTTCTCGCAGAGACAGACAAAGTAAACGGGGCCTTTCAGAGTTTCCCTGGCCTGGAGACCGCCAGACAGTCTCGGAGCCAAGCTGCAGCCATGTCCGTGAAAGGAGAGCAGATCTTAATTTTCAGTTTTTAATAGAGCAGCTTTGCTGAAAAAAGAAAGTTTACAAAAAACACTTACGCGGACACCAGGCTCTCCCAGTGCTCTCCTTTTCTTTATACTCCACTGTGGTGGTGGCTGGGCCCCTACCGTAGGGCTTCTGGATATCGCCCTCAGCCCTCCCCTGCCGAGACTGTCTAGCGCGTGGTGGTGATGGCTGTGGCGCACGTCAGAGGACTCAGTGCAACGCGGGGGCTGTCCCAGGGCCGTCATTGGTAGTGCGATGAGATTGACGGCCCTGGGACCCACAAACTGGGTACGCCGCCGCCGCGCATCGCACCATCATCACTACTATGCTAGGCGGTGTGTGCGTGGCGTGCGTGCACTGGAGTATTTCATTAATTTGTTGCTTGCTTGCAGGCAGATTGGTGTCACCCCATGACGATGGTGTCAGGCAGGTGTCACCCGGTGCGGTCCGCACCCCCCGCACCCCCCTAGTGACGCCGTATTATTCCCACTAACTATAGCGTAAACCTTCCTCCCTTAACTTATCAGATCACTTAATTGCTAGTGGCGTATCATAACCTAAAAGAATTGCACTGAAAAGGGGACGCCTTCACTTGGCTGGCAATGACACCTATTTATATAGGTCCTGATGTAGCTGCTAGTTGTGTAGAGAGTGTTGGCAAATGAGGCATAGAATTAAGATACGTACCCCAGTTTTATCATGAAAACTGACATTTTAATTTTTATAAAGCTTTGGATTTTTCACAATATTACTGTCTCCATAGTGCTGATTATCAAGGCTTAGAAAATCCATTTATTATTGCTGTGCATTTGTTTGAAAATATTCAAGTTCTAATGGACTAACGGTGGACTTTTCCATCTGCAGAATATACTGAATGACCAGAGGTGACAGTGCAGCAGAAGAGAATTTGTCTGCGTTCCTGAGACCCCAAAAAAAAAGCAAATCCTCAGCACTCTGCCATCCTTCATCAGTTTACATGGTAAGTCAAACTCACGTTGAATACATTTGCTTGTCATTAAAAAAGTATATAGCATCTGACAGCCCTGAGTACCTTTTTAGTGGGGTCTTTGGCATGATTATATTTCTGTCAAGACAGTAGAAAAATGGATGACGTTACGGTGATCATCATATTTTCATCAAAGACTTTGTCTCTAAAGCTGACAAAGCCTGTGTTAGATACCTGTGCTAATAATGTTTCCTCAGAGGACATTACTGTCTTTAAGGCCGGAATGAGTTGCCTTAATTTGGAGTAATGGCGTGACTTTCTCATGGAGTGAAGCTCATTTGACCTGTTTCCCTGCACTCTGTATGTGGGACTTTGATACTCCAGATGGATTGCTGTTTAGGATACTCTGCGGTCTTCCCACTCTATCCCATTTTCAAAAGGAGCCCAATGCTTACTCAGTACACCGCCTAGCCGCCTTGCAGTCATAAATAATTATAGTTACCTAGTGTATAATTGCTGATGTCTCCTCCTCCTGTGTTTCCTCGTCACCCAGGGTGATTGGTCACGTGCTGTCCTGACACCATAAAGCTAGAGCAGGGTGTCATCTGACATGAGGGACAATCAGTTGCGTAGCAAGTGATAAGATACATTTATCATGGTATTGAAATGGGTTGCAGGGTAAATAGGGCACCCAGCTTAAAACCTAGATGGTTAGATGAATGAAACTGGGGCATTATTTGAGACTTGTGCTTCTGTTTGAAGGTGCGGATAATCACAATGTTCTGGACTTCTCTATAGCTTAACTGATAGGGATGTACTAAGATGAAGATGTTAAGATGTCGTTTATAGTTTTTATTATTCCCACTAACTATAGCGTAAACCTTCCTTCCTTAACTTATCAGATCTCTTAATTGCTATTGGCGTATCATAACCTCAAAGAATTGCACTGAAAACGGGACGCCTTCACTTGGCTGGCAATCACACCTATTTATATAGGTCCTGATGTAGCTGCTAGTTGTGTAGAGAGTGTTGGCAAATGAGGCATAGAATTAAGATATGTACCCCAGTTTTATCCTGAAAACTGAGATTTTAATTTTTAGTAAGCTTTGGATTTTCACAATATTACTGTCTCCATAGTACTGATTATCAAGGCTTAGAAAATCCATTTATTATTGCTGTGCATTCGTTTGAAAATATTCAAGTTCTAATGGACTAACGGTGGACTTTTCCATCTGCAGAATATACTGAATGACCAGAGGTGGCAGTGCAGCAGAAGAGAATTTGTCTGCCTTCCTGAGACCCAAAAAAAAAGCAATTCCTCAGCACTCAGCCATCCTTCATCAGTTTACATGGTAAGTCAAACTCACGTTGAATACATTTGCTTGTCATTAAAAAAGTTGATAGCATCTGAGGGCCCTGAGTACCTTTTTAGTGCGGTCTTTGGCATGATTATATTTCTGTCAAGATTGTAGAAAAATGGATGATGTTACGGTGATCATCATATTTTCATCAAAGACTTTGTCTCTAAAGCTGACAAAGCCTGTGTTAGATACCTGTGCTAATAATGTTTCCTCAGAGGACATTACTGTCTTTAAGGCCGGAATGAGTTGCCTTAATTTGGAGCAATGGCTTGACTTTCTCATGGAGTGAAGCTCATTTGACCTGTTTCCCTGCACTCTGTATGTGGGACTCTGATACTCAAGATGGATTGCTGTTTAGGATACTCTGCAGTTTTGCAACTCCATCTCCTTTTCAAAAGGAGCTCAATGCTTTCTCAGTACACTGCCTAGCCGCCTTGCAGTTATAATTAATTATAGTTACCTAGTGCATAATTGCTGGTGTCTCCTCCTCCTGTGTTTCCTCGTCACCCAGGGTGATTGGTCACGTGCTGTCCTGACATCATAAAGCTAGAGCAGGGTGTCATCTGACATGAGGGACAATCAGTTGCCTAGCAAGTGATAAGATACATTTATCATAGTATTGAAATGGGATGCAGGGTAAATAGGGCACCCAGCTTAAAACCTAGATGGTTAGATGAATGAAACTGGGGCATTATTTGAGATTTGTGCATCTGTTTGAAGGTGCGGATAATCCCAATGTTCTGGACTTCTCTATAGCTTAACTGATAGGGATGTACTAAGATGAAGATGTTAAGATGTCGTTTATAGTTTTTATTATTCCCACTAACTATAGCGTAAACCTTCCTCCCTTAACTTATCAGATCATTTAATTGCTATTGGCGTATCATAAACTAAAAGAATTGCACTGTAAAGGAGACGCCGTCACTTGGCTGGCAATCACACCTATTTATCTAGGTCCTGATGTAGCTGCTAGTTGTGTAGAGAGTGTTGGCAAATGAGGCATAGAATTAAGATATGTACCCCAGTTTTATCTTGAAAACTGAGATTTTAATTTTTAGTAAGCTTTGGATTTTCATATTATTACTGTCTCCATAGTACTGATTATCAAGGCTTAGAAAATCCATTTATTATTGTTGTGCATTAGTTTGAAAATATTCAAGTTCTAATGGACTAACGTTGGACTTTTCCATCTGCAGAATATACTGAATGACCAGAGGTGGCAATGCAGCAGAAGAGAATTTGTCTGCGTTCCTGAGACCCCCCAAAAAAAAGCAAATCCTCAGCACTCAGCCATCCTTCATCAGTTTACATGGTATGTCAAACTCACGTTGAATACCTTTGCTTGTCATTAAAAAAGTTCATAGCATCTGAGGACCCTGAGTACCTTTTTAGTTGGGTCTTTGGCATGATTATGTTTCTGTCAAGACTGTAGAAAAATGGATGACGTTACGGTGATCATCATATTTTCATCAAAGACTTTGTCTCTAAAGCTGACAAAGCCTGTAATAGATACCTGTGCTAATAATGTGTCCTCAGAGGACATTGCTGTCTTTAAGGCTGGAATGAGTTGCCTTAATTTGGAGCAATGGCGTGACTTTCTCATGGAGTGAAGCTCATTTGACCTGTTTCCCTGCACTCTGTATGTGGGACTCCGATACTCCAGATGGATTGCTGTTTAGGATACTCTGCAGTTTTGCAACTCCATCTCCTTTTCAAAAGGAGCTCAATGCTTTCTCAGTACACTGCCTAGCCGCCTTGCAGTCATAATTAATTATAATTACCTAGTGCATAATTGCTGGTGTCTCCTCCTCCTGTGTTTCCTCGTCACCCAGGGTGATTGGTCACGTGCTGTCCTGACATCATAAAGCTAGAACAGGGTGTCATCTGACATGAGGGACAATCAGTTGCCTAGCAAGTGATAAGATACATTTATCATGGTATTGAAATGGGTTGCAGGGTAAATAGGGCACCCAGCTTCAAACCTAGATGGTTAGATGAATGAAACTGGGGCATTCTTTGAGACTTGTGCTTCTGTTTGAAGGTGCGGATAATCACAATGTTCTGGACTTCTCTATAGCTTAACTGATAGTGATGTACTAAGATGAAGATGTTAAGATGTCGTTTATAGTTTTTATTATTCTCACTAACTATAGCGTAAACCTTCCTCCCTTAACTTATCAGATCACTTAATTGCTAGTGGCGTATCATAACCTAAAAGAATTGCACTGAAAAGGGGACGCCTTCACTTGGCTGGCAATGACACCTATTTATATAGGTCCTGATGTAGCTGCTAGTTGTGTAGAGAGTGTTGGCAAATGAGGCATAGAATTAAGATACGTACCCCAGTTTTATCATGAAAACTGACATTTTAATTTTTATAAAGCTTTGGATTTTTCACAATATTACTGTCTCCATAGTGCTGATTATCAAGGCTTAGAAAATCCATTTATTATTGCTGTGCATTCGTTTGAAAATATTCAAGTTCTAATGGACTAACGATGGACTTTTCCATCTGCAGAATATACTGAATGACCAGAGGTGGCAGTGCAGCAGAAGAGAATTTGTCTGCGTTCCTGGGACCCAAAAAAAAAAGCAATTCCTCAGCACTCTTCCATCCTTCATCAGTTTACATGGTAAGTCAAACTCACGTTGAATACATTTGCTTGTCATTAAAAAGGTTCATAGCATCTGAGGGCCCTGAGTACCTTTTTAGTGGGGTCTTTGGCATGATTATATTTCTGTCAAGACTGTAGAAAAATGGATGACGTTACGGTGATCATCATATTTTCATCAAAGACTTTGTCTCTAAAGCTGACAAAGCCTGTGTTAGATACCTGTGCTAATAATGTGTCCTCAGAGGACATTACTGTCTTTAAGGCTGGAATGAGTTGCCTCAATTTGGAGCAATGGCGTGACGTTCTCATGGAGTGAAGCTCATTTGACCTGTTTCCCTGCACTCTGTATGTGGGACTCTGATACTCCAGATGGATTGCTGTTTAGGATACTCTGCAGTTTTGCAACTCCATCTTCTTTTCAAAAGGAGCTCAATGCTTTCTCAGTACACTGCCTAGCTGCCTTGCAGTCATAATTAATTATAGTTACCTAGTGCATAATTGCTGGTGTCTCCTCCTCCTGTGTTTCCTCGTCACCCAGGGTGATCGGTCACGTGCTGTCCTGACACCATAAAGCTAGAGCAGGGTGTCATCTGACATGAGGGACAATCAGTTGCCTAGCAAGTGATAAGATACATTTATCATGGTATTGAAATGGGTTGCAGGGTAAATAGGGCACCCAGCTTAAAACCTAGATGGTTAGATGAATGAAACTGTGGCATTATTTGAGACTTGTGCTTCTGTTTGAAGGTGCGGATAATCACAATGTTCTGGACTTCTCTATAGCTTAACTGATAGGGATGTACTAAGATGAAGATGTTAAGATGTCGTTTATAGTTTTTATTATTCCCACTAACTATAGCGTAAACCTTCCTCCCTTAACTTATCAGATCTCTTAATTGCTATTGGCGTATCATAACCTCAAAGAATTGCACTGAAAAGGGGACGCCTTCACTTGGCTGGCAATCACACCTATTTATATAGGTCCTGATGTAGCTGCTAGTTGTGTAGAGAGTGTTGTCAAATGAGGCATAGAATTAAGATATGTACCCCAGTTTTATCCTCAAAACTGAGATTTTAATTTTTAGTAAGCTTTGGAATTTCACAATATTACTGTCTCCATAGTACTGATTATCAAGGCTTAGAAAATCCATTTATTATTGCTGTGCATTCGTTTGAAAATATTCAAGTTCTAATGGACTAACGGTGGACTTTTCCATCTGCAGAATATACTGAATGACCAGAGGTGGCAGTGCAGCAGATGAGAATTTGTCTGCCTTCCTGAGACCCCAAAAAAAAGCAATTCCTCAGCACTCTGCCATCCTTCATCAGTTTACATGGTAAGTCAAACTCACGTTGAATACATTTGCTTGTCATTAAAAAAGTTGATAGCATCAGAGGGCCCTGAGTACCTTTTTAGTGCAGTCTTTGGCATGATTATATTTCTGTCAAGATTGTAGAAAAATGGATGATGTTACGGTGATCATCATATTTTCATCAAAGACTTTGTCTCTAAAGCTGACAAAGCCTGTGTTAGATACCTGTGCTAATAATGTGTCCTCAGAGGACATTGCTGTCTTTAAGGCTGGAATGAGTTGCCTCAATTTGGAGCAATGGCGTGACGTTCTCATGGAGTGAAGCTCATTTGACCTGTTTCCCTGCACTCTGTATGTGGGACTCTGATACTCCAGATGGATTGCTGTTTAGGATACTCTGCAGTTTTGCAACTCCATCTCCTTTTCAAAAGGAGCTCAATGCTTTCTCAGTGCACTGCCTAGCCGCCTTGCAGTCATAATTAATGATAGTTACCTAGTGCATAATTGCTGGTGTCTCCTCCTCCTGTGTTTCCTCGTCACCCAGGGTGATTGGTCACGTGCTGTCCTGACACCATAAGGCTAGAGCAGGGTGTCATCTGACATGCGGGACAATCAGTTGCCTAGCAAGTGATAAGATACATTTATCATGGTATTGAAATGGATTGCAGGGTAAATAGGGCACCCAGCTTAAAACCTAGATGGTTAGATGAATGAAACTGGGGCATTATTTGAGACTTGTGCATCTGTTTGAAAGTGCGGATAATCACAATGTTCTGGACTTCTCTATAGCTTAACTGATAGGGATGTACTAAGATGAAGATGTTAAGATGTCGTTTATAGTTTTTATTATTCCCACTAACTATAGCGTAAACCTTCCTCCCTTAACTTATCAGATCACTTAATTGCTATTGGCGTATCATAAACTAAAAGAATTGCACTGTAAAGGGGACGCCGTCACTTGGCTGGCAATCACACCTATTTATCTAGGTCCTGATGTAGCTGCTAGTTGTGTAGAGAGTGTTGGCAAATGAGGCATAGAATTAAGATATGTACCCCAGTTTGATCATGAAAACTGAGATTTTAATTTTTAGTAAGCTTTGGATTTTCACAATATTACTGTCTCCATAGTACTGATTATCAAGGCTTAGAAAATCCAATTATTATTGCTGTGCATTCGTTTGAAAATATTCAAGTTCTAATGGACTAACGATGGACTTTTCCATCTGCAGAATATACTGAATGACCAGAGGTGGCAGTGCAGCAGAAGAGAATTTGTCTGCGTTCCTGGGACCCAAAAAAAAAAGCAATTCCTCAGCACTCTTCCATCCTTCATCAGTTTACATGGTAAGTCAAACTCACGTTGAATACATTTGCTTGTCATTAAAAAGGTTCATAGCATCTGAGGGCCCTGAGTACCTTTTTAGTGGGGTCTTTGGCATGATTATATTTCTGTCAAGACTGTAGAAAAATGGATGACGTTACGGTGATCATCATATTTTCATCAAAGACTTTGTCTCTAAAGCTGACAAAGCCTGTGTTAGATACCTGTGCTAATAATGTGTCCTCAGAGGACATTACTGTCTTTAAGGCTGGAATGAGTTGCCTCAATTTGGAGCAATGGCGTGACGTTCTCATGGAGTGAAGCTCATTTGACCTGTTTCCCTGCACTCTGTATGTGGGACTCTGATACTCCAGATGGATTGCTGTTTAGGATACTCTGCAGTTTTGCAACTCCATCTTCTTTTCAAAAGGAGCTCAATGCTTTCTCAGTACACTGCCTAGCTGCCTTGCAGTCATAATTAATTATAGTTACCTAGTGCATAATTGCTGGTGTCTCCTCCTCCTGTGTTTCCTCGTCACCCAGGGTGATCGGTCACGTGCTGTCCTGACACCATAAAGCTAGAGCAGGGTGTCATCTGGCATGAGGGACAATCAGTTGCCTAGCAAGTGATAAGATACATTTATCATGGTATTGAAATGGGTTGCAGGGTAAATAGGGCACCCAGCTTAAAACCTAGATGGTTAGATGAATGAAACTGTGGCATTATTTGAGACTTGTGCTTCTGTTTGAAGGTGCGGATAATCACAATGTTCTGGACTTCTCTATAGCTTAACTGATAGGGATGTACTAAGATGAAGATGTTAAGATGTCGTTTATAGTTTTTATTATTCCCACTAACTATAGCGTAAACCTTCCTCCCTTAACTTATCAGATCTCTTAATTGCTATTGGCGTATCATAACCTCAAAGAATTGCACTGAAAAGGGGACGCCTTCACTTGGCTGGCAATCACACCTATTTATATAGGTCCTGATGTAGCTGCTAGTTGTGTAGAGAGTGTTGTCAAATGAGGCATAGAATTAAGATATGTACCCCAGTTTTATCCTCAAAACTGAGATTTTAATTTTTAGTAAGCTTTGGAATTTCACAATATTACTGTCTCCATAGTACTGATTATCAAGGCTTAGAAAATCCATTTATTATTGCTGTGCATTCGTTTGAAAATATTCAAGTTCTAATGGACTAACGGTGGACTTTTCCATCTGCAGAATATACTGAATGACCAGAGGTGGCAGTGCAGCAGATGAGAATTTGTCTGCCTTCCTGAGACCCCAAAAAAAAGCAATTCCTCAGCACTCTGCCATCCTTCATCAGTTTACATGGTAAGTCAAACTCACGTTGAATACATTTGCTTGTCATTAAAAAAGTTGATAGCATCAGAGGGCCCTGAGTACCTTTTTAGTGCAGTCTTTGGCATGATTATATTTCTGTCAAGATTGTAGAAAAATGGATGATGTTACGGTGATCATCATATTTTCATCAAAGACTTTGTCTCTAAAGCTGACAAAGCCTGTGTTAGATACCTGTGCTAATAATGTGTCCTCCGAGGACATTGCTGTCTTTAAGGCTGGAATGAGTTGCCTTAATTTGGAGCAATGGCTTGACTTTCTCATGGAGTGAAGCTCATTTGACCTGTTTCCCTGCACTCTGTATGTGGGACTCTGATATTCAAGATGGATTGCTGTTTAGGATACTCTGCAGTTTTGCAACTCCATTTCCTTTTCAAAAGGAGCTCAATGCTTTCTCAGTACACTGCCTAGCCGCCTTGCAGTTATAATTAATTATAGTTACCTAGAGCATAATTGCTGGTGTCTCCTCCTCCTGTGTTTCCTCGTCACCCAGGGTGATTGGTCACGTGCTGTCCTGACATCATAAAGCTAGAGCAGGGTGTCATCTGACATGAGGGACAATCAGTTGCCTAGCAAGTGATAAGATACATTTATCATGGTATTGAAATGGGTTTCAGGGTAAATAGGGCACCCAGCTTAAAACTTAGATGGTTAGATGAATGAAACTGGGGCATTATTTGAGACTTGTGCTTCTGTTTGAAGGTGCGGATAATCACAATGTTCTGGACTTCTCTATAGCTTAACTGATAGAGATGTACTAAGATGAAGATGTTAAGATGTCGTTTATAGTTTTTATTATTTCCACTAACTATAGCGTAAACCTTCCTCCCTTAACTTATCAGATCACTTAATTGCTATTGGCGTATCATAAACTAAAAGAATTGCACTGTAAAGGGGACGCCGTCACTTGGCTGGCAATCACACCTATTTATCTAGGTCCTGATGTAGCTGCTAGTTGTGTAGAGAGTGTTGGCAAATGAGGCATAGAATTAAGATATGTACCCCAGTTTGATCATGAAAACTGAGATTTTAATTTTTAGTAAGCTTTGGATTTTCACAATATTACTGTCTCCATAGTACTGATTATCAAGGCTTAGAAAATCCAATTATTATTGCTGTGCATTCGTTTGAAAATATTCAAGTTCTAATGGACTAACGGTGGACTTTTCCATCTGCAGAATATACTGAATGACCAGAGGTGGCAGTGCAGCAGAAGAGAATTTGTCTGCGTTCCTGAGACCCAAAAAAAAAAAGCAAATCCTCAGCACTCAGCCATCCTTCATCAGTTTACATGGTAAGTCAAACTCACGTTGAATACATTTGCTTGTCATTAAAAAAGTTCATAGCATCTGAGGGCCCTGAGTACCTTTTTAGTGGGGTCTTTGGCATGATTATATTTCTGTCAAGACTGTAGAAAAATGGATGACGTTACAGTGATCATCATATTTTCATCAAAGACTTTGTCTCTAAAGCTGACAAAGCCTGTGTTAGATACCTGTGCTAATAATGTGTCCTAGGAGGACATTGCTGTCTTTAAGGCTGGAATGAGCTGCCTTAATTTGGAGCAATGGCGTGACTTTCTCATGGAGTGAAGCTCATTTGACCTGTTTCCCTGCACTCTGTATGTGGGACTCTGATATTCCAGATGGATTGCTGGTTAGGATACTCTGCTGTTTTGCAACTCCATCTTCTTTTCAAAAGGAGCTCAATGCTTTCTCAGTACACTGCCTAGCCGCCTTGCAGTCATAATTAATTATAGTTACCTAGTGCATAATTGCTGGTGTCTCCTCCTCCTGTGTTTCCTCGTCACCCAGGGTGATTGGTCACGTGCTGTCCTGACATCATAAAGCTAGAGCAGGGTGTCATCTGACATGAGGGACAATCAGTTGCCTAGCAAGTGATAAGATACATTTATCATGGTATTGAAATGGGTTGCAGGGTAAATAGGGCACCCAGCTTAAAACCTAGATGGTTAGATGAATGAAACTTGGGCATTATTTGAGACTTGTGCATCTGTTGGAAGGTGCGGAATATCACAATGTTCTGGACTTCTCTATAGCTTAACTGATAGGGATGTACTAAGATGAAGATGTTAAGATGTCGTTTATAGTTTTTATTATTCCCACTAACTATAGCGTAAACCTTCCTCCCTTAACTTATCAGATCACTTAATTGCTATTGGCGTATCATAACCTGAAAGAATTGCACTGAAAAGAGGACGCCTTCACTTGGATGGCAATCACACCTATTTATCTAGGTCCTGATGTAGCTGCTAGTTATGTAGAGAGTGTTGGCAAATGAGGCATAGAATTAAGATATGTACCCCAGTTTTATCATGAAAACTGAGATTTTAATTTTTATAAAGCTTTGGATTTTCACAATATTACTGTCTCCATAGTGCTGATTATCAAGGCTTAGAAAATCCAATTATTATTGCTGTGCATTCGTTTGAAAATATTCAAGTTCTAATGGACTAACGGTGGACTTTTCCATCTGCAGAATATACTGAATGACCAGAGGTGGCAGTGCAGCAGAAGAGAATTTGTCTGCGTTCCTGAGACCCAAAAAAAAAAAAGCAAATCCTCAGCACTCAGCCATCCTTCATCAGTTTACATGGTAAGTCAAACTCACGTTGAATACATTTGCTTGTCATTAAAAAAGTTCATAGCATCTGAGGGCCCTGAGTACCTTTTTAGTGGGGTCTTTGGCATGATTATATTTCTGTCAAGACTGTAGAAAAATGGATGACGTTACAGTGATCATCATATTTTCATCAAAGACTTTGTCTCTAAAGCTGACAAAGCCTGTGTTAGATACCTGTGCTAATAATGTGTCCTAGGAGGACATTGCTGTCTTTAAGGCTGGAATGAGCTGCCTTAATTTGGAGCAATGGCGTGACTTTCTCATGGAGTGAAGCTCATTTGACCTGTTTCCCTGCACTCTGTATGTGGGACTCTGATACTCCAGATGGATTGCTGGTTAGGATACTCTGCAGTTTTGCAACTCCATCTTCTTTTCAAAAGGAGCTCAATGCTTTCTCAGTACACTGCCTAGCCGCCTTGCAGTCATAATTAATTATAGTTACCTAGTGCATAATTGCTGGTGTCTCCTCCTCCTGTGTTTCCTCGTCACCCAGGGTGATTGGTCACGTGCTGTCCTGACATCATAAAGCTAGAGCAGGGTGTCATCTGACATGAGGGACAATCAGTTGCCTAGCAAGTGATAAGATACATTTATCATGGTATTGAAATGGGTTGCAGGGTAAATAGGGCACCCAGCTTCAAACCTAGATGGTTAGATGAATGAAACTGGGGCATTATTTGAGACTTGTGCTTCTGTTTGAAGGTGCGGATAATCACAATGTTCTGGACTTCTCTATAGCTTAACTGATAGGGATGTACTAAGATGAAGATGTTAAGATGTCGTTTATACTTTTTATTATTCCCACTAACTATAGCGTAAACCTTCCTCCCTTAACTTATCAGATCACTTAATTGCTATTGGCGTATCATAAACTAAAAGAATTGCACTGTAAAGGGGACGCCGTCACTTGGCTGGCAATCACACCTATTTATCTAGGTCCTGATGTAGCTGCTAGTTGTGTAGAGAGTGTTGGCAAATGAGGCATAGAATTAAGATATGTACCCCAGTTTGATCATGAAAACTGAGATTTTAATTTTTAGTAAGCTTTGGATTTTCACAATATTACTGTCTCCATAGTACTGATTATCAAGGCTTAGAAAATCCAATTATTATTGCTGTGCATTCGTTTGAAAATATTCAAGTTCTAATGGACTAACGGTGGACTTTTCCATCTGCAGAATATACTGAATGACCAGAGGTGGCAGTGCAGCAGAAGAGAATTTGTCTGCGTTCCTGAGACCCAAAAAAAAAAAGCAAATCCTCAGCACTCAGCCATCCTTCATCAGTTTACATGGTAAGTCAAACTCACGTTGAATACATTTGCTTGTCATTAAAAAAGTTCATAGCATCTGAGGGCCCTGAGTACCTTTTTAGTGGGGTCTTTGGCATGATTATATTTCTGTCAAGACTGTAGAAAAATGGATGACGTTACAGTGATCATCATATTTTCATCAAAGACTTTGTCTCTAAAGCTGACAAAGCCTGTGTTAGATACCTGTGCTAATAATGTGTCCTAGGAGGACATTGCTGTCTTTAAGGCTGGAATGAGCTGCCTTAATTTGGAGCAATGGCGTGACTTTCTCATGGAGTGAAGCTCATTTGACCTGTTTCCCTGCACTCTGTATGTGGGACTCTGATACTCCAGATGGATTGCTGGTTAGGATACTCTGCTGTTTTGCAACTCCATCTTCTTTTCAAAAGGAGCTCAATGCTTTCTCAGTACACTGCCTAGCCGCCTTGCAGTCATAATTAATTATAGTTACCTAGTGCATAATTGCTGGTGTCTCCTCCTCCTGTGTTTCCTCGTCACCCAGGGTGATTGGTCACGTGCTGTCCTGACATCATAAAGCTAGAGCAGGGTGTCATCTGACATGAGGGACAATCAGTTGCCTAGCAAGTGATAAGATACATTTATCATGGTATTGAAATGGGTTGCAGGGTAAATAGGGCACCCAGCTTAAAACCTAGATGGTTAGATGAATGAAACTTGGGCATTATTTGAGACTTGTGCATCTGTTGGAAGGTGCGGAATATCACAATGTTCTGGACTTCTCTATAGCTTAACTGATAGGGATGTACTAAGATGAAGATGTTAAGATGTCGTTTATAGTTTTTATTATTCCCACTAACTATAGCGTAAACCTTCCTCCCTTAACTTATCAGATCACTTAATTGCTATTGGCGTATCATAACCTGAAAGAATTGCACTGAAAAGAGGACGCCTTCACTTGGATGGCAATCACACCTATTTATCTAGGTCCTGATGTAGCTGCTAGTTATGTAGAGAGTGTTGGCAAATGAGGCATAGAATTAAGATATGTACCCCAGTTTTATCATGAAAACTGAGATTTTAATTTTTATAAAGCTTTGGATTTTCACAATATTACTGTCTCCATAGTGCTGATTATCAAGGCTTAGAAAATCCAATTATTATTGCTGTGCATTCGTTTGAAAATATTCAAGTTCTAATGGACTAACGGTGGACTTTTCCATCTGCAGAATATACTGAATGACCAGAGGTGGCAGTGCAGCAGAAGAGAATTTGTCTGCGTTCCTGAGACCCAAAAAAAAAAAAAGCAAATCCTCAGCACTCAGCCATCCTTCATCAGTTTACATGGTAAGTCAAACTCACGTTGAATACATTTGCTTGTCATTAAAAAAGTTCATAGCATCTGAGGGCCCTGAGTACCTTTTTAGTGGGGTCTTTGGCATGATTATATTTCTGTCAAGACTGTAGAAAAATGGATGACGTTACAGTGATCATCATATTTTCATCAAAGACTTTGTCTCTAAAGCTGACAAAGCCTGTGTTAGATACCTGTGCTAATAATGTGTCCTAGGAGGACATTGCTGTCTTTAAGGCTGGAATGAGCTGCCTTAATTTGGAGCAATGGCGTGACTTTCTCATGGAGTGAAGCTCATTTGACCTGTTTCCCTGCACTCTGTATGTGGGACTCTGATACTCCAGATGGATTGCTGGTTAGGATACTCTGCAGTTTTGCAACTCCATCTTCTTTTCAAAAGGAGCTCAATGCTTTCTCAGTACACTGCCTAGCCGCCTTGCAGTCATAATTAATTATAGTTACCTAGTGCATAATTGCTGGTGTCTCCTCCTCCTGTGTTTCCTCGTCACCCAGGGTGATTGGTCACGTGCTGTCCTGACATCATAAAGCTAGAGCAGGGTGTCATCTGACATGAGGGACAATCAGTTGCCTAGCAAGTGATAAGATACATTTATCATGGTATTGAAATGGGTTGCAGGGTAAATAGGGCACCCAGCTTCAAACCTAGATGGTTAGATGAATGAAACTGGGGCATTATTTGAGACTTGTGCTTCTGTTTGAAGGTGCGGATAATCACAATGTTCTGGACTTCTCTATAGCTTAACTGATAGGGATGTACTAAGATGAAGATGTTAAGATGTCGTTTATACTTTTTATTATTCCCACTAACTATAGCGTAAACCTTCCTCCCTTAACTTATCAGATCACTTAATTGCTATTGGCGTATCATAAACTAAAAGAATTGCACTGTAAAGGGGACGCCGTCACTTGGCTGGCAATCACACCTATTTATCTAGGTCCTGATGTAGCTGCTAGTTGTGTAGAGAGTGTTGGCAAATGAGGCATAGAATTAAGATATGTACCCCAGTTTGATCATGAAAACTGAGATTTTAATTTTTAGTAAGCTTTGGATTTTCACAATATTACTGTCTCCATAGTACTGATTATCAAGGCTTAGAAAATCCAATTATTATTGCTGTGCATTCGTTTGAAAATATTCAAGTTCTAATGGACTAACGGTGGACTTTTCCATCTGCAGAATATACTGAATGACCAGAGGTGGCAGTGCAGCAGAAGAGAATTTGTCTGCGTTCCTGAGACCCAAAAAAAAAAAGCAAATCCTCAGCACTCAGCCATCCTTCATCAGTTTACATGGTAAGTCAAACTCACGTTGAATACATTTGCTTGTCATTAAAAAAGTTCATAGCATCTGAGGGCCCTGAGTACCTTTTTAGTGGGGTCTTTGGCATGATTATATTTCTGTCAAGACTGTAGAAAAATGGATGACGTTACAGTGATCATCATATTTTCATCAAAGACTTTGTCTCTAAAGCTGACAAAGCCTGTGTTAGATACCTGTGCTAATAATGTGTCCTAGGAGGACATTGCTGTCTTTAAGGCTGGAATGAGCTGCCTTAATTTGGAGCAATGGCGTGACTTTCTCATGGAGTGAAGCTCATTTGACCTGTTTCCCTGCACTCGTATGTGGGACTCTGATACTCCAGATGGATTGCTGTTTAGGATACTCTGCAGTTTTGCAACTCCATCTCCTTTTCAAAACGAGCTCAATGCTTTCTCAGTACACTGCCTAGCCGCCTTGCAGTCATAATTAATTATAGTTACCTAGTGCATAATTGCTGGTGTCTCCTCCTCCTGTGTTTCCTCGTCACCCAGGGTGATTGGTCACGTGCTGTCCTGACATCATAAAGCTAGAGCAGGGTGTCATCTGACATGAGGGACAATCAGTTGCCTAGCAAGTGATAAGATACATTTATCATGGTATTGAAATGGGTTGCTGGGTAAATAGGGCACCCAGCTTAAAACCTAGATGGTTAGATGAATGAAACTTGGGCATTATTTGAGACTTGTGCATCTGTTTGAAGGTGCGGAATATCACAATGTTCTGGACTTCTCTATAGCTTAACTGATAGGGATGTACTAAGATGAAGATGTTAAGATGTCGTTTATAGTTTTTATTATTTCCACTAACTATAGCGTAAACCTTCCTCCCTTAACTTATCAGATCACTTAATTGCTATTGGCGTATCATAACCTGAAAGAATTGCACTGAAAAGAGGACACCTTCACTTGGATGGCAATCACACCTATTTATCTAGGTCCTGATGTAGCTGCTAGTTATGTAGAGAGTGTTGGCAAATGAGGCATAGAATTAAGATATGTACCCCAGTTTTATCATGAAAACTGAGATTTTAATTTTTATAAAGCTTTGGATTTTCACAATATTACTGTCTCCATAGTGCTGATTATCAAGGCTTAGAAAATCCATTTATTATTGCTGTGCATTCGTTTGAAAATATTCAAGTTCTAATGGACTAACGGTGGACTTTTCCATCTGCAGAATATACTGAATGACCAGAGGTGGCAGTGCAGCAGAAGAGAATTTGTCTGCGTTCCTGAGACCCAAAAAAAAAAAGCAAATCCTCAGCACTCAGCCATCCTTCATCAGTTTACATGGTAAGTCAAACTCACGTTGAATACATTTGCTTGTCATTAGAAAAGTTCATAGCATCTGAGGGCCCTGAGTACCTTTTTAGTGGGGTCTTTGGCATGATTATATTTCTGTCAAGACTGTAGAAAAATGGATGACGTTACGGTGGTCATCATATTTTCATCAAAGACTTTGTCTCTAAAGCTAACAAAGCCTGTGTTAGATACCTGTGCTAATAATGTGTCCTCAGAGGACATTGCTGTCTTTAAGGCTGGAATGAGTTGCCTTAATTTGGAGCAATGGCGTGACTTTCTCATGGAGTGAAGCTCATTTGACCTGTTTCCCTGCACTCTGTATGTGGGACTCTGATACTCCAGATGGATTGCTGTTTAGGATACTCTGCAGTTTTGCAACTCCATCTCCTTTTCAAAAGGAGCTCAATGCTTTCTCAGTGCACTCTCTAGCCGCCTTGCAGTCATAATTAATGATAGTTACCTAGTGCATAATTGCTGGTGTCTCCTCCTCCTGTGTTTCCTCGTCACCCAGGGTGATTGGTCACGTGCTGTCCTGACACCATAAAGCTAGAGCAGGGTGTCAACTGACATGCGGGACAATCAGTTGCCTAGCAAGTGATAAGATACATTTATCATGGTATTGAAATGGATTGCAGGATAAATAGGGCACCCAGCTTAAAACCTAGATGGTTAGATGAATGAAACTTGGGCATTATTTGAGACTTGTGCATCTGTTGGAAGGTGCGGAATATCACAATGTTCTGGACTTCTCTATAGCTTAACTGATAGGGATGTACTAAGATGAAGATGTTAAGATGTCGTTTATAGTTTTTATTATTCCCACTAACTATAGCGTAAACCTTCCTCCCTTAACTTATCAGATCACTTAATTGCTATTGGCGTATCATAACCTGAAAGAATTGCACTGAAAAGAGGACGCCTTCACTTGGATGGCAATCACACCTATTTATCTAGGTCCTGATGTAGCTGCTAGTTATGTAGAGAGTGTTGGCAAATGAGGCATAGAATTAAGATATGTACCCCAGTTTTATCATGAAAACTGAGATTTTAATTTTTATAAAGCTTTGGATTTTCACAATATTACTGTCTCCATAGTGCTGATTATCAAGGCTTAGAAAATCCAATTATTATTGCTGTGCATTCGTTTGAAAATATTCAAGTTCTAATGGACTAACGGTGGACTTTTCCATCTGCAGAATATACTGAATGACCAGAGGTGGCAGTGCAGCAGAAGAGAATTTGTCTGCGTTCCTGAGACCCAAAAAAAAAAAAAGCAAATCCTCAGCACTCAGCCATCCTTCATCAGTTTACATGGTAAGTCAAACTCACGTTGAATACATTTGCTTGTCATTAAAAAAGTTCATAGCATCTGAGGGCCCTGAGTACCTTTTTAGTGGGGTCTTTGGCATGATTATATTTCTGTCAAGACTGTAGAAAAATGGATGACGTTACAGTGATCATCATATTTTCATCAAAGACTTTGTCTCTAAAGCTGACAAAGCCTGTGTTAGATACCTGTGCTAATAATGTGTCCTAGGAGGACATTGCTGTCTTTAAGGCTGGAATGAGCTGCCTTAATTTGGAGCAATGGCGTGACTTTCTCATGGAGTGAAGCTCATTTGACCTGTTTCCCTGCACTCTGTATGTGGGACTCTGATACTCCAGATGGATTGCTGGTTAGGATACTCTGCAGTTTTGCAACTCCATCTTCTTTTCAAAAGGAGCTCAATGCTTTCTCAGTACACTGCCTAGCCGCCTTGCAGTCATAATTAATTATAGTTACCTAGTGCATAATTGCTGGTGTCTCCTCCTCCTGTGTTTCCTCGTCACCCAGGGTGATTGGTCACGTGCTGTCCTGACATCATAAAGCTAGAGCAGGGTGTCATCTGACATGAGGGACAATCAGTTGCCTAGCAAGTGATAAGATACATTTATCATGGTATTGAAATGGGTTGCAGGGTAAATAGGGCACCCAGCTTCAAACCTAGATGGTTAGATGAATGAAACTGGGGCATTATTTGAGACTTGTGCTTCTGTTTGAAGGTGCGGATAATCACAATGTTCTGGACTTCTCTATAGCTTAACTGATAGGGATGTACTAAGATGAAGATGTTAAGATGTCGTTTATACTTTTTATTATTCCCACTAACTATAGCGTAAACCTTCCTCCCTTAACTTATCAGATCACTTAATTGCTATTGGCGTATCATAAACTAAAAGAATTGCACTGTAAAGGGGACGCCGTCACTTGGCTGGCAATCACACCTATTTATCTAGGTCCTGATGTAGCTGCTAGTTGTGTAGAGAGTGTTGGCAAATGAGGCATAGAATTAAGATATGTACCCCAGTTTGATCATGAAAACTGAGATTTTAATTTTTAGTAAGCTTTGGATTTTCACAATATTACTGTCTCCATAGTACTGATTATCAAGGCTTAGAAAATCCAATTATTATTGCTGTGCATTCGTTTGAAAATATTCAAGTTCTAATGGACTAACGGTGGACTTTTCCATCTGAAGAATATACTGAATGACCAGAGGTGGCAGTGCAGCAGAAGAGAATTTGTCTGCGTTCCTGAGACCCAAAAAAAAAAAGCAAATCCTCAGCACTCAGCCATCCTTCATCAGTTTACATGGTAAGTCAAACTCACGTTGAATACATTTGCTTGTCATTAAAAAAGTTCATAGCATCTGAGGGCCCTGAGTACCTTTTTAGTGGGGTCTTTGGCATGATTATATTTCTGTCAAGACTGTAGAAAAATGGATGACGTTACAGTGATCATCATATTTTCATCAAAGACTTTGTCTCTAAAGCTGACAAAGCCTGTGTTAGATACCTGTGCTAATAATGTGTCCTAGGAGGACATTGCTGTCTTTAAGGCTGGAATGAGCTGCCTTAATTTGGAGCAATGGCGTGACTTTCTCATGGAGTGAAGCTCATTTGACCTGTTTCCCTGCACTCTGTATGTGGGACTCTGATACTCCAGATGGATTGCTGGTTAGGATACTCTGCTGTTTTGCAACTCCATCTTCTTTTCAAAAGGAGCTCAATGCTTTCTCAGTACACTGCCTAGCCGCCTTGCAGTCATAATTAATTATAGTTACCTAGTGCATAATTGCTGGTGTCTCCTCCTCCTGTGTTTCCTCGTCACCCAGGGTGATTGGTCACGTGCTGTCCTGACATCATAAAGCTAGAGCAGGGTGTCATCTGACATGAGGGACAATCAGTTGCCTAGCAAGTGATAAGATACATTTATCATGGTATTGAAATGGGTTGCAGGGTAAATAGGGCACCCAGCTTAAAACCTAGATGGTTAGATGAATGAAACTTGGGCATTATTTGAGACTTGTGCATCTGTTGGAAGGTGCGGAATATCACAATGTTCTGGACTTCTCTATAGCTTAACTGATAGGGATGTACTAAGATGAAGATGTTAAGATGTCGTTTATAGTTTTTATTATTCCCACTAACTATAGCGTAAACCTTCCTCCCTTAACTTATCAGATCACTTAATTGCTATTGGCGTATCATAACCTGAAAGAATTGCACTGAAAAGAGGACGCCTTCACTTGGATGGCAATCACACCTATTTATCTAGGTCCTGATGTAGCTGCTAGTTATGTAGAGAGTGTTGGCAAATGAGGCATAGAATTAAGATATGTACCCCAGTTTTATCATGAAAACTGAGATTTTAATTTTTATAAAGCTTTGGATTTTCACAATATTACTGTCTCCATAGTGCTGATTATCAAGGCTTAGAAAATCCAATTATTATTGCTGTGCATTCGTTTGAAAATATTCAAGTTCTAATGGACTAACGGTGGACTTTTCCATCTGCAGAATATACTGAATGACCAGAGGTGGCAGTGCAGCAGAAGAGAATTTGTCTGCGTTCCTGAGACCCAAAAAAAAAAAAGCAAATCCTCAGCACTCAGCCATCCTTCATCAGTTTACATGGTAAGTCAAACTCACGTTGAATACATTTGCTTGTCATTAAAAAAGTTCATAGCATCTGAGGGCCCTGAGTACCTTTTTAGTGGGGTCTTTGGCATGATTATATTTCTGTCAAGACTGTAGAAAAATGGATGACGTTACAGTGATCATCATATTTTCATCAAAGACTTTGTCTCTAAAGCTGACAAAGCCTGTGTTAGATACCTGTGCTAATAATGTGTCCTAGGAGGACATTGCTGTCTTTAAGGCTGGAATGAGCTGCCTTAATTTGGAGCAATGGCGTGACTTTCTCATGGAGTGAAGCTCATTTGACCTGTTTCCCTGCACTCTGTATGTGGGACTCTGATACTCCAGATGGATTGCTGGTTAGGATACTCTGCAGTTTTGCAACTCCATCTTCTTTTCAAAAGGAGCTCAATGCTTTCTCAGTACACTGCCTAGCCGCCTTGCAGTCATAATTAATTATAGTTACCTAGTGCATAATTGCTGGTGTCTCCTCCTCCTGTGTTTCCTCGTCACCCAGGGTGATTGGTCACGTGCTGTCCTGACATCATAAAGCTAGAGCAGGGTGTCATCTGACATGAGGGACAATCAGTTGCCTAGCAAGTGATAAGATACATTTATCATGGTATTGAAATGGGTTGCAGGGTAAATAGGGCACCCAGCTTCAAACCTAGATGGTTAGATGAATGAAACTGGGGCATTATTTGAGACTTGTGCTTCTGTTTGAAGGTGCGGATAATCACAATGTTCTGGACTTCTCTATAGCTTAACTGATAGGGATGTACTAAGATGAAGATGTTAAGATGTCGTTTATACTTTTTATTATTCCCACTAACTATAGCGTAAACCTTCCTCCCTTAACTTATCAGATCACTTAATTGCTATTGGCGTATCATAAACTAAAAGAATTGCACTGTAAAGGGGACGCCGTCACTTGGCTGGCAATCACACCTATTTATCTAGGTCCTGATGTAGCTGCTAGTTGTGTAGAGAGTGTTGGCAAATGAGGCATAGAATTAATATATGTACCCCAGTTTGATCATGAAAACTGAGATTTTAATTTTTAGTAAGCTTTGGATTTTCACAATATTACTGTCTCCATAGTACTGATTATCAAGGCTTAGAAAATCCATTTATTATTGCTGTGCATTTGTTTGAAAATATTCAAGTTCTAATGGACTAACGGTGGACTTTTCCATCTGCAGAATATACTGAATGACCAGAGGTGGCAGTGCAGCAGAAGAGAATTTGTCTGCGTTCCTGAGACCCAAAAAAAAAAAAGCAAATCCTCAGCACTCAGCCATCCTTCATCAGTTTACATGGTAAGTCAAACTCACGTTGAATACATTTGCTTGTCATTAAAAAAGTTCATAGCAACTGAGGGCCCTGAGTACCTTTTTAGTGGGGTCTTTGGCATGATTATATTTCTGTCAAGACTGTAGAAAAATGGATGACGTTACGGTGATCATCATATTTTCATCAAAGACTTTGTCTCTAAAGCTGACAAAGCCTGTGTTAGGTACCTGTGCTAATAATGTGTCCTCAGAGGACATTGCTGTCTTTAAGGCTGGAATGAGTTGCCTTAATTTGGAGCAATGGCGTGACTTTCTCATGGAGTGAAGCTCATTTGACCTGTTTCCCTGCACTCGTATGTGGGACTCTGATACTCCAGATGGATTGCTGTTTAGGATACTCTGCAGTTTTGCAACTCCATCTCCTTTTCAAAACGAGCTCAATGCTTTCTCAGTACACTGCCTAGCCGCCTTGCAGTCATAATTAATTATAGTTACCTAGTGCATAATTGCTGGTGTCTCCTCCTCCTGTGTTTCCTCGTCACCCAGGGTGATTGGTCACGTGCTGTCCTGACATCATAAAGCTAGAGCAGGGTGTCATCTGACATGAGGGACAATCAGTTGCCTAGCAAGTGATAAGATACATTTATCATGGTATTGAAATGGGTTGCTGGGTAAATAGGGCACCCAGCTTAAAACCTAGATGGTTAGATGAATGAAACTTGGGCATTATTTGAGACTTGTGCATCTGTTTGAAGGTGCGGAATATCACAATGTTCTGGACTTCTCTATAGCTTAACTGATAGGGATGTACTAAGATGAAGATGTTAAGATGTCGTTTATAGTTTTTATTATTTCCACTAACTATAGCGTAAACCTTCCTCCCTTAACTTATCAGATCACTTAATTGCTATTGGCGTATCATAACCTGAAAGAATTGCACTGAAAAGAGGACACCTTCACTTGGATGGCAATCACACCTATTTATCTAGGTCCTGATGTAGCTGCTAGTTATGTAGAGAGTGTTGGCAAATGAGGCATAGAATTAAGATATGTACCCCAGTTTTATCATGAAAACTGAGATTTTAATTTTTATAAAGCTTTGGATTTTCACAATATTACTGTCTCCATAGTGCTGATTATCAAGGCTTAGAAAATCCATTTATTATTGCTGTGCATTCGTTTGAAAATATTCAAGTTCTAATGGACTAACGGTGGACTTTTCCATCTGCAGAATATACTGAATGACCAGAGGTGGCAGTGCAGCAGAAGAGAATTTGTCTGCGTTCCTGAGACCCAAAAAAAAAAAGCAAATCCTCAGCACTCAGCCATCCTTCATCAGTTTACATGGTAAGTCAAACTCACGTTGAATACATTTGCTTGTCATTAGAAAAGTTCATAGCATCTGAGGGCCCTGAGTACCTTTTTAGTGGGGTCTTTGGCATGATTATATTTCTGTCAAGACTGTAGAAAAATGGATGACGTTACGGTGGTCATCATATTTTCATCAAAGACTTTGTCTCTAAAGCTAACAAAGCCTGTGTTAGATACCTGTGCTAATAATGTGTCCTCAGAGGACATTGCTGTCTTTAAGGCTGGAATGAGTTGCCTTAATTTGGAGCAATGGCGTGACTTTCTCATGGAGTGAAGCTCATTTGACCTGTTTCCCTGCACTCTGTATGTGGGACTCTGATACTCCAGATGGATTGCTGTTTAGGATACTCTGCAGTTTTGCAACTCCATCTCCTTTTCAAAAGGAGCTCAATGCTTTCTCAGTGCACTCTCTAGCCGCCTTGCAGTCATAATTAATGATAGTTACCTAGTGCATAATTGCTGGTGTCTCCTCCTCCTGTGTTTCCTCGTCACCCAGGGTGATTGGTCACGTGCTGTCCTGACACCATAAAGCTAGAGCAGGGTGTCAACTGACATGCGGGACAATCAGTTGCCTAGCAAGTGATAAGATACATTTATCATGGTATTGAAATGGATTGCAGGATAAATAGGGCACCCAGCTTAAAACCTAGATGGTTAGATGAATGAAACTTGGGCATTATTTGAGACTTGTGCATCTGTTGGAAGGTGCGGAATATCACAATGTTCTGGACTTCTCTATAGCTTAACTGATAGGGATGTACTAAGATGAAGATGTTAAGATGTCGTTTATAGTTTTTATTATTCCCACTAACTATAGCGTAAACCTTCCTCCCTTAACTTATCAGATCACTTAATTGCTATTGGCGTATCATAACCTGAAAGAATTGCACTGAAAAGAGGACGCCTTCACTTGGATGGCAATCACACCTATTTATCTAGGTCCTGATGTAGCTGCTAGTTATGTAGAGAGTGTTGGCAAATGAGGCATAGAATTAAGATATGTACCCCAGTTTTATCATGAAAACTGAGATTTTAATTTTTATAAAGCTTTGGATTTTCACAATATTACTGTCTCCATAGTGCTGATTATCAAGGCTTAGAAAATCCAATTATTATTGCTGTGCATTCGTTTGAAAATATTCAAGTTCTAATGGACTAACGGTGGACTTTTCCATCTGCAGAATATACTGAATGACCAGAGGTGGCAGTGCAGCAGAAGAGAATTTGTCTGCGTTCCTGAGACCCAAAAAAAAAAAGCAAATCCTCAGCACTCAGCCATCCTTCATCAGTTTACATGGTAAGTCAAACTCATGTTGAATACATTTGCTTGTCATTAAAAAAGTTCATAGCATCTGAGGGCCCTGAGTACCTTTTAGTGGGGTCTTTGGCATGATTATATTTCTGTCAAGACTGTAGAAAAATGGATGACGTTACAGTGATCATCATATTTTCATCAAAGACTTTGTCTCTAAAGCTGACAAAGCCTGTGTTAGATACCTGTGCTAATAATGTGTCCTAGGAGGACATTGCTGTCTTTAAGGCTGGAATGAGCTGCCTTAATTTGGAGCAATGGCGTGACTTTCTCATGGAGTGAAGCTCATTTGACCTGTTTCCCTGCACTCTGTATGTGGGACTCTGATACTCCAGATGGATTGCTGGTTAGGATACTCTGCAGTTTTGCAACTCCATCTTCTTTTCAAAAGGAGCTCAATGCTTTCTCAGTACACTGCCTAGCCGCCTTGCAGTCATAATTAATTATAGTTACCTAGTGCATAATTGCTGGTGTCTCCTCCTCCTGTGTTTCCTCGTCACCCAGGGTGATTGGTCACGTGCTGTCCTGACATCATAAAGCTAGAGCAGGGTGTCATCTGACATGAGGGACAATCAGTTGCCTAGCAAGTGATAAGATACATTTATCATGGTATTGAAATGGGTTGCAGGGTAAATAGGGCACCCAGCTTAAAACCTAGATGGTTAGATGAATGAAACTTGGGCATTATTTGAGACTTGTGCATCTGTTGGAAGGTGCGGAATATCACAATGTTCTGGACTTCTCTATAGCTTAACTGATAGGGATGTACTAAGATGAAGATGTTAAGATGTCGTTTATAGTTTTTATTATTCCCACTAACTATAGCGTAAACCTTCCTCCCTTAACTTATCAGATCACTTAATTGCTATTGGCGTATCATAACCTGAAAGAATTGCACTGAAAAGAGGACGCCTTCACTTGGATGGCAATCACACCTATTTATCTAGGTCCTGATGTAGCTGCTAGTTATGTAGAGAGTGTTGGCAAATGAGGCATAGAATTAAGATATGTACCCCAGTTTTATCATGAAAACTGAGATTTTAATTTTTATAAAGCTTTGGATTTTCACAATATTACTGTCTCCATAGTGCTGATTATCAAGGCTTAGAAAATCCAATTATTATTGCTGTGCATTCGTTTGAAAATATTCAAGTTCTAATGGACTAACGGTGGACTTTTCCATCTGCAGAATATACTGAATGACCAGAGGTGGCAGTGCAGCAGAAGAGAATTTGTCTGCGTTCCTGAGACCCAAAAAAAAAAAACAGCAAATCCTCAGCACTCAGCCATCCTTCATCAGTTTACATGGTAAGTCAAACTCACGTTGAATACATTTGCTTGTCATTAAAAAAGTTCATAGCATCTGAGGGCCCTGAGTACCTTTTTAGTGGGGTCTTTGGCATGATTATATTTCTGTCAAGACTGTAGAAAAATGGATGACGTTACGGTGGTCATCATATTTTCATCAAAGACTTTGTCTCTAAAGCTGACAAAGCCTGTGTTAGATACCTGTGCTAATAATGTGTCCTCAGAGGACATTGCTGTCTTTAAGGCTGGAATGAGTTGCCTTAATTTGGAGCAATGGCGTGACTTTCTCATGGAGTGAAGCTCATTTGACCTGTTTCCCTGCACTCTGTATGTGGGACTCTGATACTCAAGATGGATTGCTGTTTAGGATACTCTGCAGTTTTGCAACTCCATCTCCTTTTCAAAAGGAGCTCAATGCTTTCTCAGTACACTGCCTAGCCGCCTTGCAGTCATAATTAATGATAGTTACCTAGTGCATAATTGCTGGTGTCTCCTCCTCCTGTGTTTCCTCGTCACCCAGGGTGATTGGTCACGTGCTGTCCTGACATCATAAAGCTAGAGCAGGGTGTCATCTGACATGAGGGACAATCAGTTGCCTAGCAAGTGATAAGATACATTTATCATGGTATTGAAATGGGTTGCAGGGTAAATAGGGCACCCAGCTTAAAACCTAGATGGTTAGATGAATGAAACTTGGGCATTATTTGAGACTTGTGCATCTGTTGGAAGGTGCGGAATATCACAATGTTCTGGACTTCTCTATAGCTTAACTGATAGGGATGTACTAAGATGAAGATGTTAAGATGTCGTTCATAGTTTTTATTATTCCCACTAACTATAGCGTAAACCTTCCTCCCTTAACTTATCAGATCACTTAATTGCTATTGGCGTATCATAACCTAAAAGAATTGCACTGAAAAGGGGACGCCTTCACTTGGCTGGCAATCACACCTATTTATCTAGGTCCTGATGTAGCTGCTAGTTGTGTAGAGAGTGTTGGCAAATGAGGCATAGAATTAGGATACGTACCCCAGTTTGATCATGAAAACTGAGATTTTAATTTTTAGTAAGCTTTGGATTTTCACAATATTACTGTCTCCATCGTACTGATTATCAAGGCTTAGAAAATCAATTTATTATTGCTGTGCATTCGTTTGAAAATATTCAAGTTCTAATGGACTAACGGTGGACTTTTCCATCTGCAAAATATACTGAATGACCAGAGGTGGCAGTGCAGCAAAAGAGAATTTGTCTGCGTTCTTGAGACCCAAAAAAAAGCAAATCCTCAGCACTCTGCCATCCTTCATCAGTTTACATGGTAAGTCAAGCTCACGTTGAATACATTTGCTTGTCATTAAAAAAGTTCATAGCATCTGAGGGCCCTGAGTACCTTTTTAGTGGGGTCTTTGGCATGATTATATTTCTGTCAAGACTGTAGAAAAATGGATGACGTTACGGTGGTCATCATATTTTCATCAAAGACTTTGTCTCTAAAGCTGACAAAGCCTGTGTTAGATACCTGTGCTAATAATGTGTCCTCAGAGGACATTGCTGTCTTTAAGGCTGGAATGAGTTGCCTTAATTTGGAGCAATGGCGTCACTTTCTCATGGAGTGAAGCTCATTTGACCTGTTTCCCTGCACTCTGTATGTGGGACTCTGATACTCAAGATGGATTGCTGTATAGGATACTCTGCAGTTTTGCAACTCCATCTCCTTTTCAAAAGGAGCTCAATGCTTTCTCAGTACACTGCCTAGCCGCCTTGCAGTCATAATTAATGATAGTTACCTAGTGCATAATTGCTGGTGTCTCCTCCTCCTGTGTTTCCTCATCACCCAGGGTGATTGGTCACGTGCTGTCCTGACACCATAAAGCTAGAGCAGGGTGTCATCTGACATGCGGGACAATCAGTTGCCTAGCAAGTGATAAGATACATTTATCATGGTATTGGAATGGATTGCAGGGTAAATAGGGCACCCAGCTTAAAACCTAGATGGTTAGATGAATGAAACTGGGGCATTATTTGAGACTTGTGCATCTGTTTGAAGGTGCGGATAATCACAATGTTCTGGACTTCTCTATAGCTTAACTGATAGGGATGTACTAAGATGAAGATGTTAAGATGTTGTTTATAGTTTTTATTATTCCCACTAACTATAGCGTAAACCTTCCTCCCTTAACTTATCAGATCACTTAATTGCTATTGGCGTATCATAACCTAAAAGAATTGCACTGAAAAGGGGACGCCTTCACTTGGCTGGCAATCACACCTATTTATCTAGGTCCTGATGTAGCTGCTAGTTGTGTAGAGAGTGTTGGCAAATGAGGCATAGAATTAGGATACGTACCCCAGTTTGATCATGAAAACTGAGATTTTAATTTTTAGTAAGCTTTGGATTTTCACAATATTACTGTCTCCATAGTACTGATTATCAAGGCTTAGAAAATCAATTTATTATTGCTGTGCATTCGTTTGAAAATATTCAATTTCTAATGGACTAACGGTGGACTTTTCCATCTGCAGAATATACTGAATGACCAGAGGTGGCAGTGCAGCAGAAGAGAATTTGTCTGCGTTCCTGAGACCCCAAAAAAAAAAACAGCAAATCCTCAGCACTCAGCCATCCTTCATCAGTTTACATGGTAAGTCAAACTCACGTTGAATACATTTGCTTGTCATTAAAAAAGTTCATAGCATCTGAGGGCCCTGAGTACCTTTTTAGTGGGGTCTTTGGCATGATTATATTTCTGTCAAGACTGTAGAAAAATGGATGACGTTACGGTGGTCATCATATTTTCATCAAAGACTTTGTCTCTAAAGCTGACAAAGCCTGTGTTAGATACCTGTGCTAATAATGTGTCCTCAGAGGACATTGCTGTCTTTAAGGCTGGAATGAGTTGCCTTAATTTGGAGCAATGGCGTGACTTTCTCATGGAGTGAAGCTCATTTGACCTGTTTCCCTGCACTCTGTATGTGGGACTCTGATACTCAAGATGGATTGCTGTTTAGGATACTCTGCAGTTTTGCAACTCCATCTCCTTTTCAAAAGGAGCTCAATGCTTTCTCAGTACACTGCCTAGCCGCCTTGCAGTCATAATTAATGATAGTTACCTAGTGCATAATTGCTGGTGTCTCCTCCTCCTGTGTTTCCTCGTCACCCAGGGTGATTGGTCACGTGCTGTCCTGACATCATAAAGCTAGAGCAGGGTGTCATCTGACATGAGGGACAATCAGTTGCCTAGCAAGTGATAAGATACATTTATCATGGTATTGAAATGGGTTGCAGGGTAAATAGGGCACCCAGCTTAAAACCTAGATGGTTAGATGAATGAAACTTGGGCATTATTTGAGACTTGTGCATCTGTTGGAAGGTGCGGAATATCACAATGTTCTGGACTTCTCTATAGCTTAACTGATAGGGATGTACTAAGATGAAGATGTTAAGATGTCGTTTATAGTTTTTATTATTCCCACTAACTATAGCGTAAACCTTCCTCCCTTAACTTATCAGATCACTTAATTGCTATTGGCGTATCATAACCTAAAAGAATTGCACTGAAAAGGGGACGCCTTCACTTGGCTGGCAATCACACCTATTTATCTAGGTCCTGATGTAGCTGCTAGTTGTGTAGAGAGTGTTGGCAAATGAGGCATAGAATTAGGATACGTACCCCAGTTTGATCATGAAAACTGAGATTTTAATTTTTAGTAAGCTTTGGATTTTCACAATATTACTGTCTCCATCGTACTGATTATCAAGGCTTAGAAAATCAATTTATTATTGCTGTGCATTCGTTTGAAAATATTCAAGTTCTAATGGACTAACGGTGGACTTTTCCATCTGCAAAATATACTGAATGACCAGAGGTGGCAGTGCAGCAAAAGAGAATTTGTCTGCGTTCTTGAGACCCAAAAAAAAGCAAATCCTCAGCACTCTGCCATCCTTCATCAGTTTACATGGTAAGTCAAGCTCACGTTGAATACATTTGCTTGTCATTAAAAAAGTTCATAGCATCTGAGGGCCCTGAGTACCTTTTTAGTGGGGTCTTTGGCATGATTATATTTCTGTCAAGACTGTAGAAAAATGGATGACGTTACGGTGGTCATCATATTTTCATCAAAGACTTTGTCTCTAAAGCTGACAAAGCCTGTGTTAGATACCTGTGCTAATAATGTGTCCTCAGAGGACATTGCTGTCTTTAAGGCTGGAATGAGTTGCCTTAATTTGGAGCAATGGCGTCACTTTCTCATGGAGTGAAGCTCATTTGACCTGTTTCCCTGCACTCTGTATGTGGGACTCTGATACTCAAGATGGATTGCTGTATAGGATACTCTGCAGTTTTGCAACTCCATCTCCTTTTCAAAAGGAGCTCAATGCTTTCTCAGTACACTGCCTAGCCGCCTTGCAGTCATAATTAATGATAGTTACCTAGTGCATAATTGCTGGTGTCTCCTCCTCCTGTGTTTCCTCATCACCCAGGGTGATTGGTCACGTGCTGTCCTGACACCATAAAGCTAGAGCAGGGTGTCATCTGACATGCGGGACAATCAGTTGCCTAGCAAGTGATAAGATACATTTATCATGGTATTGGAATGGATTGCAGGGTAAATAGGGCACCCAGCTTAAAACCTAGATGGTTAGATGAATGAAACTGGGGCATTATTTGAGACTTGTGCATCTGTTTGAAGGTGCGGATAATCACAATGTTCTGGACTTCTCTATAGCTTAACTGATAGGGATGTACTAAGATGAAGATGTTAAGATGTTGTTTATAGTTTTTATTATTCCCACTAACTATAGCGTAAACCTTCCTCCCTTAACTTATCAGATCACTTAATTGCTATTGGCGTATCATAACCTAAAAGAATTGCACTGAAAAGGGGACGCCTTCACTTGGCTGGCAATCACACCTATTTATCTAGGTCCTGATGTAGCTGCTAGTTGTGTAGAGAGTGTTGGCAAATGAGGCATAGAATTAGGATACGTACCCCAGTTTGATCATGAAAACTGAGATTTTAATTTTTAGTAAGCTTTGGATTTTCACAATATTACTGTCTCCATCGTACTGATTATCAAGGCTTAGAAAATCAATTTATTATTGCTGTGCATTCGTTTGAAAATATTCAAGTTCTAATGGACTAACGGTGGACTTTTCCATCTGAAAAATATACTGAATGACCAGAGGTGGCAGTGCAGCAAAAGAGAATTTGTCTGCGTTCTTGAGACCCAAAAAAAAGCAAATCCTCAGCACTCTGCCATCCTTCATCAGTTTACATGGTAAGTCAAGCTCACGTTGAATACATTTGCTTGTCATTAAAAAAGTTCATAGCATCTGAGGGCCCTGAGTACCTTTTTAGTGGGGTCTTTGGCATGATTATATTTCTGTCAAGACTGTAGAAAAATGGATGACGTTACGGTGGTCATCATATTTTCATCAAAGACTTTGTCTCTAAAGCTGACAAAGCCTGTGTTAGATACCTGTGCTAATAATGTGTCCTCAGAGGACATTGCTGTCTTTAAGGCTGGAATGAGTTGCCTTAATTTGGAGCAATGGCGTGACTTTCTCATGGAGTGAAGCTCATTTGACCTGTTTCCCTGCACTCTGTATGTGGGACTCTGATACTCAAGATGGATTGCTGTATAGGATACTCTGCAGTTTTGCAACTCCATCTCCTTTTCAAAAGGAGCTCAATGCTTTCTCAGTACACTGCCTAGCCGCCTTGCAGTCATAATTAATGATAGTTACCTAGTGCATAATTGCTGGTGTCTCCTCCTCCTGTGTTTCCTCGTCACCCAGGGTGATTGGTCACGTGCTGTCCTGACACCATAAAGCTAGAGCAGGGTGTCATCTGACATGAGGGACAATCAGTTGCCTAGCAAGTGATAAGATAAATTTATCATCGTATTGAAATGGATTGCAGGGTAAATAGGGCACCCAGCTTAAAACCTAGATGGTTAGATGAATGAAACTGGGGCATTATTTGAGACTTGTGCATCTGTTTGAAGGTGCGAATAATCACAATGTTCTGGACTTCTCTATAGCTTAACTGATAGGGATGTACTAAGATGAAGATGTTAAGATGTCGTTTATAGTTTTTATTATTCCCACTAACTATAGCGTAAACCTTCCTCCCTTAACTTATCAGATCACTTAATTGCTATTGGCGTATCATAAACTAAAAGAATTGCACTGTAAAGGGGACGCCGTCACTTGGCTGGCAATCACACCTATTTATCTAGGTCCTGATGTAGCTGCTAGTTGTGTAGAGAGTGTTGGCAAATGAGGCATAGAATTAAGATATGTACCCCAGTTTGATCATGAAAACTGAGATTTTAATTTTTAGTAAGCTTTGGATTTTCACAATATTACTGTCTCCATAGTACTGATTATCAAGGCTTAGAAAATCAATTTATTATTGCTGTGCATTCGTTTGAAAATATTCAATTTCTAATGGACTAACGGTGGACTTTTCCATCTGCAGAATATACTGAATGACCAGAGGTGGCAGTGCAGCAGAAGAGAATTTGTCTGCGTTCTTGAGACCCAAAAAAAAGCAAATCCTCAGCACTCTGCCATCCTTCATCAGTTTACATGGTAAGTCAAGCTCACGTTGAATACATTTGCTTGTCATTAAAAAAGTTCATAGCATCTGAGGGCCCTGAGTACCTTTTTAGTGGGGTCTTTGGCATGATTATATTTCTGTCAAGACTGTAGAAAAATGGATGACGTTACGGTGGTCATCATATTTTCATCAAAGACTTTGTCTCTAAAGCTGACAAAGCCTGTGTTAGATACCTGTGCTAATAATGTGTCCTCAGAGGACATTGCTGTCTTTAAGGCTGGAATGAGTTGCCTTAATTTGGAGCAATGGCGTGACTTTCTCATGGAGTGAAGCTCATTTGACCTGTTTCCCTGCACTCTGTATGTGGGACTCTGATACTCAAGATGGATTGCTGTATAGGATACTCTGCAGTTTTGCAACTCCATCTCCTTTTCAAAAGGAGCTCAATGCTTTCTCAGTACACTGCCTAGCCGCCTTGCAGTCATAATTAATGATAGTTACCTAGTGCATAATTGCTGGTGTCTCCTCCTCCTGTGTTTCCTCGTCACCCAGGGTGATTGGTCACGTGCTGTCCTGACACCATAAAGCTAGAGCAGGGTGTCATCTGACATGAGGGACAATCAGATGCCTAGCAAGTGATAAGATAAATTTATCATCGTATTGAAATGGATTGCAGGGTAAATAGGGCACCCAGCTTAAAACCTAGATGGTTAGATGAATGAAACTGGGGCATTATTTGCGACTTGTGCATCTGTTTGAAGGTGCGGATAATCACAATGTTCTGGACTTCTCTATAGCTTAACTGATAGGGATGTACTAAGATGAAGATGTTAAGATGTCGTTTATAGTTTTTATTATTCCCACTAACTATAGCGTAAACCTTCCTCCCTTAACTTATCAGATCACTTAATTGCTATTGGCGTATCATAAACTAAAAGAATTGCACTGTAAAGGGGACGCCGTCACTTGGCTGGCAATCACACCTATTTATCTAGGTCCTGATGTAGCTGCTAGTTGTGTAGAGAGTGTTGGCAAATGAGGCATAGAATTAAGATATGTACCCCAGTTTGATCATGAAAACTGAGATTTTAATTTTTAGTAAGCTTTGGATTTTCACAATATTACTGTCTCCATAGTACTGATTATCAAGGCTTAGAAAATCAATTTATTATTGCTGTGCATTCGTTTGAAAATATTCAAGTTCTAATGGACTAACGGTGGACTTTTCCATCTGCAGAATATACTGAATGACCAGAGGTGGCAGTGCAGCAGAAGAGAATTTGTCTGCGTTCCTGAGACCCAAAAAAAAGGAAATCCTCAACACTCTGCCATCCCTCATCAGTTTACATGGTAAGTCAAACTCACGTTGAATACATGTGCTTGTCATTAAAAAAGTTCATAGCATCTGAGGGCCCTGAGTACCTTTTTAGTGGGGTCTTTGGCATGATTATATTTCTGTCAAGACTGTAGAAAAATGGATGACGTTACGGTGATCATCATATTTTCATCAAAGACTTTGACTCTAAAGCTGACAAAGCCTGTGTTAGATACCTGTGCTAATAATGTGTTGTCAGAGGACATTACTGTCTTTAAGGCTGGAATGAGTTGCCTTAATTTGGAGCAATGGCGTGACTTTCTCACGGAGTGAAGCTCATTTGACCTGTTTCCCTGCACTCTGTATGTGGGACTCTGATACTCAAGATGGATTGCTGTTTAGGATACTCTGCAGTTTTGCAACTCCATCTCCTTTTCAAAAGGAGCTCAATGCTTTCTCAGTACACTGCCTAGCCGCCTTGCAGTCATAAGTAATGATAGTTACCTAGTGCATAATTGCTGGTGTCTCCTCCTCCTGTGTTTCCTCATCACCCAGGGTGATTGGTCACGTGCTGTCCTGACACCATAAAGCTAGAGCAGGGTGTCATCTGACATGAGGGACAATCAGTTGCCTAGCAAGTGATAAGATACATTTATCATGGTATTGAAATGGATTGCAGGGTAAATAGGGCACCCAGCTTAAAACCTAGATGGTTAGATGAATGAAACTGGGGCATTATTTGAGACTTGTGCATCTGTTTGAAGGTGCGGATGTTCACAATGTTCTGGACTTCTCTATAGCTTAACTGATCGGGATGTACTAAGATGAAGATGTTAAGATGTTGTTTATAGTTTTTATTATTCCCACTAACTATAGCGTAAACCTTCCTCCCTTAACTTATCAGATCACTTAATTGCTATTGGCGTATCATAAACTAAAAGAATTGCACTGTAAAGGGGACGCCGTCACTTGGCTGGCAATCACACCTATTTATCTAGGTCCTGATGTAGCTGCTAGTTGTGTAGAGAGTGTTAGCAAATGAGGCATAGAATTAAGATATGTACCCCAGTTTGATCATGAAAACTGAGATTTAAATTTTTAGTAAGCTTTGGATTTTCACAATATTACTGTCTCCATAGTACTGATTATCAAGGCTTAGAAAATCCATTTATTATTGCTGTGCATTCGTTTGAAAATATTCAAGTTCTAATGGACTAACGGTGGACTTTTCCATCTACAGAATATACAGAATGACCAGAGGTGGCAGTGCAGCAGAAGAGAATTTGTCTGCGTTCTTGAGACCCAAAAAAAAGCAAATCCTCAGCACTCTGCCATCCTTCATCAGTTTACATGGTAAGTCAAGCTCACGTTGAATACATTTGCTTGTCATTAAAAAGTTCATAGCATCTGAGGGCCCTGAGTACCTTTTTAGTGGGGTCTTTGGCATGATTATATTTCTGTCAAGACTGTAGAAAAATGGATGACGTTACGGTGGTCATCATATTTTCATCAAAGACTTTGTCTCTAAAGCTGACAAAGCCTGTGTTAGATACCTGTGCTAATAATGTGTCCTCAGAGGACATTGCTGCCTTTAAGGCTGGAATGAGTTGCCTTAATTTGGAGCAATGGCGTGACTTTCTCATGGAGTGAAGCTCATTTGACCTGTTTCCCTGCACTCTGTATGTGGGACTCTGATACTCAAGATGGATTGCTGTTTAGGATACTCTGCAGTTTTGCAACTCCATCTCCTTTTCAAAAGGAGCTCAATGCTTTCTCAGTACACTGCCTAGCCGCCTTGCAGTCATAATTAATGATAGTTACCTAGTGCATAATTGCTGGTGTCTCCTCCTCCTGTGTTTCCTCGTCACCCAGGGTGATTGGTCACGTGCTGTCCTGACACCATAAAGCTAGAGCAGGGTGTCATCTGACATGAGGAACAATCAGTTGCCTAGCAAGTGATAAGATAAATTTATCATGGTATTGAAATGGATTGCAGGGTAAATAGGGCACCCAGCTTAAAACCTAGATGGTTAGATGAATGAAACTGGGGCATTATTTGAGACTTGTGCATCTGTTTGAAGGTGCGGATAATCACAATGTTCTGGACTTCTCTATAGCTTAACTGATAGGGATGTACTAAGATGAAGATGTTAAGATGTCGTTTATAGTTTTTATTATTCCCACTAACTATAGCGTAAACCTTCCTCCCTTAACTTATCAGATCACTTAATTGCTATTGGCGTATCATAAACTAAAAGAATTGCACTGTAAAGGGGACGCCGTCACTTGGCTGGCAATCACACCTAATTATCTAGGTCCTGATGTAGCTACTAGTTGTGTAGAGAGTGTTGGCAAATGAGGCATAGAATTAAGATATGTACCCCAGTTTGATCATGAAAACTGAGATTTTAATTTTTAGAAAGCTTTGGATTTTCACAATATTACTGTCTCCATAGTACTGATTATCAAGGCTTAGAAAATCAATTTATTATTGCTGTGCATTCGTTTGAAAATATTCAAGTTCTAATGGACTAACGGTGGACTTTTCCATCTGCAGAATATACTGAATGACCAGAGGTGGCAGTGCAGCAGAAGAGAATTTGTCTGCGTTCTTGAGACCCAAAAAAAAGCAAATCCTCAGCACTCTGCCATCCTTCATCAGTTTACATGGTAAGTCAAGCTCACGTTGAATACATTTGCTTGTCATTAAAAAAGTTTATAGCATCTGAGGGCCCTGAGTACCTTTTTAGTGGGGTCTTTGGCATGATTATATTTCTGTCAAGACTGTAGAAAAATGGATGACGTTACGGTGGTCATCATATTTTCATCAAAGACTTTGTCTCTAAAGCTGACAAAGCCTGTGTTAGATACCTGTGCTAATAATGTGTCCTCAGAGGACATTGCTGTCTTTAAGGCTGGAATGAGTTGCCTTAATTTGGAGCAATGGCGTGACTTTCTCATGAAGTGAAGCTCATTTGACCTGTTTCCCTGCACTCGTATGTGGGACTCTGATACTCCAGATGGATTGCTGTTTAGGATACTCTGCAGTTTTGAAACTCCATCTCCTTTTCAAAACGAGCTCGATGCTTTCTCAGTACACTGCCTAGCCGCCTTGCAGTCATAATTAATTATAGTTACCTAGTGCATAATTGCTGGTGTCTCCTCCTCCTGTGTTTCCTCGTCACCCAGGGTGATTGGTCACGTGCTGTCCTAACACCATAAAGCTAGAGCAGGGTGTCATCTGACATGCGGGACAATCAGTTGCCTAGCAAGTGATAAGATACATTTATCATGGTATTGAAATGGATTGCAGGGTAAATAGGGCACCCTGCTTAAAACCTAGATGGTTAGATGAATGAAACTGGGGCATTATTTGAGACTTGTGCATCTGTTTGAAGGTGCGGATAATCACAATGTTCTGGACTTCTCTATAGCTTAACTGATAGGGATGTACTAAGATGAAGATGTTAAGATGTCATTTATAGTTTTTATTATTCCCACTAACTATAGCGTAAACCTTCCTCCCTTAACTTATCAGATCACTTAATTGCTATTGGCGTATCATAACCTGAAAGAATTGCACTGAAAAGAGGACGCCTTCACTTGGATGGCAATCACACCTATTTCTCTAGGTCCTGATGTAGCTGCTAGTTATGTAGAGAGTGTTGGCAAATGAGGCATAGAATTAAGATATGTACCCCAGTTTTATCATGAAAACTGAGATTTTAATTTTTATAAAGCTTTGGATTTTCACAATATTACTGTCTCCATACTGCTGATTATCAAGGCTTAGAAAATCCAATTATTATTGCTGTGCATTCGTTTGAAAATATTCAAGTTCTAATGGACTAACGGTGGACTTTTCCATCTGCAAAATATACTGAATGACCAGAGGTGGCAGTGCAGCAAAAGAGAATTTGTCTGCGTTCCTGAGACCCAAAAAAAAAAAAGCAAATCCTCAGCACTCAGCCATCCTTCATCAGTTTACATGGTAAGTCAAACTCACGTTGAATACATTTGCTTGTCATTAAAAAAGTTCATAGCATCTGAGGGCCCTGAGTACCTTTTTAGTGGGGTCTTTGGCATGATTATATTTCTGTCAAGACTGTAGAAAAATGGATGACGTTACGGTGGTCATCATATTTTCATCAAAGACTTTGTCTCTAAAGCTGACAAAGCCTGTGTTAGATACCTGTGCTAATAATGTGTCCTCAGAGGACATTGCTGTCTTTAAGGCTGGAATGAGTTGCCTTAATTTGGAGCAATGGCGTGACTTTCTCATGGAGTGAAGCTCATTTGACCTGTTTCCCTGCACTCTGTATGTGGGACTCTGATACTCAAGATGGATTGCTGTTTAGGATACTCTGCAGTTTTGCAACTCCATCTCCTTTTCAAAAGGAGCTCAATGCTTTCTCAGTACACTGCCTAGCCGCCTTGCAGTCATAATTATTTATAGTTACCTAGTGCATAATTGCTGGTGTCTCCTCCTCCTGTGTTTCCTCGTCACCCAGGGTGATTGGTCACGTGCTGTCCTGACATCATAAAGCTAGAGCAGGGTGTCATCTGACATGAGGGACAATCAGTTGCCTAGCAAGTGATAAGATACATTTATCATGGTATTGAAATGGGTTGCAGGGTAAATAGGGCACCCAGCTTAAAACCTAGATGGTTAGATGAATGAAACTGGGGCATTATTTGAGACTTGTGCATCTGTTTGAAGGTGCGGATAATCACAATGTTCTGGACGTCTCTATAGCTTAACTGATAGGGATGTACTAAGATGAAGATGTTAAGATGTCGTTTATAGTTTTTATTATTCCCACTAACTATAGCGTAAACCTTCCTCCCTTAACTTATCAGATCACTTAATTGCTATTGGCGTATCATAAACTAAAAGAATTGCACTGTAAAGGGGACGCCGTCACTTGGCTGGCAATCACACCTATTTATCTAGGTCCTGATGTAGCTGCTAGTTGTGTAGAGAGTGTTGGCAAATGAGGCATAGAATTAAGATATGTACCCCAGTTTGGTCATGAAAACTGAGATTTTAATTTTTAGTAAGCTTTGGATTTTCACAATATTACTGTCTCCATAGTACTGATTATCAAGGCTTAGAAAATCCATTTATTATTGCTGTGCATTCGTTTGAAAATATTCAAGTTCTAATGGACTAACGGTGGACTTTTCCATCTGCAAAATATACTGAATGACCAGAGGTGGCAGTGCAGCAAAAGAGAATTTGTCTGCGTTCCTGAGACCCAAAAAAAAAAAAGCAAATCCTCAGCACTCAGCCATCCTTCATCAGTTTACATGGTAAGTCAAACTCACGTTGAATACATTTGCTTGTCATTAAAAAAGTTCATAGCATCTGAGGGCCCTGAGTACCTTTTTAGTGGGGTCTTTGGCATGATTATATTTCTGTCAAGACTGTAGAAAAATGGATGACGTTACGGTGGTCATCATATTTTCATCAAAGACTTTGTCTCTAAAGCTGACAAAGCCTGTGTTAGATACCTGTGCTAATAATGTGTCCTCAGAGGACATTGCTGTCTTTAAGGCTGGAATGAGTTGCCTTAATTTGGAGCAATGGCGTGACTTTCTCATGGAGTGAAGCTCATTTGACCTGTTTCCCTGCACTCTTTATGTGGGACTCTGATACTCAAGATGGATTGCTGTTTAGGATACTCTGCAGTTTTGCAACTCCATCTCCTTTTCAAAAGGAGCTCAATGCTTTCTCAGTACACTGCCTAGCCGCCTTGCAGTCATAATTATTTATAGTTACCTAGTGCATAATTGCTGGTGTCTCCTCCTCCTGTGTTTCCTCGTCACCCAGGGTGATTGGTCACGTGCTGTCCTGACATCATAAAGCTAGAGCAGGGTGTCATCTGACATGAGGGACAATCAGTTGCCTAGCAAGTGATAAGATACATTTATCATGGTATTGAAATGGGTTGCAGGGTAAATAGGGCACCCAGCTTAAAACCTAGATGGTTAGATGAATGAAACTGGGGCATTATTTGAGACTTGTGCATCTGTTTGAAGGTGCGGATAATCACAATGTTCTGGACGTCTCTATAGCTTAACTGATAGGGATGTACTAAGATGAAGATGTTAAGATGTCGTTTATAGTTTTTATTATTCCCACTAACTATAGCGTAAACCTTCCTCCCTTAACTTATCAGATCACTTAATTGCTATTGGCGTATCATAAACTAAAAGAATTGCACTGTAAAGGGGACGCCGTCACTTGGCTGGCAATCACACCTATTTATCTAGGTCCTGATGTAGCTGCTAGTTGTGTAGAGAGTGTTGGCAAATGAGGCATAGAATTAAGATATGTACCCCAGTTTGATCATGAAAACTGAGATTTTAATTTTTAGTAAGCTTTGGATTTTCACAATATTACTGTCTCCATAGTACTGATTATCAAGGCTTAGAAAATCCATTTATTATTGCTGTGCATTCGTTTGAAAATATTCAAGTTCTAATGGACTAACGGTGGACTTTTCCATCTGCAGAATATACTGAATGACCAGAGGTGGTAGTGCAGCAGAAGAGAATTTGTCTGCCTTCCTGAGACCCCAAAAAAAAGCAATTCCTCAGCACTCTGCCATCCTTCATCAGTTTACATGGTAAGTCAAACTCACGTTGAATACATTTGCTTGTCATTAAAAAAGTTGATAGCATCTGAGGGCCCTGAGTACCTTTTTAGTGCGGTCTTTGGCATGATTATATTTCTGTCAAGATTGTAGAAAAATGGATGATGTTACGGTGATCATCACATTTTCATCAAAGACTTTGTCTCTAAAGCTGACAAAGCCTGTGTTAGATACCTGTGCTAATAATGTGTCCTCCGAGGACATTGCTGTCTTTAAGGCTGGAATGAGTTGCCTTAATTTGGAGCAATGGCTTGACTTTCTCATGGAATGAAGCTCATTTGACCTGTTTCCCTGCACTCTGTATGTGGGACTCTGATACTCAAGATGGATTGCTGTTTAGGATACTCTGCAGTTTTGCAACTCCATCTCCTTTTCAAAAGGAGCTCAATGCTTTCTCAGTACACTGCCTAGCCGCCTTGCAGTTATAATTAATTATAGTTACCTAGTGCATAATTGCTGGTGTCTCCTCCTCCTGTGTTTCCTCGTCACCCAGGGTGATTGGTCACGTGCTGTCCTGACATCATAAAGCTAGAGCAGGGTGTCATCTGACATGAGGGACAATCAGTTGCCTAGCAAGTGATAAGATACATTTATCATAGTATTGAAATGGGATGCAGGGTAAATAGGGCACCCAGCTTAAAACCTAGATGGTTAGATGAATGAAACTGGGGCATTATTTGAGATTTGTGCATCTGTTTGAAGGTGCGGATAATCCCAATGTTCTGGACTTCTCTATAGCTTAACTGATAGGGATGTACTAAGATGAAGATGTTAAGATGTCGTTTATAGTTTTTATTATTCCCACTAACTATAGCGTAAACCTTCCTCCCTTAACTTATCAGATCACTTAATTGCTATTGGCGTATCATAAACTAAAAGAATTGCACTGTAAAGGGGACGCCGTCACTTGGCTGGCAATCACACCTATTTATCTAGGTCCTGATGTAGCTGCTAGTTGTGTAGAGAGTGTTGGCAAATGAGGCATAGAATTAAGATATGTACCCCAGTTTTATCTTGAAAACTGAGATTTTAATTTTTAGTAAGCTTTGGATTTTCATATTATTACTGTCTCCATAGTACTGATTATCAAGGCTTAGAAAATCCATTTATTATTGCTGTGCATTAGTTTGAAAATATTCAAGTTCTAATGGACTAACGTTGGACTTTTCCATCTGCAGAATATACTGAATGACCAGAGGTGGCAATGCAGCAGAAGAGAATTTGTCTGCGTTCCTGAGACCCCAAAAAAAAAGCAAATCCTCAGCACTCAGCCATCCTTCATCAGTTTACATGGTAAGTCAAACTCACGTTGAATACATTTGCTTGTCATTAAAAAAGTTCATAGCATCTGAGGACCCTGAGTACCTTTTTAGTGGGGTCTTTGGCATGATTATGTTTCTGTCAAGACTGTAGAAAAATGGATGACGTTACGGTGATCATCATATTTTCATCAAAGACTTTGTCTCTAAAGCTGACAAACAAAGCCTGTGTTAGATACCTGTGCTAATAATGTGTCGTCAGAGGACATTACTGTCTTTAAGGCTGGAATGAGTTGCCTTAATTTGGAGCAATGGCGTGACTTTCTCATGGAGTGAAGCTCATTTGACCTGTTTCCCTGCACTCTGTATGTGGGACTCTGATACTCCAGATGGATTGCTGTTTAGGATACTCTGCAGTTTTGCAACTCCATCTCCTTTTCAAAAGGAGCTCAATGCTTTCTCAGTACACTGCCTAGCCGCCTTGCAGTCATAATTAATGATAGTTACCTAGTGCATAATTGCTGGTGTCTCCTCCTCCTGTGTTTCCTCGTCACCCAGGGTGATTGGTCACGTGCTGTCCTGACACCATAAAGCTAGAGCAGGGTGTCATCTGACATGAGGGACAATCAGTTGCCTAGCAAGTGATAAGATACATTTATCATGGTATTGAAATGGGTTGCAGGGTAAATAGGGCACCCAGCTTAAAACCTAGATGGTTAGATGAATGAAACTGGGGCATTATTTGAGACTTGTGCTTCTGTTTGAAGGTGCGGATGTTCACAATGTTCTGGACTTCTCTATAGCTTAACTGATAGGGATGTACTAAGATGAAGATGTTAAGATGTCGTTTATAGTTTTTATTATTCCCACTAACTATAGCGTAAACCTTCCTCCCTTAACTTATCCGATCACTTAATTGCTATTGGCGTATCATAAACTAAAAGAATTGCACTGTAAAGGGGACGCCGTCACTTGGCTGGCAATCACACCTATTTATCTAGGTCCTGATGTAGCTGCTAGTTGTGTAGAGAGTGTTAGCAAATGAGGCATAGAATTAAGATATGTACCCCAGTTTGATCATGAAAACTGAGATTTTAATTTTTAGTAAGCTTTGGATTTTCACAATATTACTGTCTCCATAGTACTGATTATCAAGGCTTAGAAAATCCATTTATCATTGCTGTGCATTCGTTTGAAAATATTCAAGTTCTAATGGACTAATGGTGGACTTTTCCATCTACAGAATATACAGAATGACCAGAGGTGGCAGTGCAGCAGAAGAGAATTTGTCTGCGTTCTTGAGACCCAAAAAAAAGCAAATCCTCAGCACTCTGCCATCCTTCATCAGTTTACATGGTAAGTCAAGCTCACGTTGAATACATTTGCTTGTCATTAAAAAAGTTCATAGCATCTGAGGGCCCTGAGTACCTTTTTAGTGGGGTCTTTGGCATGATTATATTTCTGTCAAGACTGTAGAAAAATGGATGACGTTACGGTGATCATCATATTTTCATCAAAGACTTTGTCTCTAAAGCTGACAAAGCCTGTGTTAGATACCTGTGCTAATAATGTGTCCTCAGAGGACATTGCTGTCTTTAAGGCTGGAATGAGTTGCCTTAATTTGGAGCAATGGCGTGACTTTCTCATGAAGTGAAGCTCATTTGACCTGTTTCCCTGCACTCGTATGTGGGACTCTGATACTCCAGATGGATTGCTGTTTAGGATACTCTGCAGTTTGCAACTCCATCTCCTTTTCAAAACGAGCTCGATGCTTTCTCAGTACACTGCCTAGCCGCCTTGCAGTCATAATTAATTATAGTTACCTAGTGCATAATTGCTGGTGTCTCCTCCTCCTGTGTTTCCTCGTCACCCAGGGTGATTGGTCACGTGCTGTCCTAACACCATAAAGCTAGAGCAGGGTTTCATCTGACATGCGGGACAATCAGTTGCCTAGCAAGTGATAAGATACATTTATCATGGTATTGAAATGGATTGCAGGGTAAATAGGGCACCCAGCTTAAAACCTAGATGGTTAGATGAATGAAACTGGGGCATTATTTGAGACTTGTGCATCTGTTTGAAGGTGCGGATAATCACAATGTTCTGGACTTCTCTATAGCTTAACTGATAGGGATGTACTAAGATGAAGATGTTAAGATGTCATTTATAGTTTTTATTATTCCCACTAACTATAGCGTAAACCTTCCTCCCTTAACTTATCAGATCACTTAATTGCTATTGGCGTATCATAACCTGAAAGAATTGCACTGAAAAGAGGACGCCTTCACTTGGATGGCAATCACACCTATTTCTCTAGGTCCTGATGTAGCTGCTAGTTATGTAGAGAGTGTTGGCAAATGAGGCATAGAATTAAGATATGTACCCCAGTTTTATCATGAAAACTGAGATTTTATTTTTTATAAAGCTTTGGATTTTCACAATATTACTGTCTCCATACTGCTGATTATCAAGGCTTAGAAAATCCAATTATTATTGCTGTGCATTCGTTTGAAAATATTCAAGTTCTAATGGACTAACGGTGGACTTTTCCATCTGCAGAATATACTGAATGACCAGAGGTGGTAGTGCAGCAGAAGAGAATTTGTCTGCCTTCCTGAGACCCAAAAAAAAAGCAATTCCTCAGCACTCTGCCATCCTTCATCAGTTTACATGGTAAGTCAAACTCACGTTGAATACATTTGCTTGTCATTAAAAAAGTTGATAGCATCTGAGGGCCCTGAGTACCTTTTTAGTGCGGTCTTTGGCATGATTATATTTCTGTCAAGATTGTAGAAAAATGGATGATGTTACGGTGATCATCATATTTTCATCAAAGACTTTGTCTCTAAAGCTGACAAAGCCTGTGTTAGATACCTGTGCTAATAATGTGTCCTCCGAGGACATTGCTGTCTTTAAGGCTGGAATGAGTTGCCTTAATTTGGAGCAATGGCTTGACTTTCTCATGGAGTGAAGCTCATTTGACCTGTTTCCTTGCACTCTGTATGTGGGACTCTGATACTCAAGATGGATTGCTGTTTAGGATACTCTGCAGTTTTGCAACTCCATCTCCTTTTCAAAAGGAGCTCAATGCTTTCTCAGTACACTGCCTAGCCGCCTTGCAGTTATAATTAATTATAGTTACCTAGTGCATAATTGCTGGTGTCTCCTCCTCCTGTGTTTCCTCGTCACCCAGGGTGATTGGTCACGTGCTGTCCTGACATCATAAAGCTAGAGCAGGGTGTCATCTGACATGAGGGACAATCAGTTGCCTAGCAAGTGATAAGATACATTTATCATAGTATTGAAATGGGATGCAGGGTAAATAGGGCACCCAGCTTAAAACCTAGATGGTTAGATGAATGAAACTGGGGCATTATTTGAGACTTGTGCATCTGTCTGACGGTGCGGATGTTCACAATGTTCTGGACTTCTCTATAGCTTAACTGATAGGGATGTACTAAGATGAAGATGTTAAGATGTCGTTTATAGTTTTTATTATTCCCACTAACTATAGCGTAAACCTTCCTCCCTTAACTTATCAGATCACTTAATTGCTATTGGCGTATCATAAACTAAAAGAATTGCACTGTAAAGGGGATGCCGTCACTTGGCTGGCAATCACACCTATTTATCTAGGTCCTGATGTAGCTGCTAGTTGTGTAGAGAGTGTTAGCAAATGAGGCATAGAATTAAGATATGTACCCCAGTTTGATCATGAAAACTGAGATTTTAATTTTTAGTAAGCTTTGGATTTTCACAATATTACTGTCTCCATAGTACTGATTATCAAGGCTTAGAAAATCCATTTATTATTGCTGTGCATTCGTTTGAAAATATTCAAGTTCTAATGGACTAACAGTGGACTTTTCCATCTGCAGAATATACTGAATGACCAGAGGTGGCAGTGCAGCAGAAGAGAATTTGTCTGCGTTCCTGAGACCCAAAAAAAAAAGCAAATCCTCAGCACTCAGCCATCCTTCATCAGTTTACATGGTAAGTCAAACTCACGTTGAATACATTTGCTTGTCATTAAAAAAGTTCATAGCATCTGAGGGCCCTGAGTACCTTTTAGGTGGGGTCTTCGGCATGATTATATTTCTGTCAAGACTGTAGAAAAATGGATGACGTTACGGTGATCATCATATTTTCATCAAAGATTTTGTCTCTAAAGCTGACAAAGCCTGTGTTAGATACCTGTGCTAATAACGTGTCCTCAGAGGACATTGCTGTCTTTAAGGCTGGAATGAGTTGCCTTAATTTGGAGCAATGGCGTGACTTTCTCATGGAGTGAAGCTCATTTGACCTGTTTCCCTGCACTCTGTCTGTGGGACTCTGATACTCCAGATGGATTGCTGTTTAGGATACTCTGCAGTTTTGCAACTCCATCTCCTTTTCAAAAGGAGCTCAATGCTTTCTCAGTACACTGCCTAGCCGCCTTGCAGTCATAATTATTTATAGTTACCTAGTGCATAATTGCTGGTGTCTCCTCCTCCTGTGTTTCCTCGTCACCCAGGGTGATTGGTCACGTGCTGTCCTGACATCATAAAGCTAGAGCAGGGTGTCATCTGACATGAGGGACAATCAGTTGCCTAGCAAGTGATAAGATACATTTATCATGGTATTGAAATGGGTTGCAGGGTAAATAGGGCACCCAGCTTAAAACCTTGATGGTTAGATGAATGAAACTGGGGCATTATTTGAGACTTGTGCATCTGTTTGAAGGTGCGGATAATCACAATGTTCTGGACTTCTCTATAGCTTAACTGATAGGGATGTACTAATATGAAGATGTTAAGATGTCGTTTATAGTTTTTATTATTCCCACTAACTATAGCGTAAACCTTCCTCCCTTAACTGATCAGATCACTTAATTGCTATTGGCGTATCATAAACTAAAAGAATTGCACTGTAAAGGGGACGCCGTCACTTGGCTGGCAATCACACCTATTTATCTAGGTCCTGATGTAGCTGCTAGTTGTGTAGAGAGTGTTAGCAAATGAGGCATAGAATTAAGATATGTACCCCAGTTTGATCATGAAAACTGAGATTTACATTTTTAGTAAGCTTTGGATTTTCACAATATTACTGTCTCCATAGTACTGATTATCAAGGCTTAGAAAATCCATTTATTATTGCTGTGCATTCGTTTGAAAATATTCAAGTTCTAATGGACTAACGGTGGACTTTTCCATCTACAGAATATACAGAATGACCAGAGGTGGCAGTGCAGCAGAAGAGAATTTGTCTGCGTTCTTGAGACCCAAAAAAAAGCAAATCCTCAGCACTCTGCCATCCTTCATCAGTTTACATGGTAAGTCAAGCTCACGTTGAATACATTTGCTTGTCATTAAAAAAGTTCATAGCATCTGAGGGCCCTGAGTACCTTTTTAGTGGGGTCTTTGGCATGATTATATTTCTGTCAAGACTGTAGAAAAATGGATGACGTTACGGTGATCATCATATTTTCATCAAAGACTTTGTCTCTAAAGCTGACAAAGCCTGTGTTAGATACCTGTGCTAATAATGTGTCCTCAGAGGACATTGCTGTCTTTAAGGCTGGAATGAGTTGCCTTAATTTGGAGCAATGGCGTGACTTTCTCATGTAGTGAAGCTCATTTGACCTGTTTCCCTGCACTCTGTATGTGGGACTCTGATACTCCAGATGGATTGCTGTTTAGGATACTCTGCAGTTTTGCAACTCCATCTCCTTTTCAAAAGGAGCTCAATGCTTTCTCAGTACACTGCCTAGCCGCCTTGCAGTCATAATTAATGATAGTTACCTAGTGCATAATTGCTGGTGTCTCCTCCTCCTGTGTTTCCTCGTCACCCAGGGTGATTGGTCACGTGCTGTCCTGACACCATAAAGCTAGAGCAGGGTGTCATCTGACATGAGGGACAATCAGTTGCCTAGCAAGTGATAAGATATATTTATCATGGTATTGAAATGGGTTGCAGGGTAAATAGGGCACCCAGCTTAAAACCTAGATGGTTAGATGAATGAAACTGGGGCATTATTTGAGACTTGTGCATCTGTTTGAAGGTGCGGATAATCACAATGTTCTGGACTTCTCTATAGCTTAACTGATAGGGATGTACTAAGATGAAGATGTTAAGATGTCGTTTATAGTTTTTATTATTCCCACTAACTATAGCGTAAACCTTCCTCCCTTAACTGATCAGATCACTTAATTGCTATTGGCGTATCATAAACTAAAAGAATTGCACTGTAAAGGGGACGCCGTCACTTGGCTGGCAATTACACCTATTTATCTAGGTCCTGATGTAGCTGCTAGTTGTGTAGAGAGTGTTGGCAAATGAGGCATAGAATTAAGATATGTACCCCAGTTTGATCATGAAAACTGAGATTTTAATTTTTAGTAAGCTTTGGATTTTCACAATATTACTGTCTCCATAGTACTGATTATCAAGGCTTAGAAAATCCATTTAATATTGCTGTGCATTCGTTTGACAATATTCAAGTTCTAATGGACTAACGGTGGACTTTTCCATCTGCAGAATATACTGAATGACCAGAGGTGGCAGTGCAGCAGAAGAGAATTTGTCTGCGTTCCTGAGACCCAAAAAAAAAAAGCAAATCCTCAGCACTCAGCCATCCTTCATCAGTTTACATGGTAAGTCAAACTCACGTTGAATACATTTGCTTGTCATTAAAAAAGTTCATAGCATCTGAGGGCCCTGAGTACCTTTTAGGTGGGGTCTTCGGCATGATTATATTTCTGTCAAGACTGTAGAAAAATGGATGACGTTACGGTGATCATCATATTTTCATCAAAGATTTTGTCTCTAAAGCTGACAAAGCCTGTGTTAGATACCTGTGCTAATAACGTGTCCTCAGAGGACATTGCTGTCTTTAAGGCTGGAATGAGTTGCCTTAATTTGGAGCAATGGCGTGACTTTCTCATGGAGTGAAGCTCATTTGACCTGTTTCCCTGCACTCTGTCTGTGGGACTCTGATACTCCAGATGGATTGCTGTTTAGGATACTCTGCAGTTTTGCAACTCCATCTCCTTTTCAAAAGGAGCTCAATGCTTTCTCAGTACACTGCCTAGCCGCCTTGCAGTCATAATTAATGATAGTTACCTAGTGCATAATTGCTGGTGTCTCCTCCTCCTGTGTTTCCTCGTCACCCAGGGTGATTGGTCACGTGCTGTCCTGACACCATAAAGCTAGAGCAGGGTGTCATCTGACATGAGGGACAATCAGTTGCCTAGCAAGTGATAAGATACATTTATCATGGTATTGAAATGGATTGCAGGGTAAATAGGGCACCCAGCTTAAAACCTAGATGGTTAGATGAATGAAACTGGGGCATTATTTGAGACTTGTGCATCTGTTTGAAGGTGCGGATAATCACAATGTTCTGGACTTCTCTATAGCTTAACTGATAGGGATGTACTAAGATGAAGATGTTAAGATGTCGTTTATAGTTTTTATGATTCCCACTAACTATAGCGTAAACCTTCCTCCCTTAACTTATCAGATCACTTAATTGCTATTGGCGTATCATAAACTAAAAGAATTGCACTGTAAAGGGGACGCCGTCACTTGGCTGGCAATTACACCTATTTATCTAGGTCCTGATGTAGCTGCTAGTTGTGTAGAGAGTGTTGGCAAATGAGGCATAGAATAAAGATATGTACCCCAGTTTGATCATGAAAACTGAGATTTTAATTTTTAGTAAGCTTTGGATTTTCACAATATTACTGTCTCCATAGTACTGATTATCAAGGCTTAGAAAATCCATTTATTATTGCTGTGCATTTGTTTGAAAATATTCAAGTTCTAATGGACTAACGGTGGACTTTTCCATCTGCAGAATATACTGAATGACCGGAGGTGGCAGTGCAGCAGAAGAGAATTTGTCTGCGTTCCTGAGACCCAAAAAAAAAAAAGCAAATCCTCAGCACTCAGCCATCCTTCATCAGTTTACATGGTAAGTCAAACTCACGTTGAATACATTTGCTTGTCATTAAAAAAGTTCATAGCAACTGAGGGCCCTGAGTACCTTTTTAGTGGGGTCTTTGGCATGATTATATTTCTGTCAAGACTGTAGAAAAATGGATGACGTTACGGTGATCATCATATTTTCATCAAAGACTTTGTCTCTAAAGCTGACAAAGCCTGTGTTAGATACCTGTGCTAATAATGTGTCCTCAGAGGACATTGCTGTCTTTAAGGCTGGAATGAGTTGCCTTAATTTGGAGCAATGGCGTGACTTTCTCATGGAGTGAAGCTCATTTGACCTGTTTCCCTGCACTCGTATGTGGGACTCTGATACTCAAGATGGATTGCTGTTTAGGATACTCTGCAGTTTTGCAACTCCATCTCCTTTTCAAAAGGAGCTCAATGCTTTCTCAGTACACTGCCTAGCCGCCTTGCAGTCATAATTAATGATAGTTACCTAGTGCATAATTGCTGGTGTCTCCTCCTCCTGTGTTTCCTCGTCACCCAGGGTGATTGGTCACGTGCTGTCCTGACACCATAAAGCTAGAGCAGGGTGTCATCTGACATGAGGGACAATCAGTTGCCTAGCAAGTGATAAGATACATTTATCATGGTATTGAAATGGATTGCAGGGTAAATAGGGCACCCAGCTTAAAACCTAGATGGTTAGATGAATGAAACTGGGGCATTATTTGAGACTTGTGCATCTGTTTGAAGGTGCGGATGTTCACAATGTTCTGGACTTCTCTATAGCTTAACTGATAGGGATGTACTAAGATGAAGATGTTAAGACGTCGTTTATAGTTTTTATTATTCCCACAAACTATAGCGTAAACCTTCCTCCCTTAACTTATCAGATCACTTAATTGCTATTGGCGTATCATAAACTAAAAGAATTGCACTGTAAAGGGGACGCCGTCACTTGGCTGGCAATCACACCTATTTATCTAGGTCCTGATGTAGCTGCTAGTTGTGTAGAGAGTGTTGGCAAATGAGGCATAGAATTAAGATATGTACCCCAGTTTGATCATGAAAACTGAGATTTTAATTTTTAGTAAGCTTTGGATTTTCACAATATTACTGTCTCCATAGTACTGATTATCAAGGCTTAGAAAATCAATGTATTATTGCTGTGCATTCGTTTGAAAATATTCAAGTTCTAATGGACTAACGGTGGACTTTTCCATCTGCAGAATATACTGAATGACCAGAGGTGGCAGTGCAGCAGAAGAGAATTTGTCTGCGTTCCTGAGACCCAAAAAAAAAAGCAAATCCTCAGCACTCAGCCATCCTTCATCAGTTTACATGGTAAGTCAAACTCACGTTGAATACATTTGCTTGTCATTAAAAAAGTTCATAGCAACTGAGGGCCCTGAGTACCTTTTTAGTGGGGTCTTCGGCATGATTATATTTCTGTCAAGACTGTAGAAAAATGGATGACGTTACGGTGATCATCATATTTTCATCAAAGACTTTGTCTCTAAAGCTGACAAAACCTGTGTTAGATACCTGTGCTAATAACGTGTCCTCAGAGGACATTGCTGTCTTTAAGGCTGGAATGAGTTGCCTTAATTTGGAGCAATGGCGTGACTTTCTCATGGAGTGAAGCTCATTTGACCTGTTTCCCTGCACTCTGTATGTGGGACTCTGATACTCCAGATGGATTGCTGTTTAGGATACTCTGCAGTTTTGCAACTCCATCTCCTTTTCAAAAGGAGCTCAATGCTTTCTCAGTACACTGCCTAGCCGCCTTGCAGTCATAATTATTTATAGTTACCTAGTGCATAATTGCTGGTGTCTCCTCCTCCTGTGTTTCCTCGTCACCCAGGGTGATTGGTCACGTGCTGTCCTGACATCATAAAGCTAGAGCAGGGTGTCATCTGACATGAGGGACAATCAGTTGCCTAGCAAGTGATAAGATACATTTATCATGGTATTGAAATGGGTTGCAGGGTAAATAGGGCACCCAGCTTAAAACCTAGATGGTTAGATGAATGAAACTGGGGCATTATTTGAGACTTGTGCATCTGTTTGAAGGTGCGGATAATCACAATGTTCTGGACTTCTCTATAGCTTAACTGATAGGGATGTACTAATATGAAGATGTTAAGATGTCGTTTATAGTTTTTATTATTCCCACTAACTATAGCGTAAACCTTCCTCCCTTAACTGATCAGATCACTTAATTGCTATTGGCGTATCATAAACTAAAAGAATTGCACTGTAAAGGGGACGCCGTCACTTGGCTGGCAATCACACCTATTTATCTAGGTCCTGATGTAGCTGCTAGTTGTGTAGAGAGTGTTGGCAAATGAGGCATAGAATTAAGATATGTACCCCAGTTTGATCATGAAAACTGAGATTTTAACTTTTAGTAAGGTTTGGATTTTCACAATATTACTGTCTCCATAGTACTGATTATCAAGGCTTAGAAAATCAATGTATTATTGCTGTGCATTCGTTTGAAAATTTTCAAGTTCTAATGGACTAACGGTGGACTTTTCCATCTGCAGAATATACTGAATGACCAGAGGTGGCAGTGCAGCAGAAGAGAATTTGTCTGCGTTCCTGAGACCCAAAAAAAAAGCAATTCCTCAGCACTCAGCCATCCTTCATCAGTTTACATGGTAAGTCAAACTCACGTTGAATACATTTGCTTGTCATTAAAAAAGTTCATAGCATCTGAGGGCCCTGAGTACCTTTTTAGTGGGGTCTTTGGCATGATTATATTTCTGTCAAGACTGTAGAAAAATGGATTACGTTACGGTGATCATCATATTTTCATCAAAGACTTTGTCTCTAAAGCTGACAAAGCCTGTGTTAGATACCTGTGCTAATAATGTGTCCTCAGAGGACATTGCTTTCTTTAAGGCTGGAATGAGTTGCCTTAATTTGGAGCAATGGCGTGACTTTCTCATGGAGTGAAGATCATTTGACCTGTTTCCCTGCACTCTGTATGTGGGACTCTGATACTCTAGATGGATTGCTGTTTAGGATAATCTGCAGTTTTGCAACTCCATCTCCTTTTCAAAAGGAGCTCAATGCTTTCTCAGTACACTGCCTAGCCGCCTTGCAGTCATAATTAATGATAGTTACCTAGTGCATAATTGCTGGTGTCTCCTCCTCCTGTGTTTCCTCGTCACCCAGGGTGATTGGTCACGTGCTGTCCTGACACCATAAAGCTAGAGCAGGGTGTCATCTGACATGAGGGACAATCAGTTGCCTAGCAAGTGATAAGATACATTTATCATGGTATTGAAATGGATTGCAGGGTAAATAGGGCACCCAGCTTAAAACCTAGATGGTTAGATGAATGAAACTGGGGCATTATTTGAGACTTGTGCATCTGTTTGAAGGTGCGGATAATCACAATGTTCTGGACTTCTCTATAGCTTAACTGATAGGGATGTACTAAGATGAAGATGTTAAGATGTCGTTTATAGTTTTTATGATTCCCACTAACTATAGCGTAAACCTTCCTCCCTTAACTTATCAGATCACTTAATTGCTATTGGCGTATCATAAACTAAAAGAATTGCACTGTAAAGGGGGCGCCGTCACTTGGCTGGCAATTACACCTATTTATCTAGGTCCTGATGTAGCTGCTAGTTGTGTAGAGAGTGTTGGCAAATGAGGCATAGAATTAAGATATGTACCCCAGTTTGATCATGAAAACTGAGATTTTAATTTTTAGTAAGCTTTGGATTTTCACAATATTACTGTCTCCATAGTACTGATTATCAAGGCTTAGAAAATCCATGTATTATTGCTGTGCATTTGTTTGAAAATATTCAAGTTCTAATGGACTAACGGTGGACTTTTCCATCTGCAGAATATACTGAATGACCAGAGGTGGCAGTGCAGCAGAAGAGAATTTGTCTGCGTTCCTGAGACCCCAAAAAAAAAAAGCAAATCCTCAGCACTCAGCCATCCTTCATCAGTTTACATGGTAAGTCAAACTCACGTTGAATACATTTCCTTGTCATTAAAAAAGTTCATAGCAACTGAGGGCCCTGAGTACCTTTTTAGTGGGGTCTTTGGCATGATTATATTTCTGTCAAGACTGTAGAAAAATGGATGACGTTACGGTGATCATCATATTTTCATCAAAGACTTTGTCTCTAAAGCTGACAAAGCCTGTGTTAGATACCTGTGCTAATAATGTGTCCTCAGAGGACATTGCTGTCTTTAAGGCTAGAATGAGTTGCCTTAATTTGGAGCAATGGCGTGACTTTCTCATGGAGTGAAGCTCATTTGACCTGTTTCCCTGCACTTGTATGTGGGACTCTGATACTCCAGATGGATTGCTGTTTAGGATACTCTGCAGTTTTGCAACTCCATCTCCTTTTCAAAACGAGCTCAATGCTTTCTCAGTACACTGCCTAGCCGCCTTGCAGTCATAATTAATTATAGTTACCTAGTGCATAATTGCTGGTGTCTCCTCCTCCTGTGTTTCCTCGTCACCCAGGGTGATTGGTCACGTGCTGTCCTGACATCATAAAGCTAGAGCAGGGTGTCATCTGACATGAGGGACAATCAGTTGCCTAGCAAGTGATAAGATACATTTATCATGGTATTGAAATGGGTTGCAGGGTAAATAGGGCACCCAGCTTAAAACCTAGATGGTTAGATGAATGAAACTGGGGCATTATTTGAGACTTGTGCATCTGTTTGAAGGTGCGGATAATCACAATGTTCTGGACTTCTCTATAGCTTAACTGATAGGGATGTACTAATATGAAGATGTTAAGATGTCGTTTATAGTTTTTATTATTCCCACTAACTATAGCGTAAACCGTCCTCCCTTAACTTATCAGATCACTTAATTGCTATTGGCGTATCATAACCTGAAAGAATTGCACTGAAAAGAGGACGCCTTCACTTGGATGGCAATCACACCTATTTATCTAGGTCCTGATGTAGCTGCTAGTTATGTAGAGAGTGTTGGCAAATGAGGCATAGAATTAAGATATGTACCCCAGTTTTATCATGAAAACTGAGATTTTAATTTTTATAAAGCTTTGGATTTTCACAATATTACTGTCTCCATAGTGCTGATTATCAAGGCTTAGAAAATCCATTTAATATTGCTGTGCATTCATTTGAAAATATTCAAGTTCTAATGGACTAACGGTGGACTTTTCCATCTGCAGAATATACTGAATGACCAGAGGTGGCAGTGCAGCAGAAGAGAATTTGTCTGCGTTCCTGAGACCCAAAAAAAAAGAAGCAAATCCTCAGCACTCAGCCATCCTTCATCAGTTTACATGGTAAGTCAAACTCACGTTGAATACATTTGCTTGTCATTAAAAAAGTTCATAGCATCTGAGGGCCCTGAGTACCTTTTTAATGGGGTCTTTGGCATGATTATATTTCTGTCAAGACTGTAGAAAAACTGGATGACGTTACAGTGATCATCATATTTTCATCAAAGACTTTGTCTCTAAAGCTGACAAAGCCTGTGTTAGATACCTCTGCTAATAATGTGTCCTCAGAGGACATTGCTGTCTTTAAGGCTGGAATGAGCTGCCTTAATTTGGAGCAATGGCGTGACTTTCTCATGGAGTGAAGCTCATTTGACCTGTTTCCCTGCACTCTGTATGTGGGACTCTGATACTCCAGATGGATTGCTGTTTAGGATACACTGCAGTTTTGCAACTCCATCTTCTTTTCAAAAGGAGCTCAATGCTTTCTCAGTACACTGCCTAGCCGCCTTGCAGTCATAATTAATGATAGTTACCTAGTGCATAATTGCTGGTGTCTCCTCCTCCTGTGTTTCCTCGTCACCCAGGGTGATTGGTCACGTGCTGTCCTGACACCATAAATCTAGAGCAGGGTGTCATCTGACATGAGGGACAATCAGTTGCCTAGCAAGTGATAAGATACATTTATCATGGTATTGAAATGGGTTGCAGGGTAAATAGGGCACCCAGCTTAAAACCTAGATGGTTAGATGAATGAAACTGGGGCATTATTTGAGACTTGTGCATCTGTTTGAAGGTGCGGATAATCACAATGTTCTGGACGTCTCTATAGCTTAACTGATAGGGATGTACTAAGATGAAGATGTTAAGATGTCGTTTATAGTTTTTATTATTCCCACTAACTATAGCGTAAACCTTCCTCCCTTAACTTATCAGATCACTTAATTGCTATTGGCGTATCATAAACTAAAAGAATTGCACTGTAAAGGGGACGCCGTCACTTGGCTGGCAATCACACCTATTTATCTAGGTCCTGATGTAGCTGCTAGTTGTGTAGAGAGTGTTGGCAAATGAGGCATAGAATTAAGATATGTACCCCAGTTTGATCATGAAAACTGAGATTTTAATTTTTAGTAAGCTTTGGATTTTCACAATATTACTGTCTCCATAGTACTGATTATCAAGGCTTAGAAAATCCATTTATTATTGCTGTGCATTCGTTTGAAAATATTCAAGTTCTAATGGACTAACGGTGGACTTTTCCATCTGCAGAATATACTGAATGACCAGAGGTGGTAGTGCAGCAGAAGAGAATTTGTCTGCCTTCCTGAGACCCAAAAAAAAAGCAATTCCTCAGCACTCTGCCATCCTTCATCAGTTTACATGGTAAGTCAAACTCACGTTGAATACATTTGCTTGTCATTAAAAAAGTTCATAGCATCTGAGGACCCTGAGTACCTTTTTAGTGGGGTCTTTGGCATGATTATGTTCTGTCAAGACTGTAGAAAAATGGATGACGTTACGGTGATCATCATATTTTCATCAAAGACTTTGTCTCTAAAGCTGACAAAGCCTGTGTTAGATACCTGTGCTAATAATGTGTCGTCAGAGGACATTACTGTCTTTAAGGCTGGAATGAGTTGCCTTAATTTGGAGCAATGGCGTGACTTTCTCATGGAGTGAAGCTCATTTGACCTGTTTCCCTGCACTCTGTATGTGGGACTCTGATACTCCAGATGGATTGCTGTTTAGGATACTCTGCAGTTTTGCAACTCCATCTCCTTTTCAAAAGGAGCTCAATGCTTTCTCAGTACACTGCCTAGCCGCCTTGCAGTCATAATTAATTATAGTTAGCTAGTGCATAATTGCTGGTGTCTCCTCCTCCTGTGTTTCCTCGTCACCCAGGGTGATTGGTCACGTGCTGTCCTGACATCATAAAGCTAGAGCAGGGTGTCATCTGACATGAGGGACAATCAGTTGCCTAGCAAGTGATAAGATACATTTATCATGGTATTGAAATGGGTTGCAGGGTAAATAGGGCACCCAGCTTAAAACCTAGATGGTTAGATGAATGAAACTGGGGCATTATTTGAGACTTGTGCATCTGTTTGAAGGTGCGGATAATCACAATGTTCTGGACTTCTCTATAGCTTAACTGATAGGGATGTACTAAGATGAAGATGTTAAGATGTCGTCTATAGTTTTTATTATTCCCACTAACTATAGCGTAAACCTTCCTCCCTTAACTTATCAGATCACTTAATTGCTATTGGCGTATCATAAACTAAAAGAATTGCACTGTAAAGGGGGCGCCGTCACTTGGCTGGCAATCACACCTATTTATCTAGGTCCTGATGTAGCTGCTAGTTGTGTAGAGAGTGTTGGCAAATGAGGCATAGAATTAAGATATGTACCCCAGTTTGATCATGAAAACTGAGATTTTAATTTTTAGTAAGCTTTGGATTTTCACAATATTACTGTCTCCATAGTACTGATTATCAAGGCTTAGAAAATCCATTTATTATTGCTGTGCATTTGTTTGAAAATATTCAAGTTCTAATGGACTAACGATGGACTTTTCCATCTGCAGAATATACAGAATGACCAGAGGTGGCAGTGCAGCAGAAGAGAATTTGTCTGCGTTCTTGAGACCCGAAAAAAAGCAAATCCTCAGCACTCTGCCATCCTTCATCAGTTTACATGGTAAGTCAACCTCACGTTGAATACATTTGCTTGTCATTAAAAAAGTTCATAGCATCTGAGGGCCCTGAGTACCTTTTTAGTGGGGTCTTTGGCATGATTATATTTCTGTCAAGACTGTAGAAAAATGGATGACGTTACGGTGATCATCATATTTTCATCAAAGACTTTGTCTCTAAAGCTGACAAAGCCTGTGTTAGATACCTGTGCTAATAATGTGTCCTCAGAGGAAATTTCTGTCTTTAAGGCTGGAATGAGTTGCCTTAATTTGGAGCAATGGCGTGACTTTCTCATGGAGTGAAGCTCATTTGACCTGTTTCCCTGCACTCGTATGTGGGACTCTGATACTCCAGATGGATTGCTGTTTAGGATACTCTGCAGTTTTGCAACTCCATCTCCTTTTCAAAACGAGCTCAATGCTTTCTCAGTACACTGCCTAGCCGCCTTGCAGTCATAATTAATTATAGTTACCTAGTGCATAATTGCTGGTGTCTCCTCCTCCTGTGTTTCCTCGTCACGTGCTGTCCTGACATCATAAAGCTAGAGCAGGGTGTCATCTGACATGAGGGACAATCAGTTGCCTAGCAAGTGATAAGATACATTTATCATGGTATTGAAATGGGTTGCAGGGTAAATAGGGCACCCAGCTTAAAACCTAGATGGTTAGATGAATGAAACTGGGGCATTATTTGAGACTTGTGCATCTGTTTGAAGGTGCGGAATATCACAATGTTCTGGACTTCTCTATAGCTGAACTGATAGGGATGTACTAAGATGAAGATGTTAAGATGTCGTTTATTGTTTTTATTATTCCAACTAACTATAGCGTAAACCTTCCTCCCTTAACTTATCAGATCACTTAATTGCTATTGGCGTATCATAAACTAAAAGAATTGCACTGTAAAGGGGACGCCGTCACTTGGCTGGCAATCACACCTATTTATCTAGGTCCTGATGTAGCTGCTAGTTGTGTAGAGAGTGTTGGCAAATGAGGCATAGAATTAAGATATGTACCCCAGTTTTATCATGAAAACTGAGATTTTAATTTTTAGTAAGCTTTGGATTTTCACAATATTACTGTCTCCATAGTGCTGATTATCAAGGCTTAGAAAATCCATTTATTATTGCTGTGCATTCGTTTGAATATATTCAAGTTCTAATGGACTAACGGTGGACTTTTCCATCTGCAGAATATACTGAATGACCAGAGGTGGCAGTGCAGCAGAAGAGAATTTGTCTGCGTTCCTGAGACCCCAAAAAAAAAGCAAATCCTCAGCACTCAGCCCTCCTTCATCAGTTTACATGGTAAGTCAAACTCACGTTGAATACATTTGCTTGTCATTAAAAAAGTTCATAGCAACTGAGGGCCCTGAGTACCTTTTTAGTGGGGTCTTTGGCATGATTATATTTCTGTCAAGACTGTAGAAAAATGGATGACGTTACGGTGATCATCATATTTTCATCAAAGACTTTGTCCCTAAAGCTGACAAAGCCTGTGTTAGGTACCTGTGCTAATAATGTGTCCTCAGAGGACATTGCTGTCTTTAAGGCTGGAATGAGTTGCCTTAATTTGGAGCAATGGCGTGACTTTCTCATGGAGTGAAGCTCATTTGACCTGTTTCCCTGCACTCGTATGTGGGACTCTGATACTCCAGATGGATTGCTGTTTAGGATACTCTGCAGTTTTGCAACTCCATCTCCTTTTCAAAAGGAGCTCAATGCTTTCTCAGTACACTGCCTAGCCGCCTTGCAGTCATAATTATTTATAGTTACCTAGTGCATAATTGCTGGTGTCTCCTCCTCCTGTGTTTCCTCGTCACCCAGGGTGATTGGTCACGTGCTGTCCTGACACCATAAAGCTAGAGCAGGGTGTCATCTGACATGAGGGACAATCAGTTGCCTAGCAAGTGATAAGATACATTTATCATGGTATTGAAATGGGTTGCAGGGTAAATAGGGCACCCAGCTTAAAACCTAGATGGTTAGATGAATGAAACTGGGGCATTATTTGAGACTTGTGCTTCTGTTTGAAGGTGCGGATAATCACAATGTTCTGGACTTCTCTATAGCTTAACTGATAGGGATGTACTAATATGAAGATGTTAAGATGTCGTTTATAGTTTTTATTATTCCCACTAACTATAGCGTAAACCTTCCTCCCTTAACTGATCAGATCACTTAATTGCTATTGGCGTATCATAAACTAAAAGAATTGCACTGTAAAGGGGACGCCGTCACTTGGCTGGCAATCACACCTATTTATCTAGGTCCTGATGTAGCTGCTAGTTGTGTAGAGAGTGTTGGCAAATGAGGCATAGAATTAAGATATGTACCCCAGTTTGATCATGAAAACTGAGATTTTAATTTTTAGTAAGCTTTGGATTTTCACAATATTACTGTCTCCATAGTACTGATTATCAAGGCTTAGAAAATCCATTTATTATTGCTGTGCATTCGTTTGAAAATATTCAAGTTCTAATGGACTAACGGTGGACTTTTCCATCTACAGAATATACAGAATGACCAGAGGTGGCAGTGCAGCAGAAGAGAATTTGTCTGCGTTCTTGAGACCCAAAAAAAAGCAAATCCTCAGCACTCTGCCATCCTTCATCAGTTTACATGGTAAGTCAAGCTCACGTTGAATACATTTGCTTGTCATTAAAAAAGTTCATAGCATCTGAGGGCCCTGAGTACCTTTTTAGTGGGGTCTTTGGCATGATTATATTTCTGTCAAGACTGTAGAAAAATGGATTACGTTACAGTGATCATCATATTTTCATCAAAGACTTTGTCTCTAAAGCTGACAAAGCCTGTGTTAGATACCTGTGCTAATAATGTGTCCTCAGAGAACATTGCTGTCTTTAAGGCTGGAATGAGTTGCCTTAATTTGGAGCAATGGCGTGACTTTCTCATGGAGTGAAGCTCATTTGACCTGTTTCCCTGCACTCTGTATGTGGGACTCTGATACTCCAGATGGATTGCTGTTTAGGATACTCTGCAGTTTTGCAACTCCATCTCCTTTTCAAAAGGAGCTCAATGCTTTCTCAGTACACTGCCTAGCCGCCTTGCAGTCATAATTAATGATAGTTACCTAGTGCATAATTGCTGGTGTCTCCTCCTCCTGTGTTTCCTCGTCACCCAGGGTGATTGGTCACGTGCTGTCCTGACACCATAAAGCTAGAGCAGGGTGTCATCTGACATGAGGGACAATCAGTTGCCTAGCAAGTGATAAGATACATTTATCATGGTATTGAAATGGATTGCAGGGTAAATAGGGCACCCAGCTTAAAACCTAGATGGTTAGATGAATGAAACTGGGGCATTATTTGAGACTTGTGCATCTGTTTGAAGGTGCGGATAATCACAATGTTCTGGACTTCTCTATAGCTTAACTGATAGGGATGTACTAAGATGAAGATGTTAAGATGTCGTTTATAGTTTTTATGATTCCCACTAACTATAGCGTAAACCTTCCTCCCTTAACTTATCAGATCACTTAATTGCTATTGGCGTATCATAAACTAAAAGAATTGCACTGTAAAGGGGGCGCCGTCACTTGGCTGGCAATTACACCTATTTATCTAGGTCCTGATGTAGCTGCTAGTTGTGTAGAGAGTGTTGGCAAATAAGGCATAGAATTAAGATATGTACCCCAGTTTGATCATGAAAACTGAGATTTTAATTTTTAGTAAGCTTTGGATTTTCACAATATTACTGTCTCCATAGTACTGATTATCAAGGCTTAGAAAATCCATTTATTATTGCTGTGCATTTGTTTGAAAATATTCAAGTTCTAATGGACTAACGGTGGACTTTTCCATCTGCAGAATATACTGAATGACCAGAGGTGGCAGTGCAGCAGAAGAGAATTTGTCTGCGTTCCTGAGACCCCCAAAAAAAAAAGCAAATCCTCAGCACTCAGCCATCCTTCATCAGTTTACATGGTAAGTCAAACTCACGTTGAATACATTTGCTTGTCATTAAAAAAGTTCATAGCAACTGAGGGCCCTGAGTACCTTTTTAGTGGGGTCTTTGGCATGATTATATTTCTGTCAAGACTGTAGAAAAATGGATGACGTTACGGTGATCATCATATTTTCATCAAAGACTTTGTCTCTAAAGCTGACAAAGCCTGTGTTAGATACCTGTGCTAATAATGTGTCCTCAGAGGACATTGCTGTCTTTAAGGCTGGAATGAGTTGCCTTAATTTGGAGCAATGGCGTGACTTTCTCATGGAGTGAAGCTCATTTGACCTGTTTCCCTGCACTCGTATGTGGGACTCTGATACTCCAGATGGATTGCTGTTTAGGATACTCTGCAGTTTTGCAACTCCATCTCCTTTTCAAAACGAGCTCAATGCTTTCTCAGTACACTGCCTAGCCGCCTTGCAGTCATAATTAATTATAGTTACCTAGTGCATAATTGCTGGTGTCTCCTCCTCCTGTGTTTCCTCGTCACCCAGGGTGATTGGTCACGTGCTGTCCTGACATCATAAAGCTAGAGCAGGGTGTCATCTGACATGAGGGACAATCAGTTGCCTAGCAAGTGATAAGATACATTTATCATGGTATTGAAATGGGTTGCAGGGTAAATAGGGCACCCAGCTTAAAACCTAGATGGTTAGATGAATGAAACTGGGGCATTATTTGAGACTTGTGCATCTGTTTGAAGGTGCGGATAATCACAATGTTCTGGACTTCTCTATAGCTTAACTGATAGGGATGTACTAATATGAAGATGTTAAGATGTCGTTTATAGTTTTTATTATTCCCACTAACTATAGCGTAAACCGTCCTCCCTTAACTTATCAGATCACTTAATTGCTATTGGCGTATCATAACCTGAAAGAATTGCACTGAAAAGAGGACGCCTTCACTTGGATGGCAATCACACCTATTTATCTAGGTCCTGATGTAGCTGCTAGTTATGTAGAGAGTGTTGGCAAATGAGGCATAGAATTAAGATATGTACCCCAGTTTTATCATGAAAACTGAGATTTTAATTTTTATAAAGCTTTGGATTTTCACAATATTACTGTCTCCATAGTGCTGATTATCAAGGCTTAGAAAATCCATTTAATATTGCTGTGCATTCATTTGAAAATATTCAAGTTCTAATGGACTAACGGTGGACTTTTCCATCTGCAGAATATACTGAATGACCAGAGGTGGCAGTGCAGCAGAAGAGAATTTGTCTGCGTTCCTGAGACCCAAAAAAAAAGAAGCAAATCCTCAGCACTCAGCCATCCTTCATCAGTTTACATGGTAAGTCAAACTCACGTTGAATACATTTGCTTGTCATTAAAAAAGTTCATAGCATCTGAGGGCCCTGAGTACCTTTTTAATGGGGTCTTTGGCATGATTATATTTCTGTCAAGACTGTAGAAAAACTGGATGACGTTACAGTGATCATCATATTTTCATCAAAGACTTTGTCTCTAAAGCTGACAAAGCCTGTGTTAGATACCTCTGCTAATAATGTGTCCTCAGAGGACATTGCTGTCTTTAAGGCTGGAATGAGCTGCCTTAATTTGGAGCAATGGCGTGACTTTCTCATGGAGTGAAGCTCATTTGACCTGTTTCCCTGCACTCTGTATGTGGGACTCTGATACTCCAGATGGATTGCTGTTTAGGATACACTGCAGTTTTGCAACTCCATCTTCTTTTCAAAAGGAGCTCAATGCTTTCTCAGTACACTGCCTAGCCGCCTTGCAGTCATAATTAATGATAGTTACCTAGTGCATAATTGCTGGTGTCTCCTCCTCCTGTGTTTCCTCGTCACCCAGGGTGATTGGTCACGTGCTGTCCTGACACCATAAATCTAGAGCAGGGTGTCATCTGACATGAGGGACAATCAGTTGCCTAGCAAGTGATAAGATACATTTATCATGGTATTGAAATGGGTTGCAGGGTAAATAGGGCACCCAGCTTAAAACCTAGATGGTTAGATGAATGAAACTGGGGCATTATTTGAGACTTGTGCATCTGTTTGAAGGTGCGGATAATCACAATGTTCTGGACGTCTCTATAGCTTAACTGATAGGGATGTACTAAGATGAAGATGTTAAGATGTCGTTTATAGTTTTTATTATTCCCACTAACTATAGCGTAAACCTTCCTCCCTTAACTTATCAGATCACTTAATTGCTATTGGCATATCATAAACTAAAAGAATTGCACTGTAAAGGGGACGCCGTCACTTGGCTGGCAATCACACCTATTTATCTAGGTCCTGATGTAGCTGCTAGTTGTGTAGAGAGTGTTGGCAAATGAGGCATAGAATTAAGATATGTACCCCAGTTTGATCATGAAAACTGAGATTTTAATTTTTAGTAAGCTTTGGATTTTCACAATATTACTGTCTCCATAGTACTGATTATCAAGGCTTAGAAAATCCATTTATTATTGCTGTGCATTCGTTTGAAAATATTCAAGTTCTAATGGACTAACGGTGGACTTTTCCATCTGCAGAATATACTGAATGACCAGAGGTGGTAGTGCAGCAGAAGAGAATTTGTCTGCCTTCCTGAGACCCAAAAAAAAAGCAATTCCTCAGCACTCTGCCATCCTTCATCAGTTTACATGGTAAGTCAAACTCACGTTGAATACATTTGCTTGTCATTAAAAAAGTTCATAGCATCTGAGGACCCTGAGTACCTTTTTAGTGGGGTCTTTGGCATGATTATGTTCTGTCAAGACTGTAGAAAAATGGATGACGTTACGGTGATCATCATATTTTCATCAAAGACTTTGTCTCTAAAGCTGACAAAGCCTGTGTTAGATACCTGTGCTAATAATGTGTCGTCAGAGGACATTACTGTCTTTAAGGCTGGAATGAGTTGCCTTAATTTGGAGCAATGGCGTGACTTTCTCATGGAGTGAAGCTCATTTGACCTGTTTCCCTGCACTCTGTATGTGGGACTCTGATACTCCAGATGGATTGCTGTTTAGGATACTCTGCAGTTTTGCAACTCCATCTCCTTTTCAAAAGGAGCTCAATGCTTTCTCAGTACACTGCCTAGCCGCCTTGCAGTCATAATTAATTATAGTTAGCTAGTGCATAATTGCTGGTGTCTCCTCCTCCTGTGTTTCCTCGTCACCCAGGGTGATTGGTCACGTGCTGTCCTGACATCATAAAGCTAGAGCAGGGTGTCATCTGACATGAGGGACAATCAGTTGCCTAGCAAGTGATAAGATACATTTATCATGGTATTGAAATGGGTTGCAGGGTAAATAGGGCACCCAGCTTAAAACCTAGATGGTTAGATGAATGAAACTGGGGCATTATTTGAGACTTGTGCATCTGTTTGAAGGTGCGGATAATCACAATGTTCTGGACTTCTCTATAGCTTAACTGATAGGGATGTACTAAGATGAAGATGTTAAGATGTCGTCTATAGTTTTTATTATTCCCACTAACTATAGCGTAAACCTTCCTCCCTTAACTTATCAGATCACTTAATTGCTATTGGCGTATCATAAACTAAAAGAATTGCACTGTAAAGGGGGCGCCGTCACTTGGCTGGCAATCACACCTATTTATCTAGGTCCTGATGTAGCTGCTAGTTGTGTAGAGAGTGTTGGCAAATGAGGCATAGAATTAAGATATGTACCCCAGTTTGATCATGAAAACTGAGATTTTAATTTTTAGTAAGCTTTGGATTTTCACAATATTACTGTCTCCATAGTACTGATTATCAAGGCTTAGAAAATCCATTTATTATTGCTGTGCATTTGTTTGAAAATATTCAAGTTCTAATGGACTAACGATGGACTTTTCCATCTGCAGAATATACAGAATGACCAGAGGTGGCAGTGCAGCAGAAGAGAATTTGTCTGCGTTCTTGAGACCCGAAAAAAAGCAAATCCTCAGCACTCTGCCATCCTTCATCAGTTTACATGGTAAGTCAACCTCACGTTGAATACATTTGCTTGTCATTAAAAAAGTTCATAGCATCTGAGGGCCCTGAGTACCTTTTTAGTGGGGTCTTTGGCATGATTATATTTCTGTCAAGACTGTAGAAAAATGGATGACGTTACGGTGATCATCATATTTTCATCAAAGACTTTGTCTCTAAAGCTGACAAAGCCTGTGTTAGATACCTGTGCTAATAATGTGTCCTCAGAGGAAATTTCTGTCTTTAAGGCTGGAATGAGTTGCCTTAATTTGGAGCAATGGCGTGACTTTCTCATGGAGTGAAGCTCATTTGACCTGTTTCCCTGCACTCGTATGTGGGACTCTGATACTCCAGATGGATTGCTGTTTAGGATACTCTGCAGTTTTGCAACTCCATCTCCTTTTCAAAACGAGCTCAATGCTTTCTCAGTACACTGCCTAGCCGCCTTGCAGTCATAATTAATTATAGTTACCTAGTGCATAATTGCTGGTGTCTCCTCCTCCTGTGTTTCCTCGTCACGTGCTGTCCTGACATCATAAAGCTAGAGCAGGGTGTCATCTGACATGAGGGACAATCAGTTGCCTAGCAAGTGATAAGATACATTTATCATGGTATTGAAATGGGTTGCAGGGTAAATAGGGCACCCAGCTTAAAACCTAGATGGTTAGATGAATGAAACTGGGGCATTATTTGAGACTTGTGCATCTGTTTGAAGGTGCGGAATATCACAATGTTCTGGACTTCTCTATAGCTGAACTGATAGGGATGTACTAAGATGAAGATGTTAAGATGTCGTTTATTGTTTTTATTATTCCAACTAACTATAGCGTAAACCTTCCTCCCTTAACTTATCAGATCACTTAATTGCTATTGGCGTATCATAAACTAAAAGAATTGCACTGTAAAGGGGACGCCGTCACTTGGCTGGCAATCACACCTATTTATCTAGGTCCTGATGTAGCTGCTAGTTGTGTAGAGAGTGTTGGCAAATGAGGCATAGAATTAAGATATGTACCCCAGTTTTATCATGAAAACTGAGATTTTAATTTTTAGTAAGCTTTGGATTTTCACAATATTACTGTCTCCATAGTGCTGATTATCAAGGCTTAGAAAATCCATTTATTATTGCTGTGCATTCGTTTGAATATATTCAAGTTCTAATGGACTAACGGTGGACTTTTCCATCTGCAGAATATACTGAATGACCAGAGGTGGCAGTGCAGCAGAAGAGAATTTGTCTGCGTTCCTGAGACCCCAAAAAAAAAGCAAATCCTCAGCACTCAGCCCTCCTTCATCAGTTTACATGGTAAGTCAAACTCACGTTGAATACATTTGCTTGTCATTAAAAAAGTTCATAGCAACTGAGGGCCCTGAGTACCTTTTTAGTGGGGTCTTTGGCATGATTATATTTCTGTCAAGACTGTAGAAAAATGGATGACGTTACGGTGATCATCATATTTTCATCAAAGACTTTGTCCCTAAAGCTGACAAAGCCTGTGTTAGGTACCTGTGCTAATAATGTGTCCTCAGAGGACATTGCTGTCTTTAAGGCTGGAATGAGTTGCCTTAATTTGGAGCAATGGCGTGACTTTCTCATGGAGTGAAGCTCATTTGACCTGTTTCCCTGCACTCGTATGTGGGACTCTGATACTCCAGATGGATTGCTGTTTAGGATACTCTGCAGTTTTGCAACTCCATCTCCTTTTCAAAAGGAGCTCAATGCTTTCTCAGTACACTGCCTAGCCGCCTTGCAGTCATAATTATTTATAGTTACCTAGTGCATAATTGCTGGTGTCTCCTCCTCCTGTGTTTCCTCGTCACCCAGGGTGATTGGTCACGTGCTGTCCTGACACCATAAAGCTAGAGCAGGGTGTCATCTGACATGAGGGACAATCAGTTGCCTAGCAAGTGATAAGATACATTTATCATGGTATTGAAATGGGTTGCAGGGTAAATAGGGCACCCAGCTTAAAACCTAGATGGTTAGATGAATGAAACTGGGGCATTATTTGAGACTTGTGCTTCTGTTTGAAGGTGCGGATAATCACAATGTTCTGGACTTCTCTATAGCTTAACTGATAGGGATGTACTAATATGAAGATGTTAAGATGTCGTTTATAGTTTTTATTATTCCCACTAACTATAGCGTAAACCTTCCTCCCTTAACTGATCAGATCACTTAATTGCTATTGGCGTATCATAAACTAAAAGAATTGCACTGTAAAGGGGACGCCGTCACTTGGCTGGCAATCACACCTATTTATCTAGGTCCTGATGTAGCTGCTAGTTGTGTAGAGAGTGTTGGCAAATGAGGCATAGAATTAAGATATGTACCCCAGTTTGATCATGAAAACTGAGATTTTAATTTTTAGTAAGCTTTGGATTTTCACAATATTACTGTCTCCATAGTACTGATTATCAAGGCTTAGAAAATCCATTTATTATTGCTGTGCATTCGTTTGAAAATATTCAAGTTCTAATGGACTAACGGTGGACTTTTCCATCTACAGAATATACAGAATGACCAGAGGTGTTAGTGCAGCAGAAGAGAATTTGTCTGCGTTCTTGAGACCCAAAAAAAAGCAAATCCTCAGCACTCTGCCATCCTTCATCAGTTTACATGGTAAGTCAAGCTCACGTTGAATACATTTGCTTGTCATTAAAAAAGTTCATAGCATCTGAGGGCCCTGAGTACCTTTTTAGTGGGGTCTTTGGCATGATTATATTTCTGTCAAGACTGTAGAAAAATGGATTACGTTACAGTGATCATCATATTTTCATCAAAGACTTTGTCTCTAAAGCTGACAAAGCCTGTGTTAGATACCTGTGCTAATAATGTGTCCTCAGAGAACATTGCTGTCTTTAAGGCTGGAATGAGTTGCCTTAATTTGGAGCAATGGCGTGACTTTCTCATGGAGTGAAGCTCATTTGACCTGTTTCCCTGCACTCTGTATGTGGGACTCTGATACTCCAGATGGATTGCTGTTTAGGATACTCTGCAGTTTTGCAACTCCATCTCCTTTTCAAAAGGAGCTCAATGCTTTCTCAGTACACTGCCTAGCCGCCTTGCAGTCATAATTAATGATAGTTACCTAGTGCATAATTGCTGGTGTCTCCTCCTCCTGTGTTTCCTCGTCACCCAGGGTGATTGGTCACGTGCTGTCCTGACACCATAAAGCTAGAGCAGGGTGTCATCTGACATGAGGGACAATCAGTTGCCTAGCAAGTGATAAGATACATTTATCATGGTATTGAAATGGATTGCAGGGTAAATAGGGCACCCAGCTTAAAACCTAGATGGTTAGATGAATGAAACTGGGGCATTATTTGAGACTTGTGCATCTGTTTGAAGGTGCGGATAATCACAATGTTCTGGACTTCTCTATAGCTTAACTGATAGGGATGTACTAAGATGAAGATGTTAAGATGTCGTTTATAGTTTTTATGATTCCCACTAACTATAGCGTAAACCTTCCTCCCTTAACTTATCAGATCACTTAATTGCTATTGGCGTATCATAAACTAAAAGAATTGCACTGTAAAGGGGGCGCCGTCACTTGGCTGGCAATTACACCTATTTATCTAGGTCCTGATGTAGCTGCTAGTTGTGTAGAGAGTGTTGGCAAATAAGGCATAGAATTAAGATATGTACCCCAGTTTGATCATGAAAACTGAGATTTTAATTTTTATAAAGCTTTGGATTTTCACAATATTACTGTCTCCATAGTGCTGATTATCAAGGCTTAGAAAATCCAATTATTATTGCTGTGCATTCGTTTGAAAATATTCAAGTTCTAATGGACTAACGGTGGACTTTTCCATCTGCAGAATATACTGAATGACCAGAGGTGGCAGTGCAGAAGAAGAGAATTTGTCTGCGTTCCTGAGACCCCAAAAAAAAAAAAGCAAATCCTCAGCACTCAGCCATCCTTCATCAGTTTACATGGTAAGTCAAACTCACGTTGAATACATTTGCTTATCATTAAAAAAGTTCATAGCATCTGAGGGCCCTGAGTACCTTTTTAGTGGGGTCTTTGGCATGATTATATTTCTGTCAAGACTGTAGAAAAATGGATGACGTTACAGTGATCATCATATTTTCATCAAAGACTTTGTCTCTAAAGCTGACAAAGCCTGTGTTAGATACCTGTGCTAATAATGTGTCCTAGGAGGACATTGCTGTCTTTAAGGCTGGAATGAGCTGCCTTAATTTGGAGCAATGGCGTGACTTTCTCATGGAGTGAAGCTCATTTGACCTGTTTCCCTGCACTCTGTATGTGGGACTCTGATACTCCAGATGGATTGCTGGTTAGGATACTCTGCAGTTTTGCAACTCCATCTTCTTTTCAAAAGGAGCTCAATGCTTTCTCAGTACACTGCCTAGCCGCCTTGCAGTCATAATTAATTATAGTTACCTAGTGCATAATTGCTGGTGTCTCCTCCTCCTGTGTTTCCTCGTCACCCAGGGTGATTGGTCACGTGCTGTCCTGACACCATTAAGCTAGAGCAGGGTGTCATCTGACATGAGGGACAATCAGTTGCCTAGCAAGTGATAAGATACATTTATCATGGTATTGAAATGGGTTGCAGGGTAAATAGGGCACCCAGCTTCAAACCTAGATGGTTAGATGAATGAAACTGGGGCATTATTTGAGACTTGTGCTTCTGTTTGAAGGTGCGGATAATCCCAATGTTCTGGACTTCTCTATAGCTTAACTGATAGGGATGTACTAAGATGAAGATGTTAAGATGTCGTTTATAGTTTTTATTATTCCCACTAACTATAGCGTAAACCTTCCTCCCTTAACTTATCAGATCACTTAATTGCTATTGGCGTATCATAAACTAAAAGAATTGCACTGTAAAGGGGACGCCGTCACTTGGCTGGCAATCACACCTATTTATCTAGGTCCTGATGTAGCTGCCAGTTGTGTAGAGAGTGTTGGCAAATGAGGCATAGAATTAAGATATGTACCCCAGTTTGATCATGAAAACTGAGATTTTAATTTTTAGTAAGCTTTGGATTTTCACAATATTACTGTCTCCATAGTACTGATTATCAAGGCTTAGAAAATCAATTTATTATTGCTGTGCATTCGTTTGAAAATATTCAAGTTCTAATGGACTAACGGTGGACTTTTCCATCTGCAAAATATACTGAATGACCAGAGGTGGCAGTGCAGCAAAAGAGAATTTGTCTGCGTTCTTGAGACCCAAAAAAATGCAAATCCTCAGCACTCTGCCATCCTTCATCAGTTTACATGGTAAGTCAAGCTCACGTTGAATACATTTGCTTGTCATTAAAAAAGTTCATAGCATCTGAGGGCCCTGAGTACCTTTTTAGTGGGGTCTTTGGCATGATTATATTTCTGTCAAGACTGTAGAAAAATGGATGACGTTACGGTGGTCATCATATTTTCATCAAAGACTTTGTCTCTAAAGCTGACAAAGCCTGTGTTAGATACCTGTGCTAATAATGTGTCCTCAGAGGACATTGCTGTCTTTAAGGCTGGAATGAGTTGCCTTAATTTGGAGCAATGGCGTGACTTTCTCATGGAGTGAAGCTCATTTGACCTGTTTCCCTGCACTCTGTATGTGGGACTCTGATACTCAAGATGGATTGCTGTTTAGGATACTCTGCAGTTTTGCAACTCCATCTCCTTTTCAAAAGGAGCTCAATGCTATCTCAGTACACTGCCTAGCCGCCTTGCAGTCATAATTAATGATAGTTACCTAGTGCATAATTGCTGGTGTCTCCTCCTCCTGTGTTTCCTCGTCACCCAGGGTGATTGGTCACGTGCTGTCCTGACACCATAAAGCTAGAGCAGGGTGTCATCTGACATGAGGGACAATCAGTTGCCTAGCAAGTGATAAGATAAATTTATCATGGTATTGAAATGGATTGCAGGGTAAATAGGGCACCCAGCTTAAAACCTAGATGGTTAGATGAATGAAACTGGGGCATTATTTGAGACTTGTGCATCTGTTTGAAGATGCGGATAATCACAATGTTCTGGACTTCTCTATAGCTTAACTTACAGGGATGTACTAAGATGAAGATGTTAAGATGTCGTTTATAGTTTTTATTATTCCCACTAACTATAGCGTAAACCTTCCTCCCTTAACTTATCAGATCACTTAATTGCTATTGGCGTATCATAAACTAAAAGAATTGCACTGTAAAGGGGACGCCGTCACTTGGCTGGCAATCACACCTACTTATCTAGGTCCTGATGTAGCTGCTAGTTGTGTAGAGAGTGTTAGCAAATGAGGCATAGAATTAAGATATGTACCCCAGTTTGATCATGAAAACTGAGATTTTAATTTTTAGTAAGCTTTGGATTTTCACAATATTACTGTCTCCATAGTACTGATTATCAAGGGTTAGAAAATCCATTTATTATTGCTGTGCATTTGTTTGAAAATATTCAAGTTCTAATGGACTAACGGTGGACTTTTCCATCTACAGAATATACAGAATGACCAGAGGTGGCAGTGCAGCAGAAGAGAATTTGTCTGCGTTCTTGAGACCCAAAAAAAAGCAAATCCTCAGCACTCTGCCATCCTTCATCAGTTTACATGGTAAGTCAAGCTCACGTTGAATACATTTGCTTGTCATTAAAAAAGTTCATAGCATCTGAGGGCCCTGAGTACCTTTTTAGTGGGGTCTTTGGCATGATTATATTTCTGTCAAGACTGTAGAAAAATGGATGACGTTACGGTGATCATCATATTTTCATCAAAGACTTTGTCTCTAAAGCTGACAAAGCCTGTGTTAGATACCTGTGCTAATAATGTGTCCTCAGAGGACATTGCTGTCTTTAAGGCTGGAATGAGTTGCCTTAATTTGGAGCAATGGCGTGACTTTCTCATGTAGTGAAGCTCATTTGACCTGTTTCCCTGCACTCTGTATGTGGGACTCTGATACTCCAGATGGATTGCTGTTTAGGATACTCTGCAGTTTTGCAACTCCATCTCCTTTTCAAAACGAGCTCAATGCTTTCTCAGTACACTGCCTAGCCGCCTTGCAGTCATAATTAATGATAGTTACCTAGTGCATAATTGCTGGTGTCTCCTCCTCCTGTGTTTCCTCGTCACCCAGGGTGATTGGTCACGTGCTGTCCTGACACCATAAAGCTAGAGCAGGGTGTCATCTGACATGAGGGACAATCAGTTGCCTAGCAAGTGATAAGATACATTTATCATGGTATTGAAATGGGTTGCAGGGTAAATAGGGCACCCAGCTTAAAACCTAGATGGTTAGATGAATGAAACTGGGGCATTATTTGAGACTTGTGCATCTGTTTGAAGGTGCGGAATATCACAATGTTCTGGACTTCTCTATAGCTTAACTGATAGGGATGTACTAAGATGAAGATGTTAAGATGTCGTTTATAGTTTTTATTATTCCCACTAACTATAGCGTAAACCTTCCTCCCTTAACTTATCAGATCACTTAATTGCTATTGGCGTATCATAAACTAAAAGAATTGCACTGTAAAGGGGACGCCGTCACTTGGCTGGCAATCACACCTACTTATCTAGGTCCTGATGTAGCTGCTAGTTGTGTAGAGAGTGTTGGCAAATGAGGCATAGAATTAAGATATGTACCCCAGTTTGATCATGAAAACTGAGATTTTAATTTTTAGTAAGCTTTGGATTTTCACAATATTACTGTCTCCATAGTACTGATTATCAAGGGTTAGAAAATCCATTTATTATTGCTGTGCATTTGTTTGAAAATATTCAAGTTCTAATGGACTAACGGTGGACTTTTCCATCTGCAGAATATACTGAATGACCAGAGGTGGCAGTGCAGCAGAAGAGATTTTGTCTGCGTTCCTGAGACCCCAAAAAAAAAAGCAAATCCTCAGCACTCTGCCATCCTTCATCAGTTTACATGGTAAGTCAAACTCACGTTGAATACATGTGCTTGTCATTAAAAAAGTTCATAGCATCTGAGGGCCCTGAGTACCTTTTAGGTGGGGTCTTCGGCATGATTATATTTCTGTCAAGACTGTAGAAAAATGGATGACGTTACGGTGATCATCATATTTTCATCAAAGACTTTGTCTCTAAAGCTGACAAAGCCTGTGTTAGATACCTGTGCTAATAATGTGTCCTCAGAGGACATTACTGTCTTTAAGGCTGGAATGAGCTGCCTTAATGTGGAGCAATGGCGTGACTTTCTCATGGAGTGAAGCTCATTTGACCTGTTTCCCTGCACTCTGTATGTGGGACTCTGATACTCCAGATGGATTGCTGTTTAGGATACTCTGCAGTTTTGCAACACCATCTCCTTTTCAAAAGGAGCTCAATGCTTTCTCAGTACACAGCCTAGCCACCTTGCAGTCATAATTAATTATAGTTACCTAGTGCATAATTGCTGATGTCTCCTCCTCCTGTGTTTCCTCGTCACCCAGGGTGATTGGTCACGTGCTGTCCTGACATCATAAAGCTAGAGCAGGGTGTCATCTGACATGAGGGACAATCAGTTGCCTAGCAAGTGATAAGATACATTTATCATGGTATTGAAATGGGTTGCAGGGTAAATAGGGCACCCAGCTTAAAACCTAGATGGTTAGATGAATGAAACTGGGGCATTATTTGAGACTTGTGCATCTGTTTGAAGGTGCGGATAATCACAATGTTCTGGACTTCTCTATAGCTTAACTGATAGGGATGTAGTAAGATGAAGATGCTAAGATGTCGTTTATAGTTTTTATGATTCCCACTAACTATAGCGTAAACCTTCCTCCCTTAACTTATCAGATCACTTAATTGCTATTGGCGTATCATAAACTAAAAGAATTGCACTCTAAAGGGGACGCCGTCACTTGGCTGGCATTCACACCTATTTATCTAGGTCCTGATGTAGCTGCTAGTTGTGTAGAGAGTGTTGGCAAATGAGGCATAGAATTAAGATATGTACCCCAGTTTGATCATGAAAACTGAGATTTTAATTTTTAGTAAGCTTTGGATTTTCACAATATTACTGTCTCCATAGTACTGATTATCAAGGCTTAGAAAATCCATTTATTATTGCTGTGCATTCGTTTGAAAATATTCAAGTTCTAATGGACTAACGGTGGACTTTTCCATCTACAGAATATACAGAATGACCAGAGGTGGCAGTGCAGCAGAAGAGAATTTGTCTGCGTTCTTGAGACCCAAAAAAAAGCAAATCCTCAGCACTCAGCCATCCTTCATCAGTTTACATGGTAAGTCAAGCTCACGTTGAATACATTTGCTTGTCATTAAAAAAGTTCATAGCATCTGAGGGCCCTGAGTACCTTTTTAGTGGGGTCTTTGGCATGATTATATTTCTGTCAAGACTGTAGAAAAATGGATGACGTTACGGTGATCATCATATTTTCATCAAAGACTTTGTCTCTAAAGCTGACAAAGCCTGTGTTAGATACCTGTGCTAATAATGTGTCCTCAGAGGACATTGCTGTCTTTAAGGCTGGAATGAGTTGCCTTAATTTGGAGCAATGGCGTGACTTTCTCATGTAGTGAAGCTCATTTGACCTGTTTCCCTGCACTCTGTATGTGGGACTCTGATACTCCAGATGGATTGCTGTTTAGGATACTCTGTAGTTTTGCAACTCCATCTCCTTTTCAAAAGGAGCTCAATGCTTTCTCAGTACACTGCCTAGCGGCCTTGCAGTCATAATTAATGATAGTTACCTAGTGAATAATTGCTGGTGTCTCCTCCTCCTGTGTTTCCTCGTCACCCAGGGTGATTGGTCACGTGCTGTCCTGACACCATAAAGGTAGAGCAGGGTGTCATCTGACATGAGGGACAATCAGTTGCCTAGCAAGTGATAAGATATATTTATCATGGTATTGAAATGGGTTGCAGGGTAAATAGGGCACCCAGCTTAAAACCTAGATGGTTAGATGAATGAAACTGGGGCATTATTTGAGACTTGTGCATCTGTTTGAAGGTGCGGATAATCACAATGTTCTGGACTTCTCTATAGCTTAACTGATAGGGATGTACTAAGATGAAGATGTTAAGATGTCGTTTATAGTTTTTATTATTCCCACTAACTATAGCGTAAACCTTCCTCCCTTAACTTATCAGATCACTTAATTGCTATTGGCGTATCATAACCTGAAAGAATTGCACTGAAAAGAGGACGCCTTCACTTGGATGGCAATCATACCTATTTATCTAGGTCCTGATGTAGCTGCTAGTTATGTAGAGAGTGTTGGCAAATGAGGCATAGAATTAAGATATGTACCCCAGTTTTATCATAAAAACTGAGATTTTAATTTTTATAAAGCTTTGGATTTTCACAATATTACTGTCTCCATAGTGCTGATTATCAAGGCTTAGAAAATCCAATTATTATTGCTGTGCATTCGTTTGAAAATATTCAAGTTCTAATGGACTAACGGTGGACTTTTCCATCTGCAGAATATACTGAATGACCAGAGGTGGCAGTGCAGAAGAAGAGAATTTGTCTGCGTTCCTGAGACCCCAAAAAAAAAAAAGCAAATCCTCAGCACTCAGCCATCCTTCATCAGTGTACATGGTAAGTCAAACTCACGTTGAATACATTTGCTTATCATTAAAAAAGTTCATAGCATCTGAGGGCCCTGAGTACCTTTTTAGTGGGGTCTTTGGCATGATTATATTTCTGTCAAGACTGTAGAAAAATGGATGACGTTACAGTGATCATCATATTTTCATCAAAGACTTTGTCTCTAAAGCTGACAAAGCCTGTGTTAGATACCTGTGCTAATAATGTGTCCTAGGAGGACATTGCTGTCTTTAAGGCTGGAATGAGCTGCCTTAATTTGGAGCAATGGCGTGACTTTCTCATGGAGTGAAGCTCATTTGACCTGTTTCCCTGCACTCTGTATGTGGGACTCTGATACTCCAGATGGATTGCTGGTTAGGATACTCTGCAGTTTTGCAACTCCATCTTCTTTTCAAAAGGAGCTCAATGCTTTCTCAGCACACTGCCTAGCCGCCTTGCAGTCATAATTAATTATAGTTACCTAGTGCATAATTGCTGGTGTCTCCTCCTCCTGTGTTTCCTCGTCACCCAGGGTGATTGGTCACGTGCTGTCCTGACACCATTAAGCTAGAGCAGGGTGTCATCTGACATGAGGGACAATCAGTTGCCTAGCAAGTGATAAGATACATTTATCATGGTATTGAAATGGGTTGCAGGGTAAATAGGGCACCCAGCTTCAAACCTAGATGGTTAGATGAATGAAACTGGGGCATTATTTGAGACTTGTGCTTCTGTTTGAAGGTGCGGATAATCCCAATGTTCTGGACTTCTCTATAGCTTAACTGATAGGGATGTACTAAGATGAAGATGTTAAGATGTCGTTTATAGTTTTTATTATTCCCACTAACTATAGCGTAAACCTTCCTCCCTTAACTTATCAGATCACTTAATTGCTATTGGCGTATCATAAACTAAAAGAATTGCACTGTAAAGGGGACGCCGTCACTTGGCTGGCAATCACACCTATTTATCTAGGTCCTGATGTAGCTGCCAGTTGTGTAGAGAGTGTTGGCAAATGAGGCATAGAATTAAGATATGTACCCCAGTTTGATCATGAAAACTGAGATTTTAATTTTTAGTAAGCTTTGGATTTTCACAATATTACTGTCTCCATAGTACTGATTATCAAGGCTTAGAAAATCAATTTATTATTGCTGTGCATTCGTTTGAAAATATTCAAGTTCTAATGGACTAACGGTGGACTTTTCCATCTGCAAAATATACTGAATGACCAGAGGTGGCAGTGCAGCAAAAGAGAATTTGTCTGCGTTCTTGAGACCCAAAAAAATGCAAATCCTCAGCACTCTGCCATCCTTCATCAGTTTACATGGTAAGTCAAGCTCACGTTGAATACATTTGCTTGTCATTAAAAAAGTTCATAGCATCTGAGGGCCCTGAGTACCTTTTTAGTGGGGTCTTTGGCATGATTATATTTCTGTCAAGACTGTAGAAAAATGGATGACGTTACGGTGGTCATCATATTTTCATCAAAGACTTTGTCTCTAAAGCTGACAAAGCCTGTGTTAGATACCTGTGCTAATAATGTGTCCTCAGAGGACATTGCTGTCTTTAAGGCTGGAATGAGTTGCCTTAATTTGGAGCAATGGCGTGACTTTCTCATGGAGTGAAGCTCATTTGACCTGTTTCCCTGCACTCTGTATGTGGGACTCTGATACTCAAGATGGATTGCTGTTTAGGATACTCTGCAGTTTTGCAACTCCATCTCCTTTTCAAAAGGAGCTCAATGCTATCTCAGTACACTGCCTAGCCGCCTTGCAGTCATAATTAATGATAGTTACCTAGTGCATAATTGCTGGTGTCTCCTCCTCCTGTGTTTCCTCGTCACCCAGGGTGATTGGTCACGTGCTGTCCTGACACCATAAAGCTAGAGCAGGGTGTCATCTGACATGAGGGACAATCAGTTGCCTAGCAAGTGATAAGATAAATTTATCATGGTATTGAAATGGATTGCAGGGTAAATAGGGCACCCAGCTTAAAACCTAGATGGTTAGATGAATGAAACTGGGGCATTATTTGAGACTTGTGCATCTGTTTGAAGATGCGGATAATCACAATGTTCTGGACTTCTCTATAGCTTAACTTACAGGGATGTACTAAGATGAAGATGTTAAGATGTCGTTTATAGTTTTTATTATTCCCACTAACTATAGCGTAAACCTTCCTCCCTTAACTTATCAGATCACTTAATTGCTATTGGCGTATCATAAACTAAAAGAATTGCACTGTAAAGGGGACGCCGTCACTTGGCTGGCAATCACACCTACTTATCTAGGTCCTGATGTAGCTGCTAGTTGTGTAGAGAGTGTTAGCAAATGAGGCATAGAATTAAGATATGTACCCCAGTTTGATCATGAAAACTGAGATTTTAATTTTTAGTAAGCTTTGGATTTTCACAATATTACTGTCTCCATAGTACTGATTATCAAGGGTTAGAAAATCCATTTATTATTGCTGTGCATTTGTTTGAAAATATTCAAGTTCTAATGGACTAACGGTGGACTTTTCCATCTACAGAATATACAGAATGACCAGAGGTGGCAGTGCAGCAGAAGAGAATTTGTCTGCGTTCTTGAGACCCAAAAAAAAGCAAATCCTCAGCACTCTGCCATCCTTCATCAGTTTACATGGTAAGTCAAGCTCACGTTGAATACATTTGCTTGTCATTAAAAAAGTTCATAGCATCTGAGGGCCCTGAGTACCTTTTTAGTGGGGTCTTTGGCATGATTATATTTCTGTCAAGACTGTAGAAAAATGGATGACGTTACGGTGATCATCATATTTTCATCAAAGACTTTGTCTCTAAAGCTGACAAAGCCTGTGTTAGATACCTGTGCTAATAATGTGTCCTCAGAGGACATTGCTGTCTTTAAGGCTGGAATGAGTTGCCTTAATTTGGAGCAATGGCGTGACTTTCTCATGTAGTGAAGCTCATTTGACCTGTTTCCCTGCACTCTGTATGTGGGACTCTGATACTCCAGATGGATTGCTGTTTAGGATACTCTGCAGTTTTGCAACTCCATCTCCTTTTCAAAACGAGCTCAATGCTTTCTCAGTACACTGCCTAGCCGCCTTGCAGTCATAATTAATGATAGTTACCTAGTGCATAATTGCTGGTGTCTCCTCCTCCTGTGTTTCCTCGTCACCCAGGGTGATTGGTCACGTGCTGTCCTGACACCATAAAGCTAGAGCAGGGTGTCATCTGACATGAGGGACAATCAGTTGCCTAGCAAGTGATAAGATACATTTATCATGGTATTGAAATGGGTTGCAGGGTAAATAGGGCACCCAGCTTAAAACCTAGATGGTTAGATGAATGAAACTGGGGCATTATTTGAGACTTGTGCATCTGTTTGAAGGTGCGGAATATCACAATGTTCTGGACTTCTCTATAGCTTAACTGATAGGGATGTACTAAGATGAAGATGTTAAGATGTCGTTTATAGTTTTTATTATTCCCACTAACTATAGCGTAAACCTTCCTCCCTTAACTTATCAGATCACTTAATTGCTATTGGCGTATCATAAACTAAAAGAATTGCACTGTAAAGGGGACGCCGTCACTTGGCTGGCAATCACACCTACTTATCTAGGTCCTGATGTAGCTGCTAGTTGTGTAGAGAGTGTTGGCAAATGAGGCATAGAATTAAGATATGTACCCCAGTTTGATCATGAAAACTGAGATTTTAATTTTTAGTAAGCTTTGGATTTTCACAATATTACTGTCTCCATAGTACTGATTATCAAGGGTTAGAAAATCCATTTATTATTGCTGTGCATTTGTTTGAAAATATTCAAGTTCTAATGGACTAACGGTGGACTTTTCCATCTGCAGAATATACTGAATGACCAGAGGTGGCAGTGCAGCAGAAGAGATTTTGTCTGCGTTCCTGAGACCCCCAAAAAAAAAGCAAATTCTCAGCACTCTGCCATCCTTCATCAGTTTACATGGTAAGTCAAACTCACGTTGAATACATGTGCTTGTCATTAAAAAAGTTCATAGCATCTGAGGGCCCTGAGTACCTTTTAGGTGGGGTCTTCGGCATGATTATATTTCTGTCAAGACTGTAGAAAAATGGATGACGTTACGGTGATCATCATATTTTCATCAAAGACTTTGTCTCTAAAGCTGACAAAGCCTGTGTTAGATACCTGTGCTAATAATGTGTCCTCAGAGGACATTACTGTCTTTAAGGCTGGAATGAGTTGCCTTAATTTGGAGCAATGGCGTGACTTTCTCATGGAGTGAAGCTCATTTGACCTGTTTCCCTGCACTCTGTATGTGGGACTCTGATACTCCAGATGGATTGCTGTTTAGGATACTCTGCAGTTTTGCAACACCATCTCCTTTTCAAAAGGAGCTCAATGCTTTCTCAGTACACAGCCTAGCCACCTTGCAGTCATAATTAATTATAGTTACCTAGTGCATAATTGCTGATGTCTCCTCCTCCTGTGTTTCCTCGTCACCCAGGGTGATTGGTCACGTGCTGTCCTGACATCATAAAGCTAGAGCAGGGTGTCATCTGACATGAGGGACAATCAGTTGCCTAGCAAGTGATAAGATACATTTATCATGGTATTGAAATGGGTTGCAGGGTAAATAGGGCACCCAGCTTAAAACCTAGATGGTTAGATGAATGAAACTGGGGCATTATTTGAGACTTGTGCATCTGTTTGAAGGTGCGGATAATCACAATGTTCTGGACTTCTCTATAGCTTAACTGATAGGGATGTAGTAAGATGAAGATGCTAAGATGTCGTTTATAGTTTTTATGATTCCCACTAACTATAGCGTAAACCTTCCTCCCTTAACTTATCAGATCACTTAATTGCTATTGGCGTATCATAAACTAAAAGAATTGCACTCTAAAGGGGACGCCGTCACTTGGCTGGCATTCACACCTATTTATCTAGGTCCTGATGTAGCTGCTAGTTGTGTAGAGAGTGTTGGCAAATGAGGCATAGAATTAAGATATGTACCCCAGTTTGATCATGAAAACTGAGATTTTAATTTTTAGTAAGCTTTGGATTTTCACAATATTACTGTCTCCATAGTACTGATTATCAAGGCTTAGAAAATCCATTTATTATTGCTGTGCATTCGTTTGAAAATATTCAAGTTCTAATGGACTAACGGTGGACTTTTCCATCTACAGAATATACAGAATGACCAGAGGTGGCAGTGCAGCAGAAGAGAATTTGTCTGCGTTCTTGAGACCCAAAAAAAAGCAAATCCTCAGCACTCAGCCATCCTTCATCAGTTTACATGGTAAGTCAAGCTCACGTTGAATACATTTGCTTGTCATTAAAAAAGTTCATAGCATCTGAGGGCCCTGAGTACCTTTTTAGTGGGGTCTTTGGCATGATTATATTTCTGTCAAGACTGTAGAAAAATGGATGACGTTACGGTGATCATCATATTTTCATCAAAGACTTTGTCTCTAAAGCTGACAAAGCCTGTGTTAGATACCTGTGCTAATAATGTGTCCTCAGAGGACATTGCTGTCTTTAAGGCTGGAATGAGTTGCCTTAATTTGGAGCAATGGCGTGACTTTCTCATGTAGTGAAGCTCATTTGACCTGTTTCCCTGCACTCTGTATGTGGGACTCTGATACTCCAGATGGATTGCTGTTTAGGATACTCTGTAGTTTTGCAACTCCATCTCCTTTTCAAAAGGAGCTCAATGCTTTCTCAGTACACTGCCTAGCGGCCTTGCAGTCATAATTAATGATAGTTACCTAGTGAATAATTGCTGGTGTCTCCTCCTCCTGTGTTTCCTCGTCACCCAGGGTGATTGGTCACGTGCTGTCCTGACACCATAAAGGTAGAGCAGGGTGTCATCTGACATGAGGGACAATCAGTTGCCTAGCAAGTGATAAGATATATTTATCATGGTATTGAAATGGGTTGCAGGGTAAATAGGGCACCCAGCTTAAAACCTAGATGGTTAGATGAATGAAACTGGGGCATTATTTGAGACTTGTGCATCTGTTTGAAGGTGCGGATAATCACAATGTTCTGGACTTCTCTATAGCTTAACTGATAGGGATGTACTAAGATGAAGATGTTAAGATGTCGTTTATAGTTTTTATTATTCCCACTAACTATAGTGTAAACCTTCCTCCCTTAACTTATCAGATCACTTAATTGCTATTGGCGTATCATAACCTGAAAGAATTGCACTGAAAAGAGGACGCCTTCACTTGGATGTCAATCATACCTATTTATCTAGGTCCTGATGTAGCTGCTAGTTATGTAGAGAGTGTTGGCAAATGAGGCATAGAATTAAGATATGTACCCCAGTTTTATCATAAAAACTGAGATTTTAATTTTTATAAAGCTTTGGATTTTCACAATATTACTGTCTCCATAGTGCTGATTATCAAGGCTTAGAAAATCCAATTATTATTGCTGTGCATTCGTTTGAAAATATTCAAGTTCTAATGGACTAACGGTGGACTTTTCCATCTGCAGAATATACTGAATGACCAGAGGTGGCAGTGCAGAAGAAGAGAATTTGTCTGCGTTCCTGAGACCCCAAAAAAAAAAAAGCAAATCCTCAGCACTCAGCCATCCTTCATCAGTGTACATGGTAAGTCAAACTCACGTTGAATACATTTGCTTATCATTAAAAAAGTTCATAGCATCTGAGGGCCCTGAGTACCTTTTTAGTGGGGTCTTTGGCATGATTATATTTCTGTCAAGACTGTAGAAAAATGGATGACGTTACAGTGATCATCATATTTTCATCAAAGACTTTGTCTCTAAAGCTGACAAAGCCTGTGTTAGATACCTGTGCTAATAATGTGTCCTAGGAGGACATTGCTGTCTTTAAGGCTGGAATGAGCTGCCTTAATTTGGAGCAATGGCGTGACTTTCTCATGGAGTGAAGCTCATTTGACCTGTTTCCCTGCACTCTGTATGTGGGACTCTGATACTCCAGATGGATTGCTGGTTAGGATACTCTGCAGTTTTGCAACTCCATCTTCTTTTCAAAAGGAGCTCAATGCTTTCTCAGCACACTGCCTAGCCGCCTTGCAGTCATAATTAATTATAGTTACCTAGTGCATAATTGCTGGTGTCTCCTCCTCCTGTGTTTCCTCGTCACCCAGGGTGATTGGTCACGTGCTGTCCTGACACCATTAAGCTAGAGCAGGGTGTCATCTGACATGAGGGACAATCAGTTGCCTAGCAAGTGATAAGATACATTTATCATGGTATTGAAATGGGTTGCAGGGTAAATAGGGCACCCAACTTCAAACCTAGATGGTTAGATGAATGAAACTGGGGCATTATTTGAGACTTGTGCTTCTGTTTGAAGGTGCGGATAATCCCAATGTTCTGGACTTCTCTATAGCTTAACTGATAGGGATGTACTAAGATGAAGATGTTAAGATGTCGTTTATAGTTTTTATTATTCCCACTAACTATAGCGTAAACCTTCCTCCCTTAACTTATCAGATCACTTAATTGCTATTGGCGTATCATAAACTAAAAGAATTGCACTGTAAAGGGGACGCCGTCACTTGGCTGGCAATCACACCTATTTATCTAGGTCCTGATGTAGCTGCTAGTTGTGTAGAGAGTGTTGGCAAATGAGGCATAGAATTAAGATATGTACCCCAGTTTGATCATGAAAACTGAGATTTTAATTTTTAGTAAGCTTTGGATTTTCACAATATTACTGTCTCCATAGTACTGATTATCAAGGCTTAGAAAATCAATTTATTATTGCTGTGCATTCGTTTGAAAATATTCAAGTTCTAATGGACTAACGGTGGACTTTTCCATCTGCAAAATATACTGAATGACCAGAGGTGGCAGTGCAGCAAAAGAGAATTTGTCTGCGTTCTTGAGACCCAAAAAAATGCAAATCCTCAGCACTCTGCCATCCTTCATCAGTTTACATGGTAAGTCAAGCTCACGTTGAATACATTTGCTTGTCATTAAAAAAGTTCATAGCATCTGAGGGCCCTGAGTACCTTTTTAGTGGGGTCTTTGGCATGATTATATTTCTGTCAAGACTGTAGAAAAATGGATGACGTTACGGTGATCATCATATTTTCATCAAAGACTTTGTCTCTAAAGCTGACAAAGCCTGTGTTAGATACCTGTGCTAATAATGTGTCCTCAGAGGACATTGCTTTCTTTAAGGCTGGAATGAGTTGCCTTAATTTGGAGCGATGGCGTGACTTTCTCATGGAGTGAAGATCATTTGACCTGTTTCCCTGCACTCGTATGTGGGACTCTGATACTCCAGATGGATTGCTGTTTAGGATACTCTGCAGTTTTGCAACTCCATCTCCTTTTCAAAACGAGCTCAATGCTTTCTCAGTACACTGCCTAGCCGCCTTGCAGTCATAATTAATGATAGTTACCTAGTGCATAATTGCTGGTGTCTCCTCCTCCTGTGTTTCCTCGTCACCCAGGGTGATTGGTCACGTGCTGTCCTGACACCATAAAGCTAGAGCAGGGTGTCATCTGACATGAGGGACAATCAGTTGCCTAGCAAGTGATAAGATACATTTATCATGGTATTGAAATGGGTTGCAGGGTAAATAGGGCACCCAGCTTAAAACCTAGATGGTTAGATGAATGAAACTGGGGCATTATTTGAGACTTGTGCATCTGTTTGAAGGTGCGGAATATCACAATGTTCTGGACTTCTCTATAGCTTAACTGATAGGGATGTACTAAGATGAAGATGTTAAGATGTCGTTTATAGTTTTGTATTATTCCCACTAACTATAGCGTAAACCTTCCTCCCTTAACTTATCAGATCACTTAATTGCTATTGGCGTATCATAAACTAAAAGAATTGCACTCTAAAGGGGACGCCGTCACTTGGCTGGCAATCACACCTACTTATCTAGGTCCTGATGTAGCTGCTAGTTGTGTAGAGAGTGTTGGCAAATGAGGCATAGAATTAAGATATGTACCCCAGTTTGATCATGAAAACTGAGATTTTAATTTTTAGTAAGCTTTGGATTTTCACAATATTACTGTCTCCATAGTACTGATTATCAAGGGTTAGAAAATCCATTTATTATTGCTGTGCATTTGTTTGAAAATATTCAAGTTCTAATGGACTAACGGTGGACTTTTCCATCTGCAGAATATACTGAATGACCAGAGGTGGCAGTGCAGCAGAAGAGATTTTGCCTGCGTTCCTGAGACCCCCAAAAAAAAAGCAAATCCTCAGCACTCTGCCATCCTTCATCAGTTTACATGGTAAGTCAAACTCACGTTGAATACATGTGCTTGTCATTAAAAAAGTTCATAGCATCTGAGGGCCCTGAGTACCTTTTAGGTGGGGTCTTCGGCATGATTATATTTCTGTCAAGACTGTAGAAAAATGGATGACGTTACGGTGATCATCATATTTTCATCAAAGACTTTGTCTCTAAAGCTGACAAAGCCTGTGTTAGATACCTGTGCTAATAATGTGTCCTCAGAGGACATTACTGTCTTTAAGGCTGGAATGAGTTGCCTTAATTTGGAGCAATGGCGTGACTTTCTCATGGAGTGAAGCTCATTTGACCTGTTTCCCTGCACTCTGTATGTGGGACTCTGATACTCCAGATGGATTGCTGTTTAGGATACTCTGCAGTTTTGCAACACCATCTCCTTTTCAAAAGGAGCTCAATGCTTTCTCAGTACACAGCCTAGCCACCTTGCAGTCATAATTAATTATAGTTACCTAGTGCATAATTGCTGATGTCTCCTCCTCCTGTGTTTCCTCGTCACCCAGGGTGATTGGTCACGTGCTGTCCTGACATCATAAAGCTAGAGCAGGGTGTCATCTGACATGAGGGACAATCAGTTGCCTAGCAAGTGATAAGATACATTTATCATGGTATTGAAATGGGTTGCAGGGTAAATAGGGCACCCAGCTTAAAACCTAGATGGTTAGATGAATGAAACTGGGGCATTATTTGAGACTTGTGCATCTGTTTGAAGGTGCGGATAATCACAATGTTCTGGACTTCTCTATAGCTTAACTGATAGGGATGTAGTAAGATGAAGATGCTAAGATGTCGTTTATAGTTTTTATGATTCCCACTAACTATAGCGTAAACCTTCCTCCCTTAACTTATCAGATCACTTAATTGCTATTGGCGTATCATAAACTAAAAGAATTGCACTCTAAAGGGGACGCCGTCACTTGGCTGGCATTCACACCTATTTATCTAGGTCCTGATGTAGCTGCTAGTTGTGTAGAGAGTGTTGGCAAATGAGGCATAGAATTAAGATATGTACCCCAGTTTGATCATGAAAACTGAGATTTTAATTTTTAGTAAGCTTTGGATTTTCACAATATTACTGTCTCCATAGTACTGATTATCAAGGCTTAGAAAATCCATTTATTATTGCTGTGCATTCGTTTGAAAATATTCAAGTTCTAATGGACTAACGGTGGACTTTTCCATCTACAGAATATACAGAATGACCAGAGGTGGCAGTGCAGCAGAAGAGAATTTGTCTGCGTTCTTGAGACCCAAAAAAAAGCAAATCCTCAGCACTCAGCCATCCTTCATCAGTTTACATGGTAAGTCAAGCTCACGTTGAATACATTTGCTTGTCATTAAAAAAGTTCATAGCATCTGAGGGCCCTGAGTACCTTTTTAGTGGGGTCTTTGGCATGATTATATTTCTGTCAAGACTGTAGAAAAATGGATGACGTTACGGTGATCATCATATTTTCATCAAAGACTTTGTCTCTAAAGCTGACAAAGCCTGTGTTAGATACCTGTGCTAATAATGTGTCCTCAGAGGACATTGCTGTCTTTAAGGCTGGAATGAGTTGCCTTAATTTGGAGCAATGGCGTGACTTTCTCATGTAGTGAAGCTCATTTGACCTGTTTCCCTGCACTCTGTATGTGGGACTCTGATACTCCAGATGGATTGCTGTTTAGGATACTCTGTAGTTTTGCAACTCCATCTCCTTTTCAAAAGGAGCTCAATGCTTTCTCAGTACACTGCCTAGCGGCCTTGCAGTCATAATTAATGATAGTTACCTAGTGAATAATTGCTGGTGTCTCCTCCTCCTGTGTTTCCTCGTCACCCAGGGTGATTGGTCACGTGCTGTCCTGACACCATAAAGGTAGAGCAGGGTGTCATCTGACATGAGGGACAATCAGTTGCCTAGCAAGTGATAAGATATATTTATCATGGTATTGAAATGGGTTGCAGGATAAATAGGGCACCCAGCTTAAAACCTAGATAGTTAGATGAATGAAACTGGGGCATTATTTGAGACTTGTGCATCTGTTTGAAGGTGCGGATTATCACAATGTTCTGGACTTCTCTATAGCTTAACTGATAGGGATGTACTAAGATGAAGATGTTAAGATGTCGTTTATAGTTTTTATTATTCCCACTAACTATAGCGTAAACCTTCCTCCCTTAACTTATCAGATCACTTAATTGCTATTGGCGTATCATAACCTAAAAGAATTGCACTGAATAGGGGACGCCTTCACTTGGCTGGCAATCACACCTATTTATCTAGGTCCTGATGTAGCTGCTAGTTCTGTAGAGAGTGTTGGCAAATGAGGCATAAAATTAAGATATGTACCCAAGTTTTATCTTGAAAACTGAGATTTTAACTTTTAGCAAGCTTTGGATTTTCACAATATTACTGTCTCCATAGTACTGATTATCAAGGCTTAGAAAATCCATTTATTATTGCTGTGCATTCGTTTGAAAATATTCAGGTTCTAATGGACTAACGGTGGACTTTTCCATCTGCAGAATATACTGAATGACCAGAGGTGGCAGTGCAGCAGAAGAGAATTTGTCTGCCTTCCTGATACCAAAAAAAAATAAGCAATTCCTCAGCACTCTGCCATCCTTCATCAGTTTACATGGTAAGTCAAACTCACGTTGAATACATTTGCTTGTCATTAAAAAAGTTCATAGCATCTGAGGGCCCTGAGTACCTTTTTAGTGGGGTCTTTAGCATGATTATATTTCTGTCAAGACTGTAGAAAAATGGATGACGTTACGGTGATCATCATATTTTCATCAAAGACTTTGTCTCTAAAGCTGACAAAGCCTGTGTTAGATACCTGTGCTAATAACGTGTCCTCAGAGGACATTGCTGTCTTTAAGGCTGGAATGAGTTGCCTTAATTTGGAGCAATGGCGTGACTTTCTCATGGAGTGAAGCTCATTTGACCTGTTTCCCTGCACTCTGTATGTGGGACTCTGATACTCCAGATGGATTGCTGTTTAGGATACTCTGCAGTTTTGCAACTCCATCTCCTTTTCAAAAGGAGCTCAATGCTTTCTCAGTACACTGCCTAGCCGCCTTGCAGTCATAATTATTTATAGTTACCTAGTGCATAATTGCTGGTGTCTCCTCCTCCTGTGTTTCCTCGTCACCCAGGGTGATTGGTCACGTGCTGTCCTGACATCATAAAGCTAGAGCAGGGTGTCATCTGACATGAGGGACAATCAGTTTCCTAGCAAGTGATAAGATACATTTATCATGGTATTGAAATGGGTTGCAGGGTAAATAGGGCACCCAGCTTAAAACCTAGATGGTTAGATGAATGAAACTGGGGCATTATTTGAGACTTGTGCATCTGTTTGAAGGTGCGGATAATCACAATGTTCTGGACTTCTCTATAGCTTAACTGATAGGGATGTACTAATATGAAGATGTTAAGATGTCGTTTATAGTTTTTATTATTCCCACTAACTATAGCGTAAACCTTCCTCCCTTAACTGATCAGATCACTTAATTGCTATTGGCGTATCATAAACTAAAAGAATTGCACTGTAAAGGGGACGCCGTCACTTGGCTGGCAATCACACCTATTTATCTAGGTCCTGATGTAGATGCTAGTTGTGTAGAGAGTGTTGGCAAATGAGGCATAGAATTAAGATATGTACCCCAGTTTGATCATGAAAACTGAGATTTTAACTTTTAGTAAGCTTTGGATTTTCACAATATTACTGTCTCCATAGTACTGATTATCAAGGCTTAGAAAATCCATTTATTATTGCTGTGCATTCGTTTGAAAATATTCACGTTCTAATGGACTAACGGTGGACTTTTCCATCTGCAGAATATACTGAATGACCAGAGGTGGCAGTGCAGCAGAAGAGAATTTGTCTGCCTTCCTGATACCAAAAAAAATAAGCAATTCCTCAGCACTCTGCCATCCTTCATCAGTTTACATGGTAAGTCAAACTCACGTTGAATACATTTGCTTGTCATTAAAAAAGTTCATAGCATCTGAGGGCCCTGAGTACCTTTTTAGTGGGGTCTTTAGCATGATTATATTTCTGTCAAGACTGTAGAAAAATGGATGACGTTACGGTGATCATCATATTTTCATCAAAGACTTTGTCTCTAAAGCTGACAAAGCCTGTGTTAGATACCTGTGCTAATAATGTGTCCTCAGAGGACATTACTGTCTTTAAGGCTTGAATGAGTTGCCTTAATTTGGAGCAATGGCGTGACTTTCTCATGGAGTGAAGCTCATTTGACCTGTTTCCCTGCACTCTGTATGTGGGACTCTGATACTCCAGATGGATTGCTGTTTAGGATACTCTGCGGTCTTGCCACTCCATCCCATTTTCAAAAGGAGCCCAATGCTTACTCAGTACACCGCCTAGCCGCCTTGCAGTCATAAATAATTATAGTTACCTAGTGCATAATTGCTGGTGTCTCCTCCTCCTGTGTTTCCTCGTCACCCAGGGTGATTGGTCACGTGCTGTCCTGACATCATAATAAACCTAGAGCAGGGTGTCATCTCACATGAGGGACAGTCAGTTGCCTAGCAAGCGCTAAGATACATTTATCATGGTATTGAAATGGGTTGCAGGATAAATAGGGCACCCAGCTTAAAACCTAGATAGTTAGATGAATGAAACTGGGGCATTATTTGAGACTTGTGCATCTGTTTGAAGGTGCGGATCATCACAATGTTCTGGACTTCTCTATAGCTTAACTGATAGGGATGTACTAAGATGAAGATGTTAAGATGTCGTTTATAGTTTTTATTATTCCCACTAACTATAGCGTAAACCTTCCTCCCTTAACTTATCAGATCACTTAATTGCTATTGGCGTATCATAACCTAAAAGAATTGCACTGAATAGGGGACGCCTTCACTTGGCTGGCAATCACACCTATTTATCTAGGTCCTGATGTAGCTGCTAGTTCTGTAGAGAGTGTTGGCAAATGAGGCATAAAATTAAGATATGTACCCAAGTTTTATCTTGAAAACTGAGAGTTTAATTTTTAGTAAGCTTTGGATTTTCACAATATTACTGTCTCCATAGTACTGATTATCAAGGCTTAAAAAATCCATTTATTATTGCTGTGCATTCGTTTGAAAATATTCAAGTTCTAATTGACTAACGGTGGACTTTTCCATCTGCAGAATATACTGAATGACCAGAGGTGGCAGTGCAGCAGAAGAGAATTTGTCTGCCTTCCTGATACCAAAAAAAAATAAGCAATTCCTCAGCACTCTGCCATCCTTCATCAGTTTACATGGTAAGTCAAACTCACGTTGAATACATTTGCTTGTCATTAAAAAAGTTCATAGCATCTGACGGCCCTGAGTACCTTTTTAGTGGGGTCTTCGGCATGATTATATTTCTGTCAAGACTGTAGAAAAATGGATGACGTTACGGTGATCATCATATTTTCATCAAAGACTTTGTCTCTAAAGCTGACAAAGCCTGTGTTAGATACCTGTGCTAATAACGTGTCCTCAGAGGACATTGCTGTCTTTAAGGCTGGAATGAGTTGCCTTAATTTGGAGCAATGGCGTGACTTTCTCATGGAGTGAAGCTCATTTGACCTGTTTCCCTGCACTCTGTATGTGGGACTCTGATACTCCAGATGGATTGCTGTTTAGGATACTCTGCAGTTTTGCAACTCCATCTCCTTTTCAAAAGGAGCTCAATGCTTTCTCAGTACACTGCCTAGCCGCCTTGCAGTCATAATTATTTATAGTTACCTAGTGCATAATTGCTGGTGTCTCCTCCTCCTGTGTTTCCTCGTCACCCAGGGTGATTGGTCACGTGCTGTCCTGACATCATAAAGCTAGAGCAGGGTGTCATCTGACATGAGGGACAATCAGTTTCCTAGCAAGTGATAAGATACATTTATCATGGTATTGAAATGGGTTGCAGGGTAAATAGGGCACCCAGCTTAAAAACTAGATGGTTAGATGAATGAAACTGGGGCATTATTTGAGACTTGTGCATCTGTTTGAAGGTGCGGATAATCACAATGTTCTGGACTTCTCTATAGCTTAACTGATAGGGATGTACTAATATGAAGATGTTAAGATGTCGTTTATAGTTTTTATTAGTCCCACTAACTATAGCGTAAACCTTCCTCCCTTAACTGATCAGATCACTTAATTGCTATTGGCGTATCATAAACTAAAAGAATTGCACTGTAAAGGGGACGCCGTCACTTGGCTGGCAATCACACCTATTTATCTAGGTCCTGATGTAGATGCTAGTTGTGTAGAGAGTGTTGGCAAATGAGGCATAGAATTAAGATATGTACCCCAGTTTGATCATGAAAACTGAGATTTTAATTTTTAGTAAGCTTTGGATTTTCACAATATTACTGTCTCCATAGTACTGATTATCAAGGCTTAGAAAATCTATTTATTATTACTGTGCATTCGTTTAAAAATATTCAAGTTCGAATGGACTAACGGTGGACTTTTCCATCTGCAGAATATACTGAATGACCAGAGGTGGCAGTGCAGCAGAAGAGAATTTGTCTGCCTTCCTGATACCAAAAAAAAATAAGCAAATCCTCAGCACTCTGCCATCCTTCATCAGTTTACATGGTAAGTCAAAGTCACGTTGAATACATTTGCTTGTCATTAAAAAAGTTCATAGCATCTGACGGCCCTGAGTACCTTTTTAGTGGGGTCTTTGGCATGATTATATTTCTGTCAAGACAGTAGAAAAATGGATGACGTTACGGTGATCATCATATTTTCATCAAAGACTTTGTCTCTAAAGCCGACAAAGGCTGTGTTAGATACCTGTGCTAATAATGTGTCCTCAGAGGACATTACTGTCTTTAAGGCCGGAATGAGTTGCCTTAATTTGGAACAATGGCGTGACTTTCTCATGGAGTGAAGCTCATTTGACCTGTTTCCCTGCACTCTGTATGTGGGACTTTGATACTCCAGATGGATTACTGTTTAGGATACTCTGCAGTTTTGCAACTCCATCTTCTTTTCAAAAGGAGCTCAATGCTTTCTCAGTACACTGCCTAGCCGCCTTGCAGTCATAAATAATTATAGTTACCTACTGCATAATTGCTGATGTCTCCTCCTCCTGTGTTTCCTCGTCACCCAGGGTGATTGGTCACGTGCTGTCCTGACATCATAAAGCTAGAGCAGGGTGTCATCTCACATGAGGGACAGTCAGTTGCCTAGCAAGCGCTAAGATACATTTATCATGGTATTGAAATGGGTTGCAGGATAAATAGGGCACCCAGCTTAAAACCTAGATAGTTAGATGAATGAAACTGGGGCATTATTTGAGACTTGTGCATCTGTTTGAAGGTGTGGATTATCACAATGTTCTGGACTTCTCTATAGCTTAACTGATAGGGATGTACTAAGATGAAGATGTTAAGATGTCGTTTATAGTTTTTATTATTCCCACTAACTATAGCGTAAACCTTCCTCCCTTAACTTATCAGATCACTTAATTGCTATTGGCGTATCATAACCTAAAAGAATTGCACTATAAAGGGGAAGCCTTCACTTGGCTGGCAATCACACCTATTTATCTAGGTCCTGATGTAGCTGCTAGTTGTATAGAGAGTGTTGGCAAATGAGGCATAGAATTAAGATATGTACCCCAGTTTTATCTTGAAAACTGAGATTTTAATTTTTAGTAAGCTTTGGATTTTCACAATATTACTGTCTCCATAGTACTGATTATCAAGGCTTAGAAAATCTATTTATTATTACTGTGCATTCGTTTAAAAATATTCAAGTTCTAATGGACTAACGGTGGACTTTTCCATCTGCAGAATATACTGAATGACCAGAGGTGGCAGTGCAGCAGAAGAGAATTTGTCTGCGTTCCTGAGACCCAAAAAAAAAAGCAAATCCTCAGCACTCTGCCATCCTTCATCAGTTTACATGGTAAGTCAAACTCACGTTGAATACATTTGCTTGTCATTAAAAAAGTTCATAGCATCTGACGGCCCTGAGTACCTTTTTAGTGGGGTCTTTCGCATGATTATATTTCTGTCAAGACAGTAGAAAAATGGATGACGTTACGGTGATCATCATATTTTCATCAAAGACTTTGTCTCTAAAGCTGACAAAGCCTGTGTTAGATACCTGTACTAATAATGTGTCCTCAGAGGACATTACTGTCTTTAAGGCTGGAATGAGTTGCCTTAATTTGGAGCAATGGCGTGACTTTCTCATGGAGTGAAGCTCATTTGACCTGTTTCCCTGCACTCTGTATGTGGGACTTTGATACTCCAGATGGATTGCTGTTTAGGATACTCTGCGGTCTTCCCACTCCATCCCATTTTCAAAAGGAGCCCAATGCTTACTCAGTACACCGCCTAGCCACCTTGCAGTCATAAATAATTATAGTTACCTAGTGCATAATTGCTGATGTCTCCTCCTCCTGTGTTTCCTCGTCACCCAGGGTGATTGGTCAAGTGCTGTCCTGACATCATAAAGCTAGAGCAGGGTGTCATCTGACATGAGGGACAATCAGTTGCCTAGCAAGTGATAAGATAAATTTATCATGGTATTAAAATGGGTTGCAGGGTAAATAGGGCACCCAGCTTAAAACCTAGATGGTTAGATGAATGAAACTGGGGCATTATTTGAGACTTGTGCATCTGTTTGAAGGTGCGGATAATCACAATGTTCTGGACTTCTATATAGCTTAACTGATAGGGATGTACTAAGATGAAGATGTTAAGATGTCGTTTATAGTTTTTATTATTCCCACTAACTATAGCGTAAACCTTCCTCCCTTAACTTATCAGATCACTTAATTGCTATTGGCGTATCATAACCTAAAAGAATTGCACTGAAAAGGGGACGCCTTCACTTGGCTGGCAATCACACCTATTTATCTAGGTCCTGATGTAGCTGCTAGTTGTGTAGAGAGTGTTGGCAAATGAGGCATAGAATTGAGATATGTACCCCAGTTTTATCTTGAAAACTGAGATTTTAATTTTTAGTAAGCTTTGGATTTTCACAATATTACTGTCTCCATAGTACTGATTATCAAGGCTTAGAAAATCTATTTATTATTACTGTGCATTCGTTTAAAAATATTCAAGTTCTAATGGACTAACGGTGGAATTTTCCATCTGCAGAATATACCGAATGACCAGAGGTGGCAGTGCAGCAGAAGAGAATTTGTCTGCGTTCCTGAGACCCAAAAAAAAAGCAAATCCTCAGCACTCTGCCATCCTTCATCAGTTTACATGGTAAGTCAAACTCACGTTGAATACATTTGCTTGTCATTAAAAAAGTTCATAGCATCTGACGGCCCTGAGTACCTTTTAAGTGGGGTCTTTGGCATGATTATATTTCTGTCAAGACAGTAGAAAAATGGATGACGTTACGGTGATCATCATATTTTCATCAAAGACTTTGTCTCTAAAGTTGACAAAGCCTGTGTTAGATACCTGTGCTAATAATGTGTCCTCAGAGGACATTACTGTCTTTAAGGCTGGAATGAGTTGCCTTAATTTGGAGCAATGGCGATACTTTCTCATGGAGTGAAGCTCATTTGACCTGTTTCCCTGCACTCTGTATGTGGGACTTTGATACTCCAGATGGATTGCTGTTTAGGATACTCTGCGGTCTTCCCACTCCATCCCATTTTCAAAAGGAGCCCAATGCTTACTCAGTGCACCGCCTAGCCGCCTTGCAGTCATAAATAATTATAGTTACCTTGTGCATAATTGCTGATGTCTCCTCCTCCTGTGTTTCCTCGTCACCCAGGGTGATTGGTCACGTGCTGTCCTGACATCATAAAGCTAGAGCAGGGTGTCATCTGACATGAGGGACAATCAGTTGCCTAGCAAGTGATAAGATAAATTTATCATGGTATTGAAATGGGTTGCAGGGTAAATAGGGCACCCAGCTTAAAACCTAGATGGTTAGATGAATGAAACTGGGGCATTATTTGAGACTTGTGCATCTGTTTGAAGGTGCGGATAATCACAATGTTCTGGACTTCTCTATAGCTTAACTGATAGGGATGTACTAAGATGAAGATGTTAAGATGTCGTTTATAGTTTTTATTATTCTCACTAACTATAGCGTAAACCTTCCTCCCTTAACTTATCAGATCACTTAATTGCTATTGGCGTATCATAACCTAAAAGAATTGCACTGAAAAGGGGACGCCTTCACTTGGCTGGCAATCACACCTATTTATCTAGGTCCTGATGTAGCTGCTAGTTGTGTAGAGAGTGTTGGCAAATGAGGCATAGAATTAGGATACGTACCCCAGTTTTATCATGAAAACTGAGATTTTAATTTTTAGTAAGCTTTGGATTTTCACAATATTACTGTCTCCATAGCACTGATTATCAAGGCTTAGAAAATCCATTTATTATTGCTCTGCATTCGTTTGAAAATATTCAAGTTCTAATGGACTAACGGTGGACTTTTCCATCTGCAGAATATACTGAATGACCAGAGGTGGCAGTGCAGCAGAAGAGAATTTGTCTGCGTTCCTGAGACCCAAAAAATAAAGCAATTCCTCAGCACTCTGCCATCCTTTATCAGTTTACATGGTAAGTCAAACTCACGTTGAATACATTTGCTTGTCATTAAAAAAGTTCATAGCATCTGAGGGCCCTGAGTACCTTTTTAGTGGGGTCTTTGGCATGATTATATTTCTGTCAAGACTGTAGAAAAATGGATGACGTTACGGTGATCATCATATTTTCATCAAAGACTTTGTCTCTAAAGCTGACAAAGCCTGTGTTAGATACCTGTGCTAATAATGTGTCCTCAGAGGACATTACTGTCTTTAAGGCTGGAATGAGTTGCCTTAATTTGGAGCAATGGCGTGACTTTCTCATGGAGTGAAGCTCATTTGACCTGTTTCCCTGCACTCTGTATGTGGGACTCTGATACTCCAGATGGATTGCTGTTTAGGATACTCTGCGGTCTTGCCACTCCATCCCATTTTCAAAAGGAGCCCAATGCTTACTCAGTACACCGCCTAGCCGCCTTGCAGTCATAAATAATTATAGTTACCTAGTGCATAATTGCTGGTGTCTCCTCCTCCTGTGTTTCCTCGTCACCCAGGGTGATTGGTCACGTGCTGTCCTGACATCATAAAGCTAGAGCAGGGTGTCATCTCACATGAGGGACAGTCAGTTGCCTAGCAAGCGCTAAGATACATTTATCATGGTATTGAAATGGGTTGCAGGATAAATAGGGCACCCAGCTTAAAACCTAGATAGTTAGATGAATGAAACTGGGGCATTATTTGAGACTTGTGCATCTGTTTGAAGGTGCGGATTATCACAATGTTCTGGACTTCTCTATAGCTTAACTGATAGGGATGTACTAAGATGAAGATGTTAAGATGTCGTTTATAGTTTTTATTATTCTCACTAACTATAGCGTAAACCTTCCTCCCTTAACTTATCAGATCACTTAATTGCTATTGGCGTATCATAACCTAAAAGAATTGCACTGAAAAGGGGACGCCTTCACTTGGCTGGCAATCACACCTATTTATCTAGGTCCTGATGTAGCTGCTAGTTGTGTAGAGAGTGTTGGCAAATGAGGCATAGAATTAGGATACGTACCCCAGTTTTATCATGAAAACTGAGATTTTAATTTTTAGTAAGCTTTGGATTTTCACAATATTACTGTCTCCATAGCACTGATTATCAAGGCTTAGAAAATCCATTTATTATTGCTCTGCATTCGTTTGAAAATATTCAAGTTCTAATGGACTAACGGTGGACTTTTCCATCTGCAGAATATACTGAATGACCAGAGGTGGCAGTGCAGCAGAAGAGAATTTGTCTGCGTTCCTGAGACCCAAAAAATAAAGCAATTCCTCAGCACTCTGCCATCCTTTATCAGTTTACATGGTAAGTCAAACTCACGTTGAATACATTTGCTTGTCATTAAAAAAGTTCATAGCATCTGAGGGCCCTGAGTACCTTTTTAGTGGGGTCTTTGGCATGATTATATTTCTGTCAAGACTGTAGAAAAATGGATGACGTTACGGTGATCATCATATTTTCATCAAAGACTTTGTCTCTAAAGCTGACAAAGCCTGTGTTAGATACCTGTGCTAATAATGTGTCCTCAGAGGACATTACTGTCTTTAAGGCTGGAATGAGTTGCCTTAATTTGGAGCAATGGCGTGACTTTCTCATGGAGTGAAGCTCATTTGACCTGTTTCCCTGCACTCTGTATGTGGGACTCTGATACTCCAGATGGATTGCTGTTTAGGATACTCTGCGGTCTTGCCACTCCATCCCATTTTCAAAAGGAGCCCAATGCTTACTCAGTACACCGCCTAGCCGCCTTGCAGTCATAAATAATTATAGTTACCTAGTGCATAATTGCTGGTGTCTCCTCCTCCTGTGTTTCCTCGTCACCCAGGGTGATTGGTCACGTGCTGTCCTGACATCATAAAGCTAGAGCAGGGTGTCATCTCACATGAGGGACAGTCAGTTGCCTAGCAAGCGCTAAGATACATTTATCATGGTATTGAAATGGGTTGCAGGATAAATAGGGCACCCAGCTTAAAACCTAGATAGTTAGATGAATGAAACTGGGGCATTATTTGAGACTTGTGCATCTGTTTGAAGGTGCGGATTATCACAATGTTCTGGACTTCTCTATAGCTTAACTGATAGGGATGTACTAAGATGAAGATGTTAAGATGTCGTTTATAGTTTTTATTATTCTCACTAACTATAGCGTAAACCTTCCTCCCTTAACTTATCAGATCACTTAATTGCTATTGGCGTATCATAACCTAAAAGAATTGCACTGAAAAGGGGACGCCTTCACTTGGCTGGCAATCACACCTATTTATCTAGGTCCTGATGTAGCTGCTAGTTGTGTAGAGAGTGTTGGCAAATGAGGCATAGAATTAGGATACATACCCCAGTTTTATCATGAAAACTGAGATTTTAATTTTTAGTAAGCTTTGGATTTTCACAATATTACTGTCTCCATAGCACTGATTATCAAGGCTTAGAAAATCCATTTATTATTGCTCTGCATTCGTTTAAAAATATTCAGGTTCTAATGGACTAACAGTGGACTTTTCCATCTGCAGAATATACTGAATGACCAGAGGTGGCAGTGCAGCAGAAGAGAATTTGTCTGCGTTCCTGAGACCCAAAAAAAAAAGCAAATCCTCAGCACTCTGCCATCCTTCATCAGTTTACATGGTAAGTCAAACTCACGTTGAATACATTTGCTTGTCATTAAAAAAGTTCATAGCATCTGACGGCCCTGAGTACCTTTTTAGTGGGGTCTTTGGCATGATTATATTTCTGTCAAGACAGTAGAAAAATGGATGACGTTACGGTGATCATCATATTTTCATCAAAGACTTTGTCTCTAAAGCTGACAAAGCCTGTGTTAGATACCTGTGCTAATAATGTGTCCTCAGAGGACATTACTGTCTTTAAGGCCGGAATGAGTTGCCTTAATTTGGAGCAATGGCGTGACTTTCTCATGGAGTGAAGCTCATTTGACCTGTTTCCCTGCACTCTGTATGTGGGACTTTGATACTCCAGATAGATTGCTGTTTAGGATACTCTGCGGTCTTCCCACTCTATCCCATTTTCAAAAGGAGCCCAATGCTTACTCAGTACACCGCCTTGCAGTCATAAATAATTATAGTTACCTAGTGCATAATTGCTGATGTCTCCTCCTCCTGTGTTTCCTCGTCACCCGGGGTGATTGGTCACGTGCTGTCCTGACATCATAAAGCTAGAGCAGGGTGTCATCTCACATGAGGGACAGTCAGTTGCCTAGCAAGCGCTAAGATACATTTATCATGGTATTGAAATGGGTTGCAGGATAAATAGGGCACCCAGCTTAAAACCTAGATAGTTAGATGAATGAAACTGGGGCATTATTTGAGACTTGTGCATCTGTTTGAAGGTGCGGATTATCACAATGTTCTGGACTTCTCTATAGCTTAACTGATAGGGATGTACTAAGATGAAGATGTTAAGATGTCGTTTATAGTTTTTATTATTCCCACTGACTATAGCGTAAACCTTCCTCCCTTAACTTATCAGATCACTTAATTGCTATTGGCGTATCATAACCTAAAAGAATTGCACTGAAAAGGGGACGCCTTCACTTGGCTGGCAATCACACCTATTTATCTAGGTCCTGATGTAGCTGCTAGTTGTGTAGAGAGTGTTGGCAAATGAGGCATAGAATTAGGATATGTACCCCAGTTTTATCATGAAAACTGAGATTTTAATTTTTAGTAAGCTTTGGATTTTCACAATATTACTGTCTCCATAGTACTGATTATCAAGGCTTAGAAAATCCATTTATTATTGCTGTGCATTCATTTGAAAATATTCAGGTTCTAATGGACTAACGGTGGACTTTTCCATCTGCAGAATATACTGAATGACCAGAGGTGGCAGTGCAGCAGAAGAGAATTTGTCTGCGTTCCTGAGACCCAAAAAATAAAGCAATTCCTCAGCACTCTGCCATCCTTCTTCAGTTTACATGGTAAGTCAAACTCACGTTGAATACATTTGCTTGTCATTAAAAAAGTTCATAGCATTCGAGGGCCCTGAGTACCTTTTTAGTGGGGTCTTTGGCATGATTATATTTCTGTCAAGACTGTAGAAAAATGGATGACGTTACGGTGATCATCATATTTTCATCAAAGACTTTGTCTCTTAAGCTCACAAAGCCTGTGTTAGATACCTGTGCTAATAATGTGTCCTCAGAGGACATTACTGTCTTTAAGGCTGGAATGAGTTGCCTTAATTTGGAGCAATGGCGTGACTTTCTCATGGAGTGAAGCTCATTTGACCTGTTTCCCTGCACTCTGTATGTGGGACTCTGATACTCCAGATGGATTGCTGTTTAGGATACTCTGCGGTCTTGCCACTCCATCCCATTTTCAAAAGGAGCCCAATGCTTACTCAGTACACCGCCTAGCCGCCTTGCAGTCATAAATAATTATAGTTACCTACTGCATAATTGCTGATGTCTCCTCCTCCTGTGTTTCCTCGTCACCCAGGGTGATTGGTCACGTGCTGTCCTGACATCATAAAGCTAGAGCAGGGTGTCATCTCACATGAGGGACAGTCAGTTGCCTAGCAAGCGCTAAGATACATTTATCATGGTATTGAAATGGGTTGCAGGATAAATAGGGCACCCAGCTTAAAACCTAGATAGTTAGATGAATGAAACTGGGGCATTATTTGAGACTTGTGCATCTGTTTGAAGGTGCGGATTATCACAATTTTCTGGAATTCTCTATAGCTTAACTGATAGGGATGTACTAAGATGAAGATGTTAAGATGTCGTTTATAGTTTTTATTATTCCCACTAACTATAGCGTAAACCTTCCTCCCTTAACTTATCAGATCACTTAATTGCTATTGGCGTATCATAACCTAAACGAATTGCACTGAAAAGGGGACGCCTTCACTTGGCTAGCAATCACACCTATTTATCTAGGTCCTGATGTAGCTGCTAGTTGTGTAGAGAGTGTTGGCAAATGAGGCATAGAATTAAGATATGTACCCAAGTTTTATTTTGAAAACTGAGATTTTAATTTTTAGTAAGCTTTGGATTTTCACAATATTACTGTCTCCATAGTACTGATTATCAAGGCTTAGAAAATCTATTTATTATTACTGTGCATTCATTTAAAAATATTCAAGTTCTAATGGACTAACGGTGGACTTTTCCATCTGCAGAATATACTGAATGACCAGAGGTGACAGTGCAGCAGAAGAGAATTTGTCTGCGTTCCTGAGACCCCAAAAAAAAAGCAAATCCTCAGCACTCTGCCATCCTTCATCAGTTTACATGGTAAGTCAAACTCAGGTTGAATACATTTGCTTGTCATTAAAAAAGTATATAGCATCTGACAGCCCTGAGTACCTTTTTAGTGGGGTCTTTGGCATGATTATATTTCTGTCAAGACAGTAGAAAAATGGATGACGTTACGGTGATCATCATATTTTCATCAAAGACTTTGTCTCTAAAGCTGACAAAGCCTGTGTTAGATACCTGTGCTAATAATGTGTCCTCAGAGGACATTACTGTCTTTAAGGCCGGAATGAGTTGCCTTAATTTGGAGTAATGGCGTGACTTTCTCATGGAGTGAAGCTCATTTGACCTGTTTCCCTGCACTCTGTATGTGGGACTTTGATACTCCAGATGGATTGCTGTTTAGGATACTCTGCGGTCTTCCCACTCTATCCCATTTTCAAAAGGAGCCCAATGCTTACTCAGTACACCGCCTAGCCGCCTTGCAGTCATAAATAATTATAGTTACCTAGTGTATAATTGCTGATGTCTCCTCCTCCTGTGTTTCCTCGTCACCCAGGGTGATTGGTCACGTGCTGTCCTGACATCATAAAGCTAGAGCAGGGTGTCATCTGACATGAGGGGCAATCAGTTGCCTAGCAAGTGATAAGATACATTTATCATGGTATTGAAATGGATTGCAGGGTAAATAGGGCACCCAGCTTAAAACCTAGATGGTTAGATGAATGAAACTGGGGCATTATTTGAGACTTGTGCATCTGTTTGAAGGTGCGGATAATCACAATGTTCTGGACTTCTCTATAGCTTAACTGATAGGGATGTACTAAGATGAAGATGTTAAGATGTCGTTTATAGTTTTTATTATTCCCACTGACTATAGCGTAAACCTTCCTCCCTTAACTTATCAGATCACTTAATTGCTATTGGCGTATCATAACCTAAAAGAATTGCACTGAAAAGGGGACGCCTTCACTTGGCTGGCAATCACACCTATTTATCTAGGTCCTGATGTAGCTGCTAGTTGTGTAGAGAGTGTTGGCAAATGAGGCATAGAATTAGGATATGTACCCCAGTTTTATCATGAAAACTGAGATTTTAATTTTTAGTAAGCTTTGGATTTTCACAATATTACTGTCTCCATAGTACTGATTATCAAGGCTTAGAAAATCCATTTATTATTGCTGTGCATTCATTTGAAAATATTCAGGTTCTAATGGACTAACGGTGGACTTTTCCATCTGCAGAATATACTGAATGACCAGAGGTGGCAGTGCAGCAGAAGAGAATTTGTCTGCGTTCCTGAGACCCAAAAAATAAAGCAATTCCTCAGCACTCTGCCATCCTTCTTCAGTTTACATGGTAAGTCAAACTCACGTTGAATACATTTGCTTGTCATTAAAAAAGTTCATAGCATTCGAGGGCCCTGAGTACCTTTTTAGTGGGGTCTTTGGCATGATTATATTTCTGTCAAGACTGTAGAAAAATGGATGACGTTACGGTGATCATCATATTTTCATCAAAGACTTTGTCTCTAAAGCTCACAAAGCCTGTGTTAGATACCTGTGCTAATAATGTGTCCTCAGAGGACATTACTGTCTTTAAGGCTGGAATGAGTTGCCTTAATTTGGAGCAATGGCGTGACTTTCTCATGGAGTGAAGCTCATTTGACCTGTTTCCCTGCACTCTGTATGTGGGACTCTGATACTCCAGATGGATTGCTGTTTAGGATACTCTGCGGTCTTGCCACTCCATCCCATTTTCAAAAGGAGCCCAATGCTTACTCAGTACACCGCCTAGCCGCCTTGCAGTCATAAATAATTATAGTTACCTACTGCATAATTGCTGATGTCTCCTCCTCCTGTGTTTCCTCGTCACCCAGGGTGATTGGTCACGTGCTGTCCTGACATCATAAAGCTAGAGCAGGGTGTCATCTCACATGAGGGACAGTCAGTTGCCTAGCAAGCGCTAAGATACATTTATCATGGTATTGAAATGGGTTGCAGGATAAATAGGGCACCCAGCTTAAAACCTAGATAGTTAGATGAATGAAACTGGGGCATTATTTGAGACTTGTGCATCTGTTTGAAGGTGCGGATTATCACAATGTTCTGGACTTCTCTATAGCTTAACTGATAGGGATGTACTAAGATGAAGATGTTAAGATGTCGTTTATAGTTTTTATTATTCCCACTAACTATAGCGTAAACCTTCCTCCCTTAACTTATCAGATCACTTAATTGCTATTGGCGTATCATAACCTAAACGAATTGCACTGAAAAGGGGACGCCTTCACTTGGCTAGCAATCACACCTATTTATCTAGGTCCTGATGTAGCTGCTAGTTGTGTAGAGAGTGTTGGCAAATGAGGCATAGAATTAAGATATGTACCCAAGTTTTATTTTGAAAACTGAGATTTTAATTTTTAGTAAGCTTTGGATTTTCACAATATTACTGTCTCCATAGTACTGATTATCAAGGCTTAGAAAATCTATTTATTATTACTGTGCATTCGTTTAAAAATATTCAAGTTCTAATGGACTAACGGTGGACTTTTCCATCTGCAGAATATACTGAATGACCAGAGGTGACAGTGCAGCAGAAGAGAATTTGTCTGCGTTCCTGAGACCCCAAAAAAAAAGCAAATCCTCAGCACTCTGCCATCCTTCATCAGTTTACATGGTAAGTCAAACTCAGGTTGAATACATTTGCTTGTCATTAAAAAAGTATATAGCATCTGACAGCCCTGAGTACCTTTTTAGTGGGGTCTTTGGCATGATTATATTTCTGTCAAGACAGTAGAAAAATGGATGACGTTACGGTGATCATCATATTTTCATCAAAGACTTTGTCTCTAAAGCTGACAAAGCCTGTGTTAGATACCTGTGCTAATAATGTGTCCTCAGAGGACATTACTGTCTTTAAGGCCGGAATGAGTTGCCTTAATTTGGAGTAATGGCGTGACTTTCTCATGGAGTGAAGCTCATTTGACCTGTTTCCCTGCACTCTGTATGTGGGACTTTGATACTCCAGATGGATTGCTGTTTAGGATACTCTGCGGTCTTCCCACTCTATCCCATTTTCAAAAGGAGCCCAATGCTTACTCAGTACACCGCCTAGCCGCCTTGCAGTCATAAATAATTATAGTTACCTAGTGTATAATTGCTGATGTCTCCTCCTCCTGTGTTTCCTCGTCACCCAGGGTGATTGGTCACGTGCTGTCCTGACATCATAAAGCTAGAGCAGGGTGTCATCTGACATGAGGGGCAATCAGTTGCCTAGCAAGTGATAAGATACATTTATCATGGTATTGAAATGGATTGCAGGGTAAATAGGGCACCCAGCTTAAAACCTAGATGGTTAGATGAATGAAACTGGGGCATTATTTGAGACTTGTGCATCTGTTTGAAGGTGCGGATAATCACAATGTTCTGGACTTCTCTATAGCTTAACTGATAGGGATGTACTAAGATGAAGATGTTAAGATGTCGTTTATAGTTTTTATTATTCCCACAAACTATAGCGTAAACCTTCCTCCCTTAACTTATCAGATCACTTAATTGCTATTGGCGTATCATAACCTAAAAGAATTGCACTATAAAGGGGAAGCCTTCACTTGGCTGGCAATCACACCTATTTATCTAGGTCCTGATGTAGCTGCTAGTTGTATAGAGAGTGTTGGCAAATGAGGCATAGAATTAAGATATGTACCCCAGTTTTATCTTGAAAACTGACATTTTAATTTTTAGTAAGCTTTGGATTTTCACAATATTACTGTCTCCATAGTACTGATTATCAAGGCTTAGAAAATCTATTTATTATTACTGTGCATTCGTTTAAAAATATTCAAGTTCGAATGGACTAACGGTGGACTTTTCCATCTGCAGAATATACTGAATGACCAGCGGTGGCAGTGCAGCAGAAGAGAATTTGTCTGCGTTCCTGAGACCCAAAAAAAAAAGCAAATCCTCAGCACTCTGCCATCCTTCATCAGTTTACATGGTGAGTCAAACTCACGTTGAATACATTTGCTTGTCATTAAAAAAGTTCATAGCATCTGACGGCCCTGAGTACCTTTTTAGTGGGGTCTTTGGCATGATTATATTTCTGTCAAGACAGTAGAAAAATGGATGACGTTACGGTGATCATCATATTTTCATCAAAGACTTTGTCTCTAAAGCTGACAAAGCCTGTGTTAGATACCTGTACTAATAATGTGTCCTCAGAGGACATTACTGTCTTTAAGGCTGGAATGAGTTGCCTTAATTTGGAGCAATGGCGTGACTTTCTCATGGAGTGAAGCTCATTTGACCTGTTTCCCTGCACTCTGTATGTGGGACTTTGATACTCCAGATGGATTGCTGTTTAGGATACTCTGCGGTCTTCCCACTCCATCCCATTTTCAAAAGGAGCCCAATGCTTACTCAGTACACCGCCTAGCCACCTTGCAGTCATAAATAATTATAGTTACCTAGTGCATAATTGCTGATGTCTCCTCCTCCTCGTCACCCAGGGTGATTGGTCACGTGCTGTCCTGACATCATAAAGCTAGAGCAGGGTGTCATCTGACATGAGGGACAATCAGTTGCCTAGCAAGTGATAAGATAAATTTATCATGGTATTAAAATGGGTTGCAGGGTAAATAGGGCACCCAGCTTAAAACCTAGATGGTTAGATGAATGAAACTGGGGCATTATTTGAGACTTGTGCATCTGTTTGAAGGTGCGGATAATCACAATGTTCTGGACTTCTCTATAGCTTAACTGATAGGGATGTACTAAGATGAAGATGTTAAGATGTCGTTTATAGTTTTTATTATTCCCACTAACTATAGCGTAAACCTTCCTCCCTTAACTTATCAGATCACTTAATTGCTATTGGCGTATCATAACCTAAAAGAATTGCACTGAAAAGGGGACGCCTTCACTTGGCTGGCAATCACACCTATTTATCTAGGTCCTGATGTAGCTGCTAGTTGTGTAGAGAGTGTTGGCAAATGAGGCATAGAATTAAGATATGTACCCCAGTTTTATCTTGAAAACTGAGATTTTAATTTTTAGTAAGCTTTGGATTTTCACAATATTACTGACTCCATAGTACTGATTATCAAGGCTTAGAAAATCTATTTATTATTACTGTGCATTCGTTTAAAAATATTCAAGTTCGAATGGACTAACGGTGGAGTTTTCCATCTGCAGAATATACTGAATGACCAGAGGTGGCAGTGCAGCAGAAGAGAATTTGTCTGCGTTCCTGAGACCCAAAAAAAAAAGCAAATCCTCAGCACTCTGCCATCCTTCATCAGTTTACATGGTAAGTCAAAGTCACGTTGAATACATTTGCTTGTCATTAAAAAAGTTCATAGCATCTGACGGCCCTGAGTACCTTTTTAGTGGGGTCTTTGGCATGATTATATTTCTGTCAAGACAGTAGAAAAATGGATGACGTTACGGTGATCATCATATTTTCATCAAAGACTTTGTCTCTAAAGCTGACAAAGGCTGTGTTAGATACCTGTGCTAATAATGTGTCCTCAGAGGACATTACTGTCTTTAAGGCCGGAATGAGTTGCCTTAATTTGGAACAATGGCGTGACTTTCTCATGGAGTGAAGCTCATTTGACCTGTTTCCCTGCACTCTGTATGTGGGACTTTGATACTCCAGATGGATTACTGTTTAGGATACTCTGCAGTTTTACAACTCCATCTTCTTTTCAAAAGGAGCTCAATGCTTTCTCAGTACACTGCCTAGCCGCCTTGCAGTCATAAATAATTATAGTTACCTACTGCATAATTGCTGATGTCTCCTCCTCCTGTGTTTCCTCGTCACCCAGGGTGATTGGTCACGTGCTGTCCTGACATCATAAAGCTAGAGCAGGGTGTCATCTCACATGAGGGACAGTCAGTTGCCTAGCAAGCGCTAAGATACATTTATCATGGTATTGAAATGGGTTGCAGGATAAATAGGGCACCCAGCTTAAAACCTAGATAGTTAGATGAATGAAACTGGGGCATTATTTGAGACTTGTGCATCTGTTTGAAGGTGTGGATTATCACAATGTTCTGGACTTCTCTATAGCTTAACTGATAGGGATGTACTAAGATGAAGATGTTAAGATGTCGTTTATAGTTTTTATTATTCCCACTAACTATAGCGTAAACCTTCCTCCCTTAACTTATCAGATCACTTAATTGCTATTGGTGTATCATAACCTAAAAGAATTGCACTGAAAAGGGGACGCCTTCACTTGGCTGGCAATCACACCTATTTATCTAGGTCCTGATGTAGCTGCTAGTTGTGTAGAGAGTGTTGGCAAATGAGGCATAGAATTAAGATATGTACCCAAGTTTTATTTTGAAAACTGAGATTTTAATTTTTAGTAAGCTTTGGATTTTCACAATATTACTGTCTCCATAGTACTGATTATCAAGGCTTAAAAAATCCATTTATTATTGCTGTGCATTCGTTTGAAAATATTCAAGTTCTAATTGACTAACGGTGGACTTTTCCATCTGCAGAATATACTGAATGACCAGAGGTGGCAGTGCAGCAGAAGAGAATTTGTCTGCCTTCCTGATACCAAAAAAAAATAAGCAATTCCTCAGCACTCTGCCATCCTTCATCAGTTTACATGGTAAGTCAAACTCACGTTGAATACATTTGCTTGTCATTAAAAAAGTTCATAGCATCTGAGGGCCCTGAGTACCTTTTTAGTGGGGTCCTCGGCATGAATATATTTCTGTCAAGACTGTAGAAAAATGGATGACGTTACGGTGATCATCATATTTTCATCAAAGACTTTGTCTCTAAAGCTGACAAAGCCTGTGTTAGATACCTGTGCTAATAATGTGTCCTCAGAGGACATTACTGTCTTTAAGGCTGGAATGAGTTGCCTTAATTTGGAGCAATGGCGTGACTTTCTCATGGAGTGAAGCTCATTTGACCTGTTTCCCTGCACTCTGTATGTGGGACTCTGATACTCCAGATGGATTGCTGTTTAGGATACTCTGCAGTTTTGCAACTCCATCTCCTTTTCAAAAGGAGCTCAATGCTTTCTCAGTACACAGCCTAGCCACCTTGCAGTCATAATTAATTATAGTTACCTAGTGCATAGTTGCTGGTGTCTCCTCCTCCTGTGTTTCCTCGTCACCCAGGGTGATTGGTCACGTGCTGTCCTGACATCATAAAGCTAGAGCAGGGTGTCATCTGACATGAGGGACAATCAGTTGCCTAGCAAGTGATAAGATAAATTTATCATGGTATTAAAATGGGTTGCAGGGTAAATAGGGCACCCAGCTTAAAACCTAGATGGTTAGATGAATGAAACTGGGGCATTATTTGAGACTTGTGCATCTGTTTGAAGGTGCGGATAATCACAATGTTCTGGACTTCTCTATAGCTTAACTGATAGGGATGTACTAAGATGAAGATGTTAAGATGTCGTTTATAGTTTTTATTATTCCCACTAACTATAGCGTAAACCTTCCTCCCTTAACTTATCAGATCACTTAATTGCTATTGGCGTATCATAACCTAAAAGAATTGCACTGAAAAGGGGACGCCTTCACTTGGCTGGCAATCACACCTATTTATCTAGGTCCTGATGTAGCTGCTAGTTGTGTAGAGAGTGTTGGCAAATGAGGCATAGAATTAAGATATGTACCCCAGTTTTATCTTGAAAACTGAGATTTTAATTTTTAGTAAGCTTTGGATTTTCACAATATTACTGTCTCCATAGTACTGATTATCAAGGCTTAGAAAATCTATTTATTATTACTGTGCATTCGTTTAAAAATATTCAAGTTCGAATGGACTAACGGTGGACTTTTCCATCTGCAGAATATACTGAATGACCAGAGGTGGCAGTGCAGCAGAAGAGAATTTGTCTGCGTTCCTGAGACCCAAAAAAAAAAGCAAATCCTCAGCACTCTGCCATCCTTCATCAGTTTACATGGTAAGTCAAAGTCACGTTGAATACATTTGCTTGTCATTAAAAAAGTTCATAGCATCTGACGGCCCTGAGTACCTTTTTAGTGGGGTCTTTGGCATGATTATATTTCTGTCAAGACAGTAGAAAAATGGATGACGTTACGGTGATCATCATATTTTCATCAAAGACTTTGTCTCTAAAGCTGACAAAGGCTGTGTTAGATACCTGTGCTAATAATGTGTCCTCAGAGGACATTACTGTCTTTAAGGCCGGAATGAGTTGCCTTAATTTGGAACAATGGCGTGACTTTCTCATGGAGTGAAGCTCATTTGACCTGTTTCCCTGCACTCTGTATGTGGGACTTTGATACTCCAGATGGATTACTGTTTAGGATACTCTGCAGTTTTGCAACTCCATCTTCTTTTCAAAAGGAGCTCAATGCTTTCTCAGTACACTGCCTAGCCGCCTTGCAGTCATAAATAATTATAGTTACCTACTGCATAATTGCTGATGTCTCCTCCTCCTGTGTTTCCTCGTCACCCAGGGTGATTGGTCACGTGCTGTCCTGACATCATAAAGCTAGAGCAGGGTGTCATCTCACATGAGGGACAGTCAGTTGCCTAGCAAGCGCTAAGATACATTTATCATGGTATTGAAATGGGTTGCAGGATAAATAGGGCACCCAGCTTAAAACCTAGATAGTTAGATGAATGAAACTGGGGCATTATTTGAGACTTGTGCATCTGTTTGAAGGTGTGGATTATCACAATGTTCTGGACTTCTCTATTGCTTAACTGATAGGGATGTACTAAGATGAAGATGTTAAGATGTCGTTTATAGTTTTTATTATTCCCACTAACTATAGCGTAAACCTTCCTCCCTTAACTTATCAGATCACTTAATTGCTATTGGCGTATCATAACCTAAAAGAATTGCACTGAAAAGGGGACGCCTTCACTTGGCTGGCAATCACACCTATTTATCTAGGTCCTGATGTAGCTGCTAGTTGTGTAGAGAGTGTTGGCAAATGAGGCATAGAATTAAGATATGTACCCCAGTTTTATCTTGAAAACTGAGATTTTAATTTTTAGTAAGCTTTGGATTTTCACAATATTACTGTCTCCATAGTACTGATTATCAAGGCTTAGAAAATCCATTTATTATTGCTCTGCATTCGTTTAAAAATATTCAGGTTCTAATGGACTAACAGTGGACTTTTCCATCTGCAGAATATACTGAATGACCAGAGGTGGCAGTGCAGCAGAAGAGAATTTGTCTGCGTTCCTGAGACCCAAAAAAAAAAGCAAATCCTCAGCACTCTGCCATCCTTCATCAGTTTACATGGTAAGTCAAACTCACGTTGAATACATTTGCTTGTCATTAAAAAAGTTCATAGCATCTGACGGCCCTGAGTACCTTTTTAGTGGGGTCTTTGGCATGATTATATTTCTGTCAAGACAGTAGAAAAATGGATGACGTTACGGTGATCATCATATTTTCATCAAAGACTTTGTCTCTAAAGCTGACAAAGCCTGTGTTAGATACCTGTGCTAATAATGTGTCCTCAGAGGACATTACTGTCTTTAAGGCCGGAATGAGTTGCCTTAATTTGGAGCAATGGCGTGACTTTCTCATGGAGTGAAGCTCATTTGACCTGTTTCCCTGCACTCTGTATGTGGGACTTTGATACTCCAGATGGATTGCTGTTTAGGATACTCTGCGGTCTTCCCACTCTATCCCATTTTCAAAAGGAGCCCAATGCTTACTCAGTACACCGCCTTGCAGTCATAAATAATTATAGTTACCTAGTGCATAATTGCTGATGTCTCCTCCTCCTGTGTTTCCTCGTCACCCGGGGTGATTGGTCACGTGCTGTCCTGACATCATAAAGCTAGAGCAGGGTGTCATCTCACATGAGGGACAGTCAGTTGCCTAGCAAGCGCTAAGATACATTTATCATGGTATTGAAATGGGTTGCAGGATAAATAGGGCACCCAGCTTAAAACCTAGATAGTTAGATGAATGAAACTGGGGCATTATTTGAGACTTGTGCATCTGTTTGAAGGTGCGGATTATCACAATGTTCTGGACTTCTCTATAGCTTAACTGATAGGGATGTACTAAGATGAAGATGTTAAGATGTCGTTTATAGTTTTTATTATTCCCACTGACTATAGCGTAAACCTTCCTCCCTTAACTTATCAGATCACTTAATTGCTATTGGCGTATCATAACCTAAAAGAATTGCACTGAAAAGGGGACGCCTTCACTTGGCTGGCAATCACACCTATTTATCTAGGTCCTGATGTAGCTGCTAGTTGTGTAGAGAGTGTTGGCAAATGAGGCATAGAATTAGGATATGTACCCCAGTTTTATCATGAAAACTGAGATTTTAATTTTTAGTAAGCTTTGGATTTTCACAATATTACTGTCTCCATAGTACTGATTATCAAGGCTTAGAAAATCCATTTATTATTGCTGTGCATTCATTTGAAAATATTCAGGTTCTAATGGACTAACGGTGGACTTTTCCATCTGCAGAATATACTGAATGACCAGAGGTGGCAGTGCAGCAGAAGAGAATTTGTCTGCGTTCCTGAGACCCAAAAAATAAAGCAATTCCTCAGCACTCTGCCATCCTTCTTCAGTTTACATGGTAAGTCAAACTCACGTTGAATACATTTGCTTGTCATTAAAAAAGTTCATAGCATTCGAGGGCCCTGAGTACCTTTTTAGTGGGGTCTTTGGCATGATTATATTTCTGTCAAGACTGTAGAAAAATGGATGACGTTACGGTGATCATCATATTTTCATCAAAGACTTTGTCTCTTAAGCTCACAAAGCCTGTGTTAGATACCTGTGCTAATAATGTGTCCTCAGAGGACATTACTGTCTTTAAGGCTGGAATGAGTTGCCTTAATTTGGAGCAATGGCGTGACTTTCTCATGGAGTGAAGCTCATTTGACCTGTTTCCCTGCACTCTGTATGTGGGACTCTGATACTCCAGATGGATTGCTGTTTAGGATACTCTGCGGTCTTGCCACTCCATCCCATTTTCAAAAGGAGCCCAATGCTTACTCAGTACACCGCCTAGCCGCCTTGCAGTCATAAATAATTATAGTTACCTACTGCATAATTGCTGATGTCTCCTCCTCCTGTGTTTCCTCGTCACCCAGGGTGATTGGTCACGTGCTGTCCTGACATCATAAAGCTAGAGCAGGGTGTCATCTCACATGAGGGACAGTCAGTTGCCTAGCAAGCGCTAAGATACATTTATCATGGTATTGAAATGGGTTGCAGGATAAATAGGGCACCCAGCTTAAAACCTAGATAGTTAGATGAATGAAACTGGGGCATTATTTGAGACTTGTGCATCTGTTTGAAGGTGCGGATTATCACAATTTTCTGGAATTCTCTATAGCTTAACTGATAGGGATGTACTAAGATGAAGATGTTAAGATGTCGTTTATAGTTTTTATTATTCCCACTAACTATAGCGTAAACCTTCCTCCCTTAACTTATCAGATCACTTAATTGCTATTGGCGTATCATAACCTAAACGAATTGCACTGAAAAGGGGACGCCTTCACTTGGCTAGCAATCACACCTATTTATCTAGGTCCTGATGTAGCTGCTAGTTGTGTAGAGAGTGTTGGCAAATGAGGCATAGAATTAAGATATGTACCCAAGTTTTATTTTGAAAACTGAGATTTTAATTTTTAGTAAGCTTTGGATTTTCACAATATTACTGTCTCCATAGTACTGATTATCAAGGCTTAGAAAATCTATTTATTATTACTGTGCATTCATTTAAAAATATTCAAGTTCTAATGGACTAACGGTGGACTTTTCCATCTGCAGAATATACTGAATGACCAGAGGTGACAGTGCAGCAGAAGAGAATTTGTCTGCGTTCCTGAGACCCCAAAAAAAAAGCAAATCCTCAGCACTCTGCCATCCTTCATCAGTTTACATGGTAAGTCAAACTCAGGTTGAATACATTTGCTTGTCATTAAAAAAGTATATAGCATCTGACAGCCCTGAGTACCTTTTTAGTGGGGTCTTTGGCATGATTATATTTCTGTCAAGACAGTAGAAAAATGGATGACGTTACGGTGATCATCATATTTTCATCAAAGACTTTGTCTCTAAAGCTGACAAAGCCTGTGTTAGATACCTGTGCTAATAATGTGTCCTCAGAGGACATTACTGTCTTTAAGGCCGGAATGAGTTGCCTTAATTTGGAGTAATGGCGTGACTTTCTCATGGAGTGAAGCTCATTTGACCTGTTTCCCTGCACTCTGTATGTGGGACTTTGATACTCCAGATGGATTGCTGTTTAGGATACTCTGCGGTCTTCCCACTCTATCCCATTTTCAAAAGGAGCCCAATGCTTACTCAGTACACCGCCTAGCCGCCTTGCAGTCATAAATAATTATAGTTACCTAGTGTATAATTGCTGATGTCTCCTCCTCCTGTGTTTCCTCGTCACCCAGGGTGATTGGTCACGTGCTGTCCTGACATCATAAAGCTAGAGCAGGGTGTCATCTGACATGAGGGGCAATCAGTTGCCTAGCAAGTGATAAGATACATTTATCATGGTATTGAAATGGATTGCAGGGTAAATAGGGCACCCAGCTTAAAACCTAGATGGTTAGATGAATGAAACTGGGGCATTATTTGAGACTTGTGCATCTGTTTGAAGGTGCGGATAATCACAATGTTCTGGACTTCTCTATAGCTTAACTGATAGGGATGTACTAAGATGAAGATGTTAAGATGTCGTTTATAGTTTTTATTATTCCCACAAACTATAGCGTAAACCTTCCTCCCTTAACTTATCAGATCACTTAATTGCTATTGGCGTATCATAACCTAAAAGAATTGCACTATAAAGGGGAAGCCTTCACTTGGCTGGCAATCACACCTATTTATCTAGGTCCTGATGTAGCTGCTAGTTGTATAGAGAGTGTTGGCAAATGAGGCATAGAATTAAGATATGTACCCCAGTTTTATCTTGAAAACTGACATTTTAATTTTTAGTAAGCTTTGGATTTTCACAATATTACTGTCTCCATAGTACTGATTATCAAGGCTTAGAAAATCTATTTATTATTACTGTGCATTTGTTTAAAAATATTCAAGTTCGAATGGACTAACGGTGGACTTTTCCATCTGCAGAATATACTGAATGACCAGCGGTGGCAGTGCAGCAGAAGAGAATTTGTCTGCGTTCCTGAGACCCAAAAAAAAAAGCAAATCCTCAGCACTCTGCCATCCTTCATCAGTTTACATGGTGAGTCAAACTCACGTTGAATACATTTGCTTGTCATTAAAAAAGTTCATAGCATCTGACGGCCCTGAGTACCTTTTTAGTGGGGTCTTTGGCATGATTATATTTCTGTCAAGACAGTAGAAAAATGGATGACGTTACGGTGATCATCATATTTTCATCAAAGACTTTGTCTCTAAAGCTGACAAAGCCTGTGTTAGATACCTGTACTAATAATGTGTCCTCAGAGGACATTACTGTCTTTAAGGCTGGAATGAGTTGCCTTAATTTGGAGCAATGGCGTGACTTTCTCATGGAGTGAAGCTCATTTGACCTGTTTCCCTGCACTCTGTATGTGGGACTTTGATACTCCAGATGGATTGCTGTTTAGGATACTCTGCGGTCTTCCCACTCCATCCCATTTTCAAAAGGAGCCCAATGCTTACTCAGTACACCGCCTAGCCACCTTGCAGTCATAAATAATTATAGTTACCTAGTGCATAATTGCTGATGTCTCCTCCTCCTCGTCACCCAGGGTGATTGGTCACGTGCTGTCCTGACATCATAAAGCTAGAGCAGGGTGTCATCTGACATGAGGGACAATCAGTTGCCTAGCAAGTGATAAGATAAATTTATCATGGTATTAAAATGGGTTGCAGGGTAAATAGGGCACCCAGCTTAAAACCTAGATGGTTAGATGAATGAAACTGGGGCATTATTTGAGACTTGTGCATCTGTTTGAAGGTGCGGATAATCACAATGTTCTGGACTTCTCTATAGCTTAACTGATAGGGATGTACTAAGATGAAGATGTTAAGATGTCGTTTATAGTTTTTATTATTCCCACTAACTATAGCGTAAACCTTCCTCCCTTAACTTATCAGATCACTTAATTGCTATTGGCGTATCATAACCTAAAAGAATTGCACTGAAAAGGGGACGCCTTCACTTGGCTGGCAATCACACCTATTTATCTAGGTCCTGATGTAGCTGCTAGTTGTGTAGAGAGTGTTGGCAAATGAGGCATAGAATTAAGATATGTACCCCAGTTTTATCTTGAAAACTGAGATTTTAATTTTTAGTAAGCTTTGGATTTTCACAATATTACTGACTCCATAGTACTGATTATCAAGGCTTAGAAAATCTATTTATTATTACTGTGCATTCGTTTAAAAATATTCAAGTTCGAATGGACTAACGGTGGAGTTTTCCATCTGCAGAATATACTGAATGACCAGAGGTGGCAGTGCAGCAGAAGAGAATTTGTCTGCGTTCCTGAGACCCAAAAAAAAAAGCAAATCCTCAGCACTCTGCCATCCTTCATCAGTTTACATGGTAAGTCAAAGTCACGTTGAATACATTTGCTTGTCATTAAAAAAGTTCATAGCATCTGACGGCCCTGAGTACCTTTTTAGTGGGGTCTTTGGCATGATTATATTTCTGTCAAGACAGTAGAAAAATGGATGACGTTACGGTGATCATCATATTTTCATCAAAGACTTTGTCTCTAAAGCTGACAAAGGCTGTGTTAGATACCTGTGCTAATAATGTGTCCTCAGAGGACATTACTGTCTTTAAGGCCGGAATGAGTTGCCTTAATTTGGAACAATGGCGTGACTTTCTCATGGAGTGAAGCTCATTTGACCTGTTTCCCTGCACTCTGTATGTGGGACTTTGATACTCCAGATGGATTACTGTTTAGGATACTCTGCAGTTTTACAACTCCATCTTCTTTTCAAAAGGAGCTCAATGCTTTCTCAGTACACTGCCTAGCCGCCTTGCAGTCATAAATAATTATAGTTACCTACTGCATAATTGCTGATGTCTCCTCCTCCTGTGTTTCCTCGTCACCCAGGGTGATTGGTCACGTGCTGTCCTGACATCATAAAGCTAGAGCAGGGTGTCATCTCACATGAGGGACAGTCAGTTGCCTAGCAAGCGCTAAGATACATTTATCATGGTATTGAAATGGGTTGCAGGATAAATAGGGCACCCAGCTTAAAACCTAGATAGTTAGATGAATGAAACTGGGGCATTATTTGAGACTTGTGCATCTGTTTGAAGGTGTGGATTATCACAATGTTCTGGACTTCTCTATAGCTTAACTGATAGGGATGTACTAAGATGAAGATGTTAAGATGTCGTTTATAGTTTTTATTATTCCCACTAACTATAGCGTAAACCTTCCTCCCTTAACTTATCAGATCACTTAATTGCTATTGGCGTATCATAACCTAAAAGAATTGCACTGAAAAGGGGACGCCTTCACTTGGCTGGCAATCACACCTATTTATCTAGGTCCTGATGTAGCTGCTAGTTGTGTAGAGAGTGTTGGCAAATGAGGCATAGAATTAAGATATGTACCCAAGTTTTATTTTGAAAACTGAGATTTTAATTTTTAGTAAGCTTTGGATTTTCACAATATTACTGTCTCCATAGTACTGATTATCAAGGCTTAAAAAATCCATTTATTATTGCTGTGCATTCGTTTGAAAATATTCAAGTTCTAATTGACTAACGGTGGACTTTTCCATCTGCAGAATATACTGAATGACCAGAGGTGGCAGTGCAGCAGAAGAGAATTTGTCTGCCTTCCTGATACCAAAAAAAAATAAGCAATTCCTCAGCACTCTGCCATCCTTCATCAGTTTACATGGTAAGTCAAACTCACGTTGAATACATTTGCTTGTCATTAAAAAAGTTCATAGCATCTGAGGGCCCTGAGTACCTTTTTAGTGGGGTCCTCGGCATGAATATATTTCTGTCAAGACTGTAGAAAAATGGATGACGTTACGGTGATCATCATATTTTCATCAAAGACTTTGTCTCTAAAGCTGACAAAGCCTGTGTTAGATACCTGTGCTAATAATGTGTCCTCAGAGGACATTACTGTCTTTAAGGCTGGAATGAGTTGCCTTAATTTGGAGCAATGGCGTGACTTTCTCATGGAGTGAAGCTCATTTGACCTGTTTCCCTGCACTCTGTATGTGGGACTCTGATACTCCAGATGGATTGCTGTTTAGGATACTCTGCAGTTTTGCAACTCCATCTCCTTTTCAAAAGGAGCTCAATGCTTTCTCAGTACACAGCCTAGCCACCTTGCAGTCATAATTAATTATAGTTACCTAGTGCATAGTTGCTGGTGTCTCCTCCTCCTGTGTTTCCTCGTCACCCAGGGTGATTGGTCACGTGCTGTCCTGACATCATAAAGCTAGAGCAGGGTGTCATCTGACATGAGGGACAATCAGTTGCCTAGCAAGTGATAAGATAAATTTATCATGGTATTAAAATGGGTTGCAGGGTAAATAGGGCACCCAGCTTAAAACCTAGATGGTTAGATGAATGAAACTGGGGCATTATTTGAGACTTGTGCATCTGTTTGAAGGTGCGGATAATCACAATGTTCTGGACTTCTCTATAGCTTAACTGATAGGGATGTACTAAGATGAAGATGTTAAGATGTCGTTTATAGTTTTTATTATTCCCACTAACTATAGCGTAAACCTTCCTCCCTTAACTTATCAGATCACTTAATTGCTATTGGCGTATCATAACCTAAAAGAATTGCACTGAAAAGGGGACGCCTTCACTTGGCTGGCAATCACACCTATTTATCTAGGTCCTGATGTAGCTGCTAGTTGTGTAGAGAGTGTTGGCAAATGAGGCATAGAATTAAGATATGTACCCCAGTTTTATCTTGAAAACTGAGATTTTAATTTTTAGTAAGCTTTGGATTTTCACAATATTACTGTCTCCATAGTACTGATTATCAAGGCTTAGAAAATCTATTTATTATTACTGTGCATTCGTTTAAAAATATTCAAGTTCGAATGGACTAACGGTGGACTTTTCCATCTGCAGAATATACTGAATGACCAGAGGTGGCAGTGCAGCAGAAGAGAATTTGTCTGCGTTCCTGAGACCCAAAAAAAAAAGCAAATCCTCAGCACTCTGCCATCCTTCATCAGTTTACATGGTAAGTCAAAGTCACGTTGAATACATTTGCTTGTCATTAAAAAAGTTCATAGCATCTGACGGCCCTGAGTACCTTTTTAGTGGGGTCTTTGGCATGATTATATTTCTGTCAAGACAGTAGAAAAATGGATGACGTTACGGTGATCATCATATTTTCATCAAAGACTTTGTCTCTAAAGCTGACAAAGGCTGTGTTAGATACCTGTGCTAATAATGTGTCCTCAGAGGACATTACTGTCTTTAAGGCCGGAATGAGTTGCCTTAATTTGGAACAATGGCGTGACTTTCTCATGGAGTGAAGCTCATTTGACCTGTTTCCCTGCACTCTGTATGTGGGACTTTGATACTCCAGATGGATTACTGTTTAGGATACTCTGCAGTTTTGCAACTCCATCTTCTTTTCAAAAGGAGCTCAATGCTTTCTCAGTACACTGCCTAGCCGCCTTGCAGTCATAAATAATTATAGTTACCTACTGCATAATTGCTGATGTCTCCTCCTCCTGTGTTTCCTCGTCACCCAGGGTGATTGGTCACGTGCTGTCCTGACATCATAAAGCTAGAGCAGGGTGTCATCTCACATGAGGGACAGTCAGTTGCCTAGCAAGCGCTAAGATACATTTATCATGGTATTGAAATGGGTTGCAGGATAAATAGGGCACCCAGCTTAAAACCTAGATAGTTAGATGAATGAAACTGGGGCATTATTTGAGACTTGTGCATCTGTTTGAAGGTGTGGATTATCACAATGTTCTGGACTTCTCTATTGCTTAACTGATAGGGATGTACTAAGATGAAGATGTTAAGATGTCGTTTATAGTTTTTATTATTCCCACTAACTATAGCGTAAACCTTCCTCCCTTAACTTATCAGATCACTTAATTGCTATTGGCGTATCATAACCTAAAAGAATTGCACTGAAAAGGGGACGCCTTCACTTGGCTGGCAATCACACCTATTTATCTAGGTCCTGATGTAGCTGCTAGTTGTGTAGAGAGTGTTGGCAAATGAGGCATAGAATTAAGATATGTACCCCAGTTTTATCTTGAAAACTGAGATTTTAATTTTTAGTAAGCTTTGGATTTTCACAATATTACTGTCTCCATAGTACTGATTATCAAGGCTTAGAAAATCTATTTATTATTACTGTGCATTCGTTTAAAAATATTCAAGTTCGAATGGACTAACGGTGGACTTTTCCATCTGCAGAATATACTGAATGACCAGAGGTGGCAGTGCAGCAGAAGAGAATTTGTCTGCGTTCCTGAGACCCAAAAAAAAAAGCAAATCCTCAGCACTCTGCCATCCTTCATCAGTTTACATGGTAAGTCAAACTCACGTTGAATACATTTGCTTGTCATTAAAAAAGTTCATAGCATCTGACGGCCCTGAGTACCTTTTTAGTGGGGTCTTTGGCATGATTATATTTCTGTCAAGACAGTAGAAAAATGGATGACGTTACGGTGATCATCATATTTTCATCAAAGACTTTGTCTCTAAAGCTGACAAAGCCTGTGTTAGATACCTGTGCTAATAATGTGTCCTCAGAGGACATTACTGTCTTTAAGGCTGGAATGAGTTGCCTTAATTTGGAGCAATGGCGTGACTTTCTCATGGAGTGAAGCTCATTTGACCTGTTTCCCTGCACTCTGTATGTGGGACTCTGATACTCCAGATGGATTGCTGTTTAGGATACTCTGCAGTTTTGCAACTCCATCTCCTTTTCAAAAGGAGCTCAATGCTTTCTCAGTACACAGCCTAGCCACCTTGCAGTCATAATTAATTATAGTTACCTAGTGCATAATTGCTGGTGTCTCCTCCTCCTGTGTTTCCTCGTCACCCAGGGTGATTGGTCACGTGCTGTCCTGACATCATAAAGCTAGAGCAGGGTGTCATCTGACATGAGGGGCAATCAGTTGCCTAGCAAGTGATAAGATACATTTATCATGGTATTGAAATGGATTGCAGGGTAAATAGGGCACCCAGCTTAAAACCTAGATGGTTAGATGAATGAAACTGGGGCATTATTTGAGACTTGTGCATCTGTTCCGAAGGTGCTGTAATCACAATGTTCTGGACTTCTCTATAGCTTAACTGATAGGGATGTACTAAGATGAAGATGTTAAGATGTCGTTTATAGTTTTTATTATTCCCACAAACTATAGCGTAAACCTTCCTCCCTTAACTTATCAGATCACTTAATTGCTATTGGCGTATCATAACCTAAAAGAATTGCACTATAAAGGGGAAGCCTTCACTTGGCTGGCAATCACACCTATTTATCTAGGTCCTGATGTAGCTGCTAGTTGTATAGAGAGTGTTGGCAAATGAGGCATAGAATTAAGATATGTACCCCAGTTTTATCTTGAAAACTGAGATTTTAATTTTTAGTAAGCTTTGGATTTTCACAATATTACTGTCTCCATAGTACTGATTATCAAGGCTTAGAAAATCTATTTATTATTACTGTGCATTCGTTTAAAAATATTCAAGTTCTAATGGACTAACGGTGGACTTTTCCATCTGCAGAATATACTGAATGACCAGAGGTGGCAGTGCAGCAGAAGAGAATTTGTCTGCGTTCCTGAGACCCAAAAAAAAAAGAAAATCCTCAGCACTCTGCCATCCTTCATCAGTTTACATGGTAAGTCAAACTCACGTTGAATACATTTGCTTGTCATTAAAAAAGTTCATAGCATCTGACGGCCCTGAGTACCTTTTTAGTGGGGTCTTTGGCATGATTATATTTCTGTCAAGACAGTAGAAAAATGGATGACGTTACGGTGATCATCATATTTTCATCAAAGACTTTGTCTCTAAAGCTGACAAAGCCTGTGTTAGATACCTGTACTAATAATGTGTCCTCAGAGGACATTACTGTCTTTAAGGCTGGAATGAGTTGCCTTAATTTGGAGCAATGGCGTGACTTTCTCATGGAGTGAAGCTCATTTGACCTGTTTCCCTGCACTCTGTATGTGGGACTTTGATACTCCAGATGGATTGCTGTTTAGGATACTCTGCGGTCTTCCCACTCCATCCCATTTTCAAAAGGAGCCCAATGCTTACTCAGTACACCGCCTAGCCACCTTGCAGTCATAAATAATTATAGTTACCTAGTGCATAATTGCTGATGTCTCCTCCTCCTGTGTTTCCTCGTCACCCAGGGTGATTGGTCAAGTGCTGTCCTGACATCATAAAGCTAGAGCAGGGTGTCATCTGACATGAGGGACAATCAGTTGCCTAGCAAGTGATAAGATAAATTTATCATGGTATTAAAATGGGTTGCAGGGTAAATAGGGCACCCAGCTTAAAACCTAGATGGTTAGATGAATGAAACTGGGGGATTATTTGAGACTTGTGCATCTGTTTGAAGGTGCGGATAATCACAATGTTCTGGACTTCTCTATAGCTTAACTGATAGGGATGTACTAAGATGAAGATGTTAAGATGTCGTTTATAGTTTTTATTATTCCCACTAACTATAGCGTAAACCTTCCTCCCTTAACTTATCAGATCACTTAATTGCTATTGGCGTATCATAACCTAAAAGAATTGCACTGAAAAGGGGACGCCTTCACTTGGCTGGCAATCACACCTATTTATCTAGGTCCTGATGTAGCTGCTAGTTGTGTAGAGAGTGTTGGCAAATGAGGCATAGAATTGAGATATGTACCCCAGTTTTATCTTGAAAACTGAGATTTTAATTTTTAGTAAGCTTTGGATTTTCACAATATTACTGTCTCCATAGTACTGATTATCAAGGCTTAGAAAATCTATTTATTATTACTGTGCATTCGTTTAAAAATATTCAAGTTCTAATGGACTAACGGTGGAATTTTCCATCTGCAGAATATACCGAATGACCAGAGGTGGCAGTGCAGCAGAAGAGAATTTGTCTGCGTTCCTGAGACCCAAAAAAAAAGCAAATCCTCAGCACTCTGCCATCCTTCATCAGTTTACATGGTAAGTCAAACTCACGTTGAATACATTTGCTTGTCATTAAAAAAGTTCATAGCATCTGACGGCCCTGAGTACCTTTTAAGTGGGGTCTTTGGCATGATTATATTTCTGTCAAGACAGTAGAAAAATGGATGACGTTACGGTGATCATCATATTTTCATCAAAGACTTTGTCTCTAAAGTTGACAAAGCCTGTGTTAGATACCTGTGCTAATAATGTGTCCTCAGAGGACATTACTGTCTTTAAGGCTGGAATGAGTTGCCTTAATTTGGAGCAATGGCGATACTTTCTCATGGAGTGAAGCTCATTTGACCTGTTTCCCTGCACTCTGTATGTGGGACTTTGATACTCCAGATGGATTGCTGTTTAGGATACTCTGCGGTCTTGCCACTCCATCCCATTTTCAAAAGGAGCCCAATGCTTACTCAGTACACCGCCTAGCCGCCTTGCAGTCATAAATAATTATAGTTACCTAGTGCATAATTGCTGGTGTCTCCTCCTCCTGTGTTTCCTCGTCACCCAGGGTGATTGGTCACGTGCTGTCCTGACATCATAAAGCTAGAGCAGGGTGTCATCTCACATGAGGGACAGTCAGTTGCCTAGCAAGCGCTAAGATACATTTATCATGGTATTGAAATGGGTTGCAGGATAAATAGGGCACCCAGCTTAAAACCTAGATAGTTAGATGAATGAAACTGGGGCATTATTTGAGACTTGTGCATCTGTTTGAAGGTGCGGATTATCACAATGTTCTGGACTTCTCTATAGCTTAACTGATAGGGATGTACTAAGATGAAGATGTTAAGATGTCGTTTATAGTTTTTATTATTCTCACTAACTATAGCGTAAACCTTCCTCCCTTAACTTATCAGATCACTTAATTGCTATTGGCGTATCATAACCTAAAAGAATTGCACTGAAAAGGGGACGCCTTCACTTGGCTGGCAATCACACCTATTTATCTAGGTCCTGATGTAGCTGCTAGTTGTGTAGAGAGTGTTGGCAAATGAGGCATAGAATTAGGATACGTACCCCAGTTTTATCATGAAAACTGAGATTTTAATTTTTAGTAAGCTTTGGATTTTCACAATATTACTGTCTCCATAGCACTGATTATCAAGGCTTAGAAAATCCATTTATTATTGCTCTGCATTCGTTTGAAAATATTCAAGTTCTAATGGACTAACGGTGGACTTTTCCATCTGCAGAATATACTGAATGACCAGAGGTGGCAGTGCAGCAGAAGAGAATTTGTCTGCGTTCCTGAGACCCAAAAAATAAAGCAATTCCTCAGCACTCTGCCATCCTTTATCAGTTTACATGGTAAGTCAAACTCACGTTGAATACATTTGCTTGTCATTAAAAAAGTTCATAGCATCTGAGGGCCCTGAGTACCTTTTTAGTGGGGTCTTTGGCATGATTATATTTCTGTCAAGACTGTAGAAAAATGGATGACGTTACGGTGATCATCATATTTTCATCAAAGACTTTGTCTCTAAAGCTGACAAAGCCTGTGTTAGATACCTGTGCTAATAATGTGTCCTCAGAGGACATTACTGTCTTTAAGGCTGGAATGAGTTGCCTTAATTTGGAGCAATGGCGTGACTTTCTCATGGAGTGAAGCTCATTTGACCTGTTTCCCTGCACTCTGTATGTGGGACTCTGATACTCCAGATGGATTGCTGTTTAGGATACTCTGCGGTCTTGCCACTCCATCCCATTTTCAAAAGGAGCCCAATGCTTACTCAGTACACCGCCTAGCCGCCTTGCAGTCATAAATAATTATAGTTACCTAGTGCATAATTGCTGGTGTCTCCTCCTCCTGTGTTTCCTCGTCACCCAGGGTGATTGGTCACGTGCTGTCCTGACATCATAAAGCTAGAGCAGGGTGTCATCTCACATGAGGGACAGTCAGTTGCCTAGCAAGCGCTAAGATACATTTATCATGGTATTGAAATGGGTTGCAGGATAAATAGGGCACCCAGCTTAAAACCTAGATAGTTAGATGAATGAAACTGGGGCATTATTTGAGACTTGTGCATCTGTTTGAAGGTGCGGATTATCACAATGTTCTGGACTTCTCTATAGCTTAACTGATAGGGATGTACTAAGATGAAGATGTTAAGATGTCGTTTATAGTTTTTATTATTCTCACTAACTATAGCGTAAACCTTCCTCCCTTAACTTATCAGATCACTTAATTGCTATTGGCGTATCATAACCTAAAAGAATTGCACTGAAAAGGGGACGCCTTCACTTGGCTGGCAATCACACCTATTTATCTAGGTCATGATGTAGCTGCTAGTTGTGTAGAGAGTGTTGGCAAATGAGGCATAGAATTAGGATACGTACCCCAGTTTTATCATGAAAACTGAGATTTTAATTTTTAGTAAGCTTTGGATTTTCACAATATTACTGTCTCCATAGTACTGATTATCAAGGCTTAGAAAATCTATTTATTATTACTGTGCATTCGTTTAAAAATATTCAAGTTCTAATGGACTAACGGTGGACTTTTCCATCTGCAGAATATACTGAATGACCAGAGGTGGCAGTGCAGCAGAAGAGAATTTGTCTGCGTTCCTGAGACCCAAAAAAAAAGAAAATCCTCAGCACTCTGCCATCCTTCATCAGTTTACATGGTAAGTCAAACTCACGTTGAATACATTTGCTTGTCATTAAAAAAGTTCATAGCATCTGACGGCCCTGAGTACCTTTTTAGTGGGGTCTTTGGCATGATTATATTTCTGTCAAGACAGTAGAAAAATGGATGACGTTACGGTGATCATCATATTTTCATCAAAGACTTTGTCTCTAAAGCTGACAAAGCCTGTGTTAGATACCTGTACTAATAATGTGTCCTCAGAGGACATTACTGTCTTTAAGGCTGGAATGAGTTGCCTTAATTTGGAGCAATGGCGTGACTTTCTCATGGAGTGAAGCTCATTTGACCTGTTTCCCTGCACTCTGTATGTGGGACTTTGATACTCCAGATGGATTGCTGTTTAGGATACTCTGCGGTCTTCCCACTCCATCCCATTTTCAAAAGGAGCCCAATGCTTACTCAGTACACCGCCTAGCCACCTTGCAGTCATAAATAATTATAGTTACCTAGTGCATAATTGCTGATGTCTCCTCCTCCTGTGTTTCCTCGTCACCCAGGGTGATTGGTCAAGTGCTGTCCTGACATCATAAAGCTAGAGCAGGGTGTCATCTGACATGAGGGACAATCAGTTGCCTAGCAAGTGATAAGATAAATTTATCATGGTATTAAAATGGGTTGCAGGGTAAATAGGGCACCCAGCTTAAAACCTAGATGGTTAGATGAATGAAACTGGGGGATTATTTGAGACTTGTGCATCTGTTTGAAGGTGCGGATAATCACAATGTTCTGGACTTCTCTATAGCTTAACTGATAGGGATGTACTAAGATGAAGATGTTAAGATGTCGTTTATAGTTTTTATTATTCCCACTAACTATAGCGTAAACCTTCCTCCCTTAACTTATCAGATCACTTAATTGCTATTGGCGTATCATAACCTAAAAGAATTGCACTGAAAAGGGGACGCCTTCACTTGGCTGTCAATCACACCTATTTATCTAGGTCCTGATGTAGCTGCTAGTTGTGTAGAGAGTGTTGGCAAATGAGGCATAGAATTGAGATATGTACCCCAGTTTTATCTTGAAAACTGAGATTTTAATTTTTAGTAAGCTTTGGATTTTCACAATATTACTGTCTCCATAGTACTGATTATCAAGGCTTAGAAAATCTATTTATTATTACTGTGCATTCGTTTAAAAATATTCAAGTTCTAATGGACTAACGGTGGAATTTTCCATCTGCAGAATATACCGAATGACCAGAGGTGGCAGTGCAGCAGAAGAGAATTTGTCTGCGTTCCTGAGACCCAAAAAAAAAGCAAATCCTCAGCACTCTGCCATCCTTCATCAGTTTACATGGTAAGTCAAACTCACGTTGAATACATTTGCTTGTCATTAAAAAAGTTCATAGCATCTGACGGCCCTGAGTACCTTTTAAGTGGGGTCTTTGGCATGATTATATTTCTGTCAAGACAGTAGAAAAATGGATGACGTTACGGTGATCATCATATTTTCATCAAAGACTTTGTCTCTAAAGCTGACAAAGCCTGTGTTAGATACCTGTGCTAATAATGTGTCCTCAGAGGACATTACTGTCTTTAAGGCTGGAATGAGTTGCCTTAATTTGGAGCAATGGCGATACTTTCTCATGGAGTGAAGCTCATTTGACCTGTTTCCCTGCACTCTGTATGTGGGACTTTGATACTCCAGATGGATTGCTGTTTAGGATACTCTGCGGTCTTGCCACTCCATCCCATTTTCAAAAGGAGCCCAATGCTTACTCAGTACACCGCCTAGCCGCCTTGCAGTCATAAATAATTATAGTTACCTAGTGCATAATTGCTGGTGTCTCCTCCTCCTGTGTTTCCTCGTCACCCAGGGTGATTGGTCACGTGCTGTCCTGACATCATAAAGCTAGAGCAGGGTGTCATCTCACATGAGGGACAGTCAGTTGCCTAGCAAGCGCTAAGATACATTTATCATGGTATTGAAATGGGTTGCAGGATAAATAGGGCACCCAGCTTAAAACCTAGATAGTTAGATGAATGAAACTGGGGCATTATTTGAGACTTGTGCATCTGTTTGAAGGTGCGGATTATCACAATGTTCTGGACTTCTCTATAGCTTAACTGATAGGGATGTACTAAGATGAAGATGTTAAGATGTCGTTTATAGTTTTTATTATTCTCACTAACTATAGCGTAAACCTTCCTCCCTTAACTTATCAGATCACTTAATTGCTATTGGCGTATCATAACCTAAAAGAATTGCACTGAAAAGGGGACGCCTTCACTTGGCTGGCAATCACACCTATTTATCTAGGTCATGATGTAGCTGCTAGTTGTGTAGAGAGTGTTGGCAAATGAGGCATAGAATTAGGATACGTACCCCAGTTTTATCATGAAAACTGAGATTTTAATTTTTAGTAAGCTTTGGATTTTCACAATATTACTGTCTCCATAGTACTGATTATCAAGGCTTAGAAAATCTATTTATTATTACTGTGCATTCGTTTAAAAATATTCAAGTTCTAATGGACTAACGGTGGACTTTTCCATCTGCAGAATATACTGAATGACCAGAGGTGGCAGTGCAGCAGAAGAGAATTTGTCTGCGTTCCTGAGACCCAAAAAAAAAGAAAATCCTCAGCACTCTGCCATCCTTCATCAGTTTACATGGTAAGTCAAACTCACGTTGAATACATTTGCTTGTCATTAAAAAAGTTCATAGCATCTGACGGCCCTGAGTACCTTTTTAGTGGGGTCTTTGGCATGATTATATTTCTGTCAAGACAGTAGAAAAATGGATGACGTTACGGTGATCATCATATTTTCATCAAAGACTTTGTCTCTAAAGCTGACAAAGCCTGTGTTAGATACCTGTACTAATAATGTGTCCTCAGAGGACATTACTGTCTTTAAGGCTGGAATGAGTTGCCTTAATTTGGAGCAATGGCGTGACTTTCTCATGGAGTGAAGCTCATTTGACCTGTTTCCCTGCACTCTGTATGTGGGACTTTGATACTCCAGATGGATTGCTGTTTAGGATACTCTGCGGTCTTCCCACTCCATCCCATTTTCAAAAGGAGCCCAATGCTTACTCAGTACACCGCCTAGCCACCTTGCAGTCATAAATAATTATAGTTACCTAGTGCATAATTGCTGATGTCTCCTCCTCCTGTGTTTCCTCGTCACCCAGGGTGATTGGTCAAGTGCTGTCCTGACATCATAAAGCTAGAGCAGGGTGTCATCTGACATGAGGGACAATCAGTTGCCTAGCAAGTGATAAGATAAATTTATCATGGTATTAAAATGGGTTGCAGGGTAAATAGGGCACCCAGCTTAAAACCTAGATGGTTAGATGAATGAAACTGGGGGATTATTTGAGACTTGTGCATCTGTTTGAAGGTGCGGATAATCACAATGTTCTGGACTTCTCTATAGCTTAACTGATAGGGATGTACTAAGATGAAGATGTTAAGATGTCGTTTATAGTTTTTATTATTCCCACTAACTATAGCGTAAACCTTCCTCCCTTAACTTATCAGATCACTTAATTGCTATTGGCGTATCATAACCTAAAAGAATTGCACTGAAAAGGGGACGCCTTCACTTGGCTGTCAATCACACCTATTTATCTAGGTCCTGATGTAGCTGCTAGTTGTGTAGAGAGTGTTGGCAAATGAGGCATAGAATTGAGATATGTACCCCAGTTTTATCTTGAAAACTGAGATTTTAATTTTTAGTAAGCTTTGGATTTTCACAATATTACTGTCTCCATAGTACTGATTATCAAGGCTTAGAAAATCTATTTATTATTACTGTGCATTCGTTTAAAAATATTCAAGTTCTAATGGACTAACGGTGGAATTTTCCATCTGCAGAATATACCGAATGACCAGAGGTGGCAGTGCAGCAGAAGAGAATTTGTCTGCGTTCCTGAGACCCAAAAAAAAGCAAATCCTCAGCACTCTGCCATCCTTCATCAGTTTACATGGTAAGTCAAACTCACGTTGAATACATTTGCTTGTCATTAAAAAAGTTCATAGCATCTGACGGCCCTGAGTACCTTTTAAGTGGGGTCTTTGGCATGATTATATTTCTGTCAAGACAGTAGAAAAATGGATGACGTTACGGTGATCATCATATTTTCATCAAAGACTTTGTCTCTAAAGTTGACAAAGCCTGTGTTAGATACCTGTGCTAATAATGTGTCCTCAGAGGACATTACTGTCTTTAAGGCTGGAATGAGTTGCCTTAATTTGGAGCAATGGCGATACTTTCTCATGGAGTGAAGCTCATTTGACCTGTTTCCCTGCACTCTGTATGTGGGACTTTGATACTCCAGATGGATTGCTGTTTAGGATACTCTGCGGTCTTGCCACTCCATCCCATTTTCAAAAGGAGCCCAATGCTTACTCAGTACACCGCCTAGCCGCCTTGCAGTCATAAATAATTATAGTTACCTAGTGCATAATTGCTGGTGTCTCCTCCTCCTGTGTTTCCTCGTCACCCAGGGTGATTGGTCACGTGCTGTCCTGACATCATAAAGCTAGAGCAGGGTGTCATCTCACATGAGGGACAGTCAGTTGCCTAGCAAGCGCTAAGATACATTTATCATGGTATTGAAATGGGTTGCAGGATAAATAGGGCACCCAGCTTAAAACCTAGATAGTTAGATGAATGAAACTGGGGCATTATTTGAGACTTGTGCATCTGTTTGAAGGTGCGGATTATCACAATGTTCTGGACTTCTCTATAGCTTAACTGATAGGGATGTACTAAGATGAAGATGTTAAGATGTCGTTTATAGTTTTTATTATTCTCACTAACTATAGCGTAAACCTTCCTCCCTTAACTTATCAGATCACTTAATTGCTATTGGCGTATCATAACCTAAAAGAATTGCACTGAAAAGGGGACGCCTTCACTTGGCTGGCAATCACACCTATTTATCTAGGTCCTGATGTAGCTGCTAGTTGTGTAGAGAGTGTTGGCAAATGAGGCATAGAATTAGGATACGTACCCCAGTTTTATCATGAAAACTGAGATTTTAATTTTTAGTAAGCTTTGGATTTTCACAATATTACTGTCTCCATAGCACTGATTATCAAGGCTTAGAAAATCCATTTATTATTGCTCTGCATTCGTTTGAAAATATTCAAGTTCTAATGGACTAACGGTGGACTTTTCCATCTGCAGAATATACTGAATGACCAGAGGTGGCAGTGCAGCAGAAGAGAATTTGTCTGCGTTCCTGAGACCCAAAAAATAAAGCAATTCCTCAGCACTCTGCCATCCTTTATCAGTTTACATGGTAAGTCAAACTCACGTTGAATACATTTGCTTGTCATTAAAAAAGTTCATAGCATCTGAGGGCCCTGAGTACCTTTTTAGTGGGGTCTTTGGCATGATTATATTTCTGTCAAGACTGTAGAAAAATGGATGACGTTACGGTGATCATCATATTTTCATCAAAGACTTTGTCTCTAAAGCTGACAAAGCCTGTGTTAGATACCTGTGCTAATAATGTGTCCTCAGAGGACATTACTGTCTTTAAGGCTGGAATGAGTTGCCTTAATTTGGAGCAATGGCGTGACTTTCTCATGGAGTGAAGCTCATTTGACCTGTTTCCCTGCACTCTGTATGTGGGACTCTGATACTCCAGATGGATTGCTGTTTAGGATACTCTGCGGTCTTGCCACTCCATCCCATTTTCAAAAGGAGCCCAATGCTTACTCAGTACACCGCCTAGCCGCCTTGCAGTCATAAATAATTATAGTTACCTAGTGCATAATTGCTGGTGTCTCCTCCTCCTGTGTTTCCTCGTCACCCAGGGTGATTGGTCACGTGCTGTCCTGACATCATAAAGCTAGAGCAGGGTGTCATCTCACATGAGGGACAGTCAGTTGCCTAGCAAGCGCTAAGATACATTTATCATGGTATTGAAATGGGTTGCAGGATAAATAGGGCACCCAGCTTAAAACCTAGATAGTTAGATGAATGAAACTGGGGCATTATTTGAGACTTGTGCATCTGTTTGAAGGTGCGGATTATCACAATGTTCTGGACTTCTCTATAGCTTAACTGATAGGGATGTACTAAGATGAAGATGTTAAGATGTCGTTTATAGTTTTTATTATTCTCACTAACTATAGCGTAAACCTTCCTCCCTTAACTTATCAGATCACTTAATTGCTATTGGCGTATCATAACCTAAAAGAATTGCACTGAAAAGGGGACGCCTTCACTTGGCTGGCAATCACACCTATTTATCTAGGTCATGATGTAGCTGCTAGTTGTGTAGAGAGTGTTGGCAAATGAGGCATAGAATTAGGATACGTACCCCAGTTTTATCATGAAAACTGAGATTTTAATTTTTAGTAAGCTTTGGATTTTCACAATATTACTGTCTCCATAGCACTGATTATCAAGGCTTAGAAAATCCATTTATTATTGCTCTGCATTCGTTTAAAAATATTCAGGTTCTAATGGACTAACGGTGGACTTTTCCATCTGCAGAATATACTGAATGACCAGAGGTGGCAGTGCAGCAGAAGAGAATTTGTCTGCGTTCCTGAGACCCAAAAAAAAAAGCAAATCCTCAGCACTCTGCCATCCTTCATCAGTTTACATGGTAAGTCAAACTCACGTTGAATACATTTGCTTGTCATTAAAAAAGTTCATAGCATCTGACGGCCCTGAGTACCTTTTTAGTGGGGTCTTTGGCATGATTATATTTCTGTCAAGACAGTAGAAAAATGGATGACGTTACGGTGATCATCATATTTTCATCAAAGACTTTGTCTCTAAAGCTGACAAAGCCTGTGTTAGATACCTGTGCTAATAATGTGTCCTCAGAGGACATTACTGTCTTTAAGGCCGGAATGAGTTGCCTTAATTTGGAGCAATGGCGTGACTTTCTCATGGAGTGAAGCTCATTTGACCTTTTTCCCTGCACTCTGTATGTGGGACTTTGATACTCCAGATGGATTGCTGTTTAGGATACTCTGCGGTCTTCCCACTCTATCCCATTTTCAATAGGAGCCCAATGCTTACTCAGTACACCGCCTTGCAGTCATAAATAATTATAGTTACCTAGTGCATAATTGCTGATGTCTCCTCCTCCTGTGTTTCCTCGTCACCCGGGGTGATTGGTCACGTGCTGTCCTGACATCATGAAGCTAGAGCAGGGTGTCATCTGACATGAGGGACAATCAGTTGCCTAGCAAGTGATAAGATAAATTTATCATGGTATTGAAATGGGTTGCAGGGTAAATAGGGCACCCAGCTTAAAACCTAGATGGTTAGATGAATGAAACTGGGGCATTATCTGAGACTTGTGCATCTGTTTGAAGGTGCGGATAATCACAATGTTCTGGACTTCTCTATAGCTTAACTGATAGGGATGTACTAAGATGAAGATGTTAAGATGTCGTTTATAGTTTTTATTATTCCCACTAACTATAGCGTAAACCTTCCTCCCTTAACTTATCAGATCACTTAATTGCTATTGGCGTATCATAACCTAAAAGAATTGCACTGAAAAGGGGACGCCTTCACTTGGCTGGCAATCACACCTATTTATCTAGGTCCTGATGTAGCTGCTAGTTGTGTAGAGAGTGTTGGCAAATGAGGCATAGAATTAGGATATGTACCCCAGTTTTATCATGAAAACTGAGATTTTAATTTTTAGTAAGCTTTGGATTTTCACAATATTACTGTCTCCATAGTACTGATTATCAAGGCTTAGAAAATCCATTTATTATTGCTGTGCATTCGTTTGAAAATATTCAGGTTCTAATGGACTAACGGTGGACTTTTCCATCTGCAGAATATACTGAATGACCAGAGGTGGCAGTGCAGCAGAAGAGAATTTGTCTGCGTTCCTGAGACCCAAAAAATGAAGCAATTCCTCAGCACTCTGCCATCCTCCTTCAGTTTACATGGTAAGTCAAACTCACGTTGAATACATTTGCTTGTCATTAAAAAAGTTCATAGCATCTGAGGGCCCTGAGTACCTTTTTAGTGGGGTCTTTGGCATGATTATATTTCTGTCAAGACTGTAGAAAAATGGATGACGTTACGGTGATCATCATATTTTCATCAAAGACTTTGTCTCTAAAGCTGACAAAGCCTGTGTTAGATACCTGTGCTAATAATGTGTCCTCAGAGGACATTACTGTCTTTAAGGCTGGAATGAGTTGCCTTAATTTGGAGCAATGGCGTGACTTTCTCATGGAGTGAAGCTCATTTGACCTGTTTCCCTGCACTCTGTATGTGGGACTCTGATACTCCAGATGGATTGCTGTTTAGGATACTCTGCGGTCTTGCCACTCCATCCCATTTTCAAAAGGAGCCCAATGCTTACTCAGTACACCGCCTAGCCGCCTTGCAGTCATAAATAATTATAGTTACCTAGTGCATAATTGCTGGTGTCTCCTCCTCCTGTGTTTCCTCGTCACCCAGTGTGATTGGTCACGTGCTGTCCTGACATCATAAAGCTAGAGCAGGGTGTCATCTCACATGAGGGACAGTCAGTTGCCTAGCAAGCGCTAAGATACATTTATCATGGTATTGAAATGGGTTGCAGGATAAATAGGGCACCCAGCTTAAAACCTAGATAGTTAGATGAATGAAACTGGGGCATTATTTGAGACTTGTGCATATGTTTGAAGGTGCGGATTATCACAATGTTCTGGACTTCTCTATAGCTTAACTGATAGGGATGTACTAAGATGAAGATGTTAAGATGTCGTTTATAGTTTTTATTATTCCCACTGACTATAGCGTAAACCTTCCTCCCTTAACTTATCAGATCACTTAATTGCTATTGGCGTATCATAACCTAAAAGAATTGCACTGAAAAGGGGACGCCTTCACTTGGCTGGCAATCACACCTATTTATCTAGGTCCTGATGTAGCTGCTAGTTGTGTAGAGAGTGTTGGCAAATGAGGCATAGAATTAGGATATGTACCCCAGTTTTATCATGAAAACTGAGATTTTAATTTTTAGTAAGCTTTGGATTTTCACAATATTACTGTCTCCATAGTACTGATTATCAAGGCTTAGAAAATCCATTTATTATTGCTGTGCATTCATTTGAAAATATTCAGGTTCTAATGGACTAACGGTGGACTTTTCCATCTGCAGAATATACTGAATGACCAGAGGTGGCAGTGCAGCACAAGAGAATTTGTCTGCGTTCCTGAGACCCAAAAAATAAAGCAATTCCTCAGCACTCTGCCATCCTTCTTCAGTTTACATGGTAAGTCAAACTCACGTTGAATACATTTGCTTGTCATTAAAAAAGTTCATAGCATTCGAGGGCCCTGAGTACCTTTTTAGTGGGGTCTTTGGCATGATTATATTTCTGTCAAGACTGTAGAAAAATGGATGACGTTACGGTGATCATCATATTTTCATCAAAGACTTTGTCTCTAAAGCTCACAAAGCCTGTGTTAGATACCTGTGCTAATAATGTGTCCTCAGAGGACATTACTGTCTTTAAGGCTGGAATGAGTTGCCTTAATTTGGAGCAATGGCGTGACTTTCTCATGGAGTGAAGCTCATTTGACCTGTTTCCCTGCACTCTGTATGTGGGACTCTGATACTCCAGATGGATTGCTGTTTAGGATACTCTGCGGTCTTGCCACTCCATCCCATTTTCAAAAGGAGCCCAATGCTTACTCAGTACACCGCCTAGCCGCCTTGCAGTCATAAATAATTATAGTTACCTACTGCATAATTGCTGATGTCTCCTCCTCCTGTGTTTCCTCGTCACCCAGGGTGATTGGTCACGTGCTGTCCTGACATCATAAAGCTAGAGCAGGGTGTCATCTCACATGAGGGACAGTCAGTTGCCTAGCAAGCGCTAAGATACATTTATCATGGTATTGAAATGGGTTGCAGGATAAATAGGGCACCCAGCTTAAAACCTAGATAGTTAGATGAATGAAACTGGGGCATTATTTGAGACTTGTGCATCTGTTTGAAGGTGCGGATTATCACAATGTTCTGGACTTCTCTATAGCTTAACTGATAGGGATGTACTAAGATGAAGATGTTAAGATGTTGTTTATAGTTTTTATTATTCCCACTAACTATAGCGTAAACCTTCCTCCCTTAACTTATCAGATCACTTAATTGCTATTGGCGTATCATAACCTAAACGAATTGCACTGAAAAGGGGACGCCTTCACTTGGCTAGCAATCACACCTATTTATCTAGGTCCTGATGTAGCTGCTAGTTGTGTAGAGAGTGTTGGCAAATGAGGCATAGAATTAAGATATGTACCCAAGTTTTATTTTGAAAACTGAGATTTTAATTTTTAGTAAGCTTTGGATTTTCACAATATTACTGTCTCCATAGTACTGATTATCAAGGCTTAAAAAATCCATTTATTATTGCTGTGCATTCGTTTGAAAATATTCAAGTTCTAATTGACTAACGGTGGACTTTTCCATCTGCAGAATATACTGAATGACCAGAGGTGGCAGTGCAGCAGAAGAGAATTTGTCTGCCTTCCTGATACCAAAAAAAAATAAGCAATTCCTCAGCACTCTGCCATCCTTCATCAGTTTACATGGTAAGTCAAACTCACGTTGAATACATTTGCTTGTCATTAAAAAAGTTCATAGCATCTGAGGGCCCTGAGTACCTTTTTAGTGGGGTCCTCGGCATGAATATATTTCTGTCAAGACTGTAGAAAAATGGATGACGTTACGGTGATCATCATATTTTCATCAAAGACTTTGTCTCTAAAGCTGACAAAGCCTGTGTTAGATACCTGTGCTAATAATGTGTCCTCAGAGGACATTACTGTCTTTAAGGCTGGAATGAGTTGCCTTAATTTGGAGCAATGGCGTGACTTTCTCATGGAGTGAAGCTCATTTGACCTGTTTCCCTGCACTCTGTATGTGGGACTCTGATACTCCAGATGGATTGCTGTTTAGGATACTCTGCAGTTTTGCAACTCCATCTCCTTTTCAAAAGGAGCTCAATGCTTTCTCAGTACACAGCCTAGCCACCTTGCAGTCATAATTAATTATAGTTACCTAGTGCATAGTTGCTGGTGTCTCCTCCTCCTGTGTTTCCTGGTCACCCAGGGTGATTGGTCACGTGCTGTCCTGACATCATAAAGCTAGAGCAGGGTGTCATCTGACATGAGGGACAATCAGTTGCCTAGCAAGTGATAAGATAAATTTATCATGGTATTAAAATGGGTTGCAGGGTAAATAGGGCACCCAGCTTAAAACCTAGATGGTTAGATGAATGAAACTGGGGCATTATTTGAGACTTGTGCATCTGTTTGAAGGTGCGGATAATCACAATGTTCTGGACTTCTCTATAGCTTAACTGATAGGGATGTACTAAGATGAAGATGTTAAGATGTCGTTTATAGTTTTTATTATTCCCACTAACTATAGCGTAAACCTTCCTCCCTTAACTTATCAGATCACTTAATTGCTATTGGCGTATCATAACCTAAAAGAATTGCACTGAAAAGGGGACGCCTACACTTGGCTGGCAATCACACCTATTTATCTAGGTCCTGATGTAGCTGCTAGTTGTGTAGAGAGTGTTGGCAAATGAGGCATAGAATTAAGATATGTACCCCAGTTTTATCTTGAAAACTGAGATTTTAATTTTTAGTAAGCTTTGGATTTTCACAATATTACTGTCTCCATAGTACTGATTATCAAGGCTTAGAAAATCTATTTATTATTACTGTGCATTCGTTTAAAAATATTCAAGTTCGAATGGACTAACGGTGGACTTTTCCATCTGCAGAATATACTGAATGACCAGAGGTGGCAGTGCAGCAGAAGAGAATTTGTCTGCGTTCCTGAGACCCAAAAAAAAAAGCAAATCCTCAGCACTCTGCCATCCTTCATCAGTTTACATGGTAAGTCAAACTCACGTTGAATACATTTGCTTGTCATTAAAAAAGTTCATAGCATCTGACGGCCCTGAGTACCTTTTTAGTGGGGTCTTTGGCATGATTATATTTCTGTCAAGACAGTAGAAAAATGGATGACGTTACGGTGATCATCATATTTTCATCAAAGACTTTGTCTCTAAAGCTGACAAAGCCTGTGTTAGATACCTGTGCTAATAATGTGTCCTCAGAGGACATTACTGTCTTTAAGGCTGGAATGAGTTGCCTTAATTTGGAGCAATGGCGTGACTTTCTCATGGAGTGAAGCTCATTTGACCTGTTTCCCTGCACTCTGTATGTGGGACTCTGATACTCCAGATGGATTGCTGTTTAGGATACTCTGCAGTTTTGCAACTCCATCTCCTTTTCAAAAGGAGCTCAATGCTTTCTCAGTACACAGCCTAGCCACCTTGCAGTCATAATTAATTATAGTTACCTAGTGCATAATTGCTGGTGTCTCCTCCTCCTGTGTTTCCTCGTCACCCAGGGTGATTGGTCACGTGCTGTCCTGACATCATAAAGCTAGAGCAGGGTGTCATCTGACATGAGGGGCAATCAGTTGCCTAGCAAGTGATAAGATACATTTATCATGGTATTGAAATGGATTGCAGGGTAAATAGGGCACCCAGCTTAAAACCTAGATGGTTAGATGAATGAAACTGGGGCATTATTTGAGACTTGTGCATCTGTTTGAAGGTGCGGATAATCACAATGTTCTGGACTTCTCTATAGCTTAACTGATAGGGATGTACTAAGATGAAGATGTTAAGATGTCGTTTATAGTTTTTATTATTCCCACAAACTATAGCGTAAACCTTCCTCCCTTAACTTATCAGATCACTTGATTGCTATTGGCGTATCATAACCTAAAAGAATTGCACTATAAAGGGGAAGCCTTCACTTAGCTGGCAATCACACCTATTTATCTAGGTCCTGATGTAGCTGCTAGTTGTATAGAGAGTGTTGGCAAATGAGCAATAGAATTAAGATATGTACCCCAGTTTTATCTTGAAAACTGAGATTTTAATTTTTAGTAAGCTTTGGATTTTCACAATATTACTGTCTCCATAGTACTGATTATCAAGGCTTAGAAAATCTATTTATTATTACTGTGCATTCGTTTAAAAATATTCAAGTTCTAATGGACTAACGGTGGACTTTTCCATCTGCAGAATATACTGAATGACCAGAGGTGGCAGTGCAGCAGAAGAGAATTTGTCTGCGTTCCTGAGACCCAAAAAAAAAAGAAAATCCTCAGCACTCTGCCATCCTTCATCAGTTTACATGGTAAGTCAAACTCACGTTGAATACATTTGCTTGTCATTAAAAAAGTTCATAGCATCTGACGGCCCTGAGTACCTTTTTAGTGGGGTCTTTGGCATGATTATATTTCTGTCAAGACAGTAGAAAAATGGATGACGTTACGGTGATCATCATATTTTCATCAAAGACTTTGTCTCTAAAGCTGACAAAGCCTGTGTTAGATACCTGTACTAATAATGTGTCCTCAGAGGACATTACTGTCTTTAAGGCTGGAATGAGTTGCCTTAATTTGGAGCAATGGCGTGACTTTCTCATGGAGTGAAGCTCATTTGACCTGTTTCCCTGCACTCTGTATGTGGGACTTTGATACTCCAGATGGATTGCTGTTTAGGATACTCTGCGGTCTTCCCACTCCATCCCATTTTCAAAAGGAGCCCAATGCTTACTCAGTACACCGCCTAGCCACCTTGCAGTCATAAATAATTATAGTTACCTAGTGCATAATTGCTGATGTCTCCTCCTCCTGTGTTTCCTCGTCACCCAGGGTGATTGGTCAAGTGCTGTCCTGACATCATAAAGCTAGAGCAGGGTGTCATCTGACATGAGGGACAATCAGTTGCCTAGCAAGTGATAAGATAAATTTATCATGGTATTAAAATGGGTTGCAGGGTAAATAGGGCACCCAGCTTAAAACCTAGATGGTTAGATGAATGAAACTGGGGGATTATTTGAGACTTGTGCATCTGTTTGAAGGTGCGGATAATCACAATGTTCTGGACTTCTCTATAGCTTAACTGATAGGGATGTACTAAGATGAAGATGTTAAGATGTCGTTTATAGTTTTTATTATTCCCACTAACTATAGCGTAAACCTTCCTCCCTTAACTTATCAGATCACTTAATTGCTATTGGCGTATCATAACCTAAAAGAATTGCACTGAAAAGGGGACGCCTTCACTTGGCTGGCAATCACACCTATTTATCTAGGTCCTGATGTAGCTGCTAGTTGTGTAGAGAGTGTTGGCAAATGAGGCATAGAATTGAGATATGTACCCCAGTTTTATCTTGAAAACTGAGATTTTAATTTTTAGTAAGCTTTGGATTTTCACAATATTACTGTCTCCATAGTACTGATTATCAAGGCTTAGAAAATCTATTTATTATTACTGTGCATTTCTTTTAAAAATATTCAAGTTCTAATGGACTAACGGTGGAATTTTCCATCTGCAGAATATACCGAATGACCAGAGGTGGCAGTGCAGCAGAAGAGAATTTGTCTGCGTTCCTGAGACCCAAAAAAAAAGCAAATCCTCAGCACTCTGCCATCCTTCATCAGTTTACATGGTAAGTCAAACTCACGTTGAATACATTTGCTTGTCATTAAAAAAGTTCATAGCATCTGACGGCCCTGAGTACCTTTTAAGTGGGGTCTTTGGCATGATTATATTTCTGTCAAGACAGTAGAAAAATGGATGACGTTACGGTGATCATCATATTTTCATCAAAGACTTTGTCTCTAAAGTTGACAAAGCCTGTGTTACATACCTGTGCTAATAATGTGTCCTCAGAGGAAATTACTGTCTTTAAGGCTGGAATGAGTTGCCTTAATTTGGAGCAATGGCGATACTTTCTCATGGAGTGAAGCTCATTTGACCTGTTTCCCTGCACTCTGTATGTGGGACTTTGATACTCCAGATGGATTGCTGTTTAGGATACTCTGCGGTCTTGCCACTCCATCCCATTTTCAAAAGGAGCCCAATGCTTACTCAGTACACCGCCTAGCCGCCTTGCAGTCATAAATAATTATAGTTACCTAGTGCATAATTGCTGGTGTCTCCTCCTCCTGTGTTTCCTCGTCACCCAGGGTGATTGGTCACGTGCTGTCCTGACATCATAAAGCTAGAGCAGGGTGTCATCTCACATGAGGGACAGTCAGTTGCCTAGCAAGCGCTAAGATACATTTATCATGGTATTGAAATGGGTTGCAGGATAAATAGGGCACCCAGCTTAAAACCTAGATAGTTAGATGAATGAAACTGGGGCATTATTTGAGACTTGTGCATCTGTTTGAAGGTGCGGATTATCACAATGTTCTGGACTTCTCTATAGCTTAACTGATAGGGATGTACTAAGATGAAGATGTTAAGATGTCGTTTATAGTTTTTATTATTCTCACTAACTATAGCGTAAACCTTCCTCCCTTAACTTATCAGATCACTTAATTGCTATTGGCGTATCATAACCTAAAAGAATTGCACTGAAAAGGGGACGCCTTCACTTGGCTGGCAATCACACCTATTTATCTAGGTCCTGATGTAGCTGCTAGTTGTGTAGAGAGTGTTGGCAAATGAGGCATAGAATTAGGATACGTACCCCAGTTTTATCATGAAAACTGAGATTTTAATTTTTAGTAAGCTTTGGATTTTCACAATATTACTGTCTCCATAGCACTGATTATCAAGGCTTAGAAAATCCATTTATTATTGCTCTGCATTCGTTTGAAAATATTCAAGTTCTAATGGACTAACGGTGGACTTTTCCATCTGCAGAATATACTGAATGACCAGAGGTGGCAGTGCAGCAGAAGAGAATTTGTCTGCGTTCCTGAGACCCAAAAAATAAAGCAATTCCTCAGCACTCTGCCATCCTTTATCAGTTTACATGGTAAGTCAAACTCACGTTGAATACATTTGCTTGTCATTAAAAAAGTTCATAGCATCTGAGGGCCCTGAGTACCTTTTTAGTGGGGTCTTTGGCATGATTATATTTCTGTCAAGACTGTAGAAAAATGGATGACGTTACGGTGATCATCATATTTTCATCAAAGACTTTGTCTCTAAAGCTGACAAAGCCTGTGTTAGATACCTGTGCTAATAATGTGTCCTCAGAGGACATTACTGTCTTTAAGGCTGGAATGAGTTGCCTTAATTTGGAGCAATGGCGTGACTTTCTCATGGAGTGAAGCTCATTTGACCTGTTTCCCTGCACTCTGTATGTGGGACTCTGATACTCCAGATGGATTGCTGTTTAGGATACTCTGCGGTCTTGCCACTCCATCCCATTTTCAAAAGGAGCCCAATGCTTACTCAGTACACCGCCTAGCCGCCTTGCAGTCATAAATAATTATAGTTACCTAGTGCATAATTGCTGGTGTCTCCTCCTCCTGTGTTTCCTCGTCACCCAGGGTGATTGGTCACGTGCTGTCCTGACATCATAAAGCTAGAGCAGGGTGTCATCTCACATGAGGGACAGTCAGTTGCCTAGCAAGCGCTAAGATACATTTATCATGGTATTGAAATGGGTTGCAGGATAAATAGGGCACCCAGCTTAAAACCTAGATAGTTAGATGAATGAAACTGGGGCATTATTTGAGACTTGTGCATCTGTTTGAAGGTGCGGATTATCACAATGTTCTGGACTTCTCTATAGCTTAACTGATAGGGATGTACTAAGATGAAGATGTTAAGATGTCGTTTATAGTTTTTATTATTCTCACTAACTATAGCGTAAACCTTCCTCCCTTAACTTATCAGATCACTTAATTGCTATTGGCGTATCATAACCTAAAAGAATTGCACTGAAAAGGGGACGCCTTCACTTGGCTGGCAATCACACCTATTTATCTAGGTCCTGATGTAGCTGCTAGTTGTGTAGAGAGTGTTGGCAAATGAGGCATAGAATTAGGATACGTACCCCAGTTTTATCATGAAAACTGAGATTTTAATTTTTAGTAAGCTTTGGATTTTCACAATATTACTGTCTCCATAGCACTGATTATCAAGGCTTAGAAAATCCATTTATTATTGCTCTGCATTCGTTTAAAAATATTCAGGTTCTAATGGACTAACGGTGGACTTTTCCATCTGCAGAATATACTGAATGACCAGAGGTGGCAGTGCAGCAGAAGAGAATTTGTCTGCGTTCCTGAGACCCAAAAAAAAAAGCAAATCCTCAGCACTCTGCCATCCTTCATCAGTTTACATGGTAAGTCAAACTCACGTTGAATACATTTGCTTGTCATTAAAAAAGTTCATAGCATCTGACGGCCCTGAGTACCTTTTTAGTGGGGTCTTTGGCATGATTATATTTCTGTCAAGACAGTAGAAAAATGGATGACGTTACGGTGATCATCATATTTTCATCAAAGACTTTGTCTCTAAAGCTGACAAAGCCTGTGTTAGATACCTGTGCTAATAATGTGTCCTCAGAGGACATTACTGTCTTTAAGGCCGGAATGAGTTGCCTTAATTTGGAGCAATGGCGTGACTTTCTCATGGAGTGAAGCTCATTTGACCTTTTTCCCTGCACTCTGTATGTGGGACTTTGATACTCCAGATGGATTGCTGTTTAGGATACTCTGCGGTCTTCCCACTCTATCCCATTTTCAAAAGGAGCCCAATGCTTACTCAGTACACCGCCTTGCAGTCATAAATAATTATAGTTACCTAGTGCATAATTGCTGATGTCTCCTCCTCCTGTGTTTCCTCGTCACCCGGGGTGATTGGTCACGTGCTGTCCTGACATCATGAAGCTAGAGCAGGGTGTCATCTGACATGAGGGACAAACAGTTGCCTAGCAAGTGATAAGATAAATTTATCATGGTATTGAAATGGGTTGCAGGGTAAATAGGGCACCCAGCTTAAAACCTAGATGGTTAGATGAATGAAACTGGGGCATTATCTGAGACTTGTGCATCTGTTTGAAGGTGCGGATAATCACAATGTTCTGGACTTCTCTATAGCTTAACTGATAGGGATGTACTAAGATGAAGATGTTAAGATGTCGTTTATAGTTTTTATTATTCCCACTAACTATAGCGTAAACCTTCCTCCCTTAACTTATCAGATCACTTAATTGCTATTGGCGTATCATAACCTAAAAGAATTGCACTGAAAAGGGGACGCCTTCACTTGGCTGGCAATCACACCTATTTATCTAGGTCCTGATGTAGCTGCTAGTTGTGTAGAGAGTGTTGGCAAATGAGGCATAGAATTAGGATACGTACCCCAGTTTTATCATGAAAACTGAGATTTTAATTTTTAGTAAGCTTTGGATTTTCACAATATTACTGTCTCCATAGCACTGATTATCAAGGCTTAGAAAATCCATTTATTATTGCTCTGCATTCGTTTAAAAATATTCAAGTTCTAATGGACTAACGGTGGACTTTTCCATCTGCAGAATATACTGAATGACCAGAGGTGGCAGTGCAGCAGAAGAGAATTTGTCTGCGTTCCTGAGACCCAAAAAATGAAGCAATTCCTCAGCACTCTGCCATCCTCCTTCAGTTTACATGGTAAGTCAAACTCACGTTGAATACATTTGCTTGTCATTAAAAAAGTTCATAGCATCTGAGGGCCCTGAGTACCTTTTTAGTGGGGTCTTTGGCATGATTATATTTCTGTCAAGACTGTAGAAAAATGGATGACGTTACGGTGATCATCATATTTTCATCAAAGACTTTGTCTCTAAAGCTGACAAAGCCTGTGTTAGATACCTGTGCTAATAATGTGTCCTCAGAGGACATTACTGTCTTTAAGGCTGGAATGAGTTGCCTTAATTTGGAGCAATGGCGTGACTTTCTCATGGAGTGAAGCTCATTTGACCTGTTTCCCTGCACTCTGTATGTGGGACTCTGATACTCCAGATGGATTGCTGTTTAGGATACTCTGCGGTCTTGCCACTCCATCCCATTTTCAAAAGGAGCCCAATGCTTACTCAGTACACCGCCTAGCCGCCTTGCAGTCATAAATAATTATAGTTACCTAGTGCATAATTGCTGGTGTCTCCTCCTCCTGTGTTTCCTCGTCACCCAGTGTGATTGGTCACGTGCTGTCCTGACATCATAAAGCTAGAGCAGGGTGTCATCTCACATGAGGGACAGTCAGTTGCCTAGCAAGCGCTAAGATACATTTATCATGGTATTGAAATGGGTTGCAGGATAAATAGGGCACCCAGCTTAAAACCTAGATAGTTAGATGAATGAAACTGGGGCATTATTTGAGACTTGTGCATATGTTTGAAGGTGCGGATTATCACAATGTTCTGGACTTCTCTATAGCTTAACTGATAGGGATGTACTAAGATGAAGATGTTAAGATGTCGTTTATAGTTTTTATTATTCCCACTGACTATAGCGTAAACCTTCCTCCCTTAACTTATCAGATCACTTAATTGCTATTGGCGTATCATAACCTAAAAGAATTGCACTGAAAAGGGGACGCCTTCACTTGGCTGGCAATCACACCTATTTATCTAGGTCCTGATGTAGCTGCTAGTTGTGTAGAGAGTGTTGGCAAATGAGGCATAGAATTAGGATATGTACCCCAGTTTTATCATGAAAACTGAGATTTTAATTTTTAGTAAGCTTTGGATTTTCACAATATTACTGTCTCCATAGTACTGATTATCAAGGCTTAGAAAATCCATTTATTATTGCTGTGCATTCATTTGAAAATATTCAGGTTCTAATGGACTAACGGTGGACTTTTCCATCTGCAGAATATACTGAATGACCAGAGGTGGCAGTGCAGCAGAAGAGAATTTGTCTGCGTTCCTGAGACCCAAAAAATAAAGCAATTCCTCAGCACTCTGCCATCCTTCTTCAGTTTACATGGTAAGTCAAACTCACGTTGAATACATTTGCTTGTCATTAAAAAAGTTCATAGCATTCGAGGGCCCTGAGTACCTTTTTAGTGGGGTCTTTGGCATGATTATATTTCTGTCAAGACTGTAGAAAAATGGATGACGTTACGGTGATCATCATATTTTCATCAAAGACTTTGTCTCTAAAGCTCACAAAGCCTGTGTTAGATACCTGTGCTAATAATGTGTCCTCAGAGGACATTACTGTCTTTAAGGCTGGAATGAGTTGCCTTAATTTGGAGCAATGGCGTGACTTTCTCATGGAGTGAAGCTCATTTGACCTGTTTCCCTGCACTCTGTATGTGGGACTCTGATACTCCAGATGGATTGCTGTTTAGGATACTCTGCGGTCTTGCCACTCCATCCCATTTTCAAAAGGAGCCCAATGCTTACTCAGTACACCGCCTAGCCGCCTTGCAGTCATAAATAATTATAGTTACCTACTGCATAATTGCTGATGTCTCCTCCTCCTGTGTTTCCTCGTCACCCAGGGTGATTGGTCACGTGCTGTCCTGACATCATAAAGCTAGAGCAGGGTGTCATCTCACATGAGGGACAGTCAGTTGCCTAGCAAGCGCTAAGATACATTTATCATGGTATTGAAATGGGTTGCAGGATAAATAGGGCACCCAGCTTAAAACCTAGATAGTTAGATGAATGAAACTGGGGCATTATTTGAGACTTGTGCATCTGTTTGAAGGTGCGGATTATCACAATGTTCTGGACTTCTCTATAGCTTAACTGATAGGGATGTACTAAGATGAAGATGTTAAGATGTTGTTTATAGTTTTTATTATTCCCACTAACTATAGCGTAAACCTTCCTCCCTTAACTTATCAGATCACTTAATTGCTATTGGCGTATCATAACCTAAACGAATTGCACTGAAAAGGGGACGCCTTCACTTGGCTAGCAATCACACCTATTTATCTAGGTCCTGATGTAGCTGCTAGTTGTGTAGAGAGTGTTGGCAAATGAGGCATAGAATTAAGATATGTACCCAAGTTTTATTTTGAAAACTGAGATTTTAATTTTTAGTAAGCTTTGGATTTTCACAATATTACTGTCTCCATAGTACTGATTATCAAGGCTTAAAAAATCCATTTATTATTGCTGTGCATTCGTTTGAAAATATTCAAGTTCTAATTGACTAACGGTGGACTTTTCCATCTGCAGAATATACTGAATGACCAGAGGTGGCAGTGCAGCAGAAGAGAATTTGTCTGCCTTCCTGATACCAAAAAAAAATAAGCAATTCCTCAGCACTCTGCCATCCTTCATCAGTTTACATGGTAAGTCAAACTCACGTTGAATACATTTGCTTGTCATTAAAAAAGTTCATAGCATCTGAGGGCCTTGAGTACCTTTTTAGTGGGGTCCTCGGCATGATTATATTTCTGTCAAGACTGTAGAAAAATGGATGACGTTACGGTGATCATCATATTTTCATCAAAGACTTTGTCTCTAAAGCTGACAAAGCCTGTGTTAGATACCTGTGCTAATAATGTGTCCTCAGAGGACATTACTGTCTTTAAGGCTGGAATGAGTTGCCTTAATTTGGAGCAATGGCGTGACTTTCTCATGGAGTGAAGCTCATTTGACCTGTTTCCCTGCACTCTGTATGTGGGACTCTGATACTCCAGATGGATTGCTGTTTAGGATACTCTGCAGTTTTGCAACTCCATCTCCTTTTCAAAAGGAGCTCAATGCTTTCTCAGTACACAGCCTAGCCACCTTGCAGTCATAATTAATTATAGTTACCTAGTGCATAATTGCTGGTGTCTCCTCCTCCTGTGTTTCCTCGTCACCCAGGGTGATTGGTCACGTGCTGTCCTGACATCATGAAGCTAGAGCAGGGTGTCATCTGACATGAGGGGCAATCAGTTGCCTAGCAAGTGATAAGATACATTTATCATGGTATTGAAATGGATTGCAGGGTAAATAGGGCACCCAGCTTAAAACCTAGATGGTTAGATGAATGAAACTGGGGCATTATTTGAGACTTGTGCATCTGTTTGAAGGTGCGGATAATCACAATGTTCTGGACTTCTCTATAGCTTAACTGATAGGGATGTACTACGATGAAGATGTTAAGATGTCGTTTATAGTTTTTATTATTCCCACAAACTATAGCGTAAACCTTCCTCCCTTAACTTATCAGATCACTTGATTGCTATTGGCGTATCATAACCTAAAAGAATTGCACTATAAAGGGGAAGCCTTCACTTAGCTGGCAATCACACCTATTTATCTAGGTCCTGATGTAGCTGCTAGTTGTATAGAGAGTGTTGGCAAATGAGCAATAGAATTAAGATATGTACCCCAGTTTTATCTTGAAAACTGAGATTTTAATTTTTAGTAAGCTTTGGATTTTCACAATATTACTGTCTCCATAGTACTGATTATCAAGGCTTAGAAAATCTATTTATTATTACTGTGCATTCGTTTAAAAATATTCAAGTTCTAATGGACTAACGGTGGACTTTTCCATCTGCAGAATATACTGAATGACCAGAGGTGGCAGTGCAGCAGAAGAGAATTTGTCTGCGTTCCTGAGACCCAAAAAAAAAAGAAAATCCTCAGCACTCTGCCATCCTTCATCAGTTTACATGGTAAGTCAAACTCACGTTGAATACATTTGCTTGTCATTAAAAAAGTTCATAGCATCTGACGGCCCTGAGTACCTTTTTAGTGGGGTCTTTGGCATGATTATATTTCTGTCAAGACAGTAGAAAAATGGATGACGTTACGGTGATCATCATATTTTCATCAAAGACTTTGTCTCTAAAGCTGACAAAGCCTGTGTTAGATACCTGTACTAATAATGTGTCCTCAGAGGACATTACTGTCTTTAAGGCTGGAATGAGTTGCCTTAATTTGGAGCAATGGCGTGACTTTCTCATGGAGTGAAGCTCATTTGACCTGTTTCCCTGCACTCTGTATGTGGGACTTTGATACTCCAGATGGATTGCTGTTTAGGATACTCTGCGGTCTTCCCACTCCATCCCATTTTCAAAAGGAGCCCAATGCTTACTCAGTACACCGCCTAGCCACCTTGCAGTCATAAATAATTATAGTTACCTAGTGCATAATTGCTGATGTCTCCTCCTCCTGTGTTTCCTCGTCACCCAGGGTGATTGGTCAAGTGCTGTCCTGACATCATAAAGCTAGAGCAGGGTGTCATCTGACATGAGGGACAATCAGTTGCCTAGCAAGTGATAAGATAAATTTATCATGGTATTAAAATGGGTTGCAGGGTAAATAGGGCACCCAGCTTAAAACCTAGATGGTTAGATGAATGAAACTGGGGGATTATTTGAGACTTGTGCATCTGTTTGAAGGTGCGGATAATCACAATGTTCTGGACTTCTCTATAGCTTAACTGATAGGGATGTACTAAGATGAAGATGTTAAGATGTCGTTTATAGTTTTTATTATTCCCACTAACTATAGCGTAAACCTTCCTCCCTTAACTTATCAGATCACTTAATTGCTATTGGCGTATCATAACCTAAAAGAATTGCACTGAAAAGGGGACGCCTTCACTTGGCTGGCAATCACACCTATTTATCTAGGTCCTGATGTAGCTGCTAGTTGTGTAGAGAGTGTTGGCAAATGAGGCATAGAATTGAGATATGTACCCCAGTTTTATCTTGAAAACTGAGATTTTAATTTTTAGTAAGCTTTGGATTTTCACAATATTACTGTCTCCATAGTACTGATTATCAAGGCTTAGAAAATCTATTTATTATTACTGTGCATTCGTTTAAAAATATTCAAGTTCTAATGGACTAACGGTGGAATTTTCCATCTGCAGAATATACCGAATGACCAGAGGTGGCAGTGCAGCAGAAGAGAATTTGTCTGCGTTCCTGAGACCCAAAAAAAAAGCAAATCCTCAGCACTCTGCCATCCTTCATCAGTTTACATGGTAAGTCAAACTCACGTTGAATACATTTGCTTGTCATTAAAAAAGTTCATAGCATCTGACGGCCCTGAGTACCTTTTAAGTGGGGTCTTTGGCATGATTATATTTCTGTCAAGACAGTAGAAAAATGGATGACGTTACGGTGATCATCATATTTTCATCAAAGACTTTGTCTCTAAAGTTGACAAAGCCTGTGTTACATACCTGTGCTAATAATGTGTCCTCAGAGGAAATTACTGTCTTTAAGGCTGGAATGAGTTGCCTTAATTTGGAGCAATGGCGATACTTTCTCATGGAGTGAAGCTCATTTGACCTGTTTCCCTGCACTCTGTATGTGGGACTTTGATACTCCAGATGGATTGCTGTTTAGGATACTCTGCGGTCTTGCCACTCCATCCCATTTTCAAAAGGAGCCCAATGCTTACTCAGTACACCGCCTAGCCGCCTTGCAGTCATAAATAATTATAGTTACCTAGTGCATAATTGCTGGTGTCTCCTCCTCCTGTGTTTCCTCGTCACCCAGGGTGATTGGTCACGTGCTGTCCTGACATCATAAAGCTAGAGCAGGGTGTCATCTCACATGAGGGACAGTCAGTTGCCTAGCAAGCGCTAAGATACATTTATCATGGTATTGAAATGGGTTGCAGGATAAATAGGGCACCCAGCTTAAAACCTAGATAGTTAGATGAATGAAACTGGGGCATTATTTGAGACTTGTGCATCTGTTTGAAGGTGCGGATTATCACAATGTTCTGGACTTCTCTATAGCTTAACTGATAGGGATGTACTAAGATGAAGATGTTAAGATGTCGTTTATAGTTTTTATTATTCTCACTAACTATAGCGTAAACCTTCCTCCCTTAACTTATCAGATCACTTAATTGCTATTGGCGTATCATAACCTAAAAGAATTGCACTGAAAAGGGGACGCCTTCACTTGGCTGGCAATCACACCTATTTATCTAGGTCCTGATGTAGCTGCTAGTTGTGTAGAGAGTGTTGGCAAATGAGGCATAGAATTAGGATACGTACCCCAGTTTTATCATGAAAACTGAGATTTTAATTTTTAGTAAGCTTTGGATTTTCACAATATTACTGTCTCCATAGCACTGATTATCAAGGCTTAGAAAATCCATTTATTATTGCTCTGCATTCGTTTGAAAATATTCAAGTTCTAATGGACTAACGGTGGACTTTTCCATCTACAGAATATACTGAATGACCAGAGGTGGCAGTGCAGCAGAAGAGAATTTGTCTGCGTTCCTGAGACCCAAAAAATAAAGCAATTCCTCAGCACTCTGCCATCCTTTATCAGTTTACATGGTAAGTCAAACTCACGTTGAATACATTTGCTTGTCATTAAAAAAGTTCATAGCATCTGAGGGCCCTGAGTACCTTTTTAGTGGGGTCTTTGGCATGATTATATTTCTGTCAAGACTGTAGAAAAATGGATGACGTTACGGTGATCATCATATTTTCATCAAAGACTTTGTCTCTAAAGCTGACAAAGCCTGTGTTAGATACCTGTGCTAATAATGTGTCCTCAGAGGACATTACTGTCTTTAAGGCTGGAATGAGTTGCCTTAATTTGGAGCAATGGCGTGACTTTCTCATGGAGTGAAGCTCATTTGACCTGTTTCCCTGCACTCTGTATGTGGGACTCTGATACTCCAGATGGATTGCTGTTTAGGATACTCTGCGGTCTTGCCACTCCATCCCATTTTCAAAAGGAGCCCAATGCTTACTCAGTACACCGCCTAGCCGCCTTGCAGTCATAAATAATTATAGTTACCTAGTGCATAATTGCTGGTGTCTCCTCCTCCTGTGTTTCCTCGTCACCCAGGGTGATTGGTCACGTGCTGTCCTGACATCATAAAGCTAGAGCAGGGTGTCATCTCACATGAGGGACAGTCAGTTGCCTAGCAAGCGCTAAGATACATTTATCATGGTATTGAAATGGGTTGCAGGATAAATAGGGCACCCAGCTTAAAACCTAGATAGTTAGATGAATGAAACTGGGGCATTATTTGAGACTTGTGCATCTGTTTGAAGGTGCGGATTATCACAATGTTCTGGACTTCTCTATAGCTTAACTGATAGGGATGTACTAAGATGAAGATGTTAAGATGTCGTTTATAGTTTTTATTATTCTCACTAACTATAGCGTAAACCTTCCTCCCTTAACTTATCAGATCACTTAATTGCTATTGGCGTATCATAACCTAAAAGAATTGCACTGAAAAGGGGACGCCTTCACTTGGCTGGCAATCACACCTATTTATCTAGGTCCTGATGTAGCTGCTAGTTGTGTAGAGAGTGTTGGCAAATGAGGCATAGAATTAGGATACGTACCCCAGTTTTATCATGAAAACTGAGATTTTAATTTTTAGTAAGCTTTGGATTTTCACAATATTACTGTCTCCATAGCACTGATTATCAAGGCTTAGAAAATCCATTTATTATTGCTCTGCATTCGTTTAAAAATATTCAGGTTCTAATGGACTAACGGTGGACTTTTCCATCTGCAGAATATACTGAATGACCAGAGGTGGCAGTGCAGCAGAAGAGAATTTGTCTGCGTTCCTGAGACCCAAAAAAAAAAGCAAATCCTCAGCACTCTGCCATCCTTCATCAGTTTACATGGTAAGTCAAACTCACGTTGAATACATTTGCTTGTCATTAAAAAAGTTCATAGCATCTGACGGCCCTGAGTACCTTTTTAGTGGGGTCTTTGGCATGATTATATTTCTGTCAAGACAGTAGAAAAATGGATGACGTTACGGTGATCATCATATTTTCATCAAAGACTTTGTCTCTAAAGCTGACAAAGCCTGTGTTAGATACCTGTGCTAATAATGTGTCCTCAGAGGACATTACTGTCTTTAAGGCCGGAATGAGTTGCCTTAATTTGGAGCAATGGCGTGACTTTCTCATGGAGTGAAGCTCATTTGACCTTTTTCCCTGCACTCTGTATGTGGGACTTTGATACTCCAGATGGATTGCTGTTTAGGATACTCTGCGGTCTTCCCACTCTATCCCATTTTCAAAAGGAGCCCAATGCTTACTCAGTACACCGCCTTGCAGTCATAAATAATTATAGTTACCTAGTGCATAATTGCTGATGTCTCCTCCTCCTGTGTTTCCTCGTCACCCGGGGTGATTGGTCACGTGCTGTCCTGACATCATGAAGCTAGAGCAGGGTGTCATCTGACATGAGGGACAATCAGTTGCCTAGCAAGTGATAAGATAAATTTATCATGGTATTGAAATGGGTTGCAGGGTAAATAGGGCACCCAGCTTAAAACCTAGATGGTTAGATGAATGAAACTGGGGCATTATCTGAGACTTGTGCATCTGTTTGAAGGTGCGGATAATCACAATGTTCTGGACTTCTCTATAGCTTAACTGATAGGGATGTACTAAGATGAAGATGTTAAGATGTCGTTTATAGTTTTTATTATTCCCACTAACTATAGCGTAAACCTTCCTCCCTTAACTTATCAGATCACTTAATTGCTATTGGCGTATCATAACCTAAAAGAATTGCACTGAAAAGGGGACGCCTTCACTTGGCTGGCAATCACACCTATTTATCTAGGTCCTGATGTAGCTGCTAGTTGTGTAGAGAGTGTTGGCAAATGAGGCATAGAATTAGGATATGTACCCCAGTTTTATCATGAAAACTGAGATTTTAATTTTTAGTAAGCTTTGGATTTTCACAATATTACTGTCTCCATAGTACTGATTATCAAGGCTTAGAAAATCCATTTATTATTGCTGTGCATTCGTTTGAAAATATTCAGGTTCTAATGGACTAACGGTGGACTTTTCCATCTGCAGAATATACTGAATGACCAGAGGTGGCAGTGCAGCAGAAGAGAATTTGTCTGCGTTCCTGAGACCCAAAAAATGAAGCAATTCCTCAGCACTCTGCCATCCTCCTTCAGTTTACATGGTAAGTCAAACTCACGTTGAATACATTTGCTTGTCATTAAAAAAGTTCATAGCATCTGAGGGCCCTGAGTACCTTTTTAGTGGGGTCTTTGGCATGATTATATTTCTGTCAAGACTGTAGAAAAATGGATGACGTTACGGTGATCATCATATTTTCATCAAAGACTTTGTCTCTAAAGCTGACAAAGCCTGTGTTAGATACCTGTGCTAATAATGTGTCCTCAGAGGACATTACTGTCTTTAAGGCTGGAATGAGTTGCCTTAATTTGGAGCAATGGCGTGACTTTCTCATGGAGTGAAGCTCATTTGACCTGTTTCCCTGCACTCTGTATGTGGGACTCTGATACTCCAGATGGATTGCTGTTTAGGATACTCTGCGGTCTTGCCACTCCATCCCATTTTCAAAAGGAGCCCAATGCTTACTCAGTACACCGCCTAGCCGCCTTGCAGTCATAAATAATTATAGTTACCTAGTGCATAATTGCTGGTGTCTCCTCCTCCTGTGTTTCCTCGTCACCCAGTGTGATTGGTCACGTGCTGTCCTGACATCATAAAGCTAGAGCAGGGTGTCATCTCACATGAGGGACAGTCAGTTGCCTAGCAAGCGCTAAGATACATTTATCATGGTATTGAAATGGGTTGCAGGATAAATAGGGCACCCAGCTTAAAACCTAGATAGTTAGATGAATGAAACTGGGGCATTATTTGAGACTTGTGCATATGTTTGAAGGTGCGGATTATCACAATGTTCTGGACTTCTCTATAGCTTAACTGATAGGGATGTACTAAGATGAAGATGTTAAGATGTCGTTTATAGTTTTTATTATTCCCACTGACTATAGCGTAAACCTTCCTCCCTTAACTTATCAGATCACTTAATTGCTATTGGCGTATCATAACCTAAAAGAATTGCACTGAAAAGGGGACGCCTTCACTTGGCTGGCAATCACACCTATTTATCTAGGTCCTGATGTAGCTGCTAGTTGTGTAGAGAGTGTTGGCAAATGAGGCATAGAATTAGGATATGTACCCCAGTTTTATCATGAAAACTGAGATTTTAATTTTTAGTAAGCTTTGGATTTTCACAATATTACTGTCTCCATAGTACTGATTATCAAGGCTTAGAAAATCCATTTATTATTGCTGTGCATTCATTTGAAAATATTCAGGTTCTAATGGACTAACGGTGGACTTTTCCATCTGCAGAATATACTGAATGACCAGAGGTGGCAGTGCAGCAGAAGAGAATTTGTCTGCGTTCCTGAGACCCAAAAAATAAAGCAATTCCTCAGCACTCTGCCATCCTTCTTCAGTTTACATGGTAAGTCAAACTCACGTTGAATACATTTGCTTGTCATTAAAAAAGTTCATAGCATTCGAGGGCCCTGAGTACCTTTTTAGTGGGGTCTTTGGCATGATTATATTTCTGTCAAGACTGTAGAAAAATGGATGACGTTACGGTGATCATCATATTTTCATCAAAGACTTTGTCTCTAAAGCTCACAAAGCCTGTGTTAGATACCTGTGCTAATAATGTGTCCTCAGAGGACATTACTGTCTTTAAGGCTGGAATGAGTTGCCTTAATTTGGAGCAATGGCGTGACTTTCTCATGGAGTGAAGCTCATTTGACCTGTTTCCCTGCACTCTGTATGTGGGACTCTGATACTCCAGATGGATTGCTGTTTAGGATACTCTGCGGTCTTGCCACTCCATCCCATTTTCAAAAGGAGCCCAATGCTTACTCAGTACACCGCCTAGCCGCCTTGCAGTCATAAATAATTATAGTTACCTACTGCATAATTGCTGATGTCTCCTCCTCCTGTGTTTCCTCGTCACCCAGGGTGATTGGTCACGTGCTGTCCTGACATCATAAAGCTAGAGCAGGGTGTCATCTCACATGAGGGACAGTCAGTTGCCTAGCAAGCGCTAAGATACATTTATCATGGTATTGAAATGGGTTGCAGGATAAATAGGGCACCCAGCTTAAAACCTAGATAGTTAGATGAATGAAACTGGGGCATTATTTGAGACTTGTGCATCTGTTTGAAGGTGCGGATTATCACAATGTTCTGGACTTCTCTATAGCTTAACTGATAGGGATGTACTAAGATGAAGATGTTAAGATGTTGTTTATAGTTTTTATTATTCCCACTAACTATAGCGTAAACCTTCCTCCCTTAACTTATCAGATCACTTAATTGCTATTGGCGTATCATAACCTAAACGAATTGCACTGAAAAGGGGACGCCTTCACTTGGCTAGCAATCACACCTATTTATCTAGGTCCTGATGTAGCTGCTAGTTGTGTAGAGAGTGTTGGCAAATGAGGCATAGAATTAAGATATGTACCCAAGTTTTATTTTGAAAACTGAGATTTTAATTTTTAGTAAGCTTTGGATTTTCACAATATTACTGTCTCCATAGTACTGATTATCAAGGCTTAAAAAATCCATTTATTATTGCTGTGCATTCGTTTGAAAATATTCAAGTTCTAATTGACTAACGGTGGACTTTTCCATCTGCAGAATATACTGAATGACCAGAGGTGGCAGTGCAGCAGAAGAGAATTTGTCTGCCTTCCTGATACCAAAAAAAAATAAGCAATTCCTCAGCACTCTGCCATCCTTCATCAGTTTACATGGTAAGTCAAACTCACGTTGAATACATTTGCTTGTCATTAAAAAAGTTCATAGCATCTGAGGGCCTTGAGTACCTTTTTAGTGGGGTCCTCGGCATGATTATATTTCTGTCAAGACTGTAGAAAAATGGATGACGTTACGGTGATCATCATATTTTCATCAAAGACTTTGTCTCTAAAGCTGACAAAGCCTGTGTTAGATACCTGTGCTAATAATGTGTCCTCAGAGGACATTACTGTCTTTAAGGCTGGAATGAGTTGCCTTAATTTGGAGCAATGGCGTGACTTTCTCATGGAGTGAAGCTCATTTGACCTGTTTCCCTGCACTCTGTATGTGGGACTCTGATACTCCAGATGGATTGCTGTTTAGGATACTCTGCAGTTTTGCAACTCCATCTCCTTTTCAAAAGGAGCTCAATGCTTTCTCAGTACACAGCCTAGCCACCTTGCAGTCATAATTAATTATAGTTACCTAGTGCATAATTGCTGGTGTCTCCTCCTCCTGTGTTTCCTCGTCACCCAGGGTGATTGGTCACGTGCTGTCCTGACATCATGAAGCTAGAGCAGGGTGTCATCTGACATGAGGGGCAATCAGTTGCCTAGCAAGTGATAAGATACATTTATCATGGTATTGAAATGGATTGCAGGGTAAATAGGGCACCCAGCTTAAAACCTAGATGGTTAGATGAATGAAACTGGGGCATTATTTGAGACTTGTGCATCTGTTTGAAGGTGCGGATAATCACAATGTTCTGGACTTCTCTATAGCTTAACTGATAGGGATGTACTACGATGAAGATGTTAAGATGTCGTTTATAGTTTTTATTATTCCCACTAACTATAGCGTAAACCTTCCTCCCTTAACTTATCAGATCACTTAATTGCTATTGGCGTATCATAACCTAAAAGAATTGCACTGAAAAGGGGACGCCTTCACTTGGCTGGCAATCACACCTATTTATCTAGGTCCTGATGTAGCTGCTAGTTGTGTAGAGAGTGTTGGCAAATGAGGCATAGAATTAAGATATGTACCCCAGTTTTATCTTGAAAACTGAGATTTTAATTTTTAGTAAGCTTTGGATTTTCACAATATTACTGTCTCCATAGTACTGATTATCAAGGCTTAGAAAATCTATTTATTATTACTGTGCATTCGTTTAAAAATATTCAAGTTCTAATGGACTAACGGTGGAATTTTCCATCTGCAGAATATACCGAATGACCAGAGGTGGCAGTGCAGCAGAAGAGAATTTGTCTGCGTTCCTGAGACCCAAAAAAAAAGCAAATCCTCAGCACTCTGCCATCCTTCATCAGTTTACATGGTAAGTCAAACTCACGTTGAATACATTTGCTTGTCATTAAAAAAGTTCATAGCATCTGACGGCCCTGAGTACCTTTTAAGTGGGGTCTTTGGCATGATTATATTTCTGTCAAGACAGTAGAAAAATGGATGACGTTACGGTGATCATCATATTTTCATCAAAGACTTTGTCTCTAAAGCTGACAAAGCCTGTGTTAGATACCTGTGCTAATAATGTGTCCTCAGAGGACATTACTGTCTTTAAGGCTGGAATGAGTTGCCTTCATTTGGAGCAATGGCGTGACTTTCTCATGGAGTGAAGCTCATTTGACCTGTTTCCCTGCACTCTGTATGTGGGACTTTGATACTCCAGATGGATTGCTGTTTAGGATACTCTGCGGTCTTCCCACTCCATCCCATTTTCAAAAGGAGCCCAATGCTTACTCAGTGCACCGCCTAGCCGCCTTGCAGTCATAAATAATTATAGTTACCTTGTGCATAATTGCTGATGTCTCCTCCTCCTGTGTTTCCTCGTCACCCAGGGTGATTGGTCATGTGCTGTCCTGACATCATAAAGCTAGAGCAGGGTGTCATCTGACATGAGGGACAATCAGTTGCCTAGCAAGTGATAAGATAAATTTATCATGGTATTGAAATGGGTTGCAGGGTAAATAGGGCACCCAGCTTGAAACCTAGATGGTTAGATGAATGAAACTGGGGCATTATTTGAGACTTGTGCATCTGTTTGAAGGTGCGGATAATCACAATGTTCTGGACTTCTCTATAGCTTAACTGATAGGGATGTACTACGATGAAGATGTTAAGATGTCGTTTATAGTTTTTATTATTCTCACTAACTATAGCGTAAACCTTCCTCCCTTAACTTATCAGATCACTTAATTGCTATTGGCGTATCATAACCTAAAAGAATTGCACTGAAAAGGGGACGCCTTCACTTGGCTGGCAATCACACCTATTTATCTAGGTCCTGATGTAGCTGCTAGTTGTGTAGAGAGTGTTGGCAAATGAGGCATAGAATTAGGATACGTACCCCAGTTTTATCATGAAAACTGAGATTTTAATTTTTAGTAAGCTTTGGATTTTCACAATATTACTGTCTCCATAGCACTGATTATCAAGGCTTAGAAAATCCATTTATTATTGCTCTGCATTCGTTTGAAAATATTCAAGTTCTAATGGACTAACGGTGGACTTTTCCATCTGCAGAATATACTGAATGACCAGAGGTGGCAGTGCAGCAGAAGAGAATTTGTCTGCGTTCCTGAGACCCAAAAAATAAAGCAATTCCTCAGCACTCTGCCATCCTTTATCAGTTTACATGGTAAGTCAAACTCACGTTGAATACATTTGCTTGTCATTAAAAAAGTTCATAGCATCTGAGGGCCCTGAGTACCTTTTTAGTGGGGTCTTTGGCATGATTATATTTCTGTCAAGACTGTAGAAAAATGGATGACGTTACGGTGATCATCATATTTTCATCAAAGACTTTGTCTCTAAAGCTGACGAAGCCTGTGTTAGATACCTGTGCTAATAATGTGTCCTCAGAGGACATTACTGTCTTTAAGGCTGGAATGAGTTGCCTTAATTTGGAGCAATGGCGTGACTTTCTCATGGAGTGAAGCTCATTTGACCTGTTTCCCTGCACTCTGTATGTGGGACTCTGATACTCCAGATGGATTGCTGTTTAGGATACTCTGCGGTCTTGCCACTCCATCCCATTTTCAAAAGGAGCCCAATGCTTACTCAGTACACCGCCTAGCCGCCTTGCAGTCATAAATAATTATAGTTACCTAGTGCATAATTGCTGGTGTCTCCTCCTCCTGTGTTTCCTCGTCACCCAGGGTGATTGGTCACGTGCTGTCCTGACATCATAAAGCTAGAGCAGGGTGTCATCTCACATGAGGGACAGTCAGTTGCCTAGCAAGCGCTAAGATACATTTATCATGGTATTGAAATGGGTTGCAGGATAAATAGGGCACCCAGCTTAAAACCTAGATAGTTAGATGAATGAAACTGGGGCATTATTTGAGACTTGTGCATCTGTTTGAAGGTGCGGATTATCACAATGTTCTGGACTTCTCTATAGCTTAACTGATAGGGATGTACTAAGATGAAGATGTTAAGATGTCGTTTATAGTTTTTATTATTCTCACTAACTATAGCGTAAACCTTCCTCCCTTAACTTATCAGATCACTTAATTGCTATTGGCGTATCATAACCTAAAAGAATTGCACTGAAAAGGGGACGCCTTCACTTGGCTGGCAATCACACCTATTTATCTAGGTCCTGATGTAGCTGCTAGTTGTGTAGAGAGTGTTGGCAAATGAGGCATAGAATTAGGATACGTACCCCAGTTTTATCATGAAAACTGAGATTTTAATTTTTAGTAAGCTTTGGATTTTCACAATATTACTGTCTCCATAGCACTGATTATCAAGGCTTAGAAAATCCATTTATTATTGCTCTGCATTCGTTTAAAAATATTCAAGTTCTAATGGACTAACGGTGGACTTTTCCATCTGCAGAATATACTGAATGACCAGAGGTGGCAGTGCAGCAGAAGAGAATTTGTCTGCGTTCCTGAGACCCAAAAAAAAAAGCAAATCCTCAGCACTCTGCCATCCTTCATCAGTTTACATGGTAAGTCAAACTCACGTTGAATACATTTGCTTGTCATTAAAAAAGTTCATAGCATCTGACGGCCCTGAGTACCTTTTTAGTGGGGTCTTTGGCATGATTATATTTCTGTCAAGACAGTAGAAAAATGGATGACGTTACGGTGATCATCATATTTTCATCAAAGACTTTGTCTCTAAAGCTGACAAAGCCTGTGTTAGATACCTGTGCTAATAATGTGTCCTCAGAGGACATTACTGTCTTTAAGGCCGGAATGAGTTGCCTTAATTTGGAGCAATGGCGTGACTTTCTCATGGAGTGAAGCTCATTTGACCTGTTTCCCTGCACTCTGTATGTGGGACTTTGATACTCCAGATGGATTGCTGTTTAGGATACTCTGCGGTCTTCCCACTCTATCCCATTTTCAAAAGGAGCCCAATGCTTACTCAGTACACCGCGTAGCCGCCTTGCAGTCATAAATAATTATAGTTACCTAGTGCATAATTGCTGATGTCTCCTCCTCCTGTGTTTCCTCGTCACCCAGGGTGATTGGTCACGTGCTGTCCTGACATCATGAAGCTAGAGCAGGGTGTCATCTGACATGAGGGACAATCAGTTGCCTAGCAAGTGATAAGATAAATTTATCATGGTATTGAAATGGGTTGCAGGGTAAATAGGGCACCCAGCTTAAAACCTAGATGGTTAGATGAATGAAACTGGGGCATTATCTGAGACTTGTGCATCTGTTTGAAGGTGCGGATAATCACAATGTTCTGGACTTCTCTATAGCTTAACTGATAGGGATGTACTAAGATGAAGATGTTAAGATGTCGTTTATAGTTTTTATTATTCCCACTAACTATAGCGTAAACCTTCCTCCCTTAACTTATCAGATCACTTAATTGCTATTGGCGTATCATAACCTAAAAGAATTGCACTGAAAAGGGGACGCCTTCACTTGGCTGGCAATCACACCTATTTATCTAGGTCCTGATGTAGCTGCTAGTTGTGTAGAGAGTGTTGGCAAATGAGGCATAGAATTAAGATATGTACCCCAGTTTTATCTTGAAAACTGAGATTTAAATTTTTAGTAAGCTTTGGATTTTCACAATATTACTGTCTCCATAGTACTGATTATCAAGGCTTAGAAAATCTATTTATTATTACTGTGCATTCGTTTAAAAATATTCAAGTTCTAATGGACTAACGGTGGACTTTTCCATCTGCAGAATATACTGAATGACCAGAGGTGGCAGTGCAGCAGAAGAGAATTTGTCTGCGTTCCTGAGACCCAAAAAAAAAGCAAATCCTCAGCACTCTGCCATCCTTCATCAGTTTACATGGTAAATCAAACTCACGTTGAATACATTTGCTTGTCATTAAAAAAGTTCATAGCATCTGACGGCCCTGAGTACCTTTTAAGTGGGGTCTTTGGCATGATTATATTTCTGTCAAGACAGTAGAAAAATGGATGACGTTACGGTGATCATCATATTTTCATCAAAGACTTTGTCTCTAAAGCTGACAAAGCCTGTGTTAGATACCTGTGCTAATAATGTGTCCTCAGAGGACATTACTGTCTTTAAGGCTGGAATGAGTTGCCTTAATTTGGAGCAATGGCGATACTTTCTCATGGAGTGAAGCTCATTTGACCTGTTTCCCTGCACTCTGTATGTGGGACTTTGATACTCCAGATGGATTGCTGTTTAGGATACTCTGCGGTCTTCCCACTCCATCCCATTTTCAAAAGGAGCCCAATGCTTACTCAGTGCACCGCCTAGCCGCCTTGCAGTCACAAATAATTATATTTACCTTGTGCATAATTGCTGATATCTCCTCCTCCTGTGTTTCCTCGTCACCCAGGGTGATTGGTCATGTGCTGTCCTGACATCATAAAGCTAGAGCAGGGTGTCATCTGACAGGAGGGACAATCAGTTGCCTAGCAAGTGATAAGATAAATTTATCATGGTATTGAAATGGGTTGCAGGGTAAATAGGGCACCCAGCTTAAAACCTAGATGGTTATATGAATGAAAATGGGGCATTATTTGAGACTTGTGCATCTGTTTGAAGGTGCGGATAATCACAATGTTCTGGACTTCTCTATAGCTTAACTGATAGGGATGTACTAAGATGAAGATGTTAAGATGTCGTTTATAGTTTTTATTATTCTCACTAACTATAGCGTAAACCTTCCTCCCTTAACTTATCAGATCACTTAATTGCTATTGGCGTATCATAACCTAAAAGAATTGCACTGAAAAGGGGACGCCTTCACTTGGCTGGCAATCACACCTATTTATCTAGGTCCTGATGTAGCTGCTAGTTGTGTAGAGAGTGTTGGCAAATGAGGCATAGAATTAGGATACGTACCCCAGTTTTATCATGAAAACTGAGATTTTAGTTTTTAGTAAGCTTTGGATTTTCACAATATTACTGTCTCCATAGCACTGATTATCAAGGCTTAGAAAATCCATTTATTATTGCTCTGCATTCGTTTGAAAATATTCAAGTTCTAATGGACTAACGGTGGACTTTTCCATCTGCAGAATATACTGAATGACCAGAGGTGGCAGTGCAGCAGAAGAGAATTTGTCTGCGTTCCTGAGACCCAAAAAATAAAGCAATTCCTTAGCACTCTGCCATCCTTTATCAGTTTACATGGTAAGTCAAACTCACGTTGAATACATTTGCTTGTCATTAAAAAAGTTCATAGCATCTGAGGGCCCTGAGTACCTTTTTAGTGGGGTCTTTGGCATGATTATATTTCTGTCAAGACTGTAGAAAAATGGATGACGTTACGGTGATCATCATATTTTCATCAAAGACTTTGTCTCTAAAGCTGACAAAGCCTGTGTTAGATACCTGTGCTAATAATGTGTCCTCAGAGGACATTACTGTCTTTAAGGCTGGAATGAGTTGCCTTAATTTGGAGCAATGGCGTGACTTTCTCATGGAGTGAAGCTCATTTGACCTGTTTCCCTGCACTCTGTATGTGGGACTCTGATACTCCAGATGGATTGCTGTTTAGGATACTCTGCGGTCTTGCCACTCCATCCCATTTTCAAAAGGAGCCCAATGCTTACTCAGTACACCGCCTAGCCGCCTTGCAGTCATAAATAATTATAGTTACCTAGTGCATAATTGCTGGTGTCTCCTCCTCCTGTGTTTCCTCGTCACCCAGGGTGATTGGTCACGTGCTGTCCTGACATCATAAAGCTAGAGCAGGGTGTCATCTCACATGAGGGACAGTCAGTTGCCTAGCAAGCGCTAAGATACATTTATCATGGTATTGAAATGGGTTGCAGGATAAATAGGGAACCCAGCTTAAAACCTAGATAGTTAGATGAATGAAACTGGGGCATTATTTGAGACTTGTGCATCTGTTTGAAGGTGCGGATTATCACAATGTTCTGGACTTCTCTATAGCTTAACTGATAGGGATGTACTAAGATGAAGATGTTAAGATGTCGTTTATAGTTTTTATTATTCTCACTAACTATAGCGTAAACCTTCCTCCCTTAACTTATCAGATCACTTAATTGCTATTGGCGTATCATAACCTAAAAGAATTGCACTGAAAAGGGGACGCCTTCACTAGGCTGGCAATCACACCTATTTATCTAGGTCCTGATGTAGCTGCTAGTTGTGTAGAGAGTGTTGGCAAATGAGGCATAGAATTAGGATACGTACCCCAGTTTTATCATGAAAACTGAGATTTTAATTTTTAGTAAGCTTTGGATTTTCACAATATTACTGTCTCCATAGCACTGATTATCAAGGCTTAGAAAATCCATTTATTATTGCTCTGCATTCGTTTGAAAATATTCAAGTTCTAATGGACTAACGGTGGACTTTTCCATCTGCAGAATATACTGAATGACCAGAGGTGGCAGTGCAGCAGAAGAGAATTTGTCTGCGTTCCTGAGACCCAAAAAATAAAGCAATTCCTCAGCACTCTGCCATCCTTTATCAGTTTACATGGTAAGTCAAACTCACGTTGAATACATTTGCTTGTCATTAAAAAAGTTCATAGCATCTGAGGGCCCTGAGTACCTTTTTAGTGGGGTCTTTGGCATGATTATATTTCTGTCAAGACTGTAGAAAAATGGATGACGTTACGGTGATCATCATATTTTCATCAAAGACTTTGTCTCTAAAGCTGACAAAGCCTGTGTTAGATACCTGTGCTAATAATGTGTCCTCAGAGGACATTACTGTCTTTAAGGCTGGAATGAGTTGCCTTAATTTGGAGCAATGGCGTGACTTTCTCATGGAGTGAAGCTCATTTGACCTGTTTCCCTGCACTCTGTATGTGGGACTCTGATACTCCAGATGGATTGCTGTTTAGGATACTCTGCGGTCTTGCCACTCCATCCCATTTTCAAAAGGAGCCCAATGCTTACTCAGTACACCGCCTAGCCGCCTTGCAGTCATAAATAATTATAGTTACCTAGTGCATAATTGCTGGTGTCTCCTCCTCCTGTGTTTCCTCGTCACCCAGGGTGATTGGTCACGTGCTGTCCTGACATCATAAAGCTAGAGCACGGTGTCATCTCACATGAGGGACAGTCAGTTGCCTAGCAAGCGCTAAGATACATTTATCATGGTATTGAAATGGGTTGCAGGATAAATAGGGCACCCAGCTTAAAACCTAGATAGTTAGATGAATGAAACTGGGGCATTATTTGAGACTTGTGCATCTGTTTGAAGGTGCGGATTATCACAATGTTCTGGACTTCTCTATAGCTTAACTGATAGGGATGTACTAAGATGAAGATGTTAAGATGTCGTTTATAGTTTTTATTATTCCCACTGACTATAGCGTAAACCTTCCTCCCTTAACTTATCAGATCACTTAATTGCTATTGGTGTATCATAACCTAAAAGAATTGCACTGAAAAGGGGACGCCTTCACTTGGCTGGCAATCACACCTATTTATCTAGGTCCTGATGTAGCTGCTAGTTGTGTAGAGAGTGTTGGCAAATGAGGCATAGAATTAGGATATGTACCCCAGTTTTATCATGAAAACTGAGATTTTAATTTTTAGTAAGCTTTGGATTTTCACAATATTACTGTCTCCATAGTACTGATTATCAAGGCTTAGAAAGTCCATTTATTATTGCTCTGCATTCGTTTAAAAATATTCAAGTTCTAATGGACTAACGGTGGACTTTTCCATCTGCAGAATATACTGAATGACCAGAGGTGGCAGTGCAGCAGAAGAGAATTTGTCTGCGTTCCTGAGACCCAAAAAATAAAGCAATTCCTTAGCACTCTGCCATCCTTTATCAGTTTACATGGTAAGTCAAACTCACGTTGAATACATTTGCTTGTCATTAAAAAAGTTCATAGCATCTGAGGGCCCTGAGTACCTTTTTAGTGGGGTCTTTGGCATGATTATATTTCTGTCAAGACTGTAGAAAAATGGATGACGTTACGGTGATCATCATATTTTCATCAAAGACTTTGTCTCTAAAGCTGACAAAGCCTGTGTTAGATACCTGTGCTAATAATGTGTCCTCAGAGGACATTACTGTCTTTAAGGCTGGAATGAGTTGCCTTAATTTGGAGCAATGGCGTGACTTTCTCATGGAGTGAAGCTCATTTGACCTGTTTCCCTGCACTCTGTATGTGGGACTCTGATACTCCAGATGGATTGCTGTTTAGGATACTCTGCGGTCTTGCCACTCCATCCCATTTTCAAAAGGAGCCCAATGCTTACTCAGTACACCGCCTAGCCGCCTTGCAGTCATAAATAATTATAGTTACCTAGTGCATAATTGCTGGTGTCTCCTCCTCCTGTGTTTCCTCGTCACCCAGGGTGATTGGTCACGTGCTGTCCTGACATCATAAAGCTAGAGCAGGGTGTCATCTCACATGAGGGACAGTCAGTTGCCTAGCAAGCGCTAAGATACATTTATCATGGTATTGAAATGGGTTGCAGGATAAATAGGGAACCCAGCTTAAAACCTAGATAGTTAGATGAATGAAACTGGGGCATTATTTGAGACTTGTGCATCTGTTTGAAGGTGCGGATTATCACAATGTTCTGGACTTCTCTATAGCTTAACTGATAGGGATGTACTAAGATGAAGATGTTAAGATGTCGTTTATAGTTTTTATTATTCTCACTAACTATAGCGTAAACCTTCCTCCCTTAACTTATCAGATCACTTAATTGCTATTGGCGTATCATAACCTAAAAGAATTGCACTGAAAAGGGGACGCCTTCACTAGGCTGGCAATCACACCTATTTATCTAGGTCCTGATGTAGCTGCTAGTTGTGTAGAGAGTGTTGGCAAATGAGGCATAGAATTAGGATACGTACCCCAGTTTTATCATGAAAACTGAGATTTTAATTTTTAGTAAGCTTTGGATTTTCACAATATTACTGTCTCCATAGCACTGATTATCAAGGCTTAGAAAATCCATTTATTATTGCTCTGCATTCGTTTGAAAATATTCAAGTTCTAATGGACTAACGGTGGACTTTTCCATCTGCAGAATATACTGAATGACCAGAGGTGGCAGTGCAGCAGAAGAGAATTTGTCTGCGTTCCTGAGACCCAAAAAATAAAGCAATTCCTCAGCACTCTGCCATCCTTTATCAGTTTACATGGTAAGTCAAACTCACGTTGAATACATTTGCTTGTCATTAAAAAAGTTCATAGCATCTGAGGGCCCTGAGTACCTTTTTAGTGGGGTCTTTGGCATGATTATATTTCTGTCAAGACTGTAGAAAAATGGATGACGTTACGGTGATCATCATATTTTCATCAAAGACTTTGTCTCTAAAGCTGACAAAGCCTGTGTTAGATACCTGTGCTAATAATGTGTCCTCAGAGGACATTACTGTCTTTAAGGCTGGAATGAGTTGCCTTAATTTGGAGCAATGGCGTGACTTTCTCATGGAGTGAAGCTCATTTGACCTGTTTCCCTGCACTCTGTATGTGGGACTCTGATACTCCAGATGGATTGCTGTTTAGGATACTCTGCGGTCTTGCCACTCCATCCCATTTTCAAAAGGAGCCCAATGCTTACTCAGTACACCGCCTAGCCGCCTTGCAGTCATAAATAATTATAGTTACCTAGTGCATAATTGCTGGTGTCTCCTCCTCCTGTGTTTCCTCGTCACCCAGGGTGATTGGTCACGTGCTGTCCTGACATCATAAAGCTAGAGCACGGTGTCATCTCACATGAGGGACAGTCAGTTGCCTAGCAAGCGCTAAGATACATTTATCATGGTATTGAAATGGGTTGCAGGATAAATAGGGCACCCAGCTTAAAACCTAGATAGTTAGATGAATGAAACTGGGGCATTATTTGAGACTTGTGCATCTGTTTGAAGGTGCGGATTATCACAATGTTCTGGACTTCTCTATAGCTTAACTGATAGGGATGTACTAAGATGAAGATGTTAAGATGTCGTTTATAGTTTTTATTATTCCCACTGACTATAGCGTAAACCTTCCTCCCTTAACTTATCAGATCACTTAATTGCTATTGGTGTATCATAACCTAAAAGAATTGCACTGAAAAGGGGACGCCTTCACTTGGCTGGCAATCACACCTATTTATCTAGGTCCTGATGTAGCTGCTAGTTGTGTAGAGAGTGTTGGCAAATGAGGCATAGAATTAGGATATGTACCCCAGTTTTATCATGAAAACTGAGATTTTAATTTTTAGTAAGCTTTGGATTTTCACAATATTACTGTCTCCATAGTACTGATTATCAAGGCTTAGAAAGTCCATTTATTATTGCTCTGCATTCGTTTAAAAATATTCAAGTTCTAATGGACTAACGGTGGACTTTTCCATCTGCAGAATATACTGAATGGCCAGAGGTGGCAGTGCAGAAGAAGAGAATTTGTCTGCGTTCCTGAGACCCAAAAAAAAAAAACAAATCCTCAGCACTCTGCCATCCTTCATCAGTTTACATGGTAAGTCAAACTCATGTTGAATACATTTGCTTGTCATTAAAAAAGTTCATAGCATCTGACGGCCCTGAGTACCTTTTTAGTGGGGTCTTTGGCATGATTATATTTCTGTCAAGACAGTAGAAAAATGGATGACGTTACGGTGATCATCATATTTTCATCAAAGACTTTGTCTCTAAAGCTGACAAAGCCTGTGTTAGATACCTGTGCTAATAATGTGTCCTCAGAGGACATTACTGTCTTTAAGGCCGGAATGAGTTGCCTTAATTTGGAGCAATGGCGTGACTTTCTCATGGAGTGAAGCTCATTTGACCTGTTTCCCTGCACTCTGTATGTGGGACTTTGATACTCCAGATGGATTACTGTTTAGGATACTCTGCAGTTTTGCAACTCCATCTTCTTTTCAAAAGGAGCTCAATGCTTTCTCAGTACACTGCCTAGCCGCCTTGCAGTCATAAATAATTATAGTTACCTACTGCATAATTGCTGATGTCTCCTCCTCCTGTGTTTCCTCGTCACCCAGGGTGATTGGTCACGTGCTGTCCTGACATCATAAAGCTAGAGCAGGGTGTCATCTGACATGAGGGGCAATCAGTTGCCTAGCAAGTGATAAGATACATTTATCATGGTATTGAAATGGATTGCAGGGTAAATAGGGCACCCAGCTTAAAACCTAGATGGTTAGATGAATGAAACTGGGGCATTATTTGAGACTTGTGCATCTGTTTGAAGGTGCGGATAATCACAATGTTCTGGACTTCTCTATAGCTTAACTGATAGGGATGTACTAAGATGAAGATGTTAAGATGTCGTTTATAGTTTTTATTATTCCCACAAACTATAGCGTAAACCTTCCTCCCTTAACTTATCAGATCACTTAATTGCTATTGGCGTATCATAACCTAAAAGAATTGCACTATAAAGGGGAAGCCTTCACTTGGCTGGCAATCACACCTATTTATCTAGGTCCTGATGTAGCTGCTAGTTGTATAGAGAGTGTTGGCAAATGAGGCATAGAATTAAGATATGTACCCCAGTTTTATCTTGAAAACTGAGATTTTAATTTTTAGTAAGCTTTGGATTTTCACAATATTACTGTCTCCATAGTACTGATTATCAAGGCTTAGAAAATCTATTTATTATTACTGTGCATTCGTTTAAAAATATTCAAGTTCTAATGGACTAACAGTGGACTTTTCCATCTGCAGAATATACTGAATGACCAGAGGTGGCAGTGCAGCAGAAGAGAATTTGTCTGCGTTCCTGAGACCCAAAAAAAAAAGCAAATCCTCAGCACTCTGCCATCCTTCATCAGTTTATATGGTAAGTCAAACTCACGTTGAATACATTTGCTTGTCATTAAAAAAGTTCATAGCATCTGACGGCCCTGAGTACCTTTTTAGTGGGGTCTTTGGCATGATTATATTTCTGTCAAGACAGTAGAAAAATGGATGACGTTACGGTGATCATCATATTTTCATCAAAGACTTTGTCTCTAAAGCTGACAAAGCCTGTGTTAGATACCTGTGCTAATAATGTGTCCTCAGAGGACATTACTGTCTTTAAGGCTGGAATGAGTTGCCTTAATTTGGAGCAATGGCGATACTTTCTCATGGAGTGAAGCTCATTTGACCTGTTTCCCTGCACTCTGTATGTGGGACTTTGATACTCCAGATGGATTGCTGTTTAGGATACTCTGCGGTCTTCCCACTCCATCCCATTTTCAAAAGGAGCCCAATGCTTACTCAGTGCACCGCCTAGCCGCCTTGCAGTCACAAATAATTATATTTACCTTGTGCATAATTGCTGATATCTCCTCCTCCTGTGTTTCCTCATCACCCAGGGTGATTGGTCACGTGCTGTCCTGACATCATAAAGCTAGAGCAGGGTGTCATCTGACATGAGGGACAATCAGTTGCCTAGCAAGTGATAAGATAAATTTATCATGGTATTGAAATGGGTTGCAGGGTAAATAGGGCACCCAGCTTAAAACCTAGATGGTTATATGAATGAAACTGGGGCATTATTTGAGACTTGTGCATCTGTTTGAAGGTGCGGATAATCACAATGTTCTGGACTTCTCTATAGCTTAACTGATAGGGATGTACTAAGATGAAGATGTTAAGATGTCGTTTATAGTTTTTATTATTCTCACTAACTATAGCGTAAACCTTCCTCCCTTAACTTATCAGATCACTTAATTGCTATTGGCGTATCATAACCTAAAAGAATTGCACTGAAAAGGGGACGCCTTCACTTGGCTGGCAATCACACCTATTTATCTAGGTCCTGATGAAGCTGCTAGTTGTGTAGAGAGTGTTGGCAAATGAGGCATAGAATTAGGATACGTACCCCAGTTTTATCATGAAAACTGAGATTTTAGTTTTTAGTAAGCTTTGGATTTTCACAATATTACTGTCTCCATAGCACTGATTATCAAGGCTTAGAAAATCCATTTATTATTGCTCTGCATTCGTTTGAAAATATTCAAGTTCTTATGGACTAACGGTGGACTTTTCCATCTGCAGAATATACTGAATGACCAGAGGTGGCAGTGCAGCAGAAGAGAATTTGTCTGCGTTCCTGAGACCCAAAAAATAAAGCAATTCCTTAGCACTCTGCCATCCTTTATCAGTTTACATGGTAAGTCAAACTCACGTTGAATACATTTGCTTGTCATTAAAAAAGTTCATAGCATCTGAGGGCCCTGAGTACCTTTTTAGTGGGGTCTTTGGCATGATTATATTTCTGTCAAGACTGTAGAAAAATGGATGACGTTACGGTGATCATCATATTTTCATCAAAGACTTTGTCTCTAAAGCTGACAAAGCCTGTGTTAGATACCTGTGCTAATAATGTGTCCTCAGAGGACATTACTGTCTTTAAGGCTGGAATGAGTTGCCTTAATTTGGAGCAATGGCGTGACTTTCTCATGGAGTGAAGCTCATTTGACCTGTTTCCCTGCACTCTGTATGTGGGACTCTGATACTCCAGATGGATTGCTGTTTAGGATACTCTGCGGTCTTGCCACTCCATCCCATTTTCAAAAGGAGCCCAATGCTTACTCAGTACACCGCCTAGCCGCCTTGCAGTCATAAATAATTATAGTTACCTAGTGCATAATTGCTGGTGTCTCCTCCTCCTGTGTTTCCTCGTCACCCAGGGTGATTGGTCACGTGCTGTCCTGACATCATAAAGCTAGAGCAGGGTGTCATCTCACATGAGGGACAGTCAGTTGCCTAGCAAGCGCTAAGATACATTTATCATGGTATTGAAATGGGTTGCAGGATAAATAGGGAACCCAGCTTAAAACCTAGATAGTTAGATGAATGAAACTGGGGCATTATTTGAGACTTGTGCATCTGTTTGAAGGTGCGGATTATCACAATGTTCTGGACTTCTCTATAGCTTAACTGATAGGGATGTACTAAGATGAAGATGTTAAGATGTCGTTTATAGTTTTTATTATTCTCACTAACTATAGCGTAAACCTTCCTCCCTTAACTTATCAGATCACTTAATTGCTATTGGCGTATCATAACCTAAAAGAATTGCACTGAAAAGGGGACGCCTTCACTAGGCTGGCAATCACACCTATTTATCTAGGTCCTGATGTAGCTGCTAGTTGTGTAGAGAGTGTTGGCAAATGAGGCATAGAATTAGGATACGTACCCCAGTTTTATCATGAAAACTGAGATTTTAATTTTTAGTAAGCTTTGGATTTTCACAATATTACTGTCTCCATAGCACTGATTATCAAGGCTTAGAAAATCCATTTATTATTGCTCTGCATTCGTTTGAAAATATTCAAGTTCTAATGGACTAACGGTGGACTTTTCCATCTGCAGAATATACTGAATGACCAGAGGTGGCAGTGCAGCAGAAGAGAATTTGTCTGCGTTCCTGAGACCCAAAAAATAAAGCAATTCCTCAGCACTCTGCCATCCTTTATCAGTTTACATGGTAAGTCAAACTCACGTTGAATACATTTGCTTGTCATTAAAAAAGTTCATAGCATCTGAGGGCCCTGAGTACCTTTTTAGTGGGGTCTTTGGCATGATTATATTTCTGTCAAGACTGTAGAAAAATGGATGACGTTACGGTGATCATCATATTTTCATCAAAGACTTTGTCTCTAAAGCTGACAAAGCCTGTGTTAGATACCTGTGCTAATAATGTGTCCTCAGAGGACATTACTGTCTTTAAGGCTGGAATGAGTTGCCTTAATTTGGAGCAATGGCGTGACTTTCTCATGGAGTGAAGCTCATTTGACCTGTTTCCCTGCACTCTGTATGTGGGACTCTGATACTCCAGATGGATTGCTGTTTAGGATACTCTGCGGTCTTGCCACTCCATCCCATTTTCAAAAGGAGCCCAATGCTTACTCAGTACACCGCCTAGCCGCCTTGCAGTCATAAATAATTATAGTTACCTAGTGCATAATTGCTGGTGTCTCCTCCTCCTGTGTTTCCTCGTCACCCAGGGTGATTGGTCACGTGCTGTCCTGACATCATAAAGCTAGAGCACGGTGTCATCTCACATGAGGGACAGTCAGTTGCCTAGCAAGCGCTAAGATACATTTATCATGGTATTGAAATGGGTTGCAGGATAAATAGGGCACCCAGCTTAAAACCTAGATAGTTAGATGAATGAAACTGGGGCATTATTTGAGACTTGTGCATCTGTTTGAAGGTGCGGATTATCACAATGTTCTGGACTTCTCTATAGCTTAACTGATAGGGATGTACTAAGATGAAGATGTTAAGATGTCGTTTATAGTTTTTATTATTCCCACTGACTATAGCGTAAACCTTCCTCCCTTAACTTATCAGATCACTTAATTGCTATTGGTGTATCATAACCTAAAAGAATTGCACTGAAAAGGGGACGCCTTCACTTGGCTGGCAATCACACCTATTTATCTAGGTCCTGATGTAGCTGCTAGTTGTGTAGAGAGTGTTGGCAAATGAGGCATAGAATTAGGATATGTACCCCAGTTTTATCATGAAAACTGAGATTTAAATTTTTAGTAAGCTTTGGATTTTCACAATATTACTGTCTCCATAGTACTGATTATCAAGGCTTAGAAAGTCCATTTATTATTGCTCTGCATTCGTTTAAAAATATTCAAGTTCTAATGGACTAACGGTGGACTTTTCCATCTGCAGAATATACTGAATGGCCAGAGGTGGCAGTGCAGAAGAAGAGAATTTGTCTGCGTTCCTGAGACCCAAAAAAAAAAGCAAATCCTCAGCACTCTGCCATCCTTCATCAGTTTACATGGTAAGTCAAACTCATGTTGAATACATTTGCTTGTCATTAAAAAAGTTCATAGCATCTGACGGCCCTGAGTACCTTTTTAGTGGGGTCTTTGGCATGATTATATTTCTGTCAAGACAGTAGAAAAATGGATGACGTTACGGTGATCATCATATTTTCATCAAAGACTTTGTCTCTAAAGCTGACAAAGCCTGTGTTAGATACCTGTGCTAATAATGTGTCCTCAGAGGACATTACTGTCTTTAAGGCCGGAATGAGTTGCCTTAATTTGGAGCAATGGCGTGACTTTCTCATGGAGTGAAGCTCATTTGACCTGTTTCCCTGCACTCTGTATGTGGGACTTTGATACTCCAGATGGATTACTGTTTAGGATACTCTGCAGTTTTGCAACTCCATCTTCTTTTCAAAAGGAGCTCAATGCTTTCTCAGTACACTGCCTAGCCGCCTTGCAGTCATAAATAATTATAGTTACCTACTGCATAATTGCTGATGTCTCCTCCTCCTGTGTTTCCTCGTCACCCAGGGTGATTGGTCACGTGCTGTCCTGACATCATAAAGCTAGAGCAGGGTGTCATCTGACATGAGGGGCAATCAGTTGCCTAGCAAGTGATAAGATACATTTATCATGGTATTGAAATGGATTGCAGGGTAAATAGGGCACCCAGCTTAAAACCTAGATGGTTAGATGAATGAAACTGGGGCATTATTTGAGACTTGTGCATCTGTTTGAAGGTGCGGATAATCACAATGTTCTGGACTTCTCTATAGCTTAACTGATAGGGATGTACTAAGATGAAGATGTTAAGATGTCGTTTATAGTTTTTATTATTCCCACAAACTATAGCGTAAACCTTCCTCCCTTAACTTATCAGATCACTTAATTGCTATTGGCGTATCATAACCTAAAAGAATTGCACTATAAAGGGGAAGCCTTCACTTGGCTGGCAATCACACCTATTTATCTAGGTCCTGATGTAGCTGCTAGTTGTATAGAGAGTGTTGGCAAATGAGGCATAGAATTAAGATATGTACCCCAGTTTTATCTTGAAAACTGAGATTTTAATTTTTAGTAAGCTTTGGATTTTCACAATATTACTGTCTCCATAGTACTGATTATCAAGGCTTAGAAAATCTATTTATTATTACTGTGCATTCGTTTAAAAATATTCAAGTTCTAATGGACTAACAGTGGACTTTTCCATCTGCAGAATATACTGAATGACCAGAGGTGGCAGTGCAGCAGAAGAGAATTTGTCTGCGTTCCTGAGACCCAAAAAAAAAAGCAAATCCTCAGCACTCTGCCATCCTTCATCAGTTTACATGGTAAGTCAAACTCACGTTGAATACATTTGCTTGTCATTAAAAAAGTTCATAGCATCTGACGGCCCTGAGTACCTTTTTAGTGGGGTCTTTGGCATGATTATATTTCTGTCAAGACAGTAGAAAAATGGATGACGTTACGGTGATCATCATATTTTCATCAAAGACTTTGTCTCTAAAGCTGACAAAGCCTGTGTTAGATACCTGTACTAATAATGTGTCCTCAGAGGACATTACTGTCTTTAAGGCTGGAATGAGTTGCCTTAATTTGGAGCAATGGCGTGACTTTCTCATGGAGTGAAGCTCATTTGACCTGTTTCCCTGCACTCTGTATGTGGGACTTTGATACTCCAGATGGATTGCTGTTTAGGATACTCTGCGGTCTTCCCACTCCATCCCATTTTCAAAAGGAGCCCAATGCTTACTCAGTACACCGCCTAGCCACCTTGCAGTCATAAATAATTATAGTTACCTAGTGCATAATTGCTGATGTCTCCTCCTCCTGTGTTTCCTCGTCACCCAGGGTGATTGGTCACGTGCTGTCCTGACATCATAAAGCTAGAGCAGGGTGTCATCTGACATGAGGGACAATCAGTTGCCTAGCAAGTGATAAGATAAATTTATCATGGTATTAAAATGGGTTGCAGGGTAAATAGGGCACCCAGCTTAAAACCTAGATGGTTAGATGAATGAAACTGAGGCATTATTTGAGACTTGTGCATCTGTTTGAAGGTGCGGATAATCACAATGTTCTGGACTTCTCTATAGCTTAACTGATAGGGATGTACTAAGATGAAGATGTTAAGATGTCGTTTATAGTTTTTATTATTCCCACTAACTATAGCGTAAACCTTCCTCCCTTAACTTATCAGATCACTTAATTGCTATTGGCGTATCATAACCTAAAAGAATTGCACTGAAAAGGGGACGCCTTCACTTGGCTGGCAATCACACCTATTTATCTAGGTCCTGATGTAGCTGCTAGTTGTGTAGAGAGTGTTGGCAAATGAGGCATAGAATTAAGATATGTACCCCAGTTTTATCTTGAAAACTGAGATTTTAATTTTTAGTAAGCTTTGGATTTTCACAATATTACTGTCTCCATAGTACTGATTATCAAGGCTTAGAAAATCCATTTATTATTGCTGTGCATTCATTTGAAAATATTCAGGTTCTAATGGACTAACGGTGGACTTTTCCATCTGCAGAATATACTGAATGACCAGAGGTGGCAGTGCAGCAGAAGAGAATTTGTCTGCGTTCCTGAGACCCAAAAAATAAAGCAATTCCTCAGCACTCTGCCATCCTTCTTCAGTTTACATGGTAAGTCAAACTCACGTTGAATACATTTGCTTGTCATTAAAAAAGTTCATAGCATCTGAGGGCCCTGAGTACCTTTTTAGTGGGGTCTTTGGCATGATTATATTTCTGTCAAGACTGTAGAAAAATGGATGACGTTACGGTGATCATCATATTTTCATCAAAGACTTTGTCTCTAAAGCTGACAAAGCCTGTGTTAGATACCTGTGCTAATAATGTGTCCTCAGAGGACATTACTGTCTTTAAGGCTGGAATGAGTTGCCTTAATTTGGAGCAATGGCGTGACTTTCTCATGGAGTGAAGCTCATTTGATCTGTTTCCCTGCACTCTGTATGTGGGACTCTGATACTCCAGATGGATTGCTGTTTAGGATACTCTGCGGTCTTGCCACTCCATCCCATTTTCAAAAGGAGCCCAATGCTTACTCAGTACACCGCCTAGCCGCCTTGCAGTCATAAATAATTATAGTTACCTAGTGCATAATTGCTGGTGTCTCCTCCTCCTGTGTTTCCTCGTCACCCAGGGTGATTGGTCACGTGCTGTCCTGACATCATAAAGCTAGAGCAGGGTGTCATCTCACATGAGGGACAGTCAGTTGCCTAGCAAGCGCTAAGATACATTTATCATGGTATTGAAATGGGTTGCAGGATAAATAGGGCACCCAGCTTAAAACCTAGATAGTTAGATGAATGAAACTGGGGCATTATTTGAGACTTGTGCATCTGTTTGAAGGTGCGGATTATCACAATGTTCTGGACTTCTCTATAGCTTAACTGATAGGGATGTACTAAGATGAAGATGTTAAGATGTCGTTTATAGTTTTTATCATTCTCACTAACTATAGCATAAACCTTCCTCCCTTAACTTATCAGATCACTTAATTGCTATTGGCGTATCATAACCTAAAAGAATTGCACTGAAAAGGGGACGCCTTCACTTGGCTGGCAATCACACCTATTTATCTAGGTCCTGATGTAGCTGCTAGTTGTGTAGAGAGTGTTGGCAAATGAGGCATAGAATTAGGATACGTACCCCAGTTTTATCATGAAAACTGAGATTTTAATTTTTAGTAAGCTTTGGATTTTCACAATATTACTGTCTCCATAGCACTGATTATCAAGGCTTAGAAAATCCATTTATTATTGCTCTGCATTCGTTTAAAAATATTCAAGTTCTAATGGACTAACGGTGGACTTTTCCATCTGCGGAATATACTGAATGACCAGAGGTGGCAGTGCAGCAGAAGAGAATTTGTCTGCGTTCCTGAGACCCAAAAAAAAAAGCAAATCCTCAGCACTCTGCCATCCTTCATCAGTTTACATGGTAAGTCAAACTCACGTTGAATACATTTGCTTGTCATTAAAAAAGTTCATAGCATCTGACGGCCCTGAGTACCTTTTTAGTGGGGTCTTTGGCATGATTATATTTCTGTCAAGACAGTAGAAAAATGGATGACGTTACGGTGATCATCATATTTTCATCAAAGACTTTGTCTCTAAAGCTGACAAAGCCTGTGTTAGATACCTGTGCTAATAATCTAATAATGTGTCCTCAGAGGACATTACTGTCTTTAAGGCCGGAATGAGTTGCCTTAATTTGGAGCAATGGCGTGACTTTCTCATGGAGTGAAGCTCATTTGACCTGTTTCCCTGCACTCTGTATGTGGGACTTTGATACTCCAGATGGATTGCTGTTTAGGATACTCAGCGGTCTTCCCACTCCATCCCATTTTCAAAAGGAGCCCAATGCTTACTCAGTACACCGCCTAGCCGCCTTGCAGTCATAAATAATTATAGTTACCTAGTGCATAATTGCTGGTGTCTCCTCCTCCTGTGTTTCCTCGTCACCCAGGGTGATTGGTCACGTGCTGTCCTGACATCATAAAGCTAGAGCACGGTGTCATCTCACATGAGGGACAGTCAGTTGCCTAGCAAGCGCTAAGATACATTTATCATGGTATTGAAATGGGTTGCAGGATAAATAGGGCACCCAGCTTAAAACCTAGATAGTTAGATGAATGAAACTGGGGCATTATTTGAGACTTGTGCATCTGTTTGAAGGTGCGGATTATCACAATGTTCTGGACTTCTCTATAGCTTAACTGATAGGGATGTACTAAGATGAAGATGTTAAGATGTCGTTTATAGTTTTTATTATTCCCACTGACTATAGCGTAAACCTTCCTCCCTTAACTTATCAGATCACTTAATTGCTATTGGCGTATCATAACCTAAAAGAATTGCACTGAAAAGGGGACGCCTTCACTTGGCTGGCAATCACACCTATTTATCTAGGTCCTGATGTAGCTGCTAGTTGTGTAGAGAGTGTTGGCAAATGAGGCATAGAATTAGGATATGTACCCCAGTTTTATCATGAAAAATGAGATTTTAATTTTTAGTAAGCTTTGGATTTTCACAATATTACTGTCTCCATAGTACTGATTATCAAGGCTTAGAAAATCCATTTATTATTGCTGTGCATTCGTTTAAAAATATTCAAGTTCTAATGGACTAACGGTGGACTTTTCCATCTGCAGAATATACTGAATGACCAGAGGTGGCAGTGCAGCAGAAGAGAATTTGTCTGCGTTCCTGAGACCCAAAAAATAAAGCAATTCCTCAGAACTCTGCCATCCTTCTTCAGTTTACATGGTAAGTCAAACTCACGTTGAATACATTTGCTTGTCATTAAAAAAGTTCATAGCATCTGAGGGCCCTGAGTACCTTTTTAGTGGGGTCTTTGGCATGATTATATTTCTGTCAAGACTGTAGAAAAATGGATGACGTTACGGTGATCATCATATTTTCATCAAAGACTTTGTCTCTAAAGCTGACAAAGCCTGTGTTAGATACCTGTGCTAATAATGTGTCCTCAGAGGACATTACTGTCTTTAAGGCTGGAATGAGTTGCCTTAATTTGGAGCAATGGCGTGACTTTCTCATGGAGTGAAGCTCATTTGACCTGTTTCCCTGCACTCTGTATGTGGGACTCTGATACTCCAGATGGATTGCTGTTTAGGATACTCTGCGGTCTTGCCACTCCATCCCATTTTCAAAAGGAGCCCAATGCTTACTCAGTACACCGCCTAGCCGCCTTGCAGTCATAAATAATTATAGTTACCTAGTGCATAATTGCTGGTGTCTCCTCCTCCTGTGTTTCCTCGTCACCCAGGGTGATTGGTCACGTGCTGTCCTGACATCATAAAGCTAGAGCAGGGTGTCATCTCACATGAGGGACAGTCAGTTGCCTAGCAAGCGCTAAGATACATTTATCATGGTATTGAAATGGATTGCAGGGTAAATAGGGCACCCAGCTTAAAACCTAGATGGTTAGATGAATGAAACTGGGGCATTATTTGAGACTTGTGCATCTGTTTGAAGGTGCCGATAATCACAATGTTCTGGACTTCTCTATAGCTTAACTGATAGGGATGTACTAAGATGAAGATGTTAAGATGTCGTTTATAGTTTTTATTATTCCCACAAACTATAGCGTAAACCTTCCTCCCTTAACTTATCAGATCACTTAATTGCTATTGGCGTATCATAACCTAAAAGAATTGCACTATAAAGGGGAAGCCTTCACTTGGGTGGCAATCACACCTATTTATCTAGGTCCTGATGTAGCTGCTAGTTGTATAGAGAGTGTTGGCAAATGAGGCATAGAATTAAGATATGTACCCCAGTTTTATCTTGAAAACTGAGATTTTAATTTTTAGTAAGCTTTGGATTTTCACAATATTACTGTCTCCATAGTACTGATTATCAAGGCTTAGAAAATCTATTTATTATTACTGTGCATTCGTTTAAAAATATTCAAGTTCAAATGGACTAACGGTGGACTTTTCCATCTGCAGAATATACTGAATGACCAGAGGTGGCAGTGCAGCAGAAGAGAATTTGTCTGCGTTCCTGAGACCCAAAAAAAAAAGCAAATCCTCAGCACTCTGCCATCCTTCATCAGTTTACATGGTAAGTCAAACTCACGTTGAATACATTTGCTTGTCATTAAAAAAGTTCATAGCATCTGACGGCCCTGAGTACCTTTTTAGTGGGGTCTTTGGCATGATTATATTTCTGTCAAGACAGTAGAAAAATGGATGACGTTACGGTGATCATCATATTTTCATCAAAGACTTTGTCTCTAAAGCTGACAAAGCCTGTGTTAGATACCTGTACTAATAATGTGTCCTCAGAGGACATTACTGTCTTTAAGGCTGGAATGAGTTGCCTTAATTTGGAGCAATGGCGTGACTTTCTCATGGAGTGAAGCTCATTTGACCTGTTTCCCTGCACTCTGTATGTGGGACTTTGATACTCCAGATGGATTGCTGTTTAGGATACTCTGCGGTCTTCCCACTCCATCCCATTTTCAAAAGGAGCCCAATGCTTACTCAGTACACCGCCTAGCCACCTTGCAGTCATAAATAATTATAGTTACCTAGTGCATAATTGCTGATGTCTCCTCCTCCTGTGTTTCCTCGTCACCCAGGGTGATTGGTCACGTGCTGTCCTGACATCATAAAGCTAGAGCAGGGTGTCATCTGACATGAGGGACAATCAGTTGCCTAGCAAGTGATAAGATAAATTTATCATGGTATTAAAATGGGTTGCAGGGTAAATAGGGCACCCAGCTTAAAACCTAGATGGTTAGATGAATGAAACTGGGGCATTATTTGAGACTTGTGCATCTGTTTGAAGGTGCGGATAATCACAATGTTCTGGACTTCTCTATAGCTTAACTGATAGGGATGTACTAAGATGAAGATGTTAAGATGTCGTTTATAGTTTTTATTATTCCCACTAACTATAGCGTAAACCTTCCTCCCTTAACTTATCAGATCACTTAATTGCTATTGGCGTATCATAACCTAAAAGAATTGCACTGAAAAGGGGACGCCTTCACTTGGCTGGCAATCACACCTATTTATCTAGGTCCTGATGTAGCTGCTAGTTGTGTAGAGAGTGTTGGCAAATGAGGCATAGAATTAAGATATGTACCCCAGTTTTATCTTGAAAACTGAGATTTTAATTTTTAGTAAGCTTTGGATTTTCACAATATTACTGTCTCCATAGTACTGATTATCAAGGCTTAGAAAATCCATTTATTATTGCTGTGCATTCATTTGAAAATATTCAGGTTCTAATGGACTAACGGTGGACTTTTCCATCTGCAGAATATACTGAATGACCAGAGGTGGCAGTGCAGCAGAAGAGAATTTGTCTGCGTTCCTGAGACCCAAAAAATAAAGCAATTCCTCAGCACTCTGCCATCCTTCTTCAGTTTACATGGTAAGTCAAACTCACGTTGAATACATTTGCTTGTCATTAAAAAAGTTCATAGCATCTGAGGGCCCTGAGTACCTTTTTAGTGGGGTCTTTGGCATGATTATATTTCTGTCAAGACAGTAGAAAAATGGATGACGTTACGGTGATCATCATATTTTCATCAAAGACTTTGTCTCTAAAGCTGACAAAGCCTGTGTTAGATACCTGTGCTAATAATGTGTCCTCAGAGGACATTACTGTCTTTAAGGCTGGAATGAGTTGCCTTAATTTGGAGCAATGGCGTGACTTTCTCATGGAGTGAAGCTCATTTGACCTGTTTCCCTGCACTCTGTATGTGGGACTTTGATACTCCAGATGGATTGCTGTTTAGGATACTCAGCGGTCTTCCCACTCCATCCCATTTTCAAAAGGAGCCCAATGCTTACTCAGTACACCGCCTAGCCGCCTTGCAGTCATAAATAATTATAGTTACCTAGTGCATAATTGCTGGTGTCTCCTCCTCCTGTGTTTCCTCGTCACCCAGGGTGATTGGTCACGTGCTGTCCTGACATCATAAAGCTAGAGCACGGTGTCATCTCACATGAGGGACAGTCAGTTGCCTAGCAAGCGCTAAGATACATTTATCATGGTATTGAAATGGGTTGCAGGATAAATAGGGCACCCAGCTTAAAACCTAGATAGTTAGATGAATGAAACTGGGGCATTATTTGAGACTTGTGCATCTGTTTGAAGGTGCGGATTATCACAATGTTCTGGACTTCTCTATAGCTTAACTGATAGGGATGTACTAAGATGAAGATGTTAAGATGTCGTTTATAGTTTTTATTATTCCCACTGACTATAGCGTAAACCTTCCTCCCTTAACTTATCAGATCACTTAATTGCTATTGGCGTATCATAACCTAAAAGAATTGCACTGAAAAGGGGACGCCTTCACTTGGCTGGCAATCACACCTATTTATCTAGGTCCTGATGTAGCTGCTAGTTGTGTAGAGAGTGTTGGCAAATGAGGCATAGAATTAGGATATGTACCCCAGTTTTATCATGAAAAATGAGATTTTAATTTTTAGTAAGCTTTGGATTTTCACAATATTACTGTCTCCATAGTACTGATTATCAAGGCTTAGAAAATCCATTTATTATTGCTGTGCATTCGTTTAAAAATATTCAAGTTCTAATGGACTAACGGTGGACTTTTCCATCTGCAGAATATACTGAATGACCAGAGGTGGCAGTGCAGCAGAAGAGAATTTGTCTGCGTTCCTGAGACCCAAAAAATAAAGCAATTCCTCAGAACTCTGCCATCCTTCTTCAGTTTACATGGTAAGTCAAACTCACGTTGAATACATTTGCTTGTCATTAAAAAAGTTCATAGCATCTGAGGGCCCTGAGTACCTTTTTAGTGGGGTCTTTGGCATGATTATATTTCTGTCAAGACTGTAGAAAAATGGATGACGTTACGGTGATCATCATATTTTCATCAAAGACTTTGTCTCTAAAGCTGACAAAGCCTGTGTTAGATACCTGTGCTAATAATGTGTCCTCAGAGGACATTACTGTCTTTAAGGCTGGAATGAGTTGCCTTAATTTGGAGCAATGGCGTGACTTTCTCATGGAGTGAAGCTCATTTGACCTGTTTCCCTGCACTCTGTATGTGGGACTCTGATACTCCAGATGGATTGCTGTTTAGGATACTCTGCGGTCTTGCCACTCCATCCCATTTTCAAAAGGAGCCCAATGCTTACTCAGTACACCGCCTAGCCGCCTTGCAGTCATAAATAATTATAGTTACCTAGTGCATAATTGCTGGTGTCTCCTCCTCCTGTGTTTCCTCGTCACCCAGGGTGATTGGTCACGTGCTGTCCTGACATCATAAAGCTAGAGCAGGGTGTCATCTCACATGAGGGACAGTCAGTTGCCTAGCAAGCGCTAAGATACATTTATCATGGTATTGAAATGGGTTGCAGGATAAATAGGGCACCCAGCTTAAAACCTAGATAGTTAGATGAATGAAACTGGGGCATTATTTGAGACTTGTGCATCTGTTTGAAGGTGCGGATAATCACAATGTTCTGGACTTCTCTATAGCTTAACTGATAGGGATGTACTAAGATGAAGATGTTAAGATGTCGTTTATAGTTTTTATTATTCCCACTAACTATAGCGTAAACCTTCCTCCCTTAACTTATCAGATCACTTAATTGCTATTGGCGTATCATAACCTAAAAGAATTGCACTGAAAAGGGGACGCCTTCACTTGGCTGGCAATCACACCTATTTATCTAGGTCCTGATGTAGCTGCTAGTTGTGTAGAGAGTGTTGGCAAATGAGGCATAGAATTAAGATATGTACCCAAGTTTTATCTTGAAAACTGAGATTTTAATTTTTAGTAAGCTTTGGATTTTTACAATATTACTGTCTCCATAGTACTGATTATCAAGGCTTAGAAAATCCATTTATTATTGCTGTGCATTCGTTTAAAAATATTCAAGTTCTAATGGACTAACGGTGGACTTTTCCATCTGCAGAATATACTGAATGGCCAGAGGTGGCAGTGCAGCAGAAGAGAATTTGTCTGCGTTCCTGAGACCCAAAAAAAAAAGCAAATCCTCAGCACTCTGCCATCCTTCATCAGTTTACATGGTAAGTCAAACTCATGTTGAATACATTTGCTTGTCATTAAAAAAGTTCATAGCATCTGACGGCCCTGAGTACCTTTTTAGTGGGGTCTTTGGCATGATTATATTTCTGTCAAGACAGTAGAAAAATGGATGACGTTACGGTGATCATCATATTTTCATCAAAGACTTTGTCTCTAAAGCTGACAAAGCCTGTGTTAGATACCTGTGCTAATAATGTGTCCTCAGAGGACATTACTGTCTTTAAGGCCGGAATGAGTTGCCTTAATTTGGAGCAATGGCGTGACTTTCTCATGGAGTGAAGCTCATTTGACCTGTTTCCCTGCACTCTGTATGTGGGACTTTGATACTCCAGATGGATTGCTGTTTAGGATACTCTGCGGTCTTCCCACTCCATCCCATTTTCAAAAGGAGCCCAATGCTTACTCAGTACACCGCCTAGCCACCTTGCAGTCATAAATAATTATAGTTACCTAGTGCATAATTGCTGATGTCTCCTCCTCCTGTGTTTCCTCGTCACCCAGGGTGATTGGTCACGTGCTGTCCTGACATCATAAAGCTAGAGCAGGGTGTCATCTGACATGAGGGACAATCAGTTGCCTAGCAAGTGATAAGATAAATTTATCATGGTATTAAAATGGGTTGCAGGGTAAATAGGGCACCCAGCTTAAAACCTAGATGGTTAGATGAATGAAACTGGGGCATTATTTGAGACTTGTGCATCTGTTTGAAGGTGCGGATAATCACAATGTTCTGGACTTCTCTATAGCTTAACTGATAGGGATGTACTAAGATGAAGATGTTAAGATGTCGTTTATAGTTTTTATTATTCCCACTAACTATAGCGTAAACCTTCCTCCCTTAACTTATCAGATCACTTAATTGCTATTGGCGTATCATAACCTAAAAGAATTGCACTGAAAAGGGGACGCCTTCACTTGGCTGGCAATCACACCTATTTATCTAGGTCCTGATGTAGCTGCTAGTTGTGTAGAGAGTGTTGGCAAATGAGGCATAGAATTAAGATATGTACCCCAGTTTTATCTTGAAAACTGAGATTTTAATTTTTAGTAAGCTTTGGATTTTCACAATATTACTGTCTCCATAGTACTGATTATCAAGGCTTAGAAAATCCATTTATTATTGCTGTGCATTCATTTGAAAATATTCAGGTTCTAATGGACTAACGGTGGACTTTTCCATCTGCAGAATATACTGAATGACCAGAGGTGGCAGTGCAGCAGAAGAGAATTTGTCTGCGTTCCTGAGACCCAAAAAATAAAGCAATTCCTCAGCACTCTGCCATCCTTCTTCAGTTTACATGGTAAGTCAAACTCACGTTGAATACATTTGCTTGTCATTAAAAAAGTTCATAGCATCTGAGGGCCCTGAGTACCTTTTTAGTGGGGTCTTTGGCATGATTATATTTCTGTCAAGACTGTAGAAAAATGGATGACGTTACGGTGATCATCATATTTTCATCAAAGACTTTGTCTCTAAAGCTGACAAAGCCTGTGTTAGATACCTGTGCTAATAATGTGTCCTCAGAGGACATTACTGTCTTTAAGGCTGGAATGAGTTGCCTTAATTTGGAGCAATGGCGTGACTTTCTCATGGAGTGAAGCTCATTTGATCTGTTTCCCTGCACTCTGTATGTGGGACTCTGATACTCCAGATGGATTGCTGTTTAGGATACTCTGCGGTCTTGCCACTCCATCCCATTTTCAAAAGGAGCCCAATGCTTACTCAGTACACCGCCTAGCCGCCTTGCAGTCATAAATAATTATAGTTACCTAGTGCATAATTGCTGGTGTCTCCTCCTCCTGTGTTTCCTCGTCACCCAGGGTGATTGGTCACGTGCTGTCCTGACATCATAAAGCTAGAGCAGGGTGTCATCTCACATGAGGGACAGTCAGTTGCCTAGCAAGCGCTAAGATACATTTATCATGGTATTGAAATGGGTTGCAGGATAAATAGGGCACCCAGCTTAAAACCTAGATAGTTAGATGAATGAAACTGGGGCATTATTTGAGACTTGTGCATCTGTTTGAAGGTGCGGATTATCACAATGTTCTGGACTTCTCTATAGCTTAACTGATAGGGATGTACTAAGATGAAGATGTTAAGATGTCGTTTATAGTTTTTATCATTCTCACTAACTATAGCATAAACCTTCCTCCCTTAACTTATCAGATCACTTAATTGCTATTGGCGTATCATAACCTAAAAGAATTGCACTGAAAAGGGGACGCCTTCACTTGGCTGGCAATCACACCTATTTATCTAGGTCCTGATGTAGCTGCTAGTTGTGTAGAGAGTGTTGGCAAATGAGGCATAGAATTAGGATACGTACCCCAGTTTTATCATGAAAACTGAGATTTTAATTTTTAGTAAGCTTTGGATTTTCACAATATTACTGTCTCCATAGCACTGATTATCAAGGCTTAGAAAATCCATTTATTATTGCTCTGCATTCGTTTAAAAATATTCAAGTTCTAATGGACTAACGGTGGACTTTTCCATCTGCGGAATATACTGAATGACCAGAGGTGGCAGTGCAGCAGAAGAGAATTTGTCTGCGTTCCTGAGACCCAAAAAAAAAAGCAAATCCTCAGCACTCTGCCATCCTTCATCAGTTTACATGGTAAGTCAAACTCACGTTGAATACATTTGCTTGTCATTAAAAAAGTTCATAGCATCTGACGGCCCTGAGTACCTTTTTAGTGGGGTCTTTGGCATGATTATATTTCTGTCAAGACAGTAGAAAAATGGATGACGTTACGGTGATCATCATATTTTCATCAAAGACTTTGTCTCTAAAGCTGACAAAGCCTGTGTTAGATACCTGTGCTAATAATGTGTCCTCAGAGGACATTACTGTCTTTAAGGCCGGAATGAGTTGCCTTAATTTGGAGCAATGGCGTGACTTTCTCATGGAGTGAAGCTCATTTGACCTGTTTCCCTGCACTCTGTATGTGGGACTTTGATACTCCAGATGGATTACTGTTTAGGATACTCTGCAGTTTTGCAACTCCATCTTCTTTTCAAAAGGAGCTCAATGCTTTCTCAGTACACTGCCTAGCCGCCTTGCAGTCATAAATAATTATAGTTACCTAGTGCATAATTGCTGGTGTCTCCTCCTCCTGTGTTTCCTCGTCACCCAGGGTGATTGGTCACGTGCTGTCCTGACATCATAAAGCTAGAGCAGGGTGTCATCTCACATGAGGGACAGTCAGTTGCCTAGCAAGCGCTAAGATACATTTATCATGGTATTGAAATGGGTTGCAGGATAAATAGGGCACCCAGCTTAAAACCTAGATAGTTAGATGAATGAAACTGGGGCATTATTTGAGACTTGTGCATCTGTTTGAAGGTGTGGATTATCACAATGTTCTGGACTTCTCTATAGCTTAACTGATAGGGATGTACTAAGATGAAGATGTTAAGATGTTGTTTATAGTTTTTATTATTCCCACTAACTATAGCGTAAACCTTCCTCCCTTAACTTATCAGATCACTTAATTGCTATTGGCGTATCATAACCTAAAAGAATTGCACTGAAAAGGAGACGCCTTCACTTGGCTGGCAATCACACCTATTTATCTAGGTCCTGATGTAGCTGCTAGTTGTGTAGAGAGTGTTGGCAAATGAGGCATAGAATTAAGATATGTACCCAAGTTTTATTTTGAAAACTGAGATTTTAATTTTTAGTAAGCTTTGGATTTTCACAATATTACTGTCTCCATAGTACTGATTATCAAGGCTTAGAAAATCCATTTATTATTGCTGTGCATTCATTTGAAAATATTCAGGTTCTAATGGACTAACGGTGGACTTTTCCATCTGCAGAATATACTGAATGACCAGAGGTGGCAGTGCAGCAGAAGAGAATTTGTCTGCGTTCCTGAGACCCAAAAAAAAAAGCAAATCCTCAGCACTCTGCCATCCTTCTTCAGTTTACATGGTAAGTCAAACTCACGTTGAATACATTTGCTTGTCATTAAAAAAGTTCATAGCATCTGAGGGCCCTGAGTACCTTTTTAGTGGGGTCTTTGGCATGATTATATTTCTGTCAAGACAGTAGAAAAATGGATGACGTTACGGTGATCATCATATTTTCATCAAAGACTTTGTCTCTAAAGCTGACAAAGCCTGTGTTAGATACCTGTGCTAATAATGTGTCCTCAGAGGACATTACTGTCTTTAAGGCCGGAATGAGTTGCCTTAATTTGGAGCAATGGCGTGACTTTCTCATGGAGTGAAGCTCATTTGACCTGTTTCCCTGCACTCTGTATGTGGGACTTTGATACTCCAGATGGATTGCTGTTTAGGATACTCTGCGGTCTTCCCACACCATCCCATTTTCAAAAGGAGCCCAATGCTTACTCAGTACACCGCCTAGCCGCCTTGCAGTCATAAATAATTATAGTTACCTAGTGCATAATTGCTGGTGTCTCCTCCTCCTGTGTTTCCTCGTCACCCAGGGTGATTGGTCACGTGCTGTCCTGACATCATAAAGCTAGAGCAGGGTGTCATCTCACATGAGGGACAGTCAGTTGCCTAGCATGCGCTAAGATACATTTATCATGGTATTGAAATGGGTTGCAGGATAAATAGGGCACCCAGCTTAAAACCTAGATAGTTAGATGAATGAAACTGGGGCATTATTTGACACTTGTGCATCTGTTTGAAGGTGTGGATTATCACAATGTTCTGGACTTCTCTATAGCTTAACTGATAGGGATGTACTAAGATGAAGATGTTAAGATGTCGTTTATAGTTTTTATTATTCCCACTAACTATAGCGTAAACCTTCCTCCCTTAACTTATCAGATCACTTAATTGCTATTGGCGTATCATAACCTAAAAGAATTGCACTGAAAAGGGGACGCCTTCACTTGGCTGGCAATCACACCTATTTATCTAGGTCCTGATGTAGCTGCTAGTTGTGTAGAGAGTGTTGGCAAATGAGGCATAGAATTAGGATATGTACCCCAGTTTTATCATGAAAACTGAGATTTTAATTTTTAGTAAGCTTTGGATTTTCACAATATTACTGTCTCCATAGTACTGATTATCAAGGCTTAGAAAATCCATTTATTATTGCTGTGCATTCATTTGAAAATATTCAGGTTCTAATGGACTAACGGTGGACTTTTCCATCTGCAGAATATACTGAATGACCAGAGGTGGCAGTGCAGCAGAAGAGAATTTGTCTGCGTTCCTGAGACCCAAAAAATAAAGCAATTCCTCAGCACTCTGCCATCCTTCTTCAGTTTACATGGTAAGTCAAACTCACGTTGAATACATTTGCTTGTCATTAAAAAAGTTCATAGCATCTGAGGGCCCTGAGTACCTTTTTAGTGGGGTCTTTGGCATGATTATATTTCTGTCAAGACTGTAGAAAAATGGATGACGTTACGGTGATCATCATATTTTCATCAAAGACTTTGTCTCTAAAGCTGACAAAGCCTGTGTTAGATACCTGTGCTAATAATGTGTCCTCAGAGGACATTACTGTCTTTAAGGCTGGAATGAGTTGCCTTAATTTGGAGCAATGGCGTGACTTTCTCATGGAGTGAAGCTCATTTGACCTGTTTCCCTGCACTCTGTATGTGGGACTCTGATACTCCAGATGGATTGCTGTTTAGGATACTCTGCGGTCTTGCCACTCCATCCCATTTTCAAAAGGAGCCCAATGCTTACTCAGTACACCGCCTAGCCGCCTTGCAGTCATAAATAATTATAGTTACCTAGTGCATAATTGCTGGTGTCTCCTCCTCCTGTGTTTCCTCGTCACCCAGGGTGATTGGTCACGTGCTGTCCTGACATCATAAAGCTAGAGCAGGGTGTCATCTCACATGAGGGACAGTCAGTTGCCTAGCAAGCGCTAAGATACATTTATCATGGTATTGAAATGGGTTGCAGGATAAATAGGGCACCCAGCTTAAAACCTAGATAGTTAGATGAATGAAACTGGGGCATTATTTGAGACTTGTGCATCTGTTTGAAGGTGCGGATAATCACAATGTTCTGGACTTCTCTATAGCTTAACTGATAGGGATGTACTAAGATGAAGATGTTAAGATGTCGTTTATAGTTTTTATTATTCCCACTAACTATAGCGTAAACCTTCCCCCCTTAACTTATCAGATCACTTAATTGCTATTGGCGTATCATAACCTAAAAGAATTGCACTGAAAAGGGGACGCCTTCACTTGGCTGGCAATCACACCTATTTATCTAGGTCCTGATGTAGCTGCTAGTTGTGTAGAGAGTGTTGGCAAATGAGGCATAGAATTAAGATATGTACCCAAGTTTTATCTTGAAAACTGAGATTTTAATTTTTAGTAAGCTTTGGATTTTTACAATATTACTGTCTCCATAGTACTGATTATCAAGGCTTAGAAAATCCATTTATTATTGCTCTGCATTCGTTTAAAAATATTCAAGTTCTAATGGACTAACGGTGGACTTTTCCATCTGCAGAATATACTGAATGGCCAGAGGTGGCAGTGCAGCAGAAGAGAATTTGTCTGCGTTCCTGAGACCCAAAAAAAAAAGCAAATCCTCAGCACTCTGCCATCCTTCATCAGTTTACATGGTAAGTCAAACTCACGTTGAATACATTTGCTTGTCATTAAAAAAGTTCATAGCATCTGACGGCCCTGAGTACCTTTTTAGTGGGGTCTTTGGCATGATTATACTTCTGTCAAGACAGTAGAAAAATGGATGACGTTACGGTGATCATCATATTTTCATCAAAGACTTTGTCTCTAAAGCTGACAAAGCCTGTGTTAGATACCTGTGCTAATAATGTGTCCTCAGAGGACATTACTGTCTTTAAGGCCGGAATGAGTTGCCTTAATTTGGAGCAATGGCGTGACTTTCTCATGGAGTGAAGCTCATTTGACCTGTTTCCCTGCACTCTGTATGTGGGACTTTGATACTCCAGATGGATTGCTGTTTAGGATACTCTGCGGTCTTCCCACTCCATCCCATTTTCAAAAGGAGCCCAATGCTTACTCAGTACACCGCCTAGCCACCTTGCAGTCATAAATAATTATAGTTACCTAGTGCATAATTGCTGATGTCTCCTCCTCCTGTGTTTCCTCGTCACCCAGGGTGATTGGTCACGTGCTGTCCTGACATCATAAAGCTAGAGCAGGGTGTCATCTGACATGAGGGACAATCAGTTGCCTAGCAAGTGATAAGATAAATTTATCATGGTATTAAAATGGGTTGCAGGGTAAATAGGGCACCCAGCTTAAAACCTAGATGGTTAGATGAATGAAACTGGGGCATTATTTGAGACTTGTGCATCTGTTTGAAGGTGCGGATAATCACAATGTTCTGGACTTCTCTATAGCTTAACTGATAGGGATGTACTAAGATGAAGATGTTAAGATGTCGTTTATAGTTTTTATTATTCCCACTAACTATAGCGTAAACCTTCCTCCCTTAACTTATCAGATCACTTAATTGCTATTGGCGTATCATAACCTAAAAGAATTGCACTGAAAAGGGGACGCCTTCACTTGGCTGGCAATCACACCTATTTATCTAGGTCCTGATGTAGCTGCTAGTTGTGTAGAGAGTGTTGGCAAATGAGGCATAGAATTAAGATATGTACCCCAGTTTTATCTTGAAAACTGAGATTTTAATTTTTAGTAAGCTTTGGATTTTCACAATATTACTGTCTCCATAGTACTGATTATCAAGGCTTAGAAAATCCATTTATTATTGCTGTGCATTCATTTGAAAATATTCAGGTTCTAATGGACTAACGGTGGACTTTTCCATCTGCAGAATATACTGAATGACCAGAGGTGGCAGTGCAGCAGAAGAGAATTTGTCTGCGTTCCTGAGACCCAAAAAATAAAGCAATTCCTCAGCACTCTGCCATCCTTCTTCAGTTTACATGGTAAGTCAAACTCACGTTGAATACATTTGCTTGTCATTAAAAAAGTTCATAGCATCTGAGGGCCCTGAGTACCTTTTTAGTGGGGTCTTTGGCATGATTATATTTCTGTCAAGACAGTAGAAAAATGGATGACGTTACGGTGATCATCATATTTTCATCAAAGACTTTGTCTCTAAAGCTGACAAAGCCTGTGTTAGATACCTGTGCTAATAATGTGTCCTCAGAGGACATTACTGTCTTTAAGGCTGGAATGAGTTGCCTTAATTTGGAGCAATGGCGTGACTTTCTCATGGAGTGAAGCTCATTTGACCTGTTTCCCTGCACTCTGTATGTGGGACTTTGATACTCCAGATGGATTGCTGTTTAGGATACTCAGCGGTCTTCCCACTCCATCCCATTTTCAAAAGGAGCCCAATGCTTACTCAGTACACCGCCTAGCCGCCTTGCAGTCATAAATAATTATAGTTACCTAGTGCATAATTGCTGGTGTCTCCTCCTCCTGTGTTTCCTCGTCACCCAGGGTGATTGGTCACGTGCTGTCCTGACATCATAAAGCTAGAGCACGGTGTCATCTCACATGAGGGACAGTCAGTTGCCTAGCAAGCGCTAAGATACATTTATCATGGTATTGAAATGGGTTGCAGGATAAATAGGGCACCCAGCTTAAAACCTAGATAGTTAGATGAATGAAACTGGGGCATTATTTGAGACTTGTGCATCTGTTTGAAGGTGCGGATTATCACAATGTTCTGGACTTCTCTATAGCTTAACTGATAGGGATGTACTAAGATGAAGATGTTAAGATGTCGTTTATAGTTTTTATTATTCCCACTGACTATAGCGTAAACCTTCCTCCCTTAACTTATCAGATCACTTAATTGCTATTGGCGTATCATAACCTAAAAGAATTGCACTGAAAAGGGGACGCCTTCACTTGGCTGGCAATCACACCTATTTATCTAGGTCCTGATGTAGCTGCTAGTTGTGTAGAGAGTGTTGGCAAATGAGGCATAGAATTAGGATATGTACCCCAGTTTTATCATGAAAAATGAGATTTTAATTTTTAGTAAGCTTTGGATTTTCACAATATTACTGTCTCCATAGTACTGATTATCAAGGCTTAGAAAATCCATTTATTATTGCTGTGCATTCGTTTAAAAATATTCAAGTTCTAATGGACTAACGGTGGACTTTTCCATCTGCAGAATATACTGAATGACCAGAGGTGGCAGTGCAGCAGAAGAGAATTTGTCTGCGTTCCTGAGACCCAAAAAATAAAGCAATTCCTCAGAACTCTGCCATCCTTCTTCAGTTTACATGGTAAGTCAAACTCACGTTGAATACATTTGCTTGTCATTAAAAAAGTTCATAGCATCTGAGGGCCCTGAGTACCTTTTTAGTGGGGTCTTTGGCATGATTATATTTCTGTCAAGACTGTAGAAAAATGGATGACGTTACGGTGATCATCATATTTTCATCAAAGACTTTGTCTCTAAAGCTGACAAAGCCTGTGTTAGATACCTGTGCTAATAATGTGTCCTCAGAGGACATTACTGTCTTTAAGGCTGGAATGAGTTGCCTTAATTTGGAGCAATGGCGTGACTTTCTCATGGAGTGAAGCTCATTTGACCTGTTTCCCTGCACTCTGTATGTGGGACTCTGATACTCCAGATGGATTGCTGTTTAGGATACTCTGCGGTCTTGCCACTCCATCCCATTTTCAAAAGGAGCCCAATGCTTACTCAGTACACCGCCTAGCCGCCTTGCAGTCATAAATAATTATAGTTACCTAGTGCATAATTGCTGGTGTCTCCTCCTCCTGTGTTTCCTCGTCACCCAGGGTGATTGGTCACGTGCTGTCCTGACATCATAAAGCTAGAGCAGGGTGTCATCTCACATGAGGGACAGTCAGTTGCCTAGCAAGCGCTAAGATACATTTATCATGGTATTGAAATGGGTTGCAGGATAAATAGGGCACCCAGCTTAAAACCTAGATAGTTAGATGAATGAAACTGGGGCATTATTTGAGACTTGTGCATCTGTTTGAAGGTGCGGATAATCACAATGTTCTGGACTTCTCTATAGCTTAACTGATAGGGATGTACTAAGATGAAGATGTTAAGATGTCGTTTATAGTTTTTATTATTCCCACTAACTATAGCGTAAACCTTCCTCCCTTAACTTATCAGATCACTTAATTGCTATTGGCGTATCATAACCTAAAAGAATTGCACTGAAAAGGGGACGCCTTCACTTGGCTGGCAATCACACCTATTTATCTAGGTCCTGATGTAGCTGCTAGTTGTGTAGAGAGTGTTGGCAAATGAGGCATAGAATTAAGATATGTACCCAAGTTTTATCTTGAAAACTGAGATTTTAATTTTTAGTAAGCTTTGGATTTTTACAATATTACTGTCTCCATAGTACTGATTATCAAGGCTTAGAAAATCCATTTATTATTGCTGTGCATTCGTTTAAAAATATTCAAGTTCTAATGGACTAACGGTGGACTTTTCCATCTGCAGAATATACTGAATGGCCAGAGGTGGCAGTGCAGCAGAAGAGAATTTGTCTGCGTTCCTGAGACCCAAAAAAAAAAGCAAATCCTCAGCACTCTGCCATCCTTCATCAGTTTACATGGTAAGTCAAACTCATGTTGAATACATTTGCTTGTCATTAAAAAAGTTCATAGCATCTGACGGCCCTGAGTACCTTTTTAGTGGGGTCTTTGGCATGATTATATTTCTGTCAAGACAGTAGAAAAATGGATGACGTTACGGTGATCATCATATTTTCATCAAAGACTTTGTCTCTAAAGCTGACAAAGCCTGTGTTAGATACCTGTGCTAATAATGTGTCCTCAGAGGACATTACTGTCTTTAAGGCCGGAATGAGTTGCCTTAATTTGGAGCAATGGCGTGACTTTCTCATGGAGTGAAGCTCATTTGACCTGTTTCCCTGCACTCTGTATGTGGGACTTTGATACTCCAGATGGATTGCTGTTTAGGATACTCTGCGGTCTTCCCACTCCATCCCATTTTCAAAAGGAGCCCAATGCTTACTCAGTACACCGCCTAGCCACCTTGCAGTCATAAATAATTATAGTTACCTAGTGCATAATTGCTGATGTCTCCTCCTCCTGTGTTTCCTCGTCACCCAGGGTGATTGGTCACGTGCTGTCCTGACATCATAAAGCTAGAGCAGGGTGTCATCTGACATGAGGGACAATCAGTTGCCTAGCAAGTGATAAGATAAATTTATCATGGTATTAAAATGGGTTGCAGGGTAAATAGGGCACCCAGCTTAAAACCTAGATGGTTAGATGAATGAAACTGGGGCATTATTTGAGACTTGTGCATCTGTTTGAAGGTGCGGATAATCACAATGTTCTGGACTTCTCTATAGCTTAACTGATAGGGATGTACTAAGATGAAGATGTTAAGATGTCGTTTATAGTTTTTATTATTCCCACTAACTATAGCGTAAACCTTCCTCCCTTAACTTATCAGATCACTTAATTGCTATTGGCGTATCATAACCTAAAAGAATTGCACTGAAAAGGGGACGCCTTCACTTGGCTGGCAATCACACCTATTTATCTAGGTCCTGATGTAGCTGCTAGTTGTGTAGAGAGTGTTGGCAAATGAGGCATAGAATTAAGATATGTACCCCAGTTTTATCTTGAAAACTGAGATTTTAATTTTTAGTAAGCTTTGGATTTTCACAATATTACTGTCTCCATAGTACTGATTATCAAGGCTTAGAAAATCCATTTATTATTGCTGTGCATTCATTTGAAAATATTCAGGTTCTAATGGACTAACGGTGGACTTTTCCATCTGCAGAATATACTGAATGACCAGAGGTGGCAGTGCAGCAGAAGAGAATTTGTCTGCGTTCCTGAGACCCAAAAAATAAAGCAATTCCTCAGCACTCTGCCATCCTTCTTCAGTTTACATGGTAAGTCAAACTCACGTTGAATACATTTGCTTGTCATTAAAAAAGTTCATAGCATCTGAGGGCCCTGAGTACCTTTTTAGTGGGGTCTTTGGCATGATTATATTTCTGTCAAGACTGTAGAAAAATGGATGACGTTACGGTGATCATCATATTTTCATCAAAGACTTTGTCTCTAAAGCTGACAAAGCCTGTGTTAGATACCTGTGCTAATAATGTGTCCTCAGAGGACATTACTGTCTTTAAGGCTGGAATGAGTTGCCTTAATTTGGAGCAATGGCGTGACTTTCTCATGGAGTGAAGCTCATTTGATCTGTTTCCCTGCACTCTGTATGTGGGACTCTGATACTCCAGATGGATTGCTGTTTAGGATACTCTGCGGTCTTGCCACTCCATCCCATTTTCAAAAGGAGCCCAATGCTTACTCAGTACACCGCCTAGCCGCCTTGCAGTCATAAATAATTATAGTTACCTAGTGCATAATTGCTGGTGTCTCCTCCTCCTGTGTTTCCTCGTCACCCAGGGTGATTGGTCACGTGCTGTCCTGACATCATAAAGCTAGAGCAGGGTGTCATCTCACATGAGGGACAGTCAGTTGCCTAGCAAGCGCTAAGATACATTTATCATGGTATTGAAATGGGTTGCAGGATAAATAGGGCACCCAGCTTAAAACCTAGATAGTTAGATGAATGAAACTGGGGCATTATTTGAGACTTGTGCATCTGTTTGAAGGTGCGGATTATCACAATGTTCTGGACTTCTCTATAGCTTAACTGATAGGGATGTACTAAGATGAAGATGTTAAGATGTCGTTTATAGTTTTTATCATTCTCACTAACTATAGCATAAACCTTCCTCCCTTAACTTATCAGATCACTTAATTGCTATTGGCGTATCATAACCTAAAAGAATTGCACTGAAAAGGGGACGCCTTCACTTGGCTGGCAATCACACCTATTTATCTAGGTCCTGATGTAGCTGCTAGTTGTGTAGAGAGTGTTGGCAAATGAGGCATAGAATTAGGATACGTACCCCAGTTTTATCATGAAAACTGAGATTTTAATTTTTAGTAAGCTTTGGATTTTCACAATATTACTGTCTCCATAGCACTGATTATCAAGGCTTAGAAAATCCATTTATTATTGCTCTGCATTCGTTTAAAAATATTCAAGTTCTAATGGACTAACGGTGGACTTTTCCATCTGCGGAATATACTGAATGACCAGAGGTGGCAGTGCAGCAGAAGAGAATTTGTCTGCGTTCCTGAGACCCAAAAAAAAAAGCAAATCCTCAGCACTCTGCCATCCTTCATCAGTTTACATGGTAAGTCAAACTCACGTTGAATACATTTGCTTGTCATTAAAAAAGTTCATAGCATCTGACGGCCCTGAGTACCTTTTTAGTGGGGTCTTTGGCATGATTATATTTCTGTCAAGACAGTAGAAAAATGGATGACGTTACGGTGATCATCATATTTTCATCAAAGACTTTGTCTCTAAAGCTGACAAAGCCTGTGTTAGATACCTGTGCTAATAATGTGTCCTCAGAGGACATTACTGTCTTTAAGGCCGGAATGAGTTGCCTTAATTTGGAGCAATGGCGTGACTTTCTCATGGAGTGAAGCTCATTTGACCTGTTTCCCTGCACTCTGTATGTGGGACTTTGATACTCCAGATGGATTACTGTTTAGGATACTCTGCAGTTTTGCAACTCCATCTTCTTTTCAAAAGGAGCTCAATGCTTTCTCAGTACACTGCCTAGCCGCCTTGCAGTCATAAATAATTATAGTTACCTAGTGCATAATTGCTGGTGTCTCCTCCTCCTGTGTTTCCTCGTCACCCAGGGTGATTGGTCACGTGCTGTCCTGACATCATAAAGCTAGAGCAGGGTGTCATCTCACATGAGGGACAGTCAGTTGCCTAGCAAGCGCTAAGATACATTTATCATGGTATTGAAATGGGTTGCAGGATAAATAGGGCACCCAGCTTAAAACCTAGATAGTTAGATGAATGAAACTGGGGCATTATTTGAGACTTGTGCATCTGTTTGAAGGTGTGGATTATCACAATGTTCTGGACTTCTCTATAGCTTAACTGATAGGGATGTACTAAGATGAAGATGTTAAGATGTTGTTTATAGTTTTTATTATTCCCACTAACTATAGCGTAAACCTTCCTCCCTTAACTTATCAGATCACTTAATTGCTATTGGCGTATCATAACCTAAAAGAATTGCACTGAAAAGGAGACGCCTTCACTTGGCTGGCAATCACACCTATTTATCTAGGTCCTGATGTAGCTGCTAGTTGTGTAGAGAGTGTTGGCAAATGAGGCATAGAATTAAGATATGTACCCAAGTTTTATTTTGAAAACTGAGATTTTAATTTTTAGTAAGCTTTGGATTTTCACAATATTACTGTCTCCATAGTACTGATTATCAAGGCTTAGAAAATCCATTTATTATTGCTGTGCATTCATTTGAAAATATTCAGGTTCTAATGGACTAACGGTGGACTTTTCCATCTGCAGAATATACTGAATGACCAGAGGTGGCAGTGCAGCAGAAGAGAATTTGTCTGCGTTCCTGAGACCCAAAAAAAAAAGCAAATCCTCAGCACTCTGCCATCCTTCTTCAGTTTACATGGTAAGTCAAACTCACGTTGAATACATTTGCTTGTCATTAAAAAAGTTCATAGCATCTGAGGGCCCTGAGTACCTTTTTAGTGGGGTCTTTGGCATGATTATATTTCTGTCAAGACAGTAGAAAAATGGATGACGTTACGGTGATCATCATATTTTCATCAAAGACTTTGTCTCTAAAGCTGACAAAGCCTGTGTTAGATACCTGTGCTAATAATGTGTCCTCAGAGGACATTACTGTCTTTAAGGCCGGAATGAGTTGCCTTAATTTGGAGCAATGGCGTGACTTTCTCATGGAGTGAAGCTCATTTGACCTGTTTCCCTGCACTCTGTATGTGGGACTTTGATACTCCAGATGGATTGCTGTTTAGGATACTCTGCGGTCTTCCCACACCATCCCATTTTCAAAAGGAGCCCAATGCTTACTCAGTACACCGCCTAGCCGCCTTGCAGTCATAAATAATTATAGTTACCTAGTGCATAATTGCTGGTGTCTCCTCCTCCTGTGTTTCCTCGTCACCCAGGGTGATTGGTCACGTGCTGTCCTGACATCATAAAGCTAGAGCAGGGTGTCATCTCACATGAGGGACAGTCAGTTGCCTAGCATGCGCTAAGATACATTTATCATGGTATTGAAATGGGTTGCAGGATAAATAGGGCACCCAGCTTAAAACCTAGATAGTTAGATGAATGAAACTGGGGCATTATTTGACACTTGTGCATCTGTTTGAAGGTGTGGATTATCACAATGTTCTGGACTTCTCTATAGCTTAACTGATAGGGATGTACTAAGATGAAGATGTTAAGATGTCGTTTATAGTTTTTATTATTCCCACTAACTATAGCGTAAACCTTCCTCCCTTAACTTATCAGATCACTTAATTGCTATTGGCGTATCATAACCTAAAAGAATTGCACTGAAAAGGGGACGCCTTCACTTGGCTGGCAATCACACCTATTTATCTAGGTCCTGATGTAGCTGCTAGTTGTGTAGAGAGTGTTGGCAAATGAGGCATAGAATTAGGATATGTACCCCAGTTTTATCATGAAAACTGAGATTTTAATTTTTAGTAAGCTTTGGATTTTCACAATATTACTGTCTCCATAGTACTGATTATCAAGGCTTAGAAAATCCATTTATTATTGCTGTGCATTCATTTGAAAATATTCAGGTTCTAATGGACTAACGGTGGACTTTTCCATCTGCAGAATATACTGAATGACCAGAGGTGGCAGTGCAGCAGAAGAGAATTTGTCTGCGTTCCTGAGACCCAAAAAATAAAGCAATTCCTCAGCACTCTGCCATCCTTCTTCAGTTTACATGGTAAGTCAAACTCACGTTGAATACATTTGCTTGTCATTAAAAAAGTTCATAGCATCTGAGGGCCCTGAGTACCTTTTTAGTGGGGTCTTTGGCATGATTATATTTCTGTCAAGACTGTAGAAAAATGGATGACGTTACGGTGATCATCATATTTTCATCAAAGACTTTGTCTCTAAAGCTGACAAAGCCTGTGTTAGATACCTGTGCTAATAATGTGTCCTCAGAGGACATTACTGTCTTTAAGGCTGGAATGAGTTGCCTTAATTTGGAGCAATGGCGTGACTTTCTCATGGAGTGAAGCTCATTTGACCTGTTTCCCTGCACTCTGTATGTGGGACTCTGATACTCCAGATGGATTGCTGTTTAGGATACTCTGCGGTCTTGCCACTCCATCCCATTTTCAAAAGGAGCCCAATGCTTACTCAGTACACCGCCTAGCCGCCTTGCAGTCATAAATAATTATAGTTACCTAGTGCATAATTGCTGGTGTCTCCTCCTCCTGTGTTTCCTCGTCACCCAGGGTGATTGGTCACGTGCTGTCCTGACATCATAAAGCTAGAGCAGGGTGTCATCTCACATGAGGGACAGTCAGTTGCCTAGCAAGCGCTAAGATACATTTATCATGGTATTGAAATGGGTTGCAGGATAAATAGGGCACCCAGCTTAAAACCTAGATAGTTAGATGAATGAAACTGGGGCATTATTTGAGACTTGTGCATCTGTTTGAAGGTGCGGATAATCACAATGTTCTGGACTTCTCTATAGCTTAACTGATAGGGATGTACTAAGATGAAGATGTTAAGATGTCGTTTATAGTTTTTATTATTCCCACTAACTATAGCGTAAACCTTCCCCCCTTAACTTATCAGATCACTTAATTGCTATTGGCGTATCATAACCTAAAAGAATTGCACTGAAAAGGGGACGCCTTCACTTGGCTGGCAATCACACCTATTTATCTAGGTCCTGATGTAGCTGCTAGTTGTGTAGAGAGTGTTGGCAAATGAGGCATAGAATTAAGATATGTACCCAAGTTTTATCTTGAAAACTGAGATTTTAATTTTTAGTAAGCTTTGGATTTTTACAATATTACTGTCTCCATAGTACTGATTATCAAGGCTTAGAAAATCCATTTATTATTGCTCTGCATTCGTTTAAAAATATTCAAGTTCTAATGGACTAACGGTGGACTTTTCCATCTGCAGAATATACTGAATGGCCAGAGGTGGCAGTGCAGCAGAAGAGAATTTGTCTGCGTTCCTGAGACCCAAAAAAAAAAGCAAATCCTCAGCACTCTGCCATCCTTCATCAGTTTACATGGTAAGTCAAACTCACGTTGAATACATTTGCTTGTCATTAAAAAAGTTCATAGCATCTGACGGCCCTGAGTACCTTTTTAGTGGGGTCTTTGGCATGATTATACTTCTGTCAAGACAGTAGAAAAATGGATGACGTTACGGTGATCATCATATTTTCATCAAAGACTTTGTCTCTAAAGCTGACAAAGCCTGTGTTAGATACCTGTGCTAATAATGTGTCCTCAGAGGACATTACTGTCTTTAAGGCCGGAATGAGTTGCCTTAATTTGGAGCAATGGCGTGACTTTCTCATGGAGTGAAGCTCATTTGACCTGTTTCCCTGCACTCTGTATGTGGGACTTTGATACTCCAGATGGATTACTGTTTAGGATACTCTGCAGTTTTGCAACTCCATCTTCTTTTCAAAAGGAGCTCAATGCTTTCTCAGTACACTGCCTAGCCGCCTTGCAGTCATAAATAATTATAGTTACCTACTGCATAATTGCTGATGTCTCCTCCTCCTGTGTTTCCTCGTCACCCAGGGTGATTGGTCACGTGCTGTCCTGACATCATAAAGCTAGAGCAGGGTGTCATCTGACATGAGGGGCAATCAGTTGCCTAGCAAGTGATAAGATACATTTATCATGGTATTGAAATGGATTGCAGGGTAAATAGGGCACCCAGCTTAAAACCTAGATGGTTAGATGAATGAAACTGGGGCATTATTTGAGACTTGTGCATCTGTTTGAAGGTGCGGATAATCACAATGTTCTGGACTTCTCTATAGCTTAACTGATAGGGATGTACTAATATGAAGATGTTAAGATGTCGTTTATAGTTTTTATTATTCCCACAAACTATAGCGTAAACCTTCCTCCCTTAACTTATCAGATCACTTAATTGCTATTGGCGTATCATAACCTAAAAGAATTGCACTATAAAGGGGAAGCCTTCACTTGGCTGGCAATCACACCTATTTATCTAGGTCCTGATGTAGCTGCTAGTTGTATAGAGAGTGTTGGCAAATGAGGCATAGAATTAAGATATGTACCATTGTTTTATCTTGAAAACTGAGATTTTGATTTTTAGTAAGCTTTGGATTTTCACAATATTACTGTCTCCATAGTACTGATTATCAAGGCTTAGAAAATCTATTTATTATTACTGTGCATTCGTTTAAAAATATTCAAGTTCTAATGGACTAACGGTGGACTTTTCCATCTGCAGAATATACTGAATGACCAGAGGTGGCAGTGCAGCAGAAGAGAATTTGTCTGCGTTCCTGAGACCCAAAAAAAAAAGCAAATCCTCAGCACTCTGCCATCCTTCATCAGTTTACATGGTAAGTCAAACTCACGTTGAATACATTTGCTTGTCATTAAAAAAGTTCATAGCATCTGACGGCCCTGAGTACCTTTTTAGTGGGGTCTTTGGCATGATTATATTTCTGTCAAGACAGTAGAAAAATGGATGACGTTACGGTGATCATCATATTTTCATCAAAGACTTTGTCTCTAAAGCTGACAAAGCCTGTGTTAGATACCTGTACTAATAATGTGTCCTCAGAGGACATTACTGTCTTTAAGGCTGGAATGAGTTGCCTTAATTTGGAGCAATGGCGTGACTTTCTCATGGAGTGAAGCTCATTTGACCTGTTTCCCTGCACTCTGTATGTGGGACTTTGATACTCCAGATGGATTGCTGTTTAGGATACTCTGCGGTCTTCCCACTCCATCCCATTTTCAAAAGGAGCCCAATGCTTACTCAGTACACCGCCTAGCCACCTTGCAGTCATAAATAATTATAGTTACCTAGTGCATAATTGCTGATGTCTCCTCCTCCTGTGTTTCCTCGTCACCCAGGGTGATTGGTCACGTGCTGTCCTGACATCATAAAGCTAGAGCAGGGTGTCATCTGACATGAGGGACAATCAGTTGCCTAGCAAGTGATAAGATAAATTTATCATGGTATTAAAATGGGTTGCAGGGTAAATAGGGCACCCAGCTTAAAACCTAGATGGTTAGATGAATGAAACTGGGGCATTATTTGAGACTTGTGCATCTGTTTGAAGGTGCGGATAATCACAATGTTCTGGACTTCTCTATAGCTTAACTGATAGGGATGTACTAAGATGAAGATGTTAAGATGTCGTTTATAGTTTTTATTATTCCCACTAACTATAGCGTAAACCTTCCTCCCTTAACTTATCAGATCACTTAATTGCTATTGGCGTATCATAACCTAAAAGAATTGCACTGAAAAGGGGACGCCTTCACTTGGCTGGCAATCACACCTATTTATCTAGGTCCTGATGTAGCTGCTAGTTGTGTAGAGAGTGTTGGCAAATGAGGCATAGAATTAAGATATGTACCCCAGTTTTATCTTGAAAACTGAGATTTTAATTTTTAGTAAGCTTTGGATTTTCACAATATTACTGTCTCCATAGTACTGATTATCAAGGCTTAGAAAATCTATTTATTATTACTGTGCATTCGTTTAAAAATATTCAAGTTCTAATGGACTAACGGTGGAATTTTCCATCTGCAGAATATACCGAATGACCAGAGGTGGCAGTGCAGCAGAAGAGAATTTGTCTGCGTTCCTGAGACCCAAAAAAAAAGCAAATCCTCAGCACTCTGCCATCCTTCATCAGTTTACATGGTAAGTCAAACTCACGTTGAATACATTTGCTTGTCATTAAAAAAGTTCATAGCATCTGACGGCCCTGAGTACCTTTTAAGTGGGGTCTTTGGCATGATTATATTTCTGTCAAGACAGTAGAAAAATGGATGACGTTACAGTGATCATCATATTTTCATCAAAGACTTTGTCTCTAAAGCTGACAAAGCCTGTGTTAGATACCTGTGCTAATAATGTGTCCTCAGAGGACATTACTGTCTTTAAGGCTGGAATGAGTTGCCTTAATTTGGAGCAATGGCGTGACTTTCTCATGGAGTGAAGCTCATTTGACCTGTTTCCCTGCACTCTGTATGTGGGACTCTGATACTGCAGATGGATTGCTGTTTAGGATACTCTGCGGTCTTGCCACTCCATCCCATTTTCAAAAGGAGCCCAATGCTTACTCAGTACACCGCCTAGCCGCCTTGCAGTCATAAATAATTATAGTTACCTAGTGCATAATTGCTGGTGTCTCCTCCTCCTGTGTTTCCTCGTCACCCAGGGTGATTGGTCACGTGCTGTCCTGACATCATAAAGCTAGAGCAGGGTGTCATCTCACATGAGGGACAGTCAGTTGCCTAGCAAGCGCTAAGATACATTTATCATGGTATTGAAATGGGTTGCAGGATAAATAGGGCACCCAGCTTAAAATGTAGATAGTTAGATGAATGAAACTGGGGCATTATTTGAGACTTGTGCATCTGTTTGAAGGTGCGGATTATCACAATGTTCTGGACTTCTCTATAGCTTAACTGATAGGGATGTACTAAGATGAAGATGTTAAGATGTCGTTTATAGTTTTTATTATTCTCACTAACTATAGCGTAAACCTTCCTCCCTTAACTTATCAGATCACTTAATTGCTATTGGCGTATCATAACCTAAAAGAATTGCACTGAAAAGGGGACGCCTTCACTTGGCTGGCAATCACACCTATTTATCTAGGTCCTGATGTAGCTGCTAGTTGTGTAGAGAGTGTTGGCAAATGAGGCATAGAATTAGGATACGTACCCCAGTTTTATCATGAAAACTGAGATTTTAATTTTTAGTAAGCTTTGGATTTTCACAATATTACTGTCTCCATAGCACTGATTATCAAGGCTTAGAAAATCCATTTATTATTGCTCTGCATTTGTTTGAAAATATTCAAGTTCTAATGGACTAACGGTGGACTTTTCCATCTGCAGAATATACTGAATGACCAGAGGTGGCAGTGCAGCAGAAGAGAATTTGTCTGCGTTCCTGAGACCCAAAAAATAAAGCAATTCCTCAGCACTCTGCCATCCTTCTTCAGTTTACATGGTAAGTCAAACTCACGTTGAATACATTTGCTTGTCATTAAAAAAGTTCATAGCATCTGAGGGCCCTGAGTACCTTTTTAGTGGGGTCTTTGGCATGATTATATTTCTGTCAAGACTGTAGAAAAATTGATGACGTTACGGTGATCATCATATTTTCATCAAAGACTTTGTCTCTAAAGCTGACAAAGCCTGTGTTAGATACCTGTGCTAATAATGTGTCCTCAGAGGACATTACTGTCTTTAAGGCTGGAATGAGTTGCCTTAATTTGGAGCAATGGCGTGACTTTCTCATGGAGTGAAGCTCATTTGACCTGTTTCCCTGCACTCTGTATGTGGGACTCTGATACTCCAGATGGATTGCTGTTTAGGATACTCTGCGGTCTTGCCACTCCATCCCATTTTCAAAAGGAGCCCAATGCTTACTCAGTACACCGCCTAGCCGCCTTGCAGTCATAAATAATTATAGTTACCTAGTGCATAATTGCTGGTGTCTCCTGCTCCTGTGTTTCCTCGTCACCCAGGGTGATTGGTCACATGCTGTCCTGACATCATAAAGCTAGAGCAGGGTGTCATCTCACATGAGGGACAGTCAGTTGCCTAGCAAGCGCTAAGATACATTTATCATGGTATTGAAATGGGTTGCAGGATAAATAGGGCACCCAGCTTAAAACCTAGATAGTTAGATGAATGAAACTGGGGCATTATTTGAGACTTGTGCATCTGTTTGAAGGTGCGGATTATCACAATGTTCTGGACTTCTCTATAGCTTAACTGATAGGGATGTACTAAGATGAAGATGTTAAGATGTCGTTTATAGTTTTTATTATTCCCACTAACTATAGCGTAAACCTTCCTCCCTTAACTTATCAGATCACTTAATTGCTATTGGCGTATCATAACCTAAAAGAATTGCACTGAAAAGGGGACGCCTTCACTTGGCTGGCAATCACACCTATTTCTCTAGGTCCTGATGTAGCTGCTAGTTGTGTAGAGAGTGTTGGCAAATGAGGCATAGAATTAAGATATGTACCCAAGTTTTTTCTTGAAAACTGAGATTTTAATTTTTAGTAAGCTTTGGATTTTCACAATATTACTGTCTCCATAGTACTGATTATCAAGGCTTAGAAAATCCATTTATTATTGCTGTGCATTCATTTGAAAATATTCAGGTTCTAATGGACTAACGGTGGACTTTTCCATCTGCAGAATATACTGAATGACCAGAGGTGGCACTGCAGCAGAAGAGAATTTGTCTGCGTTCCTGAGACCCAAAAAATAAAGCAATTCCTCAGCACTCTGCCATCCTTCTTCAGTTTACATGGTAAGTCAAACTCACGTTGAATACATTTGCTTGTCATTAAAAAATTTCATAGCATCTGAGGGCCCTGAGTACCTTTTTAGTGGGGTCTTTGGCATGATTATATTTCTGTCAAGACAGTAGAAAAATGGATGACGTTACGGTGATCATCATATTTTCATCAAAGACTTTGTCTCTAAAGCTGACAAAGCCTGTGTTAGATACCTGTGCTAATAATGTGTCCTCAGAGGACATTACTGTCTTTAAGGCCGGAATGAGTTGCCTTAATTTGGAGCAATGGCGTGACTTTCTCATGGAGTGAAGCTCATTTGACCTGTTTCCCTGCACTCTGTATGTGGGACTTTGATACTCCAGATGGATTGCTGTTTAGGATACTCTGCGGTCTTCCCACTCCATCCCATTTTCAAAAGGAGCCCAATGCTTACTCAGTACACCGCCTAGCCGCCTTGCAGTCATAAATAATTATAGTTACCTAGTGCATAATTGCTGGTGTCTCCTCCTCCTGTGTTTCCTCGTCACCCAGGGTGATTGGTCACGTGCTGTCCTGACATCATAAAGCTAGAGCACGGTGTCATCTCACATGAGGGACAGTCAGTTGCCTAGCAAGCGCTAAGATACATTTATCATGGTATTGAAATGGGTTGCAGGATAAATAGGGCACCCAGCTTAAAACCTAGATAGTTAGATGAATGAAACTGGGGCATTATTTGAGACTTGTGCATCTGTTTGAAGGTGCGGATTATCACAATGTTCTGGACTTCTCTATAGCTTAACTGATAGGGATGTACTAAGATGAAGATGTTAAGATGTCGTTTATAGTTTTTATTATTCCCACTGACTATAGCGTAAACCTTCCTCCCTTATCTTATCAGATCACTTAATTGCTATTGGCGTATCATAACCTAAAAGAATTGCACTGAAAAGGGGACGCCTTCACTTGGCTGGCAATCACACCTATTTATCTAGGTCCTGATGTAGCTGCTAGTTGTGTAGAGAGTGTTGGCAAATGAGGCATAGAATTAGGATATGTACCCCAGTTTTATCATGAAAAATGAGATTTTAATTTTTAGTAAGCTTTGGATTTTCACAATATTACTGTCTCCATAGTACTGATTATCAAGGCTTAGAAAATCCATTTATTATTGCTGTGCATTCATTTGAAAATATTCAGGTTCTAATGGACTAACGGTGGACTTTTCCATCTGCAGAATATACTGAATGACCAGAGGTGGCAGTGCAGCAGAAGAGAATTTGTCTGCGTTCCTGAGACCCAAAAAATAAAGCAATTCCTCAGCACTCTGCCATCCTTCTTCAGTTTACATGGTAAGTCAAACTCACGTTGAATACATTTGCTTGTCATTAAAAAAGTTCATAGCATCTGAGGGCCCTGAGTACCTTTTTAGTGGGGTCTTTGGCATGATTATATTTCTGTCAAGACTGTAGAAAAATGGATGACGTTACGGTGATCATCATATTTTCATCAAAGACTTTGTCTCTAAAGCTGACAAAGTCTGTGTTAGATACCTGTGCTAATAATGTGTCCTCAGAGGACATTACTGTCTTTAAGGCTGGAATGAGTTGCCTTAATTTGGAGCAATGGCGTGACTTTCTCATGGGGTGAAGCTCATTTGACCTGTTTCCCTGCACTCTGTATGTGGGACTCTGATACTCCAGATGGATTGCTGTTTAGGATACTCTGCGGTCTTGCCACTCCATCCCATTTTCAAAAGGAGCCCAATGCTTACTCAGTACACCGCCTAGCCGCCTTGCAGTCATAAATAATTATAGTTACCTAGTGCATAATTGCTGGTGTCTCCTCCTCCTGTGTTTCCTCGTCACCCAGGGTGATTGGTCACGTGCTGTCCTGACATCATAAAGCTAGAGCAGGGTGTCATCTCACATGAGGGACAGTCAGTTGCCTAGCAAGCGCTAAGATACATTTATCATGGTATTGAAATGGGTTGCAGGATAAATAGGGCACCCAGCTTAAAACCTAGATAGTTAGATGAATGAAACTGGGGCATTATTTGAGACTTGTGCATCTGTTTGAAGGTGCGGATAATCACAATGTTCTGGACTTCTCTATAGCTTAACTGATAGGGATGTACTAAGATGAAGATGTTAAGATGTCGTTTATAGTTTTTATTATTCCCACTAACTATAGCGTAAACCTTCCTCCCTTAACTTATCGGATCACTTAATTGCTATTGGCGTATCATAACCTAAAAGAATTGCACTGAAAAGGGGACGCCTTCACTTGGCTGGCAATCACACCTATTTATCTAGGTCCTGATGTAGCTGCTAGTTGTGTAGAGAGTGTTGGCAAATGAGGCATAGAATTGAGATATGTACCCAAGTTTTATCTTGAAAACTGAGATTTTAATTTTTAGTAAGCTTTGGATTTTCACAATATTACTGTCTCCATAGTACTGATTATCAAGGCTTAGAAAATCCATTTATTATTGCTGTGCATTCGTTTAAAAATATTCAAGTTCTAATGGACTAACGGTGGACTTTTCCATCTGCAGAATATACTGAATGGCCAGAGGTGGCAGTGCAGCAGAAGAGAATTTGTCTGCGTTCCTGAGACCCAAAAAAAAAAGCAAATCCTCAGCACTCTGCCATCCTTCATCAGTTTACATGGTAAGTCAAACTCACGTTGAATACATTTGCTTGTCATTAAAAAAGTTCATAGCATCTGAGGGCCCTGAGTACCTTTTTAGTGGGGTCTTTGGCATGATTATATTTCTGTCAAGACAGTAGAAAAATGGATGACGTTACGGTGATCATCATATTTTCATCAAAGACTTTGTCTCTAAAGCTGACAAAGCCTGTGTTAGATACCTGTGCTAATAATGTGTCCTCAGAGGACATTACTGTCTTTAAGGCCGGAATGAGTTGCCTTAATTTGGAGCAATGGCGTGACTTTCTCATGGAGTGAAGCTCATTTGACCTGTTTCCCTGCACTCTGTATGTGGGACTTTGATACTCCAGATGGATTGCTGTTTAGGATACTCTGCGGTCTTGCCACTCCATCCCATTTTCAAAAGGAGCCCAATGCTTACTCAGTACACCGCCTAGCCGCCTTGCAGTCATAAATAATTATAGTTACCTAGTGCATAATTGCTGGTGTCTCCTCCTCCTGTGTTTCCTCGTCACCCAGGGTGATTGGTCACGTGCTGTCCTGACATCATAAAGCTAGAGCAGGGTGTCATCTCACATGAGGGACAGTCAGTTGCCTAGCAAGCGCTAAGATACATTTATCATGGTATTGAAATGGGTTGCAGGATAAATAGGGCACCCAGCTTAAAACCTAGATAGTTAGATGAATGAAACTGGGGCATTATTTGAGACTTGTGCATCTGTTTGAAGGTGTGGATTATCACAATGTTCTGGACTTCTCTATAGCTTAACTGATAGGGATGTACTAAGATGAAGATGTTAAGATGTCGTTTATAGTTTTTATTATTCCCACTTACTATAGCGTAAACCTTCCTCCCTTAACTTATCAGATCACTTAATTGCTATTGGCGTATCATAACCTAAAAGAATTGCACTGAAAAGGGGACGCCTTCACTTGGCTGGCAATCACACCTATTTATCTAGGTCCTGATGTAGCTGCTAGTTGTGTAGAGAGTGTTGGCAAATGAGGCATAGAATTAAGATATGTACCCAAGTTTTATTTTGAAAACTGAGATTTTAATTTTTAGTAAGCTTTGGATTTTCACAATATTACTGTCTCCATAGTACTGATTATCAAGGCTTAAAAAATCCATTTATTATTGCTGTGCATTCGTTTGAAAATATTCAAGTTCTAATTGACTAACGGTGGACTTTTCCATCTGCAGAATATACTGAATGACCAGAGGTGGCAGTGCAGCAGAAGAGAATTTGTCTGCCTTCCTGATACAAAAAAAAAATAAGCAATTCCTCAGCACTCTGCCATCCTTCATCAGTTTACATGGTAAGTCAAACTCACGTTGAATACATTTGTTTGTCATTAAAAAAGTTCATAGCATCTGAGGGCCCTGAGTACCTTTTTAGTGGGGTCCTCGGCATGATTATATTTCTGTCAAGACTGTAGAAAAATGGATGACGTTACGGTGATCATCATATTTTCATCAAAGACTTTGTCTCTAAAGCTGACAAAGCCTGTGTTAGATACCTGTGCTAATAATGTGTCCTCAGAGGACATTACTGTCTTTAAGGCTGGAATGAGTTGCCTTAATTTGGAGCAATGGCGTGACTTTCTCATGGAGTGAAGCTCATTTGACCTGTTTCCCTGCACTCTGTATGTGGGACTCTGATACTCCAGATGGATTGCTGTTTAGGATACTCTGCAGTTTTGCAACTCCATCTCCTTTTCAAAAGGAGCTCAATGCTTTCTCAGTACACAGCCTAGCCACCTTGCAGTCATAATTAATTATAGTTACCTAGTGCATAATTGCTGGTGTCTCCTCCTCCTGTGTTTCCTCGTCACCCAGGGTGATTGGTCACGTGCTGTCCTGACATCATAAAGCTAGAGCAGCGTGTCATCTGACATGAGGGGCAATCAGTTGCCTAGCAAGTGATAAGATACATTTATCATGGTATTGAAATGGATTGCAGGGTAAATAGGGCACCCAGCTTAAAACCTAGATGGTTAGATGAATGAAACTGGGGCATTATTTGAGACTTGTGCATCTGTTTGAAGGTGCGGATAATCACAATGTTCTGGACTTCTCTATAGCTTAACTGATAGGGATGTACTAAGATGAAGATGTTAAGATGTCATTTATAGTTTTTATTATTCCCACAAACTATAGCGTAAACCTTCCTCCCTTAACTTATCAGATCACTTAATTGCTATTGGCGTATCATAACCTAAAAGAATTGCACTATAAAGGGGAAGCCTTCACTTGGCTGGCAATCACACCTATTTATCTAGGTCCTGATGTAGCTGCTAGTTGTATAGAGAGTGTTGGCAAATGAGGCATAGAATTAAGATATGTACCCCAGTTTTATCTTGAAAACTGAGATTTTAATTTTTAGTAAGCTTTGGATTTTCACAATATTACTGTCTCCATAGTACTGATTATCAAGGCTTAGAAAATCTATTTATTATTACTGTGCATTCGTTTAAAAATATTCAAGTTCTAATGGACTAACGGTGGACTTTTCCATCTGCAGAATATACTGAATGACCAGAGGTGGCAGTGCAGCAGAAGAGAATTTGTCTGCGTTCCTGAGACCCAAAAAAAAAAGCAAATCCTCAGCACTCTGCCATCCTTCATCAGTTTACATGGTAAGTCAAACTCACGTTGAATACATTTGCTTGTCATTAAAAAAGTTCATAGCATCTGACGGCCCTGAGTACCTTTTTAGTGGGGTCTTTGGCATGATTATATTTCTGTCAAGACAGTAGAAAAATGGATGACGTTACGGTGATCATCATATTTTCATCAAAGACTTTGTCTCTAAAGCTGACAAAGCCTGTGTTAGATCCCTGTACTAATAATGTGTCCTCAGAGGACATTACTGTCTTTAAGGCCGGAATGAGTTGCCTTAATTTGGAGCAATGGCGTGACTTTCTCATGGAGTGAAGCTCATTTGACCTGTTTCCCTGCACTCTGTATGTGGGACTTTGATACTCCAGATGGATTGCTGTTTAGGATACTCTGCGGTCTTCCCACTCTTTCCCATTTTCAAAAGGAGCCCAATGCTTACTCAGTACACCGCCTAGCCGCCTTGCAGTCATAAATAATTATAGTTACCTAGTGCATAATTGCTGATGTCTCCTCCTCCTGTGTTTCCTCGTCACCCAGGGTGATTGGTCACGTGCTGTCCTGACATCATGAAGCTAGAGCAGGGTGTCATCTGACATGAGGGACAATCAGTTGCCTAGCAAGTGATAAGATAAATTTATCATGGTATTGAAATGGGTTGCAGGGTAAATAGTGCACCCAGCTTAAAACCTAGATGGTTAGATGAATGAAACTGGGGCATTATCTGAGACTTGTGCATCTGTTTGAAGGTGCGGATAATCACAATGTTCTGGACTTCTCTATAGCTTAACTGATAGGGATGTACTAAGATGAAGATGTTAAGATGTCGTTTATAGTTTTTTATTATTCCCACTAACTATAGCGTAAACCTTCCTCCCTTAACTTATCAGATCACTTAATTGCTATTGGCGTATCATAACCTAAAAGAATTGCACTGAAAAGGGGACGCCTTCACTTGGCTGGCAATCACACCTATTTATCTAGGTCCTGATGTAGCTGCTAGTTGTGTAGAGAGTGTTGGCAAATGAGGCATAGAATTAGGATATGTACCCCAGTTTTATCATGAAAACTGAGATTTTAATTTTTAGCAAGCTTTGGATTTTCACAATATTACTGTCTCCATAGTACTGATTATCAAGGCTTAGAAAATCCATTTATTATTGCTGTGCATTCGTTTGAAAATATTCAGGTTCTAATGGACTAACGGTGGACTTTTCCATCTGCAGAATATACTGAATGACCAGAGGTGGCAGTGCAGCAGAAGAGAATTTGTCTGCGTTCCTGAGACCCAAAAAATAAAGCAATTCCTCAGCACTCTGCCATCCTTCTTCAGTTTACATGGTAAGTCAAACTCACGTTGAATACATTTGCTTGTCATTAAAAAAGTTCATAGCATCTGAGGGCCCTGAGTACCTTTTTAGTGGGGTCTTTGGCATGATTATATTTCTGTCAAGACTGTAGAAAAATGGATGACGTTACGGTGATCATCATATTTTCATCAAAGACTTTGTCTCTAAAGCTGACAAAGCCTGTGTTAGATACCTGTGCTAATAATGTGTCCTCAGAGGACATTACTGTCTTTAAGGCTGGAATGAGTTGCCTTAATTTGGAGCAATGGCGTGACTTTCTCATGGAGTGAAGCTCATTTGACCTGTTTCCCTTCACTCTGTATGTGGGACTCTGATACTCCAGATGGATTGCTGTTTAGGATACTCTGCGGTCTTGCCACTCCATCCCATTTTCAAAAGGAGCCCAATGCTTACTCAGTACACCGCCTAGCCGCCTTGCAGTCATAAATATTTATAGTTACCTAGTGCATAATTGCTGGTGTCTCCTCCTCCTGTGTTTCCTCGTCACCCAGGGTGATTGGTCACGTGCTGTCCTGACATCATAAAGCTAGAGCAGGGTGTCATCTCACATGAGGGACAGTCAGTTGCCTAGCAAGCGCTAAGATACATTTATCATGGTATTGAAATGGGTTGCAGGATAAATAGGGCACCCAGCTTAAAACCTAGATAGTTAGATGAATGAAACTGGGGCATTATTTGAGACTTGTGCATCTGTTTGAAGGTGCGGATTATCACAATGTTCTGGACTTCTCTATAGCTTAACTGATGGGGATGTACTAAGATGAAGATGTTAAGATGTCGTTTATAGTTTTTATTATTCTCACTAACTATAGCGTAAACCTTCCTCCCTTAACTTATCAGATCACTTAATTGCTATTGGCGTATCATAACCTAAAAGAATTGCACTGAAAAGGGGACGCCTTCACTTGGCTGGCAATCACACCTATTTATCTAGGTCCTGATGTAGCTGCTAGTTGTGTAGAGTGTTGGCAAATGAGGCATAGAATTAGGATACGTACCCCACTTTTATCATGAAAACTGAGATTTTAATTTTTAGTAAGCTTTGGATTTTCACAATATTACTGTCTCCATAGCACTGATTATCAAGGCTTAGAAAATCCATTTATTATTGCTCTGCATTCGTTTGAAAATATTCAAGTTCTAATGGACTAACGGTGGACTTTTCCATCTGCAGAATATACTGAATGACCAGAGGTGGCAGTGCAGCAGAAGAGAATTTGTCTGCGTTCCTGAGACCCAAAAAATAAAGCAATTCCTCAGCACTCTGCCATCCTTTATCAGTTTACATGGTAAGTCAAACTCACGTTGAATACATTTGCTTGTCATTAAAAAAGTTCATAGCATCTGAGGGCCCTGAGTACCTTTTTAGTGGGGTCTTTGGCATGATTATATTTCTGTCAAGACTGTAGAAAAATGGATGACGTTACGGTGATCATCATATTTTCATCAAAGACTTTGTCTCTAAAGCTGACAAAGCCTGTGTTAGATACCTGTGCTAATAATGTGTCCTCAGAGGACATTACTGTCTTTAAGGCTGGAATGAGTTGCCTTAATTTGGAGCAATGGCGTGACTTTCTCATGGAGTGAAGCTCATTTGACCTGTTTCCCTGCACTCTGTATGTGGGACTCTGATACTCCAGATGGATTGCTGTTTAGGATACTCTGCGGTCTTGCCACTCCATCCCATTTTCAAAAGGAGCCCAATGCTTACTCAGTACACCGCCTAGCCGCCTTGCAGTCATAAATATTTATAGTTACCTAGTGCATAATTGCTGGTGTCTCCTCCTCCTGTGTTTCCTCGTCACCCAGGGTGATTGGTCACGTGCTGTCCTGAAATCATAAATCTAGAGCAGGGTGTCATCTCACATGAGGGACAGTCAGTTGCCTAGCAAGCGCTAAGATACATTTATCATGGTATTGAAATGGGTTGCAGGATAAATAGGGCACCCAGCTTAAAACCTAGATAGTTAGATGAATGAAACTGGGGCATTATTTGAGACTTGTGCATCTGTTTGAAGGTGCGGATTATCACAATGTTCTGGACTTCTCTATAGCTTAACTGATAGGGATGTACTAAGATGAAGATGTTAAGATGTCGTTTATAGTTTTTATTATTCTCACTAACTATAGCGTAAACCTTCCTCCCTTAACTTATCAGATCACTTAATTGCTATTGGCGTATCATAACCTAAAAGAATTGCACTGAAAAGGGGACGCCTTCACTTGGCTGGCAATCACACCTATTTATCTAGGTCCTGATGTAGCTGCTAGTTGTGTAGAGTGTTGGCAAATGAGGCATAGAATTAGGATACGTACCCCAGTTTTATCATGAAAACTGAGATTTTAATTTTTAGTAAGCTTTGGATTTTCACAATATTACTGTCTCCATAGCACTGATTATCAAGGCTTAGAAAATCCATTTATTATTGCTCTACATTCGTTTAAAAATATTCAAGTTCTAATGGACTAACGGTGGACTTTTCCATCTGCAGAATATACTGAATGACCAGAGGTGGCAGTGCAGCAGAAGAGAATTTGTCTGCGTTCCTGAGACCCAAAAAAAAAAGCAAATCCTCAGCACTCTGCCATCCTTCATCAGTTTACATGGTAAGTCAAACTCACGTTGAATACATTTGCTTGTCATTAAAAAAGTTCATAGCATCTGACGGCCCTGAGTACCTTTTTAGTGGGGTCTTTGGCATGATTATATTTCCGTCAAGACAGTAGAAAAATGGATGACGTTACGGTGATCATCATATTTTCATCAAAGACTTTGTCTCTAAAGCTGACAAAGCCTGTGTTAGATACCTGTGCTAATAATGTGTCCTCAGAGGACATTACTGTCTTTAAGGCCGGAATGAGTTGCCTTAATTTGGAGCAATGGCGTGACTTTCTCATGGAGTGAAGCTCATTTGACCTGTTTCCCTGCACTCTGTATGTGGGACTTTGATACTCCAGATGGATTGCTGTTTAGGATACTCTGCGGTCTTCCCACTCCATCCCATTTTCAAAAGGAGCCCAATGCTTACTCAGTACACCGCCTAGTCGCCTTGCAGTCATAAATAATTATAGTTACCTAGTGCATAATTGCTGATGTCTCCTCCTCCTGTGTTTCCTCGTCACCCAGGGTGATTGGTCACGTGCTGTCCTGACATCATGAAGCTAGAGCAGGGTGTCATCTGACATGAGGGACAATCAGTTGCCTAGCAAGTGATAAGATACATTTATCATGGTATTGAAATGGATTGCAGGGTAAATAGGGCACCCAGCTTAAAACCTAGATGGTTAGATGAATGAAACTGCGGCATTATTTGAGACTTGTGCATCTGTTTGAAGGTGCGGATAATCACAATGTTCTGGACTTCTCTATAGCTTAACTGATAGGGATGTACTAAGATGAAGATGTTAAGATGTCGTTTATAGTTTTTATTATTCCCACTAACTATAGCGTAAACCTTCCTCCCTTAACTTATCAGATCACTTAATTGCTATTGGCGTATCATAACCTAAAAGAATTGCACTGAAAAGGGGACGCCTTCACTTGGCTGGCAATCACACCTATTTATCTAGGTCCTGATGTAGCTGCTAGTTGTGTAGAGAGTGTTGGCAAATGAGGCATAGAATTAGGATATGTACCCCAGTTTTATCATGAAAACTGAGATTTTAATTTTTAGTAAGCTTTGGATTTTCACAATATTACTGTCTCCATAGTACTGATTATCAAGGCTTAAAAAATCCATTTATTATTGCTGTGCATTCGTTTGAAAATATTCAAGTTCTAATTGACTAACGGTGGACTTTTCCATCTGCAGAATATACTGAATGACCAGAGGTGGCAGTGCAGCAGAAGAGAATTTGTCTGCCTTCCTGATACAAAAAAAAAATAAGCAATTCCTCAGCACTCTGCCATCCTTCATCAGTTTACATGGTAAGTCAAACTCACGTTGAATACATTTGTTTGTCATTAAAAAAGTTCATAGCATCTGAGGGCCCTGAGTACCTTTTTAGTGGGGTCCTCGGCATGATTATATTTCTGTCAAGACTGTAGAAAAATGGATGACGTTACGGTGATCATCATATTTTCATCAAAGACTTTGTCTCTAAAGCTGACAAAGCCTGTGTTAGATACCTGTGCTAATAATGTGTCCTCAGAGGACATTACTGTCTTTAAGGCTGGAATGAGTTGCCTTAATTTGGAGCAATGGCGTGACTTTCTCATGGAGTGAAGCTCATTTGACCTGTTTCCCTGCACTCTGTATGTGGGACTCTGATACTCCAGATGGATTGCTGTTTAGGATACTCTGCAGTTTTGCAACTCCATCTCCTTTTCAAAAGGAGCTCAATGCTTTCTCAGTACACAGCCTAGCCACCTTGCAGTCATAATTAATTATAGTTACCTAGTGCATAATTGCTGGTGTCTCCTCCTCCTGTGTTTCCTCGTCACCCAGGGTGATTGGTCACGTGCTGTCCTGACATCATAAAGCTAGAGCAGCGTGTCATCTGACATGAGGGGCAATCAGTTGCCTAGCAAGTGATAAGATACATTTATCATGGTATTGAAATGGATTGCAGGGTAAATAGGGCACCAAGCTTAAAACCTAGATGGTTAGATGAATGAAACTGGGGCATTATTTGAGACTTGTGCATCTGTTTGAAGGTGCGGATAATCACAATTTTCTGGACTTCTCTATAGCTTAACTGATAGGGATGTACTAAGATGAAGATGTTAAGATGTCATTTATAGTTTTTATTATTCCCACAAACTATAGCGTAAACCTTCCTCCCTTAACTTATCAGATCACTTAATTGCTATTGGCGTATCATAACCTAAAAGAATTGCACTATAAAGGGGAAGCCTTCACTTGGCTGGCAATCACACCTATTTATCTAGGTCCTGATGTAGCTGCTAGTTGTATAGAGAGTGTTGGCAAATGAGGCATAGAATTAAGATATGTACCCCAGTTTTATCTTGAAAACTGAGATTTTAATTTTTAGTAAGCTTTGGATTTTCACAATATTACTGTCTCCATAGTACTGATTATCAAGGCTTAGAAAATCTATTTATTATTACTGTGCATTCGTTTGAAAATATTCAAGTTCTAATGGACTAACGGTGGACTTTTCCATCTGCAGAATATACTGAATGACCAGAGGTGGCAGTGCAGCAGAAGAGAATTTGTCTGCGTTCCTGAGACCCAAAAAAAAAAGCAAATCCTCAGCACTCTGCCATCCTTCATCAGTTTACATGGTAAGTCAAACTCACGTTGAATACATTTGCTTGTCATTAAAAAAGTTCATAGCATCTGACGGCCCTGAGTACCTTTTTAGTGGGGTCTTTGGCATGATTATATTTCTGTCAAGACAGTAGAAAAATGGATGACGTTACGGTGATCATCATATTTTCATCAAAGACTTTGTCTCTAAAGCTGACAAAGCCTGTGTTAGATACCTGTACTAATAATGTGTCCTCAGAGGACATTACTGTCTTTAAGGCCGGAATGAGTTGCCTTAATTTGGAGCAATGGCGTGACTTTCTCATGGAGTGAAGCTCATTTGACCTGTTTCCCTGCACTCTGTATGTGGGACTTTGATACTCCAGATGGATTGCTGTTTAGGATACTCTGCGGTCTTCCCACTCTTTCCCATTTTCAAAAGGAGCCCAATGCTTACTCAGTACACCGCCTAGCCGCCTTGCAGTCATAAATAATTATCGTTACCTAGTGCATAATTGCTGGTGTCTCCTCCTCCTGTGTTTCCTCGTCACCCAGGGTGATTGGTCACGTGCTGTCCTGACATCATAAAGCTAGAGCAGGGTGTCATCTCACATGAGGGACAGTCAGTTGCCTAGCAAGCGCTAAGATACATTTATCATGGTATTGAAATGGGTTGCAGGATAAATAGGGCACCCAGCTTAAAACCTAGATAGTTAGATGAATGAAACTGGGGCATTATTTGAGACTTGTGCATCTGTTTGAAGGTGCGGATTATCACAATGTTCTGGACTTCTCTATAGCTTAACTGATAGGGATGTACTAAGATGAAGATGTTAAGATGTTGTTTATAGTTTTTATTCTTCCCACTAACTATAGCGTAAACCTTCCTCCCTTAACTTATCAGATCACTTAATTGCTATTGGCGTATCATAACCTAAAAGAATTGCACTGAAAAGGGGACGCCTTCACTTGGCTGGCAATCACACCTATTTATCTAGGTCCTGATGTAGCTGCTAGTTGTGTAGAGAGTGTTGGCAAATGAGGCATAGAATTAAGATATGTACCCAAGTTTTTTCTTGAAAACTGAGATTTTAATTTTTAGTAAGCTTTGGATTTTCACAATATTACTGTCTCCATAGTACTGATTATCAAGGCTTAAAAAATCCATTTATTATTGCTGTGCATTCGTTTGAAAATATTCAAGTTCTAATAGACTAACGGTGGACTTTTCCATCTGCAGAATATACTGAATGACCAGAGGTGGCAGTGCAGCAGAAGAGAATTTGTCTGCCTTCCTGATACCAAAAAAAAAAATAAGCAATTCCTCAGCACTCTGCCATCCTTCATCAGTTTACATGGTAAGTCACTCACGTTGAATACATTTGCTTATCATTAAAAAAGTTCATAGCATCTGAGGGCCCTGAGTACCTTTTTAGTGGGGTCTTTGGCATGATTATATTTCTGTCAAGACTGTAGAAAAATGGATGACGTTACGGTGATCATCATATTTTCATCAAAGACTTTGTCTCTAAAGCTGATAAAGCCTGTGTTAGATACCTGTGCTAATAATGTGTCCTCAGAGGACATTACTGTCTTTAAGGCTGGAATGAGTTGCCTTAATTTGGAGCAATGGCGTGACTTTCTCTTGGAGTGAAGCTCATTTGACCTGTTTCCCTGCACTCTGTATGTGGGACTCTGATACTCCAGATGGATTGCTGTTTAGGATACTCTGCGGTCTTCCCACTCCATCCCATTTTCAAAAGGAGCCCAATGCTTACTCAGTACACCGCCTAGCCGCCTTGCAGTCATAAATAATTATAGTTACCTAGTGCATAATTGCTGATGTCTCCTCCTCCTGTGTTTCCTCGTCACCCAGGGTGATTGGTCACGTGCTGTCCTGACATCATGAAGCTAGAGCAGGGTGTCATCTGACATGAGGGACAATCAGTTGCCTAGCAAGTGATAAGATAAATTTATCATGGTATTGAAATGGGTTGCAGGGTAAATAGGGCACCCAGCTTAAAACCTAGATGATTAGATGAATGAAACTGGGGCATTATTTGAGACTTGTGCATCTGTTTGAAGGTGCGGATAATCACAATGTTCTGGAATTCTCTATAGCTTAACTGATAGGGATGTACTAAGATGAAGATGTTAAGATGTCGTTTATAGTTTTTATTATTCCCACTAACTATAGCGTAAACCTTCCTCCCTTAACTTATCAGATCACTTAATTGCTATTGGCGTATCATAACCTAAAAGAATTGCACTGAAAAGAGGACGCCTTCACTTGGCTGGCAATCACACCTATTTATCTAGGTCCTGATGTAGCTGCTAGTTGTATAGAGAGTGTTGGCAAATGAGGCATAGAATTAAGATATGTACCCCAGTTTTATCTTGAAAACTGAGATTTTAACTTTTTAGTAAGCTTTGGATTTTCACAATATTACTGTCTCCATAGTATTGATTATCAAGGCTTAGAAAATCTATTTATTATTACTGTGCATTCGTTTAAAAATATTCAAGTTCTAATGGACTAACGGTGGACTTTTCCATCTGCAGAATATACTGAATGACCAGAGGTGGCAGTGCAGCAGAAGATAATTTATCTGCGTTCCTGAGACCCAAAAAAAAATGCAAATCATCAGCACTCTGCCATCCTTCATCAGTTTACATGGTAAGTCAAACTCACATTGAATACATTTGCTTGTCATTAAAAAAGTTCATAGCATCTGACGGCCCTGAGTACCTTTTTAGTGGGGTCTTTGGCATGATTATATTTCCGTCAAGACAGTAGAAAAATGGATGACGTTACGGTGATCATCATATTTTCATCAAAGAATTTGTCTCTAAAGCTGACAAAGCCTGTGTTAGATACCTGTGCTAATAATGTGTCCTCAGAGGACATTACTGTCTTTAAGGCCGGAATGAGTTGCCTTAATTTGGAGCAATGGCGTGACTTTCTCATGGAGTGAAGCTCATTTGACCTGTTTCCCTGCACTCTGTATGTGGGACTTTGATACTCCAGATGGATTGCTGTTTAGGATACTCTGCGGTCTTCCCACTCCATCCCATTTTCAAAAGGAGCCCAATGCTTACTCAGTACACCGCCTAGCCGCCTTGCAGTCATAAATAATTATAGTTACCTAGTGCATAATTGCTGATGTCTCCTCCTCCTGTGTTTCCTCGTCACCCAGGGTGATTGGTCACGTGCTGTCCTGACATCATGAAGCTAGAGCAGGGTGTCATCTGACATGAGGGACAATTAGTTGCCTATCAAGTGATAAGATAAATTTATCATGGTATTGAAATGGGTTGCAGGGTAAATAGGGCACCCAGCTTAAAACCTAGATGGTTAGATGAATGAAACTGGGGCATTATTTGAGACTTGTGCATCTGTTTGAAGGTGCGGATAATCACAATGTTCTGGACTTCTCTATAGCTTAACTGATAGGGATGTACTAAGATGAAGATGTTAAGATGTCGTTTATAGTTTTTTGTGGACTTGGGGAACGTGCGGACCGGAATAACAGGCGGGGAGGCCGAATATAGTGAGCTATGTCTCTGGTTTTATTCAACAGATGGGTGTAAATACAAAGTCACTGTGCAGTTAGGGATGGTGGATTTGGTTGGTGACCCGGTTCGATGAGGGGGATCCTGGATCCGGTGTTGCTTCCCGCTTTCACCTTTCGTCTCCTCGGGATGGCGCTGGGGCTCCACGGAGGCTTGAAGAAAGGGAGAGAAGCGTAAGGGCTTTAGTCCGTGAAACACAGTCGGAATGCTGCCACCTACACCCGGGCGTGAGGGGGTATGGAAGAGGACGGTGAGGGAGGGGCGGTAACGGGGTTTGGAAGAGGCAAGGAATAGACGGGAAGGAAGAGAGGTGCCAGGTGCTGGGCCGTGACTGGGCTCTATACAGCGTGCGTGCAACCGGGGATATATATATATACAGTGACTCGGTGCTCGTGATTCCTACGATATTTACAGCTATCTATATACAAGTCTATGTACAGGGGCACTGAGAAAGGGTGACGTGTACTCACGTGCCCCGCCGCAACTCTCGTCCGAGTTGCGGCCGCTCTCCAGCTTCCTCCTGAGGACGCCACCAGTCCTCCGTCCAGACGTCCTCGTCCTCCTCCTCGCTTCGATCTAGCCGGGCTGCGCCGCTCTCTGTCGGGGGTTCGTCGCTCTCCGTTGCCTCCTGCCACGAGTCGGTTGCTCCGAACGCCTTTCTTCTCTCCTCGGGGCTTTTTCTATCTTCCGGCTGGTTGACAGCCCGTCCACTTCCGGGGTCAGGGCCGGGTACTTCCGGGTTGAAAGAGGTCGTCCTGTTTCCGCTTCCGGGATCGGTGGTGAGGGTTTCCGGTTCTCCGCGTTCAGGGGTCGGCACCTGCAGGGGATGAGAAAGAGAGGGTGTCCTGGGTGACCGGGACGTTAACTGGCCGAGCGAGGGAGACAGGAGTCCCCCGCTCGGACACCGCTGTAAAGAGGTAGGTGCAGCTTCCTTTCCACATCCCCTTTCCCTAGCTGTCTTTCTTGTAGGGGGGTTGGGAGGTGGATACCGGGACAGATAGTCAGCATTGCCCTGTTGTAGTCCTTTCCGGTGTAAGGTTCTAAACCTAAAGGGCTGTAGGGAGAGAAACCACCGGAGGACTCTGTCATTGTGGCCCCGGTTGCGGGCCATCCATTCCAGAGGAGCATGATCGGTGTATAGTATGAATTCACGCCCCTCGAGGTAGTACCTAAGACTTTCCACTGCCCACTTAATGGCTAGGGCCTCTTTCTCCACCACGGCATAATTTACTTCTCGGGGAAAGAGTTTTCTGCTGAGGTATAGGATTGGCCGTTCGACCCCTGTCGGGTCCTTTTGGGAGAGTACCGCCCCCAAGCCTTGATCAGAGGCATCGGTCTGCAATATGAAGGGTTGTGTATAGTCCGGGCTGACTAACACTGGCTCTGAAACCAGGGACTGTTTCAGTTGCTCAAAGGAATGTACTACCGCTATTGAGGGATGTCTGAGCGCTTCTTCTGTTTTTGTGGTTTTCTTTAACAAATCGGTCAAAGGTGCTGCGGTTTGTGAGAAATTCGGGATAAACCTCCGATAGTACCCCAGTAATCCAAGGAAGGCACGTAGTTCCTTCCGGGTTTGAGGGAAGGGTATGGTCTGAATGGCCTTGATTTTATTGTTCTGAGGCCGTATGAGTCCTTCCCCCAATAGGTATCCGAGATATTTCACGCTCTGGGCTGCAAGAGTGGTCTTGGTGGGGTTGATGGTAAAAACCTTGTTCCCTAAAGAGGTCACTACGGCTCGTAAATGATCTAAGTGCTGCTCCCAACTGTCACTATAAATGACAATGTCGTCCAGGTATGCCCCGGCGTATTTCATGTGTGGCTGTAGTACCAGGTTCATGGCTCGTTGAAAGGTGGCCGGGGCACCGTGAAGCCCAAAGGGCATCACCTTGAACTGAAACAAACCCTCAGGGGTGGAAAAGGCCGTTTTGGGTTTGTCTGTCTCTTTAAGCGGGATCTGCCAGTAACCCTTGCAGAGGTCAAGGGTGCTTATGTACCTGGCTTTGCCTATGCGTTCCACCATTTCATCTACGCGTGGCAAGGGATAGGTATCGAAGGCTGATATTTTATTTACTTCTCTGAAGTCTATACAAAATCTGGTGGATCCGTCTGGCTTGGGCACTAGAACAATCGGGGAATTCCAGCTGCTGCAGGACGGTTCTATGATGCCCATTTTCAGCATTTGATTTGTCTCCTCTTTAATGATAGCTCTACGAGCCTCGGGGATGCGGTAGGGTCTTTGTCTTACGGTTTTTCCCGGTTCCGTATTGATGGCATGTTCAACCACGGTGGAGTGTCCGGGAAGGGAGGAGAATACGATTTGTACCGAGGATAAGGCTCGCCTGAGATCCTGTTTGTTGGTTTCTGGGAGGTCAGGGTCAATGCATCCTTCAAAGGGGGGGGCTATGGCATTGGACATGACAGGACGGGCTCCCTCCCACTTCTTCAAGAGGTTCACGTGATAGATCTGCGTGATCCCTCGGGTGGGTTCTGTCTCCACTTCATATGTTACCGGAGTCACAGCTCGTAGTACAGTGAAGGGACCCTGCCACTGCCCTAGCAACTTGTGGTCGGAAGAAGGCAATAACAACAATACCAGATCACCAGGATTGAATTTCCGGGCTTTAGTTCCCTTGTCGTATTGACGTTTTTGGGTGTCTTGAGCGGCTACCAGATTCTGTCTCACAATGACCCTTATCTGTTCCAAGTGGGTCTTCAGATTGTCCACGTATTCGGGTAGGGGTCGGGTTCTGTCCGGTTCGGCCTCCCAGGCTTCTTTAGCCATATCTAGGAGTGTCCGTGGGGCTCGCCCATACAACAACTCGTACTGTGAATATCCTGTGATGCTTTGAGGCTTACACCTGATGGCGAACAGCGCCAGGGGAAGCATCTCCTCCCATCTTTTGCTTTCGAGGCCTAAAAGTTTCTTAAGGGTCGTTTTGAGTGTAGCATTGTATCGCTCTACCAACCCATCTGTCTGGGGGTGGTAGGCAGCTGTTCGTATTTGTTTGATGCCGAGGTGGGAGCAAACCTGGTGCATAAGGGAGGAAACAAAGGGTGTCCCCTGGTCCGTTAAAATCTCACGGGGAAAACCTACTCTCGAGAATATGGATATGAAGGCCTTGGCTATTGTTTGAGTGGTGGGTTGTCGTAAGGGTACTGCCTCAGGGAAGCGGGTGGCATAGTCCACCAGTACCAGAGCATATCTACATCCCGATCTCGAGGGAAGCAAGGGCCCTATAATATCCATGCCCACTCTTGTGAAAGGGACATCAATGATAGGAAGGGGTTGGAGAGGAACCCGGGGAGGACGGTATCGACTGTTCCGTTGGCATACTGGGCATTCTCGACAATACCGTTTGATTTCTCCGTGTACCCCTGGCCAATAAAACTTGTCTAGGATCGTGTGTCCGGTTTTTTCATCACTGAAATGACCTCCCAGTAAGTGGCTGTGGGCTAGGAATAGTACTTTCTCCCGAAACAACCCGGGGATAACCAGCTGGGTAGGTTGTTGGGGTCCTCCCTTTCTGTACAGGAGTCCGTTCCTCCGGAAAAAATAAGGACCTACATGTAGGGGATCCTCCGCATCCAGAGCCCGGGCCCAAGCCTCCTGCAACACCGGGTCTTCCTGTTGGGTGGCGCGGAACTCTCGGTTGGTTTCCCAGGGATGAATCTCGACTTGGGCAGGACAGGCCACAGCAAAGTCCTTTCTTTCATTCCTTTTCTGTCTTTTGGTCTTGGATGGTTTGATCGCTGGATGTTCCGGAGGGGGTTCACGGGAAAACGGGGCATCGGCCCACCACTTCTTCAGGGACTCGTGGTGTCTTGCAGGAGATGGGGTAGTCCACTATAGTCACTCCCCAATATTGCTTGTTCTGGGAGAGTGGGTATGAGGCCCACCGTGAGTAGACTACCCATATCCGTGGGGTGTTGGACCTGTACCTGGGTGGTCGGATAGTGTTTGGTGTCGCCATGGACACATTTGATAGCGACGGTACCGGTGACTGGACCGACAGGGTGAGGCAGTTCCTGGGGTCTTATGACGCTTTGCCTGCATCCAGTGTCGGCCAGGGCCATCATTCGGTGTCCTTCAATCCGCACTGGGCATCGAAACGGAGGAGGAGTGTTTTCAGCGGTGAGGCACACATAGTTTCTTGCCATCCCTATCTCCATTGGCTCCTCCTTTTGAGGACAGACGCGAGCAATATGCCCGTACCCACCACAATGATAACATTGGGGTCCAGGTGGGTGAGGCCGCGGCAAGACAGGATAAGGCAAGAGGGGAGTAGGTTCGGGTTTCCTGACCACTGGAGGAGGTCGTGGGAGCCGAGCATGGTTCCCTGGAGGTATACGGGAATGATGTTCCTCCTTAGGTCGTTGGGATTCCTGGGCTCTGCTATATGCGCTGGCTATTTCTATAGCACTGGCGAGCGTTAACCGCGCATGTTGGCGTACCCACTTCTGGGTGGCAGGGTGCAGGGAAGCCAGATACTGCTCGAGATATATTTTGGACAGAATGTCTTCCTTGGTGGCGGTAGCAGGTTTTAGCCATCGATTGGCCAGATCTTGAATCCGGAAGGCTAGAGCCCTAGGGGTTTCTTGGGGTCCTTCTTTTGCCTGACGTAGCCGAACCCTGTAGGCCTCGTCATCAATCCCCAGTCGTTCCAGGATGCAGGTCTTGATGTCGGCGTAAGGTGTTTGTCCCTGGATGTTGGCTTGTTGGTAGGCGGCCTGCAGTTCACCCGTCAAGAGTGGTCCTAAGTAGTGGCCCCACCGGTCTTCGGGCCACACAGCCGCCTGAGCTAGGCGCTCGAAGTTCGTGAAGAAATAATCGGGATCCTCTCCGGGTACGTATTTCTGTAACACGACTGAGGGCAGGGAGGCGACGGGTCTTTGTTGCCCCATAACGGTGGTGAGTTTCTCGAGAGCTTGGTCCTGCGCGGTACCCTGGCCCTTCAGCACATCATGCAGCTGACCGCGATCGTCTTCCGCCGTCTTGAGGAACCGCTCCATCATCTTTCCCAGTTGCTCCTGGCATTCCGCCAGTTGTTTGACTGCGGCCTCCATGCCTCCGGGATATCCCACTTCTGACACCAATTGTGGACTTGGGGAACGTGCGGACCGGAATAACAGGCGGGGAGGCCGAATATAGTGAGCTATGTCTCTGGTTTTATTCAACAGATGGGTGTAAATACAAAGTCACTGTGCAGTTAGGGATGGTGGATTTGGTTGGTGACCCGGTACGATGAGGGGGATCCTGGATCCGGTGTTGCTTCCCGCTTTCACCTTTCGTCTCCTCGGGATGGCGCTGGGGCTCCACGGAGGCTTGAAGAAAGGGAGAGAAGCGTAAGGGCTTTAGTCCGTGAAACACAGTCGGAATGCTGCCACCTACACCCGGGCGTGAGGGGGTATGGAAGAGGACGGTGAGGGAGGGGCGGTAACGGGGTTTGGAAGAGGCAAGGAAGAGACGGGAAGGAAGAGAGGTGCCAGGTGCTGGGCCGTGACTGGGCTCTATACAGCGTGCGTGCAACCGGGGATATATATATATACAGTGACTCGGTGCTCGTGATTCCTACGATATTTACAGCTATCTATATACAAGTCTATGTACAGGGGCACTGAGAAAGGGTGACGTGTACTCACGTGCCCCGCCGCAACTCTCGTCCGAGTTGCGGCCGCTCTCCAGCTTCCTCCTGAGGACGCCACCAGTCCTCCGTCCAGACGTCCTCGTCCTCCTCCTCGCTTCGATCTAGCCGGGCTGCGCCGCTCTCTGTCGGGGGTTCGTCGCTCTCCGTTGCCTCCTGCCACGAGTCGGTTGCTCCGAACGCCTTTCTTCTCTCCTCTGGGCTTTTTCTATCTTCCGGCTGGTTGACAGCCCGTCCACTTCCGGGGTCAGGGCCGGGTACTTCCGGGTTGAAAGAGGTCGTCCTGTTTCCGCTTCCGGGATCGGTGGTGAGGGTTTCCGGTTCTCCGCGTTCAGGGGTCGGCACCTGCAGGGGATGAGAAAGAGAGGGTGTCCTGGGTGACCGGGACGTTAATTGGCCGAGCGAGGGAGACAGGAGTCCCCCGCTCGGACACCGCCGTAAAGAGGTAGGTGCAGCTTCCTTTCCACATTTTTATTATTCCCACTAACTATAGCGTAAACCTTCCTCCCTTAACTTATCAGATCACTTAATTGCTATTGGCGTATCATAACCTAAAAGAATTGCACTGAAAAGGGGACACCTTCACTTGGCTGGCAATCACACCTATTTATCTAGGTCCTGATGTAGCTGCTAGTTGTATAGAGAGTGTTGGCAAATGAGGCATAGAATTAAGATATGTACCCCAGTTTTATCTTGAAAACTGAGATTTTAATTTTTAGTAAGCTTTGGATTTTCACAATATTACTGTCTCCATAGTACTGATTATCAAGGCTTAGAAAATCTATTTATTATTACTGTGCATTCGTTTAAAAATATTCAAGTTCTAATGGACTAACGGTGGACTTTTCCATCTGCAGAATATACTGAATAACCAGAGGTGGCAGTGCAGCAGAAGAGAATTTGTCTGCGTTCCTGAGACCCAAAAAAAAAAGCAAATCCTCAGCACTCTGCCATCCTTCATCAGTTTACATGGTAAGTCAAACTCACGTTGAATACATTTGCCTGTCATTAAAAAAGTTCATAGCATCTGACGGCCCTGAGTACCTTTTTAGTGGGGTCTTTGGCATGATTATATTTCTGTCAAGACAGTAGAAAAATGGATGACGTTACGGTGATCATCATATTTTCATCAAAGACTTTGTCTCTAAAGCTGACAAAGCCTGTGTTAGATACCTGTGCTAATAATGTGTCCTCAGAGGACATTACTGTCTTTAAGGCTGGAATGAGTTGCCTTAATTTGGAGCAATGGCGTGACTTTCTCATGGAGTGAAGCTCATTTGACCTGTTTCCCTGCACTCTGTATGTGGGACTCTGATAATCCAGATGGATTGCTGTTTAGGATACTCTGCAGTTTAGCAACTCCATCTCCTTTTCAAAAGGAGCTCAATGCTTTCTCAGTACACAGCCTAGCCACCTTGCAGTCATAATTAATTATAGTTACCTAGTGCATAATTGCTGGTGTCTCCTCCTCCTGTGTTTCCTCGTCACCCAGGGTGATTGGTCACGTGCTGTCCTGACATCATAAAGCTAGAGCAGGGTGTCATCTGACATGAGGGACAATCAGTTGCCTAGCAAGTGATAAGATACATTTATCATGGTATTGAAATGGATTGCAGGGTAAATAGGGCACCCAGCTTAAAACCTAGATGGTTAGATGAATGAAACTGGGGCATTATTTGAGACTTGTGCATCTGTTTGAAGGTGCGGATAATCACAATGTTCTGGACTTCTCTATAGCTTAACTGATAGGGATGTACTAAGATGAAGATGTTAAGATGTCGTTTATGGTTTTTATTATTCCCACAAACTATAGCGTAAACCTTCCTCCCTTAACTTATCAGATCACTTAATTGCTATTGGCGTATCATAACCTAAAAGAATTGCACTATAAAGGGGAAGCCTTCACTTGGCTGGCAATCACACCTATTTATCTAGGTCCTGATGTAGCTGCTAGTTGTGTAGAGAGTGTTGGCAAATGAGGCATAGAATTAAGATATGTACCCCAGTTTGATCATGAAAACTGATTATCAAGGGTTAGAAAATCCATTTATTATTGCTGTGCATTTGTTTGAAAATATTCAAGTTCTAATGGACTAACGGTGGACTTTTCCATCTGCAGAATATACTGAATGACCAGAGGTGGCAGTGCAGCAGAAGAGAATTTGTCTGCGTTCCTGAGACCCAAAAAAAAGCAAATCCTCAGCACTCTGCCATCCTTCATCAGTTTACATGGTAAGTCAAACTCACGTTGAATACATGTGCTTGTCATTAAAAAAGTTCATAGCATCTGAGGGCCCTGAGTACCTTTTTAGTGGGGTCTTTGGCATGATTATATTTCTGTCAAGACTGTAGAAAAATGGATGATGTTACGGTGATCATCATATTTTCATCAAAGACTTTGTCTCTAAAGCTGACAAAGCCTGTGTTAGATACCTGTGCTAATAATGTGTCCTCAGAGGACATTACTGTTTTTAAGGCCGGAATGAGTTGCCTTAATTTGGAGCAATGGCGTGACTTTCTCATGGAGTGAAGCTCATTTGACCTGTTTCCCTGCACTCTGTATGTGGGACTTTGATACTCCAGATGGATTGCTGTTTAGGATACTCTGCGGTCTTCCCACTCCAGCCCATTTTCAAAAGGAGCCCAATGCTTACTCAGTACACCGCCTAGCCGCCTTGCAGTCATAAATAATTATAGTTACCTAGTGCATAATTGCTGATGTCTCCTCCTCCTGTGTTTCCTCGTCACCCAGGGTGATTGGTCACGTGCTGTCCTGACATCATGAAGCTAAAGCAGGGTGTCATCTGACATGAGGGACAATCAGTTGCCTAGCAAGTGATAAGATAAATTTATCATGGTATTGAAATGGGTTGCAGGGTAAATAGGGCACCCAGCTTAAAACCTAGATGGTTAGATGAATGAAACTTGGGCATTATTTGAGACTTGTGCATCTGTTTGAAGGTGCGGATAATCACAATGTTCTGGACTTCTCTATAGCTTAACTGATAGGGATGTACTAAGATGAAGATGTTAAGATGTCGTTTATAGTTTTTATTGTTCCCACTAACTATAGCGTAAACCTTCCTCCCTTAACTTATCAGATCACTTAATTGCTATTGGCGTATCATAACCTAAAAGAATTGCACTGAAAAGGGGACACCTTCACTTGGCTGGCAATCACACCTATTTATCTAGGTCCTGATGTAGCTGCTAGTTGTGTAGAGAGTGTTGGCAAATGAGGCATAGAATTAGGATATGTACCCCAGTTTTATCATGAAAACTGAGATTTTAATTTTTAGTAAGCTTTGGATTTTCACAATATTACTGTCTCCATAGTACTGATTATCAAGGCTTAGAAAATCCATTTATTATTGCTGTGCATTCGTTTGAAAATATTCAGGTTCTAATGGACTAACGGTGGACTTTTCCATCTACAGAATATACTGAAGGACCAGAGGTGGCAGTGCAGCAGAAGAGAATTTGTCTGCCTTCCTGATACCAAAAAAAAATAAGCAATTCCTCAGCACTCTGCCATCCTTCATCAGTTTACATGGTAAGTCAAACTCGCGTTGAATACATTTGCTTGTCATTAAAAAAGTTCATAGCATCTGAGGGCCCTGAGTACCTTTTTAGTGGGGTCTTTAGCATGATTATATTTCTGTCAAGACTGTAGAAAAATGGATGACGTTACGGTGATCATCATATTTTCATCAAAGACTTTGTCTCTAAAGCTGACAAAGCCTGTGTTAGATACCTGTGCTAATAATGTGTCCTCAGAGGACATTACTGTCTTTAAGGCTGGAATGAGTTGCCTTAATTTGGAGCAATGGCGTGACTTTCTCATGGAGTGAAGCTCATTTGACCTGTTTCCCTGCACTCTGTATGTGGGACTCTGATAATCCAGATGGATTGCTGTTTAGGATACTCTGCAGTTTAGCAACTCCATCTCCTTTTCAAAAGGAGCTCAATGCTTTCTCAGTACACAGCCTAGCCACCTTGCAGTCATAATTAATTATAGTTACCTAGTGCATAATTGCTGGTGTCTCCTCCTCCTGTGTTTCCTCGTCACCCAGGGTGATTGGTCACGTGCTGTCCTGACATCATAAAGCTAGAGCAGGGTGTCATCTGACATGAGGGACAATCAGTTGCCTAGCAAGTGATAAGATACATTTATCATGGTATTGAAATGGATTGCAGGGTAAATAGGGCACCCAGCTTAAAACCTAGATGGTTAGATGAATGAAACTGGGGCATTATTTGAGACTTGTGCATCTGTTTGAAGGTGCGGATAATCACAATGTTCTGGACTTCTCTATAGCTTAACTGATAGGGATGTACTAAGATGAAGATGTTAAGATGTCGTTTATGGTTTTTATTATTCCCACAAACTATAGCGTAAACCTTCCTCCCTTAACTTATCAGATCACTTAATTGCTATTGGCGTATCATAACCTAAAAGAATTGCACTATAAAGGGGAAGCCTTCACTTGGCTGGCAATCACACCTATTTATCTAGGTCCTGATGTAGCTGCTAGTTGTGTAGAGAGTGTTGGCAAATGAGGCATAGAATTAAGATATGTACCCCAGTTTGATCATGAAAATTGAGATTTTAATTTTTAGTAAGCTTTGGATTTTCACAATATTACTGTCTACATAGTACTGATTATCAAGGGTTAGAAAATCCATTTATTATTGCTGTGCATTTGTTTGAAAATATTCAAGTTCTAATGGACTAACGGTGGACTTTTCCATCTGCAGAATATACTGAATGACCAGAGGTGGCAGTGCAGCAGAAGAGAATTTGTCTGCGTTCCTGAGACCCAAAAAAAAGCAAATCCTCAGCACTCTGCCATCCTTCATCAGTTTACATGGTAAGTCAAACTCACGTTGAATACATGTGCTTGTCATTAAAAAAGCTTATAGCATCTGAGGGCCCTGAGTACCTTTTTAGTGGGGTCTTTGGCATGATTATATTTCCGTCAAGACTGTAGAAAAATGGATGACGTTACGGTGATCATCATATTTTCATCAAAGACTTTGTCTCTAAAGCTGACAAAGCCTGTGTTAGATACCTGTGCTAATAATGTGTCCTCAGAGGACATTACTGTCTTTAAGGCCGGAATGAGTTGCCTTAATTTGGAGCAATGGCGTGACTTTCTCATGGAGTGAAGCTCATTTGACCTGTTTCCCTGCACTCTGTATGTGGGACTTTGATACTCCAGATGGATTGCTGTTTAGGATACTCTGCGGTCTTCCCACTCCATCCCATTTTCAAAAGGAGCCCAATGCTTACTCAGTACACCGCCTAGCCGCCTTGCAGTCATAAATAATTATAGTTACCTAGCGCATAATTGCTGATGTCTCCTCCTCCTGTGTTTCCTCGTCACCCAGGGTGATTGGTCACGTGCTGTCCTGACATCATGAAGCTAGAGCAGGATGTCATCTGACATGAGGGACAATCAGTTGCCTAGCAAGTGATAAGATAAATTTATCATGGTATTGAAATGGGTTGCAGGGTAAATAGGGCACCCAGCTTAAAACCTAGATGGTTAGATGAATGAAACTGGGGCATTATTTGAGACTTGTGCATCTGTTTGAAGGTGCGGATAATCACAATGTTCTGGACTTCTCTATAGCTTAACTGATAGGGATGTACCAAGATGAAGATGTTAAGATGTCGTTTATAGTTTTTATTATTCCCACTAACTATAGCGTAAACCTTCCTCCCTTAACTTATCAGATCACTTAATTGCTATTGGCGTATCATAACCTAAAAGAATTGCACTGAAAAGGGGACACCTTCACTTGGCTGGCAATCACACCTATTTATCTAGGTCCTGATGTAGCTGCTAGTTGTGTAGAGAGTGTTGGCAAATGAGGCATAGAATTAGGATATGTACCCCAGTTTTATCATGAAAACTGAGATTTTAACTTTTTAGTAAGCTTTGGATTTTCACAATATTATAGTCTCCATAGTACTGATTATCAAGGCTTAGAAAATCCATTTATTATTGCTGTTCATTCGTTTGAAAATATTCAGGTTCTAATGGTCTAACGGTGGACTTTTCCATCTGCAGAATATACTGAATGACCAGAGGTGGCAGTGCAGCAGAAGAGAATTTGTCTGCGTTCCTGAGACCCAAAAAATAAAGCAATTCCTCAGCACTCTGCCATCCTTCTTCAGTTTACATGGTAAGTCAAACTCACGTTGAATACATTTGCTTGTCATTAAAAAAGTTCATAGCATCTGAGGGCCCTGAGTACCTTTTTAGTGGGGTCTTTAGCATGATTATATTTCTGTCAAGACTGTAGAAAAATGGATGACGTTACGGTGATCATCATATTTTCATCAAAGACTTTGTCTCTAAAGCTGACAAAGCCTGTGTTAGATACCTGTGCTAATAATGTGTCCTCAGAGGACATTACTGTCTTTAAGGCTGGAATGAGTTGCCTTAATTTGGAGCAATGGCGTGACTTTCTCATGGAGTGAAGCTCATTTGACCTGTTTCCCTGCACTCTGTATGTGGGACTCTGATACTCCAGATGGATTGCTGTTTAGGATACTCTGCAGTTTTGCAACTCAATCTCCTTTTCAAAAGGAGCTCAATGCTTTCTCAGTACACAGCCTAGCCACCTTGCAGTCATAATTAATTATAGTTACCTAGTGCATAATTGCTGGTGTCTCCTCCTCCTGTGTTTCCTCGTCACCCAGGGTGATTGGTCACGTGCTGTCCTGACATCATAAAGCTAGAGCAGGGTGTCATCTGACATGAGGGACAATCAGTTGCCTAGCAAGTGATAAGATACATTTATCATGGTATTGATATGGGTTGCAGGGTAAATAGGGCACCAGCTTCAAACCTAGATGGTTAGATGAATGAAACGGGGGCATTATTTGAGACTTGTGCATCTGTTTGAAGGTGCGGAATATCACAATGTTCTCGACTTCTCTATAGCTTAACTGATAGGGATGTACTAAGATGAAGATGTTAAGATGTCGTTTATAGTTTTTATTATTCCCACTAACTATAGCGTAAACCTTCCTCCCTTAACTTATCAGATCACTTAATTGCTATTGGCGTATCATAAACTAAAAGAATTGCACTGTAAAGGGGACGCCGTCACTTGGCTGGCAATCACACCTATTTATCTAGGTCCTGATGTAGCTGCTAGTTGTGTAGAGAGTGTTGGCAAATGAGGCATAGAATTAAGATATGTACCCCAGTTTGATCATGAAAACTGAGATTTTAATTTTTAGTAAGCTTTGGATTTTCACAATATTACTGTCTCCATAGTACTGATTATCAAGGGTTAGAAAATCCATTTATTATTGCTGTGCATTTGTTTGAAAATATTCAAGTTCTAATGGACTAACGGTGGACTTTTCCATCTGCAGAATATACTGAATGACCAGAGGTGGCAGTGCAGCAGAAGAGAATTTGTCTGCGTTCCTGAGACCCAAAAAAAAGCAAATCCTCAGCACTCTGCCATCCTTCATCAGTTTACATGGTAAGTCAAACTCACGTTGAATACATGTGCTTGTCATTAAAAAAGCTTATAGCATCTGAGGGCCCTGAGTACCTTTTTAGTGGGGTCTTTGGCATGATTATATTTCCGTCAAGACTGTAGAAAAATGGATGACGTTACGGTGATCATCATATTTTCATCAAAGACTTTGTCTCTAAAGCTGACAAAGCCTGTGTTAGATACCTGTGCTAATAATGTGTCCTCAGAGGACATTACTGTCTTTAAGGCCGGAATGAGTTGCCTTAATTTGGAGCAATGGCGTGACTTTCTCATGGAGTGAAGCTCATTTGACCTGTTTCCCTGCACTCTGTATGTGGGACTTTGATACTCCAGATGGATTGCTGTTTAGGATACTCTGCGGTCTTCCCACTCCGTCCCATTTTCAAAAGGAGCCCAATGCTTACTCAGTACACCGCCTAGCCGCCTTGCAGTCATAAATAATTATAGTTACCTAGCGCATAATTGCTGATGTCTCCTCCTCCTGTGTTTCCTCGTCACCCAGGGTGATTGGTCACGTGCTGTCCTGACATCATGAAGCTAGAGCAGGGTGTCATCTGACATGAGGGACAATCAGTTTCCTAGCAAGTGATAAGATACATTTATCATGGTATTGAAATGGGTTGCAGGGTAAATAGGGCACCCAGCTTAAAACCTAGATGGTTAGATGAATGAAACTGGGGCATTATTTGAGACTTGTGCATCTGTTTGAAGGTGCGGATAATCACAATGTTCTGGACTTCTCTATAGCTTAACTGATAGGGATGTACCAAGATGAAGATGTTAAGATGTCGTTTATAGTTTTTATTATTCCCACTAACTATAGCGTAAACCTTCCTCCCTTAACTTATCAGATCACTTAATTGCTATTGGCGTATCATAACCTAAAAGAATTGCACTGAAAAGGGGACACCTTCACTTGGCTGGCAATCACACCTATTTATCTAGGTCCTGATGTAGCTGCTAGTTGTGTAGAGAGTGTTGGCAAATGAGGCATAGAATTAGGATATGTACCCCAGTTTTATCATGAAAACTGAGATTTTAACTTTTTAGTAAGCTTTGGATTTTCACAATATTATAGTCTCCATAGTACTGATTATCAAGGCTTAGAAAATCCATTTATTATTGCTGTTCATTCGTTTGAAAATATTCAGGTTCTAATGGTCTAACGGTGGACTTTTCCATCTGCAGAATATACTGAATGACCAGAGGTGGCAGTGCAGCAGAAGAGAATTTGTCTGCGTTCCTGAGACCCAAAAAATAAAGCAATTCCTCAGCACTCTGCCATCCTTCTTCAGTTTCATTGGTAAGTCAAACTCACGTTGAATACATTTGCTTGTCATTAAAAAAGTTCATAGCATCTGAAGGCCCTGAGTACCTTTTTGGTGGGGTCTTTGGCATGATTATATTTCCGTCAAGACAGTAGAAAAATGGATGACGTTACGGTGATCATCATATTTTCATCAAAGACTTTGTCTCTAAAGCTGACAAAGCCTGTGTTAGATACCTGTGCTAATAATGTGTCCTCAGAGGACATTACTGTCTTTAAGGCTGGAATGAGTTGCCTTAATTTGGAGCAATGGCGTGACTTTCTCATGGAGTGAAGCTCATTTGACCTGTTTCCCTGCACTCTGTATGTGGGACTCTGATACTCCAGATGGATTGCTGTTTAGGATACTCTGCAGTTTTGCAACTCCATCTCCTTTTCAAAAGGAGCTCAATGCTTTCCCAGTACACAGCCTAGCCACCTTGCAGTCATAATTAATTATAGTTACCTAGTGCATAATTGCTGGTGTCTCCTCCTCCTGTGTTTCCTCGTCACCCAGGGTGATTGGTCACGTGCTGTCCTGACATCATAAAGCTAGAGCAGGGTGTCATCTGACATGAGGGACAATCAGTTGCCTAGCAAGTGATAAGATACATTTATCATGGTATTGAAATGGGTTGCAGGGTAAATAGGGCACCCAGCTTCAAACCTAGAGATGAATGAAACGGGGGCATTATTTGAGACTTGTGCATCTGTTTGAAGGTGCGGAATATCACAATGTTCTGGACTTCTCTATAGCTTAACTGATAGGGATGTACTAAGATGAAGATGTTAAGATGTCGTTTATAGTTTTTATTATTCCCACTAACTATAGCGTAAACCTTCCTCCCTTAACTTATCAGATCACTTAATTGCTATTGGCGTATCATAACCTAAAAGAATTGCACTGTAAAGGGGACGCCGTCACTTGGCTGGCAATCACACCTATTTATCTAGGTCCTGATGTAGCTGCTAGTTGTGTAGAGAGTGTTGGCAAATGAGGCATAGAATTAAGATATGTACCCAAGTTTTATCTTGAAAACTGAGATTTTTATTTTTAGTAAGCTTTGGATTTTCACAATATTACTGTCTCCATAGTACTGATTATCAAGGCTTAAAAAATCCATTTATTATTGCTGTGCATTCGTTTGAAAATATTCAAGTTCTAATGGACTAACGGTGGACTTTTCCATCTGCAGAATATACTGAATGGCCAGAGGTGGCAGTGCAGCAGAAGAGAATTTGTCTGCGTTCCTGAGACCCCCAAAAAAAAAGCAAATCCTCAGCACTCTGCCATCCTTCATCAGTTTACATGGTAAGTCAAACTCATGTTGAATACATTTGCTTATCATTAAAAAAGTTCATAGCATCTGAGGGCCCTGAGTACCTTTTTAGTGGGGTCTTTGGCATGATTATATTTCTGTCAAGACTGTAGAAAAATGGATGACGTTACGGTGATCATCATATTTTCATCAAAGACTTTGTCTCTAAAGCTGATAAAGCCTGTGTTAGATACCTGTGCTAATAATGTGTACTCAGAGGACATTACTGTCTTTAAGGCTGGAATGAGTTGCCTTAATTTGGAGCAATGGCGTGACTTTCTCATTGAGTGAAGCTTATTTGACCTGTTTCCCTGCACTCTGTATGTGGGACTCTGATACTCCAGATGGATTGCTGTTTAGGATACTCTGCGGTCTTCCCACTCCATCCCATTTTCAAAAGGAGCCCAATGCTTACTCAGTACACCGCCTAGCCGCCTTGCAGTCATAAATAATTATAGTTACCTAGTGCATAATTGCTGATGTCTCCTCCTCCTGTGTTTCCTCGTCACCCAGGGTGATTGGTCACGTGCTGTCCTGACATCATGAAGCTAGAGCAGGGTGTCATCTGACATGAGGGACAATCAGTTGCCTAGCAAGTGATAAGATAAATTTATCATGGTATTGAAATGGGTTGCAGGGTAAATAGGGCACCCAGCTTAAAACCTAGATGGTTAGATGAATGAAACTGGGGCATTATTTGAGACTTGTGCATCTGTTTGAAGGTGCGGATAATCGCAATGTTCTGGACTTCTCTATAGCTTAACTGATAGGGATGTACTAAGATGAAGATGTTAAGATGTCCTTTATAGTTTTTATTATTCCCACTAACTATAGCGTAAACCTTCCTCCCTTAACTTATCAGATCACTTAATTGCTATTGGCGTATCATAACCTAAAAGAATTGCACTGAAAAGGGGACGCCTTCACTTGGCTGGCAATCACACCTATTTATCTAGGTCCTGATGTAGCTGCTAGTTGTGTAGAGAGTGTTGGCAAATGAGGCATAGAATTAAGATATGTACCCAAGTTTTATCTTGAAAACTGAGATTTTTATTTTTAGTAAGCTTTGGATTTTCACAATATTACTGTCTCCATAGTACTGATTATCAAGGCTTAAAAAATCCATTTATTATTGCTGTGCATTCGTTTGAAAATATTCAAGTTCTAATTGACTAACGGTGGACTTTTCCATCTGCAGAATATACTGAATGACCAGAGGTGGCAGTGCAGCAGAAGAGAATTTGTCTGCCTTCCTGATACCAAAAAAAAATAAGCAATTCCTCAGCACTCTGCCATCCTTCATCAGTTTACATGGTAAGTCAAACTCACGTTGAATACATTTGCTTGTCATTAAAAAAGTTCATAGCATCTGAGGGCCCTGAGTACCTTTTTAGTGGGGTCCTCGGCATGATTATATTTCTGTCAAGACTGTAGAAAAATGGATGACGTTACGGTGATCATCATATTTTCATCAAAGACTTTGTCTCTAAAGCTGACAAAGCCTGTGTTAGATACCTGTGCTAATAATGTGTCCTCAGAGGACATTACTGTCTTTAAGGCTGGAATGAGTTGCCTTAATTTGGAGCAATGGCGTGACTTTCTCATGGAGTGAAGCTCATTTGACCTGTTTCCCTGCACTCTGTATGTGGGACTCTGATACTCCAGATGGATTGCTGTTTAGGATACTCTGCAGTTTAGCAACTCCATCTCCTTTTCAAAAGGAGCTCAATGCTTTCTCAGTACACAGCCTAGCCACCTTGCAGTCATAATTAATTATAGTTACCTAGTGCATAATTGCTGGTGTCTCCTCCTCCTGTGTTTCCTCGTCACCCAGGGTGATTGGTCACGTGCTGTCCTGACATCATAAAGCTAGAGCAGGGTGTCATCTGACATGAGGGACAATCAGTTGCCTAGCAAGTGATAAGATACATTTATCATGGTATTGAAATGGATTGCAGGGTAAATAGGGCACCCAGCTTAAAACCTAGATGGTTAGATGAATGAAACTGGGGCATTATTTGAGACTTGTGCATCTGTTTGAAGGTGCGGATAATCACAATGTTCTGGACTTCTCTATAGCTTAACTGATAGGGATGTACTAAGATGAAGATGTTAAGATGTCGTTTATGGTTTTTATTATTCCCACAAACTATAGCGTAAACCTTCCTCCCTTAACTTATCAGATCACTTAATTGCTATTGGCGTATCATAACCTAAAAGAATTGCACTATAAAGGGGAAGCCTTCACTTGGCTGGCAATCACACCTATTTATCTAGGTCCTGATGTAGCTGCTAGTTGTATAGAGAGTGTTGGCAAATGAGGTATAGAATTAAGATATGTACCCCAGTTTTATCTTGAAAACTGAGATTTTAATTTTTAGTAAGCTTTGGATTTTCACAATATTACTGTCTCCATAGTACTGATTATCAAGGCTAAGAAAATCTATTTATTATTACTGTGCATTCGTTTAAAAATATTCAAGTTCTAATGGACTAACGGTGGACTTTTTCCATCTGCAGAATATACTGAATGACCAGAGGTGGCAGTGAAGCAGAAGATAATTTGTCTGCATTCCTGAGACCCAAAAAAAAAAGCAAATCCTCAGCACTCTGCCATCCTTCATCAGTTTACATGGTAAGTCAAACTCACGTTGAATACATTTGCTTGTCATTAAAAAAGTTCATAGCATCTGACGGCCCTGAGTACCTTTTTAGTGGGGTCTTTGGCATGATTATATTTCTGTCAAGACAGTAGAAAAATGGATGACGTTACGGTGATCATCATATTTTCATCAAAGACTTTGTCTCTAAAGCTGAAAAAGCCTGTGTTAGATACCTGTGCTAATAATTTGTCCTCAGAGGACATTACTGTCTTTATGGCTGGAATGAGTTGCCTTAATTTGGAGCAATGGCGTGACTTTCTCATGGAGTGAAGCTCATTTGACCTGTTTCCCTGCACTCTGTATGTGGGACTTTGATACTCCAGATGGATTGCTGTTTAGGATACTCTGCGGTCTTCCCACTCCATCCCATTTTCAAAAGGAGCCCAATGCTTACTCAGTACACCGCCTAGCCGCCTTGCAGTCATAAATAATTATAGTTACCTAGTGCATAATTGCTGATGTCTCCTCCTCCTGTGTTTCCTCGTCACCCAGGGTGATTGGTCACGTGCTGTCCTGACATCATAAAGCTAGAGCAGGGTGTCATCTGACATGAGGGACAATCAGTTGCCTAGCAAGTGATAAGATAAATTTATCATGGTATTAAAATGGGTTGCAGGGTAAATAGGGCACCCAGCTTGAAACCTAGATGGTTAGATGAATGAAACTGGGGCATTATTTGAGACTTGTGCATCTGTTTGAAGGTGCGGATAATCACAATGTTCTGGACTTCTCTATAGCTTAACTGATAGGGATGTACTAAGATGAAGATGTTAAGATGTCGTTTATAGTTTTTATTATTCCCACTAACTATAGCGTAAACCTTCCTCCCTTAACTTATCAGATCACTTAATTGCTATTGGCGTATCATAACCTAAAAGAATTGCACTGAAAAGGGGACACCTTCACTTGGCTGGCAATCACACCTATTTATCTAGGTCCTGATGTAGCTGCTAGTTGTGTAGAGAGTCTTGGCAAATGAGGCATAGAATTAGGATATGTACCCCAGTTTTATCATGAAAACTGAGATTTTAATTTTTAGTAAGCTTTGGATTTTCACAATATTACTGTCTCCATAGTACTGATTATCAAGGCTTAGAAAATCTATTTATTATTACTGTGCATTCGTTTAAAAATATTCAAGTTCTAATGGACTAACGGTGGACTTTTTCCATCTGCAGAATATACTGAATGACCAGAGGTGGCAGTGCAGCAGAAGAGAATTTGTCTGCGTTCCTGAGACCCAAAAAATAAAGCAATTCCTCAGCACTCTGCCATCCTTCTTCAGTTTACATGGTAAGTCAAACTCACGTTGAATACATTTGCTTGTCATTAAAAAAGTTCATAGCATCTGAGGGCCCTGAGTACCTTTTTAGTGGGGTCTTTAGCATGATTATATTTCTGTCAAGACTGTAGAAAAATGGATGACGTTACGGTGATCATCATATTTTCATCAAAGACTTTGTCTCTAGAGCTGACAAAGCCTGTGTTAGATACCTGTGCTAATAATGTGTCCTCAGAGGACATAACTGTCTTTAAGGCTGGAATGAGTTGCCTTAATTTGGAGCAATGGCGTGACTTTCTCATGGAGTGAAGCTCATTTGACCTGTTTCCCTGCACTTTGTATGTGGGACTCTGATACTCCAGATGGATTGCTGTTTAGGATACTCTGCAGTTTTGCAACTCCATCTCCTTTTCAAAAGGAGCTCAATGCTTTCTCAGTACACAGCCTAGCCACCTTGCAGTCATAATTAATTATAGTTACCTAGTTCATAATTGCTGGTGTCTCCTCCTCCTGTGTTTCCTCGTCACCCAGGGTGATTGGTCACGTGCTGTCCTGACATCATAAAGCTAGAGCAGGGTGTCATCTGACATGAGGGACAATCAGTTGCCTAGCAAGTGATAAGATACATTTATCATGGTATTGAAATGGATTGCAGGGTAAATAGGGCACCCAGCTTAAAACCTAGATGGTTAGATGAATGAAACTGGGGCATTATTTGAGACTTGTACATCTGTTTGAAGGTGCGGATAATCACAATGTTCTGGACTTCTCTATAGCTTAACTGATAGGGATGTACTAAGATGAAGATGTTAAGATGTCGTTTATAGTTTTTATTATTCCCACAAACTATAGCGTAAACCTTCCTCCCTTAACTTATCAGATCACTTAATTGCTATTGGCGTATCATAACCTAAAAGAATTGCACTGAAAAGGGGACGCCTTCACTTGGCTGGCAATCACACCTATTTATCTAGGTCCTGATGTAGCTGCTAGTTGTGTAGAGAGTGTTGGCAAATGAGGCATAGAATTAGGATACGTACCCCAGTTTTATCATGAAAACTGAGATTTTAATTTTTAGTAAGCTTTGGATTTTCACAATATTACTGTCTCCATAGCACTGATTATCAAGGCTTAGAAAATCCATTTATTATTGCTGTGCATTCGTTTGAAAATATTCAAGTTCTAATGGACTAACGGTGGACTTTTCCATCTGTAGAATATACTGAATGACCAGAGGAGGCAGTGCAGCAGAAGAGAATTTGTCTGCGTTCCTGAGACCCAAAAAATAAAGCAATTCCTCAGCACTCTGCCATCCTTTATCAGTTTACATGGTAAGTCAAACTCACGTTGAATACATTTGCTTGTCATTAAAAAAGTTCATAGTATCTGAGGGCCCTGAGTACCTTTTTAGTGGGGTCTTTGGCATGAATATATTTCTGTCAAGACTGTAGAAAAATGGATGACGTTACGGTGATCATCATATTTTCATCAATGACTTTGTCTCTAAAGCTGACAAAGCCTGTGTTAGATACCTGTGCTAATAATGTGTCCTCAGAGGACATTACTGTCTTTAAGGCTGGAATGAGTTGCCTTAATTTGGAGCAATGGCGTGACTTTCTCATTGAGTGAAGCTTATTTGACCTGTTTCCCTGCACTCTGTATGTGGGACTCTGATACTCCAGATGGATTGCTGTTTAGGATACTCTGCGGTCTTCCCACTCCATCCCATTTTCAAAAGGAGCCCAATGCTTACTCAGTACACCGCCTAGCCGCCTTGCAGTCATAAATAATTATAGTTACCTAGTGCATAATTGCTGATGTCTCCTCCTCCTGTGTTTCCTCGTCACCCAGGGTGATTGGTCACGTGCTGTCCTGACATCATGAAGCTAGAGCAGGGTGTCATCTGACATGAGGGACAATCAGTTGCCTAGCAAGTGATAAGATAAATTTATCATGGTATTGAAATGGGTTGCAGGGTAAATAGGGCACCCAGCTTAAAACCTAGATGGTTAGATGAATGAAACTGGGGCATTATTTGAGACTTGTGCATCTGTTTGAAGGTGCGGATAATCACAATGTTCTGGACTTCTCTATAGCTTAACTGATAGGGATGTACTAAGATGAAGATGTTAAGATGTCCTTTATAGTTTTTATTATTCCCACTAACTATAGCGTAAACCTTCCTCCCTTAACTTATCAGATCACTTAATTGCTATTGGCGTATCATAACCTAAAAGAATTGCACTGAAAAGGGGACGCCTTCACTTGGCTGGCAATCACACCTATTTATCTAGGTCCTGATGTAGCTGCTAGTTGTGTAGAGAGTGTTGGCAAATGAGGCATAGAATTAAGATATGTACCCAAGTTTTATCTTGAAAACTGAGATTTTTATTTTTAGTAAGCTTTGGATTTTCACAATATTACTGTCTCCATAGTACTGATTATCAAGGCTTAAAAAATCCATTTATTATTGCTGTGCATTCGTTTGAAAATATTCAAGTTCTAATTGACTAACGGTGGACTTTTCCATCTGCAGAATATACTGAATGACCAGAGGTGGCAGTGCAGCAGAAGAGAATTTGTCTGCCTTCCTGATACCAAAAAAAAATAAGCAATTCCTCAGCACTCTGCCATCCTTCATCAGTTTACATGGTAAGTCAAACTCACGTTGAATACATTTGCTTGTCATTAAAAAAGTTCATAGCATCTGAGGGCCCTGAGTACCTTTTTAGTGGGGTCCTCGGCATGATTATATTTCTGTCAAGACTGTAGAAAAATGGATGACGTTACGGTGATCATCATATTTTCATCAAAGACTTTGTCTCTAAAGCTGACAAAGCCTGTGTTAGATACCTGTGCTAATAATGTGTCCTCAGAGGACATTACTGTCTTTAAGGCTGGAATGAGTTGCCTTAATTTGGAGCAATGGCGTGACTTTCTCATGGAGTGAAGCTCATTTGACCTGTTTCCCTGCACTCTGTATGTGGGACTCTGATACTCCAGATGGATTGCTGTTTAGGATACTCTGCAGTTTAGCAACTCCATCTCCTTTTCAAAAGGAGCTCAATGCTTTCTCAGTACACAGCCTAGCCACCTTGCAGTCATAATTAATTATAGTTACCTAGTGCATAATTGCTGGTGTCTCCTCCTCCTGTGTTTCCTCGTCACCCAGGGTGATTGGTCACGTGCTGTCCTGACATCATAAAGCTAGAGCAGGGTGTCATCTGACATGAGGGACAATCAGTTGCCTAGCAAGTGATAAGATACATTTATCATGGTATTGAAATGGATTGCAGGGTAAATAGGGCACCCAGCTTAAAACCTAGATGGTTAGATGAATGAAACTGGGGCATTATTTGAGACTTGTGCATCTGTTTGAAGGTGCGGATAATCACAATGTTCTGGACTTCTCTATAGCTTAACTGATAGGGATGTACTAAGATGAAGATGTTAAGATGTCGTTTATGGTTTTTATTATTCCCACAAACTATAGCGTAAACCTTCCTCCCTTAACTTATCAGATCACTTAATTGCTATTGGCGTATCATAACCTAAAAGAATTGCACTATAAAGGGGAAGCCTTCACTTGGCTGGCAATCACACCTATTTATCTAGGTCCTGATGTAGCTGCTAGTTGTATAGAGAGTGTTGGCAAATGAGGTATAGAATTAAGATATGTACCCCAGTTTTATCTTGAAAACTGAGATTTTAATTTTTAGTAAGCTTTGGATTTTCACAATATTACTGTCTCCATAGTACTGATTATCAAGGCTAAGAAAATCTATTTATTATTACTGTGCATTCGTTTAAAAATATTCAAGTTCTAATGGACTAACGGTGGACTTTTTCCATCTGCAGAATATACTGAATGACCAGAGGTGGCAGTGAAGCAGAAGATAATTTGTCTGCATTCCTGAGACCCAAAAAAAAAAGCAAATCCTCAGCACTCTGCCATCCTTCATCAGTTTACATGGTAAGTCAAACTCACGTTGAATACATTTGCTTGTCATTAAAAAAGTTCATAGCATCTGACGGCCCTGAGTACCTTTTTAGTGGGGTCTTTGGCATGATTATATTTCTGTCAAGACAGTAGAAAAATGGATGACGTTACGTCGATCATCATATTTTCATCAAAGACTTTGTCTCTAAAGCTGAAAAAGCCTGTGTTAGATACCTGTGCTAATAATTTGTCCTCAGAGGACATTACTGTCTTTATGGCTGGAATGAGTTGCCTTAATTTGGAGCAATGGCGTGACTTTCTCATGGAGTGAAGCTCATTTGACCTGTTTCCCTGCACTCTGTATGTGGGACTTTGATACTCCAGATGGATTGCTGTTTAGGATACTCTGCGGTCTTCCCACTCCATCCCATTTTCAAAAGGAGCCCAATGCTTACTCAGTACACCGCCTAGCCACCTTGCAGTCATAAATAATTATAGTTACCTAGTGCATAATTGCTGATGTCTCCTCCTCCTGTGTTTCCTCGTCACCCAGGGTGATTGGTCACGTGCTGTCCTGACATCATAAAGCTAGAGCAGGGTGTCATCTGACATGAGGGACAATCAGTTGCCTAGCAAGTGATAAGATAAATTTATCATGGTATTAAAATGGGTTGCAGGGTAAATAGGGCACCCAGCTTGAAACCTAGATGGTTAGATGAATGAAACTGGGGCATTATTTGAGACTTGTGCATCTGTTTGAAGGTGCGGATAATCACAATGTTCTGGACTTCTCTATAGCTTAACTGATAGGGATGTACTAAGATGAAGATGTTAAGATGTCGTTTATAGTTTTTATTATTCCCACTAACTATAGCGTAAACCTTCCTCCCTTAACTTATCAGATCACTTAATTGCTATTGGCGTATCATAACCTAAAAGAATTGCACTGAAAAGGGGACACCTTCACTTGGCTGGCAATCACACCTATTTATCTAGGTCCTGATGTAGCTGCTAGTTGTGTAGAGAGTCTTGGCAAATGAGGCATAGAATTAGGATATGTACCCCAGTTTTATCATGAAAACTGAGATTTTAATTTTTAGTAAGCTTTGGATTTTCACAATATTACTGTCTCCATAGTACTGATTATCAAGGCTTAGAAAATCTATTTATTATTACTGTGCATTCGTTTAAAAATATTCAAGTTCTAATGGACTAACGGTGGACTTTTTCCATCTGCAGAATATACTGAATGACCAGAGGTGGCAGTGCAGCAGAAGAGAATTTGTCTGCGTTCCTGAGACCCAAAAAATAAAGCAATTCCTCAGCACTCTGCCATCCTTCTTCAGTTTACATGGTAAGTCAAACTCACGTTGAATACATTTGCTTGTCATTAAAAAAGTTCATAGCATCTGAGGGCCCTGAGTACCTTTTTAGTGGGGTCTTTAGCATGATTATATTTCTGTCAAGACTGTAGAAAAATGGATGACGTTACGGTGATCATCATATTTTCATCAAAGACTTTGTCTCTAGAGCTGACAAAGCCTGTGTTAGATACCTGTGCTAATAATGTGTCCTCAGAGGACATAACTGTCTTTAAGGCTGGAATGAGTTGCCTTAATTTGGAGCAATGGCGTGACTTTCTCATGGAGTGAAGCTCATTTGACCTGTTTCCCTGCACTTTGTATGTGGGACTCTGATACTCCAGATGGATTGCTGTTTAGGATACTCTGCAGTTTTGCAACTCCATCTCCTTTTCAAAAGGAGCTCAATGCTTTCTCAGTACACAGCCTAGCCACCCTGCAGTCATAATTAATTATAGTTACCTAGTTCATAATTGCTGGTGTCTCCTCCTCCTGTGTTTCCTCGTCACCCAGGGTGATTGGTCACGTGCTGTCCTGACATCATAAAGCTAGAGCAGGGTGTCATCTGACATGAGGGACAATCAGTTGCCTAGCAAGTGATAAGATACATTTATCATGGTATTGAAATGGATTGCAGGGTAAATAGGGCACCCAGCTTAAAACCTAGATGGTTAGATGAATGAAACTGGGGCATTATTTGAGACTTGTACATCTGTTTGAAGGTGCGGATAATCACAATGTTCTGGACTTCTCTATAGCTTAACTGATAGGGATGTACTAAGATGAAGATGTTAAGATGTCGTTTATAGTTTTTATTATTCCCACAAACTATAGCGTAAACCTTCCTCCCTTAACTTATCAGATCACTTAATTGCTATTGGCGTATCATAACCTAAAAGAATTGCACTGAAAAGGGGACGCCTTCACTTGGCTGGCAATCACACCTATTTATCTAGGTCCTGATGTAGCTGCTAGTTGTGTAGAGAGTGTTGGCAAATGAGGCATAGAATTAGGATACGTACCCCAGTTTTATCTTGAAAACTGAGATTTTAATTTTTAGTAAGCTTTGGATTTTCACAATATTAATGTCTCCATAGTACTGATTATCAAGGCTTAGAAAATCTATTTATTATTACTGTGCATTTGTTTAAAAATATTCAAGTTCTAATGGACTAAAGGTGGACTTTTCCATCTGCAGAATATACTGAATGACCCGAGGTGGCAGTGCAGCAGAAGAGAATTTGTCTGCGTTCCTGAGACCCAAAAAAAAAGCAAATCCTCAGCACTCTGCCATCCTTCATCAGTTTACATGGTAAGTCAAACTCACGTTGAATACATTTGCTTGTCATTAAAAAAGTTCATAGCATCTGACGGCCCTGAGTACCTTTTTAGTGGGGTCTTTGGCATGATTATATTTCTGTCAAGACTGTAGAAAAATGGATGACGTTAAGGTGATCATCATATTTTCATCAAAGACTTTGTCTCTAAAGCTGACAAAGCCTGTTTTAGATACCTGTGCTAATAATGTGTCCTCAGAGGACATTACTGTCTTTAAGGCTGGAATGAGTTGCCTTAATTTGGAGCAATGGTGTGACTTTCTCATGGAGTGAAGCTCATTTGACCTGTTTCCCTGCACTCTGTATGTGGGACTCTGATACTCCAGAAGGATTGCTGTTTGGGATACTCTGCAGTTTTGCAACTCCATCTCCTTTTCAAAAGGAGCTCATGCTTTCTCAGTACACAGCCTAGCCACCTTGCAGTCATAATTAATTATAGTTACCTAGTTCATAATTGCTGGTGTCTCCTCCTCCTGTGTTTCCTCGTCACCCAGGGTGATTGGTCACGTGCTGTCCTGACATCATAAAGCTAGAGCAGGGTGTCATCTGACATGAGGGACAATCAGTTGCCTAGCAAGTGATAAGATACATTTATCATGGTATTGAAATGGATTGCAGGGTAAATAGGGCACCCAGCTTAAAACCTAGATGGTTAGATGAATGAAACTGGGGCATTATTTGAGACTTGTACATCTGTTTGAAGGTGCGGATAATCACAATGTTCTGGACTTCTCTATAGCTTAACTGATAGGGATGTACTAAGATGAAGATGTTAAGATGTCGTTTATAGTTTTTATTATTCCCACAAACTATAGCGTAAACCTTCCTCCCTTAACTTATCAGATCACTTAATTGCTATTGGCGTATCATAACCTAAAAGAATTGCACTGAAAAGGGGACGCCTTCACTTGGCTGGCAATCACACCTATTTATCTAGGTCCTGATGTAGCTGCTAGTTGTGTAGAGAGTGTTGGCAAATGAGGCATAGAATTAGGATACGTACCCCAGTTTTATCATGAAAACTGAGATTTTAATTTTTAGTAAGCTTTGGATTCTCACAATATTACTGTCTCCATAGCACTGATTATCAAGGCTTAGAAAATCCATTTATTATTGCTGTGCATTCGTTTGAAAATATTCAAGTTCTAATGGACTAACGGTGGACTTTTCCATCTGCAGAATATACTGAATGACCAGAGGAGGCAGTGCAGCAGAAGAGAATTTGTCTGCGTTCCTGAGACCCAAAAAATAAAGCAATTCCTCAGCACTCTGCCATCCTTTATCAGTTTACATGGTAAGTCAAACTCACGGTGAATACATTTGCTTGTCATTAAAAAAGTTCATAGTATCTGAGGGCCCTGAGTACCTTTTTAGTGGGGTCTTTGGCATGAATATATTTCTGTCAAGACTGTAGAAAAATGGATGACGTTACGGTGATCATCATATTTTCATCAATGACTTTGTCTCTAAAGCTGACAAAGCCTGTGTTAGATACCTGTGCTAATAATGTGTCCTCAGAGGACATTACTGTCTTTAAGGCTGGAATGAGTTGCCTTAATTTGGAGCAATGGCGTGACTTTCTCATTGAGTGAAGCTTATTTGACCTGTTTCCCTGCACTCTGTATGTGGGACTCTGATACTCCAGATGGATTGCTGTTTAGGATACTCTGCGGTCTTCCCACTCCATCCCATTTTCAAAAGGAGCCCAATGCTTACTCAGTACACCGCCTAGCCGCCTTGCAGTCATAAATAATTATAGTTACCTAGTGCATAATTGCTGATGTCTCCTCCTCCTGTGTTTCCTCGTCACCCAGGGTGATTGGTCACGTGCTGTCCTGACATCATGAAGCTAGAGCAGGGTGTCATCTGACATGAGGGACAATCAGTTGCCTAGCAAGTGATAAGATAAATTTATCATGGTATTGAAATGGGATGCAGGGTAAATAGGGCACCCAGCTTAAAACCTAGATGGTTAGATGAATGAAACTGGGGCATTATTTGAGACTTGTGCATCTGTTTGAAGGTGCGGATAATCACAATGTTCTGGACTTCTCTATAGCTTAACTGATAGGGATGTACTAAGATGAAGATGTTAAGATGTCCTTTATAGTTTTTATTATTCCCACTAACTATAGCGTAAACCTTCCTCCCTTAACTTATCAGATCACTTAATTGCTATTGGCGTATCATAACCTAAAAGAATTGCACTGAAAAGGGGACGCCTTCACTTGGCTGGCAATCACACCTATTTATCTAGGTCCTGATGTAGCTGCTAGTTGTGTAGAGAGTGTTGGCAAATGAGGCATAGAATTAAGATATGTACCCAAGTTTTATCTTGAAAACTGAGATTTTTATTTTTAGTAAGCTTTGGATTTTCACAATATTACTGTCTCCATAGTACTGATTATCAAGGCTTAAAAAATCCATTTATTATTGCTGTGCATTCGTTTGAAAATATTCAAGTTCTAATTGACTAACGGTGGACTTTTCCATCTGCAGAATATACTGAATGACCAGAGGTGGCAGTGCAGCAGAAGAGAATTTGTCTGCCTTCCTGATACCAAAAAAAAATAAGCAATTCCTCAGCACTCTGCCATCCTTCATCAGTTTACATGGTAAGTCAAACTCACGTTGAATACATTTGCTTGTCATTAAAAAAGTTCATAGCATCTGAGGGCCCTGAGTACCTTTTTAGTGGGGTCCTCGGCATGATTATATTTCTGTCAAGACTGTAGAAAAATGGATGACGTTACGGTGATCATCATATTTTCATCAAAGACTTTGTCTCTAAAGCTGACAAAGCCTGTGTTAGATACCTGTGCTAATAATGTGTCCTCAGAGGACATTACTGTCTTTAAGGCTGGAATGAGTTGCCTTAATTTGGAGCAATGGCGTGACTTTCTCATGGAGTGAAGCTCATTTGACCTGTTTCCCTGCACTCTGTATGTGGGACTCTGATACTCCAGATGGATTGCTGTTTAGGATACTCTGCAGTTTAGCAACTCCATCTCCTTTTCAAAAGGAGCTCAATGCTTTCTCAGTACACAGCCTAGCCACCTTGCAGTCATAATTAATTATAGTTACCTAGTGCATAATTGCTGGTGTCTCCTCCTCCTGTGTTTCCTCGTCACCCAGGGTGATTGGTCACGTGCTGTCCTGACATCATAAAGCTAGAGCAGGGTGTCATCTGACATGAGGGACAATCAGTTGCCTAGCAAGTGATAAGATACATTTATCATGGTATTGAAATGGATTGCAGGGTAAATAGGGCACCCAGCTTAAAACCTAGATGGTTAGATGAATGAAACTGGGGCATTATTTGAGACTTGTGCATCTGTTTGAAGGTGCGGATAATCACAATGTTCTGGACTTCTCTATAGCTTAACTGATAGGGATGTACTAAGATGAAGATGTTAAGATGTCGTTTATGGTTTTTATTATTCCCACAAACTATAGCGTAAACCTTCCTCCCTTAACTTATCAGATCACTTAATTGCTATTGGCGTATCATAACCTAAAAGAATTGCACTATAAAGGGGAAGCCTTCACTTGGCTGGCAATCACACCTATTTATCTAGGTCCTGATGTAGCTGCTAGTTGTATAGAGAGTGTTGGCAAATGAGGTATAGAATTAAGATATGTACCCCAGTTTTATCTTGAAAACTGAGATTTTAATTTTTAGTAAGCTTTGGATTTTCACAATATTACTGTCTCCATAGTACTGATTATCAAGGCTAAGAAAATCTATTTATTATTACTGTGCATTCGTTTAAAAATATTCAAGTTCTAATGGACTAACGGTGGACTTTTTCCATCTGCAGAATATACTGAATGACCAGAGGTGGCAGTGAAGCAGAAGATAATTTGTCTGCATTCCTGAGACCCAAAAAAAAAAGCAAATCCTCAGCACTCTGCCATCCTTCATCAGTTTACATGGTAAGTCAAACTCACGTTGAATACATTTGCTTGTCATTAAAAAAGTTCATAGCATCTGACGGCCCTGAGTACCTTTTTAGTGGGGTCTTTGGCATGATTATATTTCTGTCAAGACAGTAGAAAAATGGATGACGTTACGGTGATCATCATATTTTCATCAAAGACTTTGTCTCTAAAGCTGAAAAAGCCTGTGTTAGATACCTGTGCTAATAATTTGTCCTCAGAGGACATTACTGTCTTTATGGCTGGAATGAGTTGCCTTAATTTGGAGCAATGGCGTGACTTTCTCATGGAGTGAAGCTCATTTGACCTGTTTCCCTGCACTCTGTATGTGGGACTTTGATACTCCAGATGGATTGCTGTTTAGGATACTCTGCGGTCTTCCCACTCCATCCCATTTTCAAAAGGAGCCCAATGCTTACTCAGTACACCGCCTAGCCGCCTTGCAGTCATAAATAATTATAGTTACCTAGTGCATAATTGCTGGTGTCTCCTTCTCCTGTGTTTCCTCGTCACCCAGGGTGATTGGTCACGTGCTGTCCTGACATCATAAAGCTAGAGCAGGGTGTCATCTGACATGAGGGACAATCAGTTGCCTAGCAAGTGATAAGATAAATTTATCATGGTATTAAAATGGGTTGCAGGGTAAATAGGGCACCCAGCTTGAAACCTAGATGGTTAGATGAATGAAACTGGGGCATTATTTGAGACTTGTGCATCTGTTTGAAGGTGCGGATAATCACAATGTTCTGGACTTCTCTATAGCTTAACTGATAGGGATGTACTAAGATGAAGATGTTAAGATGTCGTTTATAGTTTTTATTATTCCCACTAACTATAGCGTAAACCTTCCTCCCTTAACTTATCAGATCACTTAATTGCTATTGGCGTATCATAACCTAAAAGAATTGCACTATAAAGGGGACACCTTCACTTGGCTGGCAATCACACCTATTTATCTAGGTCCTGATGTAGCTGCTAGTTGTATAGAGAGTGTTGGCAAATGAGGCATAGAATTAAGATATGTACCCCAGTTTTATCTTGAAAACTAAGATTTTAATTTTTAGTAAGCTTTGGATTTTCACAATATTACTGTCTCCATAGTACTGATTATCAAGGCTTAGAAAATCCATTTATTATTGCTGTGCATTCGTTTGAAAATATTCAAGTTCTAATGGACTAACGGTGGACTTTTCCATCTACAGAATATACTGAATGACCAGAGGTGGCAGTGCAGCAGAAGAGAATTTGTCTGCGTTCCTGAGACCCAAAAAATAAAGCAATTCCTCAGCACTCTGCCATCCTTCATCAGTTTACATGGTAAGTCAAACTCACGTTGAATACATTTGCTTGTCATTAAAAAAGTTCATAGCATCTGAGGGCCCTGAGTACCTTTTTAGTGGGGTCTTTGGCATGATTTTATTTCTGTCAAGACTGTAGAAAAATGGATGACGTTACGGTGATCATCATATTTTCATCAAAGACTTTGTCTCTAAAGCTGACAAAGCCTGTGTTAGATACCTGTGCTAATAATGTGTCCTCAGAGGACATTACTGTCTTTAAGGCTGCAATGAGTTGCCTTAATTTGGAACAATGGCGTGACTTTCTCATGGAGTGAAGCTCATTTGACCTGTTTCCCTGCACTCTGTATGTGGGACTCTGATACTCCAGATGGATTGCTGTTTAGGATACTCTGCGGTCTTGCCACTCCATCCCATTTTCAAAAGAAGCCCAATGCTTACTCAGTACACCGCCTAGCCGCCTTGCAGTCATAAATAATTATAGTTACCTAGTGCATAATTGCTGGTGTCTCATCCTCCTGTGTTTCCTCGTCACCCAGGGTGATTGGTCACGTGCTGTCCTGACATCATAAAGCTAGAGCAGGGAGTCATCTGACATGAGGGACAATCAGTTGCCTAGCAAGTGATGAGATACATTTATCATGGTATTGAAATGGGTTGCAGGGTAAATAGGGCACCCAGCTTAAAACCTAGATAGTTAGATGAATGAAACTGGGGCATTATTTGAGACTTGTGCATCTGTTTGAAGGTGCGGATAATCACAATGTTCTGGACTTCTCTATAGCTTAACTGATAGGGATGTACTAAGATGAAGATGTTAAGATGTCATTTATAGTTTTTATTATTCCCAAAAACTATAGCGTAAACCTTCCTCCCTTAACTTATCAGATCACTTAATTGCTATTGGCGTATCATAACCTAAAATAATTGCACTATAAAGGGGAAGCCTTCACTTGGCTGGCAATCACACCTATTTATCTAGGTCCTGATGTAGCTGCTAGTTGTGTAGAGAGTGTTGGCAAATGAGGCATAGAATTAAGATATGTACCCAAGTTTTATCTTGAAAACTGAGATTTTATTTTTAGTAAGCTTTGGATTTTCACAATATTACTGTCTCCATAGTACTGATTATCAAGGCTTAGAAAATCCATTTATTATTGCTGTGCATTTGTTTGAAAATATTCAAGTTCTAATGGACTAACGGTGGACTTTTCCATCTGCAGAATATACTGAATGGCCAGAGGTGGCAGTGCAGCAGAAGAGAATTTGTCTACGTTCCTGAGACCCCAAAAAAAAAGCAAATCCTCAGCACTCTGCCATCCTTCATCAGTTTACATGGTAAGTCAAACTCACGTTGAATACATTTGCTTATCATTAAAAAAGTTCATAGCATCTGAGGGCCCTGAGTACCTTTTTAGTGGGGTCTTTGGCATGATTATATTTCTGTCAAGACTGTAGAAAAATGGATGACGTTACAGTGATCATCATATTTTCATCAAAGACTTTGTCTCGAAAGCTGATAAAGCCTGTGTTAGATACCTGTGCTAATAATGTGTCCTCAGAGGACATTACTGTCTTTAAGGCTGGAATGAGTTGCCTTAATTTGGAGCAATGACGTGACTTTCTCATGGAGTGAAGCTCATTTGACCTGTTTCCCTGCACTCTGTATGTGGGACTCTGATACTCCAGATGGATTGCTGTTTGGGATACTCTGCGGTCTTGCCACTCCATCCCATTTTCAAAAGGAGCCCAATGCTTACTCAGTACACCGCCTAGCCGCCTTGCAGTCATAAATAATTATAGTTACCTAGTGCATAATTGCTGGTGTCTCCTCCTCCTGTGTTTCCTCGTCACCCAGGGTGATTGGTCACGTGCTGTCCTGACATCATAAAGCTAGAGCAGGGTGTCATCTGACATGAGGGACAATCAGTTGCCTAGCAAGTGATGAGATACATTTATCATGGTATTGAAATGGGTTGCAGGGTAAATAGGGCACCCAGCTTAAAACCTAGATGGTTAGATGAATGAAACTGGGGCATTATTTGAGACTTGTACATCTGTTTGAAGGTGCGGATAATCACAATGTTCTGGATTTCTCTATAGCTTAACTGATAGGGATGTACTAAGATGAAGAGGTTAAGATGTCGTTTATAGTTTTTATTATTCCCACTAACTATAGCGTAAACCTTCCTCCCTTAACTTATCAGATCACTTAATTGCTAATGGCGTATCATAACCTAAAAGAATTGCACTGAAAAGGGGACGCCTTCACTTGGCTGGCAATCACACCTATTTATCTAGGTCCTGATGTAGCTGCTAGTTGTGTAGAGAGTGTTGGCAAATGAGGCATAGAATTAAGATATGTACCCCAGTTTTATCTTGAAAACTGAGATTTTAATTTTTAGTAATCTTTGGATTTTCACAATATTACTGTCTCCATAGTACTGATTATCAAGGCTTAGAAAATCCATTTATTATTGCTGTGCATTCGTTTGAAAATATTCAAGTTCTAATTGACTAACGGTGGACTTTTCCATCTGCAGAATATACTGAATGACCAGAGGTGGCAGTGCAGCAGAAGAGAATTTGTCTGCCTTCCTGATACCCAAAAAAAAAAAGCAATTCCTCAGCACTCTGCCATCCTTCATCAGTTTACATGGTAAGTCAAACTCACGTTGAATGCATTTGCTTATCATTAAAAAAGTTCATAGCATCTGAGGGCCCTGAGTACCTTTTTAGTGGGGTCTTTGGCATGATTATATTTCTGTCAAGACTGTAGAAAAATGGATGACGTTACGGTGATCATCATATTTTCATCAAAGACTTTGTCTCTAAAGCTGACAAAGCCTGTGTTAGATACCTGTGCTAATAATGTGTCCTCAGAGGACATTACTGTCTTTAAGGCTGGAATGAGTTGCCTTAATTTGGAGCAATGGCGTGACTTTCTCATGGAGTGAAGCTCATTTGACCTGTTTCCCTGCACTCTGTATGTGGGACTCTGATACTCCAGATGGATTGCTGTTTAGGATACTCTGCGGTCTTGCCACTCCATCCCATTTTCAAAAGGAGCCCACTACTTACTCAGTACACTGCCTAGCCGCCTTGCAGTCATAAATAATTATAGTTACCTAGTGCATAATTGCTGGTGTCTCCTCCTCCTATGTTTCCTCGTCACCCAGGGTGATTGGTCACATGCTGTCCTGACATCATAAAGCTAGAGCAGGGTGTCATCTGACATGAGGGACAATCAGTTGCCTAGCAAGTGATGAGATACATTTATCATGGTATTGAAATGAGTTGCAGGGTAAATAGGGCACCCAGCTTAAAACCTAGATGGTTAGATGAATGAAACTGGGGCATTATTTGAGACTTGTGCATCTGTTTGAAGGTGCGGATAATCACAATGTTATGGACTTCTCTATAGCTTAACTGATAGGGATGTACTAATATGAAGATGTTAAGATGTCGTTTATAGTTTTTATTATTCCCACAAACTATAGCGTAAACCTTCCTCCCTTAACTTATCAGATCACTTAATTGCTATTGGCGTATCATAACCTAAAAGAATTGCACTGAAAAGGGGACACCTTCACTTGGCTGGCAATCACACCTATTTATCTAGGTCCTGATGTAGCTGCTAGTTGTGTAGAGAGTGTTGGCAAATGAGGCATAGAATTAAGATATGTACCCCAGTTTTATCTTGAAAACTGGGATTTTAATTTTTAGTAAGCTTTGGATTTTCACAATATTACTGTCTCCATAGTACTGATTATCAAGGCTTAGAAAATCCATTCATTATTGCTGTGCATTCGTTTGAAAATATTCAAGTTCTAATTGACTAACGGTGGACTTTTCCATCTGCAGAATATACTGAATGACCAGAGGTGGCAGTGCAGCAGAAGAGAATTTGTCTGCGTTCCTGAGACCCAAAAAATAAAGCAATTCCTCAGCACTCTGCCATCCTTCATCAGTTTACATGGTAAGTCAAACTCACGTTGAATACATTTGCTTGTCATTAAAAAAGTTCATAGCATCTGAGGGCCCTGAGTACCTTTTTAGTGGGGTCTTTGGCATGATTATATTTCTGTCAAGACTGTAGAAAAATGGATGACGTTACGGTGATCATCATATTTTCATCAAAGACTTTGTCTCTAAAGCTGACAAAGCCTGTGTTAGATACCTGTGCTAATAATGTGTCCTCAGAGGACATTACTGTCTTTAACGCTGCAATGAGTTGCCTTAATTTGGAGCAATGGCGTGACTTTCTCATGGAGTGAAGCTCATTTGACCTGTTTCCCTGCACTCTGTATGTGGGACTCTGATACTCCAAATGGATTGCTGTTTAGGATACTCTGCGGTCTTGCCACTCCATCCCATTTTCAAAAGAAGCCCAATGCTTACTCAGTACACCGCCTAGCCGCCTTGCAGTCATAAATAATTATAGTTACCTAGTGCATAATTGCTGGTGTCTCATCCTCCTGTGTTTCCTCGTCACCCAGGGTGATTGGTCACGTGCTGTCCTGACATCATAAAGCTAGAGCAGGGAGTCATCTGACATGAGGGACAATCAGTTGCCTAGCAAGTGATGAGATACATTTATCATGGTATTGAAATGGGTTGCAGGGTAAATAGGGCACCCAGCTTAAAACCTAGATGGTTAGATGAATGAAACTGGGGCATTATTTGAGACTTGTGCATCTGTTTGAAGGTGCGGATAATCACAATGTTCTGGACTTCTCTATAGCTTAACTGATAGGGATGTACTAAGATGAAGATGTTAAGATGTCGTTTATAGTTTTTATTATTCCCACTAACTATAGCGTAAACCTTCCTCCCTTAACTTATCAGATCACTTAATTGCTATTGGCGTATCATAACCTAAAAGAATTGCACTGAAAAGGGGACGCCTTCACTTGGCTGGCAATCACACCTATTTATCTAGGTCCTGATGTAGCTGCTAGTTGTGTAGAGAGTGTTGGCAAATGAGGCATAGAATTAGGATACGTACCCCAGTTTTATCATGAAAACTGAGATTTTAATTTTTAGTAAGCTTTGGATTTTCACAATATTACTGTCTCCATAGTACTGATTATCAAGGCTTAGAAAATCCATTTATTATTGCTGTGCATTCGTTTGAAAATATTCAAGTTCTAACTGACTAATGGTGGACTTTTCCATCTGCAGAATATACTGAATGACCAGAGGTGGCAGTGCAGCAGAAGAGAATTTGTCTGCGTTCCTGAGACCCAAAAAATAAAGCAATTCCTCAGCACTCTGCCATCCTTCATCAGTTTACATGGTAAGTCAAACTCACGTTGAATACATTTGCTTGTCATTAAAAAAGTTCATAGCATCTGAGGGCCCTGAGTACCTTTTTAGTGGGGTCTTTGGCATGATTATATTTCTGTCAAGACTGTAGAAAAATGGATGACGTTACGGTGATCATCATATTTTCATCAAAGACTTTGTCTCTAAAGCTGACAAAGCCTGTGTTAGATACCTGTGCTAATAATGTGTCCTCAGAGGACATTACTGTCTTTAACGCTGCAATGAGTTGCCTTAATTTGGAGCAATGGCGTGACTTTCTCATGGAGTGAAGCTCATTTGATCTGTTTCCCTGCACTCTGTATGTGGGACTCTGATACTCCAAATGGATTGCTGTTTAGGATACTCTGCGGTCTTGCCACTCCATCCCATTTTCAAAAGAAGCCCAATGCTTACTCAGTACACCGCCTAGCCGCCTTGCAGTCATAAATAATTATAGTTACCTAGTGCATAATTGCTGGTGTCTCATCCTCCTGTGTTTCCTCGTCACCCAGGGTGATTGGTCACGTGCTGTCCTGACATCATAAAGCTAGAGCAGGGAGTCATCTGACATGAGGGACAATCAGTTGCCTAGCAAGTGATGAGATACATTTATCATGGTATTGAAATGGGTTGCAGGGTAAATAGGGCACACAGCTTAAAACCTAGATGGTTAGATGAATGAAACTGGGGCATTATTTGAGACTTGTGCATCTGTTTGAACGGGGCGGATAATCACAATGTTCTGGACTTCTCTATAGCTTAACTGATAGGGATGTACTAATATGAAGATGTTAAGATGTCGTTTATAGTTTTTATTATTCCCACAAACTATAGCGTAAACCTTCCTCCCTTAACTTATCAGATCACTTAATTGCTATTGGCGTATCATAACCTAAAAGAGTTGCACTGAAAAGGGGACACCTTCACTTGGCTGGCAATCACACCTATTTATCTAGGTCCTGATGTAGCTGCTAGTTGTGTAGAGTGTTGGCAAATGAGGCATAGAATTAAGATATGTACCCCAGTTTTATCTTGAAAACTGGGATTTTAATTTTTTAGTAAGCTTTGGATTTTCACAATATTACTGTCTCCATAGTACTGATTATCAAGGCTTAGAAAATCCATTCATTATTGCTGTGCATTCGTTTGAAAATATTCAAGTTCTAATTGACTAACGGTGGACTTTTCCATCTGCAGAATATACTGAATGACCAGAGGTGGCAGTGCAGCAGAAGAGAATTTGTCTGCGTTCCTGATACCCCAAAAAAATAAGCAAATCCTCAGCACTCTGCCATCCTTCATCAGTTTACATGGTAAGTCAAACTCACCTTGAATACATTTGCTTGTCATTAAAAAAGTTCATAGCATCTGACGGCCCTGGGTACCTTTTAAGTGGGGTCTTTGGCATGATTATATTTCTGTCAAGACAGTAGAAAAATGGATGACGTTACGGTGATCATCATATTTTCATCAAAGACTTTGTCTCTAAAGCTGACAAAGCCTGTGTTAGATACCTGTGCTAATAATGTGTCCTCAGAGGACATTACTGTCTTTAAGGCTGGAATGAGTTGCCTTAATTTGGAGCAATGGCGATACTTTCTCATGGAGTGAAGCTCATTTGACCTGTTTCCCTGCACTCTGTATGTGGGACTTTGATACTCCAGATGGATTGCTGTTTAGGATACTCTGCGGTCTTCCCACTTCATCCCATTTTCAAAAGGAGCCCAATGCTTACTCAGTGCACCGCCTAGCCGCCTTGCAGTCATAAATAATTATAGTTACCTAGTGCATAATTGCTGATGTCTCCTCCTCCTGTGTTTCCTCGTCACCCAGGGTGATTGGTCACGTGCTGTCCTGACATCATAAAGCTAGAGCAGGGTGTCATCTGACATGAGGGACAATCAGTTGCCTAGCAAGTGATAAGATAAATTTATCATGGTATTGAAATGGGTTGCAGGGTAAATAGGGCACCCAGCTTAAAACCTAGATGGTTAGATGAATGAAACTGGGGCATTATTTGAGACTTGTGCATCTGTTTGAAGGTGCGGATAATCACAATGTTCTGGACTTCTCTATAGCTTAACTGATAGGGATGTACTAAGATGAAGATGTTAAGATGTCGTTTATAGTTTTTATTATTCCCACTAACTATAGCGTAAACCTTCCTCCCTTAACTTATCAGATCACTTAATTGCTATTGGCGTATCATAACCTAAAAGAATTGCACTGAAAAGGGGACGCCTTCACTTGGCTGGCAATCACACCTATTTATCTAGGTCCTGATGTAGCTGCTAGTTGTGTAGAGAGTGTTGGCAAATGAGGCATAGAATTAAGATATGTACCCCAGTTTTATCTTGAAAACTGAGATTTTAATTTTTAGTAATCTTTGGATTTTCACAATATTACTGTCTCCATAGTACTGATTATCAAGGCTTAGAAAATCCATTTATTATTGCTGTGCATTTGTTTGAAAATATTCAAGTTCTAATTGACTAACGGTGGACTTTTCCATCTGCAGAATATACTGAATGACCAGAGGTGGCAGTGCAGCAGAAGAGAATTTGTCTGCCTTCCTGATACCCAAAAAAAAAAGCAATTCCTCAGCACTCTGCCATCCTTCATCAGTTTACATGGTAAGTCAAACTCACGTTGAATGCATTTGCTTATCATTAAAAAAGTTCATAGCATCTGAGGGCCCTGAGTACCTTTTTAGTGGGGTCTTTGGCATGATTATATTTCTGTCAAGACTGTAGAAAAATGGATGACGTTACGGTGATCATCATATTTTCATCAAAGACTTTGTCTCTAAAGCTGACAAAGCCTGTGTTAGATACCTGTGCTAATAATGTGTCCTCAGAGGACATTACTGTCTTTAACGCTGCAATGAGTTGCCTTAATTTGGAGCAATGGCGTGACTTTCTCATGGAGTGAAGCTCATTTGACCTGTTTCCCTGCACTCTGTATGTGGGACTCTGATACTCCAAATGGATTGCTGTTTAGGATACTCTGCGGTCTTGCCACTCCATCCCATTTTCAAAAGAAGCCCAATGCTTACTCAGTACACCGCCTAGCCGCCTTGCAGTCATAAATAATTATAGTTACCTAGTGCATAATTGCTGGTGTCTCATCCTCCTGTGTTTCCTCGTCACCCAGGGTGATTGGTCACGTGCTGTCCTGACATCATAAAGCTAGAGCAGGGAGTCATCTGACATGAGGGACAATCAGTTGCCTAGCAAGTGATGAGATACATTTATCATGGTATTGAAATGGGTTGCAGGGTAAATAGGGCACCCAGCTTAAAACCTAGATGGTTAGATGAATGAAACTGGGGCATTATTTGAGACTTGTGCATCTGTTTGAAGGTGCGGATAATCACAATGTTCTGGACTTCTCTATAGCTTAACTGATAGGGATGTACTAATATGAAGATGTTAAGATGTCGTTTATAGTTTTTATTATTCCCACAAACTATAGCGTAAACCTTCCTCCCTTAACTTATCAGATCACTTAATTGCTATTGGCGTATCATAACCTAAAAGAATTGCACTGAAAAGGGGACACCTTCACTTGGCTGGCAATCACACCTATTTATCTAGGTCCTGATGTAGCTGCTAGTTGTGTAGAGAGTGTTGGCAAATGAGGCATAGAATTAAGATATGTACCCCAGTTTTATCTTGAAAACTGGGATTTTAATTTTTTACTAAGCTTTGGATTTTCACAATATTACTGTCTCCATAGTACTGATTATCAAGGCTTAGAAAATCCATTCATTATTGCTGTGCATTCGTTTGAAAATATTCAAGTTCTAATTGACTAACGGTGGACTTTTCCATCTGCAGAATATACTGAATGACCAGAGGTGGCAGTGCAGCAGAAGAGAATTTGTCTGCGTTCCTGATACCCAAAAAAAATAAGCAAATCCTCAGCACTCTGCCATCCTTCATCAGTTTACATGGTAAGTCAAACTCACGTTGAATACATTTGCTTGTCATTAAAAAAGTTCATAGCATCTGACGGCTCTGGGTACCTTTTAAGTGGGGTCTTTGGCATGATTATATTTCTGTCAAGACAGTAGAAAAATGGATGACGTTACGGTGATCATCATATTTTCATCAAAGACTTTGTCTCTAAAGCTGACAAAGCCTGTGTTAGATACCTGTGCTAATAATGTGTGCTCAGAGGACATTACTGTCTTTAAGGCTGGAATGAGTTGCCTTAATTTGGAGCAATGGCGATACTTTCTCATGGAGTGAAGCTCATTTGACCTGTTTCCCTGCACTCTGTATGTGGGACTTTGATACTCCAGATGGATTGCTGTTTAGGATACTCTGCGGTCTTCCCACTTCATCCCATTTTCAAAAGGAGCCCAATGCTTACTCAGTGCACCGCCTAGCCGCCTTGCAGTCATAAATAATTATAGTTACCTAGTGCATAATTGCTGATGTCTCCTCCTCCTGTGTTTCCTCGTCACCCAGGGTGATTGGTCACGTGCTGTCCTGACATCATAAAGCTAGAGCAGGGTGTCATCTGACATGAGGGACAATCAGTTGCCTAGCAAGTGATAAGATAAATTTATCATGGTATTGAAATGGGTTGCAGGGTAAATAGGGCACCCAGCTTAAAACCTAGATGGTTAGATGAATGAAACTGGGGCATTATTTGAGACTTGTGCATCTGTTTGAAGGTGCGGATAATCACAATGTTCTGGACTTCTCTATAGCTTAACTGATAGGGATGTACTAAGATGAAGATGTTAAGATGTCGTTTATAGTTTTTATTATTCCCACTAACTATAGCGTAAACCTTCCTCCCTTAACTTATCAGATCACTTAATTGCTATTGGCGTATCATAACCTAAAAGAATTGCACTGAAAAGGGGACGCCTTCACTTGGCTGGCAATCACACCTATTTATCTAGGTCCTGATGTAGCTGCTAGTTGTGTAGAGAGTGTTGGCAAATGAGGCATAGAATTAAGATATGTACCCCAGTTTTATCTTGAAAACTGAGATTTTAATTTTTAGTAATCTTTGGATTTTCACAATATTACTGTCTCCATAGTACTGATTATCAAGGCTTAGAAAATCCATTTATTATTACTGTGCATTCGTTTGAAAATATTCAAGTTCTAATTGACTAACGGTGGACTTTTCCATCTGCAGAATATACTGAATGACCAGAGGTGGCAGTGCAGCAGAAGAGAATTTGTCTGCCTTCCTGATACCCAAAAAAAAAAAGCAATTCCTCAGCACTCTGCCATCCTTCATCAGTTTACATGGTAAGTCAAACTCACGTTGAATGCATTTGCTTATCATTAAAAAAGTTCATAGCATCTGAGGGCCCTGAGTACCTTTTTAGTGGGGTCTTTGGCATGATTATATTTCTGTCAAGACTGTAGAAAAATGGATGACGTTACGGTGATCATCATATTTTCATCAAAGACTTTGTCTCTAAAGCTGACAAAGCCTGTGTTAGATACCTGTGCTAATAATGTGTCCTCAGAGGACATTACTGTCTTTAACGCTGCAATGAGTTGCCTTAATTTGGAGCAATGGCGTGACTTTCTCATGGAGTGAAGCTCATTTGACCTGTTTCCCTGCACTCTGTATGTGGGACTCTGATACTCCAAATGGATTGCTGTTTAGGATACTCTGCGGTCTTGCCACTCCATCCCATTTTCAAAAGAAGCCCAATGCTTACTCAGTACACCGCCTAGCCGCCTTGCAGTCATAAATAATTATAGTTACCTAGTGCATAATTGCTGGTGTCTCATCCTCCTGTGTTTCCTCGTCACCCAGGGTGATTGGTCACGTGCTGTCCTGACATCATAAAGCTAGAGCAGGGAGTCATCTGACATGAGGGACAATCAGTTGCCTAGCAAGTGATGAGATACATTTATCATGGTATTGAAATGGGTTGCAGGGTAAATAGGGCACCCAGCTTAAAACCTAGATGGTTAGATGAATGAAACTGGGGCATTATTTGAGACTTGTGCATCTGTTTGAAGGTGCGGATAATCACAATGTTCTGGACTTCTCTATAGCTTAACTGATAGGGATGTACTAATATGAAGATGTTAAGATGTCGTTTATAGTTTTTATTATTCCCACAAACTATAGCGTAAACCTTCCTCCCTTAACTTATCAGATCACTTAATTGCTATTGGCGTATCATAACCTAAAAGAATTGCACTGAAAAGGGGACACCTTCACTTGGCTGGCAATCACACCTATTTATCTAGGTCCTGATGTAGCTGCTAGTTGTGTAGAGAGTGTTGGCAAATGAGGCATAGAATTAAGATATGTACCCCAGTTTTATCTTGAAAACTGAGATTTTAATTTTTAGTAATCTTTGGATTTTCACAATATTACTGTCTCCATAGTACTGATTATCAAGGCTTAGAAAATCCATTTATTATTACTGTGCATTCGTTTGAAAATATTCAAGTTCTAATTGACTAACGGTGGACTTTTCCATCTGCAGAATATACTGAATGACCAGAGGTGGCAGTGCAGCAGAAGAGAATTTGTCTGCCTTCCTGATACCCAAAAAAAAAAAGCAATTCCTCAGCACTCTGCCATCCTTCATCAGTTTACATGGTAAGTCAAACTCACGTTGAATGCATTTGCTTATCATTAAAAAAGTTCATAGCATCTGAGGGCCCTGAGTACCTTTTTAGTGGGGTCTTTGGCATGATTATATTTCTGTCAAGACTGTAGAAAAATGGATGACGTTACGGTGATCATCATATTTTCATCAAAGACTTTGTCTCTAAAGCTGACAAAGCCTGTGTTAGATACCTGTGCTAATAATGTGTCCTCAGAGGACATTACTGTCTTTAACGCTGCAATGAGTTGCCTTAATTTGGAGCAATGGCGTGACTTTCTCATGGAGTGAAGCTCATTTGACCTGTTTCCCTGCACTCTGTATGTGGGACTCTGATACTCCAAATGGATTGCTGTTTAGGATACTCTGCGGTCTTGCCACTCCATCCCATTTTCAAAAGAAGCCCAATGCTTACTCAGTACACCGCCTAGCCGCCTTGCAGTCATAAATAATTATAGTTACCTAGTGCATAATTGCTGGTGTCTCATCCTCCTGTGTTTCCTCGTCACCCAGGGTGATTGGTCACGTGCTGTCCTGACATCATAAAGCTAGAGCAGGGAGTCATCTGACATGAGGGACAATCAGTTGCCTAGCAAGTGATGAGATACATTTATCATGGTATTGAAATGGGTTGCAGGGTAAATAGGGCACCCAGCTTAAAACCTAGATGGTTAGATGAATGAAACTGGGGCATTATTTGAGACTTGTGCATCTGTTTGAAGGTGCGGATAATCACAATGTTCTGGACTTCTCTATAGCTTAACTGATAGGGATGTACTAATATGAAGATGTTAAGATGTCGTTTATAGTTTTTATTATTCCCACAAACTATAGCGTAAACCTTCCTCCCTTAACTTATCAGATCACTTAATTGCTATTGGCGTATCATAACCTAAAAGAATTGCACTGAAAAGGGGACACCTTCACTTGGCTGGCAATCACACCTATTTATCTAGGTCCTGATGTAGCTGCTAGTTGTGTAGAGAGTGTTGGCAAATGAGGCATAGAATTAAGATATGTACCCCAGTTTTATCTTGAAAACTGGGATTTTAATTTTTTAGTAAGCTTTGGATTTTCACAATATTACTGTCTCCATAGTACTGATTATCAAGGCTTAGAAAATCCATTCATTATTGCTGTGCATTCGTTTGAAAATATTCAAGTTCTAATTGACTAACGGTGGACTTTTCCATCTGCAGAATATACTGAATGACCAGAGGTGGCAGTGCAGCAGAAGAGAATTTGTCTGCGTTCCTGATACCCCAAAAAAATAAGCAAATCCTCAGCACTCTGCCATCCTTCATCAGTTTACATGGTAAGTCAAACTCACGTTGAATACATTTGCTTGTCATTAAAAAAGTTCATAGCATCTGACGGCCCTGGGTACCTTTTAAGTGGGGTCTTTGGCATGATTATATTTCTGTCAAGACAGTAGAAAAATGGATGACGTTACGGTGATCATCATATTTTCATCAAAGACTTTGTCTCTAAAGCTGACAAAGCCTGTGTTAGATACCTGTGCTAATAATGTGTCCTCAGAGGACATTACTGTCTTTAAGGCTGGAATGAGTTGCCTTAATTTGGAGAAATGGCGATACTTTCTCATGGAGTGAAGCTCATTTGACCTGTTTCCCTGCACTCTGTATGTGGGACTTTGATACTCCAGATGGATTGCTGTTTAGGATACTCTGCGGTCTTCCCACTTCATCCCATTTTCAAAAGGAGCCCAATGCTTACTCAGTGCACCGCCTAGCCGCCTTGCAGTCATAAATAATTATAGTTACCTAGTGCATAATTGCTGATGTCTCCTCCTCCTGTGTTTCCTCGTCACCCAGGGTGATTGGTCACGTGCTGTCCTGACATCATAAAGCTAGAGCAGGGTGTCATCTGACATGAGGGACAATCAGTTGCCTAGCAAGTGATAAGATAAATTTATCATGGTATTGAAATGGGTTGCAGGGTAAATAGGGCACCCAGCTTAAAACCTAGATGGTTAGATGAATGAAACTGGGGCATTATTTGAGACTTGTGCATCTGTTTGAAGGTGCGGATAATCACAATGTTCTGGACTTCTCTATAGCTTAACTGATAGGGATGTACTAAGATGAAGATGTTAAGATGTCGTTTATAGTTTTTATTATTCCCACTAACTATAGCGTAAACCTTCCTCCCTTAACTTATCAGATCACTTAATTGCTATTGGCGTATCATAGCCTAAAAGAATTGCACTGAAAAGGGGACGCTTCACTTGGCTGGCAATCACACCTATTTATCTAGGTCCTGATGTAGCTGCTAGTTGTGTAGAGAGTGTTGGCAAATGAGGCATAGAATTAGGATACGTACCCCAGTTTTATCATGAAAACTGAGATTTTAATTTTTAGTAAGCTTTGGATTTTCACAATATTACTGTCTCCATAGTACTGATTATCAAGGCTTAGAAAATCCATTTATTATTGCTGTGCATTCGTTTGAAAATATTCAAGTTCTAACTGACTAATGGTGGACTTTTCCATCTGCAGAATATACTGAATGACCAGAGGTGGCAGTGCAGCAGAAGAGAATTTGTCTGCGTTCCTGAGACCCAAAAAATAAAGCAATTCCTCAGCACTCTGCCATCCTTCATCAGTTTACATGGTAAGTCAAACTCACGTTGAATACATTTGCTTGTCATTAAAAAAGTTCATAGCATCTGAGGGCCCTGAGTACCTTTTTAGTGGGGTCTTTGGCATGATTATATTTCTGTCAAGACTGTAGAAAAATGGATGACGTTACGGTGATCATCATATTTTCATCAAAGACTTTGTCTCTAAAGCTGACAAAGCCTGTGTTAGATACCTGTGCTAATAATGTGTCCTCAGAGGACATTACTGTCTTTAACGCTGCAATGAGTTGCCTTAATTTGGAGCAATGGCGTGACTTTCTCATGGAGTGAAGCTCATTTGACCTGTTTCCCTGCACTCTGTATGTGGGACTCTGATACTCCAAATGGATTGCTGTTTAGGATACTCTGCGGTCTTGCCACTCCATCCCATTTTAAAAAGAAGCCCAATGCTTACTCAGTACACCGCCTAGCCGCCTTGCAGTCATAAATAATTATAGTTACCTAGTGCATAATTGCTGGTGTCTCATCCTCCTGTGTTTCCTCGTCACCCAGGGTGATTGGTCACGTGCTGTCCTGACATCATAAAGCTAGAGCAGGGAGTCATCTGACATGAGGGACAATCAGTTGCCTAGCAAGTGATGAGATACATTTATCATGGTATTGAAATGGGTTGCAGGGTAAATAGGGCACCCAGCTTAAAACCTAGATGGTTAGATGAATGAAACTGGGGCATTATTTGAGACTTGTGCATCTGTTTGAAGGTGCGGATAATCACAATGTTCTGGACTTCTCTATAGCTTAACTGATAGGGATGTACTAATATGAAGATGTTAAGATGTCGTTTATAGTTTTTATTATTCCCACAAACTATAGCGTAAACCTTCCTCCCTTAACTTATCAGATCACTTAATTGCTATTGGCGTATCATAACCTAAAAGAATTGCACTGAAAAGGGGACACCTTCACTTGGCTGGCAATCACACCTATTTATCTAGGTCCTGATGTAGCTGCTAGTTGTGTAGAGAGTGTTGGCAAATGAGGCATAGAATTAAGATATGTACCCCAGTTTTATCTTGAAAACTGGGATTTTAATTTTTTACTAAGCTTTGGATTTTCACAATATTACTGTCTCCATAGTACTGATTATCAAGGCTTAGAAAATCCATTCATTATTGCTGTGCATTCGTTTGAAAATATTCAAGTTCTAATTGACTAACGGTGGACTTTTCCATCTGCAGAATATACTGAATGACCAGAGGTGGCAGTGCAGCAGAAGAGAATTTGTCTGCGTTCCTGATACCCAAAAAAAATAAGCAAATCCTCAGCACTCTGCCATCCTTCATCAGTTTACATGGTAAGTCAAACTCACGTTGAATACATTTGCTTGTCATTAAAAAAGTTCATAGCATCTGACGGCTCTGGGTACCTTTTAAGTGGGGTCTTTGGCATGATTATATTTCTGTCAAGACAGTAGAAAAATGGATGACGTTACGGTGATCATCATATTTTCATCAAAGACTTTGTCTCTAAAGCTGACAAAGCCTGTGTTAGATACCTGTGCTAATAATGTGTGCTCAGAGGACATTACTGTCTTTAAGGCTGGAATGAGTTGCCTTAATTTGGAGCAATGGCGATACTTTCTCATGGAGTGAAGCTCATTTGACCTGTTTCCCTGCACTCTGTATGTGGGACTTTGATACTCCAGATGGATTGCTGTTTAGGATACTCTGCGGTCTTCCCACTTCATCCCATTTTCAAAAGGAGCCCAATGCTTACTCAGTGCACCGCCTAGCCGCCTTGCAGTCATAAATAATTATAGTTACCTAGTGCATAATTGCTGATGTCTCCTCCTCCTGTGTTTCCTCGTCACCCAGGGTGATTGGTCACGTGCTGTCCTGACATCATAAAGCTAGAGCAGGGTGTCATCTGACATGAGGGACAATCAGTTGCCTAGCAAGTGATAAGATAAATTTATCATGGTATTGAAATGGGTTGCAGGGTAAATAGGGCACCCAGCTTAAAACCTAGATGGTTAGATGAATGAAACTGGGGCATTATTTGAGACTTGTGCATCTGTTTGAAGGTGCGGATAATCACAATGTTCTGGACTTCTCTATAGCTTAACTGATAGGGATGTACTAAGATGAAGATGTTAAGATGTCGTTTATAGTTTTTATTATTCCCACTAACTATAGCGTAAACCTTCCTCCCTTAACTTATCAGATCACTTAATTGCTATTGGCGTATCATAACCTAAAAGAATTGCACTGAAAAGGGGACGCCTTCACTTGGCTGGCAATCACACCTATTTATCTAGGTCCTGATGTAGCTGCTAGTTGTGTAGAGAGTGTTGGCAAATGAGGCATAGAATTAAGATATGTACCCCAGTTTTATCTTGAAAACTGAGATTTTAATTTTTAGTAATCTTTGGATTTTCACAATATTACTGTCTCCATAGTACTGATTATCAAGGCTTAGAAAATCCATTTATTATTACTGTGCATTCGTTTGAAAATATTCAAGTTCTAATTGACTAACGGTGGACTTTTCCATCTGCAGAATATACTGAATGACCAGAGGTGGCAGTGCAGCAGAAGAGAATTTGTCTGCCTTCCTGATACCCAAAAAAAAAAAGCAATTCCTCAGCACTCTGCCATCCTTCATCAGTTTACATGGTAAGTCAAACTCACGTTGAATGCATTTGCTTATCATTAAAAAAGTTCATAGCATCTGAGGGCCCTGAGTACCTTTTTAGTGGGGTCTTTGGCATGATTATATTTCTGTCAAGACTGTAGAAAAATGGATGACGTTACGGTGATCATCATATTTTCATCAAAGACTTTGTCTCTAAAGCTGACAAAGCCTGTGTTAGATACCTGTGCTAATAATGTGTCCTCAGAGGACATTACTGTCTTTAACGCTGCAATGAGTTGCCTTAATTTGGAGCAATGGCGTGACTTTCTCATGGAGTGAAGCTCATTTGACCTGTTTCCCTGCACTCTGTATGTGGGACTCTGATACTCCAAATGGATTGCTGTTTAGGATACTCTGCGGTCTTGCCACTCCATCCCATTTTCAAAAGAAGCCCAATGCTTACTCAGTACACCGCCTAGCCGCCTTGCAGTCATAAATAATTATAGTTACCTAGTGCATAATTGCTGGTGTCTCATCCTCCTGTGTTTCCTCGTCACCCAGGGTGATTGGTCACGTGCTGTCCTGACATCATAAAGCTAGAGCAGGGAGTCATCTGACATGAGGGACAATCAGTTGCCTAGCAAGTGATGAGATACATTTATCATGGTATTGAAATGGGTTGCAGGGTAAATAGGGCACCCAGCTTAAAACCTAGATGGTTAGATGAATGAAACTGGGGCATTATTTGAGACTTGTGCATCTGTTTGAAGGTGCGGATAATCACAATGCTCTGGACTTCTCTATAGCTTAACTGATAGGGATGTACTAATATGAAGATGTTAAGATGTCGTTTATAGTTTTTATTATTCCCACAAACTATAGCGTAAACCTTCCTCCCTTAACTTATCAGATCACTTAATTGCTATTGGCGTATCATAACCTAAAAGAATTGCACTGAAAAGGGGACACCTTCACTTGGCTGGCAATCACACCTATTTATCTAGGTCCTGATGTAGCTGCTAGTTGTGTAGAGAGTGTTGGCAAATGAGGCATAGAATTAAGATATGTACCCCAGTTTTATCTTGAAAACTGAGATTTTAATTTTTAGTAATCTTTGGATTTTCACAATATTACTGTCTCCATAGTACTGATTATCAAGGCTTAGAAAATCCATTTATTATTACTGTGCATTCGTTTGAAAATATTCAAGTTCTAATTGACTAACGGTGGACTTTTCCATCTGCAGAATATACTGAATGACCAGAGGTGGCAGTGCAGCAGAAGAGAATTTGTCTGCCTTCCTGATACCCAAAAAAAAAAAGCAATTCCTCAGCACTCTGCCATCCTTCATCAGTTTACATGGTAAGTCAAACTCACGTTGAATGCATTTGCTTATCATTAAAAAAGTTCATAGCATCTGAGGGCCCTGAGTACCTTTTTAGTGGGGTCTTTGGCATGATTATATTTCTGTCAAGACTGTAGAAAAATGGATGACGTTACGGTGATCATCATATTTTCATCAAAGACTTTGTCTCTAAAGCTGACAAAGCCTGTGTTAGATACCTGTGCTAATAATGTGTCCTCAGAGGACATTACTGTCTTTAACGCTGCAATGAGTTGCCTTAATTTGGAGCAATGGCGTGACTTTCTCATGGAGTGAAGCTCATTTGACCTGTTTCCCTGCACTCTGTATGTGGGACTCTGATACTCCAAATGGATTGCTGTTTAGGATACTCTGCGGTCTTGCCACTCCATCCCATTTTCAAAAGAAGCCCAATGCTTACTCAGTACACCGCCTAGCCGCCTTGCAGTCATAAATAATTATAGTTACCTAGTGCATAATTGCTGGTGTCTCATCCTCCTGTGTTTCCTCGTCACCCAGGGTGATTGGTCACGTGCTGTCCTGACATCATAAAGCTAGAGCAGGGAGTCATCTGACATGAGGGACAATCAGTTGCCTAGCAAGTGATGAGATACATTTATCATGGTATTGAAATGGGTTGCAGGGTAAATAGGGCACCCAGCTTAAAACCTAGATGGTTAGATGAATGAAACTGGGGCATTATTTGAGACTTGTGCATCTGTTTGAAGGTGCGGATAATCACAATGTTCTGGACTTCTCTATAGCTTAACTGATAGGGATGTACTAATATGAAGATGTTAAGATGTCGTTTATAGTTTTTATTATTCCCACAAACTATAGCGTAAACCTTCCTCCCTTAACTTATCAGATCACTTAATTGCTATTGGCGTATCATAACCTAAAAGAATTGCACTGAAAAGGGGACACCTTCACTTGGCTGGCAATCACACCTATTTATCTAGGTCCTGATGTAGCTGCTAGTTGTGTAGAGAGTGTTGGCAAATGAGGCATAGAATTAAGATATGTACCCCAGTTTTATCTTGAAAACTGGGATTTTAATTTTTTAGTAAGCTTTGGATTTTCACAATATTACTGTCTCCATAGTACTGATTATCAAGGCTTAGAAAATCCATTCATTATTGCTGTGCATTCGTTTGAAAATATTCAAGTTCTAATTGACTAACGGTGGACTTTTCCATCTGCAGAATATACTGAATGACCAGAGGTGGCAGTGCAGCAGAAGAGAATTTGTCTGCGTTCCTGATACCCCAAAAAAATAAGCAAATCCTCAGCACTCTGCCATCCTTCATCAGTTTACATGGTAAGTCAAACTCACGTTGAATACATTTGCTTGTCATTAAAAAAGTTCATAGCATCTGACGGCCCTGGGTACCTTTTAAGTGGGGTCTTTGGCATGATTATATTTCTGTCAAGACAGTAGAAAAATGGATGACGTTACGGTGATCATCATATTTTCATCAAAGACTTTGTCTCTAAAGCTGACAAAGCCTGTGTTAGATACCTGTGCTAATAATGTGTCCTCAGAGGACATTACTGTCTTTAAGGCTGGAATGAGTTGCCTTAATTTGGAGAAATGGCGATACTTTCTCATGGAGTGAAGCTCATTTGACCTGTTTCCCTGCACTCTGTATGTGGGACTTTGATACTCCAGATGGATTGCTGTTTAGGATACTCTGCGGTCTTCCCACTTCATCCCATTTTCAAAAGGAGCCCAATGCTTACTCAGTGCACCGCCTAGCCGCCTTGCAGTCATAAATAATTATAGTTACCTAGTGCATAATTGCTGATGTCTCCTCCTCCTGTGTTTCCTCGTCACCCAGGGTGATTGGTCACGTGCTGTCCTGACATCATAAAGCTAGAGCAGGGTGTCATCTGACATGAGGGACAATCAGTTGCCTAGCAAGTGATAAGATAAATTTATCATGGTATTGAAATGGGTTGCAGGGTAAATAGGGCACCCAGCTTAAAACCTAGATGGTTAGATGAATGAAACTGGGGCATTATTTGAGACTTGTGCATCTGTTTGAAGGTGCGGATAATCACAATGTTCTGGACTTCTCTATAGCTTAACTGATAGGGATGTACTAAGATGAAGATGTTAAGATGTCGTTTATAGTTTTTATTATTCCCACTAACTATAGCGTAAACCTTCCTCCCTTAACTTATCAGATCACTTAATTGCTATTGGCGTATCATAGCCTAAAAGAATTGCACTGAAAAGGGGACGCTTCACTTGGCTGGCAATCACACCTATTTATCTAGGTCCTGATGTAGCTGCTAGTTGTGTAGAGAGTGTTGGCAAATGAGGCATAGAATTAGGATACGTACCCCAGTTTTATCATGAAAACTGAGATTTTAATTTTTAGTAAGCTTTGGATTTTCACAATATTACTGTCTCCATAGTACTGATTATCAAGGCTTAGAAAATCCATTTATTATTGCTGTGCATTCGTTTGAAAATATTCAAGTTCTAACTGACTAATGGTGGACTTTTCCATCTGCAGAATATACTGAATGACCAGAGGTGGCAGTGCAGCAGAAGAGAATTTGTCTGCGTTCCTGAGACCCAAAAAATAAAGCAATTCCTCAGCACTCTGCCATCCTTCATCAGTTTACATGGTAAGTCAAACTCACGTTGAATACATTTGCTTGTCATTAAAAAAGTTCATAGCATCTGAGGGCCCTGAGTACCTTTTTAGTGGGGTCTTTGGCATGATTATATTTCTGTCAAGACTGTAGAAAAATGGATGACGTTACGGTGATCATCATATTTTCATCAAAGACTTTGTCTCTAAAGCTGACAAAGCCTGTGTTAGATACCTGTGCTAATAATGTGTCCTCAGAGGACATTACTGTCTTTAACGCTGCAATGAGTTGCCTTAATTTGGAGCAATGGCGTGACTTTCTCATGGAGTGAAGCTCATTTGACCTGTTTCCCTGCACTCTGTATGTGGGACTCTGATACTCCAAATGGATTGCTGTTTAGGATACTCTGCGGTCTTGCCACTCCATCCCATTTTAAAAAGAAGCCCAATGCTTACTCAGTACACCGCCTAGCCGCCTTGCAGTCATAAATAATTATAGTTACCTAGTGCATAATTGCTGGTGTCTCATCCTCCTGTGTTTCCTCGTCACCCAGGGTGATTGGTCACGTGCTGTCCTGACATCATAAAGCTAGAGCAGGGAGTCATCTGACATGAGGGACAATCAGTTGCCTAGCAAGTGATGAGATACATTTATCATGGTATTGAAATGGGTTGCAGGGTAAATAGGGCACCCAGCTTAAAACCTAGATGGTTAGATGAATGAAACTGGGGCATTATTTGAGACTTGTGCATCTGTTTGAAGGTGCGGATAATCACAATGTTCTGGACTTCTCTATAGCTTAACTGATAGGGATGTACTAATATGAAGATGTTAAGATGTCGTTTATAGTTTTTATTATTCCCACAAACTATAGCGTAAACCTTCCTCCCTTAACTTATCAGATCACTTAATTGCTATTGGCGTATCATAACCTAAAAGAATTGCACTGAAAAGGGGACACCTTCACTTGGCTGGCAATCACACCTATTTATCTAGGTCCTGATGTAGCTGCTAGTTGTGTAGAGAGTGTTGGCAAATGAGGCATAGAATTAAGATATGTACCCCAGTTTTATCTTGAAAACTGGGATTTTAATTTTTTAGTAAGCTTTGGATTTTCACAATATTACTGTCTCCATAGTACTGATTATCAAGGCTTAGAAAATCCATTCATTATTGCTGTGCATTCGTTTGAAAATATTCAAGTTCTAATTGACTAACGGTGGACTTTTCCATCTGCAGAATATACTGAATGACCAGAGGTGGCAGTGCAGCAGAAGAGAATTTGTCTGCGTTCCTGATACCCAAAAAAAATAAGCAAATCCTCAGCACTCTGCCATCCTTCATCAGTTTACATGGTAAGTCAAACTCACGTTGAATACATTTGCTTGTCATTAAAAAAGTTCATAGCATCTGACGGCCCTGGGTACCTTTTAAGTGGGGTCTTTGGCATGATTATATTTCTGTCAAGACAGTAGAAAAATGGATGACGTTACGGTGATCATCATATTTTCATCAAAGACTTTGTCTCTAAAGCTGACAAAGCCTGTGTTAGATACCTGTGCTAATAATGTGTCCTCAGAGGACATTACTGTCTTTAAGGCTGGAATGAGTTGCCTTAATTTGGAGCAATGGCGATACTTTCTCATGGAGTGAAGCTCATTTGACCTGTTTCCCTGCACTCTGTTTGTGGGACTTTGATACTCCAGATGGATTGCTGTTTAGGATACTCTGCGGTCTTCCCACTTCATCCCATTTTCAAAAGGAGCCCAATGCTTACTCAGTGCACCGCCTAGCCGCCTTGCAGTCATAAATAATTATAGTTACCTAGTGCATAATTGCTGATGTGTCCTCCTCCTGTGTTTCCTTGTCACCCAGGGTGATTGGTCACGTGCTGTCCTGACATCATAAAGCTAGAGCAGGGTGTCATCTGACATGAGGGACAATCAGTTGCCTAGCAAGTGATAAGATAAATTTATCATGGTATTGAAATGGGTTGCAGGGTAAATAGGGCACCCAGCTTAAAACCTAGATGGTTAGATGAATGAAACTGGGGCATTATTTGAGACTTGTGCATCTGTTTGAAGGTGCGGATAATCACAATGTTCTGGACTTCTCTATAGCTTAACTGATAGGGATGTACTAAGATGAAGATGTTAAGATGTCGTTTATAGTTTTTATTATTCCCACTAACTATAGCGTAAACCTTCCTCCCTTAACTTATCAGATCACTTAATTGCTATTGGCGTATCATAACCTAAAAGAATTGCACTGAAAAGGGGACGCCTTCACTTGGCTGGCAATCACACCTATTTATCTAGGTCCTGATGTAGCTGCTAGTTGTGTAGAGAGTGTTGGCAAATGAGGCATAGAATTAAGATATGTACCCCAGTTTTATCTTGAAAACTGAGATTTTAATTTTTAGTAATCTTTGGATTTTCACAATATTACTGTCTCCATAGTACTGATTATCAAGGCTTAGAAAATCCATTTATTATTGCTGTGCATTCGTTTGAAAATATTCAAGTTCTAATTGACTAACGGTGGACTTTTCCATCTGCAGAATATACTGAATGACCAGAGGTGGCACTGCAGCAGAAGAGAATTTGTCTGCCTTCCTGATACCCAAAAAAAAAAAGCAATTCCTCAGCACTCTGCCATCCTTCATCAGTTTACATGGTAAGTCAAACTCACGTTGAATGCATTTGCTTATCATTAAAAAAGTTCATAGCATCTGAGGGCCCTGAGTACCTTTTTAGTGGGGTCTTTGGCATGATTATATTTCTGTCAAGACTGTAGAAAAATGGATGACGTTACGGTGATCATCATATTTTCATCAAAGACTTTGTCTCTAAAGCTGACAAAGCCTGTGTTAGATACCTGTGCTAATAATGTGTCCTCAGAGGACATTACTGTCTTTAACGCTGCAGTGAGTTGCCTTAATTTGGAGCAATGGCGTGACTTTCTCATGGAGTGAAGCTCATTTGACCTGTTTCCCTGCACTCTGTATGTGGGACTCTGATACTCCAAATGGATTGCTGTTTAGGATACTCTGCGGTCTTGCCACTCCATCCCATTTTCAAAAGAAGCCCAATGCTTACTCAGTACACCGCCTAGCCGCCTTGCAGTCATAAATAATTATAGTTACCTAGTGCATAATTGCTGGTGTCTCATCCTCCTGTGTTTCCTCGTCACCCAGGGTGATTGGTCACGTGCTGTCCTGACATCATAAAGCTAGAGCAGGGAGTCATCTGACATGAGGGACAATCAGTTGCCTAGCAAGTGATGAGATACATTTATCATGGTATTGAAATGGGTTGCAGGGTAAATAGGGCACCCAGCTTAAAACCTAGATGGTTAGATGAATGAAACTGGGGCATTATTTGAGACTTGTGCATCTGTTTGAAGGTGCGGATAATCACAATGTTCTGGACTTCTCTATAGCTTAACTGATAGGGATGTACTAATATGAAGATGTTAAGATGTCGTTTATAGTTTTTATTATTCCCACAAACTATAGCGTAAACCTTCCTCCCTTAACTTATCAGATCACTTAATTGCTATTGGCGTATCATAACCTAAAAGAATTGCACTGAAAAGGGGACACCTTCACTTGGCTGGCAATCACACCTATTTATCTAGGTCCTGATGTAGCTGCTAGTTGTGTAGAGAGTGTTGGCAAATGAGGCATAGAATTAAGATATGTACCCCAGTTTTATCTTGAAAACTGGGATTTTAATTTTTTAGTAAGCTTTGGATTTTCACAATATTACTGTCTCCATAGTACTGATTATCAAGGCTTAGAAAATCCATTCATTATTGCTGTGCATTCGTTTGAAAATATTCAAGTTCTAATTGACTAACGGTGGACTTTTCCATCTGCAGAATATACTGAATGACCAGAGGTGGCAGTGCAGCAGAAGAGAATTTGTCTGCGTTCCTGATACCCAAAAAAAATAAGCAAATCCTCAGCACTCTGCCATCCTTCATCAGTTTACATGGTAAGTCAAACTCACGTTGAATACATTTGCTTGTCATTAAAAAAGTTCATAGCATCTGACGGCCCTGGGTACCTTTTAAGTGGGGTCTTTGGCATGATTATATTTCTGTCAAGACAGTAGAAAAATGGATGACGTTACGGTGATCATCATATTTTCATCAAAGACTTTGTCTCTAAAGCTGACAAAGCCTGTGTTAGATACCTGTGCTAATAATGTGTCCTCAGAGGACATTACTGTCTTTAAGGCTGGAATGAGTTGCCTTAATTTGGAGAAATGGCGATACTTTCTCATGGAGTGAAGCTCATTTGACCTGTTTCCCTGCACTCTGTATGTGGGACTTTGATACTCCAGATGGATTGCTGTTTAGGATACTCTGCGGTCTTCCCACTTCATCCCATTTTCAAAAGGAGCCCAATGCTTACTCAGTGCACCGCCTAGCCGCCTTGCAGTCATAAATAATTATAGTTACCTAGTGCATAATTGCTGATGTCTCCTCCTCCTGTGTTTCCTCGTCACCCAGGGTGATTGGTCACGTGCTGTCCTGACATCATAAAGCTAGAGCAGGGTGTCATCTGACATGAGGGACAATCAGTTGCCTAGCAAGTGATAAGATAAATTTATCATGGTATTGAAATGGGTTGCAGGGTAAATAGGGCACCCAGCTTAAAACCTAGATGGTTAGATGAATGAAACTGGGGCATTATTTGAGACTTGTGCATCTGTTTGAAGGTGCGGATAATCACAATGTTCTGGACTTCTCTATAGCTTAACTGATAGGGATGTACTAAGATGAAGATGTTAAGATGTCGTTTATAGTTTTTATTATTCCCACTAACTATAGCGTAAACCTTCCTCCCTTAACTTATCAGATCACTTAATTGCTATTGGCGTATCATAACCTAAAAGAATTGCACTGAAAAGGGGACGCTTCACTTGGCTGGCAATCACACCTATTTATCTAGGTCCTGATGTAGCTGCTAGTTGTGTAGAGAGTGTTGGCAAATGAGGCATAGAATTAGGATACGTACCCCAGTTTTATCATGAAAACTGAGATTTTAATTTTTAGTAAGCTTTGGATTTTCACAATATTACTGTCTCCATAGTACTGATTATCAAGGCTTAGAAAATCCATTTATTATTGCTGTGCATTCGTTTGAAAATATTCAAGTTCTAACTGACTAATGGTGGACTTTTCCATCTGCAGAATATACTGAATGACCAGAGGTGGCAGTGCAGCAGAAGAGAATTTGTCTGCGTTCCTGAGACCCAAAAAATAAAGCAATTCCTCAGCACTCTGCCATCCTTCATCAGTTTACATGGTAAGTCAAACTCACGTTGAATACATTTGCTTGTCATTAAAAAAGTTCATAGCATCTGAGGGCCCTGAGTACCTTTTTAGTGGGGTCTTTGGCATGATTATATTTCTGTCAAGACTGTAGAAAAATGGATGACGTTACGGTGATCATCATATTTTCATCAAAGACTTTGTCTCTAAAGCTGACAAAGCCTGTGTTAGATACCTGTGCTAATAATGTGTCCTCAGAGGACATTACTGTCTTTAACGCTGCAATGAGTTGCCTTAATTTGGAGCAATGGCGTGACTTTCTCATGGAGTGAAGCTCATTTGACCTGTTTCCCTGCACTCTGTATGTGGGACTCTGATACTCCAAATGGATTGCTGTTTAGGATACTCTGCGGTCTTGCCACTCCATCCCATTTTAAAAAGAAGCCCAATGCTTACTCAGTACACCGCCTAGCCGCCTTGCAGTCATAAATAATTATAGTTACCTAGTGCATAATTGCTGGTGTCTCATCCTCCTGTGTTTCCTCGTCACCCAGGGTGATTGGTCACGTGCTGTCCTGACATCATAAAGCTAGAGCAGGGAGTCATCTGACATGAGGGACAATCAGTTGCCTAGCAAGTGATGAGATACATTTATCATGGTATTGAAATGGGTTGCAGGGTAAATAGGGCACCCAGCTTAAAACCTAGATGGTTAGATGAATGAAACTGGGGCATTATTTGAGACTTGTGCATCTGTTTGAAGGTGCGGATAATCACAATGTTCTGGACTTCTCTATAGCTTAACTGATAGGGATGTACTAATATGAAGATGTTAAGATGTCGTTTATAGTTTTTATTATTCCCACAAACTATAGCGTAAACCTTCCTCCCTTAACTTATCAGATCACTTAATTGCTATTGGCGTATCATAACCTAAAAGAATTGCACTGAAAAGGGGACACCTTCACTTGGCTGGCAATCACACCTATTTATCTAGGTCCTGATGTAGCTGCTAGTTGTGTAGAGAGTGTTGGCAAATGAGGCATAGAATTAAGATATGTACCCCAGTTTTATCTTGAAAACTGGGATTTTAATTTTTTTGTAAGCTTTGGATTTTCACAATATTACTGTCTCCATAGTACTGATTATCAAGGCTTAGAAAATCCATTCATTATTGCTGTGCATTCGTTTGAAAATATTCAAGTTCTAATGGACTAACGGTGGACTTTTCCATCTGCAGAATATACTGAATGACCAGAGGTGGCAGTGCAGCAGAAGAGAATTTGTCTGCGTTCCTGATACCCAAAAAAAATAAGCAAATCCTCAGCACTCTGCCATCCTTCATCAGTTTACATGGTAAGTCAAACTCACGTTGAATACATTTGCTTGTCATTAAAAAAGTTCATAGCATCTGACGGCCCTGGGTACCTTTTAAGTGGGGTCTTTGGCATGATTATATTTCTGTCAAGACAGTAGAAAAATGGATGACGTTACGGTGATCATCATATTTTCATCAAAGACTTTGTCTCTAAAGCTGACAAAGCCTGTGTTAGATACCTGTGCTAATAATGTGTCCTCAGAGGACATTACTGTCTTTAAGGCTGGAATGAGTTGCCTTAATTTGGAGCAATGGCGATACTTTCTCATGGAGTGAAGCTCATTTGACCTGTTTCCCTGCACTCTGTATGTGGGACTTTGATACTCCAGATGGATTGCTGTTTAGGATACTCTGCGGTCTTCCCACTTCATCCCATTTTCAAAAGGAGCCCAATGCTTACTCAGTGCACCGCCTAGCCGCCTTGCAGTCATAAATAATTATAGTTACCTAGTGCATAATTGCTGATTTCTCCTCCTCCTGTGTTTCCTCGTCACCCAGGGTGATTGGTCACGTGCTGTCCTGACATCATAAAGCTAGAGCAGGGTGTCATCTGACATGAGGGACAATCAGTTGCCTAGCAAGTGATAAGATAAATTTATCATGGTATTGAAATGGGTTGCAGGGTAAATAGGGCACCCAGCTTAAAACCTAGATGGTTAGATGAATGAAACTGGGGCATTATTTGAGACTTGTGCATCTGTTTGAAGGTGCGGATAATCACAATGTTCTGGACTTCTCTATAGCTTAACTGATAGGGATGTACTAAGATGAAGATGTTAAGATGTCGTTTATAGTTTTTATTATTCCCACTAACTATAGCGTAAACCTTCCTCCCTTAACTTATCAGATCACTTAATTGCTATTGGCGTATCATAACCTAAAAGAATTGCACTGAAAAGGGGACGCCTTCACTTGGCTGGCAATCACACCTATTTATCTAGGTCCTGATGTAGCTGCTAGTTGTGTAGAGAGTGTTGGCAAATGAGGCATAGAATTAGGATACGTACCCCAGTTTTATCATGAAAACTGAGATTTTAATTTTTAGTAAGCTTTGGATTTTCACAATATTACTGTCTCCATAGTACTGATTATCAAGGCTTGGAAAATCCATTTATTATTGCTGTGCATTCGTTTGAAAATATTCAAGTTCTAATGGACTAACGGTGGACTTTTCCATCTGCAGAATATACTGAATGACCAGAGGTGGCAGTGCAGCAGAAGAGAATTTGTCTGCGTTCCTGAGACCCAAAAAATAAAGCAATTCCTCAGCACTCTGCCATCCTTCATCAGTTTACATGGTAAGTCAAACTCACGTTGAATACATTTGCTTGTCATTAAAAAAGTTCATAGCATCTGAGGGCCCTGAGTACCTTTTTAGTGGGGTCTTTGGCATGATTATATTTCTGTCAAGACTGTAGAAAAATGGATGACGTTATGGTGATCATCATATTTTCATCAAATACTTTGTCTCTAAAGCTGACAAAGCCTGTGTTAGATACCTGTGCTAATAATGTGTCCTCAGAGGACATTACTGTCTTTAAGGCTGGAATGAGTTGCCTTAATTTGGAGAAATGGCGATACTTTCTCATGGAGTGAAGCTCATTTGACCTGTTTCCCTGCACTCTGTATGTGGGACTTTGATACTCCAGATGGATTGCTGTTTAGGATACTCTGCGGTCTTCCCACTTCATCCCATTTTCAAAAGGAGCCCAATGCTTACTCAGTGCACCGCCTAGCCGCCTTGCAGTCATAAATAATTATAGTTACCTAGTGCATAATTGCTGATGTCTCCTCCTCCTGTGTTTCCTCGTCACCCAGGGTGATTGGTCACGTGCTGTCCTGACATCATAAAGCTAGAGCAGGGTGTCATCTGACATGAGGGACAATCAGTTGCCTAGCAAGTGATAAGATAAATTTATCATGGTATTGAAATGGGTTGCAGGGTAAATAGGGCACCCAGCTTAAAACCTAGATGGTTAGATGAATGAAACTGGGGCATTATTTGAGACTTGTGCATCTGTTTGAAGGTGCGGATAATCACAATGTTCTGGACTTCTCTATAGCTTAACTGATAGGGATGTACTAAGATGAAGATGTTAAGATGTCGTTTATAGTTTTTATTATTCCCACTAACTATAGCGTAAACCTTCCTCCCTTAACTTATCAGATCACTTAATTGCTATTGGCGTATCATAACCTAAAAGAATTGCACTGAAAAGGGGACGCTTCACTTGGCTGGCAATCACACCTATTTATCTAGGTCCTGATGTAGCTGCTAGTTGTGTAGAGAGTGTTGGCAAATGAGGCATAGAATTAGGATACGTACCCCAGTTTTATCATGAAAACTGAGATTTTAATTTTTAGTAAGCTTTGGATTTTCACAATATTACTGTCTCCATAGTACTGATTATCAAGGCTTAGAAAATCCATTTATTATTGCTGTGCATTCGTTTGAAAATATTCAAGTTCTAACTGACTAATGGTGGACTTTTCCATCTGCAGAATATACTGAATGACCAGAGGTGGCAGTGCAGCAGAATAGAATTTGTCTGCGTTCCTGAGACCCAAAAAATAAAGCAATTCCTCAGCACTCTGCCATCCTTCATCAGTTTACATGGTAAGTCAAACTCACGTTGAATACATTTGCTTGTCATTAAAAAAGTTCATAGCATCTGAGGGCCCTGAGTACCTTTTTAGTGGGGTCTTTGGCATGATTATATTTCTGTCAAGACTGTAGAAAAATGGATGACGTTACGGTGATCATCATATTTTCATCAAAGACTTTGTCTCTAAAGCTGACAAAGCCTGTGTTAGATACCTGTGCTAATAATGTGTCCTCAGAGGACATTACTGTCTTTAACGCTGCAATGAGTTGCCTTAATTTGGAGCAATGGCGTGACTTTCTCATGGAGTGAAGCTCATTTGACCTGTTTCCCTGCACTCTGTATGTGGGACTCTGATACTCCAAATGGATTGCTGTTTAGGATACTCTGCGGTCTTGCCACTCCATCCCATTTTAAAAAGAAGCCCAATGCTTACTCAGTACACCGCCTAGCCGCCTTGCAGTCATAAATAATTATAGTTACCTAGTGCATAATTGCTGGTGTCTCATCCTCCTGTGTTTCCTCGTCACCCAGGGTGATTGGTCACGTGCTGTCCTGACATCATAAAGCTAGAGCAGGGAGTCATCTGACATGAGGGACAATCAGTTGCCTAGCAAGTGATGAGATACATTTATCATGGTATTGAAATGGGTTGCAGGGTAAATAGGGCACCCAGCTTAAAACCTAGATGGTTAGATGAATGAAACTGGGGCATTATTTGAGACTTGTGCATCTGTTTGAAGGTGCGGATAATCACAATGTTCTGGACTTCTCTATAGCTTAACTGATAGGGATGTACTAATATGAAGATGTTAAGATGTCGTTTATAGTTTTTATTATTCCCACAAACTATAGCGTAAACCTTCCTCCCTTAACTTATCAGATCACTTAATTGCTATTGGCGTATCATAACCTAAAAGAATTGCACTGAAAAGGGGACACCTTCACTTGGCTGGCAATCACACCTATTTATCTAGGTCCTGATGTAGCTGCTAGTTGTGTAGAGAGTGTTGGCAAATGAGGCATAGAATTAAGATATGTACCCCAGTTTTATCTTGAAAACTGGGATTTTAATTTTTTACTAAGCTTTGGATTTTCACAATATTACTGTCTCCATAGTACTGATTATCAAGGCTTAGAAAATCCATTCATTATTGCTGTGCATTCGTTTGAAAATATTCAAGTTCTAATTGACTAACGGTGGACTTTTCCATCTGCAGAATATACTGAATGACCAGAGGTGGCAGTGCAGCAGAAGAGAATTTGTCTGCGTTCCTGATACCCAAAAAAAATAAGCAAATCCTCAGCACTCTGCCATCCTTCATCAGTTTACATGGTAAGTCAAACTCACGTTGAATACATTTGCTTGTCATTAAAAAAGTTCATAGCATCTGACGGCCCTGGGTACCTTTTAAGTGGGGTCTTTGGCATGATTATATTTCTGTCAAGACAGTAGAAAAATGGATGACGTTACGGTGATCATCATATTTTCATCAAAGACTTTGTCTCTAAAGCTGACAAAGCCTGTGTTAGATACCTGTGCTAATAATGTGTCCTCAGAGGACATTACTGTCTTTAAGGCTGGAATGAGTTGCCTTAATTTGGAGAAATGGCGATACTTTCTCATGGAGTGAAGCTCATTTGACCTGTTTCCCTGCACTCTGTATGTGGGACTTTGATACTCCAGATGGATTGCTGTTTAGGATACTCTGCGGTCTTCCCACTTCATCCCATTTTCAAAAGGAGCCCAATGCTTACTCAGTGCACCGCCTAGCCGCCTTGCAGTCATAAATAATTATAGTTACCTAGTGCATAATTGCTGATGTCTCCTCCTCCTGTGTTTCCTCGTCACCCAGGGTGATTGGTCACGTGCTGTCCTGACATCATAAAGCTAGAGCAGGGTGTCATCTGACATGAGGGACAATCAGTTGCCTAGCAAGTGATAAGATAAATTTATCATGGTATTGAAATGGGTTGCAGGGTAAATAGGGCACCCAGCTTAAAACCTAGATGGTTAGATGAATGAAACTGGGGCATTATTTGAGACTTGTGCATCTGTTTGAAGGTGCGGATAATCACAATGTTCTGGACTTCTCTATAGCTTAACTGATAGGGATGTACTAAGATGAAGATGTTAAGATGTCGTTTATAGTTTTTATTATTCCCACTAACTATAGCGTAAACCTTCCTCCCTTAACTTATCAGATCACTTAATTGCTATTGGCGTATCATAGCCTAAAAGAATTGCACTGAAAAGGGGACGCTTCACTTGGCTGGCAATCACACCTATTTATCTAGGTCCTGATGTAGCTGCTAGTTGTGTAGAGAGTGTTGGCAAATGAGGCATAGAATTAGGATACGTACCCCAGTTTTATCATGAAAACTGAGATTTTAATTTTTAGTAAGCTTTGGATTTTCACAATATTACTGTCTCCATAGTACTGATTATCAAGGCTTAGAAAATCCATTTATTATTGCTGTGCATTCGTTTGAAAATATTCAAGTTCTAACTGACTAATGGTGGACTTTTCCATCTGCAGAATATACTGAATGACCAGAGGTGGCAGTGCAGCAGAAGAGAATTTGTCTGCGTTCCTGAGACCCAAAAAATAAAGCAATTCCTCAGCACTCTGCCATCCTTCATCAGTTTACATGGTAAGTCAAACTCACGTTGAATACATTTGCTTGTCATTAAAAAAGTTCATAGCATCTGAGGGCCCTGAGTACCTTTTTAGTGGGGTCTTTGGCATGATTATATTTCTGTCAAGACTGTAGAAAAATGGATGACGTTACGGTGATCATCATATTTTCATCAAAGACTTTGTCTCTAAAGCTGACAAAGCCTGTGTTAGATACCTGTGCTAATAATGTGTCCTCAGAGGACATTACTGTCTTTAACGCTGCAATGAGTTGCCTTAATTTGGAGCAATGGCGTGACTTTCTCATGGAGTGAAGCTCATTTGACCTGTTTCCCTGCACTCTGTATGTGGGACTCTGATACTCCAAATGGATTGCTGTTTAGGATACTCTGCGGTCTTGCCACTCCATCCCATTTTAAAAAGAAGCCCAATGCTTACTCAGTACACCGCCTAGCCGCCTTGCAGTCATAAATAATTATAGTTACCTAGTGCATAATTGCTGGTGTCTCATCCTCCTGTGTTTCCTCGTCACCCAGGGTGATTGGTCACGTGCTGTCCTGACATCATAAAGCTAGAGCAGGGAGTCATCTGACATGAGGGACAATCAGTTGCCTAGCAAGTGATGAGATACATTTATCATGGTATTGAAATGGGTTGCAGGGTAAATAGGGCACCCAGCTTAAAACCTAGATGGTTAGATGAATGAAACTGGGGCATTATTTGAGACTTGTGCATCTGTTTGAAGGTGCGGATAATCACAATGTTCTGGACTTCTCTATAGCTTAACTGATAGGGATGTACTAATATGAAGATGTTAAGATGTCGTTTATAGTTTTTATTATTCCCACAAACTATAGCGTAAACCTTCCTCCCTTAACTTATCAGATCACTTAATTGCTATTGGCGTATCATAACCTAAAAGAATTGCACTGAAAAGGGGACACCTTCACTTGGCTGGCAATCACACCTATTTATCTAGGTCCTGATGTAGCTGCTAGTTGTGTAGAGAGTGTTGGCAAATGAGGCATAGAATTAAGATATGTACCCCAGTTTTATCTTGAAAACTGGGATTTTAATTTTTTAGTAAGCTTTGGATTTTCACAATATTACTGTCTCCATAGTACTGATTATCAAGGCTTAGAAAATCCATTCATTATTGCTGTGCATTCGTTTGAAAATATTCAAGTTCTAATTGACTAACGGTGGACTTTTCCATCTGCAGAATATACTGAATGACCAGAGGTGGCAGTGCAGCAGAAGAGAATTTGTCTGCGTTCCTGATACCCAAAAAAAATAAGCAAATCCTCAGCACTCTGCCATCCTTCATCAGTTTACATGGTAAGTCAAACTCACGTTGAATACATTTGCTTGTCATTAAAAAAGTTCATAGCATCTGACGGCCCTGGGTACCTTTTAAGTGGGGTCTTTGGCATGATTATATTTCTGTCAAGACAGTAGAAAAATGGATGACGTTACGGTGATCATCATATTTTCATCAAAGACTTTGTCTCTAAAGCTGACAAAGCCTGTGTTAGATACCTGTGCTAATAATGTGTCCTCAGAGGACATTACTGTCTTTAAGGCTGGAATGAGTTGCCTTAATTTGGAGCAATGGCGATACTTTCTCATGGAGTGAAGCTCATTTGACCTGTTTCCCTGCACTCTGTTTGTGGGACTTTGATACTCCAGATGGATTGCTGTTTAGGATACTCTGCGGTCTTCCCACTTCATCCCATTTTCAAAAGGAGCCCAATGCTTACTCAGTGCACCGCCTAGCCGCCTTGCAGTCATAAATAATTATAGTTACCTAGTGCATAATTGCTGATGTGTCCTCCTCCTGTGTTTCCTTGTCACCCAGGGTGATTGGTCACGTGCTGTCCTGACATCATAAAGCTAGAGCAGGGTGTCATCTGACATGAGGGACAATCAGTTGCCTAGCAAGTGATAAGATAAATTTATCATGGTATTGAAATGGGTTGCAGGGTAAATAGGGCACCCAGCTTAAAACCTAGATGGTTAGATGAATGAAACTGGGGCATTATTTGAGACTTGTGCATCTGTTTGAAGGTGCGGATAATCACAATGTTCTGGACTTCTCTATAGCTTAACTGATAGGGATGTACTAAGATGAAGATGTTAAGATGTCGTTTATAGTTTTTATTATTCCCACTAACTATAGCGTAAACCTTCCTCCCTTAACTTATCAGATCACTTAATTGCTATTGGCGTATCATAACCTAAAAGAATTGCACTGAAAAGGGGACGCCTTCACTTGGCTGGCAATCACACCTATTTATCTAGGTCCTGATGTAGCTGCTAGTTGTGTAGAGAGTGTTGGCAAATGAGGCATAGAATTAAGATATGTACCCCAGTTTTATCTTGAAAACTGAGATTTTAATTTTTAGTAATCTTTGGATTTTCACAATATTACTGTCTCCATAGTACTGATTATCAAGGCTTAGAAAATCCATTTATTATTGCTGTGCATTCGTTTGAAAATATTCAAGTTCTAATTGACTAACGGTGGACTTTTCCATCTGCAGAATATACTGAATGACCAGAGGTGGCACTGCAGCAGAAGAGAATTTGTCTGCCTTCCTGATACCCAAAAAAAAAAAGCAATTCCTCAGCACTCTGCCATCCTTCATCAGTTTACATGGTAAGTCAAACTCACGTTGAATGCATTTGCTTATCATTAAAAAAGTTCATAGCATCTGAGGGCCCTGAGTACCTTTTTAGTGGGGTCTTTGGCATGATTATATTTCTGTCAAGACTGTAGAAAAATGGATGACGTTACGGTGATCATCATATTTTCATCAAAGACTTTGTCTCTAAAGCTGACAAAGCCTGTGTTAGATACCTGTGCTAATAATGTGTCCTCAGAGGACATTACTGTCTTTAACGCTGCAGTGAGTTGCCTTAATTTGGAGCAATGGCGTGACTTTCTCATGGAGTGAAGCTCATTTGACCTGTTTCCCTGCACTCTGTATGTGGGACTCTGATACTCCAAATGGATTGCTGTTTAGGATACTCTGCGGTCTTGCCACTCCATCCCATTTTCAAAAGAAGCCCAATGCTTACTCAGTACACCGCCTAGCCGCCTTGCAGTCATAAATAATTATAGTTACCTAGTGCATAATTGCTGGTGTCTCATCCTCCTGTGTTTCCTCGTCACCCAGGGTGATTGGTCACGTGCTGTCCTGACATCATAAAGCTAGAGCAGGGAGTCATCTGACATGAGGGACAATCAGTTGCCTAGCAAGTGATGAGATACATTTATCATGGTATTGAAATGGGTTGCAGGGTAAATAGGGCACCCAGCTTAAAACCTAGATGGTTAGATGAATGAAACTGGGGCATTATTTGAGACTTGTGCATCTGTTTGAAGGTGCGGATAATCACAATGTTCTGGACTTCTCTATAGCTTAACTGATAGGGATGTACTAATATGAAGATGTTAAGATGTCGTTTATAGTTTTTATTATTCCCACAAACTATAGCGTAAACCTTCCTCCCTTAACTTATCAGATCACTTAATTGCTATTGGCGTATCATAACCTAAAAGAATTGCACTGAAAAGGGGACACCTTCACTTGGCTGGCAATCACACCTATTTATCTAGGTCCTGATGTAGCTGCTAGTTGTGTAGAGAGTGTTGGCAAATGAGGCATAGAATTAAGATATGTACCCCAGTTTTATCTTGAAAACTGGGATTTTAATTTTTTAGTAAGCTTTGGATTTTCACAATATTACTGTCTCCATAGTACTGATTATCAAGGCTTAGAAAATCCATTCATTATTGCTGTGCATTCGTTTGAAAATATTCAAGTTCTAATTGACTAACGGTGGACTTTTCCATCTGCAGAATATACTGAATGACCAGAGGTGGCAGTGCAGCAGAAGAGAATTTGTCTGCGTTCCTGATACCCAAAAAAAATAAGCAAATCCTCAGCACTCTGCCATCCTTCATCAGTTTACATGGTAAGTCAAACTCACGTTGAATACATTTGCTTGTCATTAAAAAAGTTCATAGCATCTGACGGCCCTGGGTACCTTTTAAGTGGGGTCTTTGGCATGATTATATTTCTGTCAAGACAGTAGAAAAATGGATGACGTTACGGTGATCATCATATTTTCATCAAAGACTTTGTCTCTAAAGCTGACAAAGCCTGTGTTAGATACCTGTGCTAATAATGTGTCCTCAGAGGACATTACTGTCTTTAAGGCTGGAATGAGTTGCCTTAATTTGGAGAAATGGCGATACTTTCTCATGGAGTGAAGCTCATTTGACCTGTTTCCCTGCACTCTGTATGTGGGACTTTGATACTCCAGATGGATTGCTGTTTAGGATACTCTGCGGTCTTCCCACTTCATCCCATTTTCAAAAGGAGCCCAATGCTTACTCAGTGCACCGCCTAGCCGCCTTGCAGTCATAAATAATTATAGTTACCTAGTGCATAATTGCTGATGTCTCCTCCTCCTGTGTTTCCTCGTCACCCAGGGTGATTGGTCACGTGCTGTCCTGACATCATAAAGCTAGAGCAGGGTGTCATCTGACATGAGGGACAATCAGTTGCCTAGCAAGTGATAAGATAAATTTATCATGGTATTGAAATGGGTTGCAGGGTAAATAGGGCACCCAGCTTAAAACCTAGATGGTTAGATGAATGAAACTGGGGCATTATTTGAGACTTGTGCATCTGTTTGAAGGTGCGGATAATCACAATGTTCTGGACTTCTCTATAGCTTAACTGATAGGGATGTACTAAGATGAAGATGTTAAGATGTCGTTTATAGTTTTTATTATTCCCACTAACTATAGCGTAAACCTTCCTCCCTTAACTTATCAGATCACTTAATTGCTATTGGCGTATCATAACCTAAAAGAATTGCACTGAAAAGGGGACGCTTCACTTGGCTGGCAATCACACCTATTTATCTAGGTCCTGATGTAGCTGCTAGTTGTGTAGAGAGTGTTGGCAAATGAGGCATAGAATTAGGATACGTACCCCAGTTTTATCATGAAAACTGAGATTTTAATTTTTAGTAAGCTTTGGATTTTCACAATATTACTGTCTCCATAGTACTGATTATCAAGGCTTAGAAAATCCATTTATTATTGCTGTGCATTCGTTTGAAAATATTCAAGTTCTAACTGACTAATGGTGGACTTTTCCATCTGCAGAATATACTGAATGACCAGAGGTGGCAGTGCAGCAGAAGAGAATTTGTCTGCGTTCCTGAGACCCAAAAAATAAAGCAATTCCTCAGCACTCTGCCATCCTTCATCAGTTTACATGGTAAGTCAAACTCACGTTGAATACATTTGCTTGTCATTAAAAAAGTTCATAGCATCTGAGGGCCCTGAGTACCTTTTTAGTGGGGTCTTTGGCATGATTATATTTCTGTCAAGACTGTAGAAAAATGGATGACGTTACGGTGATCATCATATTTTCATCAAAGACTTTGTCTCTAAAGCTGACAAAGCCTGTGTTAGATACCTGTGCTAATAATGTGTCCTCAGAGGACATTACTGTCTTTAACGCTGCAATGAGTTGCCTTAATTTGGAGCAATGGCGTGACTTTCTCATGGAGTGAAGCTCATTTGACCTGTTTCCCTGCACTCTGTATGTGGGACTCTGATACTCCAAATGGATTGCTGTTTAGGATACTCTGCGGTCTTGCCACTCCATCCCATTTTAAAAAGAAGCCCAATGCTTACTCAGTACACCGCCTAGCCGCCTTGCAGTCATAAATAATTATAGTTACCTAGTGCATAATTGCTGGTGTCTCATCCTCCTGTGTTTCCTCGTCACCCAGGGTGATTGGTCACGTGCTGTCCTGACATCATAAAGCTAGAGCAGGGAGTCATCTGACATGAGGGACAATCAGTTGCCTAGCAAGTGATGAGATACATTTATCATGGTATTGAAATGGGTTGCAGGGTAAATAGGGCACCCAGCTTAAAACCTAGATGGTTAGATGAATGAAACTGGGGCATTATTTGAGACTTGTGCATCTGTTTGAAGGTGCGGATAATCACAATGTTCTGGACTTCTCTATAGCTTAACTGATAGGGATGTACTAATATGAAGATGTTAAGATGTCGTTTATAGTTTTTATTATTCCCACAAACTATAGCGTAAACCTTCCTCCCTTAACTTATCAGATCACTTAATTGCTATTGGCGTATCATAACCTAAAAGAATTGCACTGAAAAGGGGACACCTTCACTTGGCTGGCAATCACACCTATTTATCTAGGTCCTGATGTAGCTGCTAGTTGTGTAGAGAGTGTTGGCAAATGAGGCATAGAATTAAGATATGTACCCCAGTTTTATCTTGAAAACTGGGATTTTAATTTTTTTGTAAGCTTTGGATTTTCACAATATTACTGTCTCCATAGTACTGATTATCAAGGCTTAGAAAATCCATTCATTATTGCTGTGCATTCGTTTGAAAATATTCAAGTTCTAATGGACTAACGGTGGACTTTTCCATCTGCAGAATATACTGAATGACCAGAGGTGGCAGTGCAGCAGAAGAGAATTTGTCTGCGTTCCTGATACCCAAAAAAAATAAGCAAATCCTCAGCACTCTGCCATCCTTCATCAGTTTACATGGTAAGTCAAACTCACGTTGAATACATTTGCTTGTCATTAAAAAAGTTCATAGCATCTGACGGCCCTGGGTACCTTTTAAGTGGGGTCTTTGGCATGATTATATTTCTGTCAAGACAGTAGAAAAATGGATGACGTTACGGTGATCATCATATTTTCATCAAAGACTTTGTCTCTAAAGCTGACAAAGCCTGTGTTAGATACCTGTGCTAATAATGTGTCCTCAGAGGACATTACTGTCTTTAAGGCTGGAATGAGTTGCCTTAATTTGGAGCAATGGCGATACTTTCTCATGGAGTGAAGCTCATTTGACCTGTTTCCCTGCACTCTGTATGTGGGACTTTGATACTCCAGATGGATTGCTGTTTAGGATACTCTGCGGTCTTCCCACTTCATCCCATTTTCAAAAGGAGCCCAATGCTTACTCAGTGCACCGCCTAGCCGCCTTGCAGTCATAAATAATTATAGTTACCTAGTGCATAATTGCTGATTTCTCCTCCTCCTGTGTTTCCTCGTCACCCAGGGTGATTGGTCACGTGCTGTCCTGACATCATAAAGCTAGAGCAGGGTGTCATCTGACATGAGGGACAATCAGTTGCCTAGCAAGTGATAAGATAAATTTATCATGGTATTGAAATGGGTTGCAGGGTAAATAGGGCACCCAGCTTAAAACCTAGATGGTTAGATGAATGAAACTGGGGCATTATTTGAGACTTGTGCATCTGTTTGAAGGTGCGGATAATCACAATGTTCTGGACTTCTCTATAGCTTAACTGATAGGGATGTACTAAGATGAAGATGTTAAGATGTCGTTTATAGTTTTTATTATTCCCACTAACTATAGCGTAAACCTTCCTCCCTTAACTTATCAGATCACTTAATTGCTATTGGCGTATCATAACCTAAAAGAATTGCACTGAAAAGGGGACGCCTTCACTTGGCTGGCAATCACACCTATTTATCTAGGTCCTGATGTAGCTGCTAGTTGTGTAGAGAGTGTTGGCAAATGAGGCATAGAATTAGGATACGTACCCCAGTTTTATCATGAAAACTGAGATTTTAATTTTTAGTAAGCTTTGGATTTTCACAATATTACTGTCTCCATAGTACTGATTATCAAGGCTTGGAAAATCCATTTATTATTGCTGTGCATTCGTTTGAAAATATTCAAGTTCTAATGGACTAACGGTGGACTTTTCCATCTGCAGAATATACTGAATGACCAGAGGTGGCAGTGCAGCAGAAGAGAATTTGTCTGCGTTCCTGAGACCCAAAAAATAAAGCAATTCCTCAGCACTCTGCCATCCTTCATCAGTTTACATGGTAAGTCAAACTCACGTTGAATACATTTGCTTGTCATTAAAAAAGTTCATAGCATCTGAGGGCCCTGAGTACCTTTTTAGTGGGGTCTTTGGCATGATTATATTTCTGTCAAGACTGTAGAAAAATGGATGACGTTATGGTGATCATCATATTTTCATCAAATACTTTGTCTCTAAAGCTGACAAAGCCTGTGTTAGATACCTGTGCTAATAATGTGTCCTCAGAGGACATTACTGTCTTTAAGGCTGGAATGAGTTGCCTTAATTTGGAGAAATGGCGATACTTTCTCATGGAGTGAAGCTCATTTGACCTGTTTCCCTGCACTCTGTATGTGGGACTTTGATACTCCAGATGGATTGCTGTTTAGGATACTCTGCGGTCTTCCCACTTCATCCCATTTTCAAAAGGAGCCCAATGCTTACTCAGTGCACCGCCTAGCCGCCTTGCAGTCATAAATAATTATAGTTACCTAGTGCATAATTGCTGATGTCTCCTCCTCCTGTGTTTCCTCGTCACCCAGGGTGATTGGTCACGTGCTGTCCTGACATCATAAAGCTAGAGCAGGGTGTCATCTGACATGAGGGACAATCAGTTGCCTAGCAAGTGATAAGATAAATTTATCATGGTATTGAAATGGGTTGCAGGGTAAATAGGGCACCCAGCTTAAAACCTAGATGGTTAGATGAATGAAACTGGGGCATTATTTGAGACTTGTGCATCTGTTTGAAGGTGCGGATAATCACAATGTTCTGGACTTCTCTATAGCTTAACTGATAGGGATGTACTAAGATGAAGATGTTAAGATGTCGTTTATAGTTTTTATTATTCCCACTAACTATAGCGTAAACCTTCCTCCCTTAACTTATCAGATCACTTAATTGCTATTGGCGTATCATAACCTAAAAGAATTGCACTGAAAAGGGGACGCTTCACTTGGCTGGCAATCACACCTATTTATCTAGGTCCTGATGTAGCTGCTAGTTGTGTAGAGAGTGTTGGCAAATGAGGCATAGAATTAGGATACGTACCCCAGTTTTATCATGAAAACTGAGATTTTAATTTTTAGTAAGCTTTGGATTTTCACAATATTACTGTCTCCATAGTACTGATTATCAAGGCTTAGAAAATCCATTTATTATTGCTGTGCATTCGTTTGAAAATATTCAAGTTCTAACTGACTAATGGTGGACTTTTCCATCTGCAGAATATACTGAATGACCAGAGGTGGCAGTGCAGCAGAAGAGAATTTGTCTGCGTTCCTGAGACCCAAAAAATAAAGCAATTCCTCAGCACTCTGCCATCCTTCATCAGTTTACATGGTAAGTCAAACTCACGTTGAATACATTTGCTTGTCATTAAAAAAGTTCATAGCATCTGAGGGCCCTGAGTACCTTTTTAGTGGGGTCTTTGGCATGATTATATTTCTGTCAAGACTGTAGAAAAATGGATGACGTTACGGTGATCATCATATTTTCATCAAAGACTTTGTCTCTAAAGCTGACAAAGCCTGTGTTAGATACCTGTGCTAATAATGTGTCCTCAGAGGACATTACTGTCTTTAACGCTGCAATGAGTTGCCTTAATTTGGAGCAATGGCGTGACTTTCTCATGGAGTGAAGCTCATTTGACCTGTTTCCCTGCACTCTGTATGTGGGACTCTGATACTCCAAATGGATTGCTGTTTAGGATACTCTGCGGTCTTGCCACTCCATCCCATTTTAAAAAGAAGCCCAATGCTTACTCAGTACACCGCCTAGCCGCCTTGCAGTCATAAATAATTATAGTTACCTAGTGCATAATTGCTGGTGTCTCATCCTCCTGTGTTTCCTCGTCACCCAGGGTGATTGGTCACGTGCTGTCCTGACATCATAAAGCTAGAGCAGGGAGTCATCTGACATGAGGGACAATCAGTTGCCTAGCAAGTGATGAGATACATTTATCATGGTATTGAAATGGGTTGCAGGGTAAATAGGGCACCCAGCTTAAAACCTAGATGGTTAGATGAATGAAACTGGGGCATTATTTGAGACTTGTGCATCTGTTTGAAGGTGCGGATAATCACAATGTTCTGGACTTCTCTATAGCTTAACTGATAGGGATGTACTAATATGAAGATGTTAAGATGTCGTTTATAGTTTTTATTATTCCCACAAACTATAGCGTAAACCTTCCTCCCTTAACTTATCAGATCACTTAATTGCTATTGGCGTATCATAACCTAAAAGAATTGCACTGAAAAGGGGACACCTTCACTTGGCTGGCAATCACACCTATTTATCTAGGTCCTGATGTAGCTGCTAGTTGTGTAGAGAGTGTTGGCAAATGAGGCATAGAATTAAGATATGTACCCCAGTTTTATCTTGAAAACTGGGATTTTAATTTTTTACTAAGCTTTGGATTTTCACAATATTACTGTCTCCATAGTACTGATTATCAAGGCTTAGAAAATCCATTCATTATTGCTGTGCATTCGTTTGAAAATATTCAAGTTCTAATTGACTAACGGTGGACTTTTCCATCTGCAGAATATACTGAATGACCAGAGGTGGCAGTGCAGCAGAAGAGAATTTGTCTGCGTTCCTGATACCCAAAAAAAATAAGCAAATCCTCAGCACTCTGCCATCCTTCATCAGTTTACATGGTAAGTCAAACTCACGTTGAATACATTTGCTTGTCATTAAAAAAGTTCATAGCATCTGACGGCCCTGGGTACCTTTTAAGTGGGGTCTTTGGCATGATTATATTTCTGTCAAGACAGTAGAAAAATGGATGACGTTACGGTGATCATCATATTTTCATCAAAGACTTTGTCTCTAAAGCTGACAAAGCCTGTGTTAGATACCTGTGCTAATAATGTGTCCTCAGAGGACATTACTGTCTTTAAGGCTGGAATGAGTTGCCTTAATTTGGAGAAATGGCGATACTTTCTCATGGAGTGAAGCTCATTTGACCTGTTTCCCTGCACTCTGTATGTGGGACTTTGATACTCCAGATGGATTGCTGTTTAGGATACTCTGCGGTCTTCCCACTTCATCCCATTTTCAAAAGGAGCCCAATGCTTACTCAGTGCACCGCCTAGCCGCCTTGCAGTCATAAATAATTATAGTTACCTAGTGCATAATTGCTGATGTCTCCTCCTCCTGTGTTTCCTCGTCACCCAGGGTGATTGGTCACGTGCTGTCCTGACATCATAAAGCTAGAGCAGGGTGTCATCTGACATGAGGGACAATCAGTTGCCTAGCAAGTGATAAGATAAATTTATCATGGTATTGAAATGGGTTGCAGGGTAAATAGGGCACCCAGCTTAAAACCTAGATGGTTAGATGAATGAAACTGGGGCATTATTTGAGACTTGTGCATCTGTTTGAAGGTGCGGATAATCACAATGTTCTGGACTTCTCTATAGCTTAACTGATAGGGATGTACTAAGATGAAGATGTTAAGATGTCGTTTATAGTTTTTATTATTCCCACTAACTATAGCGTAAACCTTCCTCCCTTAACTTATCAGATCACTTAATTGCTATTGGCGTATCATAACCTAAAAGAATTGCACTGAAAAGGGGACGCTTCACTTGGCTGGCAATCACACCTATTTATCTAGGTCCTGATGTAGCTGCTAGTTGTGTAGAGAGTGTTGGCAAATGAGGCATAGAATTAGGATACGTACCCCAGTTTTATCATGAAAACTGAGATTTTAATTTTTTGTAAGCTTTGGATTTTCACAATATTACTGTCTCCATAGTACTGATTATCAAGGCTTAGAAAATCCATTTATTATTGCTGTGCATTCGTTTGAAAATATTCAAGTTCTAACTGACTAATGGTGGACTTTTCCATCTGCAGAATATACTGAATGACCAGAGGTGGCAGTGCAGCAGAAGAGAATTTGTCTGCGTTCCTGAGACCCAAAAAATAAAGCAATTCCTCAGCACTCTGCCATCCTTCATCAGTTTACATGGTAAGTCAAACTCACGTTGAATACATTTGCTTGTCATTAAAAAAGTTCATAGCATCTGAGGGCCCTGAGTACCTTTTTAGTGGGGTCTTTGGCATGATTATATTTCTGTCAAGACTGTAGAAAAATGGATGACGTTACGGTGATCATCATATTTTCATCAAAGACTTTGTCTCTAAAGCTGACAAAGCCTGTGTTAGATACCTGTGCTAATAATGTGTCCTCAGAGGACATTACTGTCTTTAACGCTGCAATGAGTTGCCTTAATTTGGAGCAATGGCGTGACTTTCTCATGGAGTGAAGCTCATTTGACCTGTTTCCCTGCACTCTGTATGTGGGACTCTGATACTCCAAATGGATTGCTGTTTAGGATACTCTGCGGTCTTGCCACTCCATCCCATTTTAAAAAGAAGCCCAATGCTTACTCAGTACACCGCCTAGCCGCCTTGCAGTCATAAATAATTATAGTTACCTAGTGCATAATTGCTGGTGTCTCATCCTCCTGTGTTTCCTCGTCACCCAGGGTGATTGGTCACGTGCTGTCCTGACATCATAAAGCTAGAGCAGGGAGTCATCTGACATGAGGGACAATCAGTTGCCTAGCAAGTGATGAGATACATTTATCATGGTATTGAAATGGGTTGCAGGGTAAATAGGGCACCCAGCTTAAAACCTAGATGGTTAGATGAATGAAACTGGGGCATTATTTGAGACTTGTGCATCTGTTTGAAGGTGCGGATAATCACAATGTTCTGGACTTCTCTATAGCTTAACTGATAGGGATGTACTAATATGAAGATGTTAAGATGTCGTTTATAGTTTTTATTATTCCCACAAACTATAGCGTAAACCTTCCTCCCTTAACTTATCAGATCACTTAATTGCTATTGGCGTATCATAACCTAAAAGAATTGCACTGAAAAGGGGACACCTTCACTTGGCTGGCAATCACACCTATTTATCTAGGTCCTGATGTAGCTGCTAGTTGTGTAGAGAGTGTTGGCAAATGAGGCATAGAATTAAGATATGTACCCCAGTTTTATCTTGAAAACTGGGATTTTAATTTTTTTGTAAGCTTTGGATTTTCACAATATTACTGTCTCCATAGTACTGATTATCAAGGCTTAGAAAATCCATTCATTATTGCTGTGCATTCGTTTGAAAATATTCAAGTTCTAATTGACTAACGGTGGACTTTTCCATCTGCAGAATATACTGAATGACCAGAGGTGGCAGTGCAGCAGAAGAGAATTTGTCTGCGTTCCTGATACCCAAAAAAAATAAGCAAATCCTCAGCACTCTGCCATCCTTCATCAGTTTACATGGTAAGTCAAACTCACGTTGAATACATTTGCTTGTCATTAAAAAAGTTCATAGCATCTGACGGCCCTGGGTACCTTTTAAGTGGGGTCTTTGGCATGATTATATTTCTGTCAAGACAGTAGAAAAATGGATGACGTTACGGTGATCATCATATTTTCATCAAAGACTTTGTCTCTAAAGCTGACAAAGCCTGTGTTAGATACCTGTGCTAATAATGTGTCCTCAGAGGACATTACTGTCTTTAAGGCTGGAATGAGTTGCCTTAATTTGGAGCAATGGCGATACTTTCTCATGGAGTGAAGCTCATTTGACCTGTTTCCCTGCACTCTGTATGTGGGACTTTGATACTCCAGATGGATTGCTGTTTAGGATACTCTGCGGTCTTCCCACTTCATCCCATTTTCAAAAGGAGCCCAATGCTTACTCAGTGCACCGCCTAGCCGCCTTGCAGTCATAAATAATTATAGTTACCTAGTGCATAATTGCTGATGTCTCCTCCTCCTGTGTTTCCTCGTCACCCAGGGTGATTGGTCACGTGCTGTCCTGACATCATAAAGCTAGAGCAGGGTGTCATCTGACATGAGGGACAATCAGTTGCCTAGCAAGTGATAAGATAAATTTATCATGGTATTGAAATGGGTTGCAGGGTAAATAGGGCACCCAGCTTAAAACCTAGATGGTTAGATGAATGAAACTGGGGCATTATTTGAGACTTGTGCATCTGTTTGAAGGTGCGGATAATCACAATGTTCTGGACTTCTCTATAGCTTAACTGATAGGGATGTACTAAGATGAAGATGTTAAGATGTCGTTTATAGTTTTTATTATTCCCACTAACTATAGCGTAAACCTTCCTCCCTTAACTTATCAGATCACTTAATTGCTATTGGCGTATCATAACCTAAAAGAATTGCACTGAAAAGGGGACGCCTTCACTTGGCTGGCAATCACACCTATTTATCTAGGTCCTGATGTAGCTGCTAGTTGTGTAGAGAGTGTTGGCAAATGAGGCATAGAATTAGGATACGTACCCCAGTTTTATCATGAAAACTGAGATTTTAATTTTTAGTAAGCTTTGGATTTTCACAATATTACTGTCTCCATAGTACTGATTATCAAGGCTTGGAAAATCCATTTATTATTGCTGTGCATTCGTTTGAAAATATTCAAGTTCTAATGGACTAACGGTGGACTTTTCCATCTGCAGAATATACTGAATGACCAGAGGTGGCAGTGCAGCAGAAGAGAATTTGTCTGCGTTCCTGAGACCCAAAAAATAAAGCAATTCCTCAGCACTCTGCCATCCTTCATCAGTTTACATGGTAAGTCAAACTCACGTTGAATACATTTGCTTGTCATTAAAAAAGTTCATAGCATCTGAGGGCCCTGAGTACCTTTTTAGTGGGGTCTTTGGCATGATTATATTTCTGTCAAGACTGTAGAAAAATGGATGACGTTATGGTGATCATCATATTTTCATCAAATACTTTGTCTCTAAAGCTGACAAAGCCTGTGTTAGATACCTGTGCTAATAATGTGTCCTCAGAGGACATTACTGTCTTTAAGGCTGGAATGAGTTGCCTTAATTTGGAGAAATGGCGATACTTTCTCATGGAGTGAAGCTCATTTGACCTGTTTCCCTGCACTCTGTATGTGGGACTTTGATACTCCAGATGGATTGCTGTTTAGGATACTCTGCGGTCTTCCCACTTCATCCCATTTTCAAAAGGAGCCCAATGCTTACTCAGTGCACCGCCTAGCCGCCTTGCAGTCATAAATAATTATAGTTACCTAGTGCATAATTGCTGATGTCTCCTCCTCCTGTGTTTCCTCGTCACCCAGGGTGATTGGTCACGTGCTGTCCTGACATCATAAAGCTAGAGCAGGGTGTCATCTGACATGAGGGACAATCAGTTGCCTAGCAAGTGATAAGATAAATTTATCATGGTATTGAAATGGGTTGCAGGGTAAATAGGGCACCCAGCTTAAAACCTAGATGGTTAGATGAATGAAACTGGGGCATTATTTGAGACTTGTGCATCTGTTTGAAGGTGCGGATAATCACAATGTTCTGGACTTCTCTATAGCTTAACTGATAGGGATGTACTAAGATGAAGATGTTAAGATGTCGTTTATAGTTTTTATTATTCCCACTAACTATAGCGTAAACCTTCCTCCCTTAACTTATCAGATCACTTAATTGCTATTGGCGTATCATAACCTAAAAGAATTGCACTGAAAAGGGGACGCTTCACTTGGCTGGCAATCACACCTATTTATCTAGGTCCTGATGTAGCTGCTAGTTGTGTAGAGAGTGTTGGCAAATGAGGCATAGAATTAGGATACGTACCCCAGTTTTATCATGAAAACTGAGATTTTAATTTTTAGTAAGCTTTGGATTTTCACAATATTACTGTCTCCATAGTACTGATTATCAAGGCTTAGAAAATCCATTTATTATTGCTGTGCATTCGTTTGAAAATATTCAAGTTCTAACTGACTAATGGTGGACTTTTCCATCTGCAGAATATACTGAATGACCAGAGGTGGCAGTGCAGCAGAAGAGAATTTGTCTGCGTTCCTGAGACCCAAAAAATAAAGCAATTCCTCAGCACTCTGCCATCCTTCATCAGTTTACATGGTAAGTCAAACTCACGTTGAATACATTTGCTTGTCATTAAAAAAGTTCATAGCATCTGAGGGCCCTGAGTACCTTTTTAGTGGGGTCTTTGGCATGATTATATTTCTGTCAAGACTGTAGAAAAATGGATGACGTTACGGTGATCATCATATTTTCATCAAAGACTTTGTCTCTAAAGCTGACAAAGCCTGTGTTAGATACCTGTGCTAATAATGTGTCCTCAGAGGACATTACTGTCTTTAACGCTGCAATGAGTTGCCTTAATTTGGAGCAATGGCGTGACTTTCTCATGGAGTGAAGCTCATTTGACCTGTTTCCCTGCACTCTGTATGTGGGACTCTGATACTCCAAATGGATTGCTGTTTAGGATACTCTGCGGTCTTGCCACTCCATCCCATTTTAAAAAGAAGCCCAATGCTTACTCAGTACACCGCCTAGCCGCCTTGCAGTCATAAATAATTATAGTTACCTAGTGCATAATTGCTGGTGTCTCATCCTCCTGTGTTTCCTCGTCACCCAGGGTGATTGGTCACGTGCTGTCCTGACATCATAAAGCTAGAGCAGGGAGTCATCTGACATGAGGGACAATCAGTTGCCTAGCAAGTGATGAGATACATTTATCATGGTATTGAAATGGGTTGCAGGGTAAATAGGGCACCCAGCTTAAAACCTAGATGGTTAGATGAATGAAACTGGGGCATTATTTGAGACTTGTGCATCTGTTTGAAGGTGCGGATAATCACAATGTTCTGGACTTCTCTATAGCTTAACTGATAGGGATGTACTAATATGAAGATGTTAAGATGTCGTTTATAGTTTTTATTATTCCCACAAACTATAGCGTAAACCTTCCTCCCTTAACTTATCAGATCACTTAATTGCTATTGGCGTATCATAACCTAAAAGAATTGCACTGAAAAGGGGACACCTTCACTTGGCTGGCAATCACACCTATTTATCTAGGTCCTGATGTAGCTGCTAGTTGTGTAGAGAGTGTTGGCAAATGAGGCATAGAATTAAGATATGTACCCCAGTTTTATCTTGAAAACTGGGATTTTAATTTTTTACTAAGCTTTGGATTTTCACAATATTACTGTCTCCATAGTACTGATTTATCAAGGCTTAGAAAATCCATTCATTATTGCTGTGCATTCGTTTGAAAATATTCAAGTTCTAATTGACTAACGGTGGACTTTTCCATCTGCAGAATATACTGAATGACCAGAGGTGGCAGTGCAGCAGAAGAGAATTTGTCTGCGTTCCTGATACCCAAAAAAAATAAGCAAATCCTCAGCACTCTGCCATCCTTCATCAGTTTACATGGTAAGTCAAACTCACGTTGAATACATTTGCTTGTCATTAAAAAAGTTCATAGCATCTGACGGCCCTGGGTACCTTTTAAGTGGGGTCTTTGGCATGATTATATTTCTGTCAAGACAGTAGAAAAATGGATGACGTTACGGTGATCATCATATTTTCATCAAAGACTTTGTCTCTAAAGCTGACAAAGCCTGTGTTAGATACCTGTGCTAATAATGTGTCCTCAGAGGACATTACTGTCTTTAAGGCTGGAATGAGTTGCCTTAATTTGGAGCAATGGCGATACTTTCTCATGGAGTGAAGCTCATTTGACCTGTTTCCCTGCACTCTGTATGTGGGACTTTGATACTCCAGATGGATTGCTGTTTAGGATACTCTGCGGTCTTCCCACTTCATCCCATTTTCAAAAGGAGCCCAATGCTTACTCAGTGCACCGCCTAGCCGCCTTGCAGTCATAAATAATTATAGTTACCTAGTGCATAATTGCTGATGTCGCCTCCTCCTGTGTTTCCTCGTCACCCAGGGTGATTGGTCACGTGCTGTCCTGACATCATAAAGCTAGAGCAGGGTGTCATCTGACATGAGGGACAATCAGTTGCCTAGCAAGTGATAAGATAAATTTATCATGGTATTGAAATGGGTTGCAGGGTAAATAGGGCACCCAGCTTAAAACCTAGATGGTTAGATGAATGAAACTGGGGCATTATTTGAGACTTGTGCATCTGTTTGAAGGTGCGGATAATCACAATGTTCTGGACTTCTCTATAGCTTAACTGATAGGGATGTACTAAGATGAAGATGTTAAGATGTCGTTTATAGTTTTTATTATTCCCACTAACTATAGCGTAAACCTTCCTCCCTTAACTTATCAGATCACTTAATTGCTATTGGCGTATCATAACCTAAAAGAATTGCACTGAAAAGGGGACGCCTTCACTTGGCTGGCAATCACACCTATTTATCTAGGTCCTGATGTAGCTGCTAGTTGTGTAGAGAGTGTTGGCAAATGAGGCATAGAATTAGGATACGTACCCCAGTTTTATCATGAAAACTGAGATTTTAATTTTTAGTAAGCTTTGGATTTTCACAATATTACTGTCTCCATAGTACTGATTATCAAGGCTTGGAAAATCCATTTATTATTGCTGTGCATTCGTTTGAAAATATTCAAGTTCTAATGGACTAACGGTGGACTTTTCCATCTGCAGAATATACTGAATGACCAGAGGTGGCAGTGCAGCAGAAGAGAATTTGTCTGCGTTCCTGAGACCCAAAAAATAAAGCAATTCCTCAGCACTCTGCCATCCTTCATCAGTTTACATGGTAAGTCAAACTCACGTTGAATACATTTGCTTGTCATTAAAAAAGTTCATAGCATCTGAGGGCCCTGAGTACCTTTTTAGTGGGGTCTTTGGCATGATTATATTTCTGTCAAGACTGTAGAAAAATGGATGACGTTATGGTGATCATCATATTTTCATCAAATACTTTGTCTCTAAAGCTGACAAAGCCTGTGTTAGATACCTGTGCTAATAATGTGTCCTCAGAGGACATTACTGTATTTAACGCTGCAATGAGTTGCCTTAATTTGGAGCAATGGCGTGACTTTCTCATGGAGTGAAGCTCATTTGACCTGTTTCCCTGCACTCTGTATGTGGGACTCTGATACTCCAGATGGATTGCTGTTTAGGATACTCTGCAGTCTTGCCACTCCATCCCATTTTCAAAAGAAGCTCATGCTTTCTCAGTACACAGCCTAGCCGCCTTTCAGTCATAATTAATTATAGTTACCTAGTGCATAATTGCTGGTGTCTCCTCCTCCTGTGTTTCCTCGTCACCCAGGGTGATTGGTCACGTGCTGTCCTGACATCATAAAGCTAGACCAGGGTGTCATCTGACATGAGGGACAGTCATTTGCCTAGCAAGTGATGAGATACATTTATCATGGTATTGAAATGGGTTGCAGGGTAAATAGGGCACCCAGCTTAAAACCTAGATGGTTAGATGAATGAAACTGGGGCATTATTTGAGACTTGTGCATCTGTTTGAAGGTGCGGATAATCACAATGTTCTGGACTTCTCTATAGCTTAACTGATAGGGATGTACTAATATGAAGATGTTAAGATGTCGTTTATAGTTTTTATTATTCCCACAAACTATAGCGTAAACCTTCCTCCCTTAACTTATCAGATCACTTAATTGCTATTGGCGTATCATAACCTAAAAGAATTGCACTGAAAAGGGGACACCTTCACTTGGCTGGCAATCACACCTATTTATCTAGGTCCTGATGTAGCTGCTAGTTGTGTAGAGAGTGTTGGCAAATGAGGCATAGAATTAAGATATGTACCCCAGTTTTATCTTGAAAACTGGGATTTTAATTTTTTTGTAAGCTTTGGATTTTCACAATATTACTGTCTCCATAGTACTGATTATCAAGGCTTAGAAAATCCATTCATTATTGCTGTGCATTCGTTTGAAAATATTCAAGTTCTAATTGACTAACAGTGGACTTTTCCATCTGCAGAATATACTGAATGACCAGAGGTGGCAGTGCAGCAGAAGAGAATTTGTCTGCGTTCCTGATACCCCAAAAAAATAAGCAAATCCTCAGCACTCTGCCATCCTTCATCAGTTTACATGGTAAGTCAAACTCACGTTGAATACATTTGCTTGTCATTAAAAAAGTTCATAGCATCTGACGGCCCTGGGTACCTTTTAAGTGGGGTCTTTGGCATGATTATATTTCTGTCAAGACAGTAGAAAAATGGATGACGTTACGGTGATCATCATATTTTCATCAAAGACTTTGTCTCTAAAGCTGACAAAGCCTGTGTTAGATACCTGTGCTAATAATGTGTCCTCAGAGGACATTACTGTCTTTAAGGCTGGAATGAGTTGCCTTAATTTGGAGCAATGGCGATACTTTCTCATGGAGTGAAGCTCATTTGACCTGTTTCCCTGCACTCTGTATGTGGGACTTTGATACTCCAGATGGATTGCTGTTTAGGATACTCTGCGGTCTTCCCACTTCATCCCATTTTCAAAAGGAGCCCAATGCTTACTCAGTGCACCGCCTAGCCGCCTTGCAGTCATAAATAATTATAGTTACCTAGTGCATAATTGCTGATGTCTCCTCCTCCTGTGTTTCCTCGTCACCCAGGGTGATTGGTCACGTGCTGTCCTGACATCATAAAGCTAGAGCAGGGTGTCATCTGACATGAGGGACAATCAGTTGCCTAGCAAGTGATAAGATAAATTTATCATGGTATTGAAATGGGTTGCAGGGTAAATAGGGCACCCAGCTTAAAACCTAGATGGTTAGATGAATGAAACTGGGGCATTATTTGAGACTTGTGCATCTGTTTGAAGGTGCGGATAATCACAATGTTCTGGACTTCTCTATAGCTTAACTGATAGGGATGTACTAAGATGAAGATGTTAAGATGTCGTTTATAGTTTTTATTATTCCCACTAACTATAGCGTAAACCTTCCTCCCTTAACTTATCAGATCACTTAATTGCTATTGGCGTATCATAACCTAAAAGAATTGCACTGAAAAGGGGACGCCTTCACTTGGCTGGCAATCACACCTATTTATCTAGGTCCTGATGTAGCTGCTAGTTGTGTAGAGAGTGTTGGCAAATGAGGCATAGAATTAGGATACGTACCACAGTTTTATCATGAAAACTGAGATTTTAATTTTTAGTAAGCTTTGGATTTTCACAATATTACTGTCTCCATAGTACTGATTATCAAGGCTTGGAAAATCCATTTATTATTGCTGTGCATTCGTTTGAAAATATTCAAGTTCTAATGGACTAACGGTGGACTTTTCCATCTGCAGAATATACTGAATGACCAGAGGTGGCAGTGCAGCAGAAGAGAATTTGTCTGCGTTCCTGAGACCCAAAAAATAAAGCAATTCCTCAGCACTCTGCCATCCTTCATCAGTTTACATGGTAAGTCAAACTCACGTTGAATACATTTGCTTGTCATTAAAAAAGTTCATAGCATCTGAGGGCCCTGAGTACCTTTTTAGTGGGGTCTTTGGCATGATTATATTTCTGTCAAGACTGTAGAAAAATGGATGACGTTACGGTGATCATCATATTTTCATCAAATACTTTGTCTCTAAAGCTGACAAAGCCTGTGTTAGATACCTGTGCTAATAATGTGTCCTCAGAGGACATTACTGTATTTAACGCTGCAATGAGTTGCCTTAATTTGGAGCAATGGCGTGACTTTCTCATGGAGTGAAGCTCATTTGACCTGTTTCCCTGCACTCTGTATGTGGGACTCTGATACTCCAGATGGATTGCTGTTTAGGATACTCTGCAGTCTTGCCACTCCATCCCATTTTCAAAAGAAGCTCATGCTTTCTCAGTACACAGCCTAGCCGCCTTTCAGTCATAATTAATTATAGTTACCTAGTGCATAATTGCTGGTGTCTCCTCCTCCTGTGTTTCCTCGTCACCCAGGGTGATTGGTCACGTGCTGTCCTGACATCATAAAGCTAGACCAGGGTGTCATCTGACATGAGGGACAGTCATTTGCCTAGCAAGTGATGAGATACATTTATCATGGTATTGAAATGGGTTGCAGGGTAAATAGGGCACCCAGCTTAAAACCTAGATGGTTAGATGAATGAAACTGGGGCATTATTTGAGACTTGTGCATCTGTTTGAAGGTGCGGATAATCACAATGTTCTGGACTTCTCTATAGCTTAACTGATAGGGATGTACTAAAATGAAGATGTTAAGATGTCGTTTATAGTTTTTATTATTCCCACTAACTATAGCGTAAACCTTCCTCCCTTAACTTATCAGATCACTTAATTGCTATTGGCGTATCATAACCTAAAAGAATTGCACTGAAAAGGGGACGCCTTCACTTGGCTGGCAATCACACCTATTTATCTAGGTCCTGATGTAGCTGCTAGTTGTGTAGAGAGTGTTGGCAAATGAGGCATAGAATTAGGATACATACCCCAGTTTTATCATGAAAACTGAGATTTTAATTTTTAGTAAGCTTTGGATTTTCACAATATTACTGTCTTCATAGCACTGATTATCAAGGCTTAGAAAATCCATTTATTATTGCTGTGCATTCGTTTGAAAATATTCAAGTTCTAATGGACTAACGGTGGACTTTTCCATCTGCAGAATATACTGAATGACCAGAGGTGGCAGTGCAGCAGAAGAGAATTTGTCTGCGTTCCTGAGACCCAAAAAATAAAGCAATTCCTCAGCACTCTGCCATCCTTCATCAGTTTACATGGTAAGTCAAACTCACGTTGAATACATTTGCTTGTCATTAAAAAAGTTCATAGCATCTGACGGCCCTGAGTACCTTTTTAGTGGGGTCTTTGGCATGATTATATTTCTCTCAAGACTGTAGAAAAATGGATGACGTTACGGTGATCATCATATTTTTATCAAAGACTTTGTCTCTAAAGCTGACAAAGCCTGTGTTAGATACCTGTGCTAATAATGTGTCCTTAGAGGACATTACTGTCTTTAAGGCTGGAATGAGTTGCCTTAATATGGAGCAATGGCGTGACTTTCTCATGGAGTGAAGCTCATTTGACCTGTTTCCCTGCACTCTGTATGTGGGACTCTGATACTCCAGATGGATTGCTGTTTAGGATACTCTGCGGTCTTGCCACTCCATCCCATTTTCAAAAGGAGCCCAATGCTTACTCAGTACACCGCCTAGCCGCCTTGCAGTCATAAATAATTATAGTTACCTAGTGCATAATTGCTGGTGTCTCCTCCTCCTGTGTTTCCTCGTCACCCAGGGTGATTGGTCACGTGCTGTCCTGACATCATAAAGCTAGAGCAGGGTGTCATCTGACATGAGGGACAGTCATTTGCCTAGCAAGCTCTAAGATACATTTATCATGGTATTGAAATGGGTTGCAGGATAAATAGGGCACCCAGCTTAAAACCTAGATAGTTAGATGAATGAAATTGGGGCATTATTTGAGACTTGTGCATCTGTTTGAAGGTGCGGATAATCACAATGTTCTGGACTTCTCTATAGCTTAACTGATAGGGATGTACTAAAATGAAGATGTTAAGATGTTGTTTATAGTTTTTATTATTCCCACTAACTATAGCGTAAACCTTCCTCCCTTAACTTATCAGATCACTTAATTGCTATTGGCGTATCATAACCTAAAAGAATTGCACTGAAAAGGGGACGCCTTCACTTGGCTGGCAATCACACCTATTTATCTAGGTCCTGATGTAGCTGCTAGTTGTGTAGAGAGTGTTGGCAAATGAGGCATAGAATTAAGATATGTACCCAAGTTTTATCTTGAAAACTGAGATTTTAATTTTTAGTAAGCTTTGGATTTTCACAATATTACTGTCTCCATAGTACTGATTATCAAGGCTTAGAAAATCCATTTATTATTGCTGTGCATTCGTTTGAAAATATTCAAGTTCTAATGGACTAACGGTGGACTTTTCCATCTGCAGAATATACTGAATGGCCAGAGGTGGCAGTGCAGCAGAAGAGAATTTGTCTGCGTTCCTGAGACCCCAAAAAAAAGCAAATCCTCAGCACTCTGCCATCCTTCATCAGTTTACATGGTAAGTCAAACTCACGTTGAATACATTTGCTTATCATTAAAAAAGTTCATAGCATCTGAGGGCCCTGAGTACCTTTTTAGTGGGGTCTTTGGCATGATTATATTTCTGTCAAGACTGTAGAAAAATGGATGAAGTTACAGTGATCATCATATTTTCATCAAAGACTTTGTCTTGAAAGCTGATAAAGCCTGTGTTAGATACCTGTGCTAATAATGTGTCCTCAGAGGACATTACTGTCTTTAAGGCTGGAATGAGTTGCCTTAATTTGGAGCAATGGCGTGACTTTCTCATGGAGTGAAGCTCATTTGACCTGTTTCCCTGCACTCTGTATGTGGGACTCTGATACTCCAGATGGATTGCTGTTTAGGATACTCTGCGGTCTTGCCACTCTATCCCATTTTCAAAAGGAGCCCAATGCTTACTCAGTACACCGCCTAGCCGCCTTGCAGTCATAAATAATTATAGTTACCTAGTGCATAATTGCTGGTGTCTCCTCCTCCTGTGTTTCCTCGTCACCCAGGGTGATTGGTCACATGCTGTCCTGACATCATAAAGCTAGAGCAGGGTGTCATCTGACATGAGGGACAATCAGTTGCCTAGCAAGTAATGAGATACATTTATCATGGTATTGAAATGGGTTGCAGGGTAAATAGGGCACCCAGCTTAAAACCTAGATGGTTAGATGAAAAACTGGGGCATTATTTGAGACTTGTGCATCTGTTTGAAGGTGCGGATAATCACAATGTTCTGGACTTCTCTATAGCTTAACTGATAGGGATGTACTAATATGAAGATGTTAAGATGTCGTTTATAGTTTTTATTATTCCCACAAACTATAGCGTAAACCTTCCTCCCTTAACTTATCAGATCACTTAATTGCTATTGGCGTATCATAACCTAAAAGAATTGCACTGAAAAGGGGACGCCTTCACTTGGCTGGCAATCACACCTATTTATCTAGGTCCTGATGTAGCTGCTAGTTGTGTAGAGAGTGTTGGCAAATGAGGCATAGAATTAGGATACATACCCCAGTTTTATCATGAAAACTGAGATTTTAATTTTTAGTAAGCTTTGGATTTTCACAATATTACTGTCTTCATAGCACTGATTATCAAGGCTTAGAAAATCCATTTATTATTGCTGTGCATTCGTTTGAAAATATTCAAGTTCTAATGGACTAACGGTGGACTTTTCCATCTGCAGAATATACTGAATGACCAGAGGTGGCAGTGCAGCAGAAGAGAATTTGTCTGCCTTACTGATACCCCAAAAAAATAAGCAATTCCTCAGCACTCTGCCATCCTTCATCAGTTTACATGGTAAGTCAAACTCACGTTGAATACATTTGCTTGTCATTAAAAAAGTTCATAGCATCTGAGGGCCCTGAGTACCTTTTTAGTGGGGTCTTTGGCATGATTATATTTCTGTCAAGACTGTAGAAAAATGGATGACGTTACGGTGATCATCATATTTTCATCAAAGACTTTGTCTCTAAAGCTGACAAAGCCTGTGTTAGATACCTGTGCTAATAATGTGTCCTCAGAGGACATTACTGTCTTTAACGCTGCAATGAGTTGCCTTAATTTGGAGCAATGGCGTGACTTTCTCATGGAGTGAAGCTCATTTGACCTGTTTCCCTGCACTCTGTATGTGGGACTCTGATACTCCAAATGGATTGCTGTTTAGGATACTCTGCGGTCTTGCCACTCCATCCCATTTTCAAAAGAAGCCCAATGCTTACTCAGTACACCGACTAGCCGCCTTGCAGTCATAAATAATTATAGTTACCTAGTGCATAATTGCTGGTGTCTCATCCTCCTGTGTTTCCTCGTCACCCAGGGTGATTGGTCACGTGCTGTCCTGACATCATAAAGCTAGAGCAGGGAGTCATCTGACATGAGGGACAATCAGTTGCCTAGAAAGTGATGAGATACATTTATCATGGTATTGAAATGGGTTGCAGGGTAAATAGGGCACCCAGCTTAAAACCTAGATGGTTAGATGAATGAAACTGGGGCATTATTTGAGACTTGTGCATCTGTTTGAAGGTGCGGATAATCACAATGTTCTGGACTTCTCTATAGCTTAACTGATAGGGATGTACTAATATGAAGATGTTAAGATGTCGTTTATAGTTTTTATTATTCCCACAAACTATAGCGTAAACCTTCCTCCCTTAACTTATCAGATCACTTAATTGCTATTGGCGTATCATAACCTAAAAGAATTGCACTGAAAAGGGGACACCTTCACTTGGCTGGCAATCACACCTATTTATCTAGGTCCTGATGTAGCTGCTAGTTGTGTAGAGAGTGTTGGCAAATGAGGCATAGAATTAAGATATGTACCCCAGTTTTATCTTGAAAACTGGGATTGTAATTTTTTTGTAAGCTTTGGATTTTCACAATATTACTGTCTCCATAGTACTGATTATCAAGGCTTAGAAAATCCATTCATTATTGCTGTGCATTCGTTTGAAAATATTCAAGTTCTAATTGACTAACGGTGGACTTTTCCATCTGCAGAATATACTGAATGACCAGAGGTGGCAGTGCAGCAGAAGAGAATTTGTCTGCGTTCCTGATACCCCAAAAAAATAAGCAAATCCTCAGCACTCTGCCATCCTTCATCAGTTTACATGGTAAGTCAAACTCACGTTGAATACATTTGCTTGTCATTAAAAAAGTTCATAGCATCTGAGGGCCCTGAGTACCTTTTTAGTGGGGTCTTTGGCATGATTATATTTCTGTCAAGACTGTAGAAAAATGGATGACGTTACGGTGATCATCATATTTTCATCAAAGACTTTGTCTCTAAAGCTGACAAAGCCTGTGTTAGATACCTGTGCTAATAATGTGTCCTCAGAGGACATTACTGTCTTTAACGCTGCAATGAGTTGCCTTAATTTGGAGCAATGGCGTGACTTTCTCATGGAGTGAAGCTCATTTGACCTGTTTCCCTGCACTCTGTATGTGGGACTCTGATACTCCAGATGGATTGCTGTTTAGGATACTCTGCGGTCTTGCCACTCCATCCCATTTTCAAAAGGAGCCCAATGCTTACTCAGTACACCGCCTAGCCGCCTTGCAGTCATAAATAATTATAGTTACCTAGTGCATAATTGCTGGTGTCTCCTCCTCCTGTGTTTCCTCGTCACCCAGGGTGATTGGTCACGTGCTGTCCTGACATCATAAAGCTAGAGCAGGGTGTCATCTGACATGAGGGACAATCAGTTGCCTAGCAAGTGATGAGATACATTTATCATGGTATTGAAATGGGTTGCAGGGTAAATAGGGCACCCAGCTTAAAACCTAGATGGTTAGATGAATGAAACTGGGGCATTATTTGAGACTTGTACATCTGTTTGAAGGTGCGGATAATCACAATGTTCTGGATTTCTCTATAGCTTAACTGATAGGGATGTACTAAGATGAAGATGTTAAGATGTCGTTTATAGTTTTTATTATTCCCACTAACTATAGCGTAAACCTTCCTCCCTTAACTTATCAGATCACTTAATTGCTATTGGCGTATCATAACCTAAAAGAATTGCACTGAAAAGGGGACGCCTTCACTTGGCTGGCAATCACACCTATTTATCTAGGTCCTGATGTAGCTGCTAGTTGTGTAGAGAGTGTTGGCAAATGAGGCATAGAATTAAGATATGTACCCCAGTTTTATCTTGAAAACTGAGATTTTAATTTTTAGTAATCTTTGGATTTTCACAATATTACTGTCTCCATAGTACTGATTATCAAGGCTTAGAAAATCCATTCATTATTGCTGTGCATTCGTTTGAAAATATTCAAGTTCTAATTGACTAACGGTGGACTTTTCCATCTGCAGAATATACTGAATGACCAGAGGTGGCAGTGCAGCAGAAGAGAATTTGTCTGCGTTCCTGATACCCAAAAAAAATAAGCAAATCCTCAGCACTCTGCCATCCTTCATCAGTTTACATGGTAAGTCAAACTCACGTTGAATACATTTGCTTGTCATTAAAAAAGTTCATAGCATCTGACGGCCCTGGGTACCTTTTAAGTGGGGTCTTTGGCATGATTATATTTCTGTCAAGACAGTAGAAAAATGGATGACGTTACGGTGATCATCATATTTTCATCAAAGACTTTGTCTCTAAAGCTGACAAAGCCTGTGTTAGATACCTGTGCTAATAATGTGTCCTCAGAGGACATTACTGTCTTTAAGGCTGGAATGAGTTGCCTTAATTTGGAGCAATGGCGATACTTTCTCATGGAGTGAAGCTCATTTGACCTGTTTCCCTGCACTCTGTATGTGGGACTTTGATACTCCAGATGGATTGCTGTTTAGGATACTCTGCGGTCTTCCCACTTCATCCCATTTTCAAAAGGAGCCCAATGCTTACTCAGTGCACCGCCTAGCCGCCTTGCAGTCATAAATAATTATAGTTACCTAGTGCATAATTGCTGATGTCTCCTCCTCCTGTGTTTCCTCGTCACCCAGGGTGATTAGTCACGTGCTGTCCTGACATCATAAAGCTAGAGCAGGGTGTCATCTGACATGAGGGACAATCAGTTGCCTAGCAAGTGATAAGATAAATTTATCATGGTATTGAAATGGGTTGCAGGGTAAATAGGGCACCCAGCTTAAAACCTAGATGGTTAGATGAATGAAACTGGGGCATTATTTGAGACTTGTGCATCTGTTTGAAGGTGCGGATAATCACAATGTTCTGGACTTCTCTATAGCTTAACTGATAGGGATGTACTAAGATGAAGATGTTAAGATGTCGTTTATAGTTTTTATTATTCCCACTAACTATAGCGTAAACCTTCCTCCCTTAACTTATCAGATCACTTAATTGCTATTGGCGTATCATAACCTAAAAGAATTGCACTGAAAAGGGGACGCCTTCACTTGGCTGGCAATCACACCTATTTATCTAGGTCCTGATGTAGCTGCTAGTTGTGTAGAGAGTGTTGGCAAATGAGGCATAGAATTAAGATATGTACCCAAGTTTTATCTTGAAAATTGAGATTTTAATTTTTAGTAATCTTTGGATTTTCACAATATTACTGTCTCCATAGTACTGATTATCAAGGCTTAGAAAATCCATTTATTATTGCTGTGCATTCGTTTGAAAATATTCAAGTCTAATTGACTAACGGTGGACTTTTCCATCTGCAGAATATACTGAATGACCAGAGGTGGCAGTGCAGCAGAAGAGAATTTGTCTGCCTTCCTGATACCCAAAAAAAAAGCAATTCCTCAGCACTCTGCCATCCTTCATCAGTTTACATGGTAAGTCAAACTCAAGTTGAATGCATTTGCTTATCATTAAAAAAGTTCATAGCATCTGAGGGCCCTGAGTACCTTTTTAGTGGGGTCTTTGGCATGATTATATTTCTGTCAAGACTGTAGAAAAATGGATGACGTTACGGTGATCATCATATTTTCATCAAAGACTTTGTCTCTAAAGCTGACAAAGCCTGTGTTGGATACCTGTGCTAATAATGTGTCCTCAGAGGACATTACTGTCTTTAAGGCTGGAATGAGTTGCCTTTATTTGGAGCAATGGCGTGACTTTCTCATGGAGTGAAGCTCATTTGACCTGTTTCCCTGCACTCTGTATGTGGGACTCTGATACTCCAGATGGATTGCTGTTTAGGATACTCTGCGGTCTTGCCACTCCATCCCATTTTCAAAAGGAGCCCAATGCTTACTCAGTACACCGCCTAGCCGCCTTGCAGTCATAAATAATTATAGTTACCTAGTGCATAATTGCTGGTGTCTCCTCCTCCTGTGTTTCCTCGTCACCCAGGGTGATTGGTCACATGCTGTCCTGACATCATAAAGCTAGAGCAGGGTGTCATCTGACATGAGGGACAATCAGTTGCCTAGCAAGTGATGAGATACATTTATCATGGTATTGAAATGGGTTGCAGGGTAAATAGGGCACCCAGCTTAAAACCTAGATGGTTAGATGAGAAACTGGGGCATTATTTGAGACTTGTGCATCTGTTTGAAGGTGCGGATAATCACAATGTTCTGGACTTCTCTATAGCTTAACTGATAGGGATGTACTAATATGAAGATGTTAAGATGTCGTTTATAGTTTTTATTATTCCCACAAACTATAGCGTAAACCTTCCTCCCTTAACTTATCAGATCACTTAATTGCTATTGGCGTATCATAACCTAAAAGAATTGCACTGAAAAGGGGACACCTTCACTTGGCTGGCAATCACACCTATTTATCTAGGTCCTGATGTAGCTGCTAGTTGTGTAGAGAGTGTTGGCAAATGAGGCATAGAATTAAGATATGTACCCCAGTTTTATCTTGAAAACTGGGATTTTAATTTTTAGTAAGCTTTGGATTTTCACAATATTACTGTCTCCATAGTACTGATTATCAAGGCTTAGAAAATCCATTCATTATTGCTGTGCATTCGTTTGAAAATATTCAAGTTCTAATTGACTAACGGTGGACTTTTCCATCTGCAGAATATACTGAATGACCAGAGGTGGCAGTGCAGCAGAAGAGAATTTGTCTGCCTTACTGATACCCCAAAAAAATAAGCAATTCCTCAGCACTCTGCCATCCTTCATCAGTTTACATGGTAAGTCAAACTCACGTTGAATACATTTGCTTGTCATTAAAAAAGTTCATAGCATCTGAGGGCCCTGAGTACCTTTTTAGTGGGGTCTTTGGCATGATTATATTTCTGTCAAGACTGTAGAAAAATGGATGACGTTACGGTGATCATCATATTTTCATCAAAGACTTTGTCTCTAAAGCTGACAAAGCCTGTGTTAGATACCTGTGCTAATAATGTGTCCTCAGAGGACATTACTGTCTTTAACGCTGCAATGAGTTGCCTTAATTTGGAGCAATGGCGTGACTTTCTCATGGAGTGAAGCTCATTTGACCTGTTTCCCTGCACTCTGTATGTGGGACTCTGATACTCCAAATGGATTGCTGTTTAGGATACTCTGCGGTCTTGCCACTCCATCCCATTTTCAAAAGAAGCCCAATGCTTACTCAGTACACCGACTAGCCGCCTTGCAGTCATAAATAATTATAGTTACCTAGTGCATAATTGCTGGTGTCTCATCCTCCTGTGTTTCCTCGTCACCCAGGGTGATTGGTCACGTGCTGTCCTGACATCATAAAGCTAGAGCAGGGAGTCATCTGACATGAGGGACAATCAGTTGCCTAGCAAGTGATGAGATACATTTATCATGGTATTGAAATGGGTTGCAGGGTAAATAGGGCACCCAGCTTAAAACCTAGATGGTTAGATGAATGAAACTGGGGCATTATTTGAGACTTGTACATCTGTTTGAAGGTGCGGATAATCACAATGTTCTGGACTTCTCTATAGCTTAACTGATAGGGATGTACTAATATGAAGATGTTAAGATGTCGTTTATAGTTTTTATTATTCCCACAAACTATAGCGTAAACCTTCCTCCCTTAACTTATCAGATCACTTAATTGCTATTGGCGTATCATAACCTAAAAGAATTGCACTGAAAAGGGGACACCTTCACTTGGCTGGCAATCACACCTATTTATCTAGGTCCTGATGTAGCTGCTAGTTGTGTAGAGAGTGTTGGCAAATGAGGCATAGAATTAAGATATGTACCCCAGTTTTATCTTGAAAACTGGGATTTTAATTTTTTTGTAAGCTTTGGATTTTCACAATATTACTGTCTCCATAGTACTGATTATCAAGGCTTAGAAAATCCATTCATTATTGCTGTGCATTCGTTTGAAAATATTCAAGTTCTAATTGACTAACGGTGGACTTTTCCATCTGCAGAATATACTGAATGACCAGAGGTGGCAGTGCAGCAGAAGAGAATTTGTCTGCGTTCCTGATACCCAAAAAAAATAAGCAAATCCTCAGCACTCTGCCATCCTTCATCAGTTTACATGGTAAGTCAAACTCACGTTGAATACATTTGCTTGTCATTAAAAAAGTTCATAGCATCTGACGGCCCTGGGTACCTTTTAAGTGGGGTCTTTGGCATGATTATATTTCTGTCAAGACAGTAGAAAAATGGATGACGTTACGGTGATCATCATATTTTCATCAAAGACTTTGTCTCTAAAGCTGACAAAGCCTGTGTTAGATACCTGTGCTAATAATGTGTCCTCAGAGGACATTACTGTCTTTAAGGCTGGAATGAGTTGCCTTAATTTGGAGCAATGGCGATACTTTCTCATGGAGTGAAGCTCATTTGACCTGTTTCCCTGCACTCTGTATGTGGGACTTTGATACTCCAGATGGATTGCTGTTTAGGATACTCTGCGGTCTTCCCACTTCATCCCATTTTCAAAAGGAGCCCAATGCTTACTCAGTGCACCGCCTAGCCGCCTTGCAGTCATAAATAATTATAGTTACCTAGTGCATAATTGCTGATGTCTCCTCCTCCTGTGTTTCCTCGTCACCCAGGGTGATTGGTCACGTGCTGTCCTGACATCATAAAGCTAGAGCAGGGTGTCATCTGACATGAGGGACAATCAGTTGCCTAGCAAGTGATAAGATAAATTTATCATGGTATTGAAATGGGTTGCAGGGTAAATAGGGCACCCAGCTTAAAACCTAGATGGTTAGATGAATGAAACTGGGGCATTATTTGAGACTTGTGCATCTGTTTGAAGGTGCGGATAATCACAATGTTCTGGACTTCTCTATAGCTTAACTGATAGGGATGTACTAAGATGAAGATGTTAAGATGTCGTTTATAGTTTTTATTATTCCCACTAACTATAGCGTAAACCTTCCTCCCTTAACTTATCAGATCACTTAATTGCTATTGGCGTATCATAACCTAAAAGAATTGCACTGAAAAGGGGACGCCTTCACTTGGCTGGCAATCACACCTATTTATCTAGGTCCTGATGTAGCTGCTAGTTGTGTAGAGAGTGTTGGCAAATGAGGCATAGAATTAGGATACATACCCCAGTTTTATCATGAAAACTGAGATTTTAATTTTTAGTAAGCTTTGGATTTTCACAATATTACTGTCTCCATAGCACTGATTATCAAGGCTTAGAAAATCCATTTATTATTGCTGTGCATTCGTTTGAAAATATTCAAGTTCTAATGGACTAACGGTGGACTTTTCCATCTGCAGAATATACTGAATGGCCAGAGGTGGCAGTGCAGCAGAAGAGAATTTGTCTGCGTTCCTGAGACCCCAAAAAAAAGCAAATCCTCAGCACTCTGCCATCCTTCATCAGTTTACATGGTAAGTCAAACTCACGTTGAATACATTTGCTTATCATTAAAAAAGTTCATAGCATCTGAGGGCCCTGAGTACCTTTTTAGTGGGGTCTTTGGCATGATTATATTTCTGTCAAGACTGTAGAAAAATGGATGACGTTACAGTGATCATCATATTTTCATCAAAGACTTTGTCTTGAAAGCTGATAAAGCCTGTGTTAGATACCTGTGCTAATAATGTGTCCTCAGAGGACATTACTGTCTTTAAGGCTGGAATGAGTTGCCTTAATTTGGAGCAATGGCGTGACTTTCTCATGGAGTGAAGCTCATTTGACCTGTTTCCCTGCACTCTGTATGTGGGACTCTGATACTCCAGATGGATTGCTGTTTAGGATACTCTGCGGTCTTGCCACTCCATCCCATTTTCAAAAGGAGCCCAATGCTTACTCAGTACACCGCCTAGCCGCCTTGCAGTCATAAATAATTATAGTTACCTAGTGCATAATTGCTGGTGTCTCCTCCTCCTGTGTTTCCTCGTCACCCAGGGTGATTGGTCACGTGCTGTCCTGACATCATAAAGCTAGAGCAGGGTGTCATCTGACATGAGGGACAATCAGTTGCCTAGCAAGTGATGAGATACATTTATCATGGTATTGAAATGGGTTGCAGGGTAAATAGGGCACCCAGCTTAAAACCTAGATGGTTAGATGAATGAAACTGGGGCATTATTTGAGACTTGTACATCTGTTTGAAGGTGCAGATAATCACAATGTTCTGGATTTCTCTATAGCTTAACTGATAGGGATGTACTAAGATGAAGATGTTAAGATGTCGTTTATAGTTTTTATTATTCCCACTAACTATAGCGTAAACCTTCCTCCCTTAACTTATCAGATCACTTAATTGCTATTGGCGTATCATAACCTAAAAGAATTGCACTGAAAAGGGGACGCCTTCACTTGGCTGGCAATCACACCTATTTATCTAGGTCCTGATGTAGCTGCTAGATGTGTAGAGAGTGTTGGCAAATGAGGCATAGAATTAGGATACGTACCCCAGTTTTATCATGAAAACTGAGATTTTAATTTTTAGTAAGCTTTGGATTTTCACAATATTACTGTCTCCATAGTACTGATTATCAAGGCTTGGAAAATCCATTTATTATTGCTGTGCATTCGTTTGAAAATATTCAAGTTCTAATGGACTAACGGTGGACTTTTCCATCTGCAGAATATACTGAATGACCAGAGGTGGCAGTGCAGCAGAAGAGAATTTGTCTGCGTTCCTGAGACCCAAAAAAAAAGCAATTCCTCAGCACTCTGCCATCCTTCATCAGTTTACATGGTAAGTCAAACTCACGTTGAATACATTTGCTTGTCATTAAAAAAGTTCATAGCATCTGAGGGCCCTGAGTACCTTTTTAGTGGGGTCTTTGGCATGATTATATTTCTGTCAAGACTGTAGAAAAATGGATGACGTTACGGTGATCATCATTTTTTCATCAAAGACTTTGTCTCTAAAGCTGACAAAGCCTGTGTTAGATACCTGTGCTAATAATGTGTCCTCAGAGGACATTACTGTCTTTAACGCTGCAATGAGTTGCCTTAATTTGGAGCAATGGCGTGACTTTCTCATGGAGTGAAGCTCATTTGACCTGTTTCCCTGCACTCTGTATGTGGGACTCTGATACTCCAGATGGATTGCTGTTTAGGATACTCTGCGGTCTTGCCACTCCATCCCATTTTCAAAAGAAGCTCATGCTTTCTCAGTACACAGCCTAGCCGCCTTGCAGTCATAATTAATTATAGTTACCTAGTGCATAATTGCTGGTGTCTCCTCCTCCTGTGTTTCCTCGTCACCCAGGGTGATTGGTCACGTGCTGTCCTGACATCATAAAGTTAGACCAGGGTGTCATCTGACATGAGGGACAGTCATTTGCCTAGCAAGCGCTAAGATACATTTATCATGGTATTGAAATGGGTTGCAGGATAAATAGGGCACCCAGCTTAAAACCTAGATAGTTAGATGAATGAAATTGGGGCATTATTTGAGACTTGTGCATCTGTTTGAAGGTGCGGATAATCACAATGTTCTGGACTTCTCTATAGCTTAACTGATAGGGATGTACTAAAATGAAGATGTTAAGATGTCGTTTATAGTTTTTATTATTCCCACTAACTATAGCGTAAACCTTCCTCCCTTAACTTATCAGATCACTTAATTGCTATTGGCGTATCATAACCTAAAAGAATTGCACTGAAAAGGGGACGCCTTCACTTGGCTGGCAATCACACCTATTTATCTAGGTCCTGATGTAGCTGCTAGTTGTGTAGAGAGTGTTGGCAAATGAGGCATAGAATTAGGATACATACCCCAGTTTTATCATGAAAACTGAGATTTTAATTTTTAGTAAGCTTTGGATTTTCACAATATTACTGTCTCCATAGCACTGATTATCAAGGCTTAGAAAATCCATTTATTATTGCTGTGCATTCGTTTGAAAATATTCAAGTTCTAATGGACTAACGGTGGACTTTTCCATCTGCAGAATATACTGAATGGCCAGAGGTGGCAGTGCAGCAGAAGAGAATTTGTCTGCGTTCCTGAGACCCCAAAAGAAAGCAAATCCTCAGCACTCTGCCATCCTTCATCAGTTTACATGGTAAGTCAAACTCACGTTGAATACATTTGCTTATCATTAAAAAAGTTCATAGCATCTGAGGGCCCTGAGTACCTTTTTAGTGGGGTCTTTGGCATGATTATATTTCTGTCAAGACTGTAGAAAAATGGATGACGTTACAGTGATCATCATATTTTCATCAAAGACTTTGTCTTGAAAGCTGATAAAGCCTGTGTTAGATACCTGTGCTAATAATGTGTCCTCAGAGGACATTACTGTCTTTAAGGCTGGAATGAGTTGCCTTAATTTGGAGCAATGGCGTGACTTTCTCATGGAGTGAAGCTCATTTGACCTGTTTCCCTGCACTCTGTATGTGGGACTCTGATACTCCAGATGGATTGCTGTTTAGGATACTCTGCGGTCTTGCCACTCCATCCCATTTTCAAAAGGAGCCCAATGCTTACTCAGTACACCGCCTAGCCGCCTTGCAGTCATAAATAATTATAGTTACCTAGTGCATAATTGCTGGTGTCTCCTCCTCCTGTGTTTCCTCGTCACCCAGGGTGATTGGTCACGTGCTGTCCTGACATCATAAAGCTAGAGCAGGGTGTCATCTGACATGAGGGACAATCAGTTGCCTAGCAAGTGATGAGATACATTTATCATGGTATTGAAATGGGTTGCAGGGTAAATAGGGCACCCAGCTTAAAACCTAGATGGTTAGATGAATGAAACTGGGGCATTATTTGAGACTTGTACATCTGTTTGAAGGTGCAGAAAATCACAATGTTCTGGATTTCTCTATAGCTTAACTGATAGGGATGTACTAAGATGAAGATGTTAAGATGCCGTTTATAGTTTTTATTATTCCCACTAACTATAGCGTAAACCTTCCTCCCTTAACTTATCAGATCACTTAATTGCTATTGGCGTATCATAACCTAAAAGAATTGCACTGAAAAGGGGATGCCTTCACTTGGCTGGCAATCACACCTATTTATCTAGGTCCTGATGTAGCTGCTAGTTGTGTAGAGAGTGTTGGCAAATGAGGCATAGAATTAAGATATGTACCCCAGTTTTATCTTGAAAACTGAGATTTTAATTTTTAGTAATCTTTGGATTTTCACAATATTACTGTCTCCATAGTACTGATTATCAAGGCTTAGAAAATCCATTTATTATTGCTGTGCATTCGTTTGAAAATATTCAAGTTCTTATTGACTAACGGTGGACTTTTCCATCTGCAGAATATACTGAATGACCAGAGGTGGCAGTGCAGCAGAAGAGAATTTGTCTGCCTTCCTGATACCCAAAAAAAAAAAGCAATTCCTCAGCACTCTGCCATCCTTCATCAGTTTACATGGTAAGTCAAACTCACGTTGAATGCATTTGCTTATCATTAAAAAAGTTCATAGCATCTGAGGGCCCTGAGTACCTTTTTAGTGGGGTCTTTGGCATGATTATATTTCTGTCAAGACTGTAGAAAAATGGATGACGTTACAGTGATCATCATATTTTCATCAAAGACTTTGTCTCTAAAGCTGACAAAGCCTGTGTTGGATACCTGTGCTAATAATGTGTCCTCAGAGGACATTACTGTCTTTAAGGCTGGAATGAGTTGCCTTTATTTGGAGCAATGGCGTGACTTTCTCATGGAGTGAAGCTCATTTGACCTGTTTCCCTGCACTCTGTATGTGGGACTCTGATACTCCAGATGGATTGCTGTTTAGGATACTCTGCGGTCTTGCCACTCCATCCCATTTTCAAAAGGAGCCCAATGCTTACTCAGTACACCGCCTAGCCGCCTTGCAGTCATAAATAATTATAGTTACCTAGTGCATAATTGCTGGTGTCTCCTCCTCCTGTGTTTCCTCGTCACCCAGGGTGATTGGTCACATGCTGTCCTGACATCATAAAGCTAGAGCAGGGTGTCATCTGACATGAGGGACAATCAGTTGCCTAGCAAGTGATGAGATACATTTATCATGGTATTGAAATGGGTTGCAGGGTAAATAGGGCACCCAGCTTAAAACCTAGATGGTTAGATGAAAAACTGGGGCATTATTTGAGACTTGTGCATCTGTTTGAAGGTGCGGATAATCACAATGTTCTGGACTTCTCTATAGCTTAACTGATAGGGATGTACTAATATGAAGATGTTAAGATGTCGTTTATAGTTTTTATTATTCCCACAAACTATAGCGTAAACCTTCCTCCCTTAACTTATCAGATCACTTAATTGCTATTGGCGTATCATAACCTAAAAGAATTGCACTGAAAAGGGGACACCTTCACTTGGCTGGCAATCACACCTATTTATCTAGGTCCTGATGTAGCTGCTAGTTGTGTAGAGAGTGTTGGCAAATGAGGCATAGAATTAAGATATGTATCCCAGTTTTATCTTGAAAACTGGGATTTTAATTTTTAGTAAGCTTTGGATTTTCACAATATTACTGTCTCCATAGTACTGATTATCAAGGCTTAGAAAATCCATTCATTATTGCTGTGCATTCGTTTAAAAATATTCAAGTTCTAATGGACTAACGGTGGAATTTTCCATCTGCAGAATATACCGAATGACCAGAGGTGGCAGTGCAGCAGAAGAGAATTTGTCTGCGTTCCTGAGACCCAAAAAAAAAGCAAATCCTCCGCACTCTGCCATCCTTCATCAGTTTACATGGTAAGTCAAACTCCCGTTGAATACATTTGCTTGTCATTAAAAAAGTTCATAGCATCTGACGGCTCTGGGTACCTTTTAAGTGGAGTCTTTGGCATGATTATATTTCTGTCAAGACAGTAGAAAAATGGATGACGTTACGGTGATCATCATATTTTCATCAAAGACTTTGTCTCTAAAGCTGACAAAGCCTGTGTTAGATACCTGTGCTAATAATGTGTCCTCAGAGGACATTACTGTCTTTAAGGCTGGAATGAGTTTCCTTAATTTGGAGCAATGGCGATACTTTCTCATGGAGTGAAGCTCATTTGACCTGTTTCCCTGCACTCTGTATGTGGGACTTTGATACTCCAGATGGATTGCTGTTTAGGATACTCTGCGGTCTTCCCACTTCATCCCATTTTCAAAAGGAGCCCAATGCTTACTCAGTGCACCGCCTAGCCGCCTTGCAGTCATATATAATTATAGTTACCTAGTGCATAATTGCTGATGTCTCCTCCTCCTGTGTTTCCTCGTCGCCCAGGGTGATTGGTCACGTGCTGTCCTGACATCATAAAGCTAGAGCAGGGTGTCATCTGACATGAGGGACAATCAGTTGCCTAGCAAGTGATAAGATAAATTTATCATGGTATTGAAATGGGTTGCAGGGTAAATAGGGCACCCAGCTTAAAACCTAGATGGTTAGATGAATGAAACTGGGGCATTATTTGAGACTTGTGCATCTGTTTGAAGGTGCGGATAATCACAATGTTCTGGACTTCTCTATAGCTTAACTGATAGGGATGTACTAAGATGAAGATGTTAAGATGTCGTTTATAGTTTTTATTATTCCCACTAACTATAGCGTAAACCTTCCTCCCTTAACTTATCAGATCACTTAATTGCTATTGGCGTATCATAACCTAAAAGAATTGCACTGAAAAGGGGACGCCTTCACTTGGCTGGCAATCACACCTATTTATCTAGGTCCTGATGTAGCTGCTAGTTGTGTAGAGAGTGTTGGCAAATGAGGCATAGAATTAGGATACGTACCCCAGTTTTATCATGAAAACTGAGATTTTAATTTTTAGTAAGCTTTGGATTTTCACAATATTACTGTCTCCATAGTACTGATTATCAAGGCTTAGAAAATCCATTTATTATTGCTGTGCATTCGTTTGAAAATATTCAAGTTCTAATTGACTAACGGTGGACTTTTCCATCTGCAGAATATACTGAATGACCAGAGGTGGCAGTGCAGCAGAAGAGAATTTGTCTGCGTTCCTGAGACCCAAAAAAAAGCAATTCCTCAGCACTCTGCCATCCTTCATCAGTTTACATGGTAAGTCAAACTCACGTTGAATACAATTGCTTGTCATTAAAAAAGTTCATAGCATCTGAGGGCCCTGAGTACCTTTTTAGTGGGGTCTTTGGCATGATTATATTTCTGTCAAGACTGTAGAAAAATGGATGACGTTACGGTGATCATCATATTTTCATCAAAGACTTTGTCTCTAAAGCTGACAAAGCCTGTGTTAGATACCTGTGCTAATAATGTGTCCTCAGAGGACATTACTGTCTTTAAGGCTGCAATGAGTTGCCTTAATTTGGAGCAATGGCGTGACTTTCTCATGGAGTGAAGCTCATTTGACCTGTTTCCCTGCACTCTGTATGTGGGACTCTGATACTCCAGATGGATTACTGTTTAGGATACTCTGCGGTCTTGCCACTCCATCCCATTTTCAAAAGGAGCCCAATGCTTACTCAGTACACCGCCTAGCCGCCTTGCAGTCATAAATAATTATAGTTACCTAGTGCATAATTGCTGGTGTCTCATCCTCCTGTGTTTCCTCGTCACCCAGGGTGATTGGTCACGTGCTGTCCTGACATCATAAAGCTAGAGCAGGGAGTCATCTGACATGAGGGACAATCAGTTGCCTAGCAAGTGATGAGATACATTTATCATGGTATTGAAATGGGTTGCAGGGCAAATAGGGCACCCAGCTTAAAACCTAGATGGTTAGATGAATGAAACTGGGGCATTATTTGAGACTTGTGCATCTGTTTGAAGGTGCGGATAATCACAATGTTCTGGACTTCTCTATAGCTTAACTGATAGGGATGTACTAATATGAAGATGTTAAGATGTCGTTTATAGTTTTTATTATTCCCACAAACTATAGCGTAAACCTTCCTCCCTTAACTTATCAGATCACTTAATTGCTATTGGCGTATCATAACCTAAAAGAATTGCACTGAAAAGCGGACACCTTCACTTGGCTGGCAATCACACCTATTTATCTAGGTCCTGATGTAGCTGCTAGTTGTGTAGAGAGTGTTGGCAAATGAGGCATAGAATTAAGATATGTACCCCAGTTTTATCTTGAAAACTGAGATTTTAATTTTTAGTAATCTTTGGATTTTCACAATATTACTGTCTCCATAGTACTGATTATCAAGGCTTAGAAAATCCATTTATTATTGCTGTGCATTCGTTTGAAAATATTCAAGTTCTAATTGACTAACGGTGGACTTTTCCATCTGCAGAATATACTGAATGACCAGAGGTGGCAGTGCAGCAGAAGAGAATTTGTCTGCCTTCCTGATACCCAAAAAAAAAAAGCAATTCCTCAGCACTCTGCCATCCTTCATCAGTTTACATGGTAAGTCAAACTCACGTTGAATACATTTGCTTGTCATTAAAAAAGGTCATAGCATTTGAGGGCCCTGAGTACCTTTTTAGTGGGGTCTTTGGCATGATTATATTTCTGTCAAGACTGTAGAAAAATGGATGACGTTACGGTGATCATCATATTTTCCTCAAAGACTTTGTCTCTAAAGCTGACAAAGCCTGTGTTAGATACCTGTGCTAATAATGTGTCCTCAGAGGACATTACTGTCTTTAAGGCTGGAATGAGTTGCCTTAATTTGGAGCAATGGCATGACTTTCTCATGGAGTGAAGCTCATTTGACCTGTTTCCCTGCACTCTGTATGTGGGACTCTGATACTCCAGATGGATTGCTGTTTAGGATACTCTGCGGTCTTGCCACTCCATCCCATTTTCAAAAGGAGCCCAATGCTTACTCAGTACACCGCCTAGCCGCCTTGCAGTCATAAATAATTATAGTTACCTAGTGCATAATTGCTGGTGTCTCCTCCTCCTGTGTTTCCTCGTCACCCAGGGTGATTGGTCACGTGCTGTCCTGACATCATAAAGCTAGAGCAGGGTGTCATCTGACATGAGGGACAATCAGTTGCCTAGCAAGTGATGAGATACATTTATCATGGTATTGAAATGGGTTGCAGGGTAAATAGGGCACCCAGCTTAAAACCTAGATGGTTAGATGAATGAAACTGGGGCATTATTTGAGACTTGTACATCTGTTTGAAGGTCCGGATAATCACAATGTTCTGGATTTCTCTATAGCTTAACTGATAGGGATGTACTAAGATGAAGATGTTAAGATGTCGTTTATAGTTTTTATTATTCCCACTAACTATAGCGTAAACCTTCCTCCCTTAACTTATCAGATCACTTAATTGCTATTGGCGTATCATAACCTAAAAGAATTGCACTGAAAAGGGGACGCCTTCACTTGGCTGGCAATCACACCTATTTATCTAGGTCCTGATGTAGCTGCTAGTTGTGTAGAGAGTGTTGGCAAATGAGGCATAGAATTAAGATATGTACCCCAGTTTTATCTTGAAAACTGAGATTTTAATTTTTAGTAATCTTTGGATTTTCACAATATTACTGTCTCCATAGTACTGATTATCAAGGCTTAGAAAATCTATTTATTATTACTGTGCATTCGTTTAAAAATATTCAAGTTCTAATGGACTAACGGTGGACTTTTCCATCTGCAGAATATACTGAATGACCAGAGGTGGCAGTGCAGCAGAAGAGAATTTGTCTGCGTTCCTGAGACCCAAAAAATAAAGCAATTCCTCAGCACTCTGCCATCCTTCATCAGTTTACATGGTAAGTCAAACTCACGTTGAATACAATTGCTTGTCATTAAAAAAGTTCATAGCATCTGAGGGCCCTGAGTACCTTTTTAGTGGGGTCTTTGGCATGATTATATTTCTGTCAAGACTGTAGAAAAATGGATGACGTTACGGTGATCATCATATTTTCATCAAAGACTTTGTCTCTAACGCTGACAAAGCCTGTGTTAGATACCTGTGCTAATAATGTGTCCTCAGAGGACATTACTGTCTTTAAGGCTGCAATGAGTTGCCTTAATTTGGAGCAATGGCGTGACTTTCTCATGGAGTGAAGCTCATTTGACCTGTTTCCCTGCACTCTGTATGTGGGACTCTGATACTCCAGATGGATTGCTGTTTAAGATACTCTGCGGTCTTGCCACTCCATCCCATTTTCAAAAGGAGCCCAATGCTTACTCAGTACACAGCCTAGCCGCCTTGCAGTCAAAATTAATTATAGTTACCTAGTGCATAATTGCTGGTGTCTCCTCCTCCTGTGTTTCCTCGTCACCCAGGGTGATTGGTCACGTGCTGTCCTGACATCATAAAGCTAGAGCAGGGTGTCATCTGACATGAGGGACAATCAGTTGCCTAGCAAGTGATGAGATACATTTATCATGGTATTGAAATGGGTTGCAGGGTAAATAGGGCACCCAGCTTAAAACCTAGATGGTTAGATGAATGAAACTGGGGCATTATTTGAGACTTGTGCATCTGTTTGAAGGTGCGGATAATCACAATGTTCTGGACTTCTCTATTGCTTAACTGATAGGGATTTACTAAAATGAAGATGTTAAGATGTCGTTTATAGTTTTTATTATTCCCACTAACTATAGCGTAAACCTTCCTCCCTTAACTTATCAGATCACTTAATTGCTATTGGCGTATCATAACCTAAAAGAATTGCACTGAAAAGGGGACGCCTTCACTTGGCTGGCAATCACACCTATTTATCTAGGTCCTGATGTAGCTGCTAGTTGTGTAGAGAGTGTTGGCAAATGAGGCATAGAATTAAGATATGTACCCAAGTTTTATCTTGAAAACTGAGATTTTAATTTTTAGTAAGCTTTGGATTTTCACAATATTACTGTCTCCATAGTACTGATTATCAAGGCTTAGAAAATCCATTCATTATTGCTGTGCATTCGTTTGAAAATATTCAAGTTCTAATTGACTAACGGTGGACTTTTCCATCTGCAGAATATACTGAATGACCAGAGGTGGCAGTGCAGCAGAAGAGAATTTGTCTGCCTTACTGATACCCAAAAAAAATAAGCAATTCCTCAGCACTCTGCCATCCTTCATCAGTTTACATGGTAAGTCAAACTCACGTTGAATACATTTGCTTGTCATTAAAAAAGTTCATAGCATCTGAGGGCCCTGAGTACCTTTTTAGTGGGGTCTTTGGCATGATTATATTTCTGTCAAGACTGTAGAAAAATGGATGACGTTACGGTGATCATCAAATTTTCATCAAAGACTTTGTCTCTAAACCTGACAAAGCCTGTGTTAGATACCTGTGCTAATAATGTGTCCTCAGAGGACATTACTGTCTTTAAGGCTGGAATGAGTTGCCTTAATTTGGAGCAATGGCGTGACTTTTTCTCATGGAGTGAAGCTCATTTGACCTGTTTCCCTGCACTCTGTATGTGGGACTTTGATACTCCAGATGGATTGCTGTTTAGGATACTCTGCGGTCTTGCCACTCCATCCCATTTTCAAAAGGAGCCCAATGCTTACTCAGTACACCACCTAGCCGCCTTGCAGTCATAAATAATTATAGTTACCTAGTGCATAATTGCTGGTGTCTCCTCCTCCTGTGTTTCCTCGTCACCCAGGGTGATTGGTCACGTGCTGTCCTGACATCATAAAGCTAGAGCAGGGTGTCATCTGACATGAGGGACAATCAGTTGCCTAGCAAGTGATGAGATACATTTATCATGGTATTGAAATGGGTTGCAGGGTAAATAGGGCACCCAGCTTAAAACCTAGACGGTTAGATGAATGAAACTGGGGCATTATTTGAGACTTGTGCATCTGTTTGAAGGTGCGGATAATCACAATGTTCTGGACTTCTCTATAGCTTAACTGATAGGGATGTACTAAAATGAATATGTTAAGATGTCGTTTATAGTTTTTATTATTCCCACTAACTATAGCGTAAACCTTCCTCCCTTAACTTATCAGATCACTTAATTGCTATTGGCGTACCATAACCTAAAAGAATTGCACTGAAAAGGGGACGCCTTCACTTGGCTGGCAATCACACCTATTTATCTAGGTCCTGATGTAGCTGCTAGTTGTGTAGAGAGTGTTGGCAAATGAGGCTTAGAATTAAGATATGTACCCCAGTTTTATCTTGAAAACTCAGATTTTAATTTTTAGTAAGCTTTGGATTTTCACAATATTACTGTCTCCATAGTACTGATTATCAAGGCTTAGAAAATCTATTTATTATTACTGTGCATTTGTTTAAAAATATTCAAGTTCTAATGGACTAAAGGTGGACTTTTCCATCTGCAGAATATACTGAATGACCAGAGGTGGCAGTGCAGCAGAAGAGAATTTGTCTGCGTTCCTGAGACCCAAAAAAAAAGCAAATCCTCAGCACTCTGCCATCCTTCATCAGTTTACATGGTAAGTCAAACTCACGTTGAATATATTTGCTTGTCATTAAAAAAGTTCATAGCATCTGACGGCCCTGAGTACCTTTTTAGTGGGGTCTTTGGCATGATTATATTTCTGTCAAGACTGTAGAAAAATGGATGACGTTAAGGTGATCATCATATTTTCATCAAAGACTTTGTCTCTAAAGCTGACAAAGCCTGTGTTAGATACCTGTGCTAATAATGTGTCCTCAGAGGACATTACTGTCTTTAAGGCTGGAATGAGTTGCCTTAATTTGGAGCAATGGTGTGACTTTCTCATGGAGTGAAGCTCATTTGACCTGTTTCCCAGCACTCTGTATGTGGGACTCTGATACTCCAGATGGATTGCTGTTTAGGATACTCTGCAGTTTTGCAACTCCATCTCCTTTTCAAAAGGAGCTCATGCTTTCTCAGTACACAGCCTAGCCGCCTTGCAGTCATAATTAATTATAGTTACCTAGTGCATAATTGCTGGTGTCTCCTCCTCCTGTGTTTCCTCGTCACCCAGGGTGATTGGTCACGTGCTGTCCTGACATCATAAAGCTAGAGCAGGGTGTCATCTGACATGAGGGACAATCAGTTGCCTAGCAAGTGATGAGATACATTTATCATGGTATTGAAATGGGTTGCAGGGTAAATAGGGCACCCAGCTTAAAACCTAGACGGTTAGATGAATGAAACTGGGGCATTATTTGAGACTTGTGCATCTGTTTGAAGGTACGGATAATCACAATGTTCTGGACTTCTCTATAGCTTAACTGATAGGGATGTACTAAGATGAAGATGTTAAGATGTCGTTTATAGTTTTTATTATTCCCACAAACTATAGCGTAAACCTTCCTCCCTTAACTTATCAGATCACTTAATTGCTATTGGCGTATCATAACCTAAAAGAATTGCACTGAAAAGGGGACGCCTTCACTTGGCTGGCAATCACACCTATTTATCTAGGTCCTGATGTAGCTGCTAGTTGTGTAGAGAGTGTTGGCAAACGAAGCATAGAATTAAGATATGTACCCCAGTTTTATCTTGAAAACTGAGATTTTAATTTTTAGTAAGCTTTGGATTTTCACAATATTACTGTCTCCATAGTACTGATTATCAAGGCTTAGAAAATCCATTCATTATTGCTGTGCATTCGTTTGAAAATATTCAAGTTCTAATTGACTAACGGTGGACTTTTCCATCTGCAGAATATACTGAATGACCAGAGGTGGCAGTGCAGCAGAAGAGAATTTGTCTGCCTTACTGATACCCCAAAAAAATAAGCAATTCCTCAGCACTCTGCCATCCTTCATCAGTTTACATGGTAAGTCAAACTCACGTTGAATACATTTGCTTATCATTAAAAAAGTTCATAGCATCTGAGGGCCCTGAGTACCTTTTTAGTGGGGTCTTTGGCATGATTATATTTCTGTCAAGACTGTAGAAAAATGGATGACGTTACGGTGATCATCATATTTTCATCAAAGACTTTGTCTCTAAAGCTGATAAAGCCTGTTTTAGATACCTGTGCTAATAATGTGTCCTCAGAGGACATTACTGTCTTTAAGGCTGCAATGAGTTGCCTTAATTTGGAGCAATGGCGTGACTTTCTCATGGAGTGAAGCTCATTTGACCTGTTTCCCTGCACTCTGTATGTGGGACTCTGATACTCCAGATGGATTGCTGTTTAGGATACTCTGCGGTCTTGCCACTCCATCCCATTTTCAAAAGGAGCCCAATGCTTACTCAGTACACCGCCTAGCCGCCTTGCAGTCATAAATAATTATAGTTACCTAGTGCATAATTGCTGGTGTCTCCTCCTCCTGTGTTTCCTCGTCACCCAGGGTGATTGGTCACGTGCTGTCCTGACATCATAAAGCTAGAGCAGGGTGTCATCTGACATGAGGGACAATCAGTTGCCTAGCAAGTGATGAGATACATTTATCATGGTATTGAAATGGGTTGCAGGGTAAATAGGGCACCCAGCTTAAAACCTAGATAGTTAGATGAATGAAACTGGGGCATTATTTGAGACTTGTGCATCTGTTTGAAGGTGCGGATAATCGCAATGTTCTGGACTTCTCTATAGCTTAACTGATAGGGATGTACTAAGATGAAGATGTTAAGATGTCATTTATAGTTTTTATTATTCCCACAAACTATAGCGTAAACCTTCCTCCCTTAACTTATCAGATCACTTAATTGCTATTGGCGTATCATAACCTAAAAGAATTGCACTATAAAGGGGAAGCCTTCACTTGGCTGGCAATCACACCTATTTATCTAGGTACTGATGTAGCTGCTAGTTGTCTAGAGAGTGTTGGCAAATGAGGCATAGAATTAAGATATGTACCCCAGTTTTATCTTGAAAACTGAGATTTTAATTTTTAGTAAGCTTTGGATTTTCACAATATTACTGTCTCCATAGTACTGATTATCAAGGCTTAGAAAATCTATTTATTATTACTGTGCATTTGTTTAAAAATATTCAAGTTCTAATGGACTAAAGGTGGACTTTTCCATCTGCAGAATATACTGAATGACCAGAGGTGGCAGTGCAGCAGAAGAGAATTTGTCTGCGTTCCTGAGACCCAAAAAAAAAGCAAATCCTCAGCACTCTGCCATCCTTCATCAGTTTACATGGTAAGTCAAACTCACGTTGAATACATTTGCTTGTCATTAAAAAAGTTCATAGCATCTGACGGCCCTGAGTACCTTTTTAGTGGGGTCTTTGGCATGATTATATTTCTGTCAAGACAGTAGAAAAATGGATGACGTTACGGTGATCATCATATTTTCATCAAAGACTTTGTCGCTAAAGCTGACAAAGCCTGTGTTAGATACCTGTGCTAATAATGTGTCCTCAGAGGACATTACTGTCTTTAAGGCTGGAATGAGTTGCCTTAATATGGAGCAATGGCGTGACTTTCTCATGGAGTGAAGCTCATTTGACCTGTTTCCCTGCACTCTGTATGTGGGACTTTGATACTCCAGATGGATTGCTGTTTAGGATACTCTGCGGTCTTGCCACTCCATCCCATTTTCAAAAGGAGCCCAATGCTTACTCAGTACACCGCCTAGCCGCCTTGCAGTCATAAATAATTATAGTTACCTAGTGCATATGGCCGAGATACCCGCCACCCCCTCTCAACACAATCCCCAAAAGGAGGGAAACCGGAAACAGTTCTTGAAGTTTTTTGGAAGTGGGATGGAGTGACCATCCCGGCCGTATTTATTAAAACAAAATTAAAACATTAAACGTTTCATGTTATGTACAATTTCATTACCACATTACGATGTTTGGCTATCCTTAACAGATTCTCTAATACAGAGGTTCTCCTAGCCGAACTAGCATCCTACAAACATTTTCTTGACATATTGAAATTGTACATCCTAACGTTTAAGGGCCAACGGCAAGGTCATAACCGGTGTCAAGATCCCTAACCCGACTTACCCCTCCCACTTGGGAGGGGCGACAGCACGGAGGCGTACCTCAAGTGCAACTACTACCAATTTCCCTTGACTTGACGGGGGCACCTAAAGACTCGACGCCAGTTAAAGGTCGTTCGAATACTCGTGTGAGGTATCTAGAAGGTATCGTAGACCTTATCCCAACCCCACACAACTTACCGCATCTGCCGTCGCAGATGTCACTGGCCCCGGGAAATTCCCCAGGAGGGGGCTGTAACCCCTCCTACAAAGGAAGGGGCCTTGACCGCCTTTTCCTTTACTTCCGGCGACCCATCCTTAGAAGGGACCGCCTCCCCATTGAGGGGCCAATGGCCACCTCTCCCGAGCGCTCCCATCCGTGTTGGGTGACGCCCACTCATAGGGATCTACCAATTAGTGCTCACCGATCATGACCTTACCGCCTACCAAAATAAATACGACAGTGCTAACAAAGACAATGCTAACAAAACCTAAGACTACATTGGCCACTATGACCGAAAGAGCATGCTTAAAATTCAACACTATATCTGAATCTCTTTAATGGCAAAACGTACTCAACAGATCATTCTTTATTATACTCAACATCAACATGACTCCACAACCTGTTAAACGAAATGGGAGAAAAATTAACCAACTTTATTACGAACAACTGGCTGTCTTCAGGGGCTGGTGGGTGGGTCAAAATTGGCTCTTCGTTCTGTCCCGAGCTCACGTGCAGCGAGGAGGTGCAGCTTCAGGGCACAAGAACAAGAGGATGTCTTCTGGTCTTGCGTCCCTCTTTATCCGTCTTCAGGGAGGGCGTATACCCGCCCCTGCCTGCCCCGAGGGCGTGGCTGGCTGCGTCAGTGTCTAGGCCAGCCCACTCTAGGGCGGGAACGGGCGCGCCCCAGCTACGCCGCTTCGGGCATACCAGCCGAGACGCGCCCCCCGCCCAAAAATGTCTTCCCGGGGGGATCGAGGCACTCTGCCATAAGTTCGGGGGGACCGAGTTGGTCGCCCCTTTCCATATGGCCGAGATACCCGCCACCCCCTCTCAACACAATCCCCAAAAGGAGGGAAACCGGAAACAGTTCTTGAAGTTTTTTGGAAGTGGGATGGAGTGACCATCCCGGCCGTATTTATTAAAACAAAATTAAAACATTAAACGTTTCATGTTATGTACAATTTCATTACCACATTACGATGTTTGGCTATCCTTAACAGATTCTCTAATACAGAGGTTCTCCTAGCCGAACTAGCATCCTACAAACATTTTCTTGACATATTGAAATTGTACATCCTAACGTTTAAGGGCCAACGGCAAGGTCATAACCGGTGTCAAGATCCCTAACCCGACTTACCCCTCCCACTTGGGAGGGGCGAAAGCACGGAGGCGTACCTCAAGTGCAACTACTACCAATTTCCCTTGACTTGACGGGGGCACCTAAAGACTCGACGCCAGTTAAAGGTCGTTCGAATACTCGTGTGAGGTATCTAGAAGGTATCGTAGACCTTATCCCAACCCCACACAACTTACCGCATCTGCCGTCGCAGATGTCACTGGCCCCGGGAAATTCCCCAGGAGGGGGCTGTAACCCCTCCTACAAAGGAAGGGGCCTTGACCGCCTTTTCCTTTACTTCCGGCGACCCATCCTTAGAAGGGACCGCCTCCCCATTGAGGGGCCAATGGCCACCTCTCCCGAGCGCTCCCATCCGTGTTGGGTGACGCCCACTCATAGGGATCTACCAATTAGTGCTCACCGATCATGACCTTACCGCCACAGGCCGGATAGTTGACCGGCTATCCGGACCCCCACAAAACTCCTACCTAAAGGTCATGTTTCAACGTCTTTTAACCATGCTAAGAGGTCTCCTATGAGTAACTCATTTCCCACCCGAGACAAATGCACACCATCCCCTAGATACATACTGTCATCATTAATACAACCATGCGAGATAGAATGCAATGTCCTGGAACGGAACAACCTACTCACTTTGTGATTAAGTTTTCTAACAGAACGGTTCAAAGCAGGAATCGAAACAGCCCCCCGCCACACTTTCCGTGGGATCATATGAGACCACGCAATTATGCACCCCGGAACTTTCCTCGCCAACCAACTTACAGTGGAAAGCATTGCCTCTAGGAGAAGTCGTCTACCGGTGGTGACCAAATCATTGCCCCCTAAATGTACTATGACTATAGACGGCGGTGACCTCGTCCGCCCTAACAAACCCTCAAAGAATGCCTGAAACTGGTCAATACAGAGACCGCCCCTTCCGTAGAAGGACACCCTGTACCCGTATTCCCCAGCTACGTGAATCATGTCACCTGCTTTGAATACGTCAGCGGCACGCCTCACGTATGAGTGGCCCACGACCCACACCTCTTTTCTCACAGCCGGTGATGTCTGACCGCTGGCCTGGTGTTGGGTCGACTGCATAGTCCGCCCCGCCTCGAAGGCTTGCGTAACTGAAAACCAAACAAAAGACAAGAAGCGTGAGTACACTATCATAGCTTCACAACATGTGCAACCGTACATACCTCTTATAACAATTGGAGGACCAGCGCCCCACACGTTTCACTTGCTCCACATTGAGACCCCTGGCTGTAGCTTCAGTGGCAGCCCCTATCCGAAAGGAATGGGTCCCAAACTCGCCCGGGTCCAAGCCCGCTGCGGTAATTGACATCGCGAGCACCCGCTGAAACTGAAATTTCGTCAGTGGGGTGGCGTCCGCGTGTCTCAACAATGTCCCTCCCCATGATGCCACCCTTCGTGCTAGGTAGTCTTCTAAACACTTTACCGGACACATGGAGGACCCTGGAATCCTGCGAATGACTATGCAGTCCCCTACCCCACCTTGATCGGTTTTGGACTTGACAAAGGATACAGTCATCGTCTCACCCCAGATCTGAACATGTTCCCGGCACAAACCCCCCACCACATCCCGTTTATTCCTTGCCACCAGCTCACTTATCCTCATCGCCCCGTGAAACGCAAGCGTAAAAGCAGCTCGGAACAAACAGGCCTCGAACTGAGACGAGCATGTGGCGGGGAGTGTGGCCAGCAACTGGGACAACCTATCCAGACCTATCGGGCGCCTCTCATCTACTCTGCGACCCTCAAGGCGTTGCCACCCACGCAGCGCTTTCTGTACCACAAACGACGCTGTCGGGTCCTGGATATTATGAGCCCTGGCAACAAAGGAAATGGCAGCACGATGCCTCTGGGCTGTAGCCACCGACTTCCCAGCCCTACGCAAGGACATCAGAAAATGCACTACCCAATCCTCATGCCCCCAAAGCCCCCCTCTCTCAGTCCCCAAAAAGGCTAAATAGGCCCGAAACGCCCCTTCGTATGCCTTCCTCGTCCTTGGTGCTAGACTCTCTCCCACGAGGTAACGAAGTTCGGGGCACCGAGAGACCAGAGAGCTTCGGGAAAGGGTGCCGGCTCTGGGTCCGCTGAGGGAAGGAAACCCGAGAAAGCCTGCATTTGAAAACGAGACAGTGCATCAGCTGCCTGATTCATCACCCCTGGGACATGCTTCGCTCTGAATACCACGTTCAGTTGCATACACAGTAAGACAATTTCTTTAAGCAGCCTTAAAATCATTTTACAACGTGCTGCCTGACTATTGATGCATTCTACAACGGTCATATTGTCAGACCAAAATATGACAGAGTGATTTTTGAATCCATCGGGCCAGGTTCTGAGGGCCACCAAAATGGGAAACAGTTCAAGGAAAGCAATATTACTCGTCAGCCCCTCTTCATGCCACCATGTTGGCCACCTTTGTGCCGACCATTTTGTGCCGAAGATGGCGCCAAAGCCCATGCTTCCCGCTGAATCCGTCCATAGACCAAGCTCTTCAGAGGACAAGGCTGGTTTGTTCCAGACGACTCGACCATTGAAATCCGCCAAAAATGCTAACCAAATACGCATATCTTGGCGGACCTCAGCCGATAGTCTCGTGCGATGATGACCCTCGTTTAGGCCGACCATCGCCTGGGCAATTGAACGGGAAAAGGGGCGGGCCATTGGGATCACCCTCAGGGCAAAATTCAACTTCCCCACTAATTGCTGCAATTGATGCAGCGTAACTTTAGCTGCATTTATACACATTTGCAGGGCTGCCCTGAATTTCGACACTTTGGCAGCTGGTAAACGAAAACAACCCTCACTAGAGTCCAACTCGATCCCCAGAAACTCGAGGCAAGTCGAGGGACCCACAGTTTTACCTGGTGCCAATGGCACGCCAAATCGATCCATTAATACACAAAATTCAGTCAAGGCCCGGGCACATTCGTCATCCCCAGCGGCCCCAAGGAACAGAAAGTCATCAAGGTAATGCATCACATTTCGAAAACCCGTTTCCTTCGTGTACACCCATTGTAGAAAACTACTGAATTTCTCGAAATATGCACAAGATATAGAGCACCCCATCGGCATACACCTATCCATGTAATACGAACCTTGAAACGTGAATCCCAGAAGACGTTGGTCGTCCGGGTGTACCGGGAGCAAACGGAACGCTGACTCGATATCTGATTTCGCCATCAGCGTCCCGGGCCCCAAGCGATTTAAAATGGCTACGGCCTCATCGAATGATGCGTACCGCACCGAACATACCTCTGGATCAATTGCATCGTTCACAGAAAGGCCATGAGGAGCTGATAAATTGTGGATCAATCTAAACTCACCTGGGTCCTTCTTGGGGACCACCCCTAACGGAGAACAGACAAAAATCTGCACCGGGGGAACACTAAACGGGCCGGCAACCCGACCTCGGATAACCTCTTTCCGGATCTTATCCTGCACTACGGTCGTATGCTGCAAGACGGAAAGTTGATTTTTGCACGTCCCGACACCCTGAAAGTCCCCCACCGGGATGCGGAAACCATATGAAAAACCGTTCCGCAGCACCCCAGCAGAAGTACGATCTGGGTATTCGCTGAGCCAGGGAATCATCGCCAAGGTATCAATCGGGGTTGGTAAAGGCGCCCCTCGGACTACATTAGACCTGTTTGGCGCCTCCTCTACCCCCATTCTCACCCGTTCTGGCTCTGCACGATGACTCAGGATGGGGTGCCCCGCAACTACTACATTCGTGCTTGAACTTACACGATCCCGGGGGCCTAGTACATTTACCTTTGTTGAAATTGAAACAGAAACCCTTCCTCCCTGCATTGCCGGCGGGTCTCGGATAATCGTCGGTACCCGTACCCGACCGAAAGGGCGTCCCCCCATATTGGCGGGAGGATTCACCAACAGTACTCCCCACCAACGGCATTTTTAACATCCCTGACTCTTTCATTTTATCCCATGTCAAAGAATCATAACAGTCCCAGGTTAAACTTTTGTTATGCTCCATCGCTTTCCTGAAAAGGTTGTCATAACAGAACCATTGGTTACCTTGGTGCGATGTCGAGTACCCCATAATTCGTGACTGATATACTGGAAACTCAGGGAGCAATTCAGGCCTACGTTCCCCCAAAATTGATGTAAAAATTCCCCATGCATTGCCCCAGTTGCCAATATTCTCATTTACTTTAAAGGCGGCCATTTTTGCGCGCCAAACACTTGGATGCATCAGATCCTTTTGACTCTTAACAGTTTCAACCTCATGATGATCAACAAGCAAGGAGAAAATGTTTACATATTCCCCCGCCCAAATCTTCTCCTTTATTGCCAAAGGAACATGTTGCCCCAATTTTTCTCTACGAGAGGGTGCTGACTCATCCCTCGCGATCGGCAATGGCCGCTTACCTGCACCGAACGCTGCTTCCGCCACTCGTGGCTTGTCTATCACCGCAGCCGGCGCGGGTACCTTGGCTGTATCACGTTTCTCGCGCAACTGTTTCATCAGAGTTTGCGCTTCGGCAGCCGTGGCGCCCTCGCTACTGTCCCCCAACCACGCTGCTAACTGTGCCGCCAATTCAGGAGGCATATCCTCAGTGGATGTCGGGGTCACTACGACGGGAATCGGATTCACTTCCTTCGGTACCGGGGCCGGTACCGGGGCTGGCGCCTCGAGCGGGGAACTGGGGACCGGGACGTCTCCCCCGGCTGGCCCCCTTCTCGGCCTCTTTGGCTTCCCTCCAGCCGGTGGACGCCCCGATCCCTCCTCCCCGTCTCGCTCCGCCAACCGCTTCTTTATTTCGGACATCTCCTTCATGAGGACCCGAACCATCTGGTCAGTCGTCATTCTCTTCGCGCCTTTCTTGGGCATCTTTCAAACGAAGTATCTAGAAGACAAAAAGAAGGATTAAAACGCTCAAAATTGGCTCTTCGTTCTGTCCCGAGCTCACGTGCAGCGAGGAGGTGCAGCTTCAGGGCACAAGAACAAGAGGATGTCTTCTGGTCTTGCGTCCCTCTTTATCCGTCTTCAGGGAGGGCGTATACCCGCCCCTGCCTGCCCCGAGGGCGTGGCTGGCTGCGTCAGTGTCTAGGCCAGCCCACTCTAGGGCGGGAACGGGCGCGCCCCAGCTACGCCGCTTCGGGCATACCAGCCGAGACGCGCCCCCCGCCCAAAAATGTCTTCCCGGGGGGATCGAGGCACTCTGCCATAAGTTCGGGGGGACCGAGTTGGTCGCCCCTTTCCATAATTGCTGGTGTCTCCTCCTCCTGTGTTTCCTCGTCACCCAGGGTGATTGGTCACGTGCTGTCCTGACATCATAAAGCTAGAGCAGGGTGTCATCTGACATGAGGGACAGTCATTTGCCTAGCAAGCGCTAGATACATTTATCATGGTATTGAAATGGGTTGCAGGATAAATAGGGCACCCAGCTTAAAACCTAGATAGTTAGATGAATGAAATTGGGGCATTATTTGAGACTTGTGCATCTGTTTGAAGGTGCGGATAATCACAATGTTCTGGACTTCTCTATAGCTTAACTGATAGGGATGTACTAAAATGAAGATGTTAAGATGTCGTTTATAGTTTTTATTATTCCCACTAACTATAGCGTAAACCTTCCTCCCTTAACTTATCAGATCACTTAATTGCTATTGGCGTATCATAACCTAAAAGAATTGCACTGAAAAGGGGACGCCTTCACTTGGCTGGCAATCACACCTATTTATCTAGGTCCTGATGTAGCTGCTAGTTGTGTAGAGAGTGTTGGCAAATGAGGCATAGAATTAGGATACGTACCCCAGTTTTATCATGAAAACTGAGATTTTAATTTTTAGTAAGCTTTGGATTTTCACAATATTACTGTCTCCATAGCACTGATTATCAAGGCTTAGAAAATCCATTTATTATTGCTGTGCATTCGTTTGAAAATATTCAAGTTCTAATGGACTAACGGTGGACTTTTCCATCTGCAGAATATACTGAATGGCCAGAGGTGGCAGTGCAGCAGAAGAGAATTTGTCTGCGTTCCTGAGACCCAAAAAAAAAAGCAAATCCTCAGCACTCTGCCATCCTTCATCAGTTTACATGGTAAGTCAAACTCACGTTGAATACATTTGCTTGTCATTAAAAAAGTTCATAGCATCTGAGGGCCCTGAGTACCTTTTTAGTGGGGTCTTTGGCATGATTATATTTCTGTCAAGACAGTAGAAAAATGGATGACGTTACGGTGATCATCATATTTTCATCAAAGACTTTGTCGCTAAAGCTGACAAAGCCTGTGTTAGATACCTGTGCTAATAATGTGTCCTCAGAGGACATTACTGTCTTTAATGCTGGAATGAGTTGCCTTAATATGGAGCAATGGTGTGACTTTCTCATGGAGTGAAGCTCATTTGACCTGTTTCCCTGCACTCTGTATGTGGGACTTTGATACTCCAGATGGATTGCTGTTTAGGATACTCTGCGGTCTTGCCACTCCATCCCATTTTCAAAAGGAGCCCAATGCTTACTCAGTACACCGCCTAGCCGCCTTGCAGTCATAAATAATTATAGTTACCTAGTGCATAATTGCTGGTGTCTCCTCCTCCTGTGTTTCCTCGTCACCCAGGGTGATTGGTCACGTGCTGTCCTGACATCATAAAGCTAGAGCAGGGTGTCATCTGACATGAGGGACAGTCATTTGCCTAGCAAGCGCTAAGATACATTTATCATGGTATTGAAATGGGTTGCAGGATAAATAGGGCACCCAGCTTAAAACCTAGATAGTTAGATGAATGAAATTGGGGCATTATTTGAGACTTGTGCATCTGTTTGAAGGTGCGGATAATCACAATGTTCTGGACTTCTCTATAGCTTAACTGATAGGGATGTACTAAGATGAAGATGTTAAGATGTCGTTTATAGTTTTTATTATTCCCACTAACTATAGCGTAAACCTTCCTCCCTTAACTTATCAGATCACTTAATTGCTATTGGTGTATCATAACCTAAAAGAATTGCACTGAAAAGGGGACGCCTTCACTTGGCTGGCAATCACACCTATTTATCTAGGTCCTGATGTAGCTGCTAGTTGTGTAGAGAGTGTTGGCAAATGAGGCATAGAATTAAGATATGTACCCCAGTTTTATCTTGAAAACTGAGATTTTAATTTTTAGTAAGCTTTGGATTTTTACAATATTACTGTCTCCATTGTACTGATTATCAAGGCTTAGAAAATCTATTTATTATTGCTGTGCATTTGTTTAAAAATATTCAAGTTCTAATGGACTAAAGGTGGACTTTTCCATCTGCAGAATATACTGAATGACCAGAGGTGGCAGTGCAGCAGAAGAGAATTTGTCTGCGTTCCTGAGACCCAAAAAAAAAGCAAATCCTCAGCACTCTGCCATCCTTCATCAGTTTACATGGTAAGTCAAACTCACGTTGAATACATTTGCTTGTCATTAGAAAAAGTTCATAGCATCTGACGGCCCTGAGTACCTTTTTAGTGGGGTCTTTGGCATGATTATATTTCTGTCAAGACAGTAGAAAAATGGATGACGTTACGGTGATCATCATATTTTCATCAAAGACTTTGTCGCTAAAGCTGACAAAGCCTGTGTTAGATACCTGTGCTAATAATGTGTCCTCAGAGGACATTACTGTCTTTAATGCTGGAATGAGTTGCCTTAATATGGAGCAATGGTGTGACTTTCTCATGGAGTGAAGCTCATTTGACCTGTTTCCCTGCACTCTGTATGTGGGACTTTGATACTCCAGATGGATTGCTGTTTAGGATACTCTGCGGTCTTGCCACTCCATCCCATTTTCAAAAGGAGCCCAATGCTTACTCAGTACACCGCCTAGCCGCCTTGCAGTCATAAATAATTATAGTTACCTAGTGCATAATTGCTGGTGTCTCCTCCTCCTGTGTTTCCTCGTCACCCAGGGTGATTGGTCACGTGCTGTCCTGACATCATAAAGCTAGAGCAGGGTGTCATCTGACATGAGGGACAGTCATTTGCCTAGCAAGCGCTAAGATACATTTATCATGGTATTGAAATGGGTTGCAGGATAAATAGGGCACCCAGCTTAAAACCTAGATAGTTAGATGAATGAAATTGGGGCATTATTTGAGACTTGTGCATCTGTTTGAAGGTGCGGATAATCACAATGTTCTGGACTTCTCTATAGCTTAACTGATAGGGATGTACTAAAATGAAGATGTTAAGATGTCGTTTATAGTTTTTATTATTCCCACTAACTATAGCGTAAACCTTCCTCCCTTAACTTATCAGATCACTTAATTGCTATTGGCGTATCATAACCTAAAAGAATTGCACTGAAAAGGGGACGCCTTCACTTGGCTGGCAATCACACCTATTTATCTAGGTCCTGATGTAGCTGCTAGTTGTGTAGAGAGTGTTGGCAAATGAGGCATAGAATTAGGATACGTACCCCAGTTTTATCATGAAAACTGAGATTTTAATTTTTAGTAAGCTTTGGATTTTCACAATATTACTGTCTCCATAGCACTGATTATCAAGGCTTAGAAAATCCATTTATTATTGCTGTGCATTCGTTTGAAAATATTCAAGTTCTAATGGACTAACGGTGGACTTTTCCATCTGCAGAATATACTGAATGGCCAGAGGTGGCAGTGCAGCAGAAGAGAATTTGTCTGCGTTCCTGAGACCCAAAAAAAAAGCAAATCCTCAGCACTCTGCCATCCTTCATCAGTTTACATGGTAAGTCAAACTCACGTTGAATACATTTGCTTGTCATTAAAAAAGTTCATAGCATCTGAGGGCCCTGAGTACCTTTTTAGTGGGGTCTTTGGCATGATTATATTTCTGTCAAGACTGTAGAAAAATGGGTGACGTTACGGTGATCATCATATTTTCATCAAAGACTTTGTCTCGAAAGCTGACAAAGCCTGTGTTAGATACCTGTGCTGATAATGTGTCCTGCAATGTGTTGCCTTAATTTGGAGCAATGGCGTGACTTTCTCATGGAGTGAAGCTCATTTGACCTGTTTCCCTGCACTCTGTATGTGGGACTCTGATACTCCAGATGGATTGCTGTTTAGGATACTCTGCGGTCTTGCCACTCCATCCCATTTTCAAAAGGAGCCCAATGCTTACTCAGTACACAGCCTAGCCGCCTTGCAGTCATAAATAATTATAGTTACCTAGTGCATAATTGCTGGTGTCTCCTCCTCCTGTGTTTCCTCGTCACCCAGGGTGATTGGTCACGTGCTGTCCTGACATCATAAAGCTAGAGCAGGGTGTCATCTGACATGAGGGACAATCAGTTGCCTAGCAAGTGATGAGATACATTTATCATGGTATTGAAATGGGTTGCAGGGTAAATAGGGCACCCAGCTTAAAACCTAGATGGTTAGATGAATGAAACTGGGGCATTATTTGAGACTTGTACATCTGTTTGAAGGTGCGGATAATCACAATGTTCTGGACTTCTCTATAGCTTAACTGATAGGGATGTACTAAGATGAAGATGTTAAGATGTCGTTTATAGTTTTTATTATTCCCACTAACTATAGCGTAAACCTTCCTCCCTTAACTTATCAGATCACTTAATTGCTATTGGCGTATCATAACCTAAAAGAATTGCACTGAAAAGGGGACGCCTTCACTTGGCTGGCAATCACACCTATTTATCTAGGTCCTGATGTAGCTGCTAGTTGTGTAGAGAGTGTTGGCAAATGAGGCATAGAATTAGGATACGTACCCCAGTTTTATCATGAAAACTGAGATTTTAATTTTTAGTAAGCTTTGGATTTTCACAATATTACTGTCTCCATAGCACTGATTATCAAGGCTTAGAAAATCCATTTATTATTGCTGTGCATTCGTTTGAAAATATTCAAGTTCTAATGGACTAACGGTGGACTTTTCCATCTGCAGAATATACTGAATGGCCAGAGGTGGCAGTGCAGCAGAAGAGAATTTGTCTGCGTTCCTGAGACCCAAAAAAAAAGCAAATCCTCAGCACTCTGCCATCCTTCATCAGTTTACATGGTAAGTCAAACTCACGTTGAATACATTTGCTTGTCATTAAAAAAGTTCATAGCATCTGAGGGCCCTGAGTACCTTTTTAGTGGGGTCTTTGGCATGATTATATTTCTGTCAAGACTGTAGAAAAATGGGTGACGTTACGGTGATCATCATATTTTCATCAAAGACTTTGTCTCGAAAGCTGACAAAGCCTGTGTTAGATACCTGTGCTGATAATGTGTCCTGCAATGTGTTGCCTTAATTTGGAGCAATGGCGTGACTTTCTCATGGAGTGAAGCTCATTTGACCTGTTTCCCTGCACTCTGTATGTGGGACTCTGATACTCCAGATGGATTGCTGTTTAGGATACTCTGCGGTCTTGCCACTCCATCCCATTTTCAAAAGGAGCCCAATGCTTACTCAGTACACAGCCTAGCCGCCTTGCAGTCATAAATAATTATAGTTACCTAGTGCATAATTGCTGGTGTCTCCTCCTCCTGTGTTTCCTCGTCACCCAGGGCGATTGGTCACGTGCTGTCCTGACATCATAAAGCTAGAGCAGGGTGTCATCTGACATGAGGGACAATCAGTTGCCTAGCAAGTGATGAGATACATTTATCATGGTATTGAAATGGGTTGCAGGGTAAATAGGGCACCCAGCTTAAAACCTAGATGGTTAGATGAATGAAACTGGGGCATTATTTGAGACTTGTACATCTGTTTGAAGGTGCGGATAATCACAATGTTCTGGACTTCTCTATAGCTTAACTGATAGGGATGTACTAAGATGAAGATGTTAAGATGTCGTTTATAGTTTTTATTATTCCCACTAACTATAGCGTAAACCTTCCTCCCTTAACTTATCAGTTTACCTAATTGCTATTGGTGTATCATAACCTAAAAGAATTGCACTGAAAAGGGGACGCCTTCACTTGGCTGGCAATCACACCTATTTATCTAGGTCCTGATGTAGCTGCTAGTTGTGTAGAGAGTGTTGGCAAATGAGGCATAGAATTAAGATATGTACCCCAGTTTTATCTTGAAAACTGAGATTTTAATTTTTAGTAAGCTTTGGATTTTCACAATATTACTGTCTCCATAGTACTGATTATCAAGGCTTAGAAAATCTATTTATTATTGCTGTGCATTTGTTTAAAAATATTCAAGTTCTAATGGACTAAAGGTGGACTTTTCCATCTGCAGAATATACTGAATGACCAGAGGTGGCAGTGCAGCAGAAGAGAATTTGTCTGCGTTCCTGAGACCCAAAAAAAAAGCAAATCCTCAGCACTCTGCCATCCTTCATCAGTTTACATGGTAAGTCAAACTCACGTTGAATACATTTGCTTGTCATTAGAAAAAGTTCATAGCATCTGACGGCCCTGAGTACCTTTTTAGTGGGGTCTTTGGCATGATTATATTTCTGTCAAGACAGTAGAAAAATGGATGACGTTACGGTGATCATCATATTTTCATCAAAGACTTTGTCGCTAAAGCTGACAAAGCCTGTGTTAGATACCTGTGCTAATAATGTGTCCTCAGAGGACATTACTGTCTTTAAGGCTGGAATGAGTTGCCTTAATATGGAGCAATGGTGTGACTTTCTCATGGAGTGAAGCTCATTTGACCTGTTTCCCTGCACTCTGTATGTGGGACTTTGATACTCCAGATGGATTGCTGTTTAGGATACTCTGCGGTCTTGCCACTCCATCCCATTTTCAAAAGGAGCCCAATGCTTACTCAGTACACCGCCTAGCCGCCTTGCAGTCATAAATAATTATAGTTACCTAGTGCATAATTGCTGGTGTCTCCTCCTCCTGTGTTTCCTCGTCACCCAGGGTGATTGGTCACGTGCTGTCCTGACATCATAAAGCTAGAGCAGGGTGTCATCTGACATGAGGGACAGTCATTTGCCTAGCAAGCGCTAAGATACATTTATCATGGTATTGAAATGGGTTGCAGGATAAATAGGGCACCCAGCTTAAAACCTAGATAGTTAGATGAATGAAATTGGGGCATTATTTGAGACTTGTGCATCTGTTTGAAGGTGCGGATAATCACAATGTTCTGGACTTCTCTATAGCTTAACTGATAGGGATGTACTAAAATGAAGATGTTAAGATGTCGTTTATAGTTTTTATTATTCCCACTAACTATAGCGTAAACCTTCCTCCCTTAACTTATCAGATCACTTAATTGCTATTGGCGTATCATAACCTAAAAGAATTGCACTGAAAAGGGGACGCCTTCACTTGGCTGGCAATCACACCTATTTATCTAGGTCCTGATGTAGCTGCTAGTTGTGTAGAGAGTGTTGGCAAATGAGGCATAGAATTAGGATATGTACCCCAGTTTTATCATGAAAACTGAGATTTTAATTTTTAGTAAGCTTTGGATTTTCACAATATTACTGTCTCCATAGCACTGATTATCAAGGCTTAGAAAATCCATTTATTATTGCTGTGCATTCGTTTGAAAATATTCAAGTTCTAATGGACTAACGGTGGACTTTTCCATCTGCAGAATATACTGAATGGCCAGAGGTGGCAGTGCAGCAGAAGAGAATTTGTCTGCGTTCCTGAGACCCAAAAAAAAAAGCAAATCCTCAGCACTCTGCCATCCTTCATCATTTTACATGGTAAGTCAAACTCACGTTGAATACATTTGCTTGTCATTAAAAAAGTTCATAGCATCTGAGGGCCCTGAGTACCTTTTTAGTGGGGTCTTTGGCATGATTATATTTCTGTCAAGACTGTAGAAAAATGGATGACGTTACGGTGATCATCATATTTTCATCAAAGACTTTGTCTCGAAAGCTGACAAAGCCTGTGTTAGATACCTGTGCTGATAATGTGTCCTCAGAGGACATTACTGTCTTTAAGGCTGCAATGAGTTGCCTTAATTTGGAGCAATGGCGTGACTTTCTCATGGAGTGAAGCTCATTTGACCTGTTTCCCTGCACTCTGTATGTGGGACTCTGATACTCCAGATGGATTGCTGTTTAGGATACTCTGCGGTCTTGCCACTCCATCCCATTTTCAAAAGGAGCCCAATGCTTACTCAGTACACAGCCTAGCCGCCTTGCAGTCATAAATAATTATAGTTACCTAGTGCATAATTGCTGGTGTCTCCTCCTCCTGTGTTTCCTCGTCACCCAGGGTGATTGGTCACGTGCTGTCCTGACATCATAAAGCTAGAGCAGGGTGTCATCTGACATGAGGGACAATCAGTTGCCTAGCAAGTGATGAGATACATTTATCATGGTATTGAAATGGGTTGCAGGGTAAATAGGGCACCCAGCTTAAAACCTGGATGGTTAGATGAATGAAACTGGGGCATTATTTGAGACTTGTACATCTGTTTGAAGGTGCGGATAATCACAATGTTCTGGACTTCTCTATAGCTTAACTGATAGGGATGTACTAAGATGAAGATGTTAAGATGTCGTTTATAGTTTTTATTATTCCCACTAACTATAGCGTAAACCTTCCTCCCTTAACTTATCAGATCACTTAATTGCTATTGGTGTATCATAACCTAAAAGAATTGCACTGAAAAGGGGACGCCTTCACTTGGCTGGCAATCACACCTATTTATCTAGGTCCTGATGTAGCTGCTAGTTGTGTAGAGAGTGTTGGCAAATGAGGCATAGAATTAAGATATGTACCCCAGTTTTATCTTGAAAACTGAGATTTTAATTTTTAGTAAGCTTTGGATTTTCACAATATTGCTGTCTCCATAGTACTGATTATCAAGGCTTAGAAAATCCATTTATTATTGCTGTGCATTTGTTTAAAAATATTCAAGTTCTAATGGACTAAAGGTGGACTTTTCCATCTGCAGAATATACTGAATGACCAGAGGTGGCAGTGCAGCAGAAGAGAATTTGTCTGCGTTCCTGAGACCCAAAAAAAAAGAAAATCCTCAGCACTCTGCCATCCTTCATCAGTTTACATGGTAAGTCAAACTCACGTTGAATGCATTTGCTTATCATTAAAAAAGTTCATAGCATCTGAGGGCCCTGAGTACCTTTTTAGTGGGGTCTTTGGCATGATTATATTTCTGTCAGACTGTAGAAAAATGGATGACGTTACGGTGATCATCATATTTTCATCAAAGACTTTGTCTCTAAAGCTGACAAAGCCTGTGTTAGATACCTGTGCTAATAATGTGTCCTCAGAGGACATTACTGTCTTTAAGGCTGGAATGAGTTGCCTTAATTTGGAGCAATGGCGTGACTTTCTCATGGAGTGAAGCTCATTTGACCTGTTTCCCTGCACTCTGTATGTGGGACTCTGATACTCCAGATGGATTGCTGTTTAGGATACTCTGCGGTCTTGCCACTCCATCCCATTTTCAAAAGGAGCCCAATGCTTACTCAGTACACCGCCTAGCCGCCTTGCAGTCATAAATAATTATAGTTACCTAGTGCATAATTGCTGGTGTCTCCTCCTCCTGTGTTTCCTCGTCACCCAGGGTGATTGGTCACATGCTGTCCTGACATCATAAAGCTAGAGCAGGGTGTCATCTGACATGAGGGACAATCAGTTGCCTAGCAAGTGATGAGATACATTTATCATGGTATTGAAATGGGTTGCAGGGTAAATAGGGCACCCAGCTTAAAACCTAGATGGTTAGATGAATGAAACTGGGGCATTATTTGAGACTTGTGCATCTGTTTGAAGGTGCGGATAATCACAATGTTCTGGACTTCTCTATAGCTTAACTGATAGGGATGTACTAATATGAAGATGTTAAGATGTCGTTTATAGTTTTTATTATTCCCACTAACTATAGCGTAAACCTTCCTCCCTTAACTTATCAGATCACTTAATTGCTATTGGAGTATCATAACCTAAAAGAATTGCACTGAAAAGGGGACGCCTTCACTTGGCTGGCAATCACACCTATTTATCTAGGTCCTGATGTAGCTGCTAGTTGTGTAGAGAGTGTTGGCAAATGAGGCATAGAATTAAGATATGTACCCCAGTTTTATCTTGGAAACTGAGATTTTAATTTTTAGTAATCTTTGGATTTTCACAATATTACTGTCTCCATAGTACTGATTATCAAGGCTTAGAAAATCCATTTATTATTGCTGTGCATTCGTTTGAAAATATTCAAGTTCTAATTGACTAACGGTGGACTTTTCAATCTGCAGAATATACTGAATGACCAGAGGTGGCAGTGCAGCAGAAGAGAATTTGTCTGCCTTCCTGATACCCCAAAAAAAAAAGCAATTCCTCAGCACTCTGCCATCCTTCATCAGTTTACATGGTAAGTCAAACTCACGTTGAATACATTTGCTTATCATTAAAAAAGTTCATAGCATCTGAGGGCCCTGAGTACCTTTTTAGTGGGGTCTTTGGCATGATTATATTTCTGTCAAGACTGTGGAAAAATGGATGACATTACGGTGATCATCATATTTTCATCAAAGACTTTGTCTCTAAAGCTGACAAAGCCTGTGTTAGATACCTGTGCTAATAATGTGTCCTCAGAGGACATTACTGTCTTTAAGGCTGGAATGAGTTGCCTTAATTTGGAGCAATGGTGTGACTTTCTCATGGAGTGAAGCTCATTTGACCTGTTTCCCTGCACTCTGTATGTGGGACTCTGATACTCCAGATGGATTGCTGTTTAGGATACTCTGCGGTCTTGCCACTCCATCCCATTTTCAAAAGGAGCCCAATGCTTACTCAGTACACAGCCTAGCCGCCTTGCAGTCATAAATAATTATAGTTACCTAGTGCATAATTGCTGGTGTCTCCTCCTCCTGTGTTTCCTCGTCACCCAGGGTGATTGGTCACGTGCTGTCCTGACATCATAAAGCTAGAGCAGGGTGTCATCTGACATGAGGGACAATCAGTTGCCTAGCAAGTGATGAGATACATTTATCATGGTATTGAAATGGGTTGCAGGGTAAATAGGGCACCCAGCTTAAAACCTAGATGGTTAGATGAATGAAACTGGGGCATTATTTGAGACTTGTACATCTGTTTGAAGGTGCGGATAATCACAATGTTCTGGACTTCTCTATAGCTTAACTGATAGGGATGTACTAAGATGAAGATGTTAAGATGTCGTTTATAGTTTTTATTATTCCCACTAACTATAGCGTAAACCTTCCTCCCTTAACTTATCAGATCACTTAATTGCTATTGGTGTATCATAACCTAAAAGAATTGCACTGAAAAGGGGACGCCTTCACTTGGCTGGCAATCACACCTATTTATCTAGGTCCTGATGTAGCTGCTAGTTGTGTAGAGAGTGTTGGCAAATGAGGCATAGAATTAAGATATGTACCCCAGTTTTATCTTGAAAACTGAGATTTAAATTTTTAGTAAGCTTTGGATTTTCACAATATTGCTGTCTCCATAGTACTGATTATCAAGGCTTAGAAAATCCATTTATTATTGCTGTGCATTTGTTTAAAAATATTCAAGTTCTAATGGACTAAAGGTGGACTTTTCCATCTGCAGAATATACTGAATGACCAGAGGTGGCAGTGCAGCAGAAGAGAATTTGTCTGCGTTCCTGAGACCCAAAAAAAAAGAAAATCCTCAGCACTCTGCCATCCTTCATCAGTTTACATGGTAAGTCAAACTCACGTTGAATGCATTTGCTTATCATTAAAAAAGTTCATAGCATCTGAGGGCCCTGAGTACCTTTTTAGTGGGGTCTTTGGCATGATTATATTTCTGTCAAGACTGTAGAAAAATGGATGACGTTACGGTGATCATCATATTTTCATCAAAGACTTTGTCTCTAAAGCTGACAAAGCCTGTGTTAGATACCTGTGCTAATAATGTGTCCTCAGAGGACATTACTGTCTTTAAGGCTGGAATGAGTTGCCTTAATTTGGAGCAATGGCGTGACTTTCTCATGGAGTGAAGCTCATTTGACTTGTTTCCCTGCACTCTGTATGTGGGACTCTGATACTCCAGATGGATTGCTGTTTAGGATACTCTGCGGTCTTGCCACTCCATCCCATTTTCAAAAGGAGCCCAATGCTTACTCAGTACACCGCCTAGCCGCCTTGCAGTCATAAATAATTATAGTTACCTAGTGCATAATTGCTGGTGTCTCCTCGTCCTGTGTTTCCTCGTCACCCAGGGTGATTGGTCACATGCTGTCCTGACATCATAAAGCTAGAGCAGGGTGTCATCATAAAGCTAGAGCAGGGTGTCATCTGACATGAGGGACAATCAGTTGCCTAGCAAGTGATGAGACACATTTATCATGGTATTGAAATGGGTTGCAGGGTAAATAGGGCACCCAGCTTAAAACCTAGATGGTTAGATGAATGAAACTGGGGCATTATTTGAGACTTGTGCATCTGTTTGAAGGTGCGGATAATCACAATGTTCTGGACTTCTCTATAGCTTAACTGATAGGGATGTACTAATATGAAGATGTTAAGATGTCGTTTATAGTTTTTATTATTCCCACAAACTATAGCGTAAACCTTCCTCCCTTAACTTATCAGATCACTTAATTGCTATTGGCGTATCATAACCTAAAAGAATTGCACTGAAAAGGGGACACCTTCACTTGGCTGGCAATCACACCTATTTATCTAGGTCCTGATGTAGCTGCTAGTTGTGTAGAGAGTGTTGGCAAATGAGGCATAGAATTAAGATATGTACCCCAGTTTTATCTTGAAAACTGAGATTTAAATTTTTAGTAAGCTTTGGATTTTCACAATATTGCTGTCTCCATAGTACTGATTATCAAGGCTTAGAAAATCCATTTATTATTGCTGTGCATTTGTTTAAAAATATTCAAGTTCTAATGGACTAAAGGTGGACTTTTCCATCTGCAGAATATACTGAATGACCAGAGGTGGCAGTGCAGCAGAAGAGAATTTGTCTGCGTTCCTGAGACCCAAAAAAAAAGAAAATCCTCAGCACTCTGCCATCCTTCATCAGTTTACATGGTAAGTCAAACTCACGTTGAATGCATTTGCTTATCATTAAAAAAGTTCATAGCATCTGAGGGCCCTGAGTACCTTTTTAGTGGGGTCTTTGGCATGATTATATTTCTGTCAAGACTGTAGAAAAATGGATGACGTTACGGTGATCATCATATTTTCATCAAAGACTTTGTCTCTAAAGCTGACAAAGCCTGTGTTAGATACCTGTGCTAATAATGTGTCCTCAGAGGACATTACTGTCTTTAAGGCTGGAATGAGTTGCCTTAATTTGGAGCAATGGCGTGACTTTCTCATGGAGTGAAGCTCATTTGACTTGTTTCCCTGCACTCTGTATGTGGGACTCTGATACTCCAGATGGATTGCTGTTTAGGATACTCTGCGGTCTTGCCACTCCATCCCATTTTCAAAAGGAGCCCAATGCTTACTCAGTACACCGCCTAGCCGCCTTGCAGTCATAAATAATTATAGTTACCTAGTGCATAATTGCTGGTGTCTCCTCGTCCTGTGTTTCCTCGTCACCCAGGGTGATTGGTCACATGCTGTCCTGACATCATAAAGCTAGAGCAGGGTGTCATCATAAAGCTAGAGCAGGGTGTCATCTGACATGAGGGACAATCAGTTGCCTAGCAAGTGATGAGATACATTTATCATGGTATTGAAATGGGTTGCAGGGTAAATAGGGCACCCAGCTTAAAACCTAGATGGTTAGATGAATGAAACTGGGGCATTATTTGAGACTTGTGCATCTGTTTGAAGGTGCGGATAATCACAATGTTCTGGACTTCTCTATAGCTTAACTGATAGGGATGTACTAATATGAAGATGTTAAGATGTCGTTTATAGTTTTTATTATTCCCACAAACTATAGCGTAAACCTTCCTCCCTTAACTTATCAGATCACTTAATTGCTATTGGCGTATCATAACCTAAAAGAATTGCACTGAAAAGGGGACACCTTCACTTGGCTGGCAATCACACCTATTTATCTAGGTCCTGATGTAGCTGCTAGTTGTGTAGAGAGTGTTGGCAAATGAGGCATAGAATTAAGATATGTACCCCAGTTTTATCTTGAAAACTGGGATTTTAATTTTTAGTAAGCTTTGGATTTTCACAATATTACTGTCTCCATAGTACTGATTATCAAGGCTTAGAAAATCCATTCATTATTGCTGTGCATTCGTTTGAAAATATTCAAGTTCTAATTGACTAACGGTGGACTTTTCCATCTGCAGAATATACTGAATGACCAGAGGTGGCAGTGCAGCAGAAGAGAATTTGTCTGCCTTCCTGATACCCAAAAAAAATAAGCAAATCCTCAGCACTCTGCCATCCTTCATCAGTTTACATGGTAAGTCAAACTCACGTTGAATACATTTGCTTGTCATTAAAAAAGTTCATAGCATCTGAGGGCCCTGAGTACCTTTTTAGTGGGGTCTTTGGCATGATTATATTTCTGTCAAGACTGTAGAAAAATGGATGACGTTACGGTGATCATCATATTTTCATCAAAGACTTTGTCTCTAAAGCTGACAAAGCCTGTGTTAGATACCTGTGCTAATAATGTGTCCTCAGAGGACATTACTGTCTTTAAGGCTGCAATGAGTTGCCTTAATTTGGAGCAATGGGGTGACTTTCTCATGGAGTGAAGCTCATTTGACCTGTTTCCCTGCACTCTGTATGTGGGACTCTGATACTCCAGATGGATTGCTGTTTAGGATACTCTGCGGTCTTGCCACTCCATCCCATTTTCAAAAGGAGCCCAATGCTTACTCAGTACACCGCCTAGCCGCCTTGCAGTCATAAATAATTATAGTTACCTAGTGCATAATTGCTGGTATCTCCTCCTCCTGTGTTTCCTCGTCACCCAGGGTGATTGGTCACGTGCTGTCCTGACATCATAAAGCTAGAGCAGGGTGTCATCTGACATGAGGGACAATCAGTTGCCTAGCAAGTGATAAGATACATTTATCATGGGATTGAAATGGGTTGCAGGGTAAATAGGGCACCCAGCTTAAAACCTAGATGGTTAGATGAATGAAACTGGGGCATTATTTGAGACTTGTGCATCTGTTTGAAGGTCCGGATAATCACAATGTTCTGGACTTCTCTATAGCTTAACTGATAGGGATGTACTAAGATGAAGATGTTAAGATGTCGTTTATAGTTTTTATTATTCCCACTAACTATAGCGTAAACCTTCCTCCCTTAACTTATCAGATCACTTAATTGCTATTGGAGTATCATAACCTAAAAGAATTGCACTGAAAAGGGGACGCCTTCACTTGGCTGGCAATCACACCTATTTATCTAGGTCCTGATGTAGCTGCTAGTTGTGTAGAGAGTGTTGGCAAATGAGGCATAGAATTAAGATATGTACCCCAGTTTTATCTTGAAAACTGAGATTTTAATTTTTAGTAATCTTTGGATTTTCACAATATTACTGTCTCCATAGTACTGATTATCAAGGCTTAGAAAATCCATTTATTATTGCTGTGCATTCGTTTGAAAATATTCAAGTTCTAATTGACTAACGGTGGACTTTTCCATCTGCAGAATATACTGAATGACCAGAGGTGGCAGTGCAGCAGAAGAGAATTTGTCTGCCTTCCTGATACCCAAAAAAAAAAAGCAATTCCTCAGCACTCTGCCATCCTTCATCAGTTTACATGGTAAGTCAAACTCACGTTGAATACATTTGCTTATCATTAAAAAAGTTCATAGCATCTGAGGGCCCTGAGTACCTTTTTAGTGGGGTCTTTGGCATGATTATATTTCTGTCAAGACTGTGGAAAAATGGATGACGTTACGGTGATCATCATATTTTCATCAAAGACTTTGTCTCTAAAGCTGACAAAGCCTGTGTTAGATACCTGTGCTAATAATGTGTCCTCAGAGGACATTACTGTCTTTAAGGCTGGAATGAGTTGCCTTAATTTGGAGCAATGGTGTGACTTTCTCATGGAGTGAAGCTCATTTGACCTGTTTCCCTGCACTCTGTATGTGGGACTCTGATACTCCAGATGGATTGCTGTATAGGATACTCTGCAGTTTTGCAAGTCCATCTCCTTTTCAAAAGGAGCTCAATGCTTTCTCAGTACACCGCCTAGCCGCCTTGCAGTCATAATTAATTATAGTTACCTAGTGCATTATTGCTGGTGTCTCCTCCTCCTGTGTTTCCTTGTCACCCAGGGTGATTGGTCACATGCTGTCCTGACATCATAAAGCTAGAGCAGGGTGTCATCTGACATGAGGGACAATCAGTTGAATAGCAAGTGATAAGATAAATTTATCATGGTATTGAAATGGGTTGCAGGGTAAATAGGGCACCCAGCTTAAAACCTAGATGGTTAGATGAATGAAACTGGGGCATTATTTGAGACTTGTGCATCTGTTTGAAGGTGCGGATAATCACAATGTTCTGGACTTCTCTATAGCTTAACTGATAGGGATGTACTAAGATGAAGATGTTAAGATGTCATTTATAGTTTTTATTATTCCCACTAACTATAGCGTAAACCTTCCTCCCTTAACTTATCAGATCACTTAATTGCTATTGGCGTATCATAACCTAAAAGAATTGCACTGAAAAGGGGACGCCTTCACTTGGCTGGCAATCACACCTATTTATCTAGGTCCTGATGTAGCTGCTAGTTGTATAGAGAGTGTTGGCAAATGAGGCATAGAATTAAGATATGTACCCCAGTTTTATCTTGAAAACTGATTTTAATTTTTAGTAAGCTTTGGATTTTCACAATATTACTGTCTCCATAGTACTGATTATCAAGGCTTAGAAAATCTATTTATTATTACTGTGCATTCGTTTAAAAATATTCAAGTTCTAATGGACTAACGGTGGACTTTTCCATCTGCAGAATATACTGAATGACCAGAGGTGGCAGTGCAGCAGAAGAGAATTTATCTGCGTTCCTGAGACCCAAAAAAAAAAGCAAATTCTCAGCACTCTGCCATCCTTCATCAGTTTACATGGTAAGTCAAACTCACGTTGAATACATTTGCTTGTCATTAAAAAAGTTCATAGCATCTGACGGCCCTGAGTACCTTTTTAGTGGGGTCTTTGGCATGATTATATTTCTGTCAAGACAGTAGAAAAATGGATGACGTTACGGTGATCATCATATTTTCATCAAAGACTTTGTCTCTAAAGCTGACAAAGCCTGTGTTAGATACCTATGCTAATAATGTGTCCTCAGAGGACATTACTGTCTTTAAGGCTGGAATGAGTTGCCTTAATTTGGAGCAATGGTGTGACTTTCTCATGGAGTGAAGCTCATTTGACCTGTTTCCCTGCACTCTGTATGTGGGACTCTGATACTCCAGATGGATTGCTGTTTAGGATACTCTGCGGTCTTGCCACTCCATCCCATTTTCAAAAGGAGCCCAATGCTTACTCAGTACACAGCCTAGCCGCCTTGCAGTCATAAATAATTATAGTTACCTAGTGCATAATTGCTGGTGTCTCCTCCTCCTGTGTTTCCTCGTCACCCAGGGTGATTGGTCACGTGCTGTCCTGACATCATAAAGCTAGAGCAGGGTGTCATCTGACATGAGGGACAATCAGTTGCCTAGCAAGTGATGAGATACATTTATCATGGTATTGAAATGGGTTGCAGGGTAAATAGGGCACCCAGCTTAAAACCTAGATGGTTAGATGAATGAAACTGGGGCATTATTTGAGACTTGTACATCTGTTTGAAGGTGCGGATAATCACAATGTTCTGGACTTCTCTATAGCTTAACTGATAGGGATGTACTAAGATGAAGATGTTAAGATGTCGTTTATAGTTTTTATTATTCCCACTAACTATAGCGTAAACCTTCCTCCCTTAACTTATCAGATCACTTAATTGCTATTGGTGTATCATAACCTAAAAGAATTGCACTGAAAAGGGGACGCATTCACTTGGCTGGCAATCACACCTATTTATCTAGGTCCTGATGTAGCTGCTAGTTGTGTAGAGAGTGTTGGCAAATGAGGCATAGAATTAAGATATGTACCCCAGTTTTATCTTGAAAACTGAGATTTTAATTTTTAGTAATCTTTGGATTTTCACAATATTACTGTCTCCATAGTACTGATTATCAAGGCTTAGAAAATCCATTTATTATTGCTGTGCATTCGTTTGAAAATATTCAAGTTCTAATTGACTAACGGTGGACTTTTCCATCTGCAGAATATACTGAATGACCAGAGGTGGCAGTGCAGCAGAAGAGAATTTGTCTGCCTTCCTGATACCCAAAAAAAAAAAGCAATTCCTCAGCACTCTGCCATCCTTCATCAGTTTACATGGTAAGTCAAACTCACGTTGAATACATTTGCTTATCATTAAAAAAGTTCATAGCATCTGAGGGCCCTGAGTACCTTTTTAGTGGGGTCTTTGGCATGATTATATTTCTGTCAAGACTGTGGAAAAATGGATGACGTTACGGTGATCATCATATTTTCATCAAAGACTTTGTCTCTAAAGCTGACAAAGCCTGTGTTAGATACCTGTGCTAATAATGTGTCCTCAGAGGACATTACTGTCTTTAAGGCTGGAATGAGTTGCCTTAATTTGGAGCAATGGTGTGACTTTCTCATGGAGTGAAGCTCATTTGACCTGTTTCCCTGCACTCTGTATGTGGGACTCTGATACTCCAGATGGATTGCTGTTTAGGATACTCTGCAGTTTTGCAAGTCCATCTCCTTTTCAAAAGGAGCTCAATGCTTTCTCAGTACACCGCCTAGCCGCCTTGCAGTCATAATTAATTATAGTTACCTAGTGCATTATTGCTGGTGTCTCCTCCTCCTGTGTTTCCTTGTCATCCAGGGTGATTGGTCACATGCTGTCCTGACATCATAAAGCTAGAGCAGGGTGTCATCTGACATGAGGGACAATCAGTTGAATAGCAAGTGATAAGATAAATTTATCATGGTATTGAAATGGGTTGCAGGGTAAATAGGGCACCCAGCTTAAAACCTAGATGGTTAGATGAATGAAACTGGGGCATTATTTGAGACTTGTGCATCTGTTTGAAGGTGCGGATAATCACAATGTTCTGGACTTCTCTATAGCTTAACTGATAGGGATGTACTAAGATGAAGATGTTAAGATGTCATTTATAGTTTTTATTATTCCCACTAACTATAGCGTAAACCTTCCTCCCTTAACTTATCAGATCACTTAATTGCTATTGGCGTATCATAACCTAAAAGAATTGCACTGAAAAGGGGACGCCTTCACTTGGCTGGCAATCACACCTATTTATCTAGGTCCTGATGTAGCTGCTAGTTGTATAGAGAGTGTTGGCAAATGAGGCATAGAATTAAGATATGTACCCCAGTTTTATCTTGAAAACTGATTTTAATTTTTAGTAAGCTTTGGATTTTCACAATATTACTGTCTCCATAGTACTGATTATCAAGGCTTAGAAAATCTATTTATTATTACTGTGCATTCGTTTAAAAATATTCAAGTTCTAATGGACTAACGGTGGACTTTTCCATCTGCAGAATATACTGAATGACCAGAGGTGGCAGTGCAGCAGAAGAGAATTTATCTGCGTTCCTGAGACCCAAAAAAAAAAGCAAATTCTCAGCACTCTGCCATCCTTCATCAGTTTACATGGTAAGTCAAACTCACGTTGAATACATTTGCTTGTCATTAAAAAAGTTCATAGCATCTGACGGCCCTGAGTACCTTTTTAGTGGGGTCTTTGGCATGATTATATTTCTGTCAAGACAGTAGAAAAATGGATGACGTTACGGTGATCATCATATTTTCATCAAAGACTTTGTCTCTAAAGCTGACAAAGCCTGTGTTAGATACCTGTGCTAATAATGTGTCCTCAGAGGACATTACTGTCTTTAAGGCTGGAATGAGTTGCCTTAATTTGGAGCAATGGTGTGACTTTCTCATGGAGTGAAGCTCATTTGACCTGTTTCCCTGCACTCTGTATGTGGGACTCTGATACTCCAGATGGATTGCTGTTTAGGATACTCTGCGGTCTTGCCACTCCATCCCATTTTCAAAAGGAGCCCAATGCTTACTCAGTACACAGCCTAGCCGCCTTGCAGTCATAAATAATTATAGTTACCTAGTGCATAATTGCTGGTGTCTCCTCCTCCTGTGTTTCCTCGTCACCCAGGGTGATTGGTCACGTGCTGTCCTGACATCATAAAGCTAGAGCAGGGTGTCATCTGACATGAGGGACAATCAGTTGCCTAGCAAGTGATGAAATACATTTATCATGGTATTGAAATGGGTTGCAGGGTAAATAGGGCACCCAGCTTAAAACCTAGATGGTTAGATGAATGAAACTGGGGCATTATTTGAGACTTGTACATCTGTTTGAAGGTGCGGATAATCACAATGTTCTGGACTTCTCTATAGCTTAACTGATAGGGATGTACTAAGATGAAGATGTTAAGATGTCGTTTATAGTTTTTATTATTCCCACTAACTATAGCGTAAACCTTCCTCCCTTAACTTATCAGATCACTTAATTGCTATTGGTGTATCATAACCTAAAAGAATTGCACTGAAAAGGGGACGCCTTCACTTGGCTGGCAATCACACCTATTTATCTAGGTCCTGATGTAGCTGCTAGTTGTGTAGAGAGTGTTGGCAAATGAGGCATAGAATTAAGATATGTACCCCAGTTTTATCTTGAAAACTGAGATTTTAATTTTTAGTAAGCTTTGGATTTTCACAATATTGCTGTCTCCATAGTACTGATTATCAAGGCTTAGAAAATCCATTTATTATTGCTGTGCATTTGTTTAAAAATATTCAAGTTCTAATGGACTAAAGGTGGACTTTTCCATCTGCAGAATATACTGAATGACCAGAGGTGGCAGTGCAGCAGAAGAGAATTTGTCTGCGTTCCTGAGACCCAAAAAAAAAGAAAATCCTCAGCACTCTGCCATCCTTCATCAGTTTACATGGTAAGTCAAACTCACGTTGAATGCATTTGCTAATCATTAAAAAAGTTCATAGCATCTGAGGGCCCTGAGTACCTTTTTAGTGGGGTCTTTGGCATGATTATATTTCTGTCAAGACTGTAGAAAAATGGATGACGTTACGGTGATCATCATATTTTCATCAAAGACTTTGTCTCTAAAGCTGACAAAGCCTGTGTTAGATACCTGTGCTAATAATGTGTCCTCAGAGGACATTACTGTCTTTAAGGCTGGAATGAGTTGCCTTAATTTGGAGCAATGGTGTGACTTTCTCATGGAGTGAAGCTCATTTGACCTGTTTCCCTGCACTCTGTATGTGGGACTCTGATACTCCAGATGGATTGCTGTTTAGGATACTCTGCAGTTTTGCAAGTCCATCTCCTTTTCAAAAGGAGCTCAATGCTTTCTCAGTACACCGCCTAGCCGCCTTGCAGTCATAATTAATTATAGTTACCTAGTGCATTATTGCTGGTGTCTCCTCCTCCTGTGTTTCCTTGTCACCCAGGGTGATTGGTCACATGCTGTCCTGACATCATAAAGCTAGAGCAGGGTGTCATCTGACATGAGGGACAATCAGTTGAATAGCAAGTGATAAGATAAATTTATCATGGTATTGAAATGGGTTGCAGGGTAAATAGGGCACCCAGCTTAAAACCTAGATGGTTAGATGAATGAAACTGGGGCATTATTTGAGACTTGTGCATCTGTTTGAAGGTGCGGATAATCACAATGTTCTGGACTTCTCTATAGCTTAACTGATAGGGATGTACTAAGATGAAGATGTTAAGATGTCATTTATAGTTTTTATTATTCCCACTAACTATAGCGTAAACCTTCCTCCCTTAACTTATCAGATCACTTAATTGCTATTGGCGTATCATAACCTAAAAGAATTGCACTGAAAAGGGGACGCCTTCACTTGGCTGGCAATCACACCTATTTATCTAGGTCCTGATGTAGCTGCTAGTTGTATAGAGAGTGTTGGCAAATGAGGCATAGAATTAAGATATGTACCCCAGTTTTATCTTGAAAACTGATTTTAATTTTTAGTAAGCTTTGGATTTTCACAATATTACTGTCTCCATAGTACTGATTAGCAAGGCTTAGAAAATCTTTTTATTATTACTGTGCATTCGTTTAAAAATATTCAAGTTCTAATGGACTAACGGTGGACTTTTCCATCTGCAGAATATACTGAATGACCAGAGTTGGCAGTGCAGCAGAAGAGAATTTATCTGCGTTCCTGAGACCCAAAAAAAAAAGCAAATTCTCAGCACTCTGCCATCCTTCATCAGTTTACATGGTAAGTCAAACTCACGTTGAATACATTTGCTTGTCATTAAAAAAGTTCATAGCATCTGACGGCCCTGAGTACCTTTTTAGTGGGGTCTTTGGCATGATTATATTTCTGTCAAGACAGTAGAAAAATGGATGACGTTACGGTGATCATCATATTTTCATCAAAGACTTTGTCTCTAAAGCTGACAAAGCCTGTGTTAGATACCTGTGCTAATAATGTGTCCTCAGAGGACATTACTGTCTTTAAGGCTGGAATGAGTTGCCTTAATTTGGAGCAATGGTGTGACTTTCTCATGGAGTGAAGCTCATTTGACCTGTTTCCCTGCACTCTGTATGTGGGACTCTGATACTCCAGATGGATTGCTGTTTAGGATACTCTGCGGTCTTGCCACTCCATCCCATTTTCAAAAGGAGCCCAATGCTTACTCAGTACACAGCCTAGCCGCCTTGCAGTCATAAATAATTATAGTTACCTAGTGCATAATTGCTGGTGTCTCCTCCTCCTGTGTTTCCTCGTCACCCAGGGTGATTGGTCACGTGCTGTCCTGACATCATAAAGCTAGAGCAGGGTGTCATCTGACATGAGGGACAATCAGTTGCCTAGCAAGTGATAAGATACATTTATCATGGTATTGAAATGGATTGCAGGGTAAATAGGGCACCCAGCTTAAAACCTAGATGGTTAGATGAATGAAACTGGGGCATTATTTGAGACTTGTGCATCTGTTTGAAGGTGCGGATAATCACAATGTTCTGGACTTCTCTATAGCTTAACTGATAGGGATGTACTAAGATGAAGATGTTAAGATGTCGTTTATAGTTTTTATTATTCCCACAAACTATAGCGTAAACCTTCCTCCCTTAACTTATCAGATCACTTAATTGCTATTGGCGTATCATAACCTAAAAGAATTGGACTATAAAGGGGAAGCCTTCACTTGGCTGGCAATCACACCTATTTATCTAGGTCCTGATGTAGCTGCTAGTTGTATAGAGAGTGTTGGCAAATGAGGCATAGAATTAAGATATGCACCCCAGTTTTATCTTGAAAACTGAGATTTTAATTTTTAGTAAGCTTTGGATTTTCACAATATTTCTGTCTCCATAGTACTGATTATCAAGGCTTAGAAAATCTATTTATTATTACTGTGCATTCGTTTAAAAATATTCAAGTTCTAATGGACTAACCGTGGACTTTTCCATCTGCAGAATATACTGAATGACCAGAGGTGGCAGTGCAGCAGAAGAGAATTTGTCTGCGTTCCTGAGACCCAAAAAATAAAGCAATTCCTCAGCACTCTGCCATCCTTTATCAGTTTACATGGTAAGTCAAACTCACGTTGAATACATTTGCTTGTCATTAAAAAAGTTCATAGCATCCGAGGGCCCTGAGTACCTTTTTAGTGGGGTCTTTGGCATGATTATATTTCTGTCAAGACTGTAGAAAAATGGATGACGTTACGGTGATCATCATATTTTCATCAAAGACTTTGTCTCTAAAGCTGACAAAGCCTGTGTTAGATACCTGTGCTAATAATGTGTCCTCAGAGGACATTACTGACTTTAAGGCTGGAATGAGTTGCCTTAATTTGGAGCAATGGCGTGACTTTCTCATGGAGTGAAGCTCATTTGACCTGTTTCCCTGCACTCTGTATGTGGGACTCTGATACTCCAGATGGATTGCTGTTTAGGATACTCTGCAGTTTTGCAACTCCATCTCCTTTTCAAAAGGAGCTCAATGCTTTCTCAGTACACAGCCTAGCCACCTTGCAGTCATAATTAATTATAGTTACCTAGTGCATTATTGCTGGTGTCTCCTCCTCCTGTGTTTCCTTGTCACCCAGGGTGATTGGTCACGTGCTGTCCTGACATCATAAAGCTAGAGCAGGGTGTCATCTGACATGAGGGACAATCAGTTGAATAGCAAGTGATAAGATAAATTTATCATGGTATTGAAATGGGTTGCAGGGTAAATAGGGCACCCAGCTTAAAACCTAGATGGTTAGATGAATGAAACTGGGGCATTATTTGAGACTTGTGCATCTGTTTGAAGGTGCGGATAATCACAATGTTCTGGACTTCTCTATAGCTTAACTGATAGGGATGTACTAAGATGAAGATGTTAAGATGTCGTTTATAGTTTTTATTATTCCCACAAACTATAGCGTAAACCTTCCTCCCTTAACTTATCAGATCACTTAATTGCTATTGGCGTATCATAACCTAAAAGAATTGCACTATAAAGGGGAAGCCTTCACTTGGCTGGCAATCACACCTATTTATCTAAGTCCTGATGTAGCTGCTAGTTGTGTAGAGAGTGTTGGCAAATGAGGCATAGAATTAAGATATGTACCCCAGTTTTATCTTGAAAACTGAGATTTTAATTTTTAGTAAGCTTTGGATTTTCACAATATTACTGTCTCCATAGTACTGATTATCAAGGCTTAGAAAATCCATTTATTATTGCTGTGCATTCGTTTGAAAATATTCAAGTTCTAATTGACTAACGGTGGACTTTTCCATCTGCATAATATACTGAATGACCAGAGGTGGCAGTGCAGCAGAAGAGAATTTGTCTGCGTTCCTGAGACCCAAAAAATAAGCAAATCCTCAGCACTCTGCCATCCTTCATCAGTTTACATGGTAAGTCAAACTCTCGTTGAATACATTTGCTTGTCATTAAAAAAGTTCATAGCATCTGAGGGCCCTGAGTACCTTTTTAGTGGGGTCTTTAGCATGGTTATATTTCTGTCAAGACTGTAGAAAAATGGATGACGTTACGGTGATCATCATATTTTCATCAAAGACTTTGTCTCTAAAGCTGACAAAGCCTGTGTTAGATACCTGTGCTAATAATGTGTCCTCAGAGGACATTACTGTCTTTAAGGCTGGAATGAGTTGCCTTAATTTGGAGCAATGGCGTGACTTTCTCATGGAGTGAAGCTCATTTGACCTGTTTCCCTGCACTCTGTATGTGGGACTCTGATACTCCAGATGGATTGCTGTTTAGGATACTCTGCGGTCTTGCCACTCCATCCCATTTTCAAAAGGAGCCCAATGCTTACTCAGTACACCGCCTAGCCGCCTTGCAGTCATAAATAATTATAGTTACCTAGTGCATAATTGCTGGTGTCTCCTCCTCCTGTGTTTCCTCGTCACCCAGGGTGATTGGTCACGTGCTGTCCTGACATCATAAAGCTAGAGCAGGGTGTCATCTCACATGAGGGACAGTCAGTTGCCTAGCAAGCGCTAAGATACATTTATCATGGTATGGAATTGGGTTGCAGGATAAATAGGGCACCCAGCTTAAAACCTAGATGGTTAGATGAATGAAACTGGGGCATTATTTGAGACTTGTGCATCTGTTTGAAGGTGCGGATTATCACAATGTTCTGGACTTCTCTATAGCTTAACTGATAGAGATGTACTAAGATGAAGATGTTAAGATGTCGTTTATAGTTTTTATTATTCCCACTAACTATAGCGTAAACCTTCCTCCCTTAACTTATCAGATCACTTAATTGCTATTGGAGTATCATAACCTAAAAGAATTGCACTGAAAAGGGGACGCCTTCACTTGGCTGGCAATCACACCTATTTATCTAGGTCCTGATGTAGCTGCTAGTTGTGTAGAGAGTGTTGGCAAATGAGGCATAGAATTAAGATATGTACCCCAGTTTTATCTTGAAAACTGAGATTTTAATTTTTAGTAATCTTTGGATTTTCACAATATTACTGTCTCCATAGTACTGATTATCAAGGCTTAGAAAATCCATTTATTATTGCTGTGCATTCGTTTGAAAATATTCAGGTTCTAATGGACTAACGGTGGACTTTTCCATCTGCAGAATATACTGAATGACCAGAGGTGGCAGTGCAGCAGAAGAGAATTTGTCTGCGTTCCTGAGACCCAAAAAATAAAGCAATTCCTCAGCACTCTGCCATCCTTCTTCAGTTTAAATGGTAAGTCAAACTCACGTTGAATACATTTGCTTGTCATTAAAAAAGTTCATAGCATCTGAGGGCCCTGAGTACCTTTTTAGTGGGGTCTTTAGCATGATTATATTTCTGTCAAGACTGTAGAAAAATGGATGACGTTACGGTGATCATCATATTTTCATCAAAGACTTTGTCTCTAAAGCTGACAAAGCCTGTGTCAGATACCTGTGCTAATAATGTGTCCTCAGAGGACATTACTGTCTTTAAGGCTGGAATGAGTTGCCTTAATTTGGAGCAATGGCGTGACTTTCTCATGGAGTGAAGCTCATTTGACCTGTTTCCCTGCACTTTGTATGTGGGACTCTGATACTCCAGATGGATTGCTGTTTAGGATACTCTGCGGTCTTGCCACTCCATCCCATTTTCAAAAGGAGCCCAATGCTTACTCAGTACACCGCCTAGCCGCCTTGCAGTCATAAATAATTATAGTTACCTAGTGCATAATTGCTGGTGTCTCCTCCTCCTGTGTTTCCTCGTCACCCAGGGTGATTGGTCACGTGCTGTCCTGACATCATAAAGTTAGAGCAGGGTGTCATCTGACATGAGGGACAGTCATTTGCCTAGCAAGCGCTAAGATACATTTATCATGGTATTGAAATGGGTTGCAGGATAAATAGGGCACCCAGCTTAAAACCTAGATAGTTAGATGAATGAAATTGGGGCATTATTTGAGACTTGTGCATCTGTTTGAAGGTGCGGATAATCACAATGTTCTGGACTTCTCTATAGCTTAACTGATAGGGATGTACTAAGATGAAGATGTTAAGATGTCGTTTATAGTTTTTATTATTCCCACTAACTATAGCGTAAACCTTCCTCCCTTAACTTATCAGATCACTTAATTGCTATTGGCGTATCATAACCTAAAAGAATTGCACTGAAAAGGGGACGCCTTCACTTGGCTGGCAATCACACCTATTTATCTAGGTCCTGATGTAGCTGCTAGTTGTGTAGAGAGTGTTGGCAAATGAGGCATAGAATTAAGATATGTACCCCAGTTTTATCTTGAAAACTGAGATTTTAATTTTTAGTAAGCTTTGGATTTTTACAATATTACTGTCTCCATTGTACTGATTATCAAGGCTTAGAAAATCTATTTATTATTGCTGTGCATTTGTTTAAAAATATTCAAGTTCTAATGGACTAAAGGTGGACTTTTCCATCTGCAGAATATACTGAATGACCAGAGGTGGCAGTGCAGCAGAAGAGAATTTGTCTGCGTTCCTGAGACCCAAAAAAAAAGCAAATCCTCAGCACTCTGCCATCCTTCATCAGTTTACATGGTAAGTCAAACTCACGTTGAATACATTTGCTTGTCATTAGAAAAAGTTCATAGCATCTGACGGCCCTGAGTACCTTTTTAGTGGGGTCTTTGGCATGATTATATTTCTGTCAAGACAGTAGAAAAATGGATGACGTTACGGTGATCATCATATTTTCATCAAAGACTTTGTCGCTAAAGCTGACAAAGCCTGTGTTAGATACCTGTGCTAATAATGTGTCCTCAGAGGACATTACTGTCTTTAATGCTGGAATGAGTTGCCTTAATATGGAGCAATGGTGTGACTTTCTCATGGAGTGAAGCTCATTTGACCTGTTTCCCTGCACTCTGTATGTGGGACTTTGATACTCCAGATGGATTGCTGTTTAGGATACTCTGCGGTCTTGCCACTCCATCCCATTTTCAAAAGGAGCCCAATGCTTACTCAGTACACCGCCTAGCCGCCTTGCAGTCATAAATAATTATAGTTACCTAGTGCATAATTGCTGGTGTCTCCTCCTCCTGTGTTTCCTCGTCACCCAGGGTGATTGGTCACGTGCTGTCCTGACATCATAAAGCTAGAGCAGGGTGTCATCTGACATGAGGGACAGTCATTTGCCTAGCAAGCGCTAAGATACATTTATCATGGTATTGAAATGGGTTGCAGGATAAATAGGGCACCCAGCTTAAAACCTAGATAGTTAGATGAATGAAATTGGGGCATTATTTGAGACTTGTGCATCTGTTTGAAGGTGCGGATAATCACAATGTTCTGGACTTCTCTATAGCTTAACTGATAGGGATGTACTAAAATGAAGATGTTAAGATGTCGTTTATAGTTTTTATTATTCCCACTAACTATAGCGTAAACCTTCCTCCCTTAACTTATCAGATCACTTAATTGCTATTGGCGTATCATAACCTAAAAGAATTGCACTGAAAAGGGGACGCCTTCACTTGGCTGGCAATCACACCTATTTATCTAGGTCCTGATGTAGCTGCTAGTTGTGTAGAGAGTGTTGGCAAATGAGGCATAGAATTAGGATACGTACCCCAGTTTTATCATGAAAACTGAGATTTTAATTTTTAGTAAGCTTTGGATTTTCACAATATTACTGTCTCCATAGCACTGATTATCAAGGCTTAGAAAATCCATTTATTATTGCTGTGCATTCGTTTGAAAATATTCAAGTTCTAATGGACTAACGGTGGACTTTTCCATCTGCAGAATATACTGAATGGCCAGAGGTGGCAGTGCAGCAGAAGAGAATTTGTCTGCGTTCCTGAGACCCAAAAAAAAAGCAAATCCTCAGCACTCTGCCATCCTTCATCAGTTTACATGGTAAGTCAAACTCACGTTGAATACATTTGCTTGTCATTAAAAAAGTTCATAGCATCTGAGGGCCCTGAGTACCTTTTTAGTGGGGTCTTTGGCATGATTATATTTCTGTCAAGACTGTAGAAAAATGGGTGACGTTACGGTGATCATCATATTTTCATCAAAGACTTTGTCTCGAAAGCTGACAAAGCCTGTGTTAGATACCTGTGCTGATAATGTGTCCTGCAATGTGTTGCCTTAATTTGGAGCAATGGCGTGACTTTCTCATGGAGTGAAGCTCATTTGACCTGTTTCCCTGCACTCTGTATGTGGGACTCTGATACTCCAGATGGATTGCTGTTTAGGATACTCTGCGGTCTTGCCACTCCATCCCATTTTCAAAAGGAGCCCAATGCTTACTCAGTACACAGCCTAGCCGCCTTGCAGTCATAAATAATTATAGTTACCTAGTGCATAATTGCTGGTGTCTCCTCCTCCTGTGTTTCCTCGTCACCCAGGGTGATTGGTCACGTGCTGTCCTGACATCATAAAGCTAGAGCAGGGTGTCATCTGACATGAGGGACAATCAGTTGCCTAGCAAGTGATGAGATACATTTATCATGGTATTGAAATGGGTTGCAGGGTAAATAGGGCACCCAGCTTAAAACCTAGATGGTTAGATGAATGAAACTGGGGCATTATTTGAGACTTGTACATCTGTTTGAAGGTGCGGATAATCACAATGTTCTGGACTTCTCTATAGCTTAACTGATAGGGATGTACTAAGATGAAGATGTTAAGATGTCGTTTATAGTTTTTATTATTCCCACTAACTATAGCGTAAACCTTCCTCCCTTAACTTATCAGATCACTTAATTGCTATTGGCGTATCATAACCTAAAAGAATTGCACTGAAAAGGGGACGCCTTCACTTGGCTGGCAATCACACCTATTTATCTAGGTCCTGATGTAGCTGCTAGTTGTGTAGAGAGTGTTGGCAAATGAGGCATAGAATTAGGATACGTACCCCAGTTTTATCATGAAAACTGAGATTTTAATTTTTAGTAAGCTTTGGATTTTCACAATATTACTGTCTCCATAGCACTGATTATCAAGGCTTAGAAAATCCATTTATTATTGCTGTGCATTCGTTTGAAAATATTCAAGTTCTAATGGACTAACGGTGGACTTTTCCATCTGCAGAATATACTGAATGGCCAGAGGTGGCAGTGCAGCAGAAGAGAATTTGTCTGCGTTCCTGAGACCCAAAAAAAAAGCAAATCCTCAGCACTCTGCCATCCTTCATCAGTTTACATGGTAAGTCAAACTCACGTTGAATACATTTGCTTGTCATTAAAAAAGTTCATAGCATCTGAGGGCCCTGAGTACCTTTTTAGTGGGGTCTTTGGCATGATTATATTTCTGTCAAGACTGTAGAAAAATGGGTGACGTTACGGTGATCATCATATTTTCATCAAAGACTTTGTCTCGAAAGCTGACAAAGCCTGTGTTAGATACCTGTGCTGATAATGTGTCCTGCAATGTGTTGCCTTAATTTGGAGCAATGGCGTGACTTTCTCATGGAGTGAAGCTCATTTGACCTGTTTCCCTGCACTCTGTATGTGGGACTCTGATACTCCAGATGGATTGCTGTTTAGGATACTCTGCGGTCTTGCCACTCCATCCCATTTTCAAAAGGAGCCCAATGCTTACTCAGTACACAGCCTAGCCGCCTTGCAGTCATAAATAATTATAGTTACCTAGTGCATAATTGCTGGTGTCTCCTCCTCCTGTGTTTCCTCGTCACCCAGGGCGATTGGTCACGTGCTGTCCTGACATCATAAAGCTAGAGCAGGGTGTCATCTGACATGAGGGACAATCAGTTGCCTAGCAAGTGATGAGATACATTTATCATGGTATTGAAATGGGTTGCAGGGTAAATAGGGCACCCAGCTTAAAACCTAGATGGTTAGATGAATGAAACTGGGGCATTATTTGAGACTTGTACATCTGTTTGAAGGTGCGGATAATCACAATGTTCTGGACTTCTCTATAGCTTAACTGATAGGGATGTACTAAGATGAAGATGTTAAGATGTCGTTTATAGTTTTTATTATTCCCACTAACTATAGCGTAAACCTTCCTCCCTTAACTTATCAGTTTACCTAATTGCTATTGGTGTATCATAACCTAAAAGAATTGCACTGAAAAGGGGACGCCTTCACTTGGCTGGCAATCACACCTATTTATCTAGGTCCTGATGTAGCTGCTAGTTGTGTAGAGAGTGTTGGCAAATGAGGCATAGAATTAAGATATGTACCCCAGTTTTATCTTGAAAACTGAGATTTTAATTTTTAGTAAGCTTTGGATTTTCACAATATTACTGTCTCCATAGTACTGATTATCAAGGCTTAGAAAATCTATTTATTATTGCTGTGCATTTGTTTAAAAATATTCAAGTTCTAATGGACTAAAGGTGGACTTTTCCATCTGCAGAATATACTGAATGACCAGAGGTGGCAGTGCAGCAGAAGAGAATTTGTCTGCGTTCCTGAGACCCAAAAAAAAAGCAAATCCTCAGCACTCTGCCATCCTTCATCAGTTTACATGGTAAGTCAAACTCACGTTGAATACATTTGCTTGTCATTAGAAAAAGTTCATAGCATCTGACGGCCCTGAGTACCTTTTTAGTGGGGTCTTTGGCATGATTATATTTCTGTCAAGACAGTAGAAAAATGGATGACGTTACGGTGATCATCATATTTTCATCAAAGACTTTGTCGCTAAAGCTGACAAAGCCTGTGTTAGATACCTGTGCTAATAATGTGTCCTCAGAGGACATTACTGTCTTTAAGGCTGGAATGAGTTGCCTTAATATGGAGCAATGGTGTGACTTTCTCATGGAGTGAAGCTCATTTGACCTGTTTCCCTGCACTCTGTATGTGGGACTTTGATACTCCAGATGGATTGCTGTTTAGGATACTCTGCGGTCTTGCCACTCCATCCCATTTTCAAAAGGAGCCCAATGCTTACTCAGTACACCGCCTAGCCGCCTTGCAGTCATAAATAATTATAGTTACCTAGTGCATAATTGCTGGTGTCTCCTCCTCCTGTGTTTCCTCGTCACCCAGGGTGATTGGTCACGTGCTGTCCTGACATCATAAAGCTAGAGCAGGGTGTCATCTGACATGAGGGACAGTCATTTGCCTAGCAAGCGCTAAGATACATTTATCATGGTATTGAAATGGGTTGCAGGATAAATAGGGCACCCAGCTTAAAACCTAGATAGTTAGATGAATGAAATTGGGGCATTATTTGAGACTTGTGCATCTGTTTGAAGGTGCGGATAATCACAATGTTCTGGACTTCTCTATAGCTTAACTGATAGGGATGTACTAAAATGAAGATGTTAAGATGTCGTTTATAGTTTTTATTATTCCCACTAACTATAGCGTAAACCTTCCTCCCTTAACTTATCAGATCACTTAATTGCTATTGGCGTATCATAACCTAAAAGAATTGCACTGAAAAGGGGACGCCTTCACTTGGCTGGCAATCACACCTATTTATCTAGGTCCTGATGTAGCTGCTAGTTGTGTAGAGAGTGTTGGCAAATGAGGCATAGAATTAGGATATGTACTCCAGTTTTATCATGAAAACTGAGATTTTAATTTTTAGTAAGCTTTGGATTTTCACAATATTACTGTCTCCATAGCACTGATTATCAAGGCTTAGAAAATCCATTTATTATTGCTGTGCATTCGTTTGAAAATATTCAAGTTCTAATGGACTAACGGTGGACTTTTCCATCTGCAGAATATACTGAATGGCCAGAGGTGGCAGTGCAGCAGAAGAGAATTTGTCTGCGTTCCTGAGACCCAAAAAAAAAAGCAAATCCTCAGCACTCTGCCATCCTTCATCATTTTACATGGTAAGTCAAACTCACGTTGAATACATTTGCTTGTCATTAAAAAAGTTCATAGCATCTGAGGGCCCTGAGTACCTTTTTAGTGGGGTCTTTGGCATGATTATATTTCTGTCAAGACTGTAGAAAAATGGATGACGTTACGGTGATCATCATATTTTCATCAAAGACTTTGTCTCGAAAGCTGACAAAGCCTGTGTTAGATACCTGTGCTGATAATGTGTCCTCAGAGGACATTACTGTCTTTAAGGCTGCAATGAGTTGCCTTAATTTGGAGCAATGGCGTGACTTTCTCATGGAGTGAAGCTCATTTGACCTGTTTCCCTGCACTCTGTATGTGGGACTCTGATACTCCAGATGGATTGCTGTTTAGGATACTCTGCGGTCTTGCCACTCCATCCCATTTTCAAAAGGAGCCCAATGCTTACTCAGTACACAGCCTAGCCGCCTTGCAGTCATAAATAATTATAGTTACCTAGTGCATAATTGCTGGTGTCTCCTCCTCCTGTGTTTCCTCGTCACCCAGGGTGATTGGTCACGTGCTGTCCTGACATCATAAAGCTAGAGCAGGGTGTCATCTGACATGAGGGACAATCAGTTGCCTAGCAAGTGATGAGATACATTTATCATGGTATTGAAATGGGTTGCAGGGTAAATAGGGCACCCAGCTTAAAACCTGGATGGTTAGATGAATGAAACTGGGGCATTATTTGAGACTTGTACATCTGTTTGAAGGTGCGGATAATCACAATGTTCTGGACTTCTCTATAGCTTAACTGATAGGGATGTACTAAGATGAAGATGTTAAGATGTCGTTTATAGTTTTTATTATTCCCACTAACTATAGCGTAAACCTTCCTCCCTTAACTTATCAGATCACTTAATTGCTATTGGTGTATCATAACCTAAAAGAATTGCACTGAAAAGGGGACGCCTTCACTTGGCTGGCAATCACACCTATTTATCTAGGTCCTGATGTAGCTGCTAGTTGTGTAGAGAGTGTTGGCAAATGAGGCATAGAATTAAGATATGTACCCCAGTTTTATCTTGAAAACTGAGATTTTAATTTTTAGTAAGCTTTGGATTTTCACAATATTGCTGTCTCCATAGTACTGATTATCAAGGCTTAGAAAATCCATTTATTATTGCTGTGCATTTGTTTAAAAATATTCAAGTTCTAATGGACTAAAGGTGGACTTTTCCATCTGCAGAATATACTGAATGACCAGAGGTGGCAGTGCAGCAGAAGAGAATTTGTCTGCGTTCCTGAGACCCAAAAAAAAAGAAAATCCTCAGCACTCTGCCATCCTTCATCAGTTTACATGGTAAGTCAAACTCACGTTGAATGCATTTGCTTATCATTAAAAAAGTTCATAGCATCTGAGGGCCCTGAGTACCTTTTTAGTGGGGTCTTTGGCATGATTATATTTCTGTCAGACTGTAGAAAAATGGATGACGTTACGGTGATCATCATATTTTCATCAAAGACTTTGTCTCTAAAGCTGACAAAGCCTGTGTTAGATACCTGTGCTAATAATGTGTCCTCAGAGGACATTACTGTCTTTAAGGCTGGAATGAGTTGCCTTAATTTGGAGCAATGGCGTGACTTTCTCATGGAGTGAAGCTCATTTGACCTGTTTCCCTGCACTCTGTATGTGGGACTCTGATACTCCAGATGGATTGCTGTTTAGGATACTCTGCGGTCTTGCCACTCCATCCCATTTTCAAAAGGAGCCCAATGCTTACTCAGTACACCGCCTAGCCGCCTTGCAGTCATAAATAATTATAGTTACCTAGTGCATAATTGCTGGTGTCTCCTCCTCCTGTGTTTCCTCGTCACCCAGGGTGATTGGTCACATGCTGTCCTGACATCATAAAGCTAGAGCAGGGTGTCATCTGACATGAGGGACAATCAGTTGCCTAGCAAGTGATGAGATACATTTATCATGGTATTGAAATGGGTTGCAGGGTAAATAGGGCACCCAGCTTAAAACCTAGATGGTTAGATGAATGAAACTGGGGCATTATTTGAGACTTGTGCATCTGTTTGAAGGTGCGGATAATCACAATGTTCTGGACTTCTCTATAGCTTAACTGATAGGGATGTACTAATATGAAGATGTTAAGATGTCGTTTATAGTTTTTATTATTCCCACTAACTATAGCGTAAACCTTCCTCCCTTAACTTATCAGATCACTTAATTGCTATTGGAGTATCATAACCTAAAAGAATTGCACTGAAAAGGGGACGCCTTCACTTGGCTGGCAATCACACCTATTTATCTAGGTCCTGATGTAGCTGCTAGTTGTGTAGAGAGTGTTGGCAAATGAGGCATAGAATTAAGATATGTACCCCAGTTTTATCTTGGAAACTGAGATTTTAATTTTTAGTAATCTTTGGATTTTCACAATATTACTGTCTCCATAGTACTGATTATCAAGGCTTAGAAAATCCATTTATTATTGCTGTGCATTCGTTTGAAAATATTCAAGTTCTAATTGACTAACGGTGGACTTTTCAATCTGCAGAATATACTGAATGACCAGAGGTGGCAGTGCAGCAGAAGAGAATTTGTCTGCCTTCCTGATACCCCAAAAAAAAAAGCAATTCCTCAGCACTCTGCCATCCTTCATCAGTTTACATGGTAAGTCAAACTCACGTTGAATACATTTGCTTATCATTAAAAAAGTTCATAGCATCTGAGGGCCCTGAGTACCTTTTTAGTGGGGTCTTTGGCATGATTATATTTCTGTCAAGACTGTGGAAAAATGGATGACATTACGGTGATCATCATATTTTCATCAAAGACTTTGTCTCTAAAGCTGACAAAGCCTGTGTTAGATACCTGTGCTAATAATGTGTCCTCAGAGGACATTACTGTCTTTAAGGCTGGAATGAGTTGCCTTAATTTGGAGCAATGGTGTGACTTTCTCATGGAGTGAAGCTCATTTGACCTGTTTCCCTGCACTCTGTATGTGGGACTCTGATACTCCAGATGGATTGCTGTTTAGGATACTCTGCGGTCTTGCCACTCCATCCCATTTTCAAAAGGAGCCCAATGCTTACTCAGTACACAGCCTAGCCGCCTTGCAGTCATAAATAATTATAGTTACCTAGTGCATAATTGCTGGTGTCTCCTCCTCCTGTGTTTCCTCGTCACCCAGGGTGATTGGTCACGTGCTGTCCTGACATCATAAAGCTAGAGCAGGGTGTCATCTGACATGAGGGACAATCAGTTGCCTAGCAAGTGATGAGATACATTTATCATGGTATTGAAATGGGTTGCAGGGTAAATAGGGCACCCAGCTTAAAACCTAGATGGTTAGATGAATGAAACTGGGGCATTATTTGAGACTTGTACATCTGTTTGAAGGTGCGGATAATCACAATGTTCTGGACTTCTCTATAGCTTAACTGATAGGGATGTACTAAGATGAAGATGTTAAGATGTCGTTTATAGTTTTTATTATTCCCACTAACTATAGCGTAAACCTTCCTCCCTTAACTTATCAGATCACTTAATTGCTATTGGTGTATCATAACCTAAAAGAATTGCACTGAAAAGGGGACGCCTTCACTTGGCTGGCAATCACACCTATTTATCTAGGTCCTGATGTAGCTGCTAGTTGTGTAGAGAGTGTTGGCAAATGAGGCATAGAATTAAGATATGTACCCCAGTTTTATCTTGAAAACTGAGATTTAAATTTTTAGTAAGCTTTGGATTTTCACAATATTGCTGTCTCCATAGTACTGATTATCAAGGCTTAGAAAATCCATTTATTATTGCTGTGCATTTGTTTAAAAATATTCAAGTTCTAATGGACTAAAGGTGGACTTTTCCATCTGCAGAATATACTGAATGACCAGAGGTGGCAGTGCAGCAGAAGAGAATTTGTCTGCGTTCCTGAGACCCAAAAAAAAAGAAAATCCTCAGCACTCTGCCATCCTTCATCAGTTTACATGGTAAGTCAAACTCACGTTGAATGCATTTGCTTATCATTAAAAAAGTTCATAGCATCTGAGGGCCCTGAGTACCTTTTTAGTGGGGTCTTTGGCATGATTATATTTCTGTCAAGACTGTAGAAAAATGGATGACGTTACGGTGATCATCATATTTTCATCAAAGACTTTGTCTCTAAAGCTGACAAAGCCTGTGTTAGATACCTGTGCTAATAATGTGTCCTCAGAGGACATTACTGTCTTTAAGGCTGGAATGAGTTGCCTTAATTTGGAGCAATGGCGTGACTTTCTCATGGAGTGAAGCTCATTTGACTTGTTTCCCTGCACTCTGTATGTGGGACTCTGATACTCCAGATGGATTGCTGTTTAGGATACTCTGTGGTCTTGCCACTCCATCCCATTTTCAAAAGGAGCCCAATGCTTACTCAGTACACCGCCTAGCCGCCTTGCAGTCATAAATAATTATAGTTACCTAGTGCATAATTGCTGGTGTCTCCTCGTCCTGTGTTTCCTCGTCACCCAGGGTGATTGGTCACATGCTGTCCTGACATCATAAAGCTAGAGCAGGGTGTCATCATAAAGCTAGAGCAGGGTGTCATCTGACATGAGGGACAATCAGTTGCCTAGCAAGTGATGAGACACATTTATCATGGTATTGAAATGGGTTGCAGGGTAAATAGGGCACCCAGCTTAAAACCTAGATGGTTAGATGAATGAAACTGGGGCATTATTTGAGACTTGTGCATCTGTTTGAAGGTGCGGATAATCACAATGTTCTGGACTTCTCTATAGCTTAACTGATAGGGATGTACTAATATGAAGATGTTAAGATGTCGTTTATAGTTTTTATTATTCCCACAAACTATAGCGTAAACCTTCCTCCCTTAACTTATCAGATCACTTAATTGCTATTGGCGTATCATAACCTAAAAGAATTGCACTGAAAAGGGGACACCTTCACTTGGCTGGCAATCACACCTATTTATCTAGGTCCTGATGTAGCTGCTAGTTGTGTAGAGAGTGTTGGCAAATGAGGCATAGAATTAAGATATGTACCCCAGTTTTATCTTGAAAACTGAGATTTAAATTTTTAGTAAGCTTTGGATTTTCACAATATTGCTGTCTCCATAGTACTGATTATCAAGGCTTAGAAAATCCATTTATTATTGCTGTGCATTTGTTTAAAAATATTCAAGTTCTAATGGACTAAAGGTGGACTTTTCCATCTGCAGAATATACTGAATGACCAGAGGTGGCAGTGCAGCAGAAGAGAATTTGTCTGCGTTCCTGAGACCCAAAAAAAAAGAAAATCCTCAGCACTCTGCCATCCTTCATCAGTTTACATGGTAAGTCAAACTCACGTTGAATGCATTTGCTTATCATTAAAAAAGTTCATAGCATCTGAGGGCCCTGAGTACCTTTTTAGTGGGGTCTTTGGCATGATTATATTTCTGTCAAGACTGTAGAAAAATGGATGACGTTACGGTGATCATCATATTTTCATCAAAGACTTTGTCTCTAAAGCTGACAAAGCCTGTGTTAGATACCTGTGCTAATAATGTGTCCTCAGAGGACATTACTGTCTTTAAGGCTGGAATGAGTTGCCTTAATTTGGAGCAATGGCGTGACTTTCTCATGGAGTGAAGCTCATTTGACTTGTTTCCCTGCACTCTGTATGTGGGACTCTGATACTCCAGATGGATTGCTGTTTAGGATACTCTGCGGTCTTGCCACTCCATCCCATTTTCAAAAGGAGCCCAATGCTTACTCAGTACACCGCCTAGCCGCCTTGCAGTCATAAATAATTATAGTTACCTAGTGCATAATTGCTGGTGTCTCCTCGTCCTGTGTTTCCTCGTCACCCAGGGTGATTGGTCACATGCTGTCCTGACATCATAAAGCTAGAGCAGGGTGTCATCATAAAGCTAGAGCAGGGTGTCATCTGACATGAGGGACAATCAGTTGCCTAGCAAGTGATGAGATACATTTATCATGGTATTGAAATGGGTTGCAGGGTAAATAGGGCACCCAGCTTAAAACCTAGATGGTTAGATGAATGAAACTGGGGCATTATTTGAGACTTGTGCATCTGTTTGAAGGTGCGGATAATCACAATGTTCTGGACTTCTCTATAGCTTAACTGATAGGGATGTACTAATATGAAGATGTTAAGATGTCGTTTATAGTTTTTATTATTCCCACAAACTATAGCGTAAACCTTCCTCCCTTAACTTATCAGATCACTTAATTGCTATTGGCGTATCATAACCTAAAAGAATTGCACTGAAAAGGGGACACCTTCACTTGGCTGGCAATCACACCTATTTATCTAGGTCCTGATGTAGCTGCTAGTTGTGTAGAGAGTGTTGGCAAATGAGGCATAGAATTAAGATATGTACCCCAGTTTTATCTTGAAAACTGGGATTTTAATTTTTAGTAAGCTTTGGATTTTCACAATATTACTGTCTCCATAGTACTGATTATCAAGGCTTAGAAAATCCATTCATTATTGCTGTGCATTCGTTTGAAAATATTCAAGTTCTAATTGACTAACGGTGGACTTTTCCATCTGCAGAATATACTGAATGACCAGAGGTGGCAGTGCAGCAGAAGAGAATTTGTCTGCCTTCCTGATACCCAAAAAAAATAAGCAAATCCTCAGCACTCTGCCATCCTTCATCAGTTTACATGGTAAGTCAAACTCACGTTGAATACATTTGCTTGTCATTAAAAAAGTTCATAGCATCTGAGGGCCCTGAGTACCTTTTTAGTGGGGTCTTTGGCATGATTATATTTCTGTCAAGACTGTAGAAAAATGGATGACGTTACGGTGATCATCATATTTTCATCAAAGACTTTGTCTCTAAAGCTGACAAAGCCTGTGTTAGATACCTGTGCTAATAATGTGTCCTCAGAGGACATTACTGTCTTTAAGGCTGCAATGAGTTGCCTTAATTTGGAGCAATGGGGTGACTTTCTCATGGAGTGAAGCTCATTTGACCTGTTTCCCTGCACTCTGTATGTGGGACTCTGATACTCCAGATGGATTGCTGTTTAGGATACTCTGCGGTCTTGCCACTCCATCCCATTTTCAAAAGGAGCCCAATGCTTACTCAGTACACCGCCTAGCCGCCTTGCAGTCATAAATAATTATAGTTACCTAGTGCATAATTGCTGGTATCTCCTCCTCCTGTGTTTCCTCGTCACCCAGGGTGATTGGTCACGTGCTGTCCTGACATCATAAAGCTAGAGCAGGGTGTCATCTGACATGAGGGACAATCAGTTGCCTAGCAAGTGATAAGATACATTTATCATGGGATTGAAATGGGTTGCAGGGTAAATAGGGCACCCAGCTTAAAACCTAGATGGTTAGATGAATGAAACTGGGGCATTATTTGAGACTTGTGCATCTGTTTGAAGGTCCGGATAATCACAATGTTCTGGACTTCTCTATAGCTTAACTGATAGGGATGTACTAAGATGAAGATGTTAAGATGTCGTTTATAGTTTTTATTATTCCCACTAACTATAGCGTAAACCTTCCTCCCTTAACTTATCAGATCACTTAATTGCTATTGGAGTATCATAACCTAAAAGAATTGCACTGAAAAGGGGACGCCTTCACTTGGCTGGCAATCACACCTATTTATCTAGGTCCTGATGTAGCTGCTAGTTGTGTAGAGAGTGTTGGCAAATGAGGCATAGAATTAAGATATGTACCCCAGTTTTATCTTGAAAACTGAGATTTTAATTTTTAGTAATCTTTGGATTTTCACAATATTACTGTCTCCATAGTACTGATTATCAAGGCTTAGAAAATCCGTTTATTATTGCTGTGCATTCGTTTGAAAATATTCAAGTTCTAATTGACTAACGGTGGACTTTTCCATCTGCAGAATATACTGAATGACCAGAGGTGGCAGTGCAGCAGAAGAGAATTTGTCTGCCTTCCTGATACCCAAAAAAAAAAAGCAATTCCTCAGCACTCTGCCATCCTTCATCAGTTTACATGGTAAGTCAAACTCACGTTGAATACATTTGCTTATCATTAAAAAAGTTCATAGCATCTGAGGGCCCTGAGTACCTTTTTAGTGGGGTCTTTGGCATGATTATATTTCTGTCAAGACTGTGGAAAAATGGATGACGTTACGGTGATCATCATATTTTCATCAAAGACTTTGTCTCTAAAGCTGACAAAGCCTGTGTTAGATACCTGTGCTAATAATGTGTCCTCAGAGGACATTACTGTCTTTAAGGCTGGAATGAGTTGCCTTAATTTGGAGCAATGGTGTGACTTTCTCATGGAGTGAAGCTCATTTGACCTGTTTCCCTGCACTCTGTATGTGGGACTCTGATACTCCAGATGGATTGCTGTATAGGATACTCTGCAGTTTTGCAAGTCCATCTCCTTTTCAAAAGGAGCTCAATGCTTTCTCAGTACACCGCCTAGCCGCCTTGCAGTCATAATTAATTATAGTTACCTAGTGCATTATTGCTGGTGTCTCCTCCTCCTGTGTTTCCTTGTCACCCAGGGTGATTGGTCACATGCTGTCCTGACATCATAAAGCTAGAGCAGGGTGTCATCTGACATGAGGGACAATCAGTTGAATAGCAAGTGATAAGATAAATTTATCATGGTATTGAAATGGGTTGCAGGGTAAATAGGGCACCCAGCTTAAAACCTAGATGGTTAGATGAATGAAACTGGGGCATTATTTGAGACTTGTGCATCTGTTTGAAGGTGCGGATAATCACAATGTTCTGGACTTCTCTATAGCTTAACTGATAGGGATGTACTAAGATGAAGATGTTAAGATGTCATTTATAGTTTTTATTATTCCCACTAACTATAGCGTAAACCTTCCTCCCTTAACTTATCAGATCACTTAATTGCTATTGGCGTATCATAACCTAAAAGAATTGCACTGAAAAGGGGACGCCTTCACTTGGCTGGCAATCACACCTATTTATCTAGGTCCTGATGTAGCTGCTAGTTGTATAGAGAGTGTTGGCAAATGAGGCATAGAATTAAGATATGTACCCCAGTTTTATCTTGAAAACTGATTTTAATTTTTAGTAAGCTTTGGATTTTCACAATATTACTGTCTCCATAGTACTGATTATCAAGGCTTAGAAAATCTATTTATTATTACTGTGCATTCGTTTAAAAATATTCAAGTTCTAATGGACTAACGGTGGACTTTTCCATCTGCAGAATATACTGAATGACCAGAGGTGGCAGTGCAGCAGAAGAGAATTTATCTGCGTTCCTGAGACCCAAAAAAAAAAGCAAATTCTCAGCACTCTGCCATCCTTCATCAGTTTACATGGTAAGTCAAACTCACGTTGAATACATTTGCTTGTCATTAAAAAAGTTCATAGCATCTGACGGCCCTGAGTACCTTTTTAGTGGGGTCTTTGGCATGATTATATTTCTGTCAAGACAGTAGAAAAATGGATGACGTTACGGTGATCATCATATTTTCATCAAAGACTTTGTCTCTAAAGCTGACAAAGCCTGTGTTAGATACCTGTGCTAATAATGTGTCCTCAGAGGACATTACTGTCTTTAAGGCTGGAATGAGTTGCCTTAATTTGGAGCAATGGTGTGACTTTCTCATGGAGTGAAGCTCATTTGACCTGTTTCCCTGCACTCTGTATGTGGGACTCTGATACTCCAGATGGATTGCTGTTTAGGATACTCTGCGGTCTTGCCACTCCATCCCATTTTCAAAAGGAGCCCAATGCTTACTCAGTACACAGCCTAGCCGCCTTGCAGTCATAAATAATTATAGTTACCTAGTGCATAATTGCTGGTGTCTCCTCCTCCTGTGTTTCCTCGTCACCCAGGGTGATTGGTCACGTGCTGTCCTGACATCATAAAGCTAGAGCAGGGTGTCATCTGACATGAGGGACAATCAGTTGCCTAGCAAGTGATGAAATACATTTATCATGGTATTGAAATGGGTTGCAGGGTAAATAGGGCACCCAGCTTAAAACCTAGATGGTTAGATGAATGAAACTGGGGCATTATTTGAGACTTGTACATCTGTTTGAAGGTGCGGATAATCACAATGTTCTGGACTTCTCTATAGCTTAACTGATAGGGATGTACTAAGATGAAGATGTTAAGATGTCGTTTATAGTTTTTATTATTCCCACTAACTATAGCGTAAACCTTCCTCCCTTAACTTATCAGATCACTTAATTGCTATTGGTGTATCATAACCTAAAAGAATTGCACTGAAAAGGGGACGCCTTCACTTGGCTGGCAATCACACCTATTTATCTAGGTCCTGATGTAGCTGCTAGTTGTGTAGAGAGTGTTGGCAAATGAGGCATAGAATTAAGATATGTACCCCAGTTTTATCTTGAAAACTGAGATTTTAATTTTTAGTAAGCTTTGGATTTTCACAATATTGCTGTCTCCATAGTACTGATTATCAAGGCTTAGAAAATCCATTTATTATTGCTGTGCATTTGTTTAAAAATATTCAAGTTCTAATGGACTAAAGGTGGACTTTTCCATCTGCAGAATATACTGAATGACCAGAGGTGGCAGTGCAGCAGAAGAGAATTTGTCTGCGTTCCTGAGACCCAAAAAAAAAGAAAATCCTCAGCACTCTGCCATCCTTCATCAGTTTACATGGTAAGTCAAACTCACGTTGAATGCATTTGCTAATCATTAAAAAAGTTCATAGCATCTGAGGGCCCTGAGTACCTTTTTAGTGGGGTCTTTGGCATGATTATATTTCTGTCAAGACTGTAGAAAAATGGATGACGTTACGGTGATCATCATATTTTCATCAAAGACTTTGTCTCTAAAGCTGACAAAGCCTGTGTTAGATACCTGTGCTAATAATGTGTCCTCAGAGGACATTACTGTCTTTAAGGCTGGAATGAGTTGCCTTAATTTGGAGCAATGGTGTGACTTTCTCATGGAGTGAAGCTCATTTGACCTGTTTCCCTGCACTCTGTATGTGGGACTCTGATACTCCAGATGGATTGCTGTTTAGGATACTCTGCAGTTTTGCAAGTCCATCTCCTTTTCAAAAGGAGCTCAATGCTTTCTCAGTACACCGCCTAGCCGCCTTGCAGTCATAATTAATTATAGTTACCTAGTGCATTATTGCTGGTGTCTCCTCCTCCTGTGTTTCCTTGTCACCCAGGGTGATTGGTCACATGCTGTCCTGACATCATAAAGCTAGAGCAGGGTGTCATCTGACATGAGGGACAATCAGTTGAATAGCAAGTGATAAGATAAATTTATCATGGTATTGAAATGGGTTGCAGGGTAAATAGGGCACCCAGCTTAAAACCTAGATGGTTAGATGAATGAAACTGGGGCATTATTTGAGACTTGTGCATCTGTTTGAAGGTGCGGATAATCACAATGTTCTGGACTTCTCTATAGCTTAACTGATAGGGATGTACTAAGATGAAGATGTTAAGATGTCATTTATAGTTTTTATTATTCCCACTAACTATAGCGTAAACCTTCCTCCCTTAACTTATCAGATCACTTAATTGCTATTGGCGTATCATAACCTAAAAGAATTGCACTGAAAAGGGGACGCCTTCACTTGGCTGGCAATCACACCTATTTATCTAGGTCCTGATGTAGCTGCTAGTTGTATAGAGAGTGTTGGCAAATGAGGCATAGAATTAAGATATGTACCCCAGTTTTATCTTGAAAACTGATTTTAATTTTTAGTAAGCTTTGGATTTTCACAATATTACTGTCTCCATAGTACTGATTAGCAAGGCTTAGAAAATCTTTTTATTATTACTGTGCATTCGTTTAAAAATATTCAAGTTCTAATGGACTAACGGTGGACTTTTCCATCTGCAGAATATACTGAATGACCAGAGTTGGCAGTGCAGCAGAAGAGAATTTATCTGCGTTCCTGAGACCCAAAAAAAAAAGCAAATTCTCAGCACTCTGCCATCCTTCATCAGTTTACATGGTAAGTCAAACTCACGTTGAATACATTTGCTTGTCATTAAAAAAGTTCATAGCATCTGACGGCCCTGAGTACCTTTTTAGTGGGGTCTTTGGCATGATTATATTTCTGTCAAGACAGTAGAAAAATGGATGACGTTACGGTGATCATCATATTTTCATCAAAGACTTTGTCTCTAAAGCTGACAAAGCCTGTGTTAGATACCTGTGCTAATAATGTGTCCTCAGAGGACATTACTGTCTTTAAGGCTGGAATGAGTTGCCTTAATTTGGAGCAATGGTGTGACTTTCTCATGGAGTGAAGCTCATTTGACCTGTTTCCCTGCACTCTGTATGTGGGACTCTGATACTCCAGATGGATTGCTGTTTAGGATACTCTGCGGTCTTGCCACTCCATCCCATTTTCAAAAGGAGCCCAATGCTTACTCAGTACACAGCCTAGCCGCCTTGCAGTCATAAATAATTATAGTTACCTAGTGCATAATTGCTGGTGTCTCCTCCTCCTGTGTTTCCTCGTCACCCAGGGTGATTGGTCACGTGCTGTCCTGACATCATAAAGCTAGAGCAGGGTGTCATCTGACATGAGGGACAATCAGTTGCCTAGCAAGTGATAAGATACATTTATCATGGTATTGAAATGGATTGCAGGGTAAATAGGGCACCCAGCTTAAAACCTAGATGGTTAGATGAATGAAACTGGGGCATTATTTGAGACTTGTGCATCTGTTTGAAGGTGCGGATAATCACAATGTTCTGGACTTCTCTATAGCTTAACTGATAGGGATATACTAAGATGAAGATGTTAAGATGTCGTTTATAGTTTTTATTATTCCCACAAACTATAGCGTAAACCTTCCTCCCTTAACTTATCAGATCACTTAATTGCTATTGGCGTATCATAACCTAAAAGAATTGGACTATAAAGGGGAAGCCTTCACTTGGCTGGCAATCACACCTATTTATCTAGGTCCTGATGTAGCTGCTAGTTGTATAGAGAGTGTTGGCAAATGAGGCATAGAATTAAGATATGCACCCCAGTTTTATCTTGAAAACTGAGATTTTAATTTTTAGTAAGCTTTGGATTTTCACAATATTTCTGTCTCCATAGTACTGATTATCAAGGCTTAGAAAATCTATTTATTATTACTGTGCATTCGTTTAAAAATATTCAAGTTCTAATGGACTAACCGTGGACTTTTCCATCTGCAGAATATACTGAATGACCAGAGGTGGCAGTGCAGCAGAAGAGAATTTGTCTGCGTTCCTGAGACCCAAAAAATAAAGCAATTCCTCAGCACTCTGCCATCCTTTATCAGTTTACATGGTAAGTCAAACTCACGTTGAATACATTTGCTTGTCATTAAAAAAGTTCATAGCATCCGAGGGCCCTGAGTACCTTTTTAGTGGGGTCTTTGGCATGATTATATTTCTGTCAAGACTGTAGAAAAATGGATGACGTTACGGTGATCATCATATTTTCATCAAAGACTTTGTCTCTAAAGCTGACAAAGCCTGTGTTAGATACCTGTGCTAATAATGTGTCCTCAGAGGACATTACTGACTTTAAGGCTGGAATGAGTTGCCTTAATTTGGAGCAATGGCGTGACTTTCTCATGGAGTGAAGCTCATTTGACCTGTTTCCCTGCACTCTGTATGTGGGACTCTGATACTCCAGATGGATTGCTGTTTAGGATACTCTGCAGTTTTGCAACTCCATCTCCTTTTCAAAAGGAGCTCAATGCTTTCTCAGTACACAGCCTAGCCACCTTGCAGTCATAATTAATTATAGTTACCTAGTGCATTATTGCTGGTGTCTCCTCCTCCTGTGTTTCCTTGTCACCCAGGGTGATTGGTCACGTGCTGTCCTGACATCATAAAGCTAGAGCAGGGTGTCATCTGACATGAGGGACAATCAGTTGAATAGCAAGTGATAAGATAAATTTATCATGGTATTGAAATGGGTTGCAGGGTAAATAGGGCACCCAGCTTAAAACCTAGATGGTTAGATGAATGAAACTGGGGCATTATTTGAGACTTGTGCATCTGTTTGAAGGTGCGGATAATCACAATGTTCTGGACTTCTCTATAGCTTAACTGATAGGGATGTACTAAGATGAAGATGTTAAGATGTCGTTTATAGTTTTTATTATTCCCACAAACTATAGCGTAAACCTTCCTCCCTTAACTTATCAGATCACTTAATTGCTATTGGCGTATCATAACCTAAAAGAATTGCACTATAAAGGGGAAGCCTTCACTTGGCTGGCAATCACACCTATTTATCTAAGTCCTGATGTAGCTGCTAGTTGTGTAGAGAGTGTTGGCAAATGAGGCATAGAATTAAGATATGTACCCCAGTTTTATCTTGAAAACTGAGATTTTAATTTTTAGTAAGCTTTGGATTTTCACAATATTACTGTCTCCATAGTACTGATTATCAAGGCTTAGAAAATCCATTTATTATTGCTGTGCATTCGTTTGAAAATATTCAAGTTCTAATTGACTAACGGTGGACTTTTCCATCTGCATAATATACTGAATGACCAGAGGTGGCAGTGCAGCAGAAGAGAATTTGTCTGCGTTCCTGAGACCCAAAAAATAAGCAAATCCTCAGCACTCTGCCATCCTTCATCAGTTTACATGGTAAGTCAAACTCTCGTTGAATACATTTGCTTGTCATTAAAAAAGTTCATAGCATCTGAGGGCCCTGAGTACCTTTTTAGTGGGGTCTTTAGCATGGTTATATTTCTGTCAAGACTGTAGAAAAATGGATGACGTTACGGTGATCATCATATTTTCATCAAAGACTTTGTCTCTAAAGCTGACAAAGCCTGTGTTAGATACCTGTGCTAATAATGTGTCCTCAGAGGACATTACTGTCTTTAAGGCTGGAATGAGTTGCCTTAATTTGGAGCAATGGCGTGACTTTCTCATGGAGTGAAGCTCATTTGACCTGTTTCCCTGCACTCTGTATGTGGGACTCTGATACTCCAGATGGATTGCTGTTTAGGATACTCTGCGGTCTTGCCACTCCATCCCATTTTCAAAAGGAGCCCAATGCTTACTCAGTACACCGCCTAGCCGCCTTGCAGTCATAAATAATTATAGTTACCTAGTGCATAATTGCTGGTGTCTCCTCCTCCTGTGTTTCCTCGTCACCCAGGGTGATTGGTCACGTGCTGTCCTGACATCATAAAGCTAGAGCAGGGTGTCATCTCACATGAGGGACAGTCAGTTGCCTAGCAAGCGCTAAGATACATTTATCATGGTATGGAATTGGGTTGCAGGATAAATAGGGCACCCAGCTTAAAACCTAGATGGTTAGATGAATGAAACTGGGGCATTATTTGAGACTTGTGCATCTGTTTGAAGGTGCGGATTATCACAATGTTCTGGACTTCTCTATAGCTTAACTGATAGAGATGTACTAAGATGAAGATGTTAAGATGTCGTTTATAGTTTTTATTATTCCCACTAACTATAGCGTAAACCTTCCTCCCTTAACTTATCAGATCACTTAATTGCTATTGGAGTATCATAACCTAAAAGAATTGCACTGAAAAGGGGACGCCTTCACTTGGCTGGCAATCACACCTATTTATCTAGGTCCTGATGTAGCTGCTAGTTGTGTAGAGAGTGTTGGCAAATGAGGCATAGAATTAAGATATGTACCCCAGTTTTATCTTGAAAACTGAGATTTTAATTTTTAGTAATCTTTGGATTTTCACAATATTACTGTCTCCATAGTACTGATTATCAAGGCTTAGAAAATCCATTTATTATTGCTGTGCATTCGTTTGAAAATATTCAGGTTCTAATGGACTAACGGTGGACTTTTCCATCTGCAGAATATACTGAATGACCAGAGGTGGCAGTGCAGCAGAAGAGAATTTGTCTGCGTTCCTGAGACCCAAAAAATAAAGCAATTCCTCAGCACTCTGCCATCCTTCTTCAGTTTAAATGGTAAGTCAAACTCACGTTGAATACATTTGCTTGTCATTAAAAAAGTTCATAGCATCTGAGGGCCCTGAGTACCTTTTTAGTGGGGTCTTTAGCATGATTATATTTCTGTCAAGACTGTAGAAAAATGGATGACGTTACGGTGATCATCATATTTTCATCAAAGACTTTGTCTCTAAAGCTGACAAAGCCTGTGTCAGATACCTGTGCTAATAATGTGTCCTCAGAGGACATTACTGTCTTTAAGGCTGGAATGAGTTGCCTTAATTTGGAGCAATGGCGTGACTTTCTCATGGAGTGAAGCTCATTTGACCTGTTTCCCTGCACTTTGTATGTGGGACTCTGATACTCCAGATGGATTGCTGTTTAGGATACTCTGCGGTCTTGCCACTCCATCCCATTTTCAAAAGGAGCCCAATGCTTACTCAGTACACCGCCTAGCCGCCTTGCAGTCATAAATAATTATAGTTACCTAGTGCATAATTGCTGGTGTCTCCTCCTCCTGTGTTTCCTCGTCACCCAGGGTGATTGGTCACGTGCTGTCCTGACATCATAAAGTTAGAGCAGGGTGTCATCTGACATGAGGGACAGTCATTTGCCTAGCAAGCGCTAAGATACATTTATCATGGTATTGAAATGGGTTGCAGGATAAATAGGGCACCCAGCTTAAAACCTAGATAGTTAGATGAATGAAATTGGGGCATTATTTGAGACTTGTGCATCTGTTTGAAGGTGCGGATAATCACAATGTTCTGGACTTCTCTATAGCTTAACTGATAGGGATGTACTAAGATGAAGATGTTAAGATGTCGTTTATAGTTTTTATTATTCCCACTAACTATAGCGTAAACCTTCCTCCCTTAACTTATCAGATCACTTAATTGCTATTGGCGTATCATAACCTAAAAGAATTGCACTGAAAAGGGGACGCCTTCACTTGGCTGGCAATCACACCTATTTATCTAGGTCCTGATGTAGCTGCTAGTTGTGTAGAGAGTGTTGGCAAATGAGGCATAGAATTAAGATATGTACCCAAGTTTTATCTTGAAAACTGAGATTTTAATTTTTAGTAAGCTTTGGATTTTCACAATATTACTGTCTCCATAGTACTGATTATCAAGGCTTAGAAAATCTATTTATTATTACTGTGCATTCGTTTAAAAATATTCAAGTTCTAATGGACTAACGGTGGACTTTTCCATCTGCAGAATATACTGAATGACCAGAGGTGGCAGTGCAGCAGAAGAGAATTTGTCTGTGTTCCTGAGACCCAAAAAATAAAGCAATTCCTCAGCACTCTGCCATCCTTCATCAGTTTACATGGTAAGTCAAACTCACGTTGAATAAATTTGCTTGTCATTAAAAAAGTTCATAGCATCTGACGGCCCTGAGTACCTTTTTAGTGGGGTCTTTGGCATGATTATATTTCTGTCAAGACAGTAGAAAAATGGATGACGTTACGGTGATCATCATATTTTCATCAAAGACTTTGTCTCTAAAGCTGACAAAGCCTGTGTTAGATACCTGTGCTAATAATCTGTCCTCAGAGGACATTACTGTCTTTAAGGCTGGAATGAGTTGCCTTAATATGGAGCAATGGCGTGACTTTCTCATGGAGTGAAGCTCATTTGACCTGTTTCCCTGCACTCTGTATGTGGGACTTTGATACTCCAGATGGATTGCTGTTTAGGATACTCTGCGGTCTTGCCACTCCATCCCATTTTCAAAAGGAGCCCAATGCTTACTCAGTACACCGCCTAGCTGCCTTGCAGTCATAAATAATTATAGTTACCTAGTGCATAATTGCTGGTGTCTCCTCCTCCTGTGTTTCCTCGTCACCCAGGGTGATTGGTCACGTGCTGTCCTGACATCATAAAGCTAGAGCAGGGTGTCATCTGACATGAGGGACAGTCATTTGCCTAGCAAGCGCTAAGATACATTTATCATGGTATTGAAATGGGTTGTAGGATAAATAGGGCACCCAGCTTAAAACCTAGATAGTTAGATGAATGAAATTGGGGCATTATTTGAGACTTGTGCATCTGTTTGAAGGTGCGGATAATCACAATGTTCCGGACTTCTCTATAGCTTAACTGATAGGGATGTACTAAAATGAAGATGTTAAGATGTCGTTTATAGTTTTTATTATTCCCACTAACTATAGCGTAAACCTTCCTCCCTTAACTTATCAGATCACTTAATTGCTATTGGCGTATCATAACCTAAAAGAATTGCACTGAAAAGGGGACGCCTTCACTTGGCTGGCAATCACACCTATTTATCTAGGTCCTGATGTAGCTGCTAGTTGTGTAGAGTGTTGGCAAATGAGGCATAGAATTAGGATACGTACCCCAGTTTTATCATGAAAACTGAGATTCTAATTTTTAGTAAGCTTTAGATTTTCACAATATTATTGTCTCCATAGCACTGATTATCAAGGCTTAGAAAATCCATTTATTATTGCTGTGCATTCGTTTGAAAATATTCAAGTTCTAATGGACTAACGGTGGACTTTTCCATCTGCAGAATATACTGAATGACCAGAGGTGGCAGTGCAGCAGAAGAGAATTTGTCTGCGTTCCTGAGACCCAAAAAATAAAGCAATTCCTCAGCACTCTGCCATCCTTCATCAGTTTACATGGTAAGTCAAACTCACGTTGAATACATTTGCTTGTCATTAAAAAAGTTCATAGCATCTGAGGGCCCTGAGTACCTTTTTAGTGGGGTCTTTGGCATGATTATATTTCTGTCAAGACTGTAGAAAAATGGATGACGTTACGGTGATCATCATATTTTCATCAAAGACTTTGTCTCTAAAGCTGACAAAGCCTGTGTTAGATACCTGTGCTAATAATGTGTCCTCAGAGGACATTACTGTCTTTAAGGCTGGAATGAGTTGCCTTAATTTGGAGCAATGGCGTGACTTTCTCATGGAGTGAAGCTCATTTGACCTGTTTCCCTGCACTCTGTATGTGGGACTCTGATACTCCAGATGGATTGCTGTTTAGGATACTCTGCGGTCTTGCCACTCCATCCCATTTTCAAAAGGAGCCCAATGCTTACTCAGTACACCGCCTAGCCGCCTTGCAGTCATAAATAATTATAGTTACCTAATGCATAATTGCTGGTGTCTCCTCCTCCTGTGTTTCCTCGTCACCCAGGGTGATTGGTCACGTGCTGTCCTGACATCATAAAGCTAGAGCAGGGTGTCATCTGACATGAGGGACAATCAGTTGCCTAGCAAGTGATGAGATACATTTATCATGGTATTGAAATGGGTTGCAGGGTAAATAGGGCACCCAGCTTAAAACCTAGATGGTTAGATGAATGAAACTGGGGCATTATTTGAGACTTGTACATCTGTTTGAAGGTGCGGATAATCACAATGTTCTGGACTTCTCTATAGCTTAACTGATAGGGATGTACTAAGATGAAGATGTTAAGATGTCGTTTATAGTTTTTATTATTCCCACTAACTATAGCGTAAACCTTCCTCCCTTAACTTATCAGATCACTTTATTGCTATTGGTGTATCATAACCTAAAAGAATTGCACTGAAAAGGGGACGCCTTCACTTGGCTGGCAATCACACCTATTTATCTAGGTCCTGATGTAGCTGCTAGTTGTGTAGAGAGTGTTGGCAAATGAGGCATAGAATTAAGATATGTACCCCAGTTTTATCTTGAAAACTGAGATTTTAATTTTTAGTAAGCTTTGGATTTTCACAATATTACTGTCTCCATAGTACTGATTATCAAGGCTTAGAAAATCCATTTATTATTGCTGTGCATTCGTTTGAAAATATTCAAGTTCTAATTGACTAACGGTGGACTTTTCCATCTGCATAATATACTGAATGACCAGAGGTGGCAGTGCAGCAGAAGAGAATTTGTCTGCGTTCCTGAGACCCAAAAAATAAGCAAATCCTCAGCACTCTGCCATCCTTCATCAGTTTACATGGTAAGTCAAACTCTCGTTGAATACATTTGCTTGTCATTAAAAAAGTTCATAGCATCTGAGGGCCCTGAGTACCTTTTTAGTGGGGTCTTTAGCATGGTTATATTTCTGTCAAGACTGTAGAAAAATGGATGACGTTACGGTGATCATCATATTTTCATCAAAGACTTTGTCTCTAAAGCTGACAAAGCCTGTGTTAGATACCTGTGCTAATAATGTGTCCTCAGAGGACATTACTGTCTTTAAGGCTGGAATGAGTTGCCTTAATTTGGAGCAATGGCGTGACTTTCTCATGGAGTGAAGCTCATTTGACCTGTTTCCCTGCACTCTGTATGTGGGACTCTGATACTCCAGATGGATTGCTGTTTAGGATACTCTGCGGTCTTGCCACTCCATCCCATTTTCAAAAGGAGCCCAATGCTTACTCAGTACACCGCCTAGCCGCCTTGCAGTCATAAATAATTATAGTTACCTAGTGCATAATTGCTGGTGTCTCCTCCTCCTGTGTTTCCTCGTCACCCAGGGTGATTGGTCACGTGCTGTCCTGACATCATAAAGCTAGAGCAGGGTGTCATCTCACATGAGGGACAGTCAGTTGCCTAGCAAGCGCTAAGATACATTTATCATGGTATGGAATTGGGTTGCAGGATAAATAGGGCACCCAGCTTAAAACCTAGATGGTTAGATGAATGAAACTGGGGCATTATTTGAGACTTGTGCATCTGTTTGAAGGTGCGGATTATCACAATGTTCTGGACTTCTCTATAGCTTAACTGATAGAGATGTACTAAGATGAAGATGTTAAGATGTCGTTTATAGTTTTTATTATTCCCACTAACTATAGCGTAAACCTTCCTCCCTTAACTTATCAGATCACTTAATTGCTATTGGAGTATCATAACCTAAAAGAATTGCACTGAAAAGGGGACGCCTTCACTTGGCTGGCAATCACACCTATTTATCTAGGTCCTGATGTAGCTGCTAGTTGTGTAGAGAGTGTTGGCAAATGAGGCATAGAATTAAGATATGTACCCCAGTTTTATCTTGAAAACTGAGATTTTAATTTTTAGTAATCTTTGGATTTTCACAATATTACTGTCTCCATAGTACTGATTATCAAGGCTTAGAAAATCCATTTATTATTGCTGTGCATTCGTTTGAAAATATTCAGGTTCTAATGGACTAACGGTGGACTTTTCCATCTGCAGAATATACTGAATGACCAGAGGTGGCAGTGCAGCAGAAGAGAATTTGTCTGCGTTCCTGAGACCCAAAAAATAAAGCAATTCCTCAGCACTCTGCCATCCTTCTTCAGTTTACATGGTAAGTCAAACTCACGTTGAATACATTTGCTTGTCATTAAAAAAGTTCATAGCATCTGAGGGCCCTGAGTACCTTTTTAGTGGGGTCTTTAGCATGATTATATTTCTGTCAAGACTGTAGAAAAATGGATGACGTTACGGTGATCATCATATTTTCATCAAAGACTTTGTCTCTAAAGCTGACAAAGCCTGTGTCAGATACCTGTGCTAATAATGTGTCCTCAGAGGACATTACTGTCTTTAAGGCTGGAATGAGTTGCCTTAATTTGGAGCAATGGCGTGACTTTCTCATGGAGTGAAGCTCATTTGACCTGTTTCCCTGCACTTTGTATGTGGGACTCTGATACTCCAGATGGATTGCTGTTTAGGATACTCTGCGGTCTTGCCACTCCATCCCATTTTCAAAAGGAGCCCAATGCTTACTCAGTACACCGCCTAGCCGCCTTGCAGTCATAAATAATTATAGTTACCTAGTGCATAATTGCTGGTGTCTCCTCCTCCTGTGTTTCCTCGTCACCCAGGGTGATTGGTCACGTGCTGTCCTGACATCATAAAGTTAGAGCAGGGTGTCATCTGACATGAGGGACAGTCATTTGCCTAGCAAGCGCTAAGATACATTTATCATGGTATTGAAATGGGTTGCAGGATAAATAGGGCACCCAGCTTAAAACCTAGATAGTTAGATGAATGAAATTGGGGCATTATTTGAGACTTGTGCATCTGTTTGAAGGTGCGGATAATCACAATGTTCTGGACTTCTCTATAGCTTAACTGATAGGGATGTACTAAGATGAAGATGTTAAGATGTCGTTTATAGTTTTTATTATTCCCACTAACTATAGCGTAAACCTTCCTCCCTTAACTTATCAGATCACTTAATTGCTATTGGCGTATCATAACCTAAAAGAATTGCACTGAAAAGGGGACGCCTTCACTTGGCTGGCAATCACACCTATTTATCTAGGTCCTGATGTAGCTGCTAGTTGTGTAGAGAGTGTTGGCAAATGAGGCATAGAATTAAGATATGTACCCAAGTTTTATCTTGAAAACTGAGATTTTAATTTTTAGTAAGCTTTGGATTTTCACAATATTACTGTCTCCATAGTACTGATTATCAAGGCTTAGAAAATCTATTTATTATTACTGTGCATTCGTTTAAAAATATTCAAGTTCTAATGGACTAACGGTGGACTTTTCCATCTGCAGAATATACTGAATGACCAGAGGTGGCAGTGCAGCAGAAGAGAATTTGTCTGTGTTCCTGAGACCCAAAAAATAAAGCAATTCCTCAGCACTCTGCCATCCTTCATCAGTTTACATGGTAAGTCAAACTCACGTTGAATAAATTTGCTTGTCATTAAAAAAGTTCATAGCATCTGACGGCCCTGAGTACCTTTTTAGTGGGGTCTTTGGCATGATTATATTTCTGTCAAGACAGTAGAAAAATGGATGACGTTACGGTGATCATCATATTTTCATCAAAGACTTTGTCTCTAAAGCTGACAAAGCCTGTGTTAGATACCTGTGCTAATAATCTGTCCTCAGAGGACATTACTGTCTTTAAGGCTGGAATGAGTTGCCTTAATATGGAGCAATGGCGTGACTTTCTCATGGAGTGAAGCTCATTTGACCTGTTTCCCTGCACTCTGTATGTGGGACTTTGATACTCCAGATGGATTGCTGTTTAGGATACTCTGCGGTCTTGCCACTCCATCCCATTTTCAAAAGGAGCCCAATGCTTACTCAGTACACCGCCTAGCTGCCTTGCAGTCATAAATAATTATAGTTACCTAGTGCATAATTGCTGGTGTCTCCTCCTCCTGTGTTTCCTCGTCACCCAGGGTGATTGGTCACGTGCTGTCCTGACATCATAAAGCTAGAGCAGGGTGTCATCTGACATGAGGGACAGTCATTTGCCTAGCAAGCGCTAAGATACATTTATCATGGTATTGAAATGGGTTGTAGGATAAATAGGGCACCCAGCTTAAAACCTAGATAGTTAGATGAATGAAATTGGGGCATTATTTGAGACTTGTGCATCTGTTTGAAGGTGCGGATAATCACAATGTTCCGGACTTCTCTATAGCTTAACTGATAGGGATGTACTAAAATGAAGATGTTAAGATGTCGTTTATAGTTTTTATTATTCCCACTAACTATAGCGTAAACCTTCCTCCCTTAACTTATCAGATCACTTAATTGCTATTGGCGTATCATAACCGAAAAGAATTGCACTGAAAAGGGGACGCCTTCACTTGGCTGGCAATCACACCTATTTATCTAGGTCCTGATGTAGCTGCTAGTTGTGTAGAGTGTTGGCAAATGAGGCATAGAATTAGGATACGTACCCCAGTTTTATCATGAAAACTGAGATTCTAATTTTTAGTAAGCTTTAGATTTTCACAATATTATTGTCTCCATAGCACTGATTATCAAGGCTTAGAAAATCCATTTATTATTGCTGTGCATTCGTTTGAAAATATTCAAGTTCTAATGGACTAACGGTGGACTTTTCCATCTGCAGAATATACTGAATGACCAGAGGTGGCAGTGCAGCAGAAGAGAATTTGTCTGCGTTCCTGAGACCCAAAAAATAAAGCAATTCCTCAGCACTCTGCCATCCTTCATCAGTTTTCATGGTAAGTCAAACTCACGTTGAATACATTTGCTTGTCATTAAAAAAGTTCATAGCATCTGAGGGCCCTGAGTACCTTTTTAGTGGGGTCTTTGGCATGATTATATTTCTGTCAAGACTGTAGAAAAATGGATGACGTTACGGTGATCATCATATTTTCATCAAAGACTTTGTCTCTAAAGCTGACAAAGCCTGTGTTAGATACCTGTGCTAATAATGTGTCCTCAGAGGACATTACTGTCTTTAAGGCTGGAATGAGTTGCCTTAATTTGGAGCAATGGCGTGACTTTCTCATGGAGTGAAGCTCATTTGACCTGTTTCCCTGCACTCTGTATGTGGGACTCTGATACTCCAGATGGATTGCTGTTTAGGATACTCTGCGGTCTTGCCACTCCATCCCATTTTCAAAAGGAGCCCAATGCTTACTCAGTACACCGCCTAGCCGCCTTGCAGTCATAAATAATTATAGTTACCTAATGCATAATTGCTGGTGTCTCCTCCTCCTGTGTTTCCTCGTCACCCAGGGTGATTGGTCACGTGCTGTCCTGACATCATAAAGCTAGAGCAGGGTGTCATCTGACATGAGGGACAATCAGTTGCCTAGCAAGTGATGAGATACATTTATCATGGTATTGAAATGGGTTGCAGGGTAAATAGGGCACCCAGCTTAAAACCTAGATGGTTAGATGAATGAAACTGGGGCATTATTTGAGACTTGTACATCTGTTTGAAGGTGCGGATAATCACAATGTTCTGGACTTCTCTATAGCTTAACTGATAGGGATGTACTAAGATGAAGATGTTAAGATGTCGTTTATAGTTTTTATTATTCCCACTAACTATAGCGTAAACCTTCCTCCCTTAACTTATCAGATCACTTTATTGCTATTGGTGTATCATAACCTAAAAGAATTGCACTGAAAAGGGGACGCCTTCACTTGGCTGGCAATCACACCTATTTATCTAGGTCCTGATGTAGCTGCTAGTTGTGTAGAGAGTGTTGGCAAATGAGGCATAGAATTAAGATATGTACCCCAGTTTTATCTTGAAAACTGAGATTTTAATTTTTAGTAATCTTTGGATTTTCACAATATTACTGTCTCCATAGTACTGATTATCAAGGCTTAGAAAATCCATTTATTATTGCTGTGCATTCGTTTGAAAATATTCAAGTTCTAATTGACTAACGGTGGACTTTTCCATCTGCAGAATATACTGAATGACCAGAGGTGGCAGTGCAGCAGAAGAGAATTTGTCTGCCTTCCTGATACCCAAAAAAAAAAAGCAATTCCTCAGCACTCTGCCATCCTTCATCAGTTTACATGGTAAGTCAAACTCACGTTGAATGCATTTGCTTATCATTAAAAAAGTTCATAGCATCTGAGGGCCCTGAGTACCTTTTTAGTGGGGTCCTCGGCATGATTATATTTCTGTCAAGACAGTAGAAAAATGGATGACGTTACGGTGATCATCATATTTTCATCAAAGACTTTGTCTCTAAAGCTGACAAAGCCTGTGTTAGATACCTGTGCTAATAATGTGTCCTCAGAGGACATTACTGTCTTTAAGGCTGGAATGAGTTGCCTTAATTTGGAGCAATGGTGTGACTTTCTCATGGAGTGAAGCTCATTTGACCTGTTTCCCTGCACTCTGTATGTGGGACTCTGATACTCCAGATGGATTGCTGTTTAGGATACTCTGCGGTCTTGCCACTCCATCCCCTTTTCAAAAGGAGCCCAATGCTTACTCAGTACACAGCCTAGCCGCCTTGCAGTCATAAATAATTATAGTTACCTAGTGCATAATTGCTGGTGTCTCCTCCTCCTGTGTTTCCTCGTCACCCAGGGTGATTGGTCACGTGCTGTCCTGACATCATAAAGCTAGAGCAGGGTGTCATCTGACATGAGGGACAATCAGTTGCCTAGCAAGTGATGAAATACATTTATCATGGTATTGAAATGGGTTGCAGGGTAAATAGGGCACCCAGCTTAAAACCTAGATGGTTAGATGAATGAAACTGGGGCATTATTTGAGACTTGTACATCTGTTTGAAGGTGCGGATAATCACAATGTTCTGGACTTCTCTATAGCTTAACTGAAAGGGATGTACTAAGATGAAGATGTTAAGATGTCGTTTATAGTTTTTATTATTCCCACTAACTATAGCGTAAACCTTCCTCCCTTAACTTATCAGATCACTTAATTGCTATTGGTGTATCATAACCTAAAAGAATTGCACTGAAAAGGGGACGCCTTCACTTGGCTGGCAATCACACCTATTTATCTAGGTCCTGATGTAGCTGCTAGTTGTGTAGAGAGTGTTGGCAAATGAGGCATAGAATTAAGATATGTACCCCAGTTTTATCTTGAAAACTGAGATTTTAATTTTTAGTAAGCTTTGGATTTTCACAATATTGCTGTCTCCATAGTACTGATTATCAAGGCTTAGAAAATCCATTTATTATTGCTGTGCATTTGTTTAAAAATATTCAAGTTCTAATGGACTAAAGGTGGACTTTTCCATCTGCAGAATATACTGAATGACCAGAGGTGGCAGTGCAGCAGAAGAGAATTTGTCTGCGTTCCTGAGACCCAAAAAAAAAGAAAATCCTCAGCACTCTGCCATCCTTCATCAGTTTACATGGTAAGTCAAACTCACGTTGAATGCATTTGCTAATCATTAAAAAAGTTCATAGCATCTGAGGGCCCTGAGTACCTTTTTAGTGGGGTCTTTGGCATGATTATATTTCTGTCAAGACTGTAGAAAAATGGATGACGTTACGGTGATCATCATATTTTCATCAAAGACTTTGTCTCTAAAGCTGACAAAGCCTGTGTTAGATACCTGTGCTAATAATGTGTCCTCAGAGGACATTACTGTCTTTAAGGCTGGAATGAGTTGCCTTAATTTGGAGCAATGGTGTGACTTTCTCATGGAGTGAAGCTCATTTGACCTGTTTCCCTGCACTCTGTATGTGGGACTCTGATACTCCAGATGGATTGCTGTTTAGGATACTCTGCAGTTTTGCAAGTCCATCTCCTTTTCAAAAGGAGCTCAATGCTTTCTCAGTACACCGCCTAGCCGCCTTGCAGTCATAATTAATTATAGTTACCTAGTGCATTATTGCTGGTGTCTCCTCCTCCTGTGTTTCCTTGTCACCCAGGGTGATTGGTCACATGCTGTCCTGACATCATAAAGCTAGAGCAGGGTGTCATCTGACATGAGGGACAATCAGTTGAATAGCAAGTGATAAGATAAATTTATCATGGTATTGAAATGGGTTGCAGGGTAAATAGGGCACCCAGCTTAAAACCTAGATGGTTAGATGAATGAAACTGGGGCATTATTTGAGACTTGTGCATCTGTTTGAAGGTGCGGATAATCACAATGTTCTGGACTTCTCTATAGCTTAACTGATAGGGATGTACTAAGATGAAGATGTTAAGATGTCATTTATAGTTTTTATTATTCCCACTAACTATAGCGTAAACCTTCCTCCCTTAACTTATCAGATCACTTAATTGCTATTGGCGTATCATAACCTAAAAGAATTGCACTGAAAAGGGGACGCCTTCACTTGGCTGGCAATCACACCTATTTATCTAGGTCCTGATGTAGCTGCTAGTTGTATAGAGAGTGTTGGCAAATGAGGCATAGAATTAAGATATGTACCCCAGTTTTATCTTGAAAACTGATTTTAATTTTTAGTAAGCTTTGGATTTTCACAATATTACTGTCTCCATAGTACTGATTAGCAAGGCTTAGAAAATCTTTTTATTATTACTGTGCATTCGTTTAAAAATATTCAAGTTCTAATGGACTAACGGTGGACTTTTCCATCTGCAGAATATACTGAATGACCAGAGGTGGCAGTGCAGCAGAAGAGAATTTATCTGCGTTCCTGAGACCCAAAAAAAAAAGCAAATTCTCAGCACTCTGCCATCCTTCATCAGTTTACATGGTAAGTCAAACTCACGTTGAATACATTTGCTTGTCATTAAAAAAGTTCATAGCATCTGACGGCCCTGAGTACCTTTTTAGTGGGGTCTTTGGCATGATTATATTTCTGTCAAGACAGTAGAAAAATGGATGACGTTACGGTGATCATCATATTTTCATCAAAGACTTTGTCTCTAAAGCTGACAAAGCCTGTGTTAGATACCTGTGCTAATAATGTGTCCTCAGAGGACATTACTGTCTTTAAGGCTGGAATGAGTTGCCTTAATTTGGAGCAATGGTGTGACTTTCTCATGGAGTGAAGCTCATTTGACCTGTTTCCCTGCACTCTGTATGTGGGACTCTGATACTCCAGATGGATTGCTGTTTAGGATACTCTGCGGTCTTGCCACTCCATCCCATTTTCAAAAGGAGCCCAATGCTTACTCAGTACACAGCCTAGCCGCCTTGCAGTCATAAATAATTATAGTTACCTAGTGCATAATTGCTGGTGTCTCCTCCTCCTGTGTTTCCTCGTCACCCAGGGTGATTGGTCACGTGCTGTCCTGACATCATAAAGCTAGAGCAGGGTGTCATCTGACATGAGGGACAATCAGTTGCCTAGCAAGTGATGAAATACATTTATCATGGTATTGAAATGGGTTGCAGGGTAAATAGGGCACCCAGCTTAAAACCTAGATGGTTAGATGAATGAAACTGGGGCATTATTTGAGACTTGTACATCTGTTTGAAGGTGCGGATAATCACAATGTTCTGGACTTCTCTATAGCTTAACTGATAGGGATGTACTAAGATGAAGATGTTAAGATGTCGTTTATAGTTTTTATTATTCCCACTAACTATAGCGTAAACCTTCCTCCCTTAACTTATCAGATCACTTAATTGCTATTGGTGTATCATAACCTAAAAGAATTGCACTGAAAAGGGGACGCCTTCACTTGGCTGGCAATCACACCTATTTATCTAGGTCCTGATGTAGCTGCTAGTTGTGTAGAGAGTGTTGGCAAATGAGGCATAGAATTAAGATATGTACCCCAGTTTTATCTTGAAAACTGAGATTTTAATTTTTAGTAAGCTTTGGATTTTCACAATATTGCTGTCTCCATAGTACTGATTATCAAGGCTTAGAAAATCCATTTATTATTGCTGTGCATTTGTTTAAAAATATTCAAGTTCTAATGGACTAAAGGTGGACTTTTCCATCTGCAGAATATACTGAATGACCAGAGGTGGCAGTGCAGCAGAAGAGAATTTGTCTGCGTTCCTGAGACCCAAAAAAAAAGAAAATCCTCAGCACTCTGCCATCCTTCATCAGTTTACATGGTAAGTCAAACTCACGTTGAATGCATTTGCTAATCATTAAAAAAGTTCATAGCATCTGAGGGCCCTGAGTACCTTTTTAGTGGGGTCTTTGGCATGATTATATTTCTGTCAAGACTGTAGAAAAATGGATGACGTTACGGTGATCATCATATTTTCATCAAAGACTTTGTCTCTAAAGCTGACAAAGCCTGTGTTAGATACCTGTGCTAATAATGTGTCCTCAGAGGACATTACTGTCTTTAAGGCTGGAATGAGTTGCCTTAATTTGGAGCAATGGCGTGACTTTCTCATGGAGTGAAGCTCATTTGACTTGTTTCCCTGCACTCTGTATGTGGGACTCTGATACTCCAGATGGATTGCTGTTTAGGATACTCTGCGGTCTTGCCACTCCATCCCATTTTCAAAAGGAGCCCAATGCTTACTCAGTACACCGCCTAGCCGCCTTGCAGTCATAAATAATTATAGTTACCTAGTGCATAATTGCTGGTGTCTCCTCCTCCTGTGTTTCCTCGTCACCCAGGGTGATTGGTCACATGCTGTCCTGACATCATAAAGCTAGAGCAGGGTGTCATCTGACATGAGGGACAATCAGTTGCCTAGCAAGTGATGAGATACATTTATCATGGTATTGAAATGGGTTGCAGGGTAAATAGGGCACCCAGCTTAAAACCTAGATGGTTAGATGAATGAAACTGGGGCATTATTTGAGACTTGTGCATCTGTTTGAAGGTGCGGATAATCACAATGTTCTGGACTTCTCTATAGCTTAACTGATAGGGATGTACTAAGATGAAGATGTTAAGATGTCGTTTATAGTTTTTATTATTCCCACTAACTATAGCGTAAACCTTCCTCCCTTAACTTATCAGATCACTTAATTGCTATTGGCATATCATAACCTAAAAGAATTGCACTGAAAAGGGGACGCCTTCACTTGGCTGGCAATCACACCTATTTATCTAGGTCCTGATGTAGCTGCTAGTTGTATAGAAAGTGTTGGCAAATGAGGCATAGAATTAAGATATGTACCCCAGTTTTATCTTGAAAACTGATTTTAATTTTTAGTAAGCTTTGAATTTTCACAATATTACTGTCTCCATAGTACTGATTATCAAGGCTTAGAAAATCTATTTATTATTACTGTGCATTCGTTTAAAAATATTCAAGTTCTAATGGAGTAACGGTGGACTTTTCCATCTGCAGAATATACTGAATGACCAGAGGTGGCAGTGCAGCAGAAGAGAATTTGTCTGCCTTCCTGATACCCCAAAAAAATAAGCAATTCCTCAGCACTCTGCCATCCTTCATCAGTTTACATGGTAAGTCAAACTCACGTTGAATACATTTGCTTGTCATTAAAAAAGTTCATAGCATCTGAGGGCCCTGAGTACCTTTTTAGTGGGGTCTTTGGCATGATTATATTTCTGTCAAGACTGTAGAAAAATGGATGACGTTACGGTGATCATCATATTTTCATCAAAGACTTTGTCTCTAAAGCTGACAAAGCCTGTGTTAGATACCTGTGCTAATAATGTGTCCTCAGAGGACATTACTGTCTTTAAGGCTGGAATGAGTTGCCTTAATTTGGAGCAATGGCGTGACTTTCTCATGGAGTGAAGCTCATTTGACCTGTTTCCCTGCACTCTGTATGTAGGACTCTGATACTCCAGATGGATTGCTGTTTAGGATACTCTGCGGTCTTGCCACTCCATCCCATTTTCAAAAGGAGCCCAATGCTTACTCAGTACACCGCCTAGCCGCCTTGCAGTCATAAATAATTATAGTTACCTAGTGCATAATTGCTGGTATCTCCTCCTCCTGTGTTTCCTCGTCACCCAGGGTGATTGGTCACGTGCTGTCCTGACATCATAAAGCTAGAGCAGGGTGTCATCTGACATGAGGGACAATCAGTTGCCTAGCAAGTGATAAGATACATTTATCATGGTATTGAAATGGGTTGCAGGGTAAATAGGGCACCCAGCTTAAAACCTAGATGGTTAGATGAATGAAACTGGGGCATTATTTGAGACTTGTGCATCTGTTTGAAGGTCCGGATAATCACAATGTTCTGGACTTCTCTATAGCTTAACTGATAGGGATGTACTAAGATGAAGATGTTAAGATGTTGTTTATAGTTTTTATTATTCCCACTAACTATAGCGTAAACCTTCCTCCCTTAACTTATCAGATCACTTAATTGCTATTGGAGTATCATAACCTAAAAGAATTGCACTGAAAAGGGGACGCCTTCACTTGGCTGGCAATCACACCTATTTACCTAGGTCCTGATGTAGCTGCTAGTTGTGTAGAGAGTGTTGGCAAATGAGGCATAGAATTAAGATATGTACCCCAGTTTTATCATGAAAACTGAGATTTTAATTTTTAGTAAGCTTTGGATTTTCACAATATTACTGTCTCCATAGTACTGATTATCAAGGCTTAGAAAATCTATTTATTATTACTGTGCATTCGTTTGAAAATATTCAAGTTCTAATGGACTAACGGTGGACTTTTCCATCTGCAGAATATACTGAATGACCAGAGGTGGCAGTGCAGCAGAAGAGAATTTGTCTGCGTTCCTGAGACCCAAAAAATAAAGCAATTCCTCAGCACTCTGCCATCCTTTATCAGTTTACATGGTAAGTCAAACTCACGTTGAATACATTTGCTTGTCATTAAAAAAGTTCATAGCATCTGAGGGCCCTGAGTACCTTTTTTGTGGGGTCTTTAGCATGATTATATTTCTGTCAAGACTGTAGAAAAATGGATGACGTTACGGTGATCATCATATTTTCATCAAAGACTTTGTCTCTAAAGCTGACAAAGCCTGTGTTAGATACCTGTGCTAATAATGTGTCCTCAGAGGACATTACTGTCTTTAAGGCTGGAATGAGTTGCCTTAATTTGGAGCAATGGCGTGACTTTCTCATGGAGTGAAGCTCATTTGACCTGTTTCCCTGCACTCTGTATGTAGGACTCTGATACTCCAGATGGATTGCTGTTTAGGATACTCTGCGGTCTTGCCACTCCATCCCATTTTCAAAAGGAGCCCAATGCTTACTCAGTACACCGCCTAGCCGCCTTGCAGTCATAAATAATTATAGTTACCTAGTGCATAATTGCTGGTGTCTCCTCCTCCTGTGTTTCCTCGTCACCCAGGGTGATTGGTCACGTGCTGTCCTGACATCATAAAGCTAGAGCAGGGTGTCATCTGACATGAGGGACAGTCAGTTGCCTAGCAAGCGCTAAGATACATTTATCATGGTATTGAAATGGGTTGCAGGATAAATAGGGCACCCAGCCTAAAACCTAGATAGTTAGATGAATGAAACTGGGGCATTATTTGAGACTTGTGCATCTGTTTGAAGGTGCAGATTATCACAATGTTCTGGACTTCTCTATAGCTTAACTGATAGGGATGTACTAAGATGAAGATGTTAAGATGTCGTTTATAGTTTTTATTATTCCCACTAACCATAGCGTAAACCTTCCTCCCTTAACTTATCAGATCACTTAATTGCTATTGGCGTATCATAACCTAAAAGAATTTACACTGAAAAGGGGACGCCTTCACTTGGCTGGCAATCACACCTATTTATCTAGGTCCTGATGTAGCTGCTAGTTGTGTAGAGAGTGTTGGCAAATGAGGCATAGAATTAAGATATGTACCCAAGTTTTATCTTGAAAACTGAGATTTTAATTTTTAGTAAGCTTTGGATTTTCACAATATTACTGTCTCCATAGTACTGATTATCAAGGCTTAAAAAATCCATTTATTATTGCTCTGCATTCGTTTGAAAATATTCAAGTTCTAATTGACTAACGGTGGACTTTTCCATCTGCAGAATATACTGAATGACCAGAGGTGGCAGTGCAGCAGAATAGAATTTGTCTGCCTTCCTGATACCAAAAAAAAATAAGCAATTCCTCAGCACTCTGCCATCCTTCATCAGTTTACATGGTAAGTCAAACTCACGTTGAATACATTTGCTTGTCATTAAAAAAGTTCATAGCATCTGAGGGCCCTGAGTACCTTTTTAGTGGGGTCCTCGGCATGATTATATTTCTGTCAAGACTGTAGAAAAATGGATGACGTTACGGTGATCATCATATTTTCATCAAAGACTTTGTCTCTAAAGCTGACAAAGCCTGTGTTAGATACCTGTGCTAATAATGTGTCCTCGGAGGACATTACTGTCTTTAAGGCTGGAATGAGTTGCCTTAATTTGGAGCAATGGCGTGACTTTCTCATGGAGTGAAGCTCATTTGACCTGTTTCCCTGCACTCTGTATGTGGGACTCTGATACTCCAGATGGATTGCTGTTTAGGATACTCTGCAGTTTTGCAACTCCATCTCCTTTTCAAAAGGAGCTCAATGCTTTCTCAGTACACAGCCTAGCCACCTTGCAGTCATAATTAATTATAGTTACCTAGTGCATAATTGCTGGTGTCTCCTCCTCCTGTGTTTCCTCGTCACCCAGGGTGATTGGTCACGTGCTGTCCTGACATCATAAAGCTAGAGCAGGGTGTCATCTGACATGAGGGACAATCAGTTGCCTAGCAAGTGATAAGATACATTTATCATGGTATTGAAATGGATTGCAGGGTAAATAGGGCACCCAGCTTAAAACCTAGATGGTTAGATGAATGAAACTGGGGCATTATTTGAGACTTGTGCATCTGTTTGAAGGTGCGGATAATCACAATGTTCTGGACTTCTCTATAGCTTAACTGATAGGGATGTACTAAGATGAAGATGTTAAGATGTCGTTTATAGTTTTTATTATTCCCACAAACTATAGCGTAAACCTTCCTCCCTTAACTTATCAGATCACTTAATTGCTATTGGCGTATCATAACCTAAAAGAATTGGACTATAAAGGGGAAGCCTTCACTTGGCTGGCAATCACACCTATTTATCTAGGTCCTGATGTAGCTGCTAGTTGTATAGAGAGTGTTGGCAAATGAGGCATAGAATTAAGATATGCACCCCAGTTTTATCTTGAAAACTGAGATTTTAATTTTTAGTAAGCTTTGGATTTTCACAATATTTCTGTCTCCATAGTACTGATTATCAAGGCTTAGAAAATCTATTTATTATTACTGTGCATTCGTTTAAAAATATTCAAGTTCTAATGGACTAACCGTGGACTTTTCCATCTGCAGAATATACTGAATGACCAGAGGTGGCAGTGCAGCAGAAGAGAATTTGTCTGCGTTCCTGAGACCCAAAAAATAAAGCAATTCCTCAGCACTCTGCCATCCTTTATCAGTTTACATGGTAAGTCAAACTCACGTTGAATACATTTGCTTGTCATTAAAAAAGTTCATAGCATCCGAGGGCCCTGAGTACCTTTTTAGTGGGGTCTTTGGCATGATTATATTTCTGTCAAGACTGTAGAAAAATGGATGACGTTACGGTGATCATCATATTTTCATCAAAGACTTTGTCTCTAAAGCTGACAAAGCCTGTGTTAGATACCTGTGCTAATAATGTGTCCTCAGAGGACATTACTGACTTTAAGGCTGGAATGAGTTGCCTTAATTTGGAGCAATGGCGTGACTTTCTCATGGAGTGAAGCTCATTTGACCTGTTTCCCTGCACTCTGTATGTGGGACTCTGATACTCCAGATGGATTGCTGTTTAGGATACTCTGCAGTTTTGCAACTCCATCTCCTTTTCAAAAGGAGCTCAATGCTTTCTCAGTACACAGCCTAGCCACCTTGCAGTCATAATTAATTATAGTTACCTAGTGCATTATTGCTGGTGTCTCCTCCTCCTGTGTTTCCTTGTCACCCAGGGTGATTGGTCACGTGCTGTCCTGACATCATAAAGCTAGAGCAGGGTGTCATCTGACATGAGGGACAATCAGTTGAATAGCAAGTGATAAGATAAATTTATCATGGTATTGAAATGGGTTGCAGGGTAAATAGGGCACCCAGCTTAAAACCTAGATGGTTAGATGAATGAAACTGGGGCATTATTTGAGACTTGTGCATCTGTTTGAAGGTGCGGATAATCACAATGTTCTGGACTTCTCTATAGCTTAACTGATAGGGATGTACTAAGATGAAGATGTTAAGATGTCGTTTATAGTTTTTATTATTCCCACAAACTATAGCGTAAACCTTCCTCCCTTAACTTATCAGATCACTTAATTGCTATTGGCGTATCATAACCTAAAAGAATTGCACTATAAAGGGGAAGCCTTCACTTGGCTGGCAATCACACCTATTTATCTAAGTCCTGATGTAGCTGCTAGTTGTGTAGAGAGTGTTGGCAAATGAGGCATAGAATTAAGATATGTACCCCAGTTTTATCTTGAAAACTGAGATTTTAATTTTTAGTAAGCTTTGGATTTTCACAATATTACTGTCTCCATAGTACTGATTATCAAGGCTTAGAAAATCCATTTATTATTGCTGTGCATTCGTTTGAAAATATTCAAGTTCTAATTGACTAACGGTGGACTTTTCCATCTGCATAATATACTGAATGACCAGAGGTGGCAGTGCAGCAGAAGAGAATTTGTCTGCGTTCCTGAGACCCAAAAAATAAGCAAATCCTCAGCACTCTGCCATCCTTCATCAGTTTACATGGTAAGTCAAACTCTCGTTGAATACATTTGCTTGTCATTAAAAAAGTTCATAGCATCTGAGGGCCCTGAGTACCTTTTTAGTGGGGTCTTTAGCATGGTTATATTTCTGTCAAGACTGTAGAAAAATGGATGACGTTACGGTGATCATCATATTTTCATCAAAGACTTTGTCTCTAAAGCTGACAAAGCCTGTGTTAGATACCTGTGCTAATAATGTGTCCTCAGAGGACATTACTGTCTTTAAGGCTGGAATGAGTTGCCTTAATTTGGAGCAATGGCGTGACTTTCTCATGGAGTGAAGCTCATTTGACCTGTTTCCCTGCACTCTGTATGTGGGACTCTGATACTCCAGATGGATTGCTGTTTAGGATACTCTGCGGTCTTGCCACTCCATCCCATTTTCAAAAGGAGCCCAATGCTTACTCAGTACACCGCCTAGCCGCCTTGCAGTCATAAATAATTATAGTTACCTAGTGCATAATTGCTGGTGTCTCCTCCTCCTGTGTTTCCTCGTCACCCAGGGTGATTGGTCACGTGCTGTCCTGACATCATAAAGCTAGAGCAGGGTGTCATCTCACATGAGGGACAGTCAGTTGCCTAGCAAGCGCTAAGATACATTTATCATGGTATGGAATTGGGTTGCAGGATAAATAGGGCACCCAGCTTAAAACCTAGATGGTTAGATGAATGAAACTGGGGCATTATTTGAGACTTGTGCATCTGTTTGAAGGTGCGGATTATCACAATGTTCTGGACTTCTCTATAGCTTAACTGATAGAGATGTACTAAGATGAAGATGTTAAGATGTCGTTTATAGTTTTTATTATTCCCACTAACTATAGCGTAAACCTTCCTCCCTTAACTTATCAGATCACTTAATTGCTATTGGAGTATCATAACCTAAAAGAATTGCACTGAAAAGGGGACGCCTTCACTTGGCTGGCAATCACACCTATTTATCTAGGTCCTGATGTAGCTGCTAGTTGTGTAGAGAGTGTTGGCAAATGAGGCATAGAATTAAGATATGTACCCCAGTTTTATCTTGAAAACTGAGATTTTAATTTTTAGTAATCTTTGGATTTTCACAATATTACTGTCTCCATAGTACTGATTATCAAGGCTTAGAAAATCCATTTATTATTGCTGTGCATTCGTTTGAAAATATTCAGGTTCTAATGGACTAACGGTGGACTTTTCCATCTGCAGAATATACTGAATGACCAGAGGTGGCAGTGCAGCAGAAGAGAATTTGTCTGCGTTCCTGAGACCCAAAAAATAAAGCAATTCCTCAGCACTCTGCCATCCTTCTTCAGTTTACATGGTAAGTCAAACTCACGTTGAATACATTTGCTTGTCATTAAAAAAGTTCATAGCATCTGAGGGCCCTGAGTACCTTTTTAGTGGGGTCTTTAGCATGATTATATTTCTGTCAAGACTGTAGAAAAATGGATGACGTTACGGTGATCATCATATTTTCATCAAAGACTTTGTCTCTAAAGCTGACAAAGCCTGTGTCAGATACCTGTGCTAATAATGTGTCCTCAGAGGACATTACTGTCTTTAAGGCTGGAATGAGTTGCCTTAATTTGGAGCAATGGCGTGACTTTCTCATGGAGTGAAGCTCATTTGACCTGTTTCCCTGCACTTTGTATGTGGGACTCTGATACTCCAGATGGATTGCTGTTTAGGATACTCTGCGGTCTTGCCACTCCATCCCATTTTCAAAAGGAGCCCAATGCTTACTCAGTACACCGCCTAGCCGCCTTGCAGTCATAAATAATTATAGTTACCTAGTGCATAATTGCTGGTGTCTCCTCCTCCTGTGTTTCCTCGTCACCCAGGGTGATTGGTCACGTGCTGTCCTGACATCATAAAGTTAGAGCAGGGTGTCATCTGACATGAGGGACAGTCATTTGCCTAGCAAGCGCTAAGATACATTTATCATGGTATTGAAATGGGTTGCAGGATAAATAGGGCACCCAGCTTAAAACCTAGATAGTTAGATGAATGAAATTGGGGCATTATTTGAGACTTGTGCATCTGTTTGAAGGTGCGGATAATCACAATGTTCTGGACTTCTCTATAGCTTAACTGATAGGGATGTACTAAGATGAAGATGTTAAGATGTCGTTTATAGTTTTTATTATTCCCACTAACTATAGCGTAAACCTTCCTCCCTTAACTTATCAGATCACTTAATTGCTATTGGCGTATCATAACCTAAAAGAATTGCACTGAAAAGGGGACGCCTTCACTTGGCTGGCAATCACACCTATTTATCTAGGTCCTGATGTAGCTGCTAGTTGTGTAGAGAGTGTTGGCAAATGAGGCATAGAATTAAGATATGTACCCAAGTTTTATCTTGAAAACTGAGATTTTAATTTTTAGTAAGCTTTGGATTTTCACAATATTACTGTCTCCATAGTACTGATTATCAAGGCTTAGAAAATCTATTTATTATTACTGTGCATTCGTTTAAAAATATTCAAGTTCTAATGGACTAACGGTGGACTTTTCCATCTGCAGAATATACTGAATGACCAGAGGTGGCAGTGCAGCAGAAGAGAATTTGTCTGTGTTCCTGAGACCCAAAAAATAAAGCAATTCCTCAGCACTCTGCCATCCTTCATCAGTTTACATGGTAAGTCAAACTCACGTTGAATAAATTTGCTTGTCATTAAAAAAGTTCATAGCATCTGACGGCCCTGAGTACCTTTTTAGTGGGGTCTTTGGCATGATTATATTTCTGTCAAGACAGTAGAAAAATGGATGACGTTACGGTGATCATCATATTTTCATCAAAGACTTTGTCTCTAAAGCTGACAAAGCCTGTGTTAGATACCTGTGCTAATAATCTGTCCTCAGAGGACATTACTGTCTTTAAGGCTGGAATGAGTTGCCTTAATATGGAGCAATGGCGTGACTTTCTCATGGAGTGAAGCTCATTTGACCTGTTTCCCTGCACTCTGTATGTGGGACTTTGATACTCCAGATGGATTGCTGTTTAGGATACTCTGCGGTCTTGCCACTCCATCCCATTTTCAAAAGGAGCCCAATGCTTACTCAGTACACCGCCTAGCTGCCTTGCAGTCATAAATAATTATAGTTACCTAGTGCATAATTGCTGGTGTCTCCTCCTCCTGTGTTTCCTCGTCACCCAGGGTGATTGGTCACGTGCTGTCCTGACATCATAAAGCTAGAGCAGGGTGTCATCTGACATGAGGGACAGTCATTTGCCTAGCAAGCGCTAAGATACATTTATCATGGTATTGAAATGGGTTGTAGGATAAATAGGGCACCCAGCTTAAAACCTAGATAGTTAGATGAATGAAATTGGGGCATTATTTGAGACTTGTGCATCTGTTTGAAGGTGCGGATAATCACAATGTTCCGGACTTCTCTATAGCTTAACTGATAGGGATGTACTAAAATGAAGATGTTAAGATGTCGTTTATAGTTTTTATTATTCCCACTAACTATAGCGTAAACCTTCCTCCCTTAACTTATCAGATCACTTAATTGCTATTGGCGTATCATAACCTAAAAGAATTGCACTGAAAAGGGGACGCCTTCACTTGGCTGGCAATCACACCTATTTATCTAGGTCCTGATGTAGCTGCTAGTTGTGTAGAGTGTTGGCAAATGAGGCATAGAATTAGGATACGTACCCCAGTTTTATCATGAAAACTGAGATTCTAATTTTTAGTAAGCTTTAGATTTTCACAATATTACTGTCTCCATAGCACTGATTATCAAGGCTTAGAAAATCCATTTATTATTGCTGTGCATTCGTTTGAAAATATTCAAGTTCTAATGGACTAACGGTGGACTTTTCCATCTGCAGAATATACTGAATGACCAGAGGTGGCAGTGCAGCAGAAGAGAATTTGTCTGCGTTCCTGAGACCCAAAAAATAAAGCAATTCCTCAGCACTCTGCCATCCTTCATCAGTTTACATGGTAAGTCAAACTCACGTTGAATACATTTGCTTGTCATTAAAAAAGTTCATAGCATCTGAGGGCCCTGAGTACCTTTTTAGTGGGGTCTTTGGCATGATTATATTTCTGTCAAGACTGTAGAAAAATGGATGACGTTACGGTGATCATCATATTTTCATCAAAGACTTTGTCTCTAAAGCTGACAAAGCCTGTGTTAGATACCTGTGCTAATAATGTGTCCTCAGAGGACATTACTGTCTTTAAGGCTGGAATGAGTTGCCTTAATTTGGAGCAATGGCGTGACTTTCTCATGGAGTGAAGCTCATTTGACCTGTTTCCCTGCACTCTGTATGTGGGACTCTGATACTCCAGATGGATTGCTGTTTAGGATACTCTGCGGTCTTGCCACTCCATCCCATTTTCAAAAGGAGCCCAATGCTTACTCAGTACACCGCCTAGCCGCCTTGCAGTCATAAATAATTATAGTTACCTAATGCATAATTGCTGGTGTCTCCTCCTCCTGTGTTTCCTCGTCACCCAGGGTGATTGGTCACGTGCTGTCCTGACATCATAAAGCTAGAGCAGGGTGTCATCTGACATGAGGGACAATCAGTTGCCTAGCAAGTGATGAGATACATTTATCATGGTATTGAAATGGGTTGCAGGGTAAATAGGGCACCCAGCTTAAAACCTAGATGGTTAGATGAATGAAACTGGGGCATTATTTGAGACTTGTACATCTGTTTGAAGGTGCGGATAATCACAATGTTCTGGACTTCTCTATAGCTTAACTGATAGGGATGTACTAAGATGAAGATGTTAAGATGTCGTTTATAGTTTTTATTATTCCCACTAACTATAGCGTAAACCTTCCTCCCTTAACTTATCAGATCACTTTATTGCTATTGGTGTATCATAACCTAAAAGAATTGCACTGAAAAGGGGACGCCTTCACTTGGCTGGCAATCACACCTATTTATCTAGGTCCTGATGTAGCTGCTAGTTGTGTAGAGAGTGTTGGCAAATGAGGCATAGAATTAAGATATGTACCCCAGTTTTATCTTGAAAACTGAGATTTTAATTTTTAGTAATCTTTGGATTTTCACAATATTACTGTCTCCATAGTACTGATTATCAAGGCTTAGAAAATCCATTTATTATTGCTGTGCATTCGTTTGAAAATATTCAAGTTCTAATTGACTAACGGTGGACTTTTCCATCTGCAGAATATACTGAATGACCAGAGGTGGCAGTGCAGCAGAAGAGAATTTGTCTGCCTTCCTGATACCCAAAAAAAAAAAGCAATTCCTCAGCACTCTGCCATCCTTCATCAGTTTACATGGTAAGTCAAACTCACGTTGAATGCATTTGCTTATCATTAAAAAAGTTCATAGCATCTGAGGGCCCTGAGTACCTTTTTAGTGGGGTCCTCGGCATGATTATATTTCTGTCAAGACTGTAGAAAAATGGATGACGTTACGGTGATCATCATATTTTCATCAAAGACTTTGTCTCTAAAGCTGACAAAGCCTGTGTTAGATACCTGTGCTAATAATGTGTCCTCAGAGGACATTACTGTCTTTAAGGCTGGAATGAGTTGCCTTAATTTGGAGCAATGGCGTGACTTTCTCATGGAGTGAAGCTCATTTGACCTGTTTCCCTGCACTCTGTATGTGGGACTCTGATACTCCAGATGGATTGCTGTTTAGGATACTCTGCGGTCTTGCCACTCCATCTCCTTTTCAAAAGGAGCTCAATGCTTTCTCAGTACACAGCCTAGCCACCTTGCAGTCATAATTAATTATAGTTACCTAGTGCATAATTGCTGGTGTCTCCTCCTCCTGTGTTTCCTCGTCACCCAGGGTGATTGGTCACGTGCTGTCCTGACATCATAAAGTTAGAGCAGGGTGTCATCTGACATGAGGGACAGTCATTTGCCTAGCAAGCGCTAAGATACATTTATCATGGTATTGAAATGGGTTGCAGGATAAATAGGGCACCCAGCTTAAAACCTAGATAGTTAGATGAATGAAATTGGGGCATTATTTGAGACTTGTGCATCTGTTTGAAGGTGCGGATAATCACAATGTTCTGGACTTCTCTATAGCTTAACTGATAGGGATGTACTAAGATGAAGATGTTAAGATGTCGTTTATAGTTTTTATTATTCCCACTAACTATAGCGTAAACCTTCCTCCCTTAACTTATCAGATCACTTAATTGCTATTGGCGTATCATAACCTAAAAGAATTGCACTGAAAAGGGGACGCCTTCACTTGGCTGGCAATCACACCTATTTATCTAGGTCCTGATGTAGCTGCTAGTTGTGTAGAGAGTGTTGGCAAATGAGGCATAGAATTAAGATATGTACCCAAGTTTTATCTTGAAAACTGAGATTTTAATTTTTAGTAAGCTTTGGATTTTCACAATATTACTGTCTCCATAGTACTGATTATCAAGGCTTAGAAAATCTATTTATTATTACTGTGCATTCGTTTAAAAATATTCAAGTTCTAATGGACTAACGGTGGACTTTTCCATCTGCAGAATATACTGAATGACCAGAGGTGGCAGTGCAGCAGAAGAGAATTTGTCTGTGTTCCTGAGACCCAAAAAATAAAGCAATTCCTCAGCACTCTGCCATCCTTCATCAGTTTACATGGTAAGTCAAACTCACGTTGAATAAATTTGCTTGTCATTAAAAAAGTTCATAGCATCTGACGGCCCTGAGTACCTTTTTAGTGGGGTCTTTGGCATGATTATATTTCTGTCAAGACAGTAGAAAAATGGATGACGTTACGGTGATCATCATATTTTCATCAAAGACTTTGTCTCTAAAGCTGACAAAGCCTGTGTTAGATACCTGTGCTAATAATCTGTCCTCAGAGGACATTACTGTCTTTAAGGCTGGAATGAGTTGCCTTAATATGGAGCAATGGCGTGACTTTCTCATGGAGTGAAGCTCATTTGACCTGTTTCCCTGCACTCTGTATGTGGGACTTTGATACTCCAGATGGATTGCTGTTTAGGATACTCTGCGGTCTTGCCACTCCATCCCATTTTCAAAAGGAGCCCAATGCTTACTCAGTACACCGCCTAGCTGCCTTGCAGTCATAAATAATTATAGTTACCTAGTGCATAATTGCTGGTGTCTCCTCCTCCTGTGTTTCCTCGTCACCCAGGGTGATTGGTCACGTGCTGTCCTGACATCATAAAGCTAGAGCAGGGTGTCATCTGACATGAGGGACAGTCATTTGCCTAGCAAGCGCTAAGATACATTTATCATGGTATTGAAATGGGTTGTAGGATAAATAGGGCACCCAGCTTAAAACCTAGATAGTTAGATGAATGAAATTGGGGCATTATTTGAGACTTGTGCATCTGTTTGAAGGTGCGGATAATCACAATGTTCCGGACTTCTCTATAGCTTAACTGATAGGGATGTACTAAAATGAAGATGTTAAGATGTCGTTTATAGTTTTTATTATTCCCACTAACTATAGCGTAAACCTTCCTCCCTTAACTTATCAGATCACTTAATTGCTATTGGCGTATCATAACCTAAAAGAATTGCACTGAAAAGGGGACGCCTTCACTTGGCTGGCAATCACACCTATTTATCTAGGTCCTGATGTAGCTGCTAGTTGTGTAGAGTGTTGGCAAATGAGGCATAGAATTAGGATACGTACCCCAGTTTTATCATGAAAACTGAGATTCTAATTTTTAGTAAGCTTTAGATTTTCACAATATTACTGTCTCCATAGCACTGATTATCAAGGCTTAGAAAATCCATTTATTATTGCTGTGCATTCGTTTGAAAATATTCAAGTTCTAATGGACTAACGGTGGACTTTTCCATCTGCAGAATATACTGAATGACCAGAGGTGGCAGTGCAGCAGAAGAGAAATTGTCTGCGTTCCTGAGACCCAAAAAATAAAGCAATTCCTCAGCACTCTGCCATCCTTCATCAGTTTACATGGTAAGTCAAACTCACGTTGAATACATTTGCTTGTCATTAAAAAAGTTCATAGCATCTGAGGGCCCTGAGTACCTTTTTAGTGGGGTCTTTGGCATGATTATATTTCTGTCAAGACTGTAGAAAAATGGATGACGTTACGGTGATCATCATATTTTCATCAAAGACTTTGTCTCTAAAGCTGACAAAGCCTGTGTTAGATACCTGTGCTAATAATGTGTCCTCAGAGGACATTACTGTCTTTAAGGCTGGAATGAGTTGCCTTAATTTGGAGCAATGGCGTGACTTTCTCATGGAGTGAAGCTCATTTGACCTGTTTCCCTGCACTCTGTATGTGGGACTCTGATACTCCAGATGGATTGCTGTTTAGGATACTCTGCGGTCTTGCCACTCCATCCCATTTTCAAAAGGAGCCCAATGCTTACTCAGTACACCGCCTAGCCGCCTTGCAGTCATAAATAATTATAGTTACCTAATGCATAATTGCTGGTGTCTCCTCCTCCTGTGTTTCCTCGTCACCCAGGGTGATTGGTCACGTGCTGTCCTGACATCATAAAGCTAGAGCAGGGTGTCATCTGACATGAGGGACAATCAGTTGCCTAGCAAGTGATGAGATACATTTATCATGGTATTGAAATGGGTTGCAGGGTAAATAGGGCACCGAGCTTAAAACCTAGATGGTTAGATGAATGAAACTGGGGCATTATTTGAGACTTGTACATCTGTTTGAAGGTGCGGATAATCACAATGTTCTGGACTTCTCTATAGCTTAACTGATAGGGATGTACTAAGATGAAGATGTTAAGATGTCGTTTATAGTTTTTATTATTCCCACTAACTATAGCGTAAACCTTCCTCCCTTAACTTATCAGATCACTTTATTGCTATTGGTGTATCATAACCTAAAAGAATTGCACTGAAAAGGGGACGCCTTCACTTGGCTGGCAATCACACCTATTTATCTAGGTCCTGATGTAGCTGCTAGTTGTGTAGAGAGTGTTGGCAAATGAGGCATAGAATTAAGATATGTACCCCAGTTTTATCTTGAAAACTGAGATTTTAATTTTTAGTAAGCTTTGGATTTTCACAATATTGCTGTCTCCATAGTACTGATTATCAAGGCTTAGAAAATCCATTTATTATTGCTGTGCATTTGTTTAAAAATATTCAAGTTCTAATGGACTAAAGGTGGACTTTTCCATCTGCAGAATATACTGAATGACCAGAGGTGGCAGTGCAGCAGAAGAGAATTTGTCTGCGTTCCTGAGACCCAAAAAAAAAGAAAATCCTCAGCACTCTGCCATCCTTCATCAGTTTACATGGTAAGTCAAACTCACGTTGAATGCATTTGCTAATCATTAAAAAAGTTCATAGCATCTGAGGGCCCTGAGTACCTTTTTAGTGGGGTCTTTGGCATGATTATATTTCTGTCAAGACTGTAGAAAAATGGATGACGTTACGGTGATCATCATATTTTCATCAAAGACTTTGTCTCTAAAGCTGACAAAGCCTGTGTTAGATACCTGTGCTAATAATGTGTCCTCAGAGGACATTACTGTCTTTAAGGCTGGAATGAGTTGCCTTAATTTGGAGCAATGGTGTGACTTTCTCATGGAGTGAAGCTCATTTGACCTGTTTCCCTGCACTCTGTATGTGGGACTCTGATACTCCAGATGGATTGCTGTTTAGGATACTCTGCAGTTTTGCAAGTCCATCTCCTTTTCAAAAGGAGCTCAATGCTTTCTCAGTACACCGCCTAGCCGCCTTGCAGTCATAATTAATTATAGTTACCTAGTGCATTATTGCTGGTGTCTCCTCCTCCTGTGTTTCCTTGTCACCCAGGGTGATTGGTCACATGCTGTCCTGACATCATAAAGCTAGAGCAGGGTGTCATCTGACATGAGGGACAATCAGTTGAATAGCAAGTGATAAGATAAATTTATCATGGTATTGAAATGGGTTGCAGGGTAAATAGGGCACCCAGCTTAAAACCTAGATGGTTAGATGAATGAAACTGGGGCATTATTTGAGACTTGTGCATCTGTTTGAAGGTGCGGATAATCACAATGTTCTGGACTTCTCTATAGCTTAACTGATAGGGATGTACTAAGATGAAGATGTTAAGATGTCATTTATAGTTTTTATTATTCCCACTAACTATAGCGTAAACCTTCCTCCCTTAACTTATCAGATCACTTAATTGCTATTGGCGTATCATAACCTAAAAGAATTGCACTGAAAAGGGGACGCCTTCACTTGGCTGGCAATCACACCTATTTATCTAGGTCCTGATGTAGCTGCTAGTTGTATAGAGAGTGTTGGCAAATGAGGCATAGAATTAAGATATGTACCCCAGTTTTATCTTGAAAACTGATTTTAATTTTTAGTAAGCTTTGGATTTTCACAATATTACTGTCTCCATAGTACTGATTAGCAAGGCTTAGAAAATCTTTTTATTATTACTGTGCATTCGTTTAAAAATATTCAAGTTCTAATGGACTAACGGTGGACTTTTCCATCTGCAGAATATACTGAATGACCAGAGGTGGCAGTGCAGCAGAAGAGAATTTATCTGCGTTCCTGAGACCCAAAAAAAAAAGCAAATTCTCAGCACTCTGCCATCCTTCATCAGTTTACATGGTAAGTCAAACTCACGTTGAATACATTTGCTTGTCATTAAAAAAGTTCATAGCATCTGACGGCCCTGAGTACCTTTTTAGTGGGGTCTTTGGCATGATTATATTTCTGTCAAGACAGTAGAAAAATGGATGACGTTACGGTGATCATCATATTTTCATCAAAGACTTTGTCTCTAAAGCTGACAAAGCCTGTGTTAGATACCTGTGCTAATAATGTGTCCTCAGAGGACATTACTGTCTTTAAGGCTGGAATGAGTTGCCTTAATTTGGAGCAATGGTGTGACTTTCTCATGGAGTGAAGCTCATTTGACCTGTTTCCCTGCACTCTGTATGTGGGACTCTGATACTCCAGATGGATTGCTGTTTAGGATACTCTGCGGTCTTGCCACTCCATCCCATTTTCAAAAGGAGCCCAATGCTTACTCAGTACACAGCCTAGCCGCCTTGCAGTCATAAATAATTATAGTTACCTAGTGCATAATTGCTGGTGTCTCCTCCTCCTGTGTTTCCTCGTCACCCAGGGTGATTGGTCACGTGCTGTCCTGACATCATAAAGCTAGAGCAGGGTGTCATCTGACATGAGGGACAATCAGTTGCCTAGCAAGTGATGAAATACATTTATCATGGTATTGAAATGGGTTGCAGGGTAAATAGGGCACCCAGCTTAAAACCTAGATGGTTAGATGAATGAAACTGGGGCATTATTTGAGACTTGTACATCTGTTTGAAGGTGCGGATAATCACAATGTTCTGGACTTCTCTATAGCTTAACTGATAGGGATGTACTAAGATGAAGATGTTAAGATGTCGTTTATAGTTTTTATTATTCCCACTAACTATAGCGTAAACCTTCCTCCCTTAACTTATCAGATCACTTAATTGCTATTGGTGTATCATAACCTAAAAGAATTGCACTGAAAAGGGGACGCCTTCACTTGGCTGGCAATCACACCTATTTATCTAGGTCCTGATGTAGCTGCTAGTTGTGTAGAGAGTGTTGGCAAATGAGGCATAGAATTAAGATATGTACCCCAGTTTTATCTTGAAAACTGAGATTTTAATTTTTAGTAAGCTTTGGATTTTCACAATATTGCTGTCTCCATAGTACTGATTATCAAGGCTTAGAAAATCCATTTATTATTGCTGTGCATTTGTTTAAAAATATTCAAGTTCTAATGGACTAAAGGTGGACTTTTCCATCTGCAGAATATACTGAATGACCAGAGGTGGCAGTGCAGCAGAAGAGAATTTGTCTGCGTTCCTGAGACCCAAAAAAAAAGAAAATCCTCAGCACTCTGCCATCCTTCATCAGTTTACATGGTAAGTCAAACTCACGTTGAATGCATTTGCTAATCATTAAAAAAGTTCATAGCATCTGAGGGCCCTGAGTACCTTTTTAGTGGGGTCTTCGGCATGATTATATTTCTGTCAAGACTGTAGAAAAATGGATGACGTTACGGTGATCATCATATTTTCATCAAAGACTTTGTCTCTAAAGCTGACAAAGCCTGTGTTAGATACCTGTGCTAATAATGTGTCCTCAGAGGACATTACTGTCTTTAAGGCTGGAATGAGTTGCCTTAATTTGGAGCAATGGCGTGACTTTCTCATGGAGTGAAGCTCATTTGACTTGTTTCCCTGCACTCTGTATGTGGGACTCTGATACTCCAGATGGATTGCTGTTTAGGATACTCTGCGGTCTTGCCACTCCATCCCATTTTCAAAAGGAGCCCAATGCTTACTCAGTACACCGCCTAGCCGCCTTGCAGTCATAAATAATTATAGTTACCTAGTGCATAATTGCTGGTGTCTCCTCCTCCTGTGTTTCCTCGTCACCCAGGGTGATTGGTCACATGCTGTCCTGACATCATAAAGCTAGAGCAGGGTGTCATCTGACATGAGGGACAATCAGTTGCCTAGCAAGTGATGAGATACATTTATCATGGTATTGAAATGGGTTGCAGGGTAAATAGGGCACCCAGCTTAAAACCTAGATGGTTAGATGAATGAAACTGGGGCATTATTTGAGACTTGTGCATCTGTTTGAAGGTGCGGATAATCACAATGTTCTGGACTTCTCTATAGCTTAACTGATAGGGATGTACTAAGATGAAGATGTTAAGATGTCGTTTATAGTTTTTATTATTCCCACTAACTATAGCGTAAACCTTCCTCCCTTAACTTATCAGATCACTTAATTGCTATTGGCATATCATAACCTAAAAGAATTGCACTGAAAAGGGGACGCCTTCACTTGGCTGGCAATCACACCTATTTATCTAGGTCCTGATGTAGCTGCTAGTTGTATAGAAAGTGTTGGCAAATGAGGCATAGAATTAAGATATGTACCCCAGTTTTATCTTGAAAACTGATTTTAATTTTTAGTAAGCTTTGGATTTTCACAATATTACTGTCTCCATAGTACTGATTATCAAGGCTTAGAAAATCTATTTATTATTACTGTGCATTCGTTTAAAAATATTCAAGTTCTAATGGAGTAACGGTGGACTTTTCCATCTGCAGAATATACTGAATGACCAGAGGTGGCAGTGCAGCAGAAGAGAATTTGTCTGCCTTCCTGATACCCCAACAAAATAAGCAATTCCTCAGCACTCTGCCATCCTTCATCAGTTTACATGGTAAGTCAAACTCACGTTGAATACATTTGCTTGTCATTAAAAAAGTTCATAGCATCTGAGGGCCCTGAGTACCTTTTTAGTGGGGTCTTTGGCATGATTATATTTCTGTCAAGACTGTAGAAAAATGGATGACGTTACGGTGATCATCATATTTTCATCAAAGACTTTGTCTCTAAAGCTGACAAAGCCTGTGTTAGATACCTGTGCTAATAATGTGTCCTCAGAGGACATTACTGTCTTTAAGGCTGGAATGAGTTGCCTTAATTTGGAGCAATGGCGTGACTTTCTCATGGAGTGAAGCTCATTTGACCTGTTTCCCTGCACTCTGTATGTAGGACTCTGATACTCCAGATGGATTGCTGTTTAGGATACTCTGCGGTCTTGCCACTCCATCCCATTTTCAAAAGGAGCCCAATGCTTACTCAGTACACCGCCTAGCCGCCTTGCAGTCATAAATAATTATAGTTACCTAGTGCATAATTGCTGGTATCTCCTCCTCCTGTGTTTCCTCGTCACCCAGGGTGATTGGTCACGTGCTGTCCTGACATCATAAAGCTAGAGCAGGGTGTCATCTGACATGAGGGACAATCAGTTGCCTAGCAAGTGATAAGATACATTTATCATGGTATTGAAATGGGTTGCAGGGTAAATAGGGCACCCAGCTTAAAACCTAGATGGTTAGATGAATGAAACTGGGGCATTATTTGAGACTTGTGCATCTGTTTGAAGGTCCGGATAATCACAATGTTCTGGACTTCTCTATAGCTTAACTGATAGGGATGTACTAAGATGAAGATGTTAAGATGTTGTTTATAGTTTTTATTATTCCCACTAACTATAGCGTAAACCTTCCTCCCTTAACTTATCAGATCACTTAATTGCTATTGGAGTATCATAACCTAAAAGAATTGCACTGAAAAGGGGACGCCTTCACTTGGCTGGCAATCACACCTATTTACCTAGGTCCTGATGTAGCTGCTAGTTGTGTAGAGAGTGTTGGCAAATGAGGCATAGAATTAAGATATGTACCCCAGTTTTATCATGAAAACTGAGATTTTAATTTTTAGTAAGCTTTGGATTTTCACAATATTACTGTCTCCATAGTACTGATTATCAAGGCTTAGAAAATCTATTTATTATTACTGTGCATTCGTTTGAAAATATTCAAGTTCTAATGGACTAACGGTGGACTTTTCCATCTGCAGAATATACTGAATGACCAGAGGTGGCAGTGCAGCAGAAGAGAATTTGTCTGCGTTCCTGAGACCCAAAAAATAAAGCAATTCCTCAGCACTCTGCCATCCTTTATCAGTTTACATGGTAAGTCAAACTCACGTTGAATACATTTGCTTGTCATTAAAAAAGTTCATAGCATCTGAGGGCCCTGAGTACCTTTTTTGTGGGGTCTTTAGCATGATTATATTTCTGTCAAGACTGTAGAAAAATGGATGACGTTACGGTGATCATCATATTTTCATCAAAGACTTTGTCTCTAAAGCTGACAAAGCCTGTGTTAGATACCTGTGCTAATAATGTGTCCTCAGAGGACATTACTGTCTTTAAGGCTGGAATGAGTTGCCTTAATTTGGAGCAATGGCGTGACTTTCTCATGGAGTGAAGCTCATTTGACCTGTTTCCCTGCACTCTGTATGTAGGACTCTGATACTCCAGATGGATTGCTGTTTAGGATACTCTGCGGTCTTGCCACTCCATCCCATTTTCAAAAGGAGCCCAATGCTTACTCAGTACACCGCCTAGCCGCCTTGCAGTCATAAATAATTATAGTTACCTAGTGCATAATTGCTGGTGTCTCCTCCTCCTGTGTTTCCTCGTCACCCAGGGTGATTGGTCACGTGCTGTCCTGACATCATAAAGCTAGAGCAGGGTGTCATCTGACATGAGGGACAGTCAGTTGCCTAGCAAGCGCTAAGATACATTTATCATGGTATTGAAATGGGTTGCAGGATAAATAGGGCACCCAGCCTAAAACCTAGATAGTTAGATGAATGAAACTGGGGCATTATTTGAGACTTGTGCATCTGTTTGAAGGTGCAGATTATCACAATGTTCTGGACTTCTCTATAGCTTAACTGATAGGGATGTACTAAGATGAAGATGTTAAGATGTCGTTTATAGTTTTTATTATTCCCACTAACTATAGCGTAAACCTTCCTCCCTTAACTTATCAGATCACTTAATTGCTATTGGCGTATCATAACCTAAAAGAATTTACACTGAAAAGGGGACGCCTTCACTTGGCTGGCAATCACACCTATTTATCTAGGTCCTGATGTAGCTGCTAGTTGTGTAGAGAGTGTTGGCAAATGAGGCATAGAATTAAGATATGTACCCAAGTTTTATCTTGAAAACTGAGATTTTAATTTTTAGTAAGCTTTGGATTTTCACAATATTACTGTCTCCATAGTACTGATTATCAAGGCTTAAAAAATCCATTTATTATTGCTCTGCATTCGTTTGAAAATATTCAAGTTCTAATTGACTAACGGTGGACTTTTCCATCTGCAGAATATACTGAATGACCAGAGGTGGCAGTGCAGCAGAATAGAATTTGTCTGCCTTCCTGATACCAAAAAAAAATAAGCAATTCCTCAGCACTCTGCCATCCTTCATCAGTTTACATGGTAAGTCAAACTCACGTTGAATACATTTGCTTGTCATTAAAAAAGTTCATAGCATCTGAGGGCCCTGAGTACCTTTTTAGTGGGGTCCTCGGCATGATTATATTTCTGTCAAGACTGTAGAAAAATGGATGACGTTACGGTGATCATCATATTTTCATCAAAGACTTTGTCTCTAAAGCTGACAAAGCCTGTGTTAGATACCTGTGCTAATAATGTGTCCTCGGAGGACATTACTGTCTTTAAGGCTGGAATGAGTTGCCTTAATTTGGAGCAATGGCGTGACTTTCTCATGGAGTGAAGCTCATTTGACCTGTTTCCCTGCACTCTGTATGTGGGACTCTGATACTCCAGATGGATTGCTGTTTAGGATACTCTGCAGTTTTGCAACTCCATCTCCTTTTCAAAAGGAGCTCAATGCTTTCTCAGTACACAGCCTAGCCACCTTGCAGTCATAATTAATTATAGTTACCTAGTGCATAATTGCTGGTGTCTCCTCCTCCTGTGTTTCCTCGTCACCCAGGGTGATTGGTCACGTGCTGTCCTGACATCATAAAGCTAGAGCAGGGTGTCATCTGACATGAGGGACAATCAGTTGCCTAGCAAGTGATAAGATACATTTATCATGGTATTGAAATGGATTGCAGGGTAAATAGGGCACCCAGCTTAAAACCTAGATGGTTAGATGAATGAAACTGGGGCATTATTTGAGACTTGTGCATCTGTTTGAAGGTGCGGATAATCACAATGTTCTGGACTTCTCTATAGCTTAACTGATAGGGATGTACTAAGATGAAGATGTTAAGATGTCGTTTATAGTTTTTATTATTCCCACAAACTATAGCGTAAACCTTCCTCCCTTAACTTATCAGATCACTTAATTGCTATTGGCGTATCATAACCTAAAAGAATTGGACTATAAAGGGGAAGCCTTCACTTGGCTGGCAATCACACCTATTTATCTAAGTCCTGATGTAGCTGCTAGTTGTGTAGAGAGTGTTGGCAAATGAGGCATAGAATTAAGATATGTACCCCAGTTTTATCTTGAAAACTGAGATTTTAATTTTTAGTAAGCTTTGGATTTTCACAATATTACTGTCTCCATAGTACTGATTATCAAGGCTTAGAAAATCCATTTATTATTGCTGTGCATTCGTTTGAAAATATTCAAGTTCTAATTGACTAACGGTGGACTTTTCCATCTGCATAATATACTGAATGACCAGAGGTGGCAGTGCAGCAGAAGAGAATTTGTCTGCGTTCCTGAGACCCAAAAAATAAGCAAATCCTCAGCACTCTGCCATCCTTCATCAGTTTACATGGTAAGTCAAACTCTCGTTGAATACATTTGCTTGTCATTAAAAAAGTTCATAGCATCTGAGGGCCCTGAGTACCTTTTTAGTGGGGTCTTTAGCATGGTTATATTTCTGTCAAGACTGTAGAAAAATGGATGACGTTACGGTGATCATCATATTTTCATCAAAGACTTTGTCTCTAAAGCTGACAAAGCCTGTGTTAGATACCTGTGCTAATAATGTGTCCTCAGAGGACATTACTGTCTTTAAGGCTGGAATGAGTTGCCTTAATTTGGAGCAATGGCGTGACTTTCTCATGGAGTGAAGCTCATTTGACCTGTTTCCCTGCACTCTGTATGTGGGACTCTGATACTCCAGATGGATTGCTGTTTAGGATACTCTGCGGTCTTGCCACTCCATCCCATTTTCAAAAGGAGCCCAATGCTTACTCAGTACACCGCCTAGCCGCCTTGCAGTCATAAATAATTATAGTTACCTAGTGCATAATTGCTGGTGTCTCCTCCTCCTGTGTTTCCTCGTCACCCAGGGTGATTGGTCACGTGCTGTCCTGACATCATAAAGCTAGAGCAGGGTGTCATCTCACATGAGGGACAGTCAGTTGCCTAGCAAGCGCTAAGATACATTTATCATGGTATGGAATTGGGTTGCAGGATAAATAGGGCACCCAGCTTAAAACCTAGATGGTTAGATGAATGAAACTGGGGCATTATTTGAGACTTGTGCATCTGTTTGAAGGTGCGGATTATCACAATGTTCTGGACTTCTCTATAGCTTAACTGATAGAGATGTACTAAGATGAAGATGTTAAGATGTCGTTTATAGTTTTTATTATTCCCACTAACTATAGCGTAAACCTTCCTCCCTTAACTTATCAGATCACTTAATTGCTATTGGAGTATCATAACCTAAAAGAATTGCACTGAAAAGGGGACGCCTTCACTTGGCTGGCAATCACACCTATTTATCTAGGTCCTGATGTAGCTGCTAGTTGTGTAGAGAGTGTTGGCAAATGAGGCATAGAATTAAGATATGTACCCCAGTTTTATCTTGAAAACTGAGATTTTAATTTTTAGTAATCTTTGGATTTTCACAATATTACTGTCTCCATAGTACTGATTATCAAGGCTTAGAAAATCCATTTATTATTGCTGTGCATTCGTTTGAAAATATTCAGGTTCTAATGGACTAACGGTGGACTTTTCCATCTGCAGAATATACTGAATGACCAGAGGTGGCAGTGCAGCAGAAGAGAATTTGTCTGCGTTCCTGAGACCCAAAAAATAAAGCAATTCCTCAGCACTCTGCCATCCTTCTTCAGTTTACATGGTAAGTCAAACTCACGTTGAATACATTTGCTTGTCATTAAAAAAGTTCATAGCATCTGAGGGCCCTGAGTACCTTTTTAGTGGGGTCTTTAGCATGATTATATTTCTGTCAAGACTGTAGAAAAATGGATGACGTTACGGTGATCATCATATTTTCATCAAAGACTTTGTCTCTAAAGCTGACAAAGCCTGTGTCAGATACCTGTGCTAATAATGTGTCCTCAGAGGACATTACTGTCTTTAAGGCTGGAATGAGTTGCCTTAATTTGGAGCAATGGCGTGACTTTCTCATGGAGTGAAGCTCATTTGACCTGTTTCCCTGCACTTTGTATGTGGGACTCTGATACTCCAGATGGATTGCTGTTTAGGATACTCTGCGGTCTTGCCACTCCATCCCATTTTCAAAAGGAGCCCAATGCTTACTCAGTACACCGCCTAGCCGCCTTGCAGTCATAAATAATTATAGTTACCTAGTGCATAATTGCTGGTGTCTCCTCCTCCTGTGTTTCCTCGTCACCCAGGGTGATTGGTCACGTGCTGTCCTGACATCATAAAGTTAGAGCAGGGTGTCATCTGACATGAGGGACAGTCATTTGCCTAGCAAGCGCTAAGATACATTTATCATGGTATTGAAATGGGTTGCAGGATAAATAGGGCACCCAGCTTAAAACCTAGATAGTTAGATGAATGAAATTGGGGCATTATTTGAGACTTGTGCATCTGTTTGAAGGTGCGGATAATCACAATGTTCTGGACTTCTCTATAGCTTAACTGATAGGGATGTACTAAGATGAAGATGTTAAGATGTCGTTTATAGTTTTTATTATTCCCACTAACTATAGCGTAAACCTTCCTCCCTTAACTTATCAGATCACTTAATTGCTATTGGCGTATCATAACCTAAAAGAATTGCACTGAAAAGGGGACGCCTTCACTTGGCTGGCAATCACACCTATTTATCTAGGTCCTGATGTAGCTGCTAGTTGTGTAGAGAGTGTTGGCAAATGAGGCATAGAATTAAGATATGTACCCAAGTTTTATCTTGAAAACTGAGATTTTAATTTTTAGTAAGCTTTGGATTTTCACAATATTACTGTCTCCATAGTACTGATTATCAAGGCTTAGAAAATCTATTTATTATTACTGTGCATTCGTTTAAAAATATTCAAGTTCTAATGGACTAACGGTGGACTTTTCCATCTGCAGAATATACTGAATGACCAGAGGTGGCAGTGCAGCAGAAGAGAATTTGTCTGTGTTCCTGAGACCCAAAAAATAAAGCAATTCCTCAGCACTCTGCCATCCTTCATCAGTTTACATGGTAAGTCAAACTCACGTTGAATAAATTTGCTTGTCATTAAAAAAGTTCATAGCATCTGACGGCCCTGAGTACCTTTTTAGTGGGGTCTTTGGCATGATTATATTTCTGTCAAGACAGTAGAAAAATGGATGACGTTACGGTGATCATCATATTTTCATCAAAGACTTTGTCTCTAAAGCTGACAAAGCCTGTGTTAGATACCTGTGCTAATAATCTGTCCTCAGAGGACATTACTGTCTTTAAGGCTGGAATGAGTTGCCTTAATATGGAGCAATGGCGTGACTTTCTCATGGAGTGAAGCTCATTTGACCTGTTTCCCTGCACTCTGTATGTGGGACTTTGATACTCCAGATGGATTGCTGTTTAGGATACTCTGCGGTCTTGCCACTCCATCCCATTTTCAAAAGGAGCCCAATGCTTACTCAGTACACCGCCTAGCTGCCTTGCAGTCATAAATAATTATAGTTACCTAGTGCATAATTGCTGGTGTCTCCTCCTCCTGTGTTTCCTCGTCACCCAGGGTGATTGGTCACGTGCTGTCCTGACATCATAAAGCTAGAGCAGGGTGTCATCTGACATGAGGGACAGTCATTTGCCTAGCAAGCGCTAAGATACATTTATCATGGTATTGAAATGGGTTGTAGGATAAATAGGGCACCCAGCTTAAAACCTAGATAGTTAGATGAATGAAATTGGGGCATTATTTGAGACTTGTGCATCTGTTTGAAGGTGCGGATAATCACAATGTTCCGGACTTCTCTATAGCTTAACTGATAGGGATGTACTAAAATGAAGATGTTAAGATGTCGTTTATAGTTTTTATTATTCCCACTAACTATAGCGTAAACCTTCCTCCCTTAACTTATCAGATCACTTAATTGCTATTGGCGTATCATAACCTAAAAGAATTGCACTGAAAAGGGGACGCCTTCACTTGGCTGGCAATCACACCTATTTATCTAGGTCCTGATGTAGCTGCTAGTTGTGTAGAGTGTTGGCAAATGAGGCATAGAATTAGGATACGTACCCCAGTTTTATCATGAAAACTGAGATTCTAATTTTTAGTAAGCTTTAGATTTTCACAATATTACTGTCTCCATAGCACTGATTATCAAGGCTTAGAAAATCCATTTATTATTGCTGTGCATTCGTTTGAAAATATTCAAGTTCTAATGGACTAACGGTGGACTTTTCCATCTGCAGAATATACTGAATGACCAGAGGTGGCAGTGCAGCAGAAGAGAATTTGTCTGCGTTCCTGAGACCCAAAAAATAAAGCAATTCCTCAGCACTCTGCCATCCTTCATCAGTTTACATGGTAAGTCAAACTCACGTTGAATACATTTGCTTGTCATTAAAAAAGTTCATAGCATCTGAGGGCCCTGAGTACCTTTTTAGTGGGGTCTTTGGCATGATTATATTTCTGTCAAGACTGTAGAAAAATGGATGACGTTACGGTGATCATCATATTTTCATCAAAGACTTTGTCTCTAAAGCTGACAAAGCCTGTGTTAGATACCTGTGCTAATAATGTGTCCTCAGAGGACATTACTGTCTTTAAGGCTGGAATGAGTTGCCTTAATTTGGAGCAATGGCGTGACTTTCTCATGGAGTGAAGCTCATTTGACCTGTTTCCCTGCACTCTGTATGTGGGACTCTGATACTCCAGATGGATTGCTGTTTAGGATACTCTGCGGTCTTGCCACTCCATCCCATTTTCAAAAGGAGCCCAATGCTTACTCAGTACACCGCCTAGCCGCCTTGCAGTCATAAATAATTATAGTTACCTAATGCATAATTGCTGGTGTCTCCTCCTCCTGTGTTTCCTCGTCACCCAGGGTGATTGGTCACGTGCTGTCCTGACATCATAAAGCTAGAGCAGGGTGTCATCTGACATGAGGGACAATCAGTTGCCTAGCAAGTGATGAGATACATTTATCATGGTATTGAAATGGGTTGCAGGGTAAATAGGGCACCCAGCTTAAAACCTAGATGGTTAGATGAATGAAACTGGGGCATTATTTGAGACTTGTACATCTGTTTGAAGGTGCGGATAATCACAATGTTCTGGACTTCTCTATAGCTTAACTGATAGGGATGTACTAAGATGAAGATGTTAAGATGTCGTTTATAGTTTTTATTATTCCCACTAACTATAGCGTAAACCTTCCTCCCTTAACTTATCAGATCACTTTATTGCTATTGGTGTATCATAACCTAAAAGAATTGCACTGAAAAGGGGACGCCTTCACTTGGCTGGCAATCACACCTATTTATCTAGGTCCTGATGTAGCTGCTAGTTGTGTAGAGAGTGTTGGCAAATGAGGCATAGAATTAAGATATGTACCCCAGTTTTATCTTGAAAACTGAGATTTTAATTTTTAGTAATCTTTGGATTTTCACAATATTACTGTCTCCATAGTACTGATTATCAAGGCTTAGAAAATCCATTTATTATTGCTGTGCATTCGTTTGAAAATATTCAAGTTCTAATTGACTAACGGTGGACTTTTCCATCTGCAGAATATACTGAATGACCAGAGGTGGCAGTGCAGCAGAAGAGAATTTGTCTGCCTTCCTGATACCCAAAAAAAAAAAGCAATTCCTCAGCACTCTGCCATCCTTCATCAGTTTACATGGTAAGTCAAACTCACGTTGAATGCATTTGCTTATCATTAAAAAAGTTCATAGCATCTGAGGGCCCTGAGTACCTTTTTAGTGGGGTCCTCGGCATGATTATATTTCTGTCAAGACTGTAGAAAAATGGATGACGTTACGGTGATCATCATATTTTCATCAAAGACTTTGTCTCTAAAGCTGACAAAGCCTGTGTTAGATACCTGTGCTAATAATGTGTCCTCAGAGGACATTACTGTCTTTAAGGCTGGAATGAGTTGCCTTAATTTGGAGCAATGGCGTGACTTTCTCATGGAGTGAAGCTCATTTGACCTGTTTCCCTGCACTCTGTATGTGGGACTCTGATACTCCAGATGGATTGCTGTTTAGGATACTCTGCGGTCTTGCCACTCCATCTCCTTTTCAAAAGGAGCTCAATGCTTTCTCAGTACACAGCCTAGCCACCTTGCAGTCATAATTAATTATAGTTACCTAGTGCATAATTGCTGGTGTCTCCTCCTCCTGTGTTTCCTCGTCACCCAGGGTGATTGGTCACGTGCTGTCCTGACATCATAAAGTTAGAGCAGCGTGTCATCTGACATGAGGGACAGTCATTTGCCTAGCAAGCGCTAAGATACATTTATCATGGTATTGAAATGGGTTGCAGGATAAATAGGGCACCCAGCTTAAAACCTAGATAGTTAGATGAATGAAATTGGGGCATTATTTGAGACTTGTGCATCTGTTTGAAGGTGCGGATAATCACAATGTTCTGGACTTCTCTATAGCTTAACTGATAGGGATGTACTAAGATGAAGATGTTAAGATGTCGTTTATAGTTTTTATTATTCCCACTAACTATAGCGTAAACCTTCCTCCCTTAACTTATCAGATCACTTAATTGCTATTGGCGTATCATAACCTAAAAGAATTGCACTGAAAAGGGGACGCCTTCACTTGGCTGGCAATCACACCTATTTATCTAGGTCCTGATGTAGCTGCTAGTTGTGTAGAGAGTGTTGGCAAATGAGGCATAGAATTAAGATATGTACCCAAGTTTTATCTTGAAAACTGAGATTTTAATTTTTAGTAAGCTTTGGATTTTCACAATATTACTGTCTCCATAGTACTGATTATCAAGGCTTAGAAAATCTATTTATTATTACTGTGCATTCGTTTAAAAATATTCAAGTTCTAATGGACTAACGGTGGACTTTTCCATCTGCAGAATATACTGAATGACCAGAGGTGGCAGTGCAGCAGAAGAGAATTTGTCTGTGTTCCTGAGACCCAAAAAATAAAGCAATTCCTCAGCACTCTGCCATCCTTCATCAGTTTACATGGTAAGTCAAACTCACGTTGAATAAATTTGCTTGTCATTAAAAAAGTTCATAGCATCTGACGGCCCTGAGTACCTTTTTAGTGGGGTCTTTGGCATGATTATATTTCTGTCAAGACAGTAGAAAAATGGATGACGTTACGGTGATCATCATATTTTCATCAAAGACTTTGTCTCTAAAGCTGACAAAGCCTGTGTTAGATACCTGTGCTAATAATCTGTCCTCAGAGGACATTACTGTCTTTAAGGCTGGAATGAGTTGCCTTAATATGGAGCAATGGCGTGACTTTCTCATGGAGTGAAGCTCATTTGACCTGTTTCCCTGCACTCTGTATGTGGGACTTTGATACTCCAGATGGATTGCTGTTTAGGATACTCTGCGGTCTTGCCACTCCATCCCATTTTCAAAAGGAGCCCAATGCTTACTCAGTACACCGCCTAGCTGCCTTGCAGTCATAAATAATTATAGTTACCTAGTGCATAATTGCTGGTGTCTCCTCCTCCTGTGTTTCCTCGTCACCCAGGGTGATTGGTCACGTGCTGTCCTGACATCATAAAGCTAGAGCAGGGTGTCATCTGACATGAGGGACAGTCATTTGCCTAGCAAGCGCTAAGATACATTTATCATGGTATTGAAATGGGTTGTAGGATAAATAGGGCACCCAGCTTAAAACCTAGATAGTTAGATGAATGAAATTGGGGCATTATTTGAGACTTGTGCATCTGTTTGAAGGTGCGGATAATCACAATGTTCCGGACTTCTCTATAGCTTAACTGATAGGGATGTACTAAAATGAAGATGTTAAGATGTCGTTTATAGTTTTTATTATTCCCACTAACTATAGCGTAAACCTTCCTCCCTTAACTTATCAGATCACTTAATTGCTATTGGCGTATCATAACCTAAAAGAATTGCACTGAAAAGGGGACGCCTTCACTTGGCTGGCAATCACACCTATTTATCTAGGTCCTGATGTAGCTGCTAGTTGTGTAGAGTGTTGGCAAATGAGGCATAGAATTAGGATACGTACCCCAGTTTTATCATGAAAACTGAGATTCTAATTTTTAGTAAGCTTTAGATTTTCACAATATTACTGTCTCCATAGCACTGATTATCAAGGCTTAGAAAATCCATTTATTATTGCTGTGCATTCGTTTGAAAATATTCAAGTTCTAATGGACTAACGGTGGACTTTTCCATCTGCAGAATATACTGAATGACCAGAGGTGGCAGTGCAGCAGAAGAGAAATTGTCTGCGTTCCTGAGACCCAAAAAATAAAGCAATTCCTCAGCACTCTGCCATCCTTCATCAGTTTACATGGTAAGTCAAACTCACGTTGAATACATTTGCTTGTCATTAAAAAAGTTCATAGCATCTGAGGGCCCTGAGTACCTTTTTAGTGGGGTCTTTGGCATGATTATATTTCTGTCAAGACTGTAGAAAAATGGATGACGTTACGGTGATCATCATATTTTCATCAAAGACTTTGTCTCTAAAGCTGACAAAGCCTGTGTTAGATACCTGTGCTAATAATGTGTCCTCAGAGGACATTACTGTCTTTAAGGCTGGAATGAGTTGCCTTAATTTGGAGCAATGGCGTGACTTTCTCATGGAGTGAAGCTCATTTGACCTGTTTCCCTGCACTCTGTATGTGGGACTCTGATACTCCAGATGGATTGCTGTTTAGGATACTCTGCGGTCTTGCCACTCCATCCCATTTTCAAAAGGAGCCCAATGCTTACTCAGTACACCGCCTAGCCGCCTTGCAGTCATAAATAATTATAGTTACCTAATGCATAATTGCTGGTGTCTCCTCCTCCTGTGTTTCCTCGTCACCCAGGGTGATTGGTCACGTGCTGTCCTGACATCATAAAGCTAGAGCAGGGTGTCATCTGACATGAGGGACAATCAGTTGCCTAGCAAGTGATGAGATACATTTATCATGGTATTGAAATGGGTTGCAGGGTAAATAGGGCACCCAGCTTAAAACCTAGATGGTTAGATGAATGAAACTGGGGCATTATTTGAGACTTGTACATCTGTTTGAAGGTGCGGATAATCACAATGTTCTGGACTTCTCTATAGCTTAACTGATAGGGATGTACTAAGATGAAGATGTTAAGATGTCGTTTATAGTTTTTATTATTCCCACTAACTATAGCGTAAACCTTCCTCCCTTAACTTATCAGATCACTTTATTGCTATTGGTGTATCATAACCTAAAAGAATTGCACTGAAAAGGGGACGCCTTCACTTGGCTGGCAATCACACCTATTTATCTAGGTCCTGATGTAGCTGCTAGTTGTGTAGAGAGTGTTGGCAAATGAGGCATAGAATTAAGATATGTACCCCAGTTTTATCTTGAAAACTGAGATTTTAATTTTTAGTAATCTTTGGATTTTCACAATATTACTGTCTCCATAGTACTGATTATCAAGGCTTAGAAAATCCATTTATTATTGCTGTGCATTCGTTTGAAAATATTCAAGTTCTAATTGACTAACGGTGGACTTTTCCATCTGCAGAATATACTGAATGACCAGAGGTGGCAGTGCAGCAGAAGAGAATTTGTCTGCGTTCCTGAGACCCAAAAAAAAAGCAATTCCTCAGCACTCTGCCATCCTTCATCCGTTTACATGGTAAGTCAAACTCACGTTGAATACATTTGCTTGTCATTGAAAAAGTTCATAGCATCTGAGGGCCCTGAGTACCTTTTTAGTGGGGTCTTTGGCATGATTATATTTCTGTCAAGACTGTAGAAAAATGGATGACGTTACGGTGATCATCATATTTTCATCAAAGACTTTGTCTCTAAAGCTGACAAAGCCTGTGTTAGATACCTGTGCTAATAATATGTCCTCAGAGGACATTACTGTCTTTAAGGCTGGAATGAGTTGCCTCAATTTGGAGCAATGGCGTGACTTTCTCATGGAGTGAAGCTCATTTGACCTGTTTCCCTGCACTCTGTATGTGGGACTCTTATACTCCAGATGGATTGCTGTTTAGGATACTCTGCAGTTTTGCAACTCCATCTTCTTTTCAAAAGGAGCTCAATGCTTTCTCAGTGCACTGCCTAGCCGCCTTGCAGTCATAATTAATTATAGTTACCTACTGCATAATTGCTGGTGTCTCCTCCTCCTGTGTTTCCTCGTCACCCAGGGTGATTGGTCACGTGCTGTCCTGACATCATAAAGCTAGAGCAGGGTGTCATCTGACATGAGGGACAATCAGTTGCCTAGCAAGTGATAAGATACATTTATCATGGTATTGAAATGGGTTTCAGGGTAAATAGGGCACCCAGCTTAAAACCTAGATGGTAAGACGAATGAAACTGGGGCATTATTTGAGACTTGTGCATCTGTTTGAAGGTGCGGATAATCACAATGTTCTGGACTTCTCTATAGCTTAACTGATAGGGATGTACTAAGATGAAGATGTTAAGATGTTGTTTATAGTTTTTATTATTCCCACTAACTATAGCGTAAACCTTCCTCCCTTAACTTATCAGTTTACTTAATTGCTATTGGCGTATCATAACCTAAAAGAATTGCACTGAAAAGGGGACGGCTTCACTTGGCTGGCAATCACACCTATTTATATAGGTCCTGATGTAGCTGCTAGTTGTGTAGAGAGTGTTGGCAAATGAGGCATAGAATTAAGATATGTACCCCATTTTGATCATGAAAACTGAGATTTTAATTTTTAGTAAGCTTTGGATTTTCACAATATTACTGTCTCCATAGTACTGATTATCAAGGGTTAGAACATCCATTTATTATTGCTGTGCATTCGTTTGAAAATATTCAAGTTCTAATGGACTAACGGTGGACTTTTCCATCTGCAGAATATACTGAATGACCAGAGGTGGCAGTGCAGCAGAAGAGAATTTGTCTGCCTTCCTGATACCCAAAAAAAAAAGCAATTCCTCAGCACTCTGCCATCCTTCATCAGTTTACATGGTAAGTCAAACTCACGTTGAATGCATTTGCTTATCATTAAAAAAGTTCATAGCATCTGAGGGCCCTGAGTACCTTTTTAGTGGGGTCTTTGGCATGATTATATTTCTGTCAAGACTGTAGAAAAATGGATGACGTTACGGTGATCATCATATTTTCATCAAAGACTTTGTCTCTAAAGCTGACAAAGCCGGTGTTAGATACCTGTGCTAATAATGTGTCCTCAGAGGACATTACTGTCTTTAAGGCTGGAATGAGTTGCCTTAATTTGGAGCAATGGCGTGACTTTCTCATGGAGTGAAGCTCATTTGACCTGTTTCCCTGCACTCTGTATGTGGGACTCTGATACTCCAGATGGATTGCTGTTTAGGATACTCTGCGGTCTTGCCACTCCATCCCATTTTCAAAAGAAGCCCAATGCTTACTCAGTACACCGCCTAGCCGCCTTGCAGTCATAAATAATTATAGTTACCTAGTGCATAATTGCTGGTGTCTCCTCCTCCTGTGTTTCCTCGTCACCCAGGGTGATTGGTCACATGCTGTCCTGACATCATAAAGCTAGAGCAGGGTGTCATCTGACATGACGGACAATCAGTTGCCTAGCAAGTGATGAGATACATTTATCATGGTATTGAAATGGGTTGCAGGGTAAATAGGGCACCCAGCTTAAAACCTAGATGGTTAGATGAATGAAACTGGGGCATTATTTGAGACTTGTGCATCTGTTTGAAGGTGCGGATAATCACAATGTTCTGGACTTCTCTATAGCTTAACTGATAGGGATGTACTAATATGAAGATGTTAAGATGTCGTTTATAGTTTTTATTATTCCCACAAACTATAGCGTAAACCTTCCTCCCTTAACTTATCAGATCACTTAATTGCTATTGGCGTATCATAACCTAAAAGAATTGCACTGAAAAGGGGACACCTTCACTTGGCTGGCAATCACACCTATTTATCTAGGTCCTGATGTAGCTGCTAGTTGTGTAGAGAGTGTTGGCAAATGAGGCATAGAATTAAGATATGTACCCCAGTTTTATCTTGAAAACTGGGATTTTAATTTTTAGTAAGCTTTGGATTTTCACAATATTACTGTCTCCATAGTACTGATTATCAAGGCTTAGAAAATCCATTCATTATTGCTGTGCATTCGTTTGAAAATATTCAAGTTCTAATTGACTAACGGTGGACTTTTCCATCTGCAGAATATACTGAATGACCAGAGGTGGCAGTGCAGCAGAAGAGAATTTGTCTGCCTTACTGATACCCCAAAAAAATAAGCAATTCCTCAGCACTCTGCCATCCTTCATCAGTTTACATGGTAAGTCAAACTCACGTTGAATACATTTGCTTGTCATTAAAAAAGTTCATAGCATCTGAGGGCCCTGAGTACCTTTTTAGTGGGGTCCTCGGCATGATTATATTTCTGTCAAGACTGTAGAAAAATGGATGACGTTACGGTGATCATCATATTTTCATCAAAGACCTTGTCTCTAAAGCTGACAAAGCCTGTGTTAGATACCTGTGCTAATAATGTGTCCTCAGAGGACATTACTGTCTTTAAGGCTGGAATGAGTTGCCTTAATTTGGAGCAATGGCGTGACTTTCTCATGGAGTGAAGCTCATTTGACCTGTTTCCCTGCACTCTGTATGTGGGACTCTTATACTCCAGATGGATTGCTGTTTAGGATACTCTGCAGTTTTGCAACTCCATCTTCTTTTCAAAAGGAGCTCAATGCTTTCTCAGTGCACTGCCTAGCCGCCTTGCAGTCATAATTAATTATAGTTACCTAGTGCATAATTGCTGGTGTCTCCTCCTCCTGTGTTTCCTCGTCACCCAGGGTGATTGGTCACGTGCTGTCCTGACATCATAAAGCTAGAGCAGGGTGTCATCTCACATGAGGGACAGTCAGTTGCCTAGCAAGTGATAATATACATTTATCATGGTATTGAAATGGATTGCAGGGTAAATAGGGCACCCAGCTTAAAACCTAGATGGTTAGATGAATGAAACTGGGGAATTATTTGGGACTTGTGCATCTGTTTGAAGGTGCGGATAATCACAATGTTCTGGACTTCTCTATAGCTTAACTGATAGGGATGTACTAAGATGAAGATGTTAAGATGTCGTTTATAGTTTTTATTATTCCCACAAACTATAGCGTAAACCTTCCTCCCTCAACTTATCAGATCACTTAATTGCTATTGGCGTATCATAACCTAAAAGAATTGCACTGAAAAGGGGACGCCTTCACTTGGCTGGCAATCACACCTATTTATCTAGGTCCTGATGTAGCTGCTAGTTGTGTAGAGAGTGTTGGCAAATGAGGCATAGAATTAGGATACGTACCCCAGTTTTATCATGAAAACTGAGATTTTAATTTTTAGTAAGCTTTGGATTTTCACAATATTACTGTCTCCATAGTACTGATTATCAAGGCTTAGAAAATCCATTTATTATTGCTGTGCATTCGTTTGAAAATATTCAAGTTCTAATGGACTAACGGTGGACTTTTCCATCTGCAGAATATACTGAATGACCAGAGGTGGCAGTGCAGCAGAAGAGAATTTGTCTGCGTTCCTGAGACCCAAAAAAAAAGCAATTCCTCAGCACTCTGCCATCCTTCATCCGTTTACATGGTAAGTCAAACTCACGTTGAATACATTTGCTTGTCATTGAAAAAGTTCATAGCATCTGAGGGCCCTGAGTACCTTTTTAGTGGGGTCTTTGGCATGATTATATTTCTGTCAAGACTGTAGAAAAATGGATGACGTTACGGTGATCATCATATTTTCATCAAAGACTTTGTCTCTAAAGCTGACAAAGCCTGTGTTAGATACCTGTGGTAATAATATGTCCTCAGAGGACATTACTGTCTTTAAGGCTGGAATGAGTTGCCTCAATTTGGAGCAATGGCGTGACTTTCTCATGGAGTGAAGCTCATTTGACCTGTTTCCCTGCACTCTGTATGTGGGACTCTTATACTCCAGATGGATTGCTGTTTAGGATACTCTGCAGTTTTGCAACTCCATCTTCTTTTCAAAAGGAGCTCAATGCTTTCTCAGTGCACTGCCTAGCCGCCTTGCAGTCATAATTAATTATAGTTACCTAGTGCATAATTGCTGGTGTCTCCTCCTCCTGTGTTTCCTCGTCACCCAGGGTGATTGGTCACGTGCTGTCCTGACATCATAAAGCTAGAGCAGGGTGTCATCTGACATGAGGGACAATCAGTTGCCTAGCAAGTGATGAGATACATTTATCATGGTATTGAAATGGGTTGCAGGGTAAATAGGGCACCCAGCTTAAAACCTAGATGGTTAGATGAATGAAACTGGGGCATTATTTGAGACTTGTACATCTGTTTGAAGGTGCGGATAATCACAATGTTCTGGACTTCTCTATAGCTTAACTGATAGGGATGTACTAAGATGAAGATGTTAAGATGTCGTTTATAGTTTTTATTATTCCCACTAACTATAGCGTAAACCTTCCTCCCTTAACTTATCAGATCACTTTATTGCTATTGGTGTATCATAACCTAAAAGAATTGCACTGAAAAGGGGACGCCTTCACTTGGCTGGCAATCACACCTATTTATCTAGGTCCTGATGTAGCTGCTAGTTGTGTAGAGAGTGTTGGCAAATGAGGCATAGAATTAAGATATGTACCCCAGTTTTATCTTGAAAACTGAGATTTTAATTTTTAGTAATCTTTGGATTTTCACAATATTACTGTCTCCATAGTACTGATTATCAAGGCTTAGAAAATCCATTTATTATTGCTGTGCATTCGTTTGAAAATATTCAAGTTCTAATTGACTAACGGTGGACTTTTCCATCTGCAGAATATACTGAATGACCAGAGGTGGCAGTGCAGCAGAAGAGAATTTGTCTGCCTTCCTGATACCCCCAAAAAAAAAGCAATTCCTCAGCACTCTGCCATCCTTCATCAGTTTACATGGTAAGTCAAACTCACGTTGAATGCATTTGCTTATCATTAAAAAAGTTCATAGCATCTGAGGGCCCTGAGTACCTTTTTAGTGGGGTCTTTGGCATGATTATATTTCTGTCAAGACTGTAGAAAAATGGATGACGTTACGGTGATCATCATATTTTCATCAAAGACTTTGTCTCTAAAGCTGACAAAGCCTGTGTTAGATACCTGTACTAATAATGTGTCCTCAGAGGACATTACTGTCTTTAAGGCTGGAATGAGTTGCCTTAATTTGGAGCAATGGCGTGACTTTATCATGGAGTGAAGCTCATTTGACCTGTTTCCCTGCACTCTGTATGTGGGACTCTGATACTCCAGATGGATTGCTGTTTAGGATACTCTGCGGTCTTGCCACTCCATCCCATTTTCAAAAGAAGCCCAATGCTTACTCAGTACACCGCCTAGCCGCCTTGCAGTCATAAATAATTATAGTTACCTAGTGCATAATTGCTGGTGTCTCCTCCTCCTGTGTTTCCTCGTCACCCAGGGTGATTGGTCACATGCTGTCCTGACATCATAAAGCTAGAGCAGGGTGTCATCTGACATGACGGACAATCAGTTGCCTAGCAAGTGATGAGATACATTTATCATGGTATTGAAATGGGTTGCAGGGTAAATAGGGCACCCAGCTTAAAACCTAGATGGTTAGATGAATGAAACTGGGGCATTATTTGAGACTTGTGCATCTGTTTGAAGGTGCGGATAATCACAATGTTCTGGACTTCTCTATAGCTTAACTGATAGGGATGTACTAATATGAAGATGTTAAGATGTCGTTTATAGTTTTTATTATTCCCACAAACTATAGCGTAAACCTTCCTCCCTTAACTTATCAGATCACTTAATTGCTATTGGCGTATCATAACCTAAAAGAATTGCACTGAAAAGGGGACACCTTCACTTGGCTGGCAATCACACCTATTTATCTAGGTCCTGATGTAGCTGCTAGTTGTGTAGAGAGTGTTGGCAAATGAGGCATAGAATTAAGATATGTACCCCAGTTTTATCTTGAAAACTGGGATTTTAATTTTTAGTAAGCTTTGGATTTTCACAATATTACTGTCTCCATAGTACTGATTATCAAGGCTTAGAAAATCCATTCATTATTGCTGTGCATTCGTTTGAAAATATTCAAGTTCTAATTGACTAACGGTGGACTTTTCCATCTGCAGAATATACTGAATGACCAGAGGTGGCAGTGCAGCAGAAGAGAATTTGTCTGCCTTACTGATACCCCAAAAAAATAAGCAATTCCTCAGCACTCTGCCATCCTTCATCAGTTTACATGGTAAGTCAAACTCACGTTGAATACATTTGCTTGTCATTAAAAAAGTTCATAGCATCTGAGGGCCCTGAGTACCTTTTTAGTGGGGTCCTCGGCATGATTATATTTCTGTCAAGACTGTAGAAAAATGGATGACGTTACGGTGATCATCATATTTTCATCAAAGACTTTGTCTCTAAAGCTGACAAAGCCTGTGTTAGATACCTGTGCTAATAATGTGTCCTCAGAGGACATTACTGTCTTTAAGGCTGGAATGAGTTGCCTTAATTTGGAGCAATGGCGTGACTTTCTCATGGAGTGAAGCTCATTTGACCTGTTTCCCTGCACTCTGTATGTGGGACTCTGATACTCCAGATGGATTGCTGTTTAGGATACTCTGCGGTCTTGCCACTCCATCTCCTTTTCAAAAGGAGCTCAATGCTTTCTCAGTACACAGCCTAGCCACCTTGCAGTCATAATTAATTATAGTTACCTAGTGCATAATTGCTGGTGTCTCCTCCTCCTGTGTTTCCTCGTCACCCAGGGTGATTGGTCACGTGCTGTCCTGACATCATAAAGCTAGAGCAGGGTGTCATCTCACATGAGGGACAGTCAGTTGCCTAGCAAGTGATAAGATACATTTATCATGGTATTGAAATGGATTGCAGGGTAAATAGGGCACCCAGCTTAAAACCTAGATGGTTAGATGAATGAAACTGGGGAATTATTTGGGACTTGTGCATCTGTTTGAAGGTGCAGATAATCACAATGTTCTGGACTTCTCTATAGCTTAACTGATAGGTATGTACTAAGATGAAGATGTTAAGATGTCGTTTATAGTTTTTATTATTCCCACAAACTATAGCGTAAACCTTCCTCCCTTAACTTATCAGATCACTTAATTGCTATTGGCGTATCATAACCTAAAAGAATTGCACTGAAAATGGGACGCCTTCACTTGGCTGGCAATCACACCTATTTATCTAGGTCCTGATGTAGCTGCTAGTTGTGTAGAGAGTGTTGGCAAATGAGGCATAGAATTAGGATACGTACCCCAGTTTTATCATGAAAACTGAGATTTTAATTTTTAGTAAGCTTTGGATTTTCACAATATTACTGTCTCCATAGTACTGATTATCAAGGCTTAGAAAATCCATGTATTATTGCTGTGCATTCGTTTGAAAATATTCAAGTTCTAATGGACTAACGGTGGACTTTTCTATCTGCAGAATATACTGAATGACCAGAGGTGGCAGTGCAGCAGAAGAGAATTTGTCTGCGTTCCTGAGACCCAAAAAAAAAGCAATTCCTCAGCACTCTGCCATCCTTCATCCGTTTACATGGTAAGTCAAACTCACGTTGAATACATTTGCTTGTCATTGAAAAAGTTCATAGCATCTGAGGGCCCTGAGTACCTTTTTAGTGGGGTCTTTGGCATGATTATATTTCTGTCAAGACTGTAGAAAAATGGATGACGTTACGGTGATCATCATATTTTCATCAAAGACTTTGTCTCTAAAGCTGACAAAGCCTGTGTTAGATACCTGTGCTAATAATATGTCCTCAGAGGACATTACTGTCTTTAAGGCTGGAATGAGTTGCCTCAATTTGGAGCAATGGCGTGACTTTCTCATGGAGTGAAGCTCATTTGACCTGTTTCCCTGCACTCTGTATGTGGGACTCTTATACTCCAGATGGATTGCTGTTTAGGATACTCTGCAGTTTTGCAACTCCATCTTCTTTTCAAAAGGAGCTCAATGCTTTCTCAGTGCACTGCCTAGCCGCCTTGCAGTCATAATTAATTATAGTTACCTACTGCATAATTGCTGGTGTCTCCTCCTCCTGTGTTTCCTCGTCACCCAGGGTGATTGGTCACGTGCTGTCCTGACATCATAAAGCTAGAGCAGGGTGTCATCTGACATGAGGGACAATCAGTTGCCTAGCAAGTGATAAGATACATTTATCATGGTATTGAAATGGGTTTCAGGCTAAATAGGGCACCCAGCTTAAAACCTAGATGGTAAGACGAATGAAACTGGGGCATTATTTGAGACTTGTGCATCTGTTTGAAGGTGCGGATAATCACAATGTTCTGGACTTCTCTATAGCTTAACTGATAGGGATGTACTAAGATGAAGATGTTAAGATGTTGTTTATAGTTTTTATTATTCCCACTAACTATAGCGTAAACCTTCCTCCCTTAACTTATCAGTTTACTTAATTGCTATTGGCGTATCATAACCTAAAAGAATTGCACTGAAAAGGGGACGGCTTCACTTGGCTGGCAATCACACCTATTTATATAGGTCCTGATGTAGCTGCTAGTTGTGTAGAGAGTGTTGGCAAATGAGGCATAGAATTAAGATATGTACCCCAGTTTGATCATGAAAACTGAGATTTTAATTTTTAGTAAGCTTTGGATTTTCACAATATTACTGTCTCCATAGTACTGATTATCAAGGGTTAGAAAATCCATTTATTATTGCTGTGCATTCGTTTGAAAATATTCAAGTTCTAATGGACTAACGGTGGACTTTTCCATCTGCAGAATATACTGAATGACCAGAGGTGGCAGTGCAGCAGAAGAGAATTTGTCTGCCTTCCTGATACCCAAAAAAAAAAAGCAATTCCTCAGCACTCTGCCATCCTTCATCAGTTTACATGGTAAGTCAAACTCACGTTGAATGCATTTGCTTATCATTAAAAAAGTTCATAGCATCTGAGGGCCCTGAGTACCTTTTTAGTGGGGTCTTTGGCATGATTATATTTCTGTCAAGACTGTAGAAAAATGGATGACGTTACGGTGATCATCATATTTTCATCAAAGACTTTGTCTCTAAAGCTGACAAAGCCGGTGTTAGATACCTGTGCTAATAATGTGTCCTCAGAGGACATTACTGTCTTTAAGGCTGGAATGAGTTGCCTTAATTTGGAGCAATGGCGTGACTTTCTCATGGAGTGAAGCTCATTTGACCTGTTTCCCTGCACTCTGTATGTGGGACTCTGATACTCCAGATGGATTGCTGTTTAGGATACTCTGCGGTCTTGCCACTCCATCCCATTTTCAAAAGAAGCCCAATGCTTACTCAGTACACCGCCTAGCCGCCTTGCAGTCATAAATAATTATAGTTACCTAGTGCATAATTGCTGGTGTCTCCTCCTCCTGTGTTTCCTCGTCACCCAGGGTGATTGGTCACATGCTGTCCTGACATCATAAAGCTAGAGCAGGGTGTCATCTGACATGACGGACAATCAGTTGCCTAGCAAGTGATGAGATACATTTATCATGGTATTGAAATGGGTTGCAGGGTAAATAGGGCACCCAGCTTAAAACCTAGATGGTTAGATGAATGAAACTGGGGCATTATTTGAGACTTGTGCATCTGTTTGAAGGTGCGGATAATCACAATGTTCTGGACTTCTCTATAGCTTAACTGATAGGGATGTACTAATATGAAGATGTTAAGATGTCGTTTATAGTTTTTATTATTCCCACAAACTATAGCGTAAACCTTCCTCCCTTAACTTATCAGATCACTTAATTGCTATTGGCGTATCATAACCTAAAAGAATTGCACTGAAAAGGGGACACCTTCACTTGGCTGGCAATCACACCTATTTATCTAGGTCCTGATGTAGCTGCTAGTTGTGTAGAGAGTGTTGGCAAATGAGGCATAGAATTAAGATATGTACCCCAGTTTTATCTTGAAAACTGGGATTTTAATTTTTAGTAAGCTTTGGATTTTCACAATATTACTGTCTCCATAGTACTGATTATCAAGGCTTAGAAAATCCATTCATTATTGCTGTGCATTCGTTTGAAAATATTCAAGTTCTAATTGACTAACGGTGGACTTTTCCATCTGCAGAATATACTGAATGACCAGAGGTGGCAGTGCAGCAGAAGAGAATTTGTCTGCCTTACTGATACCCCAAAAAAATAAGCAATTCCTCAGCACTCTGCCATCCTTCATCAGTTTACATGGTAAGTCAAACTCACGTTGAATACATTTGCTTGTCATTAAAAAAGTTCATAGCATCTGAGGGCCCTGAGTACCTTTTTAGTGGGGTCCTCGGCATGATTATATTTCTGTCAAGACTGTAGAAAAATGGATGACGTTACGGTGATCATCATATTTTCATCAAAGACTTTGTCTCTAAAGCTGACAAAGCCTGTGTTAGATACCTGTGCTAATAATGTGTCCTCAGAGGACATTACTGTCTTTAAGGCTGGAATGAGTTGCCTTAATTTGGAGCAATGGCGTGACTTTCTCATGGAGTGAAGCTCATTTGACCTGTTTCCCTGCACTCTGTATGTGGGACTCTGATACTCCAGATGGATTGCTGTTTAGGATACTCTGCGGTCTTGCCACTCCATCTCCTTTTCAAAAGGAGCTCAATGCTTTCTCAGTACACAGCCTAGCCACCTTGCAGTCATAATTAATTATAGTTACCTAGTGCATAATTGCTGGTGTCTCCTCCTCCTGTGTTTCCTCGTCACCCAGGGTGATTGGTCACGTGCTGTCCTGACATCATAAAGCTAGAGCAGGGTGTCATCTCACATGAGGGACAGTCAGTTGCCTAGCAAGTGATAAGATACATTTATCATGGTATTGAAATGGATTGCAGGGTAAATAGGGCACCCAGCTTAAAACCTAGATGGTTAGATGAATGAAACTGGGGAATTATTTGGGACTTGTGCATCTGTTTGAAGGTGCGGATAATCACAATGTTCTGGACTTCTCTATAGCTTAACTGATAGGGATGTACTAAGATGAAGATGTTAAGATGTCGTTTATAGTTTTTATTATTCCCACAAACTATAGCGTAAACCTTCCTCCCTTAACTTATCAGATCACTTAATTGCTATTGGCGTATCATAACCTAAAAGAATTGCACAGAAAAGGGGACGCCTTCACTTGGCTGGCAATCACACCTATTTATCTAGGTCCTGATGTAGCTGCTAGTTGTTTAGAGAGTGTTGGCAAATGAGGCATAGAATTAAGATATGTACCCCAGTTTTATCTTGAAAACTGGGATTTTAATTTTTAGTAAGCTTTGGATTTTCACAATATTACTGTCTCCATAGTACTGATTATCAAGGCTTAGAAAATCCATTCATTATTGCTGTGCATTCGTTTGAAAATATTCAAGTTCTAATTGACTAACGGTGGACTTTTCCATCTGCAGAATATACTGAATGACCAGAGGTGGCAGTGCAGCAGAAGAGAATTTGTCTGCCTTACTGATACCCCAAAAAAATAAGCAATTCCTCAGCACTCTGCCATCCTTCATCAGTTTACATGGTAAGTCAAACTCACGTTGAATACATTTGCTTGTCATTAAAAAAGTTCATAGCATCTGAGGGCCCTGAGTACCTTTTTAGTGGGGTCCTCGGCATGATTATATTTCTGTCAAGACTGTAGAAAAATGGATGACGTTACGGTGATCATCATATTTTCATCAAAGACTTTGTCTCTAAAGCTGACAAAGCCTGTGTTAGATACCTGTGCTAATAATGTGTCCTCAGAGGACATTACTGTCTTTAAGGCTGGAATGAGTTGCCTTAATTTGGAGCAATGGCGTGACTTTCTCATGGAGTGAAGCTCATTTGACCTGTTTCCCTGCACTCTGTATGTGGGACTCTGATACTCCAGATGGATTGCTGTTTAGGATACTCTGCGGTCTTGCCACTCCATCTCCTTTTCAAAAGGAGCTCAATGCTTTCTCAGTACACAGCCTAGCCACCTTGCAGTCATAATTAATTATAGTTACCTAGTGCATAATTGCTGGTGTCTCCTCCTCCTGTGTTTCCTCGTCACCCAGGGTGATTGGTCACGTGCTGTCCTGACATCATAAAGCTAGAGCAGGGTGTCATCTCACATGAGGGACAGTCAGTTGCCTAGCAAGTGATAAGATACATTTATCATGGTATTGAAATGGATTGCAGGGTAAATAGGGCACCCAGCTTAAAACCTAGATGGTTAGATGAATGAAACTGGGGAATTATTTGGGACTTGTGCATCTGTTTGAAGGTGCGGATAATCACAATGTTCTGGACTTCTCTATAGCTTAACTGATAGGGATGTACTAAGATGAAGATGTTAAGATGTCGTTTATAGTTTTTATTATTCCCACAAACTATAGCGTAAACCTTCCTCCCTTAACTTATCAGATCACTTAATTGCTATTGGCGTATCATAACCTAAAAGAATTGCACAGAAAAGGGGACGCCTTCACTTGGCTGGCAATCACACCTATTTATCTAGGTCCTGATGTAGCTGCTAGTTGTGTAGAGAGTGTTGGCAAATGAGGCATAGAATTAAGATATGTACCCCAGTTTTATCTTGAAAACTGGGATTTTAATTTTTAGTAAGCTTTGGATTTTCACAATATTACTGTCTCCATAGTACTGATTATCAAGGCTTAGAAAATCCATTCATTATTGCTGTGCATTCGTTTGAAAATATTCAAGTTCTAATTGACTAACGGTGGACTTTTCCATCTGCAGAATATACTGAATGACCAGAGGTGGCAGTGCAGCAGAAGAGAATTTGTCTGCCTTACTGATACCCCAAAAAAATAAGCAATTCCTCAGCACTCTGCCATCCTTCATCAGTTTACATGGTAAGTCAAACTCACGTTGAATACATTTGCTTGTCATTAAAAAAGTTCATAGCATCTGAGGGCCCTGAGTACCTTTTTAGTGGGGTCCTCGGCATGATTATATTTCTGTCAAGACTGTAGAAAAATGGATGACGTTACGGTGATCATCATATTTTCATCAAAGACTTTGTCTCTAAAGCTGACAAAGCCTGTGTTAGATACCTGTGCTAATAATGTGTCCTCAGAGGACATTACTGTCTTTAAGGCTGGAATGAGTTGCCTTAATTTGGAGCAATGGCGTGACTTTCTCATGGAGTGAAGCTCATTTGACCTGTTTCCCTGCACTCTGTATGTGGGACTCTGATACTCCAGATGGATTGCTGTTTAGGATACTCTGCGGTCTTGCCACTCCATCTCCTTTTCAAAAGGAGCTCAATGCTTTCTCAGTACACAGCCTAGCCACCTTGCAGTCATAATTAATTATAGTTACCTAGTGCATAATTGCTGGTGTCTCCTCCTCCTGTGTTTCCTCGTCACCCAGGGTGATTGGTCACGTGCTGTCCTGACATCATAAAGCTAGAGCAGGGTGTCATCTCACATGAGGGACAGTCAGTTGCCTAGCAAGTGATAAGATACATTTATCATGGTATTGAAATGGATTGCAGGGTAAATAGGGCACCCAGCTTAAAACCTAGATGGTTAGATGAATGAAACTGGGGAATTATTTGGGACTTGTGCATCTGTTTGAAGGTGCGGATAATCACAATGTTCTGGACTTCTCTATAGCTTAACTGATAGGGATGTACTAAGATGAAGATGTTAAGATGTCGTTTATAGTTTTTATTATTCCCACAAACTATAGCGTAAACCTTCCTCCCTTAACTTATCAGATCACTTAATTGCTATTGGCGTATCATAACCTAAAAGAATTGCAATGAAAAGGGGACGCCTTCACTTGGCTGGCAATCACACCTATTTATCTAGGTCCTGATGTAGCTGCTAGTTGTGTAGAGAGTGTTGGCAAATGAGGCATAGAATTAGGATACGTACCCCAGTTTTATCATGAAAACTGAGATTTTAATTTTTAGTAAGCTTTGGATTTTCACAATATTACTGTCTCCATAGTACTGATTATCAAGGCTTAGAAAATCCATGTATTATTGCTGTGCATTCGTTTGAAAATATTCAAGTTCTAATGGACTAACGGTGGACTTTTCCATCTGCAGAATATACTGAATGACCAGAGGTGGCAGTGCAGCAGAAGAGAATTTGTCTGCGTTCCTGAGACCCAAAAAAAAAGCAATTCCTCAGCACTCTGCCATCCTTCATCCGTTTACATGGTAAGTCAAACTCACGTTGAATACATTTGCTTGTCATTGAAAAAGTTCATAGCATCTGAGGGCCCTGAGTACCTTTTTAGTGGGGTCTTTGGCATGATTATATTTCTGTCAAGACTGTAGAAAAATGGATGACGTTACGGTGATCATCATATTTTCATCAAAGACTTTGTCTCTAAAGCTGACAAAGCCTGTGTTAGATACCTGTGCTAATAATATGTCCTCAGAGGACATTACTGTCTTTAAGGCTGGAATGAGTTGCCTCAATTTGGAGCAATGGCGTGACTTTCTCATGGAGTGAAGCTCATTTGACCTGTTTCCCTGCACTCTGTATGTGGGACTCTTATACTCCAGATGGATTGCTGTTTAGGATACTCTGCAGTTTTGCAACTCCATCTTCTTTTCAAAAGGAGCTCAATGCTTTCTCAGTGCACTGCCTAGCCGCCTTGCAGTCATAATTAATTATAGTTACCTACTGCATAATTGCTGGTGTCTCCTCCTCCTGTGTTTCCTCGTCACCCAGGGTGATTGGTCACGTGCTGTCCTGACATCATAAAGCTAGAGCAGGGTGTCATCTGACATGAGGGACAATCAGTTGCCTAGCAAGCGATAAGATACATTTATCATGGTATTGAAATGGGTTTCAGGCTAAATAGGGCACCCAGCTTAAAACCTAGATGGTAAGACGAATGAAACTGGGGCATTATTTGAGACTTGTGCATCTGTTTGAAGGTGCGGATAATCACAATGTTCTGGACTTCTCTAAAGCTTAACTGATAGGGATGTACTAAGATGAAGATGTTAAGATGTTGTTTATAGTTTTTATTATTCCCACTAACTATAGCGTAAACCTTCCTCCCTTAACTTATCAGTTTACTTAATTGCTATTGGCGTATCATAACCTAAAAGAATTGCACTGAAAAGGGGACGGCTTCACTTGGCTGGCAATCACACCTATTTATATAGGTCCTGATGTAGCTGCTAGTTGTGTAGAGAGTGTTGGCAAATGAGGCATAGAATTAAGATATGTACCCCAGTTTGATCATGAAAACTGAGATTTTAATTTTTAGTAAGCTTTGGATTTTCACAATATTACTGTCTCCATAGTACTGATTATCAAGGGTTAGAAAATCCATTTATTATTGCTGTGCATTCGTTTGAAAATATTCAAGTTCTAATGGACTAACGGTGGACTTTTCCATCTGCAGAATATACTGAATGACCAGAGGTGGCAGTGCAGCAGAAGAGAATTTGTCTGCCTTCCAGATACCCAAAAAAAAAAGCAATTCCTCAGCACTCTGCCATCCTTCATCAGTTTACATGGTAAGTCAAACTCACGTTGAATGCATTTGCTTATCATTAAAAAAGTTCATAGCATCTGAGGGCCCTGAGTACCTTTTTAGTGGGGTCTTTGGCATGATTATATTTCTGTCAAGACTGTAGAAAAATGGATGACGTTACGGTGATCATCATATTTTCATCAAAGACTTTGTCTCTAAAGCTGACAAAGCCGGTGTTAGATACCTGTGCTAATAATGTGTCCTCAGAGGACATTACTGTCTTTAAGGCTGGAATGAGTTGCCTTAATTTGGAGCAATGGCGTGACTTTCTCATGGAGTGAAGCTCATTTGACCTGTTTCCCTGCACTCTGTATGTGGGACTCTGATACTCCAGATGGATTGCTGTTTAGGATACTCTGCGGTCTTGCCACTCCATCCCATTTTCAAAAGAAGCCCAATGCTTACTCAGTACACCGCCTAGCCGCCTTGCAGTCATAAATAATTATAGTTACCTAGTGCATAATTGCTGGTGTCTCCTCCTCCTGTGTTTCCTCGTCACCCAGGGTGATTGGTCACATGCTGTCCTGACATCATAAAGCTAGAGCAGGGTGTCATCTGACATGACGGACAATCAGTTGCCTAGCAAGTGATGAGATACATTTATCATGGTATTGAAATGGGTTGCAGGGTAAATAGGGCACCCAGCTTAAAACCTAGATGGTTAGATGAATGAAACTGGGGCATTATTTGAGACTTGTGCATCTGTTTGAAGGTGCGGATAATCACAATGTTCTGGACTTCTCTATAGCTTAACTGATAGGGATGTACTAAGATGAAGATGTTAAGATGTCGTTTACAGTTTTTATTATTCCCACAAACTATAGCGTAAACCTTCCTCCCTTAACTTATCAGATCACTTAATTGCTATTGGCGTATCATAACCTAAAAGAATTGCACTGAAAAGGGGACGCCTTCACTTGGCTGGCAATCACACCTATTTATCTAGGTCCTGATGTAGCTGCTAGTTGTGTAGAGAGTGTTGGCAAATGAGGCATAGAATTAGGATACGTACCCCAGTTTTATCATGAAAACTGAGATTTTAATTTTTAGTAAGCTTTGGATTTTCACAATATTACTGTCTCCATAGTACTGATTATCAAGGCTTAGAAAATCCATTTATTATTGCTGTGCATTCGTTTGAAAATATTCAAGTTCTAATGGACTAACGGTGGACTTTTCCATCTGCAGAATATACTGAATGACCAGAGGTGGCAGTGCAGCAGAAGAGAATTTGTCTGCGTTCCTGAGACCCAAAAAAAAAGCAATTCCTCAGCACTCTGCCATCCTTCATCCGTTTACATGGTAAGTCAAACTCACGTTGAATACATTTGCTTGTCATTGAAAAAGTTCATAGCATCTGAGGGCCCTGAGTACCTTTTTAGTGGGGTCTTTGGCATGATTATATTTCTGTCAAGACTGTAGAAAAATGGATGACGTTACGGTGATCATCATATTTTCATCAAAGACTTTGTCTCTAAAGCTGACAAAGCCTGTGTTAGATACCTGTGCTAATAATATGTCCTCAGAGGACATTACTGTCTTTAAGGCTGGAATGAGTTGCCTCAATTTGGAGCAATGGCGTGACTTTCTCATGGAGTGAAGCTCATTTGACCTGTTTCCCTGCACTCTGTATGTGGGACTCTTATACTCCAGATGGATTGCTGTTTAGGATACTCTGCAGTTTTGCAACTCCATCTTCTTTTCAAAAGGAGCTCAATGCTTTCTCAGTGCACTGCCTAGCCGCCTTGCAGTCATAATTAATTATAGTTACCTACTGCATAATTGCTGGTGTCTCCTCCTCCTGTGTTTCCTCGTCACCCAGGGTGATTGGTCACGTGCTGTCCTGACATCATAAAGCTAGAGCAGGGTGTCATCTGACATGAGGGACAATCAGTTGCCTAGCAAGTGATAAGATACATTTATCATGGTATTGAAATGGGTTTCAGGGTAAATAGGGCACCCAGCTTAAAACCTAGATGGTAAGACGAATGAAACTGGGGCATTATTTGAGACTTGTGCATCTGTTTGAAGGTGCGGATAATCACAATGTTTTGGACTTCTCTATAGCTTAACTGATAGGGATGTACTAAGATGAAGATGTTAAGATGTTGTTTATAGTTTTTATTATTCCCACTAACTATAGCGTAAACCTTCCTCCCTTAACTTATCAGTTTACTTAATTGCTATTGGCGTATCATAACCTAAAAGAATTGCACTGAAAAGGGGACGCCTTCACTTGGCTGGCAATCACACCTATTTATATAGGTCCTGATGTAGCTGCTAGTTGTGTAGAGAGTGTTGGCAAATGAGGCATAGAATTAAGATATGTACCCCAGTTTGATCATGAAAACTGAGATTTTAATTTTTAGTAAGCTTTGGATTTTCACAATATTACTGTCTCCATAGTACTGATTATCAAGGGTTAGAAAATCCATTTATTATTGCTGTGCATTCGTTTGAAAATATTCAAGTTCTAATGGACTAACGGTGGACTTTTCCATCTGCAGAATATACTGAATGACCAGAGGTGGCAGTGCAGCAGAAGAGAATTTGTCTGCCTTCCTGATACCCCCAAAAAAAAAGCAATTCCTCAGCACTCTGCCATCCTTCATCAGTTTACATGGTAAGTCAAACTCACGTTGAATGCATTTGCTTATCATTAAAAAAGTTCATAGCATCTGAGGGCCCTGAGTACCTTTTTAGTGGGGTCTTTGGCATGATTATATTTCTGTCAAGACTGTAGAAAAATGGATGACGTTACGGTGATCATCATATTTTCATCAAAGACTTTGTCTCTAAAGCTGACAAAGCCGGTGTTAGATACCTGTGCTAATAATGTGTCCTCAGAGGACATTACTGTCTTTAAGGCTGGAATGAGTTGCCTTAATTTGGAGCAATGGCGTGACTTTCTCATGGAGTGAAGCTCATTTGACCTGTTTCCCTGCACTCTGTATGTGGGACTCTGATACTCCAGATGGATTGCTGTTTAGGATACTCTGCGGTCTTGCCACTCCATCCCATTTTCAAAAGAAGCCCAATGCTTACTCAGTACACCGCCTAGCCGCCTTGCAGTCATAAATAATTATAGTTACCTAGTGCATAATTGCTGGTGTCTCCTCCTCCTGTGTTTCCTCGTCACCCAGGGTGATTGGTCACATGCTGTCCTGACATCATAAAGCTAGAGCAGGGTGTCATCTGACATGACGGACAATCAGTTGCCTAGCAAGTGATGAGATACATTTATCATGGTATTGAAATGGGTTGCAGGGTAAATAGGGCACCCAGCTTAAAACCTAGATGGTTAGATGAATGAAACTGGGGCATTATTTGAGACTTGTGCATCTGTTTGAAGGTGCGGATAATCACAATGTTCTGGACTTCTCTATAGCTTAACTGATAGGGATGTACTAATATGAAGATGTTAAGATGTCGTTTATAGTTTTTATTATTCCCACAAACTATAGCGTAAACCTTCCTCCCTTAACTTATCAGATCACTTAATTGCTATTGGCGTATCATAACCTAAAAGAATTGCACTGAAAAGGGGACACCTTCACTTGGCTGGCAATCACACCTATTTATCTAGGTCCTGATGTAGCTGCTAGTTGTGTAGAGAGTGTTGGCAAATGAGGCATAGAATTAAGATATGTACCCCAGTTTTATCTTGAAAACTGGGATTTTAATTTTTAGTAAGCTTTGGATTTTCACAATATTACTGTCTCCATAGTACTGATTATCAAGGCTTAGAAAATCCATTCATTATTGCTGTGCATTCGTTTGAAAATATTCAAGTTCTAATTGACTAACGGTGGACTTTTCCATCTGCAGAATATACTGAATGACCAGAGGTGGCAGTGCAGCAGAAGAGAATTTGTCTGCCTTACTGATACCCCAAAAAAATAAGCAATTCCTCAGCACTCTGCCATCCTTCATCAGTTTACATGGTAAGTCAAACTCACGTTGAATACATTTGCTTGTCATTAAAAAAGTTCATAGCATCTGAGGGCCCTGAGTACCTTTTTAGTGGGGTCCTCGGCATGATTATATTTCTGTCAAGACTGTAGAAAAATGGATGACGTTACGGTGATCATCATATTTTCATCAAAGACTTTGTCTCTAAAGCTGACAAAGCCTGTGTTAGATACCTGTGCTAATAATGTGTCCTCAGAGGACATTACTGTCTTTAAGGCTGGAATGAGTTGCCTTAATTTGGAGCAATGGCGTGACTTTCTCATGGAGTGAAGCTCATTTGACCTGTTTCCCTGCACTCTGTATGTGGGACTCTGATACTCCAGATGGATTGCTGTTTAGGATACTCTGCGGTCTTGCCACTCCATCTCCTTTTCAAAAGGAGCTCAATGCTTTCTCAGTACACAGCCTAGCCACCTTGCAGTCATAATTAATTATAGTTACCTAGTGCATAATTGCTGGTGTCTCCTCCTCCTGTGTTTCCTCGTCACCCAGGGTGATTGGTCACGTGCTGTCCTGACATCATAAAGCTAGAGCAGGGTGTCATCTCACATGAGGGACAGTCAGTTGCCTAGCAAGTGATAAGATACATTTATCATGGTATTGAAATGGATTGCAGGGTAAATAGGGCACCCAGCTTAAAACCTAGATGGTTAGATGAATGAAACTGGGGAATTATTTGGGACTTGTGCATCTGTTTGAAGGTGCGGATAATCACAATGTTCTGGACTTCTCTATAGCTTAACTGATAGGTATGTACTAAGATGAAGATGTTAAGATGTCGTTTATAGTTTTTATTATTCCCACAAACTATAGCGTAAACCTTCCTCCCTTAACTTATCAGATCACTTAATTGCTATTGGCGTATCATAACCTAAAAGAATTGCACTGAAAAGGGGACGCCTTCACTTGGCTGGCAATCACACCTATTTATCTAGGTCCTGATGTAGCTGCTAGTTGTGTAGAGAGTGTTGGCAAATGAGACATAGATTTAGGATACGTACCCCAGTTTTATCATGAAAACTGAGATTTTAATTTTTAGTAAGCTTTGGATTTTCACAATATTACTGTCTCCATAGTACTGATTATCAAGGCTTAGAAAATCCATGTATTATTGCTGTGCATTCGTTTGAAAATATTCAAGTTCTAATGGACTAACGGTGGACTTTTCCATCTGCAGAATATACTGAATGACCAGAGGTGGCAGTGCAGCAGAAGAGAATTTGTCTGCGTTCCTGAGACCCAAAAAAAAAGCAATTCCTCAGCACTCTGCCATCCTTCATCCGTTTACATGGTAAGTCAAACTCACGTTGAATACATTTGCTTGTCATTGAAAAAGTTCATAGCATCTGAGGGCCCTGAGTACCTTTTTAGTGGGGTCTTTGGCATGATTATATTTCTGTCAAGACTGTAGAAAAATGGATGACGTTACGGTGATCATCATATTTTCATCAAAGACTTTGTCTCTAAAGCTGACAAAGCCTGTGTTAGATACCTGTGCTAATAATATGTCCTCAGAGGACATTACTGTCTTTAAGGCTGGAATGAGTTGCCTCAATTTGGAGCAATGGCGTGACTTTCTCATGGAGTGAAGCTCATTTGACCTGTTTCCCTGCACTCTGTATGTGGGACTCATACTCCAGATGGATTGCTGTTTAGGATACTCTGCAGTTTTGCAACTCCATCTTCTTTTCAAAAGGAGCTCAATGCTTTCTCAGTGCACTGCCTAGCCGCCTTGCAGTCATAATTAATTATAGTTACCTACTGCATAATTGCTGGTGTCTCCTCCTCCTGTGTTTCCTCGTCACCCAGGGTGATTGGTCACGTGCTGTCCTGACATCATAAAGCTAGAGCAGGGTGTCATCTGACATGAGGGACAATCAGTTGCCTAGCAAGTGATAAGATACATTTATCATGGTATTGAAATGGGTTTCAGGCTAAATAGGGCACCCAGCTTAAAACCTAGATGGTAAGACGAATGAAACTGGGGCATTATTTGAGACTTGTGCATCTGTTTGAAGGTGCGGATAATCACAATGTTTTGGACTTCTCTATAGCTTAACTGATAGGGATGTACTAAGATGAAGATGTTAAGATGTTGTTTATAGTTTTTATTATTCCCACTAACTATAGCGTAAACCTTCCTCCCTTAACTTATCAGTTTACTTAATTGCTATTGGCGTATCATAACCTAAAAGAATTGCACTGAAAAGGGGACGCCTTCACTTGGCTGGCAATCACACCTATTTATATAGGTCCTGATGTAGCTGCTAGTTGTGTAGAGAGTGTTGGCAAATGAGGCATAGAATTAAGATATGTACCCCAGTTTGATCATGAAAACTGAGATTTTAATTTTTAGTAAGCTTTGGATTTTCACAATATTACTGTCTCCATAGTACTGATTATCAAGGGTTAGAAAATCCATTTATTATTGCTGTGCATTCGTTTGAAAATATTCAAGTTCTAATGGACTAACGGTGGACTTTTCCATCTGCAGAATATACTGAATGACCAGAGGTGGCAGTGCAGCAGAAGAGAATTTGTCTGCCTTCCTGATACCCCCAAAAAAAAAGCAATTCCTCAGCACTCTGCCATCCTTCATCAGTTTACATGGTAAGTCAAACTCACGTTGAATGCATTTGCTTATCATTAAAAAAGTTCATAGCATCTGAGGGCCCTGAGTACCTTTTTAGTGGGGTCTTTGGCATGATTATATTTCTGTCAAGACTGTAGAAAAATGGATGACGTTACGGTGATCATCATATTTTCATCAAAGACTTTGTCTCTAAAGCTGACAAAGCCGGTGTTAGATACCTGTGCTAATAATGTGTCCTCAGAGGACATTACTGTCTTTAAGGCTGGAATGAGTTGCCTTAATTTGGAGCAATGGCGTGACTTTCTCATGGAGTGAAGCTCATTTGACCTGTTTCCCTGCACTCTGTATGTGGGACTCTGATACTCCAGATGGATTGCTGTTTAGGATACTCTGCGGTCTTGCCACTCCATCCCATTTTCAAAAGAAGCCCAATGCTTACTCAGTACACCGCCTAGCCGCCTTGCAGTCATAAATAATTATAGTTACCTAGTGCATAATTGCTGGTGTCTCCTCCTCCTGTGTTTCCTCGTCACCCAGGGTGATTGGTCACATGCTGTCCTGACATCATAAAGCTAGAGCAGGGTGTCATCTGACATGACGGACAATCAGTTGCCTAGCAAGTGATGAGATACATTTATCATGGTATTGAAATGGGTTGCAGGGTAAATAGGGCACCCAGCTTAAAACCTAGATGGTTAGATGAATGAAACTGGGGCATTATTTGAGACTTGTGCATCTGTTTGAAGGTGCGGATAATCACAATGTTCTGGACTTCTCTATAGCTTAACTGATAGGGATGTACTAATATGAAGATGTTAAGATGTCGTTTATAGTTTTTATTATTCCCACAAACTATAGCGTAAACCTTCCTCCCTTAACTTATCAGATCACTTAATTGCTATTGGCGTATCATAACCTAAAAGAATTGCACTGAAAAGGGGACACCTTCACTTGGCTGGCAATCACACCTATTTATCTAGGTCCTGATGTAGCTGCTAGTTGTGTAGAGAGTGTTGGCAAATGAGGCATAGAATTAAGATATGTACCCCAGTTTTATCTTGAAAACTGGGATTTTAATTTTTAGTAAGCTTTGGATTTTCACAATATTACTGTCTCCATAGTACTGATTATCAAGGCTTAGAAAATCCATTCATTATTGCTGTGCATTCGTTTGAAAATATTCAAGTTCTAATTGACTAACGGTGGACTTTTCCATCTGCAGAATATACTGAATGACCAGAGGTGGCAGTGCAGCAGAAGAGAATTTGTCTGCCTTACTGATACCCCAAAAAAATAAGCAATTCCTCAGCACTCTGCCATCCTTCATCAGTTTACATGGTAAGTCAAACTCACGTTGAATACATTTGCTTGTCATTAAAAAAGTTCATAGCATCTGAGGGCCCTGAGTACCTTTTTAGTGGGGTCCTCGGCATGATTATATTTCTGTCAAGACTGTAGAAAAATGGATGGCGTTACGGTGATCATCATATTTTCATCAAAGACTTTGTCTCTAAAGCTGACAAAGCCTGTGTTAGATACCTGTGCTAATAATGTGTCCTCAGAGGACATTACTGTCTTTAAGGCTGGAATGAGTTGCCTTAATTTGGAGCAATGGCGTGACTTTCTCATGGAGTGAAGCTCATTTGACCTGTTTCCCTGCACTCTGTATGTGGGACTCTGATACTCCAGATGGATTGCTGTTTAGGATACTCTGCGGTCTTGCCACTCCATCTCCTTTTCAAAAGGAGCTCAATGCTTTCTCAGTACACAGCCTAGCCACCTTGCAGTCATAATTAATTATAGTTACCTAGTGCATAATTGCTGGTGTCTCCTCCTCCTGTGTTTCCTCGTCACCCAGGGTGATTGGTCACGTGCTGTCCTGACATCATAAAGCTAGAGCAGGGTGTCATCTCACATGAAGGACAGTCAGTTGCCTAGCAAGTGATAAGATACATTTATCATGGTATTGAAATGGATTGCAGGGTAAATAGGGCACCCAGCTTAAAACCTAGATGGTTAGATGAATGAAACTGGGGAATTATTTGGGACTTGTGCATCTGTTTGAAGGTGCGGATAATCACAATGTTCTGGACTTCTCTATAGCTTAACTGATAGGTATGTACTAAGATGAAGATGTTAAGATGTCGTTTATAGTTTTTATTATTCCCACAAACTATAGCGTAAACCTTCCTCCCTTAACTTATCAGATCACTTAATTGCTATTGGCGTATCATAACCTAAAAGAATTGCACTGAAAAGGGGACGCCTTCACTTGGCTGGCAATCACACCTATTTATCTAGGTCCTGATGTAGCTGCTAGTTGTGTAGAGAGTGTTGGCAAATGAGACATAGATTTAGGATACGTACCCCAGTTTTATCATGAAAACTGAGATTTTAATTTTTAGTAAGCTTTGGATTTTCACAATATTACTGTCTCCATAGTACTGATTATCAAGGCTTAGAAAATCCATGTATTATTGCTGTGCATTCGTTTGAAAATATTCAAGTTCTAATGGACTAACGGTGGACTTTTCCATCTGCAGAATATACTGAATGACCAGAGGTGGCAGTGCAGCAGAAGAGAATTTGTCTGCGTTCCTGAGACCCAAAAAAAAAGCAATTCCTCAGCACTCTGCCATCCTTCATCCGTTTACATGGTAAGTCAAACTCACGTTGAATACATTTGCTTGTCATTGAAAAAGTTCATAGCATCTGAGGGCCCTGAGTACCTTTTTAGTGGGGTCTTTGGCATGATTATATTTCTGTCAAGACTGTAGAAAAATGGATGACGTTACGGTGATCATCATATTTTCATCAAAGACTTTGTCTCTAAAGCTGACAAAGCCTGTGTTAGATACCTGTGCTAATAATATGTCCTCAGAGGACATTACTGTCTTTAAGGCTGGAATGAGTTGCCTCAATTTGGAGCAATGGCGTGACTTTCTCATGGAGTGAAGCTCATTTGACCTGTTTCCCTGCACTCTGTATGTGGGACTCTTATACTCCAGATGGATTGCTGTTTAGGATACTCTGCAGTTTTGCAACTCCATCTTCTTTTCAAAAGGAGCTCAATGCTTTCTCAGTGCACTGCCTAGCCGCCTTGCAGTCATAATTAATTATAGTTACCTACTGCATAATTGCTGGTGTCTCCTCCTCCTGTGTTTCCTCGTCACCCAGGGTGATTGGTCACGTGCTGTCCTGACATCATAAAGCTAGAGCAGGGTGTCATCTGACATGAGGGACAATCAGTTGCCTAGCAAGTGATAAGATACATTTATCATGGTATTGAAATGGGTTTCAGGCTAAATAGGGCACCCAGCTTAAAACCTAGATGGTAAGACGAATGAAACTGGGGCATTATTTGAGACTTGTGCATCTGTTTGAAGGTGCGGATAATCACAATGTTCTGGACTTCTCTATAGCTTAACTGATAGGGATGTACTAAGATGAAGATGTTAAGATGTTGTTTATAGTTTTTATTATTCCCACTAACTATAGCGTAAACCTTCCTCCCTTAACTTATCAGTTTACTTAATTGCTATTGGCGTATCATAACCTAAAAGAATTGCACTGAAAAGGGGACGGCTTCACTTGGCTGGCAATCACACCTATTTATATAGGTCCTGATGTAGCTGCTAGTTGTGTAGAGAGTGTTGGCAAATGAGGCATAGAATTAAGATATGTACCCCAGTTTGATCATGAAAACTGAGATTTTAATTTTTAGTAAGCTTTGGATTTTCACAATATTACTGTCTCCATAGTACTGATTATCAAGGGTTAGAAAATCCATTTATTATTGCTGTGCATTCGTTTGAAAATATTCAAGTTCTAATGGACTAACGGTGGACTTTTCCATCTGCAGAATATACTGAATGACCAGAGGTGGCAGTGCAGCAGAAGAGAATTTGTCTGCCTTCCTGATACCCAAAAAAAAAAAGCAATTCCTCAGCACTCTGCCATCCTTCATCAGTTTACATGGTAAGTCAAACTCACGTTGAATGCATTTGCTTATCATTAAAAAAGTTCATAGCATCTGAGGGCCCTGAGTACCTTTTTAGTGGGGTCTTTGGCATGATTATATTTCTGTCAAGACTGTAGAAAAATGGATGACGTTACGGTGATCATCATATTTTCATCAAAGACTTTGTCTCTAAAGCTGACAAAGCCGGTGTTAGATACCTGTGCTAATAATGTGTCCTCAGAGGACATTACTGTCTTTAAGGCTGGAATGAGTTGCCTTAATTTGGAGCAATGGCGTGACTTTCTCATGGAGTGAAGCTCATTTGACCTGTTTCCCTGCACTCTGTATGTGGGACTCTGATACTCCAGATGGATTGCTGTTTAGGATACTCTGCGGTCTTGCCACTCCATCCCATTTTCAAAAGAAGCCCAATGCTTACTCAGTACACCGCCTAGCCGCCTTGCAGTCATAAATAATTATAGTTACCTAGTGCATAATTGCTGGTGTCTCCTCCTCCTGTGTTTCCTCGTCACCCAGGGTGATTGGTCACATGCTGTCCTGACATCATAAAGCTAGAGCAGGGTGTCATCTGACATGACGGACAATCAGTTGCCTAGCAAGTGATGAGATACATTTATCATGGTATTGAAATGGGTTGCAGGGTAAATAGGGCACCCAGCTTAAAACCTAGATGGTTAGATGAATGAAACTGGGGCATTATTTGAGACTTGTGCATCTGTTTGAAGGTGCGGATAATCACAATGTTCTGGACTTCTCTATAGCTTAACTGATAGGGATGTACTAATATGAAGATGTTAAGATGTCGTTTATAGTTTTTATTATTCCCACAAACTATAGCGTAAACCTTCCTCCCTTAACTTATCAGATCACTTAATTGCTATTGGCGTATCATAACCTAAAAGAATTGCACTGAAAAGGGGACACCTTCACTTGGCTGGCAATCACACCTATTTATCTAGGTCCTGATGTAGCTGCTAGTTGTGTAGAGAGTGTTGGCAAATGAGGCATAGAATTAAGATATGTACCCCAGTTTTATCTTGAAAACTGGGATTTTAATTTTTAGTAAGCTTTGGATTTTCACAATATTACTGTCTCCATAGTACTGATTATCAAGGCTTAGAAAATCCATTCATTATTGCTGTGCATTCGTTTGAAAATATTCAAGTTCTAATTGACTAACGGTGGACTTTTCCATCTGCAGAATATACTGAATGACCAGAGGTGGCAGTGCAGCAGAAGAGAATTTGTCTGCCTTACTGATACCCCAAAAAAATAAGCAATTCCTCAGCACTCTGCCATCCTTCATCAGTTTACATGGTAAGTCAAACTCACGTTGAATACATTTGCTTGTCATTAAAAAAGTTCATAGCATCTAAGGGCCCTGAGTACCTTTTTAGTGGGGTCCTCGGCATGATTATATTTCTGTCAAGACTGTAGAAAAATGGATGACGTTACGGTGATCATCATATTTTCATCAAAGACTTTGTCTCTAAAGCTGACAAAGCCTGTGTTAGATACCTGTGCTAATAATGTGTCCTCAGAGGACATTACTGTCTTTAAGGCTGGAATGAGTTGCCTTAATTTGGAGCAATGGCGTGACTTTCTCATGGAGTGAAGCTCATTTGACCTGTTTCCCTGCACTCTGTATGTGGGACTCTGATACTCCAGATGGATTGCTGTTTAGGATACTCTGCGGTCTTGCCACTCCATCTCCTTTTCAAAAGGAGCTCAATGCTTTCTCAGTACACAGCCTAGCCACCTTGCAGTCATAATTAATTATAGTTACCTAGTGCATAATTGCTGGTGTCTCCTCCTCCTGTGTTTCCTCGTCACCCAGGGTGATTGGTCACGTGCTGTCCTGACATCATAAAGCTAGAGCAGGGTGTCATCTCACATGAGGGACAGTCAGTTGCCTAGCAAGTTATAAGATACATTTATCATGGTATTGAAATGGATTGCAGGGTAAATAGGGCACCCAGCTTAAAACCTAGATGGTTAGATGAATGAAACTGGGGAATTATTTGGGACTTGTGCATCTGTTTGAAGGTGCGGATAATCACAATGTTCTGGACTTCTCTATAGCTTAACTGATAGGGATGTACTAAGATGAAGATGTTAAGATGTCGTTTATAGTTTTTATTATTCCCACAAACTATAGCGTAAACCTTCCTCCCTTAACTTATCAGATCACTTAATTGCTATTGGCGTATCATAACCTAAAAGAATTGCACAGAAAAGGGGACGCCTTCACTTGGCTGGCAATCACACCTATTTATCTAGGTCCTGATGTAGCTGCTAGTTGTGTAGAGAGTGTTGGCAAATGAGGCATAGAATTAAGATATGTACCCCAGTTTTATCTTGAAAACTGGGATTTTAATTTTTAGTAAGCTTTGGATTTTCACAATATTACTGTCTCCATAGTACTGATTATCAAGGCTTAGAAAATCCATTCATTATTGCTGTGCATTCATTTGAAAATATTCAAGTTCTAATTGACTAACGGTGGACTTTTCCATCTGCAGAATATACTGAATGACCAGAGGTGGCAGTGCAGCAGAAGAGAATTTGTCTGCCTTACTGATACCCCAAAAAAATAAGCAATTCCTCAGCACTCTGCCATCCTTCATCAGTTTACATGGTAAGTCAAACTCACGTTGAATACATTTGCTTGTCATTAAAAAAGTTCATAGCATCTGAGGGCCCTGAGTACCTTTTTAGTGGGGTCCTCGGCATGATTATATTTCTGTCAAGACTGTAGAAAAATGGATGACGTTACGGTGATCATCATATTTTCATCAAAGACTTTGTCTCTAAAGCTGACAAAGCCTGTGTTAGATACCTGTGCTAATAATGTGTCCTCAGAGGACATTACTGTCTTTAAGGCTGGAATGAGTTGCCTTAATTTGGAGCAATGGCGTGACTTTCTCATGGAGTGAAGCTCATTTGACCTGTTTCCCTGCACTCTGTATGTGGGACTCTGATACTCCAGATGGATTGCTGTTTAGGATACTCTGCGGTCTTGCCACTCCATCTCCTTTTCAAAAGGAGCTCAATGCTTTCTCAGTACACAGCCTAGCCACCTTGCAGTCATAATTAATTATAGTTACCTAGTGCATAATTGCTGGTGTCTCCTCCTCCTGTGTTTCCTCGTCACCCAGGGTGATTGGTCACGTGCTGTCCTGACATCATAAAGCTAGAGCAGGGTGTCATCTCACATGAGGGACAGTCAGTTGCCTAGCAAGTGATAAGATACATTTATCATGGTATTGAAATGGATTGCAGGGTAAATAGGGCACCCAGCTTAAAACCTAGATGGTTAGATGAATGAAACTGGGGAATTATTTGGGACTTGTGCATCTGTTTGAAGGTGCGGATAATCACAATGTTCTGGACTTCTCTATAGCTTAACTGATAGGGATGTACTAAGATGAAGATGTTAAGATGTCGTTTATAGTTTTTATTATTCCCACAAACTATAGCGTAAACCTTCCTCCCTTAACTTATCAGATCACTTAATTGCTATTGGCGTATCATAACCTAAAAGAATTGCACTGAAAAGGGGACGCCTTCACTTGGCTGGCAATCACACCTATTTATCTAGGTCCTGATGTAGCTGCTAGTTGTGTAGAGAGTGTTGGCAAATGAGGCATAGAATTAGGATACGTACCCCAGTTTTATCATGAAAACTGAGATTTTAATTTTTAGTAAGCTTTGGATTTTCACAATATTACTGTCTCCATAGTACTGATTATCAAGGCTTAGAAAATCCATGTATTATTGCTGTGCATTCGTTTGAAAATATTCAAGTTCTAATGGACTAACGGTGGACTTTTCCATCTGCAGAATATACTGAATGACCAGAGGTGGCAGTGCAGCAGAAGAGAATTTGTCTGCGTTCCTGAGACCCAAAAAAAAAGCAATTCCTCAGCACTCTGCCATCCTTCATCCGTTTACATGGTAAGTCAAACTCACGTTGAATACATTTGCTTGTCATTGAAAAAGTTCATAGCATCTGAGGGCCCTGAGTACCTTTTTAGTGGGGTCTTTGGCATGATTATATTTCTGTCAAGACTGTAGAAAAATGGATGACGTTACGGTGATCATCATATTTTCATCAAAGACTTTGTCTCTAAAGCTGACAAAGCCTGTGTTAGATACCTGTGCTAATAATATGTCCTCAGAGGACATTACTGTCTTTAAGGCTGGAATGAGTTGCCTCAATTTGGAGCAATGGCGTGACTTTCTCATGGAGTGAAGCTCATTTGACCTGTTTCCCTGCACTCTGTATGTGGGACTCTTATACTCCAGATGGATTGCTGTTTAGGATACTCTGCAGTTTTGCAACTCCATCTTCTTTTCAAAAGGAGCTCAATGCTTTCTCAGTGCACTGCCTAGCCGCCTTGCAGTCATAATTAATTATAGTTACCTACTGCATAATTGCTGGTGTCTCCTCCTCCTGTGTTTCCTCGTCACCCAGGGTGATTGGTCACGTGCTGTCCTGACATCATAAAGCTAGAGCAGGGTGTCATCTGACATGAGGGACAATCAGTTGCCTAGCAAGCGATAAGATACATTTATCATGGTATTGAAATGGGTTTCAGGCTAAATAGGGCACCCAGCTTAAAACCTAGATGGTAAGACGAATGAAACTGGGGCATTATTTGAGACTTGTGCATCTGTTTGAAGGTGCGGATAATCACAATGTTCTGGACTTCTCTATAGCTTAACTGATAGGGATGTACTAAGATGAAGATGTTAAGATGTTGTTTATAGTTTTTATTATTCCCACTAACTATAGCGTAAACCTTCCTCCCTTAACTTATCAGTTTACTTAATTGCTATTGGCGTATCATAACCTAAAAGAATTGCACTGAAAAGGGGACGGCTTCACTTGGCTGGCAATCACACCTATTTATATAGGTCCTGATGTAGCTGCTAGTTGTGTAGAGAGTGTTGGCAAATGAGGCATAGAATTAAGATATGTACCCCAGTTTGATCATGAAAACTGAGATTTTAATTTTTAGTAAGCTTTGGATTTTCACAATATTACTGTCTCCATAGTACTGATTATCAAGGGTTAGAAAATCCATTTATTATTGCTGTGCATTCGTTTGAAAATATTCAAGTTCTAATGGACTAACGGTGGACTTTTCCATCTGCAGAATATACTGAATGACCAGAGGTGGCAGTGCAGCAGAAGAGAATTTGTCTGCCTTCCTGATACCCAAAAAAAAAAAGCAATTCCTCAGCACTCTGCCATCCTTCATCAGTTTACATGGTAAGTCAAACTCACGTTGAATGCATTTGCTTATCATTAAAAAAGTTCATAGCATCTGAGGGCCCTGAGTACCTTTTTAGTGGGGTCTTTGGCATGATTATATTTCTGTCAAGACTGTAGAAAAATGGATGACGTTACGGTGATCATCATATTTTCATCAAAGACTTTGTCTCTAAAGCTGACAAAGCCGGTGTTAGATACCTGTGCTAATAATGTGTCCTCAGAGGACATTACTGTCTTTAAGGCTGGAATGAGTTGCCTTAATTTGGAGCAATGGCGTGACTTTCTCATGGAGTGAAGCTCATTTGACCTGTTTCCCTGCACTCTGTATGTGGGACTCTGATACTCCAGATGGATTGCTGTTTAGGATACTCTGCGGTCTTGCCACTCCATCCCATTTTCAAAAGAAGCCCAATGCTTACTCAGTACACCGCCTAGCCGCCTTGCAGTCATAAATAATTATAGTTACCTAGTGCATAATTGCTGGTGTCTCCTCCTCCTGTGTTTCCTCGTCACCCAGGGTGATTGGTCACATGCTGTCCTGACATCATAAAGCTAGAGCAGGGTGTCATCTGACATGACGGACAATCAGTTGCCTAGCAAGTGATGAGATACATTTATCATGGTATTGAAATGGGTTGCAGGGTAAATAGGGCACCCAGCTTAAAACCTAGATGGTTAGATGAATGAAACTGGGGCATTATTTGAGACTTGTGCATCTGTTTGAAGGTGCGGATAATCACAATGTTCTGGACTTCTCTATAGCTTAACTGATAGGGATGTACTAATATGAAGATGTTAAGATGTCGTTTATAGTTTTTATTATTCCCACAAACTATAGCGTAAACCTTCCTCCCTTAACTTATCAGATCACTTAATTGTTATTGGCGTATCATAACCTAAAAGAATTGCACTGAAAAGGGGACACCTTCACTTGGCTGGCAATCACACCTATTTATCTAGGTCCTGATGTAGCTGCTAGTTGTGTAGAGAGTGTTGGCAAATGAGGCATAGAATTAAGATATGTACCCCAGTTTTATCTTGAAAACTGGGATTTTAATTTTTAGTAAGCTTTGGATTTTCACAATATTACTGTCTCCATAGTACTGATTATCAAGGCTTAGAAAATCCATTCATTATTGCTGTGCATTCGTTTGAAAATATTCAAGTTCTAATTGACTAACGGTGGACTTTTCCATCTGCAGAATATACTGAATGACCAGAGGTGGCAGTGCAGCAGAAGAGAATTTGTCTGCCTTACTGATACCCCAAAAAAATAAGCAATTCCTCAGCACTCTGCCATCCTTCATCAGTTTACATGGTAAGTCAAACTCACGTTGAATACATTTGCTTGTCATTAAAAAAGTTCATAGCATCTGAGGGCCCTGAGTACCTTTTTAGTGGGGTCCTCGGCATGATTATATTTCTGTCAAGACTGTAGAAAAATGGATGACGTTACGGTGATCATCATATTTTCATCAAAGACTTTGTCTCTAAAGCTGACAAAGCCTGTGTTAGATACCTGTGCTAATAATGTGTCCTCAGAGGACATTACTGTCTTTAAGGCTGGAATGAGTTGCCTTAATTTGGAGCAATGGCGTGACTTTCTCATGGAGTGAAGCTCATTTGACCTGTTTCCCTGCACTCTGTATGTGGGACTCTGATACTCCAGATGGATTGCTGTTTAGGATACTCTGCGGTCTTGCCACTCCATCTCCTTTTCAAAAGGAGCTCAATGCTTTCTCAGTACACAGCCTAGCCACCTTGCAGTCATAATTAATTATAGTTACCTAGTGCATAATTGCTGGTGTCTCCTCCTCCTGTGTTTCCTCGTCACCCAGGGTGATTGGTCACGTGCTGTCCTGACATCATAAAGCTAGAGCAGGGTGTCATCTCACATGAGGGACAGTCAGTTGCCTAGCAAGTGATAAGATACATTTATCATGGTATTGAAATGGATTGCAGGGTAAATAGGGCACCCAGCTTAAAACCTAGATGGTTAGATGAATGAAACTGGGGAATTATTTGGGACTTGTGCATCTGTTTGAAGGTGCGGATAATCACAATGTTCTGGACTTCTCTATAGCTTAACTGATAGGGATGTACTAAGATGAAGATGTTAAGATGTCGTTTATAGTTTTTATTATTCCCACTAACTATAGCGTAAACCTTCCTCCCTTAACTTATCAGTTTACTTAATTGCTATTGGCGTATCATAACCTAAAAGAATTGCACTGAAAAGGGGACGGCTTCACTTGGCGGGCAATCACACCTATTTATATAGGTCCTGATGTAGCTGCTAGTTGTGTAGAGAGTGTTGGCAAATGAGGCATAGAATTAAGATACGTACCCCAGTTTTATCATGAAAACTGAGATTTTAATTTTTAGTAAGTATTGGATTTTCACAATATTACTGTCTCCATAGTGCTGATTATCAAGGCTTAGAAAATCCATTTATTATTGCTGTGCATTCGTTTGAAAATATTCAAGTTCTAATGGACTAACGGTGGACTTTTCCATCTGCAGAATATACTGAATGACCTGAGGTGGCAGTGCAGCAGAAGAGAATTTGTCAGCGTTCCTGAGACCCAAACAAAAAAAAGCAATTCCTCAGCACTCTTCCATCCTTCATCAGTTTACATGGTAAGTCAAACTCACGTTGAATACATTTGCTTGTCATTAAAAAAGTTCATAGCATCTGAGGGCCCTGAGTACCTTTTTAGTGGGATCTTTGGCATGATTATATTTCTGTCAAGACTGTAGAAAAATGGATGACGTTACGGTGATCATCATATTTTCATCAAAGACTTTGTCTCTAAAGCTGATAAAGCCTGTGTTAGATACCTGTGCTAATAATGTGTCCTCAGAGGACATTACTGTCTTTAAGGCTGGAATGAGTTGCCTCAATTTGGAGCAATGGCGTGACTTTCTCATGGAGTGAAGCTCATTTGACCTGTTTCCCTGCACTCTGTATGTGGGACTCTGATACTCCAGATGGATTGCTGTTTAGGATACTCTGCAGTTTTGCAACTCCATCTTCTTTTCAAAAGGAGCTCAATGCTTTCTCAGTACACTGCCTAGCTGCCTTGCAGTCATAATTAAATATAGTTACCTAGTGCATAATTGCTGGTGTCTCCTCCTCCTGTGTTTCCTCGTCACCCAGGGTGATTGGTCACGTGCTGTCCTGACATCATAAAGCTAGAGCAGGGTGTCATCTGACATGAGGGACAATCAGTTGCCTAGCAAGTGATAAGATACATTTATCATGGTATTGAAATGGTTTGCTGGGTAAATAGGGCACCCAGCTTAAAACCTAGATGGTGAGATGAATGAAACTGGGGCAATATTTGAGACTTGTGCATCTGTTTGAAGGTGCGGATAATCACAATGTTCTGGACTTCTCTATAGCTTAACTGTTAGGGATGTACTAAGATGAAGATGTTAAGATGTCCTTTATAGTTTTTATTATTCCCACTAACTATAGCGTAAACCTTCCTCCCTTAACTTATCAATTTACTTAATTGCTATTGGCGTATCATAACCTAAAAGAATTGCACTGAAAAGGGGACGGCTTCACTTGGCTGGTAATCACACCTATTTATCTAGGTCCTGATGTAGCTGCTAGTTATGTAGAGAGTGTTGGAAAATGAGGCATAGAATTAAGATATGTACCCCAGTTTGATCATGAAAACTGAGATTTATTTTTTAGTAAGCATTGGATTTTCACAATATTACTGTCTCCATAGTGCTGATTATCAAGGCTTAGAAAATCCATTTATTATTGCTGTGCATTCGTTTGAAAATATTCAAGTTCTAATGGACTAACGGTGGACTTTTCCATCTGCAGAATATACTGAATGACCAGAGGTGGCAGTGCAGCAGAAGAGAATTTGTCTGCGTTCCTGAGACCCCAAAAAAAAGCAAATCCTCAGCACTCTGCCATCCTTCATCAGTTTACATGGTAAGTCAAACTCACGTTGAATACATTTGCTTGTCATTAAAAAATTTCATAGCATCTGAGGGCCCTGAGTACCTTTTTAGTGGAGTCTTTGGCATGATTATATTTCTGTCAAGACTGTAGAAAAATGGATGACGTTACGGTGATCATCATATTTTCATCAAACACTTTGTCTCTAAAGCTGACAAAGCCTGTGTTAGATACCTGTGCTAATAATGTGTTGTCAGAGGACATTACTGTCTTTAAGGCTGGAATGAGTTGCCTTAATTTGGAGCAATGGCGTGACTTTCTCATGGATTGAAGCTCATTTGACCTGTTTCCCTGCACTCTGTATGTGGGACTGATACTCCAGATGGATTGCTGTTTAGGATACTCTGCAGTTTTGCAACTCCATCTTCTTTTCAAAAGGAGCTCAATGCTTTCTCAGTACACTGCTTGGCCGCCTTGCAGTCATAATTAATTATAGTTACCTACTGCATAATTGCTGGTGTCTCCTCCTCCTGTGTTTCCTCGTCACCCAGGGTGATTGGTCACGTGCTGTCCTGACATCATAAAGCTAGAGCAGGGTGTCATCTGACATGAGGGACAATCAGTTGCCTAGCAAGTGATAAGATACATTTATCATGGTATTGAAATGGGTTGCAGGGTAAATAGGGCACCCAGCTTAAAACCTAGATGGTTAGATGAATGAAACTGGGGCAATATTTGAGACTTGTGCATCTGTTTGAAGGTGCGGATAATCACAATGTTCTGGACTTCTCTATAGCTTAACTGATAGGGATGTACTAAGATGAAGATGTTAAGATGTCGTTTATAGTTTTTATTATTCCCACTAACTATAGCGTAAACCTTCCTCCCTTAACTTATCAGTTTACTTAATTGCTATTGGCGTATCATAACCAAAAAGAATTGCACTGAAAAGGGGATGGCTTCACTTGGCTGGCAATCACACCTATTTATATAGGTCCTGATGTAGCTGCTAGTTGTGTAGAGAGTGTTGGCAAATGAGGCATAGAATTAAGATACGTACCCCAGTTTTATCATGAAAACTGAGATTTTAATTTTTAGTAAGCATTGGATTTTCACAATAATACTGTCTCCATAGTGCTGATTATCAAGGCTTAGAAAATCCATTTATTATTGCTGTGCATTCGTTTGAAAAAATTCAAGTTCTAATGGACTAACGGTGGACTTTTCCATCTGCAGAATATACTGAATGACCAGAGGTGGCAGTGCAGCAGAAGAGAATTTGTCAGCGTTCCTGAGACCCAAACAAAAAAAAGCAATTCCTCAGCACTCTTCCATCCTTCATCAGTTTACATGGTAAGTCAAACTCACGTTGAATACATTTGCTTGTCATTAAAAAAGTTCATAGCATCTGAGGGCCCTGAGTACCTTTTTAGTGGGATCTTTGGCATGATTATATTTCTGTCAAGACTGTAGAAAAATGGATGACGTTACGGTGATCATCATATTTTCATCAAAGACTTTGTCTCTAAAGCTGATAAAGCCTGTGTTAGATACCTGTGCTAATAATGTGTCCTCAGAGGACATTACTGTCTTTAAGGCTGGAATGAGTTGCCTCAATTTGGAGCAATGGCGTGACTTTCTCATGGAGTGAAGCTCATTTGACCTGTTTCCCTGCACTCTGTATGTGGGACTCTGATACTCCAGATGGATTGCTGTTTAGGATACTCTGCAGTTTTGCAACTCCATCTTCTTTTCAAAAGGAGCTCAATGCTTTCTCAGTACACTGCCTAGCCGCCTTGCAGTCATAATTAATTATAGTTACCTAGTGCATAATTGCTGGTGTCTCCTCCTCCTGTGTTTCCTCGTCACCCAGGGTGATTGGTCACGTGCTGTCCTGACATCATAAAGCTAGAGCAGGGTGTCATCTGACATGAGGGACAATCAGTTACCTAGCAAGTGAAAAGATACATTTATCATGGTATTGAAATGGGTTGCAGGGTAAATAGGGCACCCAGCTTAAAACCTAGATGGTTAGATGAATGAAACGGGGGCATTATTTGAGACTTGTGCATCTGTTTGAAGGTGCGGATAATCCCAATGTTCTGGACTTCTCTATAGCTTAACTGATAGGGATGTACTAAGATGAAGATGTTAAGATGTCGTTTATAGTTTTTATTATTCCCACTAATTATAGCGTAAACCTTCCTCCCTTAACTTATCAGTTTACTTAATTGCTATTGGCGTATCATAACCTAAAAGAATTGCACTGAAAAGGGGACGGCTTCACTTGGCTGGCAATCACACCTATTTATCTAGGTCCTGATGTAGCTGCTAGTTATGTAGAGAGTGTTGGAAAATGAGGCATAGAATTAAGATATGTACCCCAGTTTGATCATGAAAACTGAGATTTTAACTTTTAGTAAGCTTTGGATTTTCACAATATTACTGTCTCCATAGTACTGATTATCAAGGCTTAGAAAATCAATTTATTATTGCTGTGCATTCGTTTGAAAATATTCAAGTTCTAATGGACTAACGGTGAACTTTTCCATCTGCAGAATATACTGAATGACCAGAGGTGGCAGTGCAGCGGAAGAGAATTTGTCTGCGTTCCTGAGACCCAAAAAAAAAAGCAATTCCTCAGCACTCTGCCATCCTTCATCAGTTTACATGGTAAGTCAAACTCACGTTGAATAAATTTGCTTGTCATTGAAAAAGTTCATAGCATCTGAGGGCCCTGAGTACCTTTTTAGTGGGGTCTTTGGCATGATTATATTTCTGTCAAGACTGTAGAAAAATGGATGACGTTACGGTGATCATCATATTTTCATCAAAGACTTTGTCTCTAAAGCTGACAAAGCCTGTGTTAGATACCTGTGCTAATAATATGTCCTCAGAGGACATTACTGTCTTTAAGGCTGGAATGAGTTGCCTCAATTTGGAGCAATGGCGTGACTTTCTCATGGATTGAAGCTCATTTGACCTGTTTCCCTGCACTCTGTATGTGGGACTGATACTCCAGATGGATTGCTGTTTAGGATACTCTGCAGTTTTGCAACTCCATCTCCTTTTCAAAAGGAGCTCAATGCTTTCTCAGTACACTGCCTAGCTGCCTTGCAGTCATAATTAAATATAGTTACCTAGTGCATAATTGCTGGTGTCTCCTCCTCCTGTGTTTCCTCGTCACCCAGGGTGATTGGTCACGTGCTGTCCTGACATCATAAAGCTAGAGCAGGGTGTCATCTGACATGAGGGACAATCAGTTGCCTAGCAAGTGATAAGATACATTTATCATGGTATTGAAATGGGTTGCTGGGTAAATAGGGCACCCAGCTTAAAACCTAGATGGTGAGAGGAATGAAACTGGGGCAATATTTGAGACTTGTGCATCTGTTTGAAGGTGCGGATAATCACAATGTTCTGGACTTCTCTATAGCTTAACTGATAGGGATGTACTAAGATGAAGATGTTAAGATGTCCTTTATAGTTTTTATTATTCCCACTAACTATAGCGTAAACCTTCCTCCCTTAACTTATCAGTTTACTTAATTGCTATTGGCGTATCATAACCTAAAAGAATTGCACTGAAAAGGGGACGGCTTCACTTGGCTGGCAATCACACCTATTTATATAGGTCCTGATGTAGCTGCTAGTTGTGTAGAGAGTGTTGGCAAATGAGGCATAGAATTAAGATACGTACCCCAGTTTTATCATGAAAACTGAGATTTTAATTTTTAGTAAGCATTGGATTTTCACAATATTACTGTCTCCATAGTGCTGATTATCAAGGCTTAGAAAATCCATTTATTATTGCTGTGCATTCGTTTGAAAATATTCAAGTTCTAATGGACTAACGGTGGACTTTTCCATCTGCAGAATATACTGAATGACCTGAGGTGGCAGTGCAGCAGAAGAGAATTTGTCAGCGTTCCTGAGACCCAAACAAAAAAAAGCAATTCCTCAGCACTCTTCCATCCTTCATCAGTTTACATGGTAAGTCAAACTCACGTTGAATACATTTGCTTGTCATTAAAAAAGTTCATAGCATCTGAGGGCCCTGAGTACCTTTTTAGTGGGATCTTTGGCATGATTATATTTCTATCAAGACTGTAGAAAAATGGATAACGTTACGGTGATCATCATATTTTCATCAAAGACTTTGTCTCTAAAGCTGATAAAGCCTGTGTTAGATACCTGTGCTAATAATGTGTCCTCAGAGGACATTACTGTCTTTAAGGCTGGAATGAGTTGCCTCAATTTGGAGCAATGGCGTGACTTTCTCATGGAGTGAAGCTCATTTGACCTGTTTCCCTGCACTCTGTATGTGGGACTCTGATACTCCAGATGGATTGCTGTTTAGGATACTCTGCAGTTTTGCAACTCCATCTCCTTTTCAAAAGGAGCTCAATGCTTTCTCAGTACACTGCCTAGCCGCCTTGCAGTCATAATTAATTATAGTTACCTAGTGCATAATTGCTGGTGTCTCCTCCTCCTGTGTTTCCTCGTCACCCAGGGTGATTGGTCTTGTGCTGTCCTGACACCATAAAGCTAGAGCAGGGTGTCATCTGACATGAGGGGCAATCAGTTACCTAGCAGGTGAAAAGATACATTTATCATGGTATTGAAATGGGTTGCAGGGTAAATAGGGCACCCAGCTTAAAACCTAGATGGTTAGATGAATGAAACGGGGGCATTATTTGAGACTTGTGCATCTGTTTGAAGGTGCGGATAATCACAATGTTCTGGACTTCTCTATAGCTTAACTGATAGGGATGTACTAAGATGAAGATGTTAAGATGTCGTTTATAGTTTTTATTATTCCCACTAACTATAGCGTAAACCTTCCTCCCTTAACTTATCAGTTTACTTAATTGCTATTGGCGTATCATAACCTAAAAGAATTGCACTGAAAAGGGGACGGCTTCACTTGGCTGGCAATCACACCTATTTATCTAGGTCCTGATGTAGCTGCTAGTTATGTAGAGAGTGTTGGAAAATGAGGCATAGAATTAAGATATGTACCCCAGTTTGATCATGAAAACTGAGATTTTAATTTTTAGTAAGCTTTGGATTTTCACAATATTACTGTCTCCATAGTACTGATTATCAAGGCTTAGAAAATCAATTTATTATTGCTGTGCATTCGTTTGAAAATATTCAAGTTCTAATGGACTAACGGTGGACTTTTCCATCTGCAGAATATACTGAATGACCAGAGGTGGCAGTGCAGCAGAAGAGAATTTGTCTGCGTTCCTGAGACCCCAAAAAAAAGCAAATCCTCAGCACTCTGCCATCCTTCATCAGTTTACATGGTAAGTCAAACTCACGTTGAATACATTTGCTTGTCATTAAAAAATTTCATAACATCTGAGGGCCCTGAGTACCTTTTTAGTGGAGTCTTTGGCATGATTATATTTCTGTCAAGACTGTAGAAAAATGGATGACATTACGGTGATCATCATATTGTCATCAAAGACTTTGTCTCTAAAGCTGACAAAGCCTGTGTTAGATACCTGTGCTAATAATGTGTCCTCAGAGGACATTACTGTCTTTAAGGCTGGAATGAGTTGCCTCAATTTGGAGCAATGGCGTGACTTTCTCATGGATTGAAGCTCATTTGACCTGTTTCCCTGCACTCTGTATGTGGGACTGATACTCCAGATGGATTGCTGTTTAGGATACTCTGCAGTTTTGCAACTCCATCTCCTTTTCAAAAGGAGCTCAATGCTTTCTCAGTACACTGCCTAGCTGCCTTGCAGTCATAATTAAATATAGTTACCTAGTGCATAATTGCTGGTGTCTCCTCCTCCTGTGTTTCCTCGTCACCCAGGGTGATTGGTCACGTGCTGTCCTGACATCATAAAGCTAGAGCAGGGTGTCATCTGACATGAGGGACAATCAGTTGCCTAGCAAGTGATAAGATACATTTATCATGGTATTGAAATGGGTTGCTGGGTAAATAGGGCACCCAGCTTAAAACCTAGATGGTGAGATGAATGAAACTGGGGCAATATTTGAGACTTGTGCATCTGTTTGAAGGTGCGGATAATCACAATGTTCTGGACTTCTCTATAGCTTAACTGATAGGGATGTACTAAGATGAAGATGTTAAGATGTCCTTTATAGTTTTTATTATTCCCACTAACTATAGCGTAAACCTTCCTCCCTTAACTTATCAGTTTACTTAATTGCTATTGGCGTATCATAACCTAAAAGAATTGCACTGAAAAGGGGACGGCTTCACTTGGCTGGCAATCACACCTATTTATATAGGTCCTGATGTAGCTGCTAGTTGTGTAGAGAGTGTTGGCAAATGAGGCATAGAATTAAGATACGTACCCCAGTTTTATCATGAAAACTGAGATTTTAATTTTTAGTAAGCATTGGATTTTCACAATATTACTGTCTCCATAGTGCTGATTATCAAGGCTTAGAAAATCCATTTATTATTGCAGTGCATTCGTTTGAAAATATTCAAGTTCTAATGGACTAACGGTGGACTTTTCCATCTGCAGAATATACTGAATGACCTGAGGTGGCAGTGCAGCAGAAGAGAATTTGTCAGCGTTCCTGAGACCCAAACAAAAAAAATCAATTCCTCAGCACTCTTCCATCCTTCATCAGTTTACATGGTAAGTCAAACTCACGTTGAATACATTTGCTTGTCATTAAAAAAGTTCATAGCATCTGAGGGCCCTGAGTACCTTTTTAGTGGGATCTTTGGCATGATTATATTTCTGTCAAGACTGTAGAAAAATGGATGACGTTACGGTGATCATCATATTTTCATCAAAGACTTTGTCTCTAAAGCTGATAAAGCCTGTGTTAGATACCTGTGCTAATAATGTGTCCTCAGAGGACATTACTGTCTTTAAGGCTGGAATGAGTTGCCTCAATTTGGAGCAATGGCGTGACTTTCTCATGGAGTGAAGCTCATTTGACCTGTTTCCCTGCACTCTGTATGTGGGACTCTGATACTCCAGATGGATTGCTGTTTAGGATACTCTGCAGTTTTGCAACTCCATCTTCTTTTCAAAAGGAGCTCAATGCTTTCTCAGTACACTGCCTAGCCGCCTTGCAGTCATAATTAATTATAGTTACCTAGTGCATAATTGCTGGTGTCTCCTCCTCCTGTGTTTCCTCGTCACCCAGGGTGATTGGTCACGTGCTGTCCTGACATCATAAAGCTAGAGCAGGGTGTCATCTGACATGAGGGGCAATCAGTTACCTAGCAGGTGAAAAGATACATTTATCATGGTATTGAAATGGGTTGCAGGGTAAATAGGGCACCCAGCTTAAAACCTAGATGGTTAGATGAATGAAACGGGGGCATTATTTGAGACTTGTGCATCTGTTTGAAGGTGCGGATAATCACAATGTTCTGGACTTCTCTATAGCTTAACTGATAGGGATGTACTAAGATGAAGATGTTAAGATGTCGTTTATAGTTTTTATTATTCCCACTAACTATAGCGTAAACCTTCCTCCCTTAACTTATCAGTTTACTTAATTGCTATTGGCGTATCATAACCTAAAAGAATTGCACTGAAAAGGGGACGGCTTCACTTGGCTGGCAATCACACCTATTTATCTAGGTCCTGATGTAGCTGCTAGTTATGTAGAGAGTGTTGGAAAATGAGGCATAGAATTAAGATATGTACCCCAGTTTGATCATGAAAACTGAGATTTTAATTTTTAGTAAGCTTTGGATTTTCACAATATTACTGTCTCCATAGTACTGATTATCAAGGCTTAGAAAATCAATTTATTATTGCTGTGCATTCGTTTGAAAATATTCAAGTTCTAATGGACTAACGGTGGACTTTTCCATCTGCAGAATATACTGAATGACCAGAGGTGGCAGTGCAGCGGAAGAGAATTTGTCTGCGTTCCTGAGACCCAAAAAAAAAAGCAATTCCTCAGCACTCTGCCATCCTTCATCAGTTTACATGGTAAGTCAAACTCACGTTGAATAAATTTGCTTGTCATTGAAAAAGTTCATAGCATCTGAGGGCCCTGAGTACCTTTTTAGTGGGGTCTTTGGCATGATTATATTTCTGTCAAGACTGTAGAAAAATGGATGACGTTACGGTGATCATCATATTTTCATCAAAGACTTTGTCTCTAAATCTGACAAAGCCTGTGTTAGATACCTGTGCTAATAATATGTCCTCAGAGGACATTACTGTCTTTAAGGCTGGAATGAGTTGCCTCAATTTGGAGCAATGGCGTGACTTTCTCATGGAGTGAAGCTCATTTGACCTGTTTCCCTGCACTCTGTATGTGGGACTCTTATACTCCAGATGGATTGCTGTTTAGGATACTCTGCAGTTTTGCAACTCCATCTTCTTTTCAAAAGGAGCTCAAGGCTTTCTCAGTGCACTGCCTAGCCGCCTTGCAGTCATAATTAATTATAGTTACCTAGTGCATAATTGCTGATGTCTCCTCCTCCTGTGTTTCCTCGTCACCCAGGGTGATTGGTCACGTGCTGTCCTGACATCATGAAGCTAGAGCAGGGTGTCATCTGACATGAGGGACAATCAGTTGCCTAGCAAGTGATAAGATAAATTTATCATGGTATTGAAATGGGTTTCAAGGTAAATAGGGCACCCAGCTTAAAACCTAGATGGTTAGATGAATGAAACTGGGGCATTATTTGAGACTTGTGCATCTGTTTGAAGGTGCGGATAATCACAATGTTCTGGATTTCTCTATAGCTTAACTGATAGGGATGTACTAAGATGAAGATGTTAAGATGTTGTTTATAGTTTTTATTATTCCCACTAACTATAGCGTAAACCTTCCTCCCTTAACTTATCAGATCACTTAATTGCTATTGGCGTATCATAACCTAAAAGAATTGCACTGAAAAGGGGACGCCGTCACTTGGCTGGCAATCACACCTATTTATCTAGGTCCTGATGTAGCTGCTAGTTATGTAGAGAGTGTTGGCAAATGAGGCATTGAATTAAGATACGTACCCCAGTTTCATCATGAAAACTGAGATTTATTTTTTAGTAAGCATTGGATTTTCACAATATTACTGTCTCCATAGTGCTGATTATCAAGGCTTAGAAAATCCATTTATTATTGCTGTGCATTCGTTTGAAAATATTCAAGTTCTAATGGACTAACGGTGGACTTTTCCATCTGCAGAATATACTGAATGACCAGAGGTGGCAGTGCAGCAGAAGAGAATTTGTCTGCGTTCCTGAGACCCAAAAAAAAAAGCAATTCCTCAGCACTCTGCCATCCTTCATCAGTTTACATGGTAAGTCAAACTCACGTTGAATACATTTGCTTGTCATTGAAAAAGTTCATAGCATCTGAGGGCCCTGAGTACCTTTTTAGTGGGGTCTTTGGCATGATTATATTTCTGTCAAGACTGTAGAAAAATGAATGACGTTACGGTGATCATCATATTTTCATCAAAGACTTTGTCTCTAAAGCTGACAAAGCCTGTGTTAGATACCTGTGCTAATATGTCCTCAGAGGACATTACTGTCTTTAAGGCTGGAATGAGTTGCCTCAATTTGGAGCAATGGCGTGACTTTCTCATGGAGTGAAGCTCATTTGACCTGTTTCCCTGCACTCTGTATGTGGGACTCTTATACTCCAGATGGATTGCTGTTTAGGATACTCTGCAGTTTTGCAACTCCATCTTCTTTTCAAAAGGAGCTCAATGCTTTCTCAGTACACTGCCTAGCCGCCTTGCAGTCATAATTAATTATAGTTACCTACTGCATAATTGCTGGTGTCTCCTCCTCCTGTGTTTCCTTTTCACCCAGGGTGATTGGTCACGTGCTGTCCTGACATCATAAAGCTAGAGCAGGGTGTCATCTGACATGAGGGACAATCAGTTGCCTAGCAAGTGATAAGATACATTTATCATGGTATTGAAATGGGTTGCAAGGTAAATAGGGCACCCAGCTTAAAACCTAGATGGTTAGATGAATGAAACTGGGGCATTATTTGAGACTTGTGCATCTGTTTGAAGGTGCGGATAATCACAATGTTCTGGACTTCTCTATAGCTTAACTGATAGGGATGTACTAAGATGAAGATGTTAAGATGTTGTTTATAGTTTTTATTATTCCCACTAACTATAGCGTAAACCTTCCTCCCTTAACTTATCAGATCACTTAATTGCTATTGGCGTATCATAACCTAAAAGAATTGCACTGAAAAGGGGACGCCGTCACTTGGCTGGCAATCACACCTATTTATCTAGGTCCTGATGTAGCTGCTAGTTATGTAGAGAGTGTTGGCAAATGAGGCATAGAATTAAGATACGTACCCCAGTTTCATCATGAAAACTGAGATTTATTTTTTAGTAAGCATTGGATTTTCACAATATTACTGTCTCCATAGTGCTGATTATCAAGGCTTAGAAAATCCATTTATTATTGCTGTGCATTCGTTTGAAAATATTCAAGTTCTAATGGACTAACAGTGGACTTTTTCATCTGCAGAATATACTGAATGACCAGAGGTGGCCGTGCAGCAGAAGAGAATTTGTCTGCGTTCCTGAGACCCAAAAAAAAAGCAATTCCTCAGCACTCTGCCATCCTTCATCAGTTTACATGGTAAGTCAAACTCACGTTGAATACATTTGCTTGCCATTGAAAAAGTTCATAGCATCTGAGGGCCCTGAGTACCTTTTTAGTGGGGTCTTTGGCATGATTATATTTCTGTCAAGACTGTAGAAAAATGGATGACGTTACGGTGATCATCATATTTTCATCAAAGACTTTGTCTCTAAAGCTGACAAAGCCTGTGTTAGATACCTGTGCTAATAATGTGTCGTCAGAGGACATTACTGTCTTTAAGGCTGGAATGAGTTGCCTTAATTTGGAGCAATGGCGTGACTTTCTCATGGATTGAAGCTCATTTGACCTGTTTCCCTGCACTCTGTATGTGGGACTGATACTCCAGATGGATTGCTGTTTAGGATACTCTGCAGTTTTGCAACTCCATCTTCTTTTCAAAAGGAGCTCAATGCTTTCTCAGTACACTGCCTGGCCGCCTTGCAGTCATAATTAATTATAGTTACCTACTGCATAATTGCTGGTGTCTCCTCCTCCTGTGTTTCCTCGTCACCCAGGGTGATTGGTCACGTGCTGTCCTGACATCATAAAGCTAGAGCAGGGTGTCATCTGACATGAGGGACAATCAGTTACCTAGCACGTGAAAAGATACATTTATCATGGTATTGAAATGGGTTGCAGGGTAAATAGGGCACCCAGCTTAAAACCTAGATGGTTAGATGAATGAAACGGGGGCATTATTTGAGACTTGTGCATCTGTTTGAAGGTGTGGATAATCCCAATGTTCTGGACTTCTCTATAGCTTAACTGATAGGGATGTACTAAGATGAAGATGTTAAGATGTTGTTTATAGTTTTTATTATTCCCACTAACTATAGCGTAAACCTTCCTCCCTTAACTTATCAGATCACTTAATTGCTATTGGCGTATCATAACCTAAAAGAATTGCACTGAAAAGGGGACGCCGTCACTTGGCTGGCAATCACACCTATTTATCTAGGTCCTGATGTAGCTGCTAGTTATGTAGAGAGTGTTGGCAAATGAGGCATTGAATTAAGATACGTACCCCAGTTTCATCATGAAAACTGAGATTTATTTTTTAGTAAGCATTGGATTTTCACAATATTACTGTCTCCATAGTGCTGATTATCAAGGCTTAGAAAATCCATTTATTATTGCTGTGCATTCGTTTGAAAATATTCAAGTTCTAATGGACTAACGGTGGACTTTTCCATCTGCAGAATATACTGAATGACCAGAGGTGGCAGTGCAGCAGAAGAGAATTTGTCTGCGTTCCTGAGACCCAGAAAAAAAAGCAATTCCTCAGCACTCTGCCATCCTTCATCAGTTTACATGGTAAGTCAAACTCACGTTGAATACATTTGCTTGTCATTGAAAAAGTTCATAGCATCTGAGGGCCCTGAGTACCTTTTTAGTGGGGTCTTTGGCATGATTATATTTCTGTCAAGACTGTAGAAAAATGGATGACGTTACGGTGATCATCATATTTTCATCAAAGACTTTGTCTCTAAAGCTGACAAAGCCTGTGTTAGATACCTGTGCTAATATGTCCTCAGAGGACATTACTGTCTTTAAGGCTGGAATGAGTTGCCTCAATTTGGAGCAATGGCGTGACTTTCTCATGGAGTGAAGCTCATTTGACCTGTTTCCCTGCACTCTGTATGTGGGACTCTTATACTCCAGATGGATTGCTGTTTAGGATACTCTGCAGTTTTGCAACTCCATCTTCTTTTCAAAAGGAGCTCAATGCTTTCTCAGTACACTGCCTAGCCGCCTTGCAGTCATAATTAATTATAGTTACCTACTGCATAATTGCTGGTGTCTCCTCCTCCTGTGTTTCCTTTTCACCCAGGGTGATTGGTCACGTGCTGTCCTGACATCATAAAGCTAGAGCAGGGTGTCATCTGACATGAGGGACAATCAGTTGCCTAGCAAGTGATAAGATACATTTATCATGGTATTGAAATGGGTTGCAAGGTAAATAGGGCACCCAGCTTAAAACCTAGATGGTTAGATGAATGAAACTGGGGCATTATTTGAGACTTGTGCATCTGTTTGAAGGTGCGGATAATCACAATGTTCTGGACTTCTCTATAGCTTAACTGATAGGGATGTACTAAGATGAAGATGTTAAGATGTTGTTTATAGTTTTTATTATTCCCACTAACTATAGCGTAAACCTTCCTCCCTTAACTTATCAGATCACTTAATTGCTATTGGCGTATCATAACCTAAAAGAATTGCACTGAAAAGGGGACGCCGTCACTTGGCTGGCAATCACACCTATTTATCTAGGTCCTGATGTAGCTGCTAGTTATGTAGAGAGTGTTGGCAAATGAGGCATAGAATTAAGATACGTACCCCAGTTTCATCATGAAAACTGAGATTTATTTTTTAGTAAGCATTGGATTTTCACAATATTACTGTCTCCATAGTGCTGATTATCAAGGCTTAGAAAATCCATTTATTATTGCTGTGCATTCGTTTGAAAATATTCAAGTTCTAATGGACTAACGGTGGACTTTTCCATCTGCAGAATATACTGAATGACCAGAGGTGGCAGTGCAGCAGAAGAGAATTTGTCTGCGTTCCTGAGACCCAAAAAAAAAAGCAATTCCTCAGCACTCTGCCATCCTTCATCAGTTTACATGGTAAGTCAAACTCACGTTGAATACATTTGCTTGTCATTGAAAAAGTTCATAGCATCTGAGGGCCCTGAGTACCTTTTTAGTGGGGTCTTTGGCATGATTATATTTCTGTCAAGACTGTAGAAAAATGGATGACGCTACGGTGATCATCATATTTTCATCAAAGACTTTGTCTCTAAAGCTGACAAAGCCTGTGTTAGATACCTGTGCTAATAATGTGTCCTCAGAGGACATTGCTGTCTTTAAGGCTGGAATGAGTTGCCTTAATTTGGAGCAATGGCGTGACTTTCTCATGGAGTGAAGCTCATTTGACCTGTTTCCCTGCACTCTGTATGTGGGACTCTGATACTCCAGATGGATTACTGTTTAGGATACTCTGCAGTTTTGCAACTCCATCTTCTTTTCAAAAGGAGCTCAATGCTTTCTCAGTACACTGCCTAGCCGCCTTGCAGTCATAATTAATTATAGTTACCTAGTGCATAATTGCTGGTGTCTCCTCCTCCTGTGTTTCCTCGTCACCCAGGGTGATTGGTCACGTGCTGTCCTGACACCATAAAGCTAGAGCAGGGTGTCATCTGACATGAGGGACAATCAGTTGCCTAGCAAGTGATAAGATACATTTATCATGGTATTGAAATGGGTTGCAGGGTAAATAGGGCACCCAGCTTAAAACCTAGATGGTTAGATGAATGAAACGGGGGCATTATTTGAGACTTGTGCATCTGTTTGAAGGTGTGGATAATCCCAATGTTCTGGACTTCTCTATAGCTTAACTGATAGGGATGTACTAAGATGAAGATGTTAAGATGTCGTTTATAGTTTTTATTATTCCCACTAACTATAGTGTAAACCTTCCTCCCTTAACTTATCAGTTTACTTAATTGCTATTGGCGTATCATAACCTAAAAGAATTGCACTGAAAAGGGGACGGCTTCACTTGGCTGGCAATCACACCTATTTATCTAGGTCCTGATGTAGCTGCTAGTTATGTAGAGAGTGTTGGAAAATGAGGCATAGAATTAAGATATGTACCCCAGTTTGATCATGAAAACTGAGATTTTAATTTTTAGTAAGCTTTGGATTTTCACAATATTACTGTCTCCATAGTACTGATTATCAAGGCTTAGAAAATCAATTTATTATTGCTGTGCATTCGTTTGAAAATATTCAAGTTCTAATGGACTAACGGTGAACTTTTCCATCTGCAGAATATACTGAATGACCAGAGGTGGCAGTGCAGCGGAAGAGAATTTGTCTGCGTTCCTGAGACCCAAAAAAAAAAGCAATTCCTCAGCACTCTGCCATCCTTCATCAGTTTACATGGTAAGTCAAACTCACGTTGAATAAATTTGCTTGTCATTGAAAAAGTTCATAGCATCTGAGGGCCCTGAGTACCTTTTTAGTGGGGTCTTTGGCATGATTATATTTCTGTCAAGACTGTAGAAAAATGGATGACGTTACGGTGATCATCATATTTTCATCAAAGACTTTGTCTCTAAAGCTGACAAAGCCTGTGTTAGATACCTGTGCTAATATGTCCTCAGAGGACATTACTGTCTTTAAGGCTGGAATGAGTTGCCTCAATTTGGAGCAATGGCGTGACTTTCTCATGGAGTGAAGCTCATTTGACCTGTTTCCCTGCACTCTGTATGTGGGACTCTTATACTCCAGATGGATTGCTGTTTAGGATACTCTGCAGTTTTGCAACTCCATCTTCTTTTCAAAAGGAGCTCAATGCTTTCTCAGTGCACTGCCTAGCCGCCTTGCAGTCATAATTAATTATAGTTACCTACTGCATAATTGCTGGTGTCTCCTCCTCCTGTGTTTCCTCGTCACCCAGGGTGATTGGTCACGTGCTGTCCTGACATCATAAAGCTAGAGCAGGGTGTCATCTGACATGAGGGACAATCAGTTGCCTAGCAAGTGATAAGATACATTTATCATGGTATTGAAATGGGTTGCAGGGTAAATAGGGCACCCAGCTTAAAACCTAGATGGTTAGATGAATGAAACGGGGGCATTATTTGAGACTTGTGCATCTGTTTGAAGGTGTGGATAATCCCAATGTTCTGGACTTCTCTATAGCTTAACTGATAGGGATGTACTAAGATGAAGATGTTAAGATGTCGTTTATAGTTTTTATTATTCCCACTAACTATAGCGTAAACCTTCCTCCCTTAACTTATCAGTTTACTTAATTGCTATTGGCGTATCATAACCTAAAAGAATTGCACTGAAAAGGGGACGGCTTCACTTGGCTGGCAATCACACCTATTTATCTAGGTCCTGATGTAGCTGCTAGTTATGTAGAGAGTGTTGGAAAATGAGGCATAGAATTAAGATATGTACCCCAGTTTGATCATGAAAACTGAGATTTTAATTTTTAGTAAGCTTTGGATTTTCACAATATTACTGTCTCCATAGTACTGATTATCAAGGCTTGGAAAATCAATTTATTATTGCTGTGCATTCGTTTGAAAATATTCAAGTTCTAATGGACTAACGGTGAACTTTTCCATCTGCAGAATATACTGAATGACCAGAGGTGACAGTGCAGCGGAAGAGAATTTGTCTGCGTTCCTGAGACCCAAAAAAAAAAGCAATTCCTCAGCACTCTGCCATCCTTCATCAGTTTACATGGTAAGTCAAACTCACGTTGAATAAATTTGCTTGTCATTGAAAAAGTTCATAGCATCTGAGGGCTCTGAGTACCTTTTTAGTGGGGTCCTTGGCATGATTATATTTCTGTCAAGACTGTAGAAAAATGGATGACGTTACGGTGATCATCATATTTTCATCAAAGACTTTGTCTCTAAAGCTGACAAAGCCTGTGTTAGATACCTGTGCTAATATGTCCTCAGAGGACATTACTGTCTTTAAGGCTGGAATGAGTTGCCTCAATTTGGAGCAATGGCGTGACTTTCTCATGGAGTGAAGCTCATTTGACCTGTTTCCCTGCACTCTGTATGTGGGACTCTAATACTCCAGATGGATTGCTGTTTAGGATACTCTGCAGTTTTGCAACTCCATCTTCTTTTCAAAAGGAGCTCAATGCTTTCTCAGTGCACTGCCTAGCCGCCTTGCAGTCATAATTAATTATAGTTACCTACTGCATAATTGCTGGTGTCTCCTCCTCCTGTGTTTCCTTTTCACCCAGGGTGATTGGTCACGTGCTGTCCTGACATCATAAAGCTAGAGCAGGGTGTCATCTGACATGAGGGACAATCAGTTGCCTAGCAAGTGATAAGATACATTTATCATGGTATTGAAATGGGTTGCAGGGTAAATAGGGCACCCAGCTTAAAACCTAGATGGTAAGACGAATGAAACTGGGGCATTATTTGAGACTTGTGCATCTGTTTGAAGGTGCGGATAATCACAATGTTCTGGACTTCTCTATAGCTTAACTGATAGGGATGTACTAAGATGAAGATGTTAAGATGTTGTTTATAGTTTTTATTATTCCCACTAACTATAGCGTAAACCTTCCTCCCTTAACTTATCAGATCACTTAATTGCTATTGGCGTATCATAACCTAAAAGAATTGCACTGAAAAGGGGACGCCGTCACTTGGCTGGCAATCACACCTATTTATCTAGGTCCTGATGTAGCTGCTAGTTATGTAGAGAGTGTTGGCAAATGAGGCATAGAATTAAGATACGTACCCCAGTTTCATCATGAAAACTGAGATTTATTTTTTAGTAAGCATTGGATTTTCACAATATTACTGTCTCCATAGTACTGATTATCAAGGCTTAGAAAATCAATGTATTATTGCTGTGCATTCGTTTGAAAATGTTCAAGTTCTAATGGACTAACGGTGGACTTTTCCATCTGCAGAATATACTGAATGACCAGAGGTGGCAGTGCAGCAGAAGAGAATTTGTCTGCGTTCCTGAGACCCCAAAAAAAAGCAAATCCTCAGCACTCTGCCATCCTTCATCAGTTTACATGGTAAGTCAAACTCACGTTGAATACATTTGCTTGTCATTAAAAAATTTCATAGCATCTGAGGGCCCAGAGTACCTTTTTAGTGGAGTCTTTGGCATGATTATATTTCTGTCAAGACTGTAGAAAAATGGATGACGTTACGGTGATCATCATATTTTCATCAAAGACTTTGTCTCTAAAGCTGACAAAGCCTGTGTTAGATACCTGTGCTAATAATATGTCCTCAGAGGACATTACTGTCTTTAAGGCTGGAATGAGTTGCCTCAATTTGGAGCAATGGCGTGATTTTCTCATGGAGTGAAGCTCAATTGACCTGTTTCCCTGCACTCTGTATGTGGGACTCTGATACTCCAGATGGATTGCTGTTTAGGATACTCTGCAGTTTTGCAACTCCATCTTCTTTTCAAAAGGAGCTCAATGCTTTCTCAGTACACTGCCTAGCCGCCTTGCAGTCATAATTAATTATAGTTACCTACTGCATAATTGCTGGTGTCTCCTCCTCCTGTGTTTCCTTTTCACCCAGGGTGATTGGTCACGTGCTGTCCTGACATCATAAAGCTAGAGCAGGGTGTCATCTGACATGAGGGACAATCAGTTGCCTAGCAAGTGATAAGATACATTTATCATGGTATTGAAATGGGTTGCAAGGTAAATAGGGCACCCAGCTTAAAACCTAGATGGTTAGATGAATGAAACTGGGGCATTATTTGAGACTTGTGCATCTGTTTGAAGGTGCGGATAATCACAATGTTCTGGACTTCTCTATAGCTTAACTGATAGGGATGTACTAAGATGAAGATGTTAAGATGTTGTTTATAGTTTTTATTATTCCCACTAACTATAGCGTAAACCTTCCTCCCTTAACTTATCAGATCACTTAATTGCTATTGGCGTATCATAACCTAAAAGAATTGCACTGAAAAGGGGACGCCGTCACTTGGCTGGCAATCACACCTATTTATCTAGGTCCTGATGTAGCTGCTAGTTATGTAGAGAGTGTTGGCAAATGAGGCATAGAATTAAGATACGTACCCCAGTTTCATCATGAAAACTGAGATTTATTTTTTAGTAAGCATTGGATTTTCACAATATTACTGTCTCCATAGTGCTGATTATCAAGGCTTAGAAAATCCATTTATTATTGCTGTGCATTCGTTTGAAAATATTCAAGTTCTAATGGACTAACGGTGGACTTTTCCATCTGCAGAATATACTGAATGACCAGAGGTGGCAGTGCAGCAGAAGAGAATTTGTCTGCGTTCCTGAGACCCAAAAAAAAAGCAATTCCTCAGCACTCTGCCATCCTTCATCAGTTTACATGGTAAGTCAAACTCACGTTGAATACATTTGCTTGTCATTGAAAAAGTTCATAGCATCTGAGGGCCCTGAGTACCTTTTTAGTGGGGTCTTTGGCATGATTATATTTCTGTCAAGACTGTAGAAAAATGGATGACGTTACGGTGATCATCATATTTTCATCAAAGACTTTGTCTCTAAAGCTGACAAAGCCTGTGTTAGATACCTGTGCTAATAATGTGTCCTCAGAGGACATTGCTGTCTTTAAGGCTGGAATGAGTTGCCTTAATTTGGAGCAATGGCGTGACTTTCTCATGGAGTGAAGCTCATTTGACCTGTTTCCCTGCACTCTGTATGTGGGACTCTGATACTCCAGATGGATTACTGTTTAGGATACTCTGCAGTTTTGCAACTCCATCTTCTTTTCAAAAGGAGCTCAATGCTTTCTCAGTACACTGCCTAGCCGCCTTGCAGTCATAATTAATTATAGTTACCTAGTGCATAATTGCTGGTGTCTCCTCCTCCTGTGTTTCCTCGTCACCCAGGGTGATTGGTCACGTGCTGTCCTGACACCATAAAGCTAGAGCAGGGTGTCATCTGACATGAGGGACAATCAGTTGCCTAGCAAGTGATAAGATACATTTATCATGGTATTGAAATGGGTTGCAGGGTAAATAGGGCACCCAGCTTAAAACCTAGATGGTAAGACGAATGAAACTGGGGCATTATTTGAGACTTGTGCATCTGTTTGAAGGTGCGGATAATCACAATGTTCTGGACTTCTCTATAGCTTAACTGATAGGGATGTACTAAGATGAAGATGTTAAGATGTTGTTTATAGTTTTTATTATTCCCACTAACTATAGCGTAAACCTTCCTCCCTTAACTTATCAGATCACTTAATTGCTATTGGCGTATCATAACCTAAAAGAATTGCACTGAAAAGGGGACGCCGTCACTTGGCTGGCAATCACACCTATTTATCTAGGTCCTGATGTAGCTGCTAGTTATGTAGAGAGTGTTGGCAAATGAGGCATAGAATTAAGATACGTACCCCAGTTTCATCATGAAAACTGAGATTTATTTTTTAGTAAGCATTGGATTTTCACAATATTACTGTCTCCATAGTGCTGAATATCAAGGCTTAGAAAATCCATTTATTATTGCTGTGCATTCGTTTGAAAATATTCAAGTTCTAATGGACTAACGGTGGACTTTTCCATCTGCAGAATATACTGAATGACCAGAGGTGGCAGTGCAGCAGAAGAGAATTTGTCTGCGTTCCTGAGACCCCAAAAAAAAAGCAATTCCTCAGCACTCTGCCATCCTTCATCAGTTTACATGGTAAGTCAAACTCATGTTGAATACATTTGCTTGTCATTGAAAAAGTTCATAGCATCTGAGGGCCCTGAGTACCTTTTTAGTGGGGTCTTTGGCATGATTATATTTCTGTCAAGACTGTAGAAAAATGGATGACGTTACGGTGATCATCATATTTTCATCAAAGACTTTGTCTCTAAAGCTGACAAAGCCTGTGTTAGATACCTGTGCTAATAATGTGTCCTCAGAGGACATTGCTGTCTTTAAGGCTGGAATGAGTTGCCTTAATTTGGAGCAATGGCTTGACTTTCTCATGGAGTGAAGCTCATTTGACCTGTTTCCCTGCACTCTGTATGTGGGACTCTGATACTCCAGATGGATTACTGTTTAGGATACTCTGCAGTTTTACAACTCCATCTTCTTTTCAAAAGGAGCTCAATGCTTTCTCAGTACACTGCCTAGCCGCCTTGCAGTCATAATTAATTATAGTTACCTAGTGCATAATTGCTGGTGTCTCCTCCTCCTGTGTTTCCTCGTCACCCAGGGTGATTGGTCACGTGCTGTCCTGACACCATAAAGCTAGAGCAGGGTGTCATCTGACATGAGGGACAATCAGTTGCCTAGCAAGTGATAAGATACATTTATCATGGTATTGAAATGGGTTGCAGGGTAAATAGGGCACCCAGCTTAAAACCTAGATGGTAAGACGAATGAAACTGGGGCATTATTTGAGACTTGTGCATCTGTTTGAAGGTGCGGATAATCACAATGTTCTGGACTTCTCTATAGCTTAACTGATAGGGATGTATTAAGATGAAGATGTTAAGATGTCGTTTATAGTTTTTATTATTCCCACTAACTATAGCGTAACCCTTCCTCCCTTAACTTATCAGTTTACTTAATTGCTATTGGCGTATCATAACCTAAAAGAATTGCACTGAAAAGGGGACGGCTTCACTTGGCTGGCAATCACACCTATTTATATAGGTCCTGATGTAGCTGCTAGTTGTGTAGAGAGTGTTGGCAAATGAGGCATAGAATTAAGATACGTACCCCAGTTTTATCATGAAAACTGAGATTTTAATTTTTAGTAAGCATTGGATTTTCACAATATTACTGTCTCCATAGTGCTGATTATCAAGGCTTAGAAAATCCATCTATTATTGCTGTGCATTCGTTTGAAAATATTCAAGTTCTAATGGACTAACGGTGGACTTTTCCATCTGCAGAATATACTGAATGACCAGAGGTGGCAGTGCAGCAGAAGAGAATTTGTCTGCGTTCCTGAGACCCAAAAAAAAGCAATTCCTCAGCACTCTGCCATCCTTCATCAGTTTACATGGTAAGTCAAACTCACGTTGAATACATTTGCTTGTCATTGAAAAAGTTCATAGCATCTGAGGGCCCTGAGTACCTTTTTAGTGGGTTCTTTGGCATGACTATATATTTCTGTCAAGACTGTAGAAAAATAGATGACGTTACGGTGATCATCATATTTTCATCAAAGACTTTGTCTCTAAAGCTGACAAAGCCTGTGTTAGATACCTGTGCTAATAATATGTCCTCAGAGGACATTACTGTTTTTAAGGCTGGAATGAGTTGCCTCAATTTGGAGCAATGGCGTGACTTTCTCATGGAGTGAAGCTCATTTGACCTGTTTCCCTGCACTCTGTATGTGGGACTCTGATACTCCAGATGGATTGCTGTTTAGGATACTCTGCAGTTTTGCAACTCCATCTTCTTTTCAAAAGGAGCTCAATGCTTTCTCAGTACACTGCCTAGCCGCCTTGCAGTCATAATTAGTTATAGTTAACTAGTGCATAATTGCTGGTGTCTCCTCCTCCTGTGTTTCCTCGTCACCCAGGGTGATTGGTCACGTGCTGTCCTGACACCATAAAGCTAGAGCAGGGTGTCATCTGACATGAGGGACAATCAGTTGCCTAGCAAGTGATAAGATACATTTATCATGGTATTGAAATGGGTTGCAGGGTAAATAGGGCACCCAGCTTAAAACCTAGATGGTAAGACGAATGAAACTGGGGCATTATTTGAGACTTGTGCATCTGTTTGAAGGTGCGGATAATCACAATGTTCTGGACTTCTCTATAGCTTAACTGATAGGGATGTATTAAGATGAAGATGTTAAGATGTCGTTTATAGTTTTTATTATTCCCACTAACTATAGCGTAAACCTTCCTCCATTAACTTATCAGATCTCTTAATTGCTATTGGCGTATCACAACCTAAAAGAATTGCATGGAAAAGGGGACGCCTTCACTTGGCTGGCAATCACACCTATTTATATAGGTCCTGATGTAGCTGCTAGTTGTGTAGAGAGTGTTGGCAAATGAGGCATAGAATTAAGATACGTACCCCAGTTTTATCATGAAAACTGAGATTTTAATTTTTAGTAAGCATTGGATTTTCACAATATTACTGTCTCCATAGTGCTGATTATCAAGGCTTAGAAAATCCATTTATTATTGCTGTGCATTCGTTTGAAAATATTCAAGTTCTAATGGACTAACAGTGTACTTTTCCATCTGCAGAATATACTGAATGACCAGAGGTGGCAGTGCAGCAGAAGAGAATTTGTCAGCGTTCCTGAGACCCCAAAAAAAAGCAATTCCTCAGCACTCTTCCATCCTTCATCAGTTTACATGGTAAGTCAAACTCACGTTGAATACATTTGCTTGTCATTAAAAAAGTGCATAGCATCTGAGGGCCCTGAGTACCTTTTTAGTGGGGTCTTTGGCATGATTATATTTCTGTCAAGACTGTAGAAAAATGGATGACGTTACGGTGATCATCATATTTTCATCAAAGAATTTGTCTCTAAAGCTGACAAAGCCTGTGTTAGATACCTGTGCTAATAATGTGTCCTCAGAGGACATTACTGTCTTTAAGGCTGGAATGAGTTGCCTCAATTTGGAGCAATGGCGTGACTTTCTCATGGAGGGAAGCTCATTTGACCTGTTTCCCTGCACTCTGTATGTGGGACTCTGATACTCCAGATGGATTGCTGTTTAGGATACTCTGCAGTTTTGCAACTCCATCTTCTTTTCAAAAGGAGCTCAATGCTTTCTCAGTACACTGCCTAGCCGCCTTGCAGTCATAATTAATTATAGTTACCTAGTGCATAATTGCTGGTGTCTCCTCCTCCTGTGTTTCCTCGTCACCCAGGGTGATTGGTCACGTGCTGTCCTGACACCATAAAGCTAGAGCAGGGTGTCATCTGACATGAGGGACAATCAGTTGCCTAGCAAGTGATAAGATACATTTATCATGGTATTGAAATGGGTTGCAGGGTAAATAGGGCACCCAGCTTAAAACCTAGATGGTAAGACGAATGAAACTGGGGCATTATTTGAGACTTGTGCATCTGTTTGAAGGTGCGGATAATCACAATGTTCTGGACTTCTCTATAGCTTAACTGATAGGGATGTACTAAGATGAAGATGTTAAGATGTTGTTTATAGTTTTTATTATTCCCACTAACTATAGCGTAAACCTTCCTCCCTTAACTTATCAGATCACTTAATTGCTATTGGCGTATCATAACCTAAAAGAATTGCACTGAAAAGGGGACGCCGTCACTTGGCTGGCAATCACACCTATTTATCTAGGTCCTGATGTAGCTGCTAGTTATGTAGAGAGTGTTGGCAAATGAGGCATAGAATTAAGATACGTACCCCAGTTTCATCATGAAAACTGAGATTTATTTTTTAGTAAGCATTGGATTTTCACAATATTACTGTCTCCATAGTGCTGATTATCAAGGCTTAGAAAATCCATTTATTATTGCTGTGCATTCGTTTGAAAATATTCAAGTTCTAATGGACTAACGGTGGACTTTTCCATCTGCAGAATATACTGAATGACCAGAGGTGGCAGTGCAGCAGAAGAGAATTTGTCTGCGTTCCTGAGACCCCAAAAAAAAAGCAATTCCTCAGCACTCTGCCATCCTTCATCAGTTTACATGGTAAGTCAAACTCATGTTGAATACATTTGCTTGTCATTGAAAAAGTTCATAGCATCTGAGGGCCCTGAGTACCTTTTTAGTGGGGTCTTTGGCATGATTATATTTCTGTCAAGACTGTAGAAAAATGGATGACGTTACGGTGATCATCATATTTTCATCAAAGACTTTGTCTCTAAAGCTGACAAAGCCTGTGTTAGATACCTGTGCTAATAATGTGTCCTCAGAGGACATTGCTGTCTTTAAGGCTGGAATGAGTTGCCTTAATTTGGAGCAATGGCTTGACTTTCTCATGGAGTGAAGCTCATTTGACCTGTTTCCCTGCACTCTGTATGTGGGACTCTGATACTCCAGATGGATTACTGTTTAGGATACTCTGCAGTTTTGCAACTCCATCTTCTTTTCAAAAGGAGCTCAATGCTTTCTCAGTACACTGCCTAGCCGCCTTGCAGTCATAATTAATTATAGTTACCTAGTGCATAATTGCTGGTGTCTCCTCCTCCTGTGTTTCCTCGTCACCCAGGGTGATTGGTCACGTGCTGTCCTGACACCATAAAGCTAGAGCAGGGTGTCATCTGACATGAGGGACAATCAGTTGCCTAGCAAGTGATAAGATACATTTATCATGGTATTGAAATGGGTTGCAGGGTAAATAGGGCACCCAGCTTAAAACCTAGATGGTAAGACGAATGAAACTGGGGCATTATTTGAGACTTGTGCATCTGTTTGAAGGTGCGGATAATCACAATGTTCTGGACTTCTCTATAGCTTAACTGATAGGGATGTATTAAGATGAAGATGTTAAGATGTCGTTTATAGTTTTTATTATTCCCACTAACTATAGCGTAACCCTTCCTCCCTTAACTTATCAGTTTACTTAATTGCTATTGGCGTATCATAACCTAAAAGAATTGCACTGAAAAGGGGACGGCTTCACTTGGCTGGCAATCACACCTATTTATATAGGTCCTGATGTAGCTGCTAGTTGTGTAGAGAGTGTTGGCAAATGAGGCATAGAATTAAGATACGTACCCCAGTTTTATCATGAAAACTGAGATTTTAATTTTTAGTAAGCATTGGATTTTCACAATATTACTGTCTCCATAGTGCTGATTATCAAGGCTTAGAAAATCCATCTATTATTGCTGTGCATTCGTTTGAAAATATTCAAGTTCTAATGGACTAACGGTGGACTTTTCCATCTGCAGAATATACTGAATGACCAGAGGTGGCAGTGCAGCAGAAGAGAATTTGTCTGCGTTCCTGAGACCCAAAAAAAAGCAATTCCTCAGCACTCTGCCATCCTTCATCAGTTTACATGGTAAGTCAAACTCACGTTGAATACATTTGCTTGTCATTGAAAAAGTTCATAGCATCTGAGGGCCCTGAGTACCTTTTTAGTGGGTTCTTTGGCATGACTATATATTTCTGTCAAGACTGTAGAAAAATAGATGACGTTACGGTGATCATCATATTTTCATCAAAGACTTTGTCTCTAAAGCTGACAAAGCCTGTGTTAGATACCTGTGCTAATAATATGTCCTCAGAGGACATTACTGTTTTTAAGGCTGGAATGAGTTGCCTCAATTTGGAGCAATGGCGTGACTTTCTCATGGAGTGAAGCTCATTTGACCTGTTTCCCTGCACTCTGTATGTGGGACTCTGATACTCCAGATGGATTGCTGTTTAGGATACTCTGCAGTTTTGCAACTCCATCTTCTTTTCAAAAGGAGCTCAATGCTTTCTCAGTACACTGCCTAGCCGCCTTGCAGTCATAATTAGTTATAGTTAACTAGTGCATAATTGCTGGTGTCTCCTCCTCCTGTGTTTCCTCGTCACCCAGGGTGATTGGTCACGTGCTGTCCTGACACCATAAAGCTAGAGCAGGGTGTCATCTGACATGAGGGACAATCAGTTGCCTAGCAAGTGATAAGATACATTTATCATGGTATTGAAATGGGTTGCAGGGTAAATAGGGCACCCAGCTTAAAACCTAGATGGTAAGACGAATGAAACTGGGGCATTATTTGAGACTTGTGCATCTGTTTGAAGGTGCGGATAATCACAATGTTCTGGACTTCTCTATAGCTTAACTGATAGGGATGTATTAAGATGAAGATGTTAAGATGTCGTTTATAGTTTTTATTATTCCCACTAACTATAGCGTAAACCTTCCTCCATTAACTTATCAGATCTCTTAATTGCTATTGGCGTATCACAACCTAAAAGAATTGCATGGAAAAGGGGACGCCTTCACTTGGCTGGCAATCACACCTATTTATATAGGTCCTGATGTAGCTGCTAGTTGTGTAGAGAGTGTTGGCAAATGAGGCATAGAATTAAGATACGTACCCCAGTTTTATCATGAAAACTGAGATTTTAATTTTTAGTAAGCATTGGATTTTCACAATATTACTGTCTCCATAGTGCTGATTATCAAGGCTTAGAAAATCCATTTATTATTGCTGTGCATTCGTTTGAAAATATTCAAGTTCTAATGGACTAACAGTGTACTTTTCCATCTGCAGAATATACTGAATGACCAGAGGTGGCAGTGCAGCAGAAGAGAATTTGTCAGCGTTCCTGAGACCCCAAAAAAAAGCAATTCCTCAGCACTCTTCCATCCTTCATCAGTTTACATGGTAAGTCAAACTCACGTTGAATACATTTGCTTGTCATTAAAAAAGTGCATAGCATCTGAGGGCCCTGAGTACCTTTTTAGTGGGGTCTTTGGCATGATTATATTTCTGTCAAGACTGTAGAAAAATGGATGACGTTACGGTGATCATCATATTTTCATCAAAGACTTTGTCTCTAAAGCTGACAAAGCCTGTGTTAGATACCTGTGCTAATAATGTGTCCTCAGAGGACATTACTGTCTTTAAGGCTGGAATGAGTTGCCTCAATTTGGAGCAATGGCGTGACTTTCTCATGGAGGGAAGCTCATTTGACCTGTTTCCCTGCACTCTGTATGTGGGACTCTGATACTCCAGATGGATTGCTGTTTAGGATACTCTGCAGTTTTGCAACTCCATCTTCTTTTCAAAAGGAGCTCAATGCTTTCTCAGTACACTGCCTAGCCGCCTTGCAGTCATAATTAATTATAGTTACCTACTGCATAATTGCTGGTGTCTCCTCCTCCTGTGTTTCCTTTTCACCCAGGGTGATTGGTCACGTGCTGTCCTGACATCATAAAGCTAGAGCAGGGTGTCATCTGACATGAGGGACAATCAGTTACCTAGCAAGTGATAAGATACATTTATCATGGTATTGAAATGGGTTGCAAGGTAAATAGGGCACCCAGCTTAAAACCTAGATGGTTAGATGAATGAAACTGGGGCATTATTTGAGACTTGTGCATCTGTTTGAAGGTGCGGATAATCACAATGTTCTGGACTTCTCTATAGCTTAACTGATAGGGATGTACTAAGATGAAGATGTTAAGATGTTGTTTATACTTTTTATTATTCCCACTAACTATAGCGTAACCCTTCCTCCCTTAACTTATCAGTTTACTTAATTGCTATTGGCGTATCATAACCTAAAAGAATTGCACTGAAAAGGGGACGGCTTCACTTGGCTGGCAATCACACCTATTTATATAGGTCCTGATGTAGCTGCTAGTTGTGTAGAGAGTGTTGGCAAATGAGGCATAGAATTAAGATACGTACCCCAGTTTTATCATGAAAACTGAGATTTTAATTTTTAGTAAGCATTGGATTTTCACAATATTACTGTCTCCATAGTGCTGATTATCAAGGCTTAGAAAATCCATTTATTATTGCTGTGCATTCGTTTGAAAATATTCAAGTTCTAATGGACTAACGGTGGACTTTTCCATCTGCAGAATATACTGAATGACCAGAGGTGGCAGTGCAGCAGAAGAGAATTTGTCTGCGTTCCTGAGACCCAAAAAAAAGCAATTCCTCAGCACTCTGCCATCCTTCATCAGTTTACATGGTAAGTCAAACTCACGTTGAATACATTTGCTTGTCATTGAAAAAGTTCATAGCATCTGAGGGCCCTGAGTACCTTTTTAGTGGGTTCTTTGGCATGACTATATATTTCTGTCAAGACTGTAGAAAAATAGATGACGTTACGGTGATCATCATATTTTCATCAAAGACTTTGTCTCTAAAGCTGACAAAGCCTGTGTTAGATACCTGTGCTAATAATATGTCCTCAGAGGACATTACTGTTTTTAAGGCTGGAATGAGTTGCCTCAATTTGGAGCAATGGCGTGACTTTCTCATGGAGTGAAGCTCATTTGACCTGTTTCCCTGCACTCTGTATGTGGGACTCTGATACTCCAGATGGATTGCTGTTTAGGATACTCTGCAGTTTTGCAACTCCATCTTCTTTTCAAAAGGAGCTCAATGCTTTCTCAGTACACTGCCTAGCCGCCTTGCAGTCATAATTAATTATAGTTACCTACTGCATAATTGCTGGTGTCTCCTCCTCCTGTGTTTCCTCGTCACCCAGGGTGATTGGTCACGTGCTGTCCTGACATCATAAAGCTAGAGCAGGGTGTCATCTGACATGAGGGACAATCAGTTGCCTAGCAAGTGATAAGATACATTTATCATGGTATTGAAATGGGTTGCAGGGTAAATAGGGCACCCAGCTTAAAACCTAGATGGTTAGATGAATGAAACTGGGGCAATATTTGAGACTTGTGCATCTGTTTGAAGGTGCGGATAATCACAATGTTCTGGACTTCTCTATAGCTTAACTGATAGGGATGTACTAAGATGAAGATGTTGAGATGTCGTTTATAGTTTTTATTATTCCCACTAACTATAGCGTAAACCTTCCTCCCTTAACTTATCAGTTTACCTAATTGCTATTGGCGTATCATAACCTAAAAGAATTGCACTGAAAAGGGGACGGCTTCACTTGGCTGGCAATCACACCTATTTATATAGGTCCTGATGTAGCTGCTAGTTGTGTAGAGAGTGTTGGCAAATGAGGCATAGAATTAAGATACGTACCCCAGTTTTATCATGAAAACTGAGATTTTAATTTTTAGTAAGCATTGGATTTTCACAATATTACTGTCTCCATAGTGCTGATTATCAAGGCTTAGAAAATCCATTTATTATTGCTGTGCATTCGTTTGAAAATATTCAAGTTCTAATGGACTAACAGTGTACTTTTCCATCTGCAGAATATACTGAATGACCAGAGGTGGCAGTGCAGCAGAAGAGAATTTGTCAGCGTTCCTGAGACCCCAAAAAAAAGCAATTCCTCAGCACTCTTCCATCCTTCATCAGTTTACATGGTAAGTCAAACTCACGTTGAATACATTTGCTTGTCATTAAAAAAGTGCATAGCATCTGAGGGCCCTGAGTACCTTTTTAGTGGGGTCTTTGGCATGATTATATTTCTGTCAAGACTGTAGAAAAATGGATGACGTTACGGTGATCATCATATTTTCATCAAAGACTTTGTCTCTAAAGCTGACAAAGCCTGTGTTAGATACCTGTGCTAATAATGTGTCCTCAGAGGACATTACTGTCTTTAAGGCTGGAATGAGTTGCCTCAATTTGGAGCAATGGCGTGACTTTCTCATGGAGGGAAGCTCATTTGACCTGTTTCCCTGCACTCTGTATGTGGGACTCTGATACTCCAGATGGATTGCTGTTTAGGATACTCTGCAGTTTTGCAACTCCATCTTCTTTTCAAAAGGAGCTCAATGCTTTCTCAGTACACTGCCTAGCCGCCTTGCAGTCATAATTAATTATAGTTACCTACTGCATAATTGCTGGTGTCTCCTCCTCCTGTGTTTCCTTTTCACCCAGGGTGATTGGTCACGTGCTGTCCTGACATCATAAAGCTAGAGCAGGGTGTCATCTGACATGAGGGACAATCAGTTACCTAGCAAGTGATAAGATACATTTATCATGGTATTGAAATGGGTTGCAAGGTAAATAGGGCACCCAGCTTAAAACCTAGATGGTTAGATGAATGAAACTGGGGCATTATTTGAGACTTGTGCATCTGTTTGAAGGTGCGGATAATCACAATGTTCTGGACTTCTCTATAGCTTAACTGATAGGGATGTACTAAGATGAAGATGTTAAGATGTTGTTTATACTTTTTATTATTCCCACTAACTATAACGTAAACCTTCCTCCCTTAACTTATCAGATCACTTAATTGCTATTGGCGTATCATAACCTAAAAGAATTGCACTGAAAAGGGAACGCCGTCACTTGGCTGGCAATCACACCTATTTATCTAGGTCCTGATGTAGCTGCTAGTTATGTAGAGAGTGTTGGCAAATGAGGCATAGATTTAAGATACGTACCCCAGTTTCATCATGAAAACTGAGATTTATTTTTTAGTAAGCATTGGATTTTCACAATATTACTGTCTCCATAGTGCAGATTATCAAGGCTTAGAAAATCCATTTATTATTGCTGTGCATTCGTTTGAAAATATTCAAGTTCTAATGGACTAACGGTGGACTTTTCCATCTGCAGAATATACTGAATGACCAGAGGTGGCAGTGCAGCAGAAGAGAATTTGTCTGCGTTCCTGAGACCCAAAAAAAAAGCAATTCCTAGGCACTCTGCCATCCTTCATCAGTTTACATGGTAAGTCAAACTCACGTTGAATACATTTGCTTGTCATTGAAAAAGTTCATAGCATCTGAGGGCCCTGAGTACCTTTTTAGTGGGGTCTTTGGCATGATTATATTTCTGTCAAGACTGTAGAAAAATGGATGACGTTACGGTGATCATCATATTTTCATCAAAGACTTTGTCTCTAAAGCTGACAAAGCCTGTGTTAGATACCTGTGCTAATAATGTGTCCTCAGAGGACATTGCTGTCTTTAAGGCTGGAATGAGTTGCCTTAATTTGGAGCAATGGCGGGACTTTCTCATGGAGTGAAGCTCATTTGACCTGTTTCCCTGCACTCTGTATGTGGGACTCTGATACTCCAGATGGATTGCTGTTTAGGATACTCTGCAGTTTTGAAACTCCATCTTCTTTTCAAAAGGAGCTCAATGCTTTCTCAGTACACTGACTAGCGGCCTTGCAGTCATAATTAATTATAGTTAACTAGTGCATAATTGCTGGTGTCTCCTCCTCCTGTGTCTCCTCGTCACCCAGGGTGATTGGTCACTTGCTGTCCTGACACCATAAAGCTAGAGCAGGGTGTCATCTGACATGAGGGACAATCAGTTGCCTAGCAAGTGATAAGATACATTTATCATGGTATTGAAATGGGTTGCAGGGTAAATAGGGCACCCAGCTTAAAACCTAGATGGTAAGACGAATGAAACTGGGGCATTATTTGAGACTTGTGCATCTGTTTGAAGGTGCGGATAATCACAATGTTCTGGACTTCTCTATAGCTTAACTGATAGGGATGTACTAAGATGAAGATGTTAAGATGTTGTTTATACTTTTTATTATTCCCACTAACTATAGCGTAAACCTTCCTCCCTTAACTTATCAGATCACTTAATTGCTATTGGCGTATCATAACCTAAAAGAATTGCACTGAAAAGGGAACGCCGTCACTTGGCTGGCAATCACACCTATTTATCTAGGTCCTGATGTAGCTGCTAGTTATGTAGAGAGTGTTGGCAAATGAGGCATAGAATTAAGATACGTACCCCAGTTTCATCATGAAAACTGAGATTTATTTTTTAGTAAGCATTGGATTTTCACAATATTACTGTCTCCATAGTGCAGATTATCAAGGCTTAGAAAATCCATTTATTATTGCTGTGCATTCGTTTGAAAATATTCAAGTTCTAATGGACTAACGGTGGACTTTTCCATCTGCAGAATATACTGAATGACCAGAGGTGGCAGTGCAGCAGAAGAGAATTTGTCTGCGTTCCTGAGACCCCAAAAAAAGCAATTCCTCAGCACTCTGCCATCCTTCATCAGTTTACATGGTAAGTCAAACTCACGTTGAATACATTTGCTTGTCATTGAAAAAGTTCATAGCATCTGAGGGCCCTGAGTACCTTTTTAGTGGGGTCTTTGGCATGATTATATTTCTGTCAAGACTGTAGAAAAATGGATGACGTTACGGTGATCATCATATTTTCATCAAAGACTTTGTCTCTAAAGCTGACAAAGCCTGTGTTAGATACCTGTGCTAATAATGTGTCCTCAGAGGACATTGCTGTCTTTAAGGCTGGAATGAGATGCCTTAATTTGGAGCAATGGCGTGACTTTCTCATGGAGTGAAGCTCATTTGACCTGTTTCCCTGCACTCTGTATGTGGGACTCTGATACTCCAGATGGATTACTGTTTAGGATACTCTGCAGTTTTGCAACTCCATCTTCTTTTCAAAAGGAGCTCAATGCTTTCTCAGTACACTGCCTAGCCGCCTTGCAGTCATAATTAATTATAGTTACCTAGTGCATAATTGCTGGTGTCTCCTCCTCCTGTGTTTCCTCGTCACCCAGGGTGATTGGTCACTTGCTGTCCTGACACCATAAAGCTAGAGCAGGGTGTCATCTGACATGAGGGACAATCAGTTGCCTAGCAAGTGATAAGATACATTTATCATGGTATTGAAATGGGTTGCAGGGTAAATAGGGCACCCAGCTTAAAACCTAGATGGTAAGACGAATGAAACTGGGGCATTATTTGAGACTTGTGCATCTGTTTGAAGGTGCGGATAATCACAATGTTCTGGACTTCTCTATAGCTTAACTGATAGGGATGTACTAAGATGAAGATGTTAAGATGTTGTTTATACTTTTTATTATTCCCACTAACTATAGCGTAAACCTTCCTCCCTTAACTTATCAGATCACTTAATTGCTATTGGCGTATCATAACCTAAAAGAATTGCACTGAAAAGGGAACGCCGTCACTTGGCTGGCAATCACACCTATTTATCTAGGTCCTGATGTAGCTGCTAGTTATGTAGAGAGTGTTGGCAAATGAGGCATAGAATTAAGATACGTACCCCAGTTTCATCATGAAAACTGAGATTTATTTTTTAGTAAGCATTGGATTTTCACAATATTACTGTCTCCATAGTGCAGATTATCAAGGCTTAGAAAATCCATTTATTATTGCTGTGCATTCGTTTGAAAATATTCAAGTTCTAATGGACTAACGGTGGACTTTTCCATCTGCAGAATATACTGAATGGCCAGAGGTGGCAGTGCAGCAGAAGAGAATTTGTCTGCGTTCCTGAGACCCAAAAAAAAGCAATTCCTCAGCACTCTGCCATCCTTCATCAGTTTACATGGTAAGTCAAACTCACGTTGAATACATTTGCTTGTCATTGAAAAAGTTCATAGCATCTGAGGGCCCTGAGTACCTTTTTAGTGGAGTCTTTGGCATGATTATATTTCTGTCAAGACTGTAGAAAAATCGATGACGTTACGGTGATCATCATATTTTCATCAAAGACTTTGGGGGTCATTAGGATGGCGGACGGAAGTGCCTCCGCATACCCTGAGTATGCGGAACAGGCCTATTTTCCGTGCGCCCGTCGCGGACACTCCGTCCGCCAAATCAGGATACAAAATACGTGGCAAAATCCGTCCGCGGCGGTAGAACAAGGTCCGCCGCACCACCACACCCAACTACGCGGCAGACGTAACCGTACCAGAGACTCCGCCGTACGGACTGACGACTAGGACCGTCCTCCAAATCAAGATGGCGGAAAACACACATAAAAGCGCGGCGGATAAACAACCTGCCTGAACACGGCGGATGCTCCACAGCGACCATACCCACCACGAGCCGCACGCCGACATGGACCCTGCACTACAGGCTTACCCGATACTCTACGCGATCCAGTACGTCCTCGTCTTGGCCCACCATCGACGACGACGCAGGTAGGCACCTAAGCATTCGCTGGCTGGAGAGGAGTACCGGCAAGGGCGGTGACGTAGGGAGGGGGGAGTGACATGTCCCAAAATGCACAAATGCCTGTGTACGGCAACGCCTCCAAGGGCCGTGACCCAGGTAGGGGAGAGTGACACGTAGCACAACCAGGGCTCAAGTCGGGGTACCACGCGGGTGGACGGCGTCCCCCCACTAATTTAACAGGGAGCATGATAACTATAAACTGCAACTGAGTGGAAGCCACCTTTTGTGTCGTCACTTCCTGTCGTGATTTCAGCGTCACCCCACTTCTTGTTGCAGGACTTGGGTCCTGAGCAGAACCCACCGCCCCCAAGAAAATACCAATCCACACCAGCATCACACACGCAAGAATGACTCTGACAAAGCACGACACATGAATCGCAATTTTATTTACGCAGATTCGGAGCAAAGTCACAGTCTAGGATGGAGCATGGCCATAGTGGACACCAGAGCAGGTACATCAGATGCAGTACATGAGAGGGCACAATGCAGTATCAGAACAGCAACAGGGCAGTGTGGGCACCAGAGCAGGTACATCAGAGGCAGTACATGAGAGGGGCCAAGTGCTCCAACAGTCCATAGCACTGAAAACGTCCATCAGAGGCAGCACATGAGAGGGGCCAAGTGCTCCAACAGTCCATTGCACTGAAAACGTCCATCACAGGCAGCACATGAGAGGGGCCAAGTGCTCCAACAGTCCATAGCACTGAAAACGTCCATCACAGGCAGCACATGAGAGGGGCCAAGTGCTCCAACAGTCCATTGCACTGAAAACGTCCATCACAGGCAGCACATGAGAGGGCACAATGCAGTATCAGAACAGCAACAGGGCAGTGTGGGCACCAGAGCAGGTACATCAGAGGCAGTACATGAGAGGGGCCAAGTGCTCCAACAGTCCATAGCACTGAAAACGTCCATCAGAGGCAGCACATGAGAGGGGCCAAGTGCTCCAACAGTCCATCGCACTGAAAACGTCCATCACAGGCAGCACATGAGAGGGCACAATGCAGTATCAGAACAGCAACAGGGCAGTGTGGGCACCAGAGCAGGTACATCAGATGCAGTACATCAGTATGAGGATAGCAACAGGGCAGCAACAGGGCAGTGTGGGCACCAGAGCAGGTACATCAGAGGCAGTACATCAGTATCAGAACAGCAACAGGGCAGTGTGGACACCAGAGCAGGTACATCAGAGGCAGTACATCAGTATGAGGATAGCAACAGGGCAGCAACAGGGCAGTGTGGGCACCAGAGCAGGTACATCAGAGGCAGTACATCAGTATCAGAACAGCAACAGGGCAGCAACAGGGCAGTGTGGACACCAGAGCATGTACATCAGTGTCAGTACATCAGTATGAGAACAGCAACAGGGCAGCAACAGGGCAGTGTGGACACCAGAGCAGGTACATCAGATGCAGTACATCAGTATCAGAACAGCAACAGGGCAGCAACAGGGCAGTGTGGGCACCAGAGCAGGTACATCAGATGCAGTACATGAGAGGGCACAATGCAGTATCAGAACAGCAACAGGGCAGTGTGGGCACCAGAGCAGGTACATCAGATGCAGTACATCAGTATGAGGATAGCAACAGGGCAGCAACAGGGCAGTGTGGGCACCAGAGCAGGTACATCAGAGGCAGTACATCAGTATCAGAACAGCAACAGGGCAGTGTGGACACCAGAGCAGGTACATCAGAGGCAGTACATCAGTATGAGGATAGCAACAGGGCAGCAACAGGGCAGTGTGGGCACCAGAGCAGGTACATCAGAGGCAGTACATCAGTATCAGAACAGCAACAGGGCAGCAACAGGGCAGTGTGGACACCAGAGCATGTACATCAGTGTCAGTACATCAGTATGAGAACAGCAACAGGGCAGCAACAGGGCAGTGTGGACACCAGAGCAGGTACATCAGATGCAGTACATCAGTATCAGAACAGCAACAGGGCAGCAACAGGGCAGTGTGGGCACCAGAGCAGGTACATCAGATGCAGTACATGAGAGGGCACAATGCAGTATCAGAACAGCAACAGGGCAGTGTGGGCACCAGAGCAGGTACATCAGATGCAGTACATCAGTATGAGGATAGCAACAGGGCAGCAACAGGGCAGTGTGGGCACCAGAGCAGGTACATCAGAGGCAGTACATCAGTATCAGAACAGCAACAGGGCAGCAACAGGGCAGTGTGGGCACCAGAGCAGGTACATCAGAGGCAGTACATCAGTATCAGAACAGCAACAGGGCAGTGTGGACACCAGAGCAGGTACATCAGATGCAGTACATCAGTATGAGGATAGCAACAGGGCAGCAACAGGGCAGTGTGGGCACCAGAGCAGGTACATCAGAGGCAGTACATCAGTATGAGGATAGCAACAGGGCAGTGTGGGCACCAGAGCAGGTACATCAGATGCAGTACATGAGAGGGCACAATGCAGTATCAGAACAGCAACAGGGCAGTGTGGACACCAGAGCAGGTACATCAGAGGCAGTACATCAGTATGAGGATAGCAACAGGGCAGCAACAGGGCAGTGTGGACACCAGAGCAGGTACATCAGAGGCAGTACATCAGTATCAGAACAGCAACAGGGCAGCAACAGGGCAGTGTGGACACCAGAGCATGTACATCAGTGTCAGTACATCAGTATGAGAACAGCAACAGGGCAGCAACAGGGCAGTGTGGACACCAGAGCAGGTACATCAGATGCAGTACATCAGTATCAGAACAGCAACAGGGCAGCAACAGGGCAGTGTGGGCACCAGAGCAGGTACATCAGATGCAGTACATGAGAGGGCACAATGCAGTATCAGAACAGCAACAGGGCAGTGTGGGCACCAGAGCAGGTACATCAGATGCAGTACATCAGTATGAGGATAGCAACAGGGCAGCAACAGGGCAGTGTGGGCACCAGAGCAGGTACATCAGAGGCAGTACATCAGTATCAGAACAGCAACAGGGCAGCAACAGGGCAGTGTGGGCACCAGAGCAGGTACATCAGAGGCAGTACATCAGTATCAGAACAGCAACAGGGCAGTGTGGACACCAGAGCAGGTACATCAGATGCAGTACATCAGTATGAGGATAGCAACAGGGCAGCAACAGGGCAGTGTGGGCACCAGAGCAGGTACATCAGAGGCAGTACATCAGTATGAGGATAGCAACAGGGCAGCAACAGGGCAGTGTGGGCACCAGAGCAGGTACATCAGAGGGCACAGTACAGCAACTTACAGCACACTATCAGGTGGATTGCGTGAAGTACCCGCATCGGACACACTGGCAGCACCAGAAACCGGAGTGTGACACACAGCCACAGATGTAGTGACTGACACGTGAGCCACAGACCCAGATACACTGCCAGCACCTGATACAGGAGTGTGACACACAGACACAGCCCGAGTTACTGACACATGGCCCATAGACCCAGATACACTGCCAGCACCTGATACAGGAGTGTGACACACCGACACAGCCCGAGTTACTGACACATGGCCCATAGACCCAGATACACTCCCAGCACCTGATACAGGAGTGTGACACACCGACACAGACCGAGTGACTGACACGTGAGCCACAGACCCAGATACACTGCCAGCACCTGATACAGGAGTGTGACACACAGACACAGCCCGAGTGACTGACACATGGCCCATGGACCCAGATACACTGGCAGCACCTGATACAGGATATGTCTCGACGGATACCCTGCCACTAACAGACACATGCGAGTCAACTGCACCAGCGCCACTGTGACCACTAAAATGATGAGCCACAGGGCTGTATGGTCCAGGAGGCAGGGTGGCTCTGGGAGCGGGGGATAGTTGCAATTGGCCGATATCGGATTGGGCATGTGTCAATGCTGTGTGTCTACGCTTCTTTTGGACATGTGCCTGCACCCTGGACAGGACAGGACTCACAAGTCGACCGGACTGAGAAGCAATTTCACCCACCATGGGAGGTGCATGTGCTGGGGGGGGAATGGTCTCTGGGGACGTGCTGGAGCCTGCTTGTCGTTTGCGGTGTGGCTGCCTTGTGGCCTCTGCAACATGTGTCATGGGGGATGCCACAACAGGGTCCACCTGCATCCGTCCCTGACGGGCCATGATGGGAGTGGATGTAAGCGGTGACTCCACTGCTGAGTCTTCTGTATTCCGTTTGCCAGAAAACAGCTGTCTCAGAGCAACTATGGGTGATGTATGCCTGTCCCTGACAGCGCCACTGTTCATGGGCGAGTCCTTGGGCCTTGGATGTTCCATTTCCGTAGGAGTACTGTACTCTGCGGACTTGCCCTGTTCCCTGGATGGTGCCCTCTTCCAGGCAGCAGACTTGTCGTCTGTGGTGTACATATCAGCTGGACACCCCTTCTGCCCGTGTGTGTCCCTGCCCCTGGGACTGTCCGTGCTCCTCTTAGGTGCGTTTGTCTTGTGACTATTCTTGTCCCTGCCCTTGGGAGTGGCTCCTTCCTTCGTAGTCTCCCTGTCCTTGGGAGTGGCACCTTCCTCCGTAGTCTCCCTGCCCTTGGGAGTGCCTACATCCTTCCTGCTTTCCCTGCCCTTGGGAGTGGCAGCTTCCTTCGTAGTCTCCCTGCCCTTGGGAGTGCCTACATCCTTCCTGCTGTCCCTGCCCTTGGGAGTGGCACCTTCCTTCCTAGTGTCCCTGCCCTTGGGAGTGGCTCCTTCCTTCGTAGTCTCCCTGGCCTTGGGAGTGGCACCTTCCTCCGTAGTCTCCCTGCCCTTGGGAGTGCCTACATCCTTCCTGATTTCCCTGCCCTTGGGAGTGGCAGCTTCCTTCGTAGTCTCCCTGCCCTTGGGAGTGCCTACATCCTTCCTGCTGTCCCTGCCCTTGGGAGTGGCACCTTCCTTCCTAGTGTCCCTGCCCTTGGGAGTGGCACCTTCCTTCTTAGTGTCCCTGCCCTTGGGAGTGGCAGCTTCCTTCCTGCTGTCCCTGCCCTTGGGAGTGGCACCTCCCTTCCTAGTGTCCCTGGCACTGGGAGTATGCGAGCCCTCATGAGATGTATTAGTCTTCTCACTGTCCTCGTACAGGGTAGTGTCAATGGAAGCGGGAGTGAGTCTTGGCCTGGTAGTACCTTGTGTGTGGGATGGCTGTGCAGCATGTGTAGCCATTACACCAAACCCCTCTTTTGCCTCACGTGTGTGTACTCCACTATATCTGACGTTGTCCTTGTGAACAGAGTTACCTGACCTAGGGGATGGGGTCTGAGGCCTACGTGCCTTGACGTGCTGGCTGACGCTGCTTCTAGTGCAATAACCTGTATTAGAGTCCAGATCAGAAAATTCACTCCCCCCTGACACATCCAGAGTTGTAGATGGTGGAACAGAAGTACCACCCAGTCCATGCGACTGTGCAATGGCAGACGACACACTGTTAGACAATGACTGCAGTGTCCTGTGTACACCAGCCAGATCACCATGCATACCTTCCATGAATGCCACCACCTGCCCCAACTTCCTATCGTGGTCTTGGAATGCATTAATCATATTGGTCTGGCCCACACACAGCTGTCGCAGCAGATCAACAGCCTCTGCACAGAGAGAATTTTGGGTCACCGAGGCTGGGGCAGCGGTGCCGACACCGAACGCCACTCTTCTCCCCCTACTCCTGCGGGCACGAACAGTACATGGTGCAGTTGCCGGCAGGGTGGGCCCTGTGTGCTGTGTCCCGACCGAAGGTGCTGGTTGCCCACTCCCAGTCTGTGACAACAGTGCTGACTCACCAACACTGTCGGAAGATGATGACGATGTTGTCTCCACATGCGAGTCCTCCGGGACGGTTCTGTCCCCCTCTCCGCCGCTGCCCCCTTCGGTGTCAGTCTGCGTGTGCGCCACGTCTGATCCGGATGCATTGCCTTCTGTAATCTCCGCCGTCTGTGGCTGAGTGCCCTCTGCCAAAGCTGAAAAGCACAGGAAATGGGTGTAAGTAATGGGCACATACACGTACAGTACTGCTGCGGAATCCCTTAAGCCACTGATGACACTGTCCATCGATCCCCCAACCTGCACACAGCCCACCCCAAGCAGTCATCCTCACAGGAATTCTGTGGCGTTGGCCGTAATACATGTACAGCATGCACACTGGGCATGAGGAACTACATCAGCACACAAGTGTTGCCAAGGGGTGACGGAGCACTACAGCATGTGCATGACAACTGAACAGCTTAGCAGGTGGCGTCTCAACATTCCGCATGTGCAAGTGAAAAGTTAACTGTGGCAATGTCACCAACATGCCATTGGTAATAGACTCACGATAGACGGAAGACCCTGATGTGTGTGGGCAACCATACATGCATTGCACTCACAAGCAACATACACTGACAGTACGCTTACCGCCACGTTGCTGTTCATCCACACGCAACCGCTCGGACAGGTCAGGATGCGTCACAGCTATGATACGGTGCATGAGAGGGGTCATTGAGCGTCGGGCCAGACGTGCCGTCCGTGGAATCAGCCCTAGTGTCACTTCCGCTACATTCTTGCTCAGTCTGGAAATGTCGTCCCAGCGTTTGTGGCAGTGTGTATGTCGTCTATTGGACACCCCCGCTGCTCGTACTTCATGTGCAATGCTCCTCCACACGTCCTTGCGAAGGTGCAGCTTTACCTACCATGATGGGAGACAAAAGGGTGGAAGTCAGGGGACAGTTGGCCAGTCACACAGATAGGAGCAACACATTACTCTCAGCAGCCATGCACATATCGATACTTTAGTTGTTCTCACATCACACCGCCAACTTTCCCAGAGACCAGGTGCCATATCACACCTCATGCACCACAACTCATCCCCCACGACACTTACCGCCTGTCCGGGTGCGCCGTACAGGCGTCCGTAGTTGCGTAGCACAGCCTCCACCAGGACATCCAGCTCCGCGGCGGTGAAGGGACGAGACCGGACCTCTTTGACTCCCGACATGGCAAGGTCACGGAGTATGGCACTAGAGCGGCAGTCGGTGGTCAGCTCCGCAGCAGCAGGTGGAGGTGATGGTCACAGGCAGCAGTCGGTGGTCAGCTCCGCAGCAGCAGGTGGAGGTGATGGTCACAGGCAGCAGTCGGTGGTCAGCTCCGCAGCAGCAGGTGGAGGTGATGGTCACAGGCAGCAGTCGGTGGTCAGCTCCGCAGCAGCAGGTGGAGGTGATGGTCACAGGCAGCAGTCGGTGGTGGTCATCGTAGAAAGTTTGCTTTTGCACATCACACATATATAGGGCCCAGTGGCCATGTCAGTGGCATACGGCGCCAGCCATTGGTCCGCCGTGAGAGCGTGTTTGGAATTGGGCCAATGATTGGCCCTGGTGTTGCGGTGAACACCATACGGTACTTGCAATTGGCCATCCGTGGCCCATGTCCACACCTCCCATTGGCTGCACTTGCACAGACCGTCACGCTCACACACCGGCAACTGCACGTGCTAGAGACCGGGACGGATGCATCATTTGCAACAAAGTTGTAAGAGTGGCGCCACCATGGCGGGGCACGTATTCGGCGGGGGAGGTGGAGGCCAATACAGCCATAAGCTGATGTCCATGCACATGCCAGTTCATGACCCCCTTACAGTGACATTGCATCAGGCAGCCTACACCGGCCGGCCCAGCTCTACCCACTACCGCCGTGCCAGGCCCAGCCCATGACCGCCGTTGCGGCCGTGCCAACTACCGCCGCTTCAGGCCCCCTCCACTACCGCCGTGCCAGACCTAGCCCATGACCGCCGTTGCGGCCGTGCCAACTACCGCCGCTTCAGGCCCCCTCCACTACCGCCGTGCCAGACCTAGCCCATGACCGCCGTTGCGGCCGTGCCAACTACCGCCGCTTCAGGCCCCCTCCACTACCGCCTTGCCAGACCTAGCCCATGACCGCCGTTGCGGCCGTGCCAACTACCGCCGCTTCAGGCCCCCTCCACTACCGCCGTGCCCTGGCAGCCCTGGCACGGCGGTCATGGGCTAGGTCTGGCACGGCGGTAGTGGAGGGGGCCTGAAGCGGCGGTAGTTGGCACGGCCGCAACGGCGGTCATGGGCTAGGTCTGGCACGGCGGTAGTGGAGGGGGCCTGAAGCGGCGGTAGTTGGCACAGCCGCAACGGCGGTCATGGGCTGGGCCTGGCACGGCGGTAGTGGGTAGAGCTGGGCCGGCCGGTGTAGGCTGCCTGATGCAATGTCACTGTAAGGGGGTCATGAACTGGCATGTGCATGGACATCAGCTTATGGCTGTATTGGCCTCCACCTCCCCCGCCGAATACGTGCCCCGCCATGGTGGCGCCACTCTTACAAGTTTGTTGCAAATGATGCATCCGTCCCGGTGTCTAGCACGTGCAGACAATTGGAATGTTGAACGCGGGCCGCGTATGGCCAGACGTCAACAGCGGAAGCAGTGCACCGCCATGGCGGCGTCAATGAGTGCATGTCAGCTGACGATGCACGATGCACTATGTTTAATTGTCTGCAGCTGCATGATGAGGGTTGTGTGCGTGATTGCGTGATTCCACACTTCATGCTCTATCCCATGGTTTCCATACCATGCCCATCGGTGTGCCACTAATGACCGTCACTTTTGGGTCATGTCACATGCCTTGTTGGCAGTGATGTTGAGGTGCAACAGAGTGCATTGGACATGTTGCAACACATCATGTAGCTGGTGGGTGCACATTGCTACGTCAATCCATGTTGTTGTGACAATCAGAGGTGTCACACATAGGCAAATCGTACACTGACAATTACATGTTGGATAGAGTGCGGTGACATGTGAGTGAGTTGCACAGACATGCGTTGTATGTGAATTGACTTCCATTCCATTTACTCCCACACAGGAGGGCTCAAAATGTCCATCGCCCATATACTGTGCTGGAGGACATGGTGGACGAGGAGGTGGTCCGGAAATTCAGGCTTGATCGACGTCGATTGCTGGAGCTAGTGAACAAGTTGTCTCCTCACCTGCAGCCGCGGAGAACTTATCCAGGCTCAATTTCACCCACCCAAAAGGTGATGGCGGCACTCCATTTTTTTGCAACAGGCACATTCCAGTACACTATAGGACATGCCGGGGGAATGTCACAGGCCATGTTCAGCACGGTACTCAAGGATGTGCTAACAGCCATGATGCTGTACAAGCATGAGTACATACATTTTCCACAGGCGGCAGAGTTGGCAGCGGTCAAGGCAGACTTTTATGCACTGGGTCGCATTCCACACGTTGTGGGTTCAATTGATGGCACGCATATTGCGATCATCCCGCCACGGGCACGTGAGCAGGTGTTTCGGAATCGGAAGCACTTCCACTCCCTTAACGTGCAGGTGGTGTGCCAGGCCGACAACATTATCTCACATGTGTGTGCAAGATTTCCTGGCTCTGCACATGACGCCCACATCATGCGGAGCAGCATAGTCCCACGACTGATGGCAAATCTGCGTCCGGCACAAGCCTGGCTTGTTGGTGAGGATGCTGTGGTGACTGGAGTGATATCTGGGTGGCTTGGTGTGGCCACATGTTCAGGTACTGATGTCTGTCTCTCTCTCTAATTCCCACATACACAGGCGACTCGGCTTACCCAAACAGGCCTTGGCTTCTGAGTCCAATTCGCAATCCCACCACAGCAGGAGAAATGCGATACAACGATGCCCATGGTAGGACACGTCGAGTGGTGGAACGAACATTTGGCCTGCTGAAGTCTAGGTTTCGGTGCCTAGATAAGACTGGAGGGGCCCTGCCTTACGCACCTGGCAAAGTATGCAAGATTGTGATGGCCTGCTGCATGCTCCACAACCTGGCTGTGCGAAATAACATTGCACTGATCTTGGACCCAGATGAACAGCAAGTTCCTCGCCCTCCCGACCCAGCCATGTCGACTGATGAGGATAGTGGTGAGGAGGAAGGTGTGGACCAGAGGCGCCAGCTCATAGAACGCTACTTCCCTTGACTGTGAGTGTGCCCCTCTTGTGCTGCTTGTGTATGCCCTGTGTAGGTTTGCTGCTCTGGTGTCATTGTGTTGGGGATCATCTATGTGTTTTGTTATGTGATGTATGCATGTGTGTGTGTGTCTTCATTTATGAGTACATGCACTTCTCCATGATGTGTGTAGTGTCAGCCATTCGTGTAGTGATGTGTGTGGTTTGTTGTAAGTTGCACTGCAGTGAGTTGGGATGAGTGTGATGCTGTTTACTAACGTCTGTTTGCGGGTTCTATGTTTCCCTAGGTCACTCCGTTGCGGCATGATTCTGTACCTGTTGGATCCCTGAACCTGGTTACGTCTGTTTCTGATGCAATCATGTGAATAAACATGGAGGCAACACATCATTGAGTGAGTAAGTGGTATTTATTTACAGATTGTGCATAGGGGTAGGTGCATATTTACAAAGGAGTGAAGGGGTGGGGGAGTGACTGTCCAAGGTAATGGTGGATGAAATGGCCGTGCAGACACCACATAGGGTGGTGTGTGCCTACTGCAGCAGGCCTGTGGGAGGTGGGACCGGATACTTTCCAGGTAGGATCGGAGGCTCACGTACTCCAATGAGTCACTGTCGGCTCTTCTTGGAGCGTGTGCCATGTGCTCCAACACTGCTCTCGACCACTTCGTTCCTCGGACGGCCCCTCCGTCTTTGTGCCGGGACGGGGTCAGCTAGGGGCGCAGGCTGATCCGGTACCACATCCGCCGCCAGGGGCGCAGTCGGCGGTGGCGGTGTTGTGGCCGGTGCCGATGTTTGAGGGGGGGAGGGGGGGTGGTGTTGGCGGATGCCCTGGCGCTGAAAATGTCGACCAGTTGGCCAAGCCGCCTCTCGATGGCCCCCAACATGGCGGTGTTTTCCACAAAGTCCTGGTGGGCCCGGTCTGCATGTTCCTGGCTACGTGCATAGCCCGCCTCCACCCGGACTAGTGCTTCATGGCACTGTTGCACAGCAATCAGTGTTGTGTCATCTGCCCTTCTTTCCGCCCTGCTCCTGCCTGCAGGATCTGCCCTTGCAGTGGTGGGTTGCCTGACTGTCTCCCGGCGTGGCTGGGATGGCGCTGGCCCAGCGTTGGCGGCGGGGTTGGGCAGGGTGGCAGGGGCAGAAGTGGTGGTAGTAGTGGTGGTGGTCGAGGTGGTGCTGGAGGCAGCTGTGCAGGTCCGAGTCGCCGGTGTTGTTGTGATGCCAGTGCCTGTTGTTGTAGTTGCAGGTGTGACCTGCGTGGCAGAGGTCCCTGGCTGGGTGCTTGGTCCGGCACCATCCTCTGCCCCGGAGTTGGCTGCACTATCGTCCCATGAGTGCTCGGAGTTTGGGGATGCTGGAGGCCTGGTGTCAATGGCGGAAGTCAGATTAGGATCCCCTGCAAAAGAATAATGTGATGATGAGTAATGTTGCCTATACGTGTACATGTATTTATGGTTGACATTCAGTCGGCATTGGCACACACCCCACCCACCACCACCACCCTCTCTATGGACATGGGGGCCTGTTGGAAGTTGTAGTTCCGACCCCTCACACACCCCACCCACCACCACCACCCTCTCTATGGACATGGGGGCCTGTTGGAAGTTGTAGTTCCGACCCCTCACACACCCCACCCACCACCACCACCACCCTCTCTATGGACATGGGGGCCTGTTGGAAGTTGTAGTTCCGACCCCTCACACACCCCACCCACCACCACCACCACCCTCTCTATGGACATGGGGGCCTGTTTGAAGTAGGACTAGTGACCCCTCACACACCCCACCCACCACCACCACCACCCTCTCTATGGACATGTGGGCCTGTTGGAAGTTGTAGTTCCGACCCCTCACACACCCCACCCAACACCACCACCACCCTCTCTATGGACATGGGGGCCTGTTTGAAGTAGGACTAGTGACCCCTCACACACCCCACCCACCACCACCACCACCCTCTCTATGGACATGGGGGCCTGTTGGAAGTTGTAGTTCCGACCCCTCACACACCCCACCCACCACCACCACCACCCTCTCTATGGACATGGGGGCCTGTTGGAAGTTGTAGTTCTGACCCCTCACACACCCCACCCAACACCACCACCACCCTCTCTATGGACATGGGGGCCTGTTTGAAGTAGGACTAGTGACCCCTCACACACCCCACCCACCACCACCACCCTCTCTATGGACATGGGGGCCTGTTGGAAGTTGTAGTTCCGACCCCTCACACACCCCACCCACCACCACCCCCACCCTCTCTATGGACATGGGGGCCTGTTGGAAGTAGGACTAGTGACCCCTCACACACCCCACCCACCACCACCACCCTCTCTATGGACATGGGGGCCTGTTGGAAGTTGTAGTTCCGACCCCTCACACACCCCACCCACCACCACCACCACCCTCTCTATGGACATGGGGGCCTGTTGGAAGTTGTAGTTCCGACCCCTCACACACCCCACCCACCACCACCACCACCCTCTCTATGGACATGGGGGCCTGTTGGAAGTTGTAGTTCCGACCCCTCACACACCCCACCCACCACCACCACCACCCTCTCTATGGACATGGGGGCCTGTTGGAAGTTGTAGTTCCGACCCCTCACACACCCCACCCAACACCACCACCACCCTCTCTATGGACATGGGGGCCTGTTTGAAGTAGGACTAGTGACCCCTCACACACCCCACCCACCACCACCACCACCCTCTCTATGGACATGGGGGCCTGTTTGAAGTAGGACTAGTGACTCCTCACACACCCCACCCACCACCACCTGACGTAAATAATTAATTTACTCTCTTAATTTCTATGCAGATAAGTACTTAATCAATAATAACTCAATCAGAATGAAGGAAAACAGAGTCCGTGGTGTAAGAGTTTCTAAGGGTTTTATTCCTCATAAAGGAATCAGGATATCATGTTCTGACCACCACACAGGGTGTCAGAAGGGATAGATGAGCGCGCTCTCGTTTATTGACAATACATAGCTTATATACTTGATTTACATCATAATGTTCAATGTAAGAGGCGTAACAGCTGAGAGAAAACGAGATAACAGTATACACGTGGTACTAGTACATCATCAAGGGGCGTAAACTAGGCGTAAACTAGAGGTGTGTGCTAGAAACGTCACTGATAGGTGACGCAAGTGGGTGGCACCAAGGGGTGGTGCTAACAGAATGTTGCAATGTCAGCAGAAATCGGAAGCTTGGATGCGCGCGAAGCTGCATGACGTGTGATTGACGGGGTGCAGGGGGCTTGGCATTTACACTGACGGAAAGAGACAGAAGTCTGGCATGTCAGATCAACTTGTGCTTCTATCATATCTGATATCTGATGTTTAGGAACTAAGCTATCTGGGCAGAAAGGTCTCTAGAGCAGAAGCTATTCTATACTTGCTGTGAGTGCGTGTATAAGCGCCTGAGTGTCTGTATGAGAAGCGTGGAAAGAGGAGCCTTCCATGAAAGCATGGCAACGGAGGCTATGAATTACTTGCATAGAGACAGGTCGGCCCTTTAGCCCTGCAGCTGAGGAAGGATGTTTACTGGAACTAGCAGGCTGGAATGTATTTTCGGGGAGGGAAACAGATAACTCGAAGGTTATAGTCAATCTTGGCAGGCAGCAGGCTGAGCTGAGCACGAAGGGCCGCGCTAGAAGTAAGTCAGAGTTCACGGGTACGGGGGCTGCTTGGGCAGGGGCCCTCGCAGTCAGAAGCCAGAAAAGAGGCTCGGTGGCAGAGATTCAGGGCCTACTTTCAGCCAGGCTGAAAAACGTAGGAGTACACTTCAAAAAGACGTTGGCATAGCATACTTAGGAACGGACCATCCAACCCATTCATGGTGGGTCTGAAAGAGGACAAGTTAACGTTGGACGCAAATGTATTTGCGTCTTCATAGCTGGTACAGGAGGGAAGTTACATGCACTTTAACTCGTACATGGAGTCGGTGGGGTACGCGCTAGGGAACATAACTTGACCATAAAATTTATATTACCTCATTCCCTCCTTGTTCCCTACGGACCCTTCATGATATATCAATCCTCATAAATCTATCAGTCTGTTCTTGTAACATTATATGTTCATCTTTCTTTCTTTGACTGTTTGAGAGACAACTGGAATGCTCAATGCAGGATGTGGCACACAGTCCACATATCGCTGGCCCACACTGTAGGCACAGGCAGCAACTGAATACTATAACAAGGCCAATGCCTAGGAATGATAAGATCTTCCATCCCCAAGCGGTTAACGTTGTCCAGAACCAACCGGACCAAGTCCAGGTGCCTGGATTCTGATGTATCTGATTTGCAATTTTATGCAAACGGGTAATAGCTTGATAGACAGATGGTGCGTTTTGTGGAATGAAAACACAGCAACTTGACCCGATGACCTTACAGGCTCCACCTCTATCTGCCAAGATGACGTCAATCACAAGACGATTTTGAAGGACAACAACCCGCATAGCAGATTGCTCTTCTGTCAAGTTACCTAAGGCGGAGGCAGTTTCATGTACTACTGCTTCAAGTGTTCTGGTTAATCTGCGTATCAATTTACTGTTTTGGACAGGTCCTAGGAAGAAAAAGAATCCTTTATTAAAATCAGTGTACTGTTCCCATGCCGTTTCTGTGTAGTCGACAAGGGGAATATCTCTTTTGGGTCTATTCGGTGCTAGATTCGTATTTCTATGGTAATCAGGGGGAGCTAGAAAAACAGGTGGCAGAAGGAATGCAATGTAACCGGTACCATCCCAATCTGGAGGTAGGCTAATGTATGCGGTATGACCACAAACAAAGTAAGAATGACTGGTAGCTTTAAAGGACGATTTACCATGGTCACTGAACTCGACCACAGTAGTGCATTTACTATGACCTACGTGTACTGAACCTTTTTTGCTAACACATAATTCACCTGTGACTGGTAATACTAACATATGGGGCGAAACTGGAGCGGTTTCAGATTCAACAGTAAGGATCATAAGGCTAATTGTGTAATTACCTAATCCATATACTTCATTTTCTAGATCAGTTCCTATTCGAGTGGGAAGTCCCTCTTTATCAGGGAAACAGACGTTGAGCAGGACTAAGTTCAAGTTTCCCCAAACCCAGCCCCCCTCGAAAACAGCAGTATCAGGATCTAAGGAATTAATTATTTTAAACCATGCTCCACAGGAGCCATTGTGAGTGAATGGATACGGAAAGAGGGGCAGAGCTCCCTTGTAATTCTGGTAGGGAGGGAGTCGGCCACATATCCAACAGTCGGTGGCATTATTTGTCTGATGGGAATGGTGTAACATACTAATGAATGTATTGTTGCGCAGCGCAAGTCTGTAAGAGAGTTCATGTGCAGGAAGTTCACTAAAAGTGTGTTCAGCAGAAACATTGTAAGCAGATTGTTCACGCCTGAAAATAGGCCAATATATAGGTAGCAGAATGCTGGCAATAATAATTAGAATACTTAGAAAAAACAATATTAACAACGTCACTATACAGTGACTACGCAGTGATTTACAGTATGTACGTTTCTTTGCTTCTCTCTCTCTCTCTCTATCTCGATCTAGGGGATACATGTCAGAAACTATTTAACCGATTCACCTAGGGGAGGACTTAAACAATTAAACTGTCTGACTTGCTAGATCGGAGTTTCATTCGGTATAGTTCTTGGGGAGTCTTTTCTCTTTTAGAGACGGTAACGTCTTTTGCTTCAACACAGTCTTTGGTGGGGGTGGACGAGTCAGAGTCCTGTTTCAGTCCGTTTTTTAGTTCATTGCATAGTTTGATGTGACTCGTGTGGACCCACCCCTTTCTCCCCTCGATCTTCACAGCGGTCCTTGTGGTAAGGAGGACGGTCTTCGGAGACTTCCAGCGGGGCTCCAGCGGGCTTTTCCGGTCGAAATTCCGGACGAGTACCAGGTCCCCTGGACGGACCTCATGCGCCTTTACATCGGTGTTGTCAGGGAAAGCTGCGGCAACCTGTGAACGACATGATTGGAGTGCAGACATCAAGGAGGCAAGGTAATCTGTCAACATGTTACAATCAACATCAGTGATCTTTTTCGGAATGGGCGTCCCCCACATATTCGGTGGTCTGCCAAAGACCACTTCGTACGGGGATAGCCCTGATCTTGAGTGGGCGACCATTCTCATGTAGAATAGGGCCACGGGCAGAGCGACTATCCAGTCGACTCCTTTTTCCTGACAGATCTTGGATTTTTAGTGTCTGATTATGCCTTTCTACAAGGCCAGCTGCTTCGGGATGTCGGACACAGTGGAACTTCCACTGATATCCTAGCAAGAGGGAAACTTGTCTCATCAACTCGGACGAGAACGGCTGTCCGTTATCTGAATACACGACACGGGGCAAACCGTACCGTGGGAAGAATTCACGAACCAACTGTCTGGCAGTGGTCGGAGCAGTGTAGTCTGGGACTGGGTATGCTTCGGTCCAACGGGACAGAGCACAAACAATTACAAGGACATATTTAAAACCTCTACAGCTATTCATCTGGATATAATCCATCTGGAGGACTTCAAAAGGGTGATCGGGAGGATGAAATCCACCTTGCTCAACAGGGACGCTTTTACCTGGATTGAACTGACAACAGATCATGCAAGTACGCACTTTCTGTTTTGCTGCTGCTCGTAAGTGTTTGTTGTACCAGAGATTCTGTAAACTGTCTAACATCGCCTTCTCTCCTAGATGGGCCGGGCTATGTGCTGTATTTATCATGACCTGAACCATTGAGTCGGGGAGAAACCATATAGATTTTCCCTTCGTCACCTAACCTTGATCTGTCTGAATCCCTCCTAGTTCAGTCCATTTCTTTATCTCCTCTGGAGTAGCATGTGTCTGGATATCGATTACGTCTAGGGCGGGATCTCTAACTGCCATACACTTTGTTGGTATTGTTTTTGTTATGTCAGTAATCTGGGTGTGAGTTAGTGCTGTATGTTTTGCTGTCTGGTCTGCCAGGTCGTTACCCTGGGAAACAGAATCTGTGACTTTAGTATGTGCCTTACACTTCATGACTGATATGCCCGAGGGCAAATGTATTGCTTCTAACAGTGCTTGAATGAGGGGGCCATGTTGTATCTTGGCCCCATGGGAAGTCAGAAAACCTCGTTCTTGCCAGAGGACTCCGAAGTCGTGTACAACTCCGAAGGCATAGCGGGAATCTGTGTATATGTTAACATTTCTGTTCTTGGCTAGAATACAAGCTCGGGTCAGAGCGATGAGCTCTGCTGCTTGAGCAGACAGTGTGTCAATACGATGTGTTTCTTTATTTTCAGTTTCAGTGGTCACGGCATACGCGGCCACTAATTCTCCTGTACTTGTTCTCATGCATGAACCGTCCACATAAAGTGTCAGGTCTGGATTTGTCAATGGGACATCTGTTAAGTCTCGTCTAGGCTTAGTTACTGCATTAATTATTTCTATACAATCATGTGGAGCTGGATCTGTCATAACTGTAGGTAACAGTGTTGCTGGATTCAGGATGCTGCAACGTCTGATTTCTATGTGTGGCTGGAATAGTGTTAATTCATAACCTGTCAGTCGTGCTATAGTTAAGTGTTGAGTCTGGGTTCTGTTTAACAAAACCTCTACAGAATGTGGTACTTGAACTGTTAACTGATGACCTAAAACAATTGAATCACTTTGTCTTATTGCTAACGCTGTTGCTGCTACTGACTTTAAGCACGCAGGGAGTGCTTGGGCTACTGAATCCAATGTACTAGAAAAATAAGCACAAGGCTTATGTGAACCTGCTTGATCTTGGGTGAGGACAGACAACGCTGTACCATCACGTTCTGTAACAAAAAGTGTAAACGGTTTGCTGTAACATGGTGTTGCTAAAACTGGTGCTTGGCATAAGGCTTTCTTTAAGTCTTCAAAAGCTTGTGTATGTTCCTGAGTCCAAGGGAGGGCAGTCGAAGTCGCTGCCTCCTGTGTCGTTAACTGGATGAGTGGTTTAGCTAGGAATGCATACTGGGGAATCCATTGTCTGCAGTACGAGGTGAGGCCTATGAAGGCCCGCACTTCCTTTTGTGTCTGGGGTTGTGGCATATTTGCAATTAACTGAATGCGATCGGGAGTGAGCTGTCTCCCCACTTTGGACAGCAAGTGACCCAAGTACACAACTTGCTGAACACAGAATTGTAGCTTCGAAGGAGACACCTTGTGTCCCTTGTCGGCCAGGAAATGTAAAACTGTCAGTGATGCTTTTTCACATTCGGGCTCACTTCGTGCGGTGATCAGCAGATCATCGACGTATTGTAGTAAAGCGGTGTTAACTGGCATTTGAATACAATCTAGTTGTCTCTTCAGTGCTTGACTATAGATGCTGGGGCTTTCTGTGAATCCTTGAGGTGCGCGCGAAAATTTGAAACTGCGTCCATTTAAACAGAATCCGAAGAGATATTGGCTCTCTGGATCAATAGGCACGCTGAAGAAGGCGTTCTTGAGATCAATTACAGTAAAGAACGTTGCTTCTGAATCAATAGCAGTCAATAGAGATGATATATCGGGGACCACAGGGTACTGTGGGATAATGCATTTATTCAATTCTCGAAGATCAATCACCAGCCGATATACTGGCGGGGCATTAGGATCAGTACGTTTAAGAATCGGAATGATGGGTGAATTACAGATATTGGAGTCGGTTTCGACGACCACTCCTTGGGCAATGAGCTCTTCAATGATTTTCAGTAAAGCCACTACAGCATCGGGTGGTAACTTGTATTGTCTGATTCTGGGTAATACAACACCTGCCTTGAGTGTAACGCGGTATGGTGTAATGTGCATACATCCTACATCAGTTGGGCCTTTTGCCCACAAGTAATCAGGTACATTTTTCAATCTGACGTCAAACTCACGAAGAACGTAATGACCCTTGAAATCCCGCAGAAAGAGTCTAACTCCCTCCGGGGAACAGCATATTATAGCTCCTAGAGCCTTCAATGTTTTAATTCCTAACAGATTTTCCGGACATGATTTTGTGAGTAACAGGTCTGTAACGCGTGATAATGGACCCACAGCCAGGGGAACTGGTTCTGATACTTCATTTACAATAGGCTGTCCTGAAAAACCAAGGGAAACATTTTGTGAGCCTGAGAGGGGTGCCCCTGGAACTTCGTCATGACTTATTGTAGTGCGACTTGCCCCTGTGTCAATTAAAAACTTTCTGTCTTTCCCCAATACTTGACTGTGTACATAAGGACCTTCTTGATCTACGGGAATCTCAATAAGAGGCAAGCCACCTTCCCTCTCTAGGCTGTTTCATGTATATCGGGAATATTCGGGGTAAGCAGACTGGGCATACTGGTACATCTGTTGTGAGACTTGCTGTGTTGCAGCAATGGGCTGTGGCTGTGGTACTGCTACGGTCTGTGCTGTCTGTGCGGATGCATGCATAGGCTGTGTATTCTGTGTAGACTGATGCTGGTTATGGTCTTGTCTAGGCGGATGCGGTCTTTCTTTAGTTTTACCTGTCGCTATGTTATGTTTCAGAACTGGACATTCATGTACGTAGTGACCTGGCTGCTTGCAATAATTGCATGTCCCTTTAACAGGAGCTGCAGTGTGACTTGTCTGGGTCGTACCTTTTCTGTGACTGTCGGATGGGACCGTCTGAGCTACTAACATTTTCATTTTCGTGTCTTTCATACGTTTCTGTTCCTGATCTTGTTCTTCCCTAATTCTATTCTGGTGATATTGTAACATTTGTAACATCTGGGATGGCGTATTTGCTTGCCATGTACTCTCGACTTTATACACTCTATTTTTAACTAACGGTAGGGAATTCTCGACTAACTTTGATACAAAAAGATGTGGGTACGACTCGCTACTTGGCTGGAGGCCACTATTGATAATAAAACATTTCTCGAATCTTGAATAGAAGTCGCTAGTATCTTCATCTTGTTTCTGTTTACAGGACGAGATTGCGTCCCAATCTTCTTTTCTAGTTGTCAACAGTCTGGGCAAGACCTGTACTATCAAACCTGGTAATGCTTTGGTTTTGTCCCCAAGGCCTAACCCTGGGACCCGTTTTTTCTCTTCTTCTTCTATTTCTGCCCAGGCAATCTTTGTGTCTCCCACCTCCCATTCCTTTTCCTTCAGTTTCTCGAATATACCCGTAGGCAGTAATACTTTCAACATTTTCATGATATCATCATACGTGTAGTCTCCCATCAGTAACATATCTTTGAGCTCTCTATGAAAACCTGCAGGGTCTTTATCATGGCACGGGACTAATTTCTTCATTTCTAACAGTTCTAATTTAGTCAGAGGCGTGTGTACATACACGCGTTTCAACACTTTATCCTCACCCATAACAGGGTGCACTTCTCGTAAGGGGTTCTGACTTTCAATACCACCCCCGCACTGCATATGGTACATTTTCCTCTCTGGAGGTGGGGCGGGAACATATTCAGAGCTCACAAAGGTATCATATCTGCGTCGTTGTTCTAGAATTATTTGAATTAATTTGGTACTTAAGCCTCTCCATCTATCCATCAGTAGTGCTTCGAGTGTCTCGTGTAAGGGACCTGGATCGGAATAATGTTTTCTGTATTTAATGAGAAGGTGCTGTATCATGTATACACCTGCTAATTTCTGTTCGTCGGGGGAGAGGTTCAGAAATGTCTGTGCTACGGTATCATCATTATATATGTCTGCATTCTCGGCCCATGATACAGCTGATCGGGCTAGTTCTTGTTCATCCATAGAATTGAGTACATGGTACCCAACTCGATCTCGAAGCCGTTTATCAGTTTCCTGGAACTGATGCTCAGCAGAATTCGGATTTGTTAAGGCAGAGAAGAAAACTCTCTTGCTCTCCGGACGGACACCTTTCCTAAGGTAGTTTCCCCTACCTACATATGCTATAATGTCTGTAGACTTTCCTGATGTCTCATCTTCATTTTCCTCCTCGGAGGAAGTTTTATCAGTTTCTTCCTGGTGTGCAGCTAATACTGCCTTTCTAATTTTCTGGGACATAGCGGCTATGCAAGTCCCCTTGTCATGTTTTGCTTCTGCTATATTTTGGCCCCACTTGTTCAATGCGTCTAATTCACTCTGATCTGTTCCGGGCCTGTCTCGTTCTCTTATTACACAATTAATGAAGAATCGTAATATCTGTTTTTGAATGTCAACTTTCTGTTTATACATGGCAGCTTGGACACTGTCGGGGTCTTTCCCTGTCTGTATGAATTTGTATAGTCTGTCGAGGGCTTCCTGCATTCCCACACAGCATAACAAGCTATCGGTGGCAGATCTTAAGCGCAGTGATGCTAATACCATTAGATCGTCTGTTCCGGGTACTGGATCATATCTGCAGAATGACATCCTATCTTTCAATGCCTCAAGCCGGGATGAGTAGTGGGGAGACTGGAAAGGGTTCTGTGTGTCCTTTAAATGCAATCTGTGTGTCGGTGGCGGGGTCTGTAGACCCGCTGTCGCACCTCCTGAGGCGGATGCTTGGGCATTATCTCTCCGCGGAGTCTGTATCTGAACGTGAACTTGTCGTTTAGGTGGATCAGGCAAACGTGGTTTCGGTAGGTCAGTTTTGAGTAGGGGAAGTGGCGGGGCTGGCGGAACAGGAGAAGTCTGTTGCGGTACCGGCGGAACGTGACCTGGGGGTGGAGTACCACCCCCGTCCCTGTCTGTAGGCAGGGCACGAACAGGCAGATTGGTGTAAGCTGGTGCTGCATCATCTAGATAGGAATTTAGGAATATGTCTTTAGTAGTCTTGTGCATTACTTTAGTTGGAACCAATGGTGACGGCAAATTTTTCGGTATTTCTGAAATGGCGTCAGGGGTACCTTCGGCCAAAAGATACATGTTGTTCACTTGGCTATTTTGGATACGATCTATTTGTTCTAATTTTACTCGAATTCCCTCAGTAACTAATTCGTTTTCTTGGGCCTTTTCTGATTCTTGAAGTCTGTCTTCTCTACGGAGTGCTCTTTCAGCACGCTTACGTGATTCCTTACGCCAAAATTCTATGGCGTCTTTCTGAGATTGTCTGGCTTTCTTTTTCCGTAATACTTCTTCTACCTTTATGATGCACTCGGCATCCCATGTTCCGTTAACTGGCCATCGGTATCTTTCCTCTAGGTGCTTGGTATAATCGGTCCATAACTCTAGATACAGGATGGCGTCTATGCCGTGTTTATTGTACATAAAATTACCTGGAGTGTCCCTAGGGGGGATTGGAATCTCTTCCTCTAACATCCCTTTCCTAGTTCCTATCTGCTTTAACTTGTTGAAAAACGGCATTGTGCCTACTTGATACTGAAATGCTTGATCCTTGATACTCAATGTCAACTGTAACTATTTATACAAGAAAACACAATAATGCACAAAAACAATCACATTCATACCACGACATTAATTACAAAAACATTTAAAACATAGATGACTACCCCTCTATACTAGAAGTACTGCTCCACAGTACAGATACACTGTTGTAACAGTGCAGAATTTCAGAAATTCGTAATACTAGATATACTGCTAAACAGTACAGATACACTGCCTACAAACAGTGCAGACCGGACTTGCGTACCCAAACCCGTCTAGATACGACCCAGCAATGGTACTCACCGGGAAGCACGGAAAACAGAAGGCCTCGGAAAACTCGACTGGACTCGACTCGGAACTTCGGAAAACTTCGGAAAACTTCGGAAAACTGGTGGGCCTCTTCACACCTCGGACCTTGCTTCTTTCGGCTGGGCTCTGGTCGGGATCCTCCGCACTCCTCACCGCCTCGTCTGGGCACTAATTGCAGTCTTCGTCACCTCCGTGGGTCAGAGGGAGATGCAGGAAATCCTGCCAGTACACGTGTATTCCATCTAACTGATGGCAGGGGACACAGTATGCAACGCGCCAACCGGCGCGTGAGGTGGGGGAGGGGTCCCTATTCGGGCGCCAAAATGACGTAAATAATTAATTTACTCTCTTAATTTCTATGCAGATAAGTACTTAATCAATAATAACTCAATCAGAATGAAGGAAAACAGAGTCCGTGGTGTAAGAGTTTCTAAGGGTTTTATTCCTCATAAAGGAATCAGGATATCATGTTCTGACCACCACACAGGGTGTCAGAAGGGATAGATGAGCGCGCTCTCGTTTATTGACAATACATAGCTTATATACTTGATTTACATCATAATGTTCAATGTAAGAGGCGTAACAGCTGAGAGAAAACGAGATAACAGTATACACGTGGTACTAGTACATCATCAAGGGGCGTAAACTAGGCGTAAACTAGAGGTGTGTGCTAGAAACGTCACTGATAGGTGACGCAAGTGGGTGGCACCAAGGGGTGGTGCTAACAGAATGTTGCAATGTCAGCAGAAATCGGAAGCTTGGATGCGCGCGAAGCTGCATGACGTGTGATTGACGGGGTGCAGGGGGCTTGGCATTTACACTGACGGAAAGAGACAGAAGTCTGGCATGTCAGATCAACTTGTGCTTCTATCATATCTGATATCTGATGTTTAGGAACTAAGCTATCTGGGCAGAAAGGTCTCTAGAGCAGAAGCTATTCTATACTTGCTGTGAGTGCGTGTATAAGCGCCTGAGTGTCTGTATGAGAAGCGTGGAAAGAGGAGCCTTCCATGAAAGCATGGCAACGGAGGCTATGAATTACTTGCATAGAGACAGGTCGGCCCTTTAGCCCTGCAGCTGAGGAAGGATGTTTACTGGAACTAGCAGGCTGGAATGTATTTTCGGGGAGGGAAACAGATAACTCGAAGGTTATAGTCAATCTTGGCAGGCAGCAGGCTGAGCTGAGCACGAAGGGCCGCGCTAGAAGTAAGTCAGAGTTCACGGGTACGGGGGCTGCTTGGGCAGGGGCCCTCGCAGTCAGAAGCCAGAAAAGAGGCTCGGTGGCAGAGATTCAGGGCCTACTTTCAGCCAGGCTGAAAAACGTAGGAGTACACTTCAAAAAGACGTTGGCATAGCATACTTAGGAATGGACCATCCAACCCATTCATGGTGGGTCTGAAAGAGGACAAGTTAACGTTGGACGCAAATGTATTTGCGTCTTCATAGCTGGTACAGGAGGGAAGTTACATGCACTTTAACTCGTACATGGAGTCGGTGGGGTACGCGCTAGGGAACATAACTTGACCATAAAATTTATATTACCTCATGGGGGCCTGTTTGAAGTAGGACTAGTGACCCCTCACACACCCCACCCACCACCACCACCCTCTCTATGGACATGGGGGCCTGTTGGAAGTTGTAGTTCCGACCCCTCACACACCCCACCCACCACCACCCCCACCCTCTCTATGGACATGGGGGCCTGTTGGAAGTAGGACTAGTGACCCCTCACACACCCCACCCACCACCACCACCCTCTCTATGGACATGGGGGCCTGTTGGAAGTTGTAGTTCCGACCCCTCACACACCCCACCCACCACCACCACCACCCTCTCTATGGACATGGGGGCCTGTTGGAAGTTGTAGTTCCGACCCCTCACACACCCCACCCACCACCACCACCACCCTCTCTATGGACATGGGGGCCTGTTGGAAGTTGTAGTTCCGACCCCTCACACACCCCACCCACCACCACCACCACCCTCTCTATGGACATGGGGGCCTGTTGGAAGTTGTAGTTCCGACCCCTCACACACCCCACCCAACACCACCACCACCCTCTCTATGGACATGGGGGCCTGTTTGAAGTAGGACTAGTGACCCCTCACACACCCCACCCACCACCACCACCACCCTCTCTATGGACATGGGGGCCTGTTTGAAGTAGGACTAGTGACCCCTCACACACCCCACCCACCACCACCACCACCCTCTCTATGGACATGGGGGCCTGTTGGAAGTTGTAGTTCCGACCCCTCACACACCCCACCCACCACCACCACCACCCTCTCTATGGACATGGGGGCCTGTTTGAAGTAGGACTAGTGACCCCTCACCCACCCCACCCACCACCACCACCACCCTCTCTATGGACATGGGGGCCTGTTGGAAGTTGCAGTTCCGACCCCTCACACACCCCACCCACCACCACCACCACCCTCTCTATGGACATGGGGGCCTGTTGGAAGTTGTAGTTCCGACCCCTCACACACCCCACCCACCACCACCACCACCCTCTCTATGGACATGGGGGCCTGTTGGAAGTTGTAGTTCCGACCCCTCACACACCCCACCCACCACCACCACCACCCTCTCTATGGACATGGGGGCCTGTTGGAAGTTGTAGTTCCGACCCCTCACACACCCCACCCAACACCACCACCACCCTCTCTATGGACATGGGGGCCTGTTGAAAGTTGTAGTTCCGACCCCTCACACACCCCACCCACCACCACCACCCTCTCTATGGACATGGGGGCCTGTTGGAGTGCTTTAGAGGTTGGTGAGTATGTGGACTGCATGCAAGGCTGGGGTATGTGGGATGTGTCTTCAGAGTTGTGTGGCCCACACCGTGTTGTTGTGTTTGTGGTGGTTGGTTGGTACTTACCAGCCTCTTCTCCATCAGGGAGTCCATCGAGGGTGTCAGGGTGCAGGATGGTCAGCACCCTCTCCTCCCACTCGGTGTATGGTAGGGGCTCCGGGGGGGTTCCACCGCCGGTATGGTTGGCCCGGAGGAAGTTCTTGGCTCTTATAGACTTCTCCCGGGTCTTCAGGTCGTGCCACCGCCTCTGGATGTCAGCCTTGGTTCGCGGAACGCTCCCGGAGGCATTGACCCTGGTCACGATGCGGTCCCACAGGCTGTTCTTCCGAGCTATGCTCGTCTGCTGCACGAGGGACCCGAAGATGTGGGGTTCCACACGAAGGATCTCTTCCACCATTACCTTGAGCTCGGTGTCGGAGAATTTGGGATTCTTTTTGGGTGCCATGGTGCTCGGGGGTGTGTTTGTGTGGAGTGCGGAGGTGCTGGTGTGTGCTGTTTGGGTGTGGTGTGGTGGGTGTTTGTGTGCAGGGTGTCTTTGGGTGTGGTGTGGTGGGTGTTTGTGTGCAGGGTGTGTTTGGGTGTGGGTTATGTGTCTGAATCAAATAGTTTGCTGTAAGTCAAGTATTGTCTCCTGCTGTCAGCTATGCTGGGATGCAGAGGATTTCAGGAGTGGGTGGGAGTCAATTTATAGTCTGTGTGTTGGCCCTGTGTGAATGTTGATTGGCAGTCAGGTGATAGGTGGGTGTGTTGTAAGGTGTGGTCTATGCAGTTCTTGGGGGTGGGTACTTGTGTCTTGTGTTTGGTTTAGATGTGTCAGGTGGGTTGTCGTCCATTTTGCTGTGTTTGGTGATGGATTCTGTCGGTATGAATGCCATTTGAATGACTGTAGGGATGTTGGACTTCCGCTGTGGTGCCCCGTTTCTCATTGCATTGCTACCGCCGCGGACGTGGATCGCGGTGGCTACCGGGGTACTTGCGGAGTTATCCTAATTGCGGACACGGAAAGTACGCAGGTATCGCGGGGGAGGTTGTTGTTCTCCTGGTCATGTGCGTACGCGGCGGTCGGTGTTTTGTGGGTTCCGTCCGCATGCCGCGGAATCAGGTGTACTTCGACCGCCGCGGACGGGGATTGTTGTGCTCCGTCCGCCGCGGTCGGCGTTTCGGTCACATTTGATCCTAATCGCTAATGCGGTTTTTCCGCGGCCAGGTCCGGAGTATCTTGACACCTTCCACGGCGGACGGACCACGTTTCCGTCCGCCATCCTAATCGGCCCCTATGTCTCTAAAGCTGACAAAGCCTTTGTTAGATACCTGTGCTAATAATGTGTCCTCAGAGGACATTACTGTCTTTAAGGCTGGAATGAGTTGCCTCAATTTGGAGCAATGGCGTGACTTTCTCATGGAGGGAAGCTCATTTGACCTGTTTCCCTGCACTCTGTATGTGGGACTCTGATACTCCAGATGGATTGCTGTTTAGGATACTCTGCAGTTTTGCAACTCCATCTTCTTTTCAAAAGGAGCTCAATGCTTTCTCAGTACACTGCCTAGCCGCCTTGCAGTCATAATTAATTATAGTTACCTACTGCATAATTGCTGGTGTCTCCTCCTCCTGTGTTTCCTTTTCACCCAGGGTGATTGGTCACGTGCTGTCCTGACATCATAAAGCTAGAGCAGGGTGTCATCTGACATGAGGGACAATCAGTTACCTAGCAAGTGATAAGATACATTTATCATGGTATTGAAATGGGTTGCAAGGTAAATAGGGCACCCAGCTTAAAACCTAGATGGTTAGATGAATGAAACTGGGGCATTATTTGAGACTTGTGCATCTGTTTGAAGGTGCGGATAATCACAATGTTCTGGACTTCTCTATAGCTTAACTGATAGGGATGTACTAAGATGAAGATGTTAAGATGTTGTTTATACTTTTTATTATTCCCACTAACTATAGCGTAAACCTTCCTCCCTTAACTTATCAGATCACTTAATTGCTATTGGCGTATCATAACCTAAAAGAATTGCACTGAAAAGGGAACGCCGTCACTTGGCTGGCAATCACATCTATTTATCTAGGTCCTGATGTAGCTGCTAGTTATGTAGAGAGTGTTGGCAAATGAGGCATAGAATTAAGATACGTACCCCAGTTTCATCATGAAAACTGAGATTTATTTTTTAGTAAGCATTGGATTTTCACAATATTACTGTCTCCATAGTGCAGATTATCAAGGCTTAGAAAATCCATTTATTATTGCTGTGCATTCGTTTGAAAATATTCAAGTTCTAATGGACTAACGGTGGACTTTTCCATCTGCAGAATATACTGAATGACCAGAGTTGGCAGTGCAGCAGAAGAGAATTTGTCTGCGTTCCTGAGACCCCAAAAAAAAAAGCAATTCCTCAGCACTCTGCCATCCTTCATCAGTTTACATGGTAAGTCAAACTCACGTTGAATACATTTGCTTGTCATTGAAAAAGTTCATAGCATCTGAGGGCCCTGAGTACCTTTTTAGTGGGGTCTTTGGCATGATTATATTTCTGTCAAGACTGTAGAAAAATGGATGACGTTACGGTGATCATCATATTTTCATCAAAGACTTTGTCTCTAAAGCTGACAAAGCCTGTGTTAGATACCTGTGCTAATAATGTGTCCTCAGAGGACATTGCTGTCTTTAAGGCTGGAATGAGTTGCCTTAATTTGGAGCAATGGCGTGACTTTCTCATGGAGTGAAGCTCATTTGACCTGTTTCCCTGCACTCTGTATGTGGGACTCTGATACTCCAGATGGATTGCTGTTTAGGATACTCTGCAGTTTTGAAACTCCATCTTCTTTTCAAAAGGAGCTCAATGCTTTCTCAGTACACTGACTAGCCGCCTTGCAGTCATAATTAATTATAGTTAACTAGTGCATAATTGCTGGTGTCTCCTCCTCCTGTGTTTCCTCGTCACCCAGGGTGATTGGTCACTTGCTGTCCTGACACCATAAAGCTAGAGCAGGGTGTCATCTGACATGAGAGACAATCAGTTGCCTAGCAAGTGATAAGATACATTTATCATGGTATTGAAATGGGTTGCAGGGTAAATAGGGCACCCAGCTTAAAACCTAGATGGTAAGACGAATGAAACTGGGGCATTATTTGAGACTTGTGCATCTGTTTGAAGGTGCGGATAATCACAATGTTCTGGACTTCTCTATAGCTTAACTGATAGGGATGTACTAAGATGAAGATGTTAAGATGTCGTTTATAGTTTTTATTATTCCCACTAACTATAGCGTAAACCTTCCTCCCTTAACTTATCAGTTTACTTAATTGCTATTGGCGTATCATAACCTAAAAGAATTGCACTGAAAAGGGGATGGCTTCACTTGGCTGGCAATCACACCTATTTATATAGGTCCTGATGTAGCTGCTAGTTGTGTAGAGAGTGTTGGCAAATGAGGCATAGAATTAAGATACGTACCCCAGTTTTATCATGAAAACTGAGATTTATTTTTTAGTAAGCATTGGATTTTCACAATATTACTGTCTCCATAGTGCTGATTATCAAGGCTTAGAAAATCAATTTATTATTGCTGTGCTTTCGTTTGAAAATATTCAAGTTCTAATGGACTAACGGTGGACTTTTCCATCTGCAGAATATACTGAATGACCAGAGGTGGCAGTGCAGCAGAAGAGAATTTGTCTGCGTTCCTGAGACCCCCAAAAAAAGCAATTCCTCAGCACTCTGCCATCCTTCATCAGTTTACATGGTAAGTCAAACTCACGTTGAATACATTTGCTTGTCATTGAAAAAGTTCATAGCATCTGAGGACCCTGAGTACTTTTTTAGTGGGGTCTTTGGCATGATTATATTTCTGTCAAGACTGTAGAAAAATGGATGACGTTACGGTGATCATCATATTTTCATCAAAGACTTTGTCTCTAAAGCTGACAAAGCCTCTGTTAGATACCTGTGCTAATAATATGTCCTCAGAGGACATTACTGTCTTTAAGGCTGGAATGAGTTGCCTCAATTTGGAGCAATGGCGTGATTTTCTCATGGAGTGAAGCTCATTTGACCTGTTTCCCTGCACTCTGTATGTGGGACTCTGATACTCCAGATGGATTGCTGTTTAGGATACTCTGCAGTTTTGCAACTCCATCTTCTTTTCAAAAGGAGCTCAATGCTTTCTCAGTACACTGCCTAGCCGCCTTGCAGTCATAATTAATTATAGTTACCTACTGCATAATTGCTGGTGTCTCCTCCTCCTGTGTTTCCTTTTCACCCAGGGTGATTGGTCACGTGCTGTCCTGACATCATAAAGCTAGAGCAGGGTGTCATCTGACATGAGGGACAATCAGTTGCCTAGCAAGTGATAAGATACATTTATCATGGTATTGAAATGGGTTGCAGGGTAAATAGGGCACCCACCTTAAAACCTAGATGGTAAGACGAATGAAACTGGGGCATTATTTGAGACTTGTGCATCTGTTTGAAGGTGCGGATAATCACAATGTTCTGGACTTCTCTATAGCTTAACTGATAGGGATGTACTAAGATGAAGATGTTAAGATGTTGTTTATAGTTTTTATTATTCCCACTAACTATAGCGTAAACCTTCCTCCCTTAACTTATCAGATCACTTAATTGCTATTGGCGTATCATAACCTAAAAGAATTGCACTGAAAAGGGGACGCCGTCACTTGGCTGGCAATCACACCTATTTATCTAGGTCCTGATGTAGCTGCTAGTTGTGTAGAGAGTGTTGGCAAATTAGGCATAGAATTAAGATACGTACCCCAGTTTTATCATGAAAACTGAGATTTATTTTTTAGTAAGCATTGGATTTTCACAATATTACTGTCTCCATAGTGCTGATTATCAAGGCTTAGAAAATCCATTTATTATTGCTGTGCATTCGTTTGAAAATATTCAAGTTCTAATGGACTAACGGTGGACTTTTCCATCTGCAGAATATACTGAATGACCAGAGTTGGCAGTGCAGCAGAAGAGAATTTGTCTGCGTTCCTGAGACCCCAAAAAAAAAGCAATTCATCAGCACTCTGCCATCCTTCATCAGTTTACATGGTAAGTCAAACTCACGTTGAATACATTTGCTTGTCATTGAAAAAGTTCATAGCATCTGAGGGCCCTGAGTACCTTTTTAGTGGGGTCTTTGGCATGATTATATTTCTGTCAAGACTGTAGAAAAATGGATGACGTTACGGTGATCATCATATTTTCATCAAAGACTTTGTCTCTAAAGCTGACAAAGCCTGTGTTAGATACCTGTGCTAATAATGTGTCCTCAGAGGACATTGCTGTCTTTAAGGCTGGAATGAGTTGCCTTAATTTGGAGCAATGGCGTGACTTTCTCATGGAGTGAAGCTCATTTGACCTGTTTCCCTGCACTCTGTATGTGGGACTCTGATACTCCAGATGGATTGCTGTTTAGGATACTCTGCAGTTTTGAAACTCCATCTTCTTTTCAAAAGGAGCTCAATGCTTTCTCAGTACACTGACTAGCCGCCTTGCAGTCATAATTAATTATAGTTAACTAGTGCATAATTGCTGGTGTCTCCTCCTCCTGTGTTTCCTCGTCACCCAGGGTGATTGGTCACTTGCTGTCCTGACACCATAAAGCTAGAGCAGGGTGTCATCTGACATGAGAGACAATCAGTTGCCTAGCAAGTGATAAGATACATTTATCATGGTATTGAAATGGGTTGCAGGGTAAATAGGGCACCCAGCTTAAAACCTAGATGGTAAGACGAATGAAACTGGGGCATTATTTGAGACTTGTGCATCTGTTTGAAGGTGCGGATAATCACAATGTTCTGGACTTCTCTATAGCTTAACTGATAGGGATGTACTAAGATGAAGATGTTAAGATGTCGTTTATAGTTTTTATTATTCCCACTAACTATAGCGTAAACCTTCCTCCCTTAACTTATCAGTTTACTTAATTGCTATTGGCGTATCATAACCTAAAAGAATTGCACTGAAAAGGGGATGGCTTCACTTGGCTGGCAATCACACCTATTTATATAGGTCCTGATGTAGCTGCTAGTTGTGTAGAGAGTGTTGGCAAATGAGGCATAGAATTAAGATACGTACCCCAGTTTTATCATGAAAACTGAGATTTATTTTTTAGTAAGCATTGGATTTTCACAATATTACTGTCTCCATAGTGCTGATTATCAAGGCTTAGAAAATCAATTTATTATTGCTGTGCTTTCGTTTGAAAATATTCAAGTTCTAATGGACTAACGGTGGACTTTTCCATCTGCAGAATATACTGAATGACCAGAGGTGGCAGTGCAGCAGAAGAGAATTTGTCTGCATTCCTGAGACACCCAAAAAAAGCAATTCCTCAGCACTCTGCCATCCTTCATCAGTTTACATGGTAAGTCAAACTCACGTTGAATACATTTGCTTGTCATTGAAAAAGTTCATAGCATCTGAGGACCCTGAGTACTTTTTTAGTGGGGTCTTTGGCATGATTATATTTCTGTCAAGACTGTAGAAAAATGGATGACGTTACGGTGATCATCATATTTTCATCAAAGACTTTGTCTCTAAAGCTGACAAAGCCTGTGTTAGATACCTGTGCTAATAATATGTCCTCAGAGGACATTACTGTCTTTAAGGCTGGAATGAGTTGCCTCAATTTGGAGCAATGGCGTGATTTTCTCATGGAGTGAAGCTCATTTGACCTGTTTCCCTGCACTCTGTATGTGGGACTCTGATACTCCAGATGGATTGCTGTTTAGGATACTCTGCAGTTTTGCAACTCCATCTTCTTTTCAAAAGGAGCTCAATGCTTTCTCAGTACACTGCCTAGCCGCCTTGCAGTCATAATTAATTATAGTTACCTACTGCATAATTGCTGGTGTCTCCTCCTCCTGTGTTTCCTTTTCACCCAGGGTGATTGGTCACGTGCTGTCCTGACATCATAAAGCTAGAGCAGGGTGTCATCTGACATGAGGGACAATCAGTTGCCTAGCAAGTGATAAGATACATTTATCATGGTATTGAAATGGGTTGCAGGGTAAATAGGGCACCCAGCTTAAAACCTAGATGGTAAGACGAATGAAACTGGGGCATTATTTGAGACTTGTGCATCTGTTTGAAGGTGCGGATAATCACAATGTTCTGGACTTCTCTATAGCTTAACTGATAGGGATGTACTAAGATGAAGATGTTAAGATGTTGTTTATAGTTTTTATTATTCCCACTAACTATAGCGTAAACCTTCCTCCCTTAACTTATCAGATCACTTAATTGCTATTGGCGTATCATAACCTAAAAGAATTGCACTGAAAAGGGGACGCCGTCACTTGGCTGGCAATCACACCTATTTATCTAGGTCCTGATGTAGCTGCTAGTTGTGTAGAGAGTGTTGGCAAATTAGGCATAGAATTAAGATACGTACCCCAGTTTTATCATGAAAACTGAGATTTATTTTTTAGTAAGCATTGGATTTTCACAATATTACTGTCTCCATAGTGCTGATTATCAAGGCTTAGAAAATCCATTTATTATTGCTGTGCATTCGTTTGAAAATATTCAAGTTCTAATGGACTAACGGTGGACTTTTCCATCTGCAGAATATACTGAATGACCAGAGGTGGCAGTGCAGCAGAAGAGAATTTGTCAGCGTTCCTGAGACCCCAAAAAAAAGCAATTCCTCAGCACTCTTCCATCCTTCATCAGTTTACATGGTAAGTCAAACTCACGTTGAATACATTTGCTTGTCATTAAAAAAGTGCATAGCATCTGAGGGCCCTGAGTACCTTTTTAGTGGGGTCTTTGGCATGATTATATTTCTGTCAAGACTGTAGAAAAATCGATGACGTTACGGTGATCATCATATTTTCATCAAAGACTTTGTCTCTAAAGCTGACAAAGCCTGTGTTAGATACCTGTGCTAATAATGTGTCCTCAGAGGGCATTACTGTCTTTAAGGCTGGAATGAGTTGCCTCAATTTGGAGCAATGGCGTGACTTTCTCATGGAGGGAAGCTCATTTGACCTGTTTCCCTGCACTCTGTATGTGGGACTCTGATACTCCAGATGGATTGCTGTTTAGGATACTCTGCAGTTTTGCAACTCCATCTTCTTTTCAAAAGGAGCTCAATGCTTTCTCAGTACACTGCCTAGCCGCCTTGCAGTCATAATTAATTATAGTTACCTACTGCATAATTGCTGGTGTCTCCTCCTCCTGTGTTTCCTTTTCACCCAGGGTGATTGGTCACGTGCTGTCCTGACATCATAAAGCTAGAGCAGGGTGTCATCTGACATGAGGGACAATCAGTTACCTAGCAAGTGATAAGAGACATTTATCATGGTATTGAAATGGGTTGCAAGGTAAATAGGGCACCCAGCTTAAAACCTAGATGGTTAGATGAATGAAACTGGGGCATTATTTGAGACTTGTGCATCTGTTTGAAGGTGCGGATAATCACAATGTTCTGGACTTCTCTATAGCTTAACTGATAGGGATGTACTAAGATGAAGATGTTAAGATGTTGTTTATACTTTTTATTATTCCCACTAACTATAGCGTAAACCTTCCTCCCTTAACTTATCAGATCACTTAATTGCTATTGGCGTATCATAACCTAAAAGAATTGCACTGAAAAGGGAACGCCGTCACTTGGCTGGCAATCACACCTATTTATCTAGGTCCTGATGTAGCTGCTAGTTATGTAGAGAGTGTTGGCAAATGAGGCATAGAATTAAGATACGTACCCCAGTTTCATCATGAAAACTGAGATTTATTTTTTAGTAAGCATTGGATTTTCACAATATTACTGTCTCCATAGTGCAGATTATCAAGGCTTAGAAAATCCATTTATTATTGCTGTGCATTCGTTTGAAAATATTCAAGTTCTAATGGACTAACGGTGGACTTTTCCATCTGCAGAATATACTGAATGACCAGAGGTGGCAGTGCAGCAGAAGAGAATTTGTCTGCGTTCCTGAGACCCCAAAAAAAAAGCAATTCCTCAGCACTCTGCCATCCTTCATCAGTTTACATGGTAAGTCAAACTCACGTTGAATACATTTGCTTGTCATTGAAAAAGTTCATAGCATCTGAGGGCCCTGAGTACCTTTTTAGTGGGGTCTTTGGCATGATTATATTTCTGTCAAGACTGTAGAAAAATGGATGACGTTACGGTGATCATCATATTTTCATCAAAGACTTTGTCTCTAAAGCTGACAAAGCCTGTGTTAGATACCTGTGCTAATAATGTGTCCTCAGAGGACATTGCTGTCTTTAAGGCTGGAATGAGTTGCCTTAATTTGGAGCAATGGCGTGACTTTCTCATGGAGTGAAGCTCATTTGACCTGTTTCCCTGCACTCTGTATGTGGGACTCTGATACTCCAGATGGATTGCTGTTTAGGATACTCTGCAGTTTTGAAACTCCATCTTCTTTTCAAAAGGAGCTCAATGCTTTCTCAGTACACTGACTAGCCGCCTTGCAGTCATAATTAATTATAGTTAACTAGTGCATAATTGCTGGTGTCTCCTCCTCCTGTGTTTCCTCGTCACCCAGGGTGATTGGTCACTTGCTGTCCTGACACCATAAAGCTAGAGCAGGGTGTCATCTGACATGAGGGACAATCAGTTGCCTAGCAAGTGATAAGATACATTTATCATGGTATTGAAATGGGTTGCAGGGTAAATAGGGCACCCAGCTTAAAACCTAGATGGTAAGACGAATGAAACTGGGGCATTATTTGAGACTTGTGCATCTGTTTGAAGGTGCGGATAATCACAATGTTCTGGACTTCTCTATAGCTTAACTGATAGGGATGTATTAAGATGAAGATGTTAAGATGTCGTTTATAGTTTTTATTATTCCCACTAACTATAGCGTAAACCTTCCTCCCTTAACTTATCAGATCTCTTAATTGCTATTGGCGTATCATAACCTAAAAGAATTGCATGGAAAAGGGGACGCCTTCACTTGGCTGGCAATCACACCTATTTATATAGGTCCTGATGTAGCTGCTAGTTGTGTAGAGAGTGTTGGCAAATGAGCCATAGAATTAAGATACGTACCCCAGTTTTATCGTGAAAACTGAGATTTTAATTTTTAGTAAGCATTGGATTTTCACAATATTACTGTCTCCATAGTGCTGATTATCAAGGCTTAGAAAATCCATTTATTATTGCTGTGCATTCGTTTGAAAATATTCAAGTTCTAATGGACTAACGGTGGACTTTTCCATCTGCAGAATATACTGAATGACCAGAGGTGGCAGTGCAGCAGAAGAGAATTTGTCTGCGTTCCTGAGACCCTAAAAAAAAGCAAATCCTCAGCACTCTGCCATCCTTCATCAGTTTACATGGTAAGTCAAACTCACGTTGAATACATTTGCTTGTCATTAAAAATTTCATAGCATCTGAGGGCCCTGAGTACCTTTTTAGTGGAGTCTTTGGCATGATTATATTTCTGTCAAGACTGTAGAAAAATGGATGACGTTACGGTGATCATCATATTTTCATCAAAGACTTTGTCTCTAAAGCTGACAAAGCCTGTGTTAGATACCTGTGCTAATAATGTGTCGTCAGAGGACATTACTGTCTTTAAGGCTGGAATGAGTTGCCTTAATTTGGAGCAATGGCGTGACTTTCTCATGGATTGAAGCTCATTTGACCTGTTTCCCTGCACTCTGTATGTGGGACTGATACTCCAGATGGATTGCTGTTTAGGATACTCTGCAGTTTTGCAACTCCATCTTCTTTTCAAAAGGAGCTCAATGCTTTCTCAGTACACTGCCTGGCCGCCTTGCAGTCATAATTAATTATAGTTACCTACTGCATAATTGCTGGTGTCTCCTCCTCCTGTGTTTCCTCGTCACCCAGGGTGATTGGTCACGTGCTGTCCTGACATCATAAAGCTAGAGCAGGGTGTCATCTGACATGAGGGACAATCAGTTGCCTAGCAAGTGATAAGATACATTTATCATGGTATTGAAATGGGTTGCAGGGTAAATAGGGCACCCAGCTTAAAACCTAGATGGTTAGATGAAAGAAACTGGGGCAATATTTGAGACTTGTGCATCTGTTTGAAGGTGCGGATAATCACAATGTTCTGGACTTCTCTATAGCTTAACTGATAGGGATGTACTAAGATGAAGATGTTAAGATGTCGTTTATAGTTTTTATTATTCCCACTAACTATAGCGTAAACCTTCCTCCCTTAACTTATCAGTTTACTTAATTGCTATTGGCGTATCATAACCTAAAAGAATTGCACTGAAAATGGGATGGCTTCACTTGGCTGGCAATCACACCTATTTATATAGGTCCTGATGTAGCTGCTAGTTGTGTAGAGAGTGTTGGCAAATGAGGCATAGAATTAAGATACGTACCCCAGTTTTATCATGAAAACTGAGATTTTTTTTTTAGTAAGCATTGGATTTTCACAATATTACTGTCTCCATAGTGCTGATTATCAAGGCTTAGAAAATCCATTTATTATTGCTGTGCATTCGTTTGAAAATATTCAAGTTCTAATGGACTAACGGTGGACTTTTCCATCTGCAGAATATACTGAATGACCAGAGGTGGCAGTGCAGCAGAAGAGAATTTGTCTGCGTTCCTGAGACCCCCAAAAAAAGCAATTCCTCAGCACTCTGCCATCCTTCATCAGTTTACATGGTAAGTCAAACTCACGTTGAATACATTTGCTTGTCATTGAAAAAGTTCATAGCATCTGAGGGCCCTGGGTACCTTTTTAGTCGGGTCTTTGGCATGATTATATTTCTGTCAAGACTGTAGAAAAATGGATGACGTTACGGTGATCATCATATTTTCATCAAAGACTTTGTCTCTAAAGCTGACAAAGCCTGTGTTAGATACCTGTGCTAATAATGTGTCCTCAGAGGACATTGCTGTCTTTAAGGCTGGAATGAGATGCCTTAATTTGGAGCAATGGCGTGACTTTCTCATGGAGTGAAGCTCATTTGACCTATTTCCCTGCACTCTGTATGTGGGACTCTGATACTCCAGATGGATTGCTGTTTAGGATACTCTGCAGTTTTGCAACTCCATCTTCTTTTCAAAAGGAGCTCAATGCTTTCTCAGTACACTGCCTAGCCGCCTTGCAGTCATAATTAATTATAGTTACCTACTGCATAATTGCTGGTGTCTCCTCCTCCTGTGTTTCCTTTTCACCCAGGGTGATTGGTCACGTGCTGTCCTGACATCATAAAGCTAGAGCAGGGTGTCATCTGACATGAGGGACAATCAGTTACCTAGCAAGTGATAAGATACATTTATCATGGTATTGAAATGGGTTGCAAGGTAAATAGGGCACCCAGCTTAAAACCTAGATGGTTAGATGAATGAAACTGGGGCATTATTTGAGACTTGTGCATCTGTTTGAAGGTGCGGATAATCACAATGTTCTGGACTTCTCTATAGCTTAACTGATAGGGATGTACTAAGATGAAGATGTTAAGATGTTGTTTATACTTTTTATTATTCCCACTAACTATAGCGTAAACCTTCCTCCCTTAACTTATCAGATCACTTAATTGCTATTGGCGTATCATAACCTAAAAGAATTGCACTGAAAAGGGAACGCCGTCACTTGGCTGGCAATCACACCTATTTATCTAGGTCCTGATGTAGCTGCTAGTTGTGTAGAGAGTGTTGGCAAATTAGGCATAGAATTAAGATACGTACCCCAGTTTTATCATGAAAACTGAGATTTATTTTTTAGTAAGCATTGGATTTTCACAATATTACTGTCTCCATAGTGCTGATTATCAAGGCTTAGAAAATCCATTTATTATTGCTGTGCTTTCGTTTGAAAATATTCAAGTTCTAATGGACTAACGGTGGACTTTTCCATCTGCAGAATATACTGAATGACCAGAGGTGGCAGTGCAGCAGAAGAGAATTTGTCTGCGTTCCTGAGACCCCCAAAAAAAGCAATTCCTCAGCACTCTGCCATCCTTCATCAGTTTACATGGTAAGTCAAACTCACGTTGAATACATTTGCTTGTCATTGAAAAAGTTCATAGCATCTGAGGGCCCTGAGTACCTTTTTAGTGGAGTCTTTGGCATGATTATATTTCTGTCAAGACTGTAGAAAAATGGATGACGTTACGGTGATCATCATATTTTCATCAAAGACTTTGTCTCTAAAGCTGACAAAGCCTGTGTTAGATACCTGTGCTAATAATGTGTCGTCAGAGGACATTACTGTCTTTAAGGCTGGAATGAGTTGCCTTAATTTGGAGCAATGGCGTGACTTTCTCATGGATTGAAGCTCATTTGACCTGTTTCCCTGCACTCTGTATGTGGGACTGATACTCCAGATGGATTGCTGTTTAGGATACTCTGCAGTTTTGCAACTCCATCTTCTTTTCAAAAGGAGCTCAATGCTTTCTCAGTACACTGCCTGGCCGCCTTGCAGTCATAATTAATTATAGTTACCTACTGCATAATTGCTGGTGTCTCCTCCTCCTGTGTTTCCTCGTCACCCAGGGTGATTGGTCACGTGCTGTCCTGACATCATAAAGCTAGAGCAGGGTGTCATCTGACATGAGGGACAATCAGTTGCCTAGCAAGTGATAAGATACATTTATCATGGTATTGAAATGGGTTGCAGGGTAAATAGGGCACCCAGCTTAAAACCTAGATGGTTAGATGAATGAAACTGGGGCAATATTTGAGACTTGTGCATCTGTTTGAAGGTGCGGGTAATCACAATGTTCTGGACTTCTCTATAGCTTAACTGATAGGGATGTACTAAGATGAAGATGTTAAGATGTCGTTTATAGTTTTTATTATTCCCACTAACTATAGCGTAAACCTTCCTCCCTTAACTTATCAGTTTACTTAATTGCTATTGGCGTATCATAACCTAAAATAATTGCACTGAAAAGGGGATGGCTTCACTTGGCTGGCAATCACACCTATTTATATAGGTCCTGATGTAGCTGCTAGTTGTGTAGAGAGTGTTGGCAAATGAGGCATAGAATTAAGATACGTACCCCAGTTTTATCATGAAAACTGAGATTTTTTTTTTAGTAAGCATTGGATTTTCACAATATTACTGTCTCCATAGTGCTGATTATCAAGGCTTAGAAAATCCATTTATTATTGCTGTGCTTTCGTTTGAAAATATTCAAGTTCTAATGGACTAACGGTGGACTTTTCCATCTGCAGAATATACTGAATGACCAGAGGTGGCAGTGCAGCAGAAGAGAATTTGTCTGCGTTCCTGAGACCCCCAAAAAAAGCAATTCCTCAGCACTCTGCCATCCTTCATCAGTTTACATGGTAAGTCAAACTCACGTTGAATACATTTGCTTGTCATTGAAAAAGTTCATAGCATCTGAGGGCCCTGAGTACCTTTTTAGTGGGGTCTTTGGCATGATTATATTTCTGTCAAGACTGTAGAAAAATGGATGACGTTACGGTGATCATCATATTTTCATCAAAGACTTTGTCTCTAAAGCTGACAAAGCCTGTGTTAGATACCTGTGCTAATAATATGTCCTCAGAGGACATTACTGTCTTTAAGGCTGGAATGAGTTGCCTCAATTTGGAGCAATGGCGTGATTTTCTCATGGAGTGAAGCTCATTTGACCTGTTTCCCTGCACTCTGTATGTGGGACTCTGATACTCCAGATGGATTGCTGTTTAGGATACTCTGCAGTTTTGCAACTCCATCTTCTTTTCAAAAGGAGCTCAATGCTTTCTCAGTACACTGCCTAGCCGCCTTGCAGTCATAATTAATTATAGTTACCTACTGCATAATTGCTGGTGTCTCCTCCTCCTGTGTTTCCTTTTCACCCAGGGTGATTGGTCACGTGCTGTCCTGACATCATAAAGCTAGAGCAGGGTGTCATCTGACATGAGGGACAATCAGTTGCCTAGCAAGTGATAAGATACATTTATCATGGTATTGAAATGGGTTGCAAGGTAAATAGGGCACCCAGCTTAAAACCTAGATGGTTAGATGAATGAAACTGGGGCATTATTTGAGACTTGTGCATCTGTTTGAAGGTGCGGATAATCACAATGTTCTGGACTTCTCTATAGCTTAACTGATAGGGATGTACTAAGATGAAGATGTTAAGATGTTGTTTATAGTTTTTATTATTCCCACTAACTATAGCGTAAACCTTCCTCCCTTAACTTATCAGATCACTTAATTGCTATTGGCGTATCATAACCTAAAAGAATTGCACTGAAAAGGGGACGCCGTCACTTGGCTGGCAATCACACCTATTTATCTAGGTCCTGATGTAGCTGCTAGTTATGTAGAGAGTGTTGGCAAATGAGGCATAGAATTAAGATACGTACCCCAGTTTCATCATGAAAACTGAGATTTATTTTTTAGTAAGCATTGGATTTTCACAATATTACTGTCTCCATAGTGCTGATTATCAAGGCTTAGAAAATCCATTTATTATTGCTGTGCATTCGTTTGAAAATATTCAAGTTCTAATGGACTAACGGTGGACTTTTCCATCTGCAGAATATACTGAATGACCAGAGGTGGCAGTGCAGCAGAAGAGAATTTGTCTGCGTTCCTGAGACCCCAAAAAAAAGCAATTCCTCAGCACTCTGCCATCCTTCATCAGTTTACATGGTAAGTCAAACTCACGTTGAATACATTTGCTTGTCATTGAAAAAGTTCATAGCATCTGAGGGCCCTGAGTACCTTTTTAGTGGGGTCTTTGGCATGATTATATTTCTGTCAAGACTGTAGAAAAATGGATGACGTTACGGTGATCATCATATTTTCATCAAAGACTTTGTCTCTAAAGCTGACAAAGCCTGTGTTAGATACCTGTGCTAATAATGTGTCCTCAGAGGACATTGCTGTCTTTAAGGCTGGAATGAGTTGCCTTAATTTGGAGCAATGGCGTGACTTTCTCATGGAGTGAAGCTCATTTGACCTGTTTCCCTGCACTCTGTATGTGGGACTCTGATACTCCAGATGGATTACTGTTTAGGATACTCTGCAGTTTTGCAACTCCATCTTCTTTTCAAAAGGAGCTCAATGCTTTCTCAGTACACTGCCTAGCCGCCTTGCAGTCATAATTAATTATAGTTACCTAGTGCATAATTGCTGGTGTCTCCTCCTCCTGTGTTTCCTCGTCACCCAGGGTGATTGGTCACGTGCTGTCCTGACACCATAAAGCTAGAGCAGGGTGTCATCTGACATGAGGGACAATCAGTTGCCTAGCAAGTGATAAGATACATTTATCATGGTATTGAAATGGGTTGCAGGGTAAGTAGGGCACCCAGCTTAAAACCTAGATGGTGAGATGAATGAAACTGGGGCAATATTTGAGACTTGTGCATCTGTTTGAAGGTGTGGATAATCACAATGTCCTGGACTTCTCTATAGCTTAACTGATAGGGATGTACTAAGATGAAGATGTTAAGATGTCCTTTATAGTTTTTATTATTCCCACTAACTATAGCGTAAACCTTCCTCCCTTAACTTATCAGTTTACTTAATTGCTATTGGCGTATCATAACCTAAAAGAATTGCACTGAAAAGGGGACGGCTTCACTTGGCTGGCAATCACACCTATTTATATAGGTCCTGATTTAGCTGCTAGTTGTGTAGAGAGTGTTGGCAAATGAGGCATAGAATTAAGATACGTACCCCAGTTTTATCATGAAAACTGAGATTTTAATTTTTAGTAAGCATTGGATTTTCACAATATTACTGTCGCCATAGTGCTGATTATCAAGGCTTAGAAAATCCATTTATTATTGCTGTGCATTCGTTTGAAAATATTCAAGTTCTAATGGACTAACGGTGGACTTTTCCATCTGCAGAATATGCTGAATGACCAGAGGTGGCAGTGCAGCAGAAGAGAATTTGTCAGCGTTCCTGAAACCCCCAAAAAAAAGCAATTCCTCAGCACTCTTCCATCCTTCATCAGTTTACATGGTAAGTCAAACTCACGTTGAATACATTTGCTTGTCATTAAAAAAGTTCATAGCATCTGAGGGCCCTGAGTACCTTTTTAGTGGGGTCTTTGGCATGATTATATTTCTGTCAAGACTGTAGAAAAATGGATGACGTTACGGTGATCATCATATTTTCATCAAAGACTTTGTCTCTAAAGCTGACAAAGCCTGTGTTAGATACCTGTGCTAATAATGTGTCCTCAGAGGACAGTACTGTCTTTAAGGCTGGAATGAGTTGCCTTAATTTGGAGCAATGGCGTGACTTTCTCATGGATTGAAGCTCATTTGACCTGTTTCCCTGCACTCTGTATGTGGGACTGATACTCCAGGTGGATTGCTGTTTAGGATACTCTGCAGTTTTGCAACTCCATCTCCTTTTCAAAAGGAGCTCAATGCTTTCTCAGTACACTGCCTAGCTGCCTTGCAGTCATAATTAATTATAGTTACCTAGTGCATAATTGCTGGTGTCTCCTCCTCCTGTGTTTCCTCGTCACCCAGGGCGATTGGTCACGTGCTGTCCTGACATCATGAAACTAGAGCAGGGTATCATCTGACATGAGGGACAATCAGTTGCCTAGCAAGTGATAAGATACATTTATCATGGTATTGAAATGGGTTGCAGGGTAAATAGGGCACCCAGCTTAAAACCTAGATGGTTAGATGAATGAAACTGGGGCAATATTTGAGACTTGTGCATCTGTTTGAAGGTGCGGATAATCACAATGTTCTGGACTTCTCTATAGCTTAACTGATAGGGATGTACTAAGATGAAGATGTTAAGATGTCCTTTATAGTTTTTATTATTCCCACTAACTATAGCGTAAACCTTCCTCCCTTAACTTATCAGTTTACTTAATTGCTATTGGTGTATCATAACCTAAAAGAATTGCACTGAAAAGGGGACGGCTTCAATTGGCTGGCAATCACACCTATTTATATAGGTCCTGATGTAGCTGCTAGTTGTGTAGAGAGTGTTGGCAAATGAGGCATAGAATTAAGATACGTACCCCAGTTTTATCATGAAAACTGAGATTTTAATTTTTAGTAAGCATTGGATTTTCACAATATTACTGTCTCCATAGTGCTGATTATCAAGGCTTAGAAAATCCATTTATTATTGCTGTGCATTCGTTTGAAAATATTCAAGTTCTAATGGACTAACAGTGGACTTTTCCATCTGCAGAATATACTGAATGACCAGAGGTGGCAGTGCAGCAGAAGAGAATTTGTCAGCGTTCCTGAGACCCCAAAAAAAAGCAATTCCTCAGCACTCTTCCATCCTTCATCAGTTTACATGGTAAGTCAAACTCACGTTGAATACATTTGCTTGTCATTAAAAAAGTACATAGCATCTAAGGGCCCTGAGTACCTTTTTAGTGGGGTCTTTGGCATGATTATATTTCTGTCAAGACTGTAGAAAAATGGATGACGTTACGGTGATCATCATATTTTCATCAAAGACTTTGTCTCTAAAGCTGACAAAGCCTGTGTTAGATACCTGTGCTAATAATGTGTCCTCAGAGGACATTACTGTCTTTAAGGCTGGAATGAGTTGCCTCAATTTGGAGCAATGGCGTGACTTTCTCATGGAGTGAAGCTCATTTGACCTGTTTCCCTGCACTCTGTATGTGGGACTCTGATACTCCAGATGGATTGCTGTTTAGGATACTCTGCAGTTTTGCAACTCCATCTGCTTTTCAAAAGGAGCTCAATGCTTTCTCAGTACACTGCCTAGCCGCCTTGCAGTCATAATTAATTATAGTTACCTACTGCATAATTGCTAGTGTCTCCTCCTCCTGTGTTTCCTTTTCACCCAGGGTGATTGGTCACGTGCTGTCCTGACATCATAAAGCTAGAGCAGGGTGTCATCTGACATGAGGGACAATCAGTTGCCTAGCAAGTGATAAGATACATTTATCATGGTATTGAAATGGGTTGCAATGTAAATAGGGCACCCAGCTTAAAACCTAGATGGTTAGATGAATGAAACTGGGGCATTATTTGAGACTTGTGCATCTGTTTGAAGGTGCGGATAATCACAATGTTCTGGACTTCTCTATAGCTTAACTGATAGGGATGTATTAAGATGAAGATGTTAAGATGTCGTTTATAGTTTTTATTATTCCCACTAACTATAGCGTAAACCTTCCTCCCTTAACTTATCAGTTTACTTAATTGCTATTGGCGTATCATAACCTAAAAGAATTGCACTGAAAAGGGGACGGCTTCAGTTGGCTGGCAATCACACCTATTTATATAGGTCCTGATGTAGCTGCTAGTTGTGTAGAGAGTGGCAAATGAGGCATAGAATTAAGATACGTACCCCAGTTTTATCATGAAAACTGAGATTTTAATTTTTAGTAAGCATTGGATTTTCACAATATTACTGTCTCCATAGTGCTGATTATCAAGGCTTAGAAAATCCATTTATTATTGCTGTGCATTCGTTTGAAAATATTCAAGTTCTAATGGACTAACGGTGGACTTTTCCATCTGCAGAATATACTGAATGACCAGAGGTGGCAGTGCAGCAGAAGAGAATTTGTCTGCGTTCCTGAGACCCCAAAAAAAAGCAATTCCTCAGCACTCTGCCATCCTTCATCAGTTTACATGGTAAGTCAAACTCATGTTGAATACATTTGCTTGTCATTGAAAAAGTTCATAGCATCTGAGGGCCCTGAGTACCTTTTTTGTGGGGTCTTTGGCATGATTATATTTCTGTCAAGACTGTAGAAAAATGGATGACGTTACGGTGATCATCATATTTTCATCAAAGACTTTGTCTCTAAAGCTGACAAAGCCTGTGTTAGATTCCTGTGCTAATAATATGTCCTCAGAGGACATTACTGTATTAAAGGCTGGAATGAGTTGCCTCAATTTGGAGCAATGGCGTGACTTTCTCATGGAGTGAAGCTCATTTGACCTGTTTCCCTGCACTCTGTATGTGGGACTCTGATACTCCAGATGGATTGCTGTTTAGGATACTCTGCAGTTTTGCAACTCCATCTTCTGTTCAAAAGGAGCTCAATGCTTTCTCAGTACACTGCCTAGCCGCCTTGCAGTCATAATTAATTATAGTTACCTACTGCATAATTGCTGGTGTCTCCTCCTCCTGTGTTTCCTCGTCACCCAGGGTGATTGGTTACGTGCTGTCCTGACATCATAAAGCTAGAGCAGGGTGTCATCTGACATGAGGGACAATCAGTTGCCTAGCAAGTGATAAGATACATTTATCATGGTATTGAAATGGGTTGCAAGGTAAATAGGGCACCCAGCTTAAAACCTAGATGGTTAGATGAATGAAACTGGGGCATTATTTGAGACTTGTGCATCTGTTTGAAGGTGCGGATAATCACAATGTTCTGGACTTCTCTATAGCTTAACTGATAGGGATGTACTAAGATGAAGATGTTAATATGTCCTTTATAGTTTTTATTATTCCCACTAACTATAGCGTAAACCTTCCTCCCTTAACTTATCAGTTTACTTAATTGCTATTGGTGTATCATAACCTAAAAGAATTGCACTGAAAAGGGGACGGCTTCACTTGGCTGGCAATCACACCTATTTATATAGGTCCTGATGTAGCTGCTAGTTGTGTAGAGAGTGTTGGCAAATGAGGCATAGAATTAAGATACGTACCCCAGTTTTATCATGAAAACTGAGATTTTAATTTTTAGTAAGCATTGGATTTTCACAATATTACTGTCTCCATAGTGCTGATTATCAAGGCTTAGAAAATCCATTTATTATTGCTGTGCATTCGTTTGAAAATATTCAAGTTCTAATGGACTAACAGTGGACTTTTCCATCTGCAGAATATACTGAATGACCAGAGGTGGCAGTGCAGCAGAAGAGAATTTGTCAGCGTTCCTGAGACCCCAAAAAAAAGCAATTCCTCAGCACTCTTCCATCCTTCATCAGTTTACATGGTAAGTCAAACTCACGTTGAATACATTTGCTTGTCATTAAAAAAGTGCATAGCATCTAAGGGCCCTGAGTACCTTTTTAGTGGGGTCTTTGGCATGATTATATTTCTGTCAAGACTGTAGAAAAATGGATGACGTTACGGTGATCATCATATTTTCATCAAAGACTTTGTCTCTAAAGCTGACAAAGCCTGTGTTAGATACCTGTGCTAATAATGTGTCCTCAGAGGACATTACTGTCTTTAAGGCTGGAATGAGTTGCCTCAATTTGGAGCAATGGCGTGACTTTCTCATGGAGTGAAGCTCATTTGACCTGTTTCCCTGCACTCTGTATGTGGGACTCTGATACTCCAGATGGATTGCTGTTTAGGATACTCTGCAGTTTTGCAACTCCATCTTCTTTTCAAAAGGAGCTCAATGCTTTCTCAGTACACTGCCTAGCCGCCTTGCAGTCATAATTAATTATAGTTACCTACTGCATAATTGCTAGTGTCTCCTCCTCCTCTGTTTCCTTTTCACCCAGGGTGATTGGTCACGTGCTGTCCTGACATCATAAAGCTAGAGCAGGGTGTCATCTGACATGAGGGACAATCAGTTGCCTAGCAAGTGATAAGATACATTTATCATGGTATTGAAATGGGTTGCAATGTAAATAGGGCACCCAGCTTAAAACCTAGATGGTTAGATGAATGAAACTGGGGCATTATTTGAGACTTGTGCATCTGTTTGAAGGTGCGGATAATCACAATGTTCTGGACTTCTCTATAGCTTAACTGATAGGGATGTATTAAGATGAAGATGTTAAGATGTCGTTTATAGTTTTTATTATTCCCACTAACTATAGCGTAAACCTTCCTCCCTTAACTTATCAGTTTACTTAATTGCTATTGGCGTATCATAACCTAAAAGAATTGCACTGAAAAGGGGACGGCTTCACTTGGCTGGCAATCACACCTATTTATATAGGTCCTGATGTAGCTGCTAGTTGTGTAGAGAGTGGCAAATGAGGCATAGAATTAAGATACGTACCCCAGTTTTATCATGAAAACTGAGATTTTAATTTTTAGTAAGCATTGGATTTTCACAATATTACTGTCTCCATAGTGCTGATTATCAAGGCTTAGAAAATCCATTTATTATTGCTGTGCATTAGTTTGAAAATATTCAAGTTCTAATGGACTAACGGTGGACTTTTCCATCTGCAGAATATACTGAATGACCAGAGGTGGCAGTGCAGCAGAAGAGAATTTGTCTGCGTTCCTGAGACCCCAAAAAAAAGCAATTCCTCAGCACTCTGCCATCCTTCATCAGTTTACATGGTAAGTCAAACTCACGTTGAATACATTTGCTTGTCATTGAAAAAGTTCATAGCATCTGAGGGCCCTGAGTACCTTTTTTGTGGGGTCTTTGGCATGATTATATTTCTGTCAAGACTGTAGAAAAATGGATGACGTTACGGTGATCATCATATTTTCATCAAAGACTTTGTCTCTAAAGCTGACAAAGCCTGTGTTAGATACCTGTGCTAATAATATGTCCTCAGAGGACATTACTGTATTAAAGGCTGGAATGAGTTGCCTCAATTTGGAGCAATGGCGTGACTTTCTCATGGAGTGAAGCTCATTTGACCTGTTTCCCTGCACTCTGTATGTGGGACTCTGATACTCCAGATGGATTGCTGTTTAGGATACTCTGCAGTTTTGCAACTCCATCTTCTGTTCAAAAGGAGCTCAATGCTTTCTCAGTACACTGCCTAGCCGCCTTGCAGTCATAATTAATTATAGTTACCTACTGCATAATTGCTGGTGTCTCGTCCTCCTGTGTTTCCTCGTCACCCAGGGTGATTGGTTACGTGCTGTCCTGACATCATAAAGCTAGAGCAGGGTGTCATCTGACATGAGGGACAATCAGTTGCCTAGCAAGTGATAAGATACATTTATCATGGTATTGAAATGGGTTGCAAGTTAAATAGGGCACCCAGCTTAAAACCTAGATGGTTAGATGAATGAAACTGGGGCATTATTTGAGACTTGTGCATCTGTTTGAAGGTGCGGATAATCACAATGTTCTGGACTTCTCTATAGCTTAACTGATAGGGATGTACTAAGATGAAGATGTTAAGATGTCCTTTATAGTTTTTATTATTCCCACTAACTATAGCGTAAACCTTCCTCCCTTAACTTATCAGTTTACTTAATTGCTATTGGCGTATCATAACCTAAAAGAATTGCACTGAAAAGGGGACGGCTTCACTTGGCTGGCAATCACACCTATTTATATAGGTCCTGATGTAGCTGCTAGTTGTGTAGAGAGTGTTGGCAAATGAGGCATAGAATTAAGATACGTACCCCAGTTTTATCATGAAAACTGAGATTTTAATTTTTAGTAAGCATTGGATTTTCACAATATTACTGTCTCCATAGTGCTGATTATCAAGGCTTAGAAAATCCATTTATTATTGCTGTGCATTCGTTTGAAAATATTCAAGTTCTAATGGACTAACGGTGGACTTTTCCATCTGCAGAATATACTGAATGACCAAGAGGTGGCAGTGCAGCAGAAGAGAATTTGTCTGCGTTCCTGAGACCCAAAAAAAAGCAATTCCTCAGCACTCTGCCATCCTTCATCAGTTTACATGGTAAGTCAAACTCACGTTGAATACATTTGCTTGTCATTGAAAAAGTTCATAGCATCTGAGGGCCCTGAGTACCTTTTTAGTGGGGTCTTTGGCATGATTATATTTCTGTCAAGACTGTAGAAAAATGGATGACGTTACGGTGATCATCATATTTTCATCAAATACTTTGTCTCTAAAGCTGACAAAGCCTGTGTTAGATACCTGTGCTAATAATGTGTCCTCAGAGGACAGTACTGTCTTTAAGGCTGGAATGAGTTGCCTTAATTTGGAGCAATGGCGTGACTTTCTCATGGATTGAAGCTCATTTGACCTGTTTCCCTGCACTCTGTATGTGGGACTGATACTCCAGATGGATTGCTGTTTAGGATACTCTGCAGTTTTGCAACTCCATCTCCTTTTCAAAAGGAGCTCAATGCTTTCTCAGTACACTGCCTAGCCGCCTTGCAGTCATAATTAATTATAGTTACCCTCTGCATAATTGCTGGTGTCTCCTCCTCCTGTGTTTCCTCGTCACCCAGGGTGATTGGTCACGTGCTGTCCTGACACCATAAAGCTAGAGCAGGGTGTCATCTGACATGAGGGACAATCAGTTGCCTAGCAAGTGATAAGATACATTTATCATGGTATTGAAATGGGTTGCAGGGTAAATAGGGCACCCAGCTTAAAACCTAGATGGTAAGACGAATGAAACTGGGGCATTATTTGAGACTTGTGCATCTGTTTGAAAGTGCGGATAATCACAATGTTCTGGACTTCTCTATAGCTTAACTGATAGGGATGTACTAAGATGAAGATGTTAAGATGTTGTTTATAGTTTTTATTATTCCCACTAACTATAGCGTAAACCTTCCTCCCTTAACTTATCAGTTTACTTAATTGCTATTGGTGTATCATAACCTAAAAGAATTGCACTGAAAAGGGGACGGCTTCACTTGGCTGGCAATCACACCTATTTATATAGGTCCTGATGTAGCTGCTAGTTGTGTAGAGAGTGTTGGCAAATGAGGCATAGAATTAAGATACGTACCCCAGTTTTATCATGAAAACTGAGATTTTAATTTTTAGTAAGCATTGGATTTTCACAATATTACTGTCTCCATAGTGCTGATTATCAAGGCTTAGAAAATCCATTTATTATTGCTGTGCATTCGTTTGAAAATATTCAAGTTCTAATGGACTAACAGTGGACTTTTCCATCTGCAGAATATACTGAATGACCAGAGGTGGCAGTGCAGCAGAAGAGAATTTGTCAGCGTTCCTGAGACCCCAAAAAAAAGCAATTCCTCAGCACTCTTCCATCCTTCATCAGTTTACATGGTAAGTCAAACTCACGTTGAATACATTTGCTTGTCATTAAAAAAGTACATAGCATCTAAGGGCCCTGAGTACCTTTTTAGTGGGGTCTTTGGCATGATTATATTTCTGTCAAGACTGTAGAAAAATGGATGACGTTACGGTGATCATCATATTTTCATCAAAGACTTTATCTCTAAAGCTGACAAAGCCTGTGTTAGATACCTGTGCTAATAATGTGTCCTCAGAGGACATTACTGTCTTTAAGGCTGGAATGAGTTGCCTCAATTTGGAGCAATGGCGTGACTTTCTCATGGAGTGAAGCTCATTTGACCTGTTTCCCTGCACTCTGTATGTGGGACTCTGATACTCCAGATGGATTGCTGTTTAGGATACTCTGCAGTTTTGCAACTCCATCTGCTTTTCAAAAGGAGCTCAATGCTTTCTCAGTACACTGCCTAGCCGCCTTGCAGTCATAATTAATTATAGTTACCTACTGCATAATTGCTAGTGTCTCCTCCTCCTGTGTTTCCTTTTCACCCAGGGTGATTGGTCACGTGCTGTCCTGACATCATAAAGCTAGAGCAGGGTGTCATCTGACATGAGGGACAATCAGTTGCCTAGCAAGTGATAAGATACATTTATCATGGTATTGAAATGGGTTGCAATGTAAATAGGGCACCCAGCTTAAAACCTAGATGGTTAGATGAATGAAACTGGGGCATTATTTGAGACTTGTGCATCTGTTTGAAGGTGCGGATAATCACAATGTTCTGGACTTCTCTATAGCTTAACTGATAGGGATGTATTAAGATGAAGATGTTAAGATGTCGTTTATAGTTTTTATTATTCCCACTAACTATAGCGTAAACCTTCCTCCCTTAACTTATCAGTTTACTTAATTGCTATTGGCGTATCATAACCTAAAAGAATTGCACTGAAAAGGGGACGGCTTCACTTGGCTGGCAATCACACCTATTTATATAGGTCCTGATGTAGCTGCTAGTTGTGTAGAGAGTGGCAAATGAGGCATAGAATTAAGATACGTACCCCAGTTTTATCATGAAAACTGAGATTTTAATTTTTAGTAAGCATTGGATTTTCACAATATTACTGTCTCCATAGTGCTGATTATCAAGGCTTAGAAAATCCATTTATTATTGCTGTGCATTCGTTTGAAAATATTCAAGTTCTAATGGACTAACGGTGGACTTTTCCATCTGCAGAATATACTGAATGACCAGAGGTGGCAGTGCAGCAGAAGAGAATTTGTCTGCGTTCCTGAGACCCCAAAAAAAAGCAATTCCTCAGCACTCTGCCATCCTTCATCAGTTTACATGGTAAGTCAAACTCACGTTGAATACATTTGCTTGTCATTGAAAAAGTTCATAGCATCTGAGGGCCCTGAGTACCTTTTTTGTGGGGTCTTTGGCATGATTATATTTCTGTCAAGACTGTAGAAAAATGGATGACGTTACGGTGATCATCATATTTTCATCAAAGACTTTGTCTCTAAAGCTGACAAAGCCTGTGTTAGATTCCTGTGCTAATAATATGTCCTCAGAGGACATTACTGTATTAAAGGCTGGAATGAGTTGCCTCAATTTGGAGCAATGGCGTGACTTTCTCATGGAGTGAAGCTCATTTGACCTGTTTCCCTGCACTCTGTATGTGGGACTCTGATACTCCAGATGGATTGCTGTTTAGGATACTCTGCAGTTTTGCAACTCCATCTTCTGTTCAAAAGGAGCTCAATGCTTTCTCAGTACACTGCCTAGCCGCCTTGCAGTCATAATTAATTATAGTTACCTACTGCATAATTGCTGGTGTCTCCTCCTCCTGTGTTTCCTCGTCACCCAGGGTGATTGGTTACGTGCTGTCCTGACATCATAAAGCTAGAGCAGGGTGTCATCTGACATGAGGGACAATCAGTTGCCTAGCAAGTGATAAGATACATTTATCATGGTATTGAAATGGGTTGCAAGGTAAATAGGGCACCCAGCTTAAAACCTAGATGGTTAGATGAATGAAACTGGGGCATTATTTGAGACTTGTGCATCTGTTTGAAGGTGCGGATAATCACAATGTTCTGGACTTCTCTATAGCTTAACTGATAGGGATGTACTAAGATGAAGATGTTAATATGTCCTTTATAGTTTTTATTATTCCCACTAACTATAGCGTAAACCTTCCTCCCTTAACTTATCAGTTTACTTAATTGCTATTGGTGTATCATAGCCTAAAAGAATTGCACTGAAAAGGGGACGGCTTCACTTGGCTGGCAATCACACCTATTTATATAGGTCCTGATGTAGCTGCTAGTTGTGTAGAGAGTGTTGGCAAATGAGGCATAGAATTAAGATACGTACCCCAGTTTTATCATGAAAACTGAGATTTTAATTTTTAGTAAGCATTGGATTTTCACAATATTACTGTCTCCATAGTGCTGATTATCAAGGCTTAGAAAATCCATTTATTATTGCTGTGCATTCGTTTGAAAATATTCAAGTTCTAATGGACTAACAGTGGACTTTTCCATCTGCAGAATATACTGAATGACCAGAGGTGGCAGTGCAGCAGAAGAGAATTTGTCAGCGTTCCTGAGACCCCAAAAAAAAGCAATTCCTCAGCACTCTTCCATCCTTCATCAGTTTACATGGTAAGTCAAACTCACGTTGAATACATTTGCTTGTCATTAAAAAAGTGCATAGCATCTAAGGGCCCTGAGTACCTTTTTAGTGGGGTCTTTGGCATGATTATATTTCTGTCAAGACTGTAGAAAAATGGATGACGTTACGGTGATCATCATATTTTCATCAAAGACTTTGTCTCTAAAGCTGACAAAGCCTGTGTTAGATACCTGTGCTAATAATGTGTCCTCAGAGGACATTACTGTCTTTAAGGCTGGAATGAGTTGCCTCAATTTGGAGCAATGGCGTGACTTTCTCATGGAGTGAAGCTCATTTGACCTGTTTCCCTGCACTCTGTATGTGGGACTCTGATACTCCAGATGGATTGCTGTTTAGGATACTCTGCAGTTTTGCAACTCCATCTTCTTTTCAAAAGGAGCTCAATGCTTTCTCAGTACACTGCCTAGCCGCCTTGCAGTCATAATTAATTATAGTTACCTACTGCATAATTGCTAGTGTCTCCTCCTCCTCTGTTTCCTTTTCACCCAGGGTGATTGGTCACGTGCTGTCCTGACATCATAAAGCTAGAGCAGGGTGTCATCTGACATGAGGGACAATCAGTTGCCTAGCAAGTGATAAGATACATTTATCATGGTATTGAAATGGGTTGCAATGTAAATAGGGCACCCAGCTTAAAACCTAGATGGTTAGATGAATGAAACTGGGGCATTATTTGAGACTTGTGCATCTGTTTGAAGGTGCGGATAATCACAATGTTCTGGACTTCTCTATAGCTTAACTGATAGGGATGTATTAAGATGAAGATGTTAAGATGTTGTTTATAGTTTTTATTATTCCCACTAACTATAGCGTAAACCTTCCTCCCTTAACTTATCAGTTTACTTAATTGCTATTGGCGTATCATAACCTAAAAGAATTGCACTGAAAAGGGGACGGCTTCACTTGGCTGGCAATCACACCTATTTATATAGGTCCTGATGTAGCTGCTAGTTGTGTAGAGAGTGGCAAATGAGGCATAGAATTAAGATACGTACCCCAGTTTTATCATGAAAACTGAGATTTTAATTTTTAGTAAGCATTGGATTTTCACAATATTACTGTCTCCATAGTGCTGATTATCAAGGCTTAGAAAATCCATTTATTATTGCTGTGCATTAGTTTGAAAATATTCAAGTTCTAATGGACTAACGGTGGACTTTTCCATCTGCAGAATATACTGAATGACCAGAGGTGGCAGTGCAGCAGAAGAGAATTTGTCTGCGTTCCTGAGACCCCAAAAAAAAGCAATTCCTCAGCACTCTGCCATCCTTCATCAGTTTACATGGTAAGTCAAACTCACGTTGAATACATTTGCTTGTCATTGAAAAAGTTCATAGCATCTGAGGGCCCTGAGTACCTTTTTTGTGGGGTCTTTGGCATGATTATATTTCTGTCAAGACTGTAGAAAAATGGATGACGTTACGGTGATCATCATATTTTCATCAAAGACTTTGTCTCTAAAGCTGACAAAGCCTGTGTTAGATACCTGTGCTAATAATATGTCCTCAGAGGACATTACTGTATTAAAGGCTGGAATGAGTTGCCTCAATTTGGAGCAATGGCGTGACTTTCTCATGGAGTGAAGCTCATTTGACCTGTTTCCCTGCACTCTGTATGTGGGACTCTGATACTCCAGATGGATTGCTGTTTAGGATACTCTGCAGTTTTGCAACTCCATCTTCTGTTCAAAAGGAGCTCAATGCTTTCTCAGTACACTGCCTAGCCGCCTTGCAGTCATAATTAATTATAGTTACCTACTGCATAATTGCTGGTGTCTCGTCCTCCTGTGTTTCCTCGTCACCCAGGGTGATTGGTTACGTGCTGTCCTGACATCATAAAGCTAGAGCAGGGTGTCATCTGACATGAGGGACAATCAGTTGCCTAGCAAGTGATAAGATACATTTATCATGGTATTGAAATGGGTTGCAAGTTAAATAGGGCACCCAGCTTAAAACCTAGATGGTTAGATGACTGAAACTGGGGCATTATTTGAGACTTGTGCATCTGTTTGAAGGTGCGGATAATCACAATGTTCTGGACTTCTCTATAGCTTAACTGATAGGGATGTACTAAGATGAAGATGTTAAGATGTCCTTTATAGTTTTTATTATTCCCACTAACTATAGCGTAAACCTTCCTCCCTTAACTTATCAGTTTACTTAATTGCTATTGGCGTATCATAACCTAAAAGAATTGCACTGAAAAGGGGACGGCTTCACTTGGCTGGCAATCACACCTATTTATATAGGTCCTGATGTAGCTGCTAGTTGTGTAGAGAGTGTTGGCAAATGAGGCATAGAATTAAGATACGTACCCCAGTTTTATCATGAAAACTGAGATTTTAATTTTTAGTAAGCATTGGATTTTCACAATATTACTGTCTCCATAGTGCTGATTATCAAGGCTTAGAAAATCCATTTATTATTGCTGTGCATTCGTTTGAAAATATTCAAGTTCTAATGGACTAACGGTGGACTTTTCCATCTGCAGAATATACTGAATGACCAGAGGTGGCAGTGCAGCAGAAGAGAATTTGTCTGCGTTCCTGAGACCCCAAAAAAAAGCAATTCCTCAGCACTCTGCCATCCTTCATCAGTTTACATGGTAAGTCAAACTCATGTTGAATACATTTGCTTGTCATTGAAAAAGTTCATAGCATCTGAGGGCCCTGAGTACCTTTTTTGTGGGGTCTTTGGCATGATTATATTTCTGTCAAGACTGTAGAAAAATGGATGACGTTACGGTGATCATCATATTTTCATCAAAGACTTTGTCTCTAAAGCTGACAAAGCCTGTGTTAGATTCCTGTGCTAATAATATGTCCTCAGAGGACATTACTGTATTAAAGGCTGGAATGAGTTGCCTCAATTTGGAGCAATGGCGTGACTTTCTCATGGAGTGAAGCTCATTTGACCTGTTTCCCTGCACTCTGTATGTGGGACTCTGATACTCCAGATGGATTGCTGTTTAGGATACTCTGCAGTTTTGCAACTCCATCTTCTGTTCAAAAGGAGCTCAATGCTTTCTCAGTACACTGCCTAGCCGCCTTGCAGTCATAATTAATTATAGTTACCTACTGCATAATTGCTGGTGTCTCCTCCTCCTGTGTTTCCTCGTCACCCAGGGTGATTGGTTACGTGCTGTCCTGACATCATAAAGCTAGAGCAGGGTGTCATCTGACATGAGGGACAATCAGTTGCCTAGCAAGTGATAAGATACATTTATCATGGTATTGAAATGGGTTGCAAGGTAAATAGGGCACCCAGCTTAAAACCTAGATGGTTAGATGAATGAAACTGGGGCATTATTTGAGACTTGTGCATCTGTTTGAAGGTGCGGATAATCACAATGTTCTGGACTTCTCTATAGCTTAACTGATAGGGATGTACTAAGATGAAGATGTTAATATGTCCTTTATAGTTTTTATTATTCCCACTAACTATAGCGTAAACCTTCCTCCCTTAACTTATCAGTTTACTTAATTGCTATTGGTGTATCATAACCTAAAAGAATTGCACTGAAAAGGGGACGGCTTCACTTGGCTGGCAATCACACCTATTTATATAGGTCCTGATGTAGCTGCTAGTTGTGTAGAGAGTGTTGGCAAATGAGGCATAGAATTAAGATACGTACCCCAGTTTTATCATGAAAACTGAGATTTTAATTTTTAGTAAGCATTGGATTTTCACAATATTACTGTCTCCATAGTGCTGATTATCAAGGCTTAGAAAATCCATTTATTATTGCTGTGCATTCGTTTGAAAATATTCAAGTTCTAATGGACTAACAGTGGACTTTTCCATCTGCAGAATATACTGAATGACCAGAGGTGGCAGTGCAGCAGAAGAGAATTTGTCAGCGTTCCTGAGACCCCAAAAAAAAGCAATTCCTCAGCACTCTTCCATCCTTCATCAGTTTACATGGTAAGTCAAACTCACGTTGAATACATTTGCTTGTCATTAAAAAAGTGCATAGCATCTAAGGGCCCTGAGTACCTTTTTAGTGGGGTCTTTGGCATGATTATATTTCTGTCAAGACTGTAGAAAAATGGATGACGTTACGGTGATCATCATATTTTCATCAAAGACTTTGTCTCTAAAGCTGACAAAGCCTGTGTTAGATACCTGTGCTAATAATGTGTCCTCAGAGGACATTACTGTCTTTAAGGCTGGAATGAGTTGCCTCAATTTGGAGCAATGGCGTGACTTTCTCATGGAGTGAAGCTCATTTGACCTGTTTCCCTGCACTCTGTATGTGGGACTCTGATACTCCAGATGGATTGCTGTTTAGGATACTCTGCAGTTTTGCAACTCCATCTTCTTTTCAAAAGGAGCTCAATGCTTTCTCAGTACACTGCCTAGCCGCCTTGCAGTCATAATTAATTATAGTTACCTACTGCATAATTGCTAGTGTCTCCTCCTCCTCTGTTTCCTTTTCACCCAGGGTGATTGGTCACGTGCTGTCCTGACATCATAAAGCTAGAGCAGGGTGTCATCTGACATGAGGGACAATCAGTTGCCTAGCAAGTGATAAGATACATTTATCATGGTATTGAAATGGGTTGCAATGTAAATAGGGCACCCAGCTTAAAACCTAGATGGTTAGATGAATGAAACTGGGGCATTATTTGAGACTTGTGCATCTGTTTGAAGGTGCGGATAATCACAATGTTCTGGACTTCTCTATAGCTTAACTGATAGGGATGTATTAAGATGAAGATGTTAAGATGTCGTTTATAGTTTTTATTATTCCCACTAACTATAGCGTAAACCTTCCTCCCTTAACTTATCAGTTTACTTAATTGCTATTGGCGTATCATAACCTAAAAGAATTGCACTGAAAAGGGGACGGCTTCACTTGGCTGGCAATCACACCTATTTATATAGGTCCTGATGTAGCTGCTAGTTGTGTAGAGAGTGGCAAATGAGGCATAGAATTAAGATACGTACCCCAGTTTTATCATGAAAACTGAGATTTTAATTTTTAGTAAGCATTGGATTTTCACAATATTACTGTCTCCATAGTGCTGATTATCAAGGCTTAGAAAATCCATTTATTATTGCTGTGCATTAGTTTGAAAATATTCAAGTTCTAATGGACTAACGGTGGACTTTTCCATCTGCAGAATATACTGAATGACCAGAGGTGGCAGTGCAGCAGAAGAGAATTTGTCTGCGTTCCTGAGACCCCAAAAAAAAGCAATTCCTCAGCACTCTGCCATCCTTCATCAGTTTACATGGTAAGTCAAACTCACGTTGAATACATTTGCTTGTCATTGAAAAAGTTCATAGCATCTGAGGGCCCTGAGTACCTTTTTTGTGGGGTCTTTGGCATGATTATATTTCTGTCAAGACTGTAGAAAAATGGATGACGTTACGGTGATCATCATATTTTCATCAAAGACTTTGTCTCTAAAGCTGACAAAGCCTGTGTTAGATACCTGTGCTAATAATATGTCCTCAGAGGACATTACTGTATTAAAGGCTGGAATGAGTTGCCTCAATTTGGAGCAATGGCGTGACTTTCTCATGGAGTGAAGCTCATTTGACCTGTTTCCCTGCACTCTGTATGTGGGACTCTGATACTCCAGATGGATTGCTGTTTAGGATACTCTGCAGTTTTGCAACTCCATCTTCTGTTCAAAAGGAGCTCAATGCTTTCTCAGTACACTGCCTAGCCGCCTTGCAGTCATAATTAATTATAGTTACCTACTGCATAATTGCTGGTGTCTCGTCCTCCTGTGTTTCCTCGTCACCCAGGGTGATTGGTTACGTGCTGTCCTGACATCATAAAGCTAGAGCAGGGTGTCATCTGACATGAGGGACAATCAGTTGCCTAGCAAGTGATAAGATACATTTATCATGGTATTGAAATGGGTTGCAAGTTAAATAGGGCACCCAGCTTAAAACCTAGATGGTTAGATGAATGAAACTGGGGCATTATTTGAGACTTGTGCATCTGTTTGAAGGTGCGGATAATCACAATGTTCTGGACTTCTCTATAGCTTAACTGATAGGGATGTACTAAGATGAAGATGTTAAGATGTCCTTTATAGTTTTTATTATTCCCACTAACTATAGCGTAAACCTTCCTCCCTTAACTTATCAGTTTACTTAATTGCTATTGGCGTATCATAACCTAAAAGAATTGCACTGAAAAGGGGACGGCTTCACTTGGCTGGCAATCACACCTATTTATATAGGTCCTGATGTAGCTGCTAGTTGTGTAGAGAGTGTTGGCAAATGAGGCATAGAATTAAGATACGTACCCCAGTTTTATCATGAAAACTGAGATTTTAATTTTTAGTAAGCATTGGATTTTCACAATATTACTGTCTCCATAGTGCTGATTATCAAGGCTTAGAAAATCCATTTATTATTGCTGTGCATTCGTTTGAAAATATTCAAGTTCTAATGGACTAACGGTGGACTTTTCCATCTGCAGAATATACTGAATGACCAAGAGGTGGCAGTGCAGCAGAAGAGAATTTGTCTGCGTTCCTGAGACCCAAAAAAAAGCAATTCCTCAGCACTCTGCCATCCTTCATCAGTTTACATGGTAAGTCAAACTCACGTTGAATACATTTGCTTGTCATTGAAAAAGTTCATAGCATCTGAGGGCCCTGAGTACCTTTTTAGTGGGGTCTTTGGCATGATTATATTTCTGTCAAGACTGTAGAAAAATGGATGACGTTACGGTGATCATCATATTTTCATCAAATACTTTGTCTCTAAAGCTGACAAAGCCTGTGTTAGATACCTGTGCTAATAATGTGTCCTCAGAGGACAGTACTGTCTTTAAGGCTGGAATGAGTTGCCTTAATTTGGAGCAATGGCGTGACTTTCTCATGGATTGAAGCTCATTTGACCTGTTTCCCTGCACTCTGTATGTGGGACTGATACTCCAGATGGATTGCTGTTTAGGATACTCTGCAGTTTTGCAACTCCATCTCCTTTTCAAAAGGAGCTCAATGCTTTCTCAGTACACTGCCTAGCCGCCTTGCAGTCATAATTAATTATAGTTACCCTCTGCATAATTGCTGGTGTCTCCTCCTCCTGTGTTTCCTCGTCACCCAGGGTGATTGGTCACGTGCTGTCCTGACACCATAAAGCTAGAGCAGGGTGTCATCTGACATGAGGGACAATCAGTTGCCTAGCAAGTGATAAGATACATTTATCATGGTATTGAAATGGGTTGCAGGGTAAATAGGGCACCCAGCTTAAAACCTAGATGGTAAGACGAATGAAACTGGGGCATTATTTGAGACTTGTGCATCTGTTTGAAAGTGCGGATAATCACAATGTTCTGGACTTCTCTATAGCTTAACTGATAGGGATGTACTAAGATGAAGATGTTAAGATGTTGTTTATAGTTTTTATTATTCCCACTAACTATAGCGTAAACCTTCCTCCCTTAACTTATCAGTTTACTTAATTGCTATTGGTGTATCATAACCTAAAAGAATTGCACTGAAAAGGGGACGGCTTCACTTGGCTGGCAATCACACCTATTTATATAGGTCCTGATGTAGCTGCTAGTTGTGTAGAGAGTGTTGGCAAATGAGGCATAGAATTAAGATACGTACCCCAGTTTTATCATGAAAACTGAGATTTTAATTTTTAGTAAGCATTGGATTTTCACAATATTACTGTCTCCATAGTGCTGATTATCAAGGCTTAGAAAATCCATTTATTATTGCTGTGCATTCGTTTGAAAATATTCAAGTTCTAATGGACTAACAGTGGACTTTTCCATCTGCAGAATATACTGAATGACCAGAGGTGGCAGTGCAGCAGAAGAGAATTTGTCAGCGTTCCTGAGACCCCAAAAAAAAGCAATTCCTCAGCACTCTTCCATCCTTCATCAGTTTACATGGTAAGTCAAACTCACGTTGAATACATTTGCTTGTCATTAAAAAAGTACATAGCATCTAAGGGCCCTGAGTACCTTTTTAGTGGGGTCTTTGGCATGATTATATTTCTGTCAAGACTGTAGAAAAATGGATGACGTTACGGTGATCATCATATTTTCATCAAAGACTTTATCTCTAAAGCTGACAAAGCCTGTGTTAGATACCTGTGCTAATAATGTGTCCTCAGAGGACATTACTGTCTTTAAGGCTGGAATGAGTTGCCTCAATTTGGAGCAATGGCGTGACTTTCTCATGGAGTGAAGCTCATTTGACCTGTTTCCCTGCACTCTGTATGTGGGACTCTGATACTCCAGATGGATTGCTGTTTAGGATACTCTGCAGTTTTGCAACTCCATCTGCTTTTCAAAAGGAGCTCAATGCTTTCTCAGTACACTGCCTAGCCGCCTTGCAGTCATAATTAATTATAGTTACCTACTGCATAATTGCTAGTGTCTCCTCCTCCTGTGTTTCCTTTTCACCCAGGGTGATTGGTCACGTGCTGTCCTGACATCATAAAGCTAGAGCAGGGTGTCATCTGACATGAGGGACAATCAGTTGCCTAGCAAGTGATAAGATACATTTATCATGGTATTGAAATGGGTTGCAATGTAAATAGGGCACCCAGCTTAAAACCTAGATGGTTAGATGAATGAAACTGGGGCATTATTTGAGACTTGTGCATCTGTTTGAAGGTGCGGATAATCACAATGTTCTGGACTTCTCTATAGCTTAACTGATAGGGATGTATTAAGATGAAGATGTTAAGATGTCGTTTATAGTTTTTATTATTCCCACTAACTATAGCGTAAACCTTCCTCCCTTAACTTATCAGTTTACTTAATTGCTATTGGCGTATCATAACCTAAAAGAATTGCACTGAAAAGGGGACGGCTTCACTTGGCTGGCAATCACACCTATTTATATAGGTCCTGATGTAGCTGCTAGTTGTGTAGAGAGTGGCAAATGAGGCATAGAATTAAGATACGTACCCCAGTTTTATCATGAAAACTGAGATTTTAATTTTTAGTAAGCATTGGATTTTCACAATATTACTGTCTCCATAGTGCTGATTATCAAGGCTTAGAAAATCCATTTATTATTGCTGTGCATTCGTTTGAAAATATTCAAGTTCTAATGGACTAACGGTGGACTTTTCCATCTGCAGAATATACTGAATGACCAGAGGTGGCAGTGCAGCAGAAGAGAATTTGTCTGCGTTCCTGAGACCCCAAAAAAAAGCAATTCCTCAGCACTCTGCCATCCTTCATCAGTTTACATGGTAAGTCAAACTCACGTTGAATACATTTGCTTGTCATTGAAAAAGTTCATAGCATCTGAGGGCCCTGAGTACCTTTTTTGTGGGGTCTTTGGCATGATTATATTTCTGTCAAGACTGTAGAAAAATGGATGACGTTACGGTGATCATCATATTTTCATCAAAGACTTTGTCTCTAAAGCTGACAAAGCCTGTGTTAGATTCCTGTGCTAATAATATGTCCTCAGAGGACATTACTGTATTAAAGGCTGGAATGAGTTGCCTCAATTTGGAGCAATGGCGTGACTTTCTCATGGAGTGAAGCTCATTTGACCTGTTTCCCTGCACTCTGTATGTGGGACTCTGATACTCCAGATGGATTGCTGTTTAGGATACTCTGCAGTTTTGCAACTCCATCTTCTGTTCAAAAGGAGCTCAATGCTTTCTCAGTACACTGCCTAGCCGCCTTGCAGTCATAATTAATTATAGTTACCTACTGCATAATTGCTGGTGTCTCCTCCTCCTGTGTTTCCTCGTCACCCAGGGTGATTGGTTACGTGCTGTCCTGACATCATAAAGCTAGAGCAGGGTGTCATCTGACATGAGGGACAATCAGTTGCCTAGCAAGTGATAAGATACATTTATCATGGTATTGAAATGGGTTGCAAGGTAAATAGGGCACCCAGCTTAAAACCTAGATGGTTAGATGAATGAAACTGGGGCATTATTTGAGACTTGTGCATCTGTTTGAAGGTGCGGATAATCACAATGTTCTGGACTTCTCTATAGCTTAACTGATAGGGATGTACTAAGATGAAGATGTTAATATGTCCTTTATAGTTTTTATTATTCCCACTAACTATAGCGTAAACCTTCCTCCCTTAACTTATCAGTTTACTTAATTGCTATTGGTGTATCATAGCCTAAAAGAATTGCACTGAAAAGGGGACGGCTTCACTTGGCTGGCAATCACACCTATTTATATAGGTCCTGATGTAGCTGCTAGTTGTGTAGAGAGTGTTGGCAAATGAGGCATAGAATTAAGATACGTACCCCAGTTTTATCATGAAAACTGAGATTTTAATTTTTAGTAAGCATTGGATTTTCACAATATTACTGTCTCCATAGTGCTGATTATCAAGGCTTAGAAAATCCATTTATTATTGCTGTGCATTCGTTTGAAAATATTCAAGTTCTAATGGACTAACAGTGGACTTTTCCATCTGCAGAATATACTGAATGACCAGAGGTGGCAGTGCAGCAGAAGAGAATTTGTCAGCGTTCCTGAGACCCCAAAAAAAAGCAATTCCTCAGCACTCTTCCATCCTTCATCAGTTTACATGGTAAGTCAAACTCACGTTGAATACATTTGCTTGTCATTAAAAAAGTGCATAGCATCTAAGGGCCCTGAGTACCTTTTTAGTGGGGTCTTTGGCATGATTATATTTCTGTCAAGACTGTAGAAAAATGGATGACGTTACGGTGATCATCATATTTTCATCAAAGACTTTGTCTCTAAAGCTGACAAAGCCTGTGTTAGATACCTGTGCTAATAATGTGTCCTCAGAGGACATTACTGTCTTTAAGGCTGGAATGAGTTGCCTCAATTTGGAGCAATGGCGTGACTTTCTCATGGAGTGAAGCTCATTTGACCTGTTTCCCTGCACTCTGTATGTGGGACTCTGATACTCCAGATGGATTGCTGTTTAGGATACTCTGCAGTTTTGCAACTCCATCTTCTTTTCAAAAGGAGCTCAATGCTTTCTCAGTACACTGCCTAGCCGCCTTGCAGTCATAATTAATTATAGTTACCTACTGCATAATTGCTAGTGTCTCCTCCTCCTCTGTTTCCTTTTCACCCAGGGTGATTGGTCACGTGCTGTCCTGACATCATAAAGCTAGAGCAGGGTGTCATCTGACATGAGGGACAATCAGTTGCCTAGCAAGTGATAAGATACATTTATCATGGTATTGAAATGGGTTGCAATGTAAATAGGGCACCCAGCTTAAAACCTAGATGGTTAGATGAATGAAACTGGGGCATTATTTGAGACTTGTGCATCTGTTTGAAGGTGCGGATAATCACAATGTTCTGGACTTCTCTATAGCTTAACTGATAGGGATGTATTAAGATGAAGATGTTAAGATGTTGTTTATAGTTTTTATTATTCCCACTAACTATAGCGTAAACCTTCCTCCCTTAACTTATCAGTTTACTTAATTGCTATTGGCGTATCATAACCTAAAAGAATTGCACTGAAAAGGGGACGGCTTCACTTGGCTGGCAATCACACCTATTTATATAGGTCCTGATGTAGCTGCTAGTTGTGTAGAGAGTGGCAAATGAGGCATAGAATTAAGATACGTACCCCAGTTTTATCATGAAAACTGAGATTTTAATTTTTAGTAAGCATTGGATTTTCACAATATTACTGTCTCCATAGTGCTGATTATCAAGGCTTAGAAAATCCATTTATTATTGCTGTGCATTAGTTTGAAAATATTCAAGTTCTAATGGACTAACGGTGGACTTTTCCATCTGCAGAATATACTGAATGACCAGAGGTGGCAGTGCAGCAGAAGAGAATTTGTCTGCGTTCCTGAGACCCCAAAAAAAAGCAATTCCTCAGCACTCTGCCATCCTTCATCAGTTTACATGGTAAGTCAAACTCACGTTGAATACATTTGCTTGTCATTGAAAAAGTTCATAGCATCTGAGGGCCCTGAGTACCTTTTTTGTGGGGTCTTTGGCATGATTATATTTCTGTCAAGACTGTAGAAAAATGGATGACGTTACGGTGATCATCATATTTTCATCAAAGACTTTGTCTCTAAAGCTGACAAAGCCTGTGTTAGATACCTGTGCTAATAATATGTCCTCAGAGGACATTACTGTATTAAAGGCTGGAATGAGTTGCCTCAATTTGGAGCAATGGCGTGACTTTCTCATGGAGTGAAGCTCATTTGACCTGTTTCCCTGCACTCTGTATGTGGGACTCTGATACTCCAGATGGATTGCTGTTTAGGATACTCTGCAGTTTTGCAACTCCATCTTCTGTTCAAAAGGAGCTCAATGCTTTCTCAGTACACTGCCTAGCCGCCTTGCAGTCATAATTAATTATAGTTACCTACTGCATAATTGCTGGTGTCTCGTCCTCCTGTGTTTCCTCGTCACCCAGGGTGATTGGTTACGTGCTGTCCTGACATCATAAAGCTAGAGCAGGGTGTCATCTGACATGAGGGACAATCAGTTGCCTAGCAAGTGATAAGATACATTTATCATGGTATTGAAATGGGTTGCAAGTTAAATAGGGCACCCAGCTTAAAACCTAGATGGTTAGATGACTGAAACTGGGGCATTATTTGAGACTTGTGCATCTGTTTGAAGGTGCGGATAATCACAATGTTCTGGACTTCTCTATAGCTTAACTGATAGGGATGTACTAAGATGAAGATGTTAAGATGTCCTTTATAGTTTTTATTATTCCCACTAACTATAGCGTAAACCTTCCTCCCTTAACTTATCAGTTTACTTAATTGCTATTGGCGTATCATAACCTAAAAGAATTGCACTGAAAAGGGGACGGCTTCACTTGGCTGGCAATCACACCTATTTATATAGGTCCTGATGTAGCTGCTAGTTGTGTAGAGAGTGTTGGCAAATGAGGCATAGAATTAAGATACGTACCCCAGTTTTATCATGAAAACTGAGATTTTAATTTTTAGTAAGCATTGGATTTTCACAATATTACTGTCTCCATAGTGCTGATTATCAAGGCTTAGAAAATCCATTTATTATTGCTGTGCATTCGTTTGAAAATATTCAAGTTCTAATGGACTAACGGTGGACTTTTCCATCTGCAGAATATACTGAATGACCAAGAGGTGGCAGTGCAGCAGAAGAGAATTTGTCTGCGTTCCTGAGACCCAAAAAAAAGCAATTCCTCAGCACTCTGCCATCCTTCATCAGTTTACATGGTAAGTCAAACTCACGTTGAATACATTTGCTTGTCATTGAAAAAGTTCATAGCATCTGAGGACCCTGAGTACCTTTTTAGTGGGGTCTTTGGCATGATTATATTTCTGTCAAGACTGTAGAAAAATGGATGACGTTACGGTGATCATCATATTTTCATCAAATACTTTGTCTCTAAAGCTGACAAAGCCTGTGTTAGATACCTGTGCTAATAATGTGTCCTCAGAGGACAGTACTGTCTTTAAGGCTGGAATGAGTTGCCTTAATTTGGAGCAATGGCGTGACTTTCTCATGGATTGAAGCTCATTTGACCTGTTTCCCTGCACTCTGTATGTGGGACTGATACTCCAGATGGATTGCTGTTTAGGATACTCTGCAGTTTTGCAACTCCATCTCCTTTTCAAAAGGAGCTCAATGCTTTCTCAGTACACTGCCTAGCCGCCTTGCAGTCATAATTAATTATAGTTACCCTCTGCATAATTGCTGGTGTCTCCTCCTCCTGTGTTTCCTCGTCACCCAGGGTGATTGGTCACGTGCTGTCCTGACACCATAAAGCTAGAGCAGGGTGTCATCTGACATGAGGGACAATCAGTTGCCTAGCAAGTGATAAGATACATTTATCATGGTATTGAAATAGGTTGCAGGGTAAATAGGGCACCCAGCTTAAAACCTAGATGGTAAGACGAATGAAACTGGGGCATTATTTGAGACTTGTGCATCTGTTTGAAAGTGCGGATAATCACAATGTTCTGGACTTCTCTATAGCTTAACTGATAGGGATGTACTAAGATGAAGATGTTAAGATGTTGTTTATAGTTTTTATTATTCCCACTAACTATAGCGTAAACCTTCCTCCCTTAACTTATCAGATCACTTAATTGCTATTGGCGTATCATAACCTAAAAGAATTGCACTGAAAAGGGGACGCCGTCACTTGGCTGGCAATCACACCTATTTATCTATGTCCTGATGTAGCTGCTAGTTGTGTAGAGAGTGTTGGCAAATTAGGCATAGAATTAAGATACGTACCCCAGTTTTATCATGAAAACTGAGATTTATTTTTTAGTAAGCATTGGATTTTCACAATATTACTGTCTCCATAGTGCTGATTATCAAGGCTTAGAAAATCCATTTATTATTGCTGTGCATTCGTTTGAAAATATTCAAGTTCTAATGGACTAACGGTGGACTTTTCCATCTGCAGAATATACTGAATGACCAGAGGTGGCAGTGCAGCAGAAGAGAATTTGTCAGCGTTCCTGAGACCCCAAAAAAAAGCAATTCCTCAGCACTCTTCCATCCTTCATCAGTTTACATGGTAAGTCAAACTCACGTTGAATACATTTGCTTGTCATTAAAAAAGTGCATAGCATCTGAGGGCCCTGAGTACCTTTTTAGTGGGGTCTTTGGCATGATTATATTTCTGTCAAGACTGTAGAAAAATCGATGACGTTACGGTGATCATCATATTTTCATCAAAGACTTTGTCTCTAAAGCTGACAAAGCCTGTGTTAGATACCTGTGCTAATAATGTGTCCTCAGAGGACATTACTGTCTTTAAGGCTGGAATGAGTTGCCTCAATTTGGAGCAATGGCGTGACTTTCTCAGGGAGGGAAGCTCATTTGACCTGTTTCCCTGCACTCTGTATGTGGGACTCTGATACTCCAGATGGATTGCTGTTTAGGATACTCTGCAGTTTTGCAACTCCATCTTCTTTTCAAAAGGAGCTCAATGCTTTCTCAGTACACTGCCTAGCCGCCTTGCAGTCATAATTAATTATAGTTACCTACTGCATAATTGCTGGTGTCTCCTCCTCCTGTGTTTCCTTTTCACCCAGGGTGATTGGTCACGTGCTGTCCTGACATCATAAAGCTAGAGCAGGGTGTCATCTGACATGAGGGACAATCAGTTACCTAGCAAGTGATAAGATACATTTATCATGGTATTGAAATGGGTTGCAAGGTAAATAGGGCACCCAGCTTAAAACCTAGATGGTTAGATGAATGAAACTGGGGCATTATTTGAGACTTGTGCATCTGTTTGAAGGTGCGGATAATGACAATGTTCTGGACTTCTCTATAGCTTAACTGATAGGGATGTACTAAGATGAAGATGTTAAGATGTTGTTTATACTTTTTATTATTCCCACTAACTATAGCGTAAACCTTCCTCCCTTAACTTATCAGATCACTTAATTGCTATTGGCGTATCATAACCTAAAAGAATTGCACTGAAAAGGGAACGCCGTCACTTGGCTGGCAATCACACCTATTTATCTAGGTCCTGATGTAGCTGCTAGTTATGTAGAGAGTATTGGCAAATGAGGCATAGAATTAAGATACGTACCCCAGTTTCATCATGAAAACTGAGATTTATTTTTTAGTAAGCATTGGATTTTCACAATATTACTGTCTCCATAGTGCAGATTATCAAGGCTTAGAAAATCCATTTATTATTGCTGTGCATTCGTTTGAAAATATTCAAGTTCTAATGGACTAACGGTGGACTTTTCCATCTGCGGAATATACTGAATGACCAGAGGTGGCAGTGCAGCAGAAGAGAATTTGTCTGCGTTCCTGAGACCCAAAAAAAAAAGCAATTCCTCAGCACTCTGCCATCCTTCATCAGTTTACATGGTAAGTCAAACTCACGTTGAATACATTTGCTTGTCATTGAAAAAGTTCATAGCATCTGAGGGCCCTGAGTACCTTTTTAGTGGGGTCTTTGGCATGATTATATTTCTGTCAAGACTGTAGAAAAATGGATGACGTTACGGTGATCATCATATTTTCATCAAAGACTTTGTCTCTAAAGCTGACAAAGCCTGTGTTAGATACCTGTGCTAATAATGTGTCCTCAGAGGACATTGCTGTCTTTAAGGCTGGAATGAGTTGCCTTAATTTGGAGCAATGGCGTGACTTTCTCATGGAGTGAAGCTCATTTGACCTGTTTCCCTGCACTCTGTATGTGGGACTGATACTCCAGATGGATTGCTGTTTAGGATACTCTGCAGTTTTGAAACTCCATCTTCTTTTCAAAAGGAGCTCAATGCTTTCTCAGTACACTGCCTGGCCGCCTTGCAGTCATAATTAATTATAGTTACCTACTGCATAATTGCTGGTGTCTCCTCCTCCTGTGTTTCCTCGTCACCCAGGGTGATTGGTCACGTGCTGTCCTGACATCATAAAGCTAGAGCAGGGTGTCATCTGACATGAGGGACAATCAGTTGCCTAGCAAGTGATAAGATACATTTATCATGGTATTGAAATGGGTTGCAGGGTAAATAGGGCACCCAGCTTAAAACCTAGATGGTTAGATGAATGAAACTGGGGCAATATTTGAGACTTGTGCATCTGTTTGAAGGTGCGGATAATCACAATGTTCTGGACTTCTCTAAAACTTAACTGATAGGGATGTACTAAGATGAAGATGTTAAGATGTCGTTTATAGTTTTTATTATTCCCACTAACTATAGCGTAAACCTTCCTCCCTTAACTTATTAGTTTACTTAATTGCTATTGGCGTATCATAACCTAAAAGAATTGCACTGAAAAGGGGATGGCTTCACTTGGCTGGCAATCACACCTATTTATATAGGTCCTGATGTAGCTGCTAGTTGTGTAGAGAGTGTTGGCAAATGAGGCATAGAATTAAGATACGTACCCCAGTTTTATCATGAAAACTGAGATTTATTTTTTAGTAAGCATTGGATTTTCACAATATTACTGTCTCCATAGTGCTGATTATCAAGGCTTAGAAAATCCATTTATTATTGCTGTGCTTTCGTTTGAAAATATTCAAGTTCTAATGGACTAACGGTGGACTTTTCCATCTGCAGAATATACTGAATGACCAGAGGTGGCAGTGCAGCAGAAGAGAATTTGTCTGCGTTCCTGAGACCCCCAAAAAAAGCAATTCCTCAGCACTCTGCCATCCTTCATCAGTTTACATGGTAAGTCAAACTCACGTTGAATACATTTGCTTGTCATTGAAAAAGTTCATAGCATCTGAGGGCCCTGAGTACCTTTTTAGTGGGGTCTTTGGAATGATTATATTTCTGTCAAGACTGTAGAAAAATGGATGACGTTACGGTGATCATCATATTTTCATCAAAGACTTTGTCTCTAAAGCTGACAAAGCCTGTGTTAGATACCTGTGCTAATAATATGTCCTCAGAGGACATTACTGTCTTTAAGGCTGGAATGAGTTGCCTCAATTTGGAGCAATGGCGTGATTTTCTCATGGAGTGAAGCTCATTTGACCTGTTTCCCTGCACTCTGTATGTAGGACTCTGATACTCCAGATGGATTGCTGTTTAGGATACTCTGCAGTTTTGCAACTCCATCTTCTTTTCAAAAGGAGCTCAATGCTTTCTCAGTACACTGCCTAGCCGCCTTGCAGTCATAATTAATTATAGTTACCTACTGCATAATTGCTGGTGTCTCCTCCTCCTGTGTTTCCTTTTCACCCAGGGTGATTGGTCACGTGCTGTCCTGACATCATAAAGCTAGAGCAGGGTGTCATCTGACATGAGGGACAATCAGTTGCCTAGCAAGTGATAAGATACATTTATCATGGTATTGAAATGGGTTGCAAGGTAAATAGGGCACCCAGCTTAAAACCTAGATGGTTAGATGAATGAAACTGGGGCATTATTTGAGACTTGTGCATCTGTTTGAAGGTGCGGATAATCACAATGTCCTGGACTTCTCTATAGCTTAACTGATAGGGATGTACTAAGATGAAGATGTTAAGATGTTGTTTATAGTTTTTATTATTCCCACTAACTATAGCGTAAACCTTCCTCCCTTAACTTATCAGATCACTTAATTGCTATTGGCGTTTCATAACCTAAAAGAATTGCACTGAAAAGGGGACGCCGTCACTTGGCTGGCAATCACACCTATTTATCTAGGTCCTGATGTAGCTGCTAGTTATGTAGAGAGTGTTGGCAAATGAGGCATAGAATTAAGATACGTACCCCAGTTTCATCATGAAAACTGAGATTTATTTTTTAGTAAGCATTGGATTTTCACAATATTACTGTCTCCATAGTGCTGATTATCAAGGCTTAGAAAATCCATTTATTATTGCTGTGCATTCGTTTGAAAATATTCAAGTTCTAATGGACTAACGGTGGACTTTTCCATCTGCGGAATATACTGAATGACCAGAGGTGGCAGTGCAGCAGAAGAGAATTTGTCTGCGTTCCTGAGACCCAAAAAAAAAAGCAATTCCTCAGCACTCTGCCATCCTTCATCAGTTTACATGGTAAGTCAAACTCACGTTGAATACATTTGCTTGTCATTGAAAAAGTTCATAGCATCTGAGGGCCCTGAGTACCTTTTTAGTGGGGTCTTTGGCATGATTATATTTCTGTCAAGACTGTAGAAAAATCGATGACGTTACGGTGATCATCATATTTTCATCAAAGACTTTGTCTCTAAAGCTGACAAAGCCTGTGTTAGATACCTGTGCTAATAATGTGTCCTCAGAGGACATTACTGTCTTTAAGGCTGGAATGAGTTGCCTCAATTTGGAGCAATGGCGTGACTTTCTCAGGGAGGGAAGCTCATTTGACCTGTTTCCCTGCACTCTGTATGTGGGACTCTGATACTCCAGATGGATTGCTGTTTAGGATACTCTGCAGTTTTGCAACTCCATCTTCTTTTCAAAAGGAGCTCAATGCTTTCTCAGTACACTGCCTAGCCGCCTTGCAGTCATAATTAATTATAGTTACCTACTGCATAATTGCTGGTGTCTCCTCCTCCTGTGTTTCCTTTTCACCCAGGGTGATTGGTCACGTGCTGTCCTGACATCATAAAGCTAGAGCAGGGTGTCATCTGACATGAGGGACAATCAGTTGCCTAGCAAGTGATAAGATACATTTATCATGGTATTGAAATGGGTTGCAAGGTAAATAGGGCACCCAGCTTAAAACCTAGATGGTTAGATGAATGAAACTGGGGCATTATTTGAGACTTGTGCATCTGTTTGAAGGTGCGGATAATCACAATGTCCTGGACTTCTCTATAGCTTAACTGATAGGGATGTACTAAGATGAAGATGTTAAGATGTTGTTTATAGTTTTTATTATTCCCACTAACTATAGCGTAAACCTTCCTCCCTTAACTTATCAGATCACTTAATTGCTATTGGCGTATCATAACCTAAAAGAATTGCACTGAAAAGGGGACGCCGTCACTTGGCTGGCAATCACACCTATTTATCTAGGTCCTGATGTAGCTGCTAGTTATGTAGAGAGTGTTGGCAAATGAGGCATAGAATTAAGATACGTACCCCAGTTTCATCATGAAAACTGAGATTTATTTTTTAGTAAGCATTGGATTTTCACAATATTACTGTCTCCATAGTGCTGATTATCAAGGCTTAGAAAATCCATTTATTATTGCTGTGCATTCGTTTGAAAATATTCAAGTTCTAATGGACTAACGGTGGACTTTTCCATCTGCAGAATATACTGAATGACCAGAGGTGGCAGTGCAGCAGAAGAGAATTTGTCTGCGTTCCTGAGACCCCAAAAAAAAGCAATTCCTCAGCACTCTGCCATCCTTCATCAGTTTACATGGTAAGTCAAACTCACGTTGAATACATTTGCTTGTCATTGAAAAAGTTCATAGCATCTGAGGGCCCTGAGTACCTTTTTAGTGGGGTCTTTGGCATGATTATATTTCTGTCAAGACTGTAGAAAAATGGATGACGTTACGGTGATCATCATATTTTCATCAAAGACTTTGTCTCTAAAGCTGACAAAGCCTGTGTTAGATACCTGTGCTAATAATGTGTCCTCAGAGGACATTACTGTCTTTAAGGCTGGAATGAGTTGCCTCAATTTGGAGCAATGGCGTGACTTTCTCATGGAGTGAAGCTCATTTGACCTGTTTCCCTGCACTCTGTATGTGGGACTCTGATACTCCAGATGGATTGCTGTTTAGGATACTCTGCAGTTTTGCAACTCCATCTTCTTTTCAAAAGGAGCTCAATGCTTTCTCAGTACACTGCCTAGCCGCCTTGCAGTCATAATTAATTATAGTTACCTACTGCATAATTGCTGGTGTCTCCTCCTCCTGTGTTTCCTTTTCACCCAGGGTGATTGGTCACGTGCTGTCCTGACATCATAAAGCTAGAGCAGGGTGTCATCTGACATGAGGGACAATCAGTTGCCTAGCAAGTGATAAGATACATTTATCATGGTATTGAAATGGGTTGCAAGGTAAATAGGGCACCCAGCTTAAAACCTAGATGGTTAGATGAATGAAACTGGGGCATTATTTGAGACTTGTGCATCTGTTTGAAGGTGCGGATAATCACAATGTTCTGGACTTCTCTATAGCTTAACTGATAGGGATGTATTAAGATGAAGATGTTAAGATGTCGTTTATAGTTTTTATTATTCCCACTAACTATAGCGTAAACCTTCCTCCCATAACTTATCAGTTTACTTAATTGCTATTGGCGTATCATAACCTAAAAGAATTGCACTGAAAAGGGGACGCCTTCACTTGGCTGGCAATCACACCTATTTATATAGGTCCTGATGTAGCTGCTAGTTGTGTAGAGAGTGTTGGCAAATGAGGCATAGAATTAAGATACGTACCCCAGTTTTATCATGAAAACTGAGATTTTAATTTTTAGTAAGCATTGGATTTTCACAATATTACTGTCTCCATAGTGCTGATTATCAAGGCTTAGAAAATCCATTTATTATTGCTGTGCATTCGTTTGAAAATATTCAAGTTCTAATGGACTAACGGTGGACTTTTCCATCTGCAGAATATACTGAATGACCAGAGGTGGCAGTGCAGCAGAAGAGAATTTGTCAGCGTTCCTGAGACCCAAAAAAAAAAGCAATTCCTCAGCACTCTTCCATCCTTCATCAGTTTACATGGTAAGTCAAACTCACGTTGAATATACTTGCTTGTCATTGAAAAAGTTCATAGCATCTGAGGGCCCTGAGTACCTTTTTAGTGGGGTCTTTGGCATGATTATATTTCTGTCAAGACTGTAGAAAAATGGATGACGTTACGGTGATCATCATATTTTCATCAAAGACTTTGTCTCTAAAGCTGACAAAGCCTGTGTTAGATACCTGTGCTAATAATGTGTCCTCAGAGGACATTACTGTCTTTAAGGCTGGAATGAGTTGCCTCAATTTGGAGCAATGGCGTGACTTTCTCATGGAGTGAAGCTCATTTTACCTGTTTCCCTGCACTCTGTATGTGGGACTCTGATACTCCAGATGGATTGCTGTTTAGGATACTCTGCAGTTTTGCAACTCCATCTTCTTTTCAAAAGGAGCTCAATGCTTTCTCAGTACACTGCCTAGCCGCCTTGCAGTCATAATTAATTATAGTTACCTAGTGCATAATTGCTGGTGTCTCCTCCTCCTGTGTTTCCTCGTCACCCAGGGTGATTGGTCACGTGCTGTCCTGACACCATGAAGCTAGAGCAGGGTGTCATCTGACATGAGGGACAATCAGTTGCCTAGCAAGTGATAAGATACATTTATCATGGTATTGAAATGGGTTGCAATGTAAATAGGGCACCCAGCTTAAAACCTAGATGGTTAGATGAATGAAACTGGGGCATTATTTGAGACTTGTGCATCTGTTTGAAGGTGCGGATAATCACAATGTTCTGGACTTCTCTATAGCTTAACTGATAGGGATGTACTAAGATGAAGATGTTGAGATGTCCTTTATAGTTTTTATTATTCCCACTAACTATAGCGTAAACCTTCCTCCCTTAACTTATCAGTTTACCTAATTGCTATTGGCGTATCATAACCTAAAAGAATTGCACTGAAAAGGGGACGGCTTCACTTGGCTGGCAATCACACCTATTTATATAGGTCCTGATGTAGCTGCTAGTTGTGTAGAGAGTGTTGGCAAATGAGGCATAGTATTAAGATACGTACCCTAGTTTTATCATGAAAACTGAGATTTATTTTTTAGTGAGCATTGGATTTTCACAATATTACTGTCTCCATAGTGCTGATTATCAAGGCTTAGAAAATCCATTTATTATTGCTGTGCTTTCGTTTGAAAATATTCAAGTTCTAATGGACTAACAGTGGACTTTTCCATCTGCAGAAAATACTGAATGACCAGAGGTGGCAGTGCAGCAGAAGAGAATTTGTCTGCGTTCCTGAGACCCCAAAAAAAAGCAATTCCTCAGCACTCTGCCATCCTTCATCAGTTTACATGGTAAGTCAAACTCACGTTGAATACATTTGCTTGTCATTGAAAAAGTTCATAGCATCTGAGGGCCCTGAGTACCTTTTTAGTGGGGTCTTTGGCATGATTATATTTCTGTCAAGACTGTAGAAAAATGGATGACGTTACAGTGATCATCATATTTTCATCCAAGACTTTGTCTCTAAAGCTGACAAAGCCTGTGTTAGATACCTGTGCTAATAATGTGTCCTCAGAGGACATTGCTGTCTTTAAGGCTGGAATGAGTTGCCTTAATTTGGAGCAATGGCGTGACTTTCTCATGGATTGAAGCTCATTTGACCTGTTTCCCTGCACTCTGTATGTGGGACTGATACTCCGGATGGATTGCTGTTTAGGATACTCTGCAGTTTTGCAACTCCATCTCCTTTTCAAAAGGAGCTCAATGCTTTCTCAGTACACTGCCTAGCTGCCTTGCAGTCATAATTAATTATAGTTACCTAGTGCATAATTGCTTGTGTCTCCTCCTCCTGTGTTTCCTCGTCACCCAGGGCGATTGGTCACGTGCTGTCCTGACATCATAAAACTAGAGCAGGGTGTCATCTGACATGAGGGACAATCAGTTGCCTAGCAAGTGATAAGATACATTTATCATGGTATTGAAATGGGTTGCAGGGTAAATAGGGCACCCAGCTTAAAACCTAGATGGTTAGATGAATGAAACTGGGGCAATATTTGCGACTTGTGCATCTGTTTGAAGGTGCGGATAATCACAATGTTCTGGACTTCTCTATAGCTTAACTGATAGGGATGTACTAAGATGAAGATGTTAAGATGTCCTTTATAGTTTTTATTATTCCCACTAACTATAGCGTAAACCTTCCTCCCTTAACTTATCAGTTTACTTAATTGCTATTGGTGTATCATAACCTAAAAGAATTGCACTGAAAAGGGGACGGCTTCACTTGGCTGGCAATCACACCTATTTATATAGGTCCTGATGTAGCTGCTAGTTGTGTAGAGAGTGTTGGCAAATGAGGCATAGAATTAAGATACGTACCCCAGTTTTATCATGAAAACTGAGATTTTAATTTTTAGTAAGCATTGGATTTTCACAATATTACTGTCTCCATAGTGCTGATTATCAAGGCTTAGAAAATCCATTTATTATTGCTGTGCATTCGTTTGAAAATATTCAAGTTCTAATGGACTAACGGTGGACTTTTCCATCTGCAGAATATACTGAATGACCAAGAGGTGGCAGTGCAGCAGAAGAGAATTTGTCTGCGTTCCTGAGACCCAAAAAAAAGCAATTCCTCAGCACTCTGCCATCCTTCATCAGTTTACATGGTAAGTCAAACTCACGTTGAATACATTTGCTTGTCATTGAAAAAGTTCATAGCATCTGAGGGCCCTGAGTACCTTTTTAGTGGGTTCTTTGGCATGATTATATTTCGTCAAGACTGTAGAAAAATAGATGACGTTACGGTGATCATCATATTTTCATCAAAGACTTTGTCTCTAAAGCTGACAAAGCCTGTGTTAGATACCTGTGCTAATAATATGTCCTCAGAGGACATTACTGTTTTTAAGGCTGGAATGAGTTGCCTCAATTTGGAGCAATGGCGTGACTTTCTCATGGAGTGAAGCTCATTTGACCTGTTTCCCTGCACTCTGTATGTGGGACTCTGATACTCCAGATGGATTGCTGTTTAGGATACTCTGCAGTTTTGCAACTCCATCTTCTTTTCAAAAGGAGCTCAATGCTTTCTCAGTACACTGCCTAGCCGCCTTGCAGTCATAATTAATTATAGTTACCTACTGCATAATTGCTGGTGTCTCCTCCTCCTGTGTTTCCTCGTCACCCAGGGTGATTGGTCACGTGCTGTCCTGACATCATAAAGCTAGAGCAGGGTGTCATCTGACATGAGGGACAATCAGTTGCCTAGCAAGTGATAAGATACATTTATCATGGTATTGAAATGGGTTGCAGGGTAAATAGGGCACCCAGCTTAAAACCTAGATGGTAAGACGAATGAAACTGGGGCATTATTTGAGACTTGTGCATCTGTTTGAAGGTGCGGATAATCACAATGTTCTGGACTTCTCTATAGCGTAACTGATAGGGATGTACTAAGATGAAGATGTTAAGATGTCGTTTATAGTTTTTATTATTCCCACTAACTATAGCGTAAACCTTCCTCCCTTAACTTATCAGTTTACTTAATTGCTATTGGCGTATCATAACCTAAAAGAATTGCACTGAAAAGGGGACGGCTTCACTTGGCTGGCAATCACACCTATTTATATAGGTCCTGATGTAGCTGCTAGTTATGTAGAGAGTGTTGGCAAATGAGGCATAGAATTAAGATACGTACCCCAGTTTCATCATGAAAACTGAGATTTATTTTTTAGTAAGCATTGGATTTTCACAATATTACTGTCTCCATAGTGCAGATTATCAAGGCTTGGAAAATCCATTTATTATTGCTGTGCATTCGTTTGAAAATGTTCAAGTTCTAATGGACTAACGGTGGACTTTTCCATCTGCAGAATATACTGAATGACCAGAGGTGGCAGTGCAGCAGAAGAGAATTTGTCTGCGTTCCTGAGACCCCCAAAAAAAAGCAATTCCTCAGCACTCTGCCATCCTTCATCAGTTTACATGGTAAGTCAAACTCACGTTGAATACATTTGCTTGTCATTGAAAAAGTTCATAGCATCTGAGGGCCCTGAGTACCTTTTTAGTGGGGTCTTTGGCATGATTATATTTCTGTCAAGACTGTAGAAAAATGGATGACGTTACGGTGATCATCATATTTTCATCAAAGACTTTGTCTCTAAAGCTGACAAAGCCTGTGTTAGATACCTGTGCTAATAATGTGTCCTCAGAGGACAGTACAGTCTTTAAGGCTGGAATGAGTTGCCTTAATTTGGAGCAATGGCGTGACTTTCTCATGGATTGAAGCTCATTTGACCTGTTTCCCTGCACTCTGTATGTGGGACTGATACTCCAGATGGATTGCTGTTTAGGATACTCTGCAGTTTTGCAACTCCATCTCCTTTTCAAAAGGAGCTCAATGCTTTCTCAGTACACTGCCTAGCTGCCTTGCAGTCATAATTAATTATAGTTACCTCGTGCATAATTGCTGGTGTCTCCTCCTCCTGTGTTTCCTCGTCACCCAGGGCGATTGGTCACGAGCTGTCCTGACATCATAAAACTAGAGCAGGGTGTCATCTGACATGAGGGACAATCAGTTGCCTAGCAAGTGATAAGATACATTTATCATGGTATTGAAATGGGTTGCAGGGTAAATAGGGCACCCAGCTTAAAACCTAGATGGTTAGATGAATGAAACTGGGGCAATATTTGCGACTTGTGCATCTGTTTGAAGGTGCGGATAATCACAATGTTCTGGACTTCTCTATAGCTTAACTGATAGGGATGTACTAAGATGAAGATGTTGAGATGTCGTTTATAGTTTTTATTATTCCCACTAACTATAGCGTAAACCTTCCTCCCTTAACTTATCAGTTTACCTAATTGCTATTGGCGTATCATAACCTAAAAGAATTGCACTGAAAAGGGGACGGCTTCACTTGGCTGGCAATCACACCTATTTATATAGGTCCTGATGTAGCTGCTAGTTGTGTAGAGAGTGTTGGCAAATGAGGCATAGTATTAAGATACGTACCCCAGTTTTATCATGAAAACTGAGATTTATTTTTTAGTGAGCATTGGATTTTCACAATATTACTGTCTCCATAGTGCTGATTATCAAGGCTTAGAAAATCCATTTATTATTGCTGTGCTTTCGTTTGAAAATATTCAAGTTCTAATGGACTAACGGTGGACTTTTCCATCTGCAGAATATACTGAATGACCAGAGGTGGCAGTGCAGCAGAAGAGAATTTGTCTGCGTTCCTGAGACCCCAAAAAAAAAGCAATTCCTCAGCACTCTGCCATCCTTCATCAGTTTACATGGTAAGTCAAACTCACGTTGAATACATTTGCTTGTCATTGAAAAAGTTCATAGCATCTGAGGGCCCTGAGTACCTTTTTAGTGGGGTCTTTGGCATGATTATATTTCTGTCAAGACTGTAGAATAATAGATGACGTTACGGTGATCATCATATTTTCTTCAAAGACTTTGTCTCTAAAGCTGACAAAGCCTGTGTTAGATACCTGTGCTAATAATATGTCCTCAGAGGACATTACTGTCTTTAAGGCTGGAATGAGTTGCCTCAATTTTGAGCAATGGCGTGACTTTCTCATGGAGTGAAGCTCATTTGACCTGTTTCCCTGCACTCTGTATGTGGGACTCTGATACTCCAGATGGATTGCTGTTTAGGATACTCTGCAGTTTTGCAACTCCATCTTCTTTTCAAAAGGAGCTCAATGTTTTCTCAGTACACTGCCTAGCCGCCTTGCAGTCATAATTAATTATAGTTACCTACTGCATAATTGCTGGTGTCTCCTCCTCCTGTGTTTCCTCGTCACCCAGGGTGATTGGTCACGTGCTGTCCTGACATCATAAAGCTAGAGCAGGGTGTCATCTGACATGAGGGACAATCAGTTGCCTAGCAAGTGATAAGATACATTTATCATGGTATTGAAATGGGTTGCAGGGTAAATAGGGCACCCAGCTTAAAACCTAGATGGTTAGATGAATGAAACTGGGGCAATATTTGAGACTTGTGCATCTGTTTGAAGGTGCAGATAATCACAATGTTCTGGACTTCTCTATAGCTTAACTGATAGGGATGTACTAAGATGAAGATGTTAAGATGTCGTTTATAGTTTTTATTATTCCCACTAACTATAGCGTAAACCTTCCTCCCTTAACTTATCAGTTTACTTAATTGCTATTGGCGTATCATAACCTAAAAGAATTGCACTGAAAAGGGGACGGCTTCACTTGGCTGGCAATCACACCTATTTATATAGGTCCTGATGTAGATGCTAGTTGTGTAGAGAGTGTTGGCAAATGAGGCTTAGAATTAAGATACGTACCCCAGTTTTATCATGAAAACTGAGATTTTAATTTTTAGTAAGCATTGGATTTTCACAATATTACTGTCTCCATAGTGCTGATTATCAAGGCTTAGAAAATCCATTTATTATTGCTGTGCTTTCGTTTGAAAATATTCAAGTTCTAATGGACTAACAGTGGACTTTTCCATCTGCAGAATATACTGAATGACCAGAGGTGGCAGTGCAGCAGAAGAGAATTTGTCTGCGTTCCTGAGACCCCCAAAAAAAAGCAATTCCTCAGCACTCTGCCATCCTTCATCAGTTTACATGGTAAGTCAAACTCACGTTGAATACATTTGCTTGTCATTGAAAAAGTTCATAGCATCTGAGGGCCCTGAGTACCTTTTTAGTGGGGTCTTTGGCATGATTATATGTCTGTCAAGACTGTGGAAAAATGGATGACGTTATGGTGATCATCATATTTTCATCAAAGACTTTGTCTCTAAAGCTGACAAAGCCTGTGTTAGATACCTGTGCTAATAATATGTCCTCAGAGGACATTACTGTCTTTAAGGCTGGAATGAGTTGCCTCAATTTGGAGCAATGGCGTGACTTTCTCATGGAGTGAAGCTCATTTGACCTGTTTCCCTGCACTCTGTATGTGGGACTCTGATACTCCAGATGGATTGCTGTTTAGGATACTCTGCAGTTTTGCAACTCCATCTTCTTTTCAAAAGGAGCTCAATGCTTTCTCAGTACACTGCCTAGCCGCCTTGCAGTCATAATTAATTATAGTTACCTACTGCATAATTGCTGGTGTCTCCTCCTCCTGTGTTTCCTCGTCACCCAGGGTGATTGGTTACGTGCTGTCCTGACATCATAAAGCTAGAGCAGGGTGTCATCTGACATGAGGGACAATCAGTTGCCTAGCAAGTGATAAGATACATTTATCATGGTATTGAAATGGGTTGCAAGGTAAATAGGGCACCCAGCTTAAAACCTAGATGGTTAGATGAATGAAACTGGGACATTATTTGAGAGTTGTGCATCTGTTTGAAGGTGCGGATAATCACAATGTTCTGGACTTCTCTATAGCTTAACTGATAGGGATGTACTAAGATGAAGATGTTAAGATGTCGTTTATAGTTTTTATTATTCCCACTAACTATAGCGTAAACCTTCCTCCCTTAACTTATCAGTTTACTTAATTGCTATTGGCGTATCATAACCTAAAAGAATTGCACTGAAAAGGGGACGGCTTCACTTGGCTGGCAATCACACCTATTTATATAGGTCCTGATGTAGCTGCTAGTTATGTAGAGAGTGTTGGCAAATGAGGCATAGAATTAAGATACGTACCCCAGTTTCATCATGAAAACTGAGATTTATTTTTTAGTAAGCATTGGATTTTCACAATATTACTGTCTCCATAGTGCAGATTATCAAGGCTTAGAAAATCCATTTATTATTGCTGTGCATTCGTTTGAAAATATTCAAGTTCTAATGGACTAACGGTGGACTTTTCCATCTGCAGAATATACTGAATGACCAGAGGTGGCAGTGCAGCAGAAGAGAATTTGTCTGCGTTCCTGAGACCCCCAAAAAAAAGCAATTCCTCAGCACTCTGCCATCCTTCATCAGTTTACATGGTAAGTCAAACTCACGTTGAATACATTTGCTTGTCATTGAAAAAGTTCATAGCATCTGAGGGCCCTGAGTACCTTTTTAGTGGGGTCTTTGGCATGATTATATTTCTGTCAAGACTGTAGAAAAATGGATGACGTTACGGTGATCATCATATTTTCATCAAAGACTTTGTCTCTAAAGCTGACAAAGCCTGTGTTAGATACCTGTGCTAATAATGTGTCCTCAGAGGACAGTACAGTCTTTAAGGCTGGAATGAGTTGCCTTAATTTGGAGCAATGGCGTGACTTTCTCATGGATTGAAGCTCATTTGACCTGTTTCCCTGCACTCTGTATGTGGGACTGATACTCCAGATGGATTGCTGTTTAGGATACTCTGCAGTTTTGCAACTCCATCTCCTTTTCAAAAGGAGCTCAATGCTTTCTCAGTACACTGCCTAGCTGCCTTGCAGTCATAATTAATTATAGTTACCTAGTGCGTAATTGCTGGTGTCTCCTCCTCCTGTGTTTCCTCGTCACCCAGGGCGATTGGTCACGTGCTGTCCTGACATCATAAAACTAGAGCAGGGTGTCATCTGACATGAGGGACAATCAGTTGCCTAGCAAGTGATAAGATACATTTATCATGGTATTGAAATGGGTTGCAGGGTAAATAGGGCACCCAGCTTAAAACCTAGATGGTTAGATGAATGAAACTGGGGCAATATTTGCGACTTGTGCATCTGTTTGAAGGTGCGGATAATCACAATGTTCTGGACTTCTCTATAGCTTAACTGAAAGGGATGTACTAAGATGAAGATGTTGAGATGTCGTTTATAGTTTTTATTATTCCCACTAACTATAGCGTAAACCTTCCTCCCTTAACTTATCAGTTTACCTAATTGCTATTGGCGTATCATAACCTAAAAGAATTGCACTGAAAAGGGGACGGCTTCACTTGGCTGGCAATCACACCTATTTATATAGGTCCTGATGTAGCTGCTAGTTATGTAGAGAGTGTTGGCAAATGAGGCATAGAATTAGGATACGTACCCCAGTTTCATCATGAAAACTGAGATTTATTTTTTAGTAAGCATTGGATTTTCACAATATTACTGTCTCCATAGTGCTGATTATCAAAGCTTAGAAAATCTATTTATTATTGCTGTGCATTCGTTTGAAAATATTCAAGTTCTAATGGACTAACGGTGGACTTTTCCATCTGCAGAATATACTGAATGACCAGAGGTGGCAGTGCAGCAGAAGAGAATTTGTCTGCGTACCTGAGACCCAAAAAAAAAAGCAATTCCTCAGCACTCTGCCATCCTTCATCAGTTTACATGGTAAGTCAAACTCACGTTGAATACATTTGCTTGTCATTGAAAAAGTTCATAGCATCTGAGGGCCCTGAGTACCTTTTTAGTGGGGTCTTTGGCATGATTATATTTCTGTCAAGACTGTAGAAAAATGGATGACGTTACGGTGATCCTCATATTTTCATCAAAGACTTTGTCTCTAAAGCTGACAAAGCCTGTGTTAGATACCTGTGCTAATAATGTGTCCTCAGAGGACATTGCTGTCTTTAAGGCTGGAATGAGTTGACTTAATTTGGAGCAATGGCGTGACTTTCTCATGGAGTGAAGCTCATTTGACCTGTTTCCCTGCACTCTGTATGTGGGACTCTGATACTCCAGATGGATTGCTGTTTAGGATACTCTGCAGTTTTGCAACTCCATCTTCTTTTCAAAAGGAGCTCAATGCTTTCTCAGTACACTGCCTAGCCGCCTTGCAGTCATAATTAATTATAGTTACCTAGTGCATAATTGCTGGTGTCTCCTCCTCCTGTGTTTCCTCGTCACCCAGGGTGATTGGTCACGTGCTGTCCTGACACCATAAAGCTAGAGCAGGGTGTCATCTGACATGAGGGACAATCAGTTGCCTAGCAAGTGATAAGATACATTTATCATGGTATTGAAATGGGTTGCAGGGTAAATAGGGCACCCAGCTTAAAACCTAGATGGTAAGACGAATGAAACTGGGGCATTATTTGAGACTTGTGCATCTGTTTGAAGGTGCGGATAATCACAATGTTCTGGACTTCTCTATAGCTTAACTGATAGGGATGTATTAAGATGAAGATGTTAAGATGTCGTTTATAGTTTTTATTATTCCCACTAACTATAGCGTAAACCTTCCTCCCTTAACTTATCAGATCTCTTAATTGCTATTGGCGTATCATAACCTAAAAGAATTGCACTGAAAAGGGGACGCCTTCACTTGGCTGGCAATCACACCTATTTATATAGGTCCTGATGTAGCTGCTAGTTGTGTAGAGAGTGTTGGCAAATGAGGCATAGAAGTAAGATACGTACCCCAGTTTTATCATGAAAACTGAGATTTGTTTTTTAGTGAGCATTGGATTTTCACAATATTACTGTCTCCATAGTGCTGATTATCAAGGTTTAGAAAATCCATTTATTATTGCTGTGCTTTCGTTTGAAAATATTCAAGTTCTAATGGACTAACGGTGGACTTTTCCATCTGCAGAATATACTGAATGACCAGAGGTGGCAGTGCAGCAGAAGAGAATTTGTCTGCGTTCCTGAGACCCCCAAAAAAAGCAATTCCTCAGCACTCTGCCATCCTTCATCAGTTTACATGGTAAGTCAAACTCACGTTGAATACATTTGCTTGTCATTGAAAAAGTTCATAGCATCTGAGGGCCCTGAGTACCTTTTTAGTGGGGTCTTTGGCATGATTATATTTCTGTCAAGACTGTAGAAAAATGGATGACGTTACGGTGATAATCATATTTTCATCAAAGACTTTGTCTCTAAAGCTGACAAAGCCTGTGTTAGATACCTGTGCTAATAATATGTCCTCAGAGGACATTACTGTATTTAAGGCTGGAATGAGTTGCCTCAATTTGGAGCAATGGCGTGACTTTCTCATGGAGTGAAGCTCATTTGACCTGTTTCCCTGCACTCTGTATGTGGGACTCTGATACTCCAGATGGATTGCTGTTTAGGATACTCTGCAGTTTTGCAACTCCATCTTCTTTTCAAAAGGAGTTCAATGCTTTCTCAGTACACTGCCTAGCCGCCTTGCAGTCATAATTAATTATAGTTACCTAGTGCATAATTGATTGGTGTCTCCTCCTCCTGTGTTTCCTCGTCACCCAGGGTGATTGGTCACGTGCTGTCCTGACACCATAAAGCTAGAGCAGGGTGTCATCTGACATGAGGGACAATCAGTTGCCTAGCAAGTGATAAGATACATTTATCATGGTATTGAAATGGGTTGCAGGGTAAATAGGGCACCCAGCTTAAAACCTAGATGGTTAGATGAATGAAACTGGGGCATTATTTGAGACTTGTGCATCTGTTTGAAGGTGCGGATAATCACAATGTTCTCGACTTCTCTATAGCTTAACTGATAGGGATGTACTAAGATGAAGATGTTAAGATGTTGTTTATACTTTTTATTATTCCCACTAACTATAGCGTAAACCTTCCTCCCTTAACTTATCAGATCACTTAATTGCTATTGGCGTATCATAACCTAAAAGAATTGCACTGAAAAGGGGACGCCGTCACTTTGCTGGCAATCACACCTATTTATCTAGGTCCTGATGTAGCTGCTAGTTATGTGGAGAGTGTTGGCAAATGAGGAATAGAATTAAGATACGTACCCCAGTTTCATCATGAAAACTGAGATTTATTTTATAGTAAGCATTGGATTTTCACAATATTACTGTCTCCATAGTGCAGATTATCAAGGCTTCGAAAATCCATTTATTATTGCTGTGCATTCGTTTGAAAATATTCAAGTTCTAATGGACTAACGGTGGACTTTTCCATCTGCAGAATATACTGAATGACCAGAGGTGGCAGTGCAGCAGAAGAGAATTTGTCAGCGTTCCTGAGACCCAAAAAAAAAAGCAATTCCTCAGCACTCTTCCATCCTTCATCAGTTTACATGGTAAGTCAAACTCACGTTGAATACATTTGCTTGTCATTGAAAAAGTTCATAGCATCTGAGGGCCCTGAGTACCTTTTTAGTGGGGTCTTTGGCATGATTATATTTCTGTCAAGACTGTAGAAAAATGGATGACGTTACGGTGATCATCATATTTTCATCAAAGACTTTGTCTCTAAAGCTGACAACGCCTGTGTTAGATACCTGTGCTAATAATGTGTCCTCAGAGGACATTGCTGTCTTTAAGGCTGGAATGAGTTGCCTTAATTTGGAGCAATGGCGTGACTTTCTCATGGAGTGAAGCTCATTTGACCTGTTTCCCTGCACTCTGTATGTGGGACTCTGATACTCCAGATGGATTGCTGTTTAGGATACTCTGCAGTTTTGAAACTCCATCTTCTTTTCAAAAGGAGCTCAATGCTTTCTCAGTACACTGCCTAGCCGCCTTGCAGTCATAATTAATTATAGTTACCTAGTGCATAATTGCTGGTGTCTCCTCCTCCTGTGTTTCCTCGTCACCCAGGGTGGTTGGTCACGTGCTGTCCTGACACCATAAAGCTAGAGCAGGGTGTCATCTGACATGAGGGACAATCAGTTGCCTAGCAAGTGATAAGATACATTTATCATGGTATTGAAATGGGTTGCAGGGTAAATAGGGCACCCAGCTTAAAACCTAGATGGTTAGATGAATGAAACTGGGGCAATATTTGCGACTTGTGCATCTGTTTGAAGGTGCGGATAATCACAATGTTCTGGACTTCTCTATAGCTTAACTGATAGGGATGTACTAAGATGAAGATGTTGAGATGTCGTTTATAGTTTTTATTATTCCCACTAACTATAGCGTAAACCTTCCTCCCTTAACTTATCAGTTTACCTAATTGCTATTGGCGTATCATAACCTAAAAGAATTGCACTGAAAAGGGGACGGCTTCACTTGGCTGGCAATCACACCTATTTATATAGGTCCTGATGTAGCTGCTAGTTGTGTAGAGAGTGTTGGCAAATGAGGCATAGTATTAAGATACGTACCCCAGTTTTATCATGAAAACTGAGATTTATTTTTTAGTGAGCATTGGATTTTCACAATATTACTGTCTCCATAGTGCTGATTATCAAGGCTTAGAAAATCCATTTATTATTGCTGTGCTTTCGTTTGAAAATATTCAAGTTCTAATGGACTAACGGTGGACTTTTCCATCTGCAGAATATACTGAATGACCAGAGGTGGCAGTGCAGCAGAAGAGAATTTGTCTGCGTTCCTGAGACCCCCAAAAAAAAGCAATTCCTCAGCACTCTGCCATCCTTCATCAGTTTACATGGTAAGTCAAACTCACGTTGAATACATTTGCTTGTCATTGAAAAAGTTCATAGCATCTGAGGGCCCTGAGTACCTTTTTAGTGGGGTCTTTGGCATGATTATATTTCTGTCAAGACTGTAGAATAATAGATGACGTTACGGTGATCATCATATTTTCTTCAAAGACTTTGTCTCTAAAGCTGACAAAGCCTGTGTTAGATACCTGTGCTAATAATATGTCCTCAGAGGACATTACTGTCTTTAAGGCTGGAATGAGTTGCCTCAATTTTGAGCAATGGCGTGACTTTCTCATGGAGTGAAGCTCATTTGACCTGTTTCCCTGCACTCTGTATGTGGGACTCTGATACTCCAGATGGATTGCTGTTTAGGATACTCTGCAGTTTTGCAACTCCATCTTCTTTTCAAAAGGAGCTCAATGTTTTCTCAGTACACTGCCTAGCCGCCTTGCAGTCATAATTAATTATAGTTACCTACTGCATAATTGCTGGTGTCTCCTCCTCCTGTGTTTCCTCGTCACCCAGGGTGATTGGTCACGTGCTGTCCTGACATCATAAAGCTAGAGCAGGGTGTCATCTGACATGAGGGACAATCAGTTGCCTAGCAAGTGATAAGATACATTTATCATGGTATTGAAATGGGTTGCAGGGTAAATAGGGCACCCAGCTTAAAACCTAGATGGTTAGATGAATGAAACTGGGGCAATATTTGAGACTTGTGCATCTGTTTGAAGGTGCAGATAATCACAATGTTCTGGACTTCTCTATAGCTTAACTGATAGGGATGTACTAAGATGAAGATGTTAAGATGTCGTTTATAGTTTTTATTATTCCCACTAACTATAGCGTAAACCTTCCTCCCTTAACTTATCAGTTTACTTAATTGCTATTGGCGTATCATAACCTAAAAGAATTGCACTGAAAAGGGGACGGCTTCACTTGGCTGGCAATCACACCTATTTATATAGGTCCTGATGTAGATGCTAGTTGTGTAGAGAGTGTTGGCAAATGAGGCTTAGAATTAAGATACGTACCCCAGTTTTATCATGAAAACTGAGATTTTAATTTTTAGTAAGCATTGGATTTTCACAATATTACTGTCTCCATAGTGCTGATTATCAAGGCTTAGAAAATCCATTTATTATTGCTGTGCTTTCGTTTGAAAATATTCAAGTTCTAATGGACTAACAGTGGACTTTTCCATCTGCAGAATATACTGAATGACCAGAGGTGGCAGTGCAGCAGAAGAGAATTTGTCTGCGTTCCTGAGACCCCCAAAAAAAAGCAATTCCTCAGCACTCTGCCATCCTTCATCAGTTTACATGGTAAGTCAAACTCACGTTGAATACATTTGCTTGTCATTGAAAAAGTTCATAGCATCTGAGGGCCCTGAGTACCTTTTTAGTGGGGTCTTTGGCATGATTATATGTCTGTCAAGACTGTGGAAAAATGGATGACGTTATGGTGATCATCATATTTTCATCAAAGACTTTGTCTCTAAAGCTGACAAAGCCTGTGTTAGATACCTGTGCTAATAATATGTCCTCAGAGGACATTACTGTCTTTAAGGCTGGAATGAGTTGCCTCAATTTGGAGCAATGGCGTGACTTTCTCATGGAGTGAAGCTCATTTGACCTGTTTCCCTGCACTCTGTATGTGGGACTCTGATACTCCAGATGGATTGCTGTTTAGGATACTCTGCAGTTTTGCAACTCCATCTTCTTTTCAAAAGGAGCTCAATGCTTTCTCAGTACACTGCCTAGCCGCCTTGCAGTCATAATTAATTATAGTTACCTACTGCATAATTGCTGGTGTCTCCTCCTCCTGTGTTTCCTCGTCACCCAGGGTGATTGGTTACGTGCTGTCCTGACATCATAAAGCTAGAGCAGGGTGTCATCTGACATGAGGGACAATCAGTTGCCTAGCAAGTGATAAGATACATTTATCATGGTATTGAAATGGGTTGCAAGGTAAATAGGGCACCCAGCTTAAAACCTAGATGGTTAGATGAATGAAACTGGGACATTATTTGAGAGTTGTGCATCTGTTTGAAGGTGCGGATAATCACAATGTTCTGGACTTCTCTATAGCTTAACTGATAGGGATGTACTAAGATGAAGATGTTAAGATGTCGTTTATAGTTTTTATTATTCCCACTAACTATAGCGTAAACCTTCCTCCCTTAACTTATCAGTTTACTTAATTGCTATTGGCGTATCATAACCTAAAAGAATTGCACTGAAAAGGGGACGGCTTCACTTGGCTGGCAATCACACCTATTTATATAGGTCCTGATGTAGCTGCTAGTTATGTAGAGAGTGTTGGCAAATGAGGCATAGAATTAAGATACGTACCCCAGTTTCATCATGAAAACTGAGATTTATTTTTTAGTAAGCATTGGATTTTCACAATATTACTGTCTCCATAGTGCAGATTATCAAGGCTTAGAAAATCCATTTATTATTGCTGTGCATTCGTTTGAAAATATTCAAGTTCTAATGGACTAACGGTGGACTTTTCCATCTGCAGAATATACTGAATGACCAGAGGTGGCAGTGCAGCAGAAGAGAATTTGTCTGCGTTCCTGAGACCCCCAAAAAAAAGCAATTCCTCAGCACTCTGCCATCCTTCATCAGTTTACATGGTAAGTCAAACTCACGTTGAATACATTTGCTTGTCATTGAAAAAGTTCATAGCATCTGAGGGCCCTGAGTACCTTTTTAGTGGGGTCTTTGGCATGATTATATTTCTGTCAAGACTGTAGAAAAATGGATGACGTTACGGTGATCATCATATTTTCATCAAAGACTTTGTCTCTAAAGCTGACAAAGCCTGTGTTAGATACCTGTGCTAATAATGTGTCCTCAGAGGACAGTACAGTCTTTAAGGCTGGAATGAGTTGCCTTAATTTGGAGCAATGGCGTGACTTTCTCATGGATTGAAGCTCATTTGACCTGTTTCCCTGCACTCTGTATGTGGGACTGATACTCCAGATGGATTGCTGTTTAGGATACTCTGCAGTTTTGCAACTCCATCTCCTTTTCAAAAGGAGCTCAATGCTTTCTCAGTACACTGCCTAGCTGCCTTGCAGTCATAATTAATTATAGTTACCTAGTGCATAATTGCTGGTGTCTCCTCCTCCTGTGTTTCCTCGTCACCCAGGGCGATTGGTCACGTGCTGTCCTGACATCATAAAACTAGAGCAGGGTGTCATCTGACATGAGGGACAATCAGTTGCCTAGCAAGTGATAAGATACATTTATCATGGTATTGAAATGGGTTGCAGGGTAAATAGGGCACCCAGCTTAAAACCTAGATGGTTAGATGAATGAAACTGGGGCAATATTTGCGACTTGTGCATCTGTTTGAAGGTGCGGATAATCACAATGTTCTGGACTTCTCTATAGCTTAACTGAAAGGGATGTACTAAGATGAAGATGTTGAGATGTCGTTTATAGTTTTTATTATTCCCACTAACTATAGCGTAAACCTTCCTCCCTTAACTTATCAGTTTACCTAATTGCTATTGGCGTATCATAACCTAAAAGAATTGCACTGAAAAGGGGACGGCTTCACTTGGCTGGCAATCACACCTATTTATATAGGTCCTGATGTAGCTGCTAGTTATGTAGAGAGTGTTGGCAAATGAGGCATAGAATTAGGATACGTACCCCAGTTTCATCATGAAAACTGAGATTTATTTTTTAGTAAGCATTGGATTTTCACAATATTACTGTCTCCATAGTGCTGATTATCAAAGCTTAGAAAATCTATTTATTATTGCTGTGCATTCGTTTGAAAATATTCAAGTTCTAATGGACTAACGGTGGACTTTTCCATCTGCAGAATATACTGAATGACCAGAGGTGGCAGTGCAGCAGAAGAGAATTTGTCTGCGTACCTGAGACCCAAAAAAAAAAGCAATTCCTCAGCACTCTGCCATCCTTCATCAGTTTACATGGTAAGTCAAACTCACGTTGAATACATTTGCTTGTCATTGAAAAAGTTCATAGCATCTGAGGGCCCTGAGTACCTTTTTAGTGGGGTCTTTGGCATGATTATATTTCTGTCAAGACTGTAGAAAAATGGATGACGTTACGGTGATCCTCATATTTTCATCAAAGACTTTGTCTCTAAAGCTGACAAAGCCTGTGTTAGATACCTGTGCTAATAATGTGTCCTCAGAGGACATTGCTGTCTTTAAGGCTGGAATGAGTTGACTTAATTTGGAGCAATGGCGTGACTTTCTCATGGAGTGAAGCTCATTTGACCTGTTTCCCTGCACTCTGTATGTGGGACTCTGATACTCCAGATGGATTGCTGTTTAGGATACTCTGCAGTTTTGCAACTCCATCTTCTTTTCAAAAGGAGCTCAATGCTTTCTCAGTACACTGCCTAGCCGCCTTGCAGTCATAATTAATTATAGTTACCTAGTGCATAATTGCTGGTGTCTCCTCCTCCTGTGTTTCCTCGTCACCCAGGGTGATTGGTCACGTGCTGTCCTGACACCATAAAGCTAGAGCAGGGTGTCATCTGACATGAGGGACAATCAGTTGCCTAGCAAGTGATAAGATACATTTATCATGGTATTGAAATGGGTTGCAGGGTAAATAGGGCACCCAGCTTAAAACCTAGATGGTAAGACGAATGAAACTGGGGCATTATTTGAGACTTGTGCATCTGTTTGAAGGTGCGGATAATCACAATGTTCTGGACTTCTCTATAGCTTAACTGATAGGGATGTATTAAGATGAAGATGTTAAGATGTCGTTTATAGTTTTTATTATTCCCACTAACTATAGCGTAAACCTTCCTCCCTTAACTTATCAGATCTCTTAATTGCTATTGGCGTATCATAACCTAAAAGAATTGCACTGAAAAGGGGACGCCTTCACTTGGCTGGCAATCACACCTATTTATATAGGTCCTGATGTAGCTGCTAGTTGTGTAGAGAGTGTTGGCAAATGAGGCATAGAAGTAAGATACGTACCCCAGTTTTATCATGAAAACTGAGATTTGTTTTTTAGTGAGCATTGGATTTTCACAATATTACTGTCTCCATAGTGCTGATTATCAAGGTTTAGAAAATCCATTTATTATTGCTGTGCTTTCGTTTGAAAATATTCAAGTTCTAATGGACTAACGGTGGACTTTTCCATCTGCAGAATATACTGAATGACCAGAGGTGGCAGTGCAGCAGAAGAGAATTTGTCTGCGTTCCTGAGACCCCCAAAAAAAGCAATTCCTCAGCACTCTGCCATCCTTCATCAGTTTACATGGTAAGTCAAACTCACGTTGAATACATTTGCTTGTCATTGAAAAAGTTCATAGCATCTGAGGGCCCTGAGTACCTTTTTAGTGGGGTCTTTGGCATGATTATATTTCTGTCAAGACTGTAGAAAAATGGATGACGTTACGGTGATAATCATATTTTCATCAAAGACTTTGTCTCTAAAGCTGACAAAGCCTGTGTTAGATACCTGTGCTAATAATATGTCCTCAGAGGACATTACTGTATTTAAGGCTGGAATGAGTTGCCTCAATTTGGAGCAATGGCGTGACTTTCTCATGGAGTGAAGCTCATTTGACCTGTTTCCCTGCACTCTGTATGTGGGACTCTGATACTCCAGATGGATTGCTGTTTAGGATACTCTGCAGTTTTGCAACTCCATCTTCTTTTCAAAAGGAGTTCAATGCTTTCTCAGTACACTGCCTAGCCGCCTTGCAGTCATAATTAATTATAGTTACCTAGTGCATAATTGATTGGTGTCTCCTCCTCCTGTGTTTCCTCGTCACCCAGGGTGATTGGTCACGTGCTGTCCTGACACCATAAAGCTAGAGCAGGGTGTCATCTGACATGAGGGACAATCAGTTGCCTAGCAAGTGATAAGATACATTTATCATGGTATTGAAATGGGTTGCAGGGTAAATAGGGCACCCAGCTTAAAACCTAGATGGTTAGATGAATGAAACTGGGGCATTATTTGAGACTTGTGCATCTGTTTGAAGGTGCGGATAATCACAATGTTCTCGACTTCTCTATAGCTTAACTGATAGGGATGTACTAAGATGAAGATGTTAAGATGTTGTTTATACTTTTTATTATTCCCACTAACTATAGCGTAAACCTTCCTCCCTTAACTTATCAGATCACTTAATTGCTATTGGCGTATCATAACCTAAAAGAATTGCACTGAAAAGGGGACGCCGTCACTTTGCTGGCAATCACACCTATTTATCTAGGTCCTGATGTAGCTGCTAGTTATGTGGAGAGTGTTGGCAAATGAGGAATAGAATTAAGATACGTACCCCAGTTTCATCATGAAAACTGAGATTTATTTTATAGTAAGCATTGGATTTTCACAATATTACTGTCTCCATAGTGCAGATTATCAAGGCTTCGAAAATCCATTTATTATTGCTGTGCATTCGTTTGAAAATATTCAAGTTCTAATGGACTAACGGTGGACTTTTCCATCTGCAGAATATACTGAATGACCAGAGGTGGCAGTGCAGCAGAAGAGAATTTGTCAGCGTTCCTGAGACCCAAAAAAAAAAGCAATTCCTCAGCACTCTTCCATCCTTCATCAGTTTACATGGTAAGTCAAACTCACGTTGAATACATTTGCTTGTCATTGAAAAAGTTCATAGCATCTGAGGGCCCTGAGTACCTTTTTAGTGGGGTCTTTGGCATGATTATATTTCTGTCAAGACTGTAGAAAAATGGATGACGTTACGGTGATCATCATATTTTCATCAAAGACTTTGTCTCTAAAGCTGACAACGCCTGTGTTAGATACCTGTGCTAATAATGTGTCCTCAGAGGACATTGCTGTCTTTAAGGCTGGAATGAGTTGCCTTAATTTGGAGCAATGGCGTGACTTTCTCATGGAGTGAAGCTCATTTGACCTGTTTCCCTGCACTCTGTATGTGGGACTCTGATACTCCAGATGGATTGCTGTTTAGGATACTCTGCAGTTTTGAAACTCCATCTTCTTTTCAAAAGGAGCTCAATGCTTTCTCAGTACACTGCCTAGCCGCCTTGCAGTCATAATTAATTATAGTTACCTAGTGCATAATTGCTGGTGTCTCCTCCTCCTGTGTTTCCTCGTCACCCAGGGTGGTTGGTCACGTGCTGTCCTGACACCATAAAGCTAGAGCAGGGTGTCATCTGACATGAGGGACAATCAGTTGCCTAGCAAGTGATAAGATACATTTATCATGGTATTGAAATGGGTTGCAGGGTAAATAGGGCACCCAGCTTAAAACCTAGATGGTTAGATGAATGAAACTGGGGCAATATTTGCGACTTGTGCATCTGTTTGAAGGTGCGGATAATCACAATGTTCTGGACTTCTCTATAGCTTAACTGATAGGGATGTACTAAGATGAAGATGTTGAGATGTCGTTTATAGTTTTTATTATTCCCACTAACTATAGCGTAAACCTTCCTCCCTTAACTTATCAGTTTACCTAATTGCTATTGGCGTATCATAACCTAAAAGAATTGCACTGAAAAGGGGACGGCTTCACTTGGCTGGCAATCACACCTATTTATATAGGTCCTGATGTAGCTGCTAGTTGTGTAGAGAGTGTTGGCAAATGAGGCATAGTATTAAGATACGTACCCCAGTTTTATCATGAAAACTGAGATTTATTTTTTAGTGAGCATTGGATTTTCACAATATTACTGTCTCCATAGTGCTGATTATCAAGGCTTAGAAAATCCATTTATTATTGCTGTGCTTTCGTTTGAAAATATTCAAGTTCTAATGGACTAACGGTGGACTTTTCCATCTGCAGAATATACTGAATGACCAGAGGTGGCAGTGCAGCAGAAGAGAATTTGTCTGCGTTCCTGAGACCCCCAAAAAAAAGCAATTCCTCAGCACTCTGCCATCCTTCATCAGTTTACATGGTAAGTCAAACTCACGTTGAATACATTTGCTTGTCATTGAAAAAGTTCATAGCATCTGAGGGCCCTGAGTACCTTTTTAGTGGGGTCTTTGGCATGATTATATTTCTGTCAAGACTGTAGAATAATAGATGACGTTACGGTGATCATCATATTTTCTTCAAAGACTTTGTCTCTAAAGCTGACAAAGCCTGTGTTAGATACCTGTGCTAATAATATGTCCTCAGAGGACATTACTGTCTTTAAGGCTGGAATGAGTTGCCTCAATTTTGAGCAATGGCGTGACTTTCTCATGGAGTGAAGCTCATTTGACCTGTTTCCCTGCACTCTGTATGTGGGACTCTGATACTCCAGATGGATTGCTGTTTAGGATACTCTGCAGTTTTGCAACTCCATCTTCTTTTCAAAAGGAGCTCAATGTTTTCTCAGTACACTGCCTAGCCGCCTTGCAGTCATAATTAATTATAGTTACCTACTGCATAATTGCTGGTGTCTCCTCCTCCTGTGTTTCCTCGTCACCCAGGGTGATTGGTCACGTGCTGTCCTGACATCATAAAGCTAGAGCAGGGTGTCATCTGACATGAGGGACAATCAGTTGCCTAGCAAGTGATAAGATACATTTATCATGGTATTGAAATGGGTTGCAGGGTAAATAGGGCACCCAGCTTAAAACCTAGATGGTTAGATGAATGAAACTGGGGCAATATTTGAGACTTGTGCATCTGTTTGAAGGTGCAGATAATCACAATGTTCTGGACTTCTCTATAGCTTAACTGATAGGGATGTACTAAGATGAAGATGTTAAGATGTCGTTTATAGTTTTTATTATTCCCACTAACTATAGCGTAAACCTTCCTCCCTTAACTTATCAGTTTACTTAATTGCTATTGGCGTATCATAACCTAAAAGAATTGCACTGAAAAGGGGACGGCTTCACTTGGCTGGCAATCACACCTATTTATATAGGTCCTGATGTAGATGCTAGTTGTGTAGAGAGTGTTGGCAAATGAGGCTTAGAATTAAGATACGTACCCCAGTTTTATCATGAAAACTGAGATTTTAATTTTTAGTAAGCATTGGATTTTCACAATATTACTGTCTCCATAGTGCTGATTATCAAGGCTTAGAAAATCCATTTATTATTGCTGTGCTTTCGTTTGAAAATATTCAAGTTCTAATGGACTAACAGTGGACTTTTCCATCTGCAGAATATACTGAATGACCAGAGGTGGCAGTGCAGCAGAAGAGAATTTGTCTGCGTTCCTGAGACCCCCAAAAAAAAGCAATTCCTCAGCACTCTGCCATCCTTCATCAGTTTACATGGTAAGTCAAACTCACGTTGAATACATTTGCTTGTCATTGAAAAAGTTCATAGCATCTGAGGGCCCTGAGTACCTTTTTAGTGGGGTCTTTGGCATGATTATATGTCTGTCAAGACTGTGGAAAAATGGATGACGTTATGGTGATCATCATATTTTCATCAAAGACTTTGTCTCTAAAGCTGACAAAGCCTGTGTTAGATACCTGTGCTAATAATATGTCCTCAGAGGACATTACTGTCTTTAAGGCTGGAATGAGTTGCCTCAATTTGGAGCAATGGCGTGACTTTCTCATGGAGTGAAGCTCATTTGACCTGTTTCCCTGCACTCTGTATGTGGGACTCTGATACTCCAGATGGATTGCTGTTTAGGATACTCTGCAGTTTTGCAACTCCATCTTCTTTTCAAAAGGAGCTCAATGCTTTCTCAGTACACTGCCTAGCCGCCTTGCAGTCATAATTAATTATAGTTACCTACTGCATAATTGCTGGTGTCTCCTCCTCCTGTGTTTCCTCGTCACCCAGGGTGATTGGTTACGTGCTGTCCTGACATCATAAAGCTAGAGCAGGGTGTCATCTGACATGAGGGACAATCAGTTGCCTAGCAAGTGATAAGATACATTTATCATGGTATTGAAATGGGTTGCAAGGTAAATAGGGCACCCAGCTTAAAACCTAGATGGTTAGATGAATGAAACTGGGACATTATTTGAGAGTTGTGCATCTGTTTGAAGGTGCGGATAATCACAATGTTCTGGACTTCTCTATAGCTTAACTGATAGGGATGTACTAAGATGAAGATGTTAAGATGTCGTTTATAGTTTTTATTATTCCCACTAACTATAGCGTAAACCTTCCTCCCTTAACTTATCAGTTTACTTAATTGCTATTGGCGTATCATAACCTAAAAGAATTGCACTGAAAAGGGGACGGCTTCACTTGGCTGGCAATCACACCTATTTATATAGGTCCTGATGTAGCTGCTAGTTATGTAGAGAGTGTTGGCAAATGAGGCATAGAATTAAGATACGTACCCCAGTTTCATCATGAAAACTGAGATTTATTTTTTAGTAAGCATTGGATTTTCACAATATTACTGTCTCCATAGTGCAGATTATCAAGGCTTAGAAAATCCATTTATTATTGCTGTGCATTCGTTTGAAAATATTCAAGTTCTAATGGACTAACGGTGGACTTTTCCATCTGCAGAATATACTGAATGACCAGAGGTGGCAGTGCAGCAGAAGAGAATTTGTCTGCGTTCCTGAGACCCCCAAAAAAAAGCAATTCCTCAGCACTCTGCCATCCTTCATCAGTTTACATGGTAAGTCAAACTCACGTTGAATACATTTGCTTGTCATTGAAAAAGTTCATAGCATCTGAGGGCCCTGAGTACCTTTTTAGTGGGGTCTTTGGCATGATTATATTTCTGTCAAGACTGTAGAAAAATGGATGACGTTACGGTGATCATCATATTTTCATCAAAGACTTTGTCTCTAAAGCTGACAAAGCCTGTGTTAGATACCTGTGCTAATAATGTGTCCTCAGAGGACAGTACAGTCTTTAAGGCTGGAATGAGTTGCCTTAATTTGGAGCAATGGCGTGACTTTCTCATGGATTGAAGCTCATTTGACCTGTTTCCCTGCACTCTGTATGTGGGACTGATACTCCAGATGGATTGCTGTTTAGGATACTCTGCAGTTTTGCAACTCCATCTCCTTTTCAAAAGGAGCTCAATGCTTTCTCAGTACACTGCCTAGCTGCCTTGCAGTCATAATTAATTATAGTTACCTAGTGCATAATTGCTGGTGTCTCCTCCTCCTGTGTTTCCTCGTCACCCAGGGCGATTGGTCACGTGCTGTCCTGACATCATAAAACTAGAGCAGGGTGTCATCTGACATGAGGGACAATCAGTTGCCTAGCAAGTGATAAGATACATTTATCATGGTATTGAAATGGGTTGCAGGGTAAATAGGGCACCCAGCTTAAAACCTAGATGGTTAGATGAATGAAACTGGGGCAATATTTGCGACTTGTGCATCTGTTTGAAGGTGCGGATAATCACAATGTTCTGGACTTCTCTATAGCTTAACTGAAAGGGATGTACTAAGATGAAGATGTTGAGATGTCGTTTATAGTTTTTATTATTCCCACTAACTATAGCGTAAACCTTCCTCCCTTAACTTATCAGTTTACCTAATTGCTATTGGCGTATCATAACCTAAAAGAATTGCACTGAAAAGGGGACGGCTTCACTTGGCTGGCAATCACACCTATTTATATAGGTCCTGATGTAGCTGCTAGTTATGTAGAGAGTGTTGGCAAATGAGGCATAGAATTAGGATACGTACCCCAGTTTCATCATGAAAACTGAGATTTATTTTTTAGTAAGCATTGGATTTTCACAATATTACTGTCTCCATAGTGCTGATTATCAAAGCTTAGAAAATCTATTTATTATTGCTGTGCATTCGTTTGAAAATATTCAAGTTCTAATGGACTAACGGTGGACTTTTCCATCTGCAGAATATACTGAATGACCAGAGGTGGCAGTGCAGCAGAAGAGAATTTGTCTGCGTACCTGAGACCCAAAAAAAAAAGCAATTCCTCAGCACTCTGCCATCCTTCATCAGTTTACATGGTAAGTCAAACTCACGTTGAATACATTTGCTTGTCATTGAAAAAGTTCATAGCATCTGAGGGCCCTGAGTACCTTTTTAGTGGGGTCTTTGGCATGATTATATTTCTGTCAAGACTGTAGAAAAATGGATGACGTTACGGTGATCCTCATATTTTCATCAAAGACTTTGTCTCTAAAGCTGACAAAGCCTGTGTTAGATACCTGTGCTAATAATGTGTCCTCAGAGGACATTGCTGTCTTTAAGGCTGGAATGAGTTGACTTAATTTGGAGCAATGGCGTGACTTTCTCATGGAGTGAAGCTCATTTGACCTGTTTCCCTGCACTCTGTATGTGGGACTCTGATACTCCAGATGGATTGCTGTTTAGGATACTCTGCAGTTTTGCAACTCCATCTTCTTTTCAAAAGGAGCTCAATGCTTTCTCAGTACACTGCCTAGCCGCCTTGCAGTCATAATTAATTATAGTTACCTAGTGCATAATTGCTGGTGTCTCCTCCTCCTGTGTTTCCTCGTCACCCAGGGTGATTGGTCACGTGCTGTCCTGACACCATAAAGCTAGAGCAGGGTGTCATCTGACATGAGGGACAATCAGTTGCCTAGCAAGTGATAAGATACATTTATCATGGTATTGAAATGGGTTGCAGGGTAAATAGGGCACCCAGCTTAAAACCTAGATGGTAAGACGAATGAAACTGGGGCATTATTTGAGACTTGTGCATCTGTTTGAAGGTGCGGATAATCACAATGTTCTGGACTTCTCTATAGCTTAACTGATAGGGATGTATTAAGATGAAGATGTTAAGATGTCGTTTATAGTTTTTATTATTCCCACTAACTATAGCGTAAACCTTCCTCCCTTAACTTATCAGATCTCTTAATTGCTATTGGCGTATCATAACCTAAAAGAATTGCACTGAAAAGGGGACGCCTTCACTTGGCTGGCAATCACACCTATTTATATAGGTCCTGATGTAGCTGCTAGTTGTGTAGAGAGTGTTGGCAAATGAGGCATAGAAGTAAGATACGTACCCCAGTTTTATCATGAAAACTGAGATTTGTTTTTTAGTGAGCATTGGATTTTCACAATATTACTGTCTCCATAGTGCTGATTATCAAGGTTTAGAAAATCCATTTATTATTGCTGTGCTTTCGTTTGAAAATATTCAAGTTCTAATGGACTAACGGTGGACTTTTCCATCTGCAGAATATACTGAATGACCAGAGGTGGCAGTGCAGCAGAAGAGAATTTGTCTGCGTTCCTGAGACCCCCAAAAAAAGCAATTCCTCAGCACTCTGCCATCCTTCATCAGTTTACATGGTAAGTCAAACTCACGTTGAATACATTTGCTTGTCATTGAAAAAGTTCATAGCATCTGAGGGCCCTGAGTACCTTTTTAGTGGGGTCTTTGGCATGATTATATTTCTGTCAAGACTGTAGAAAAATGGATGACGTTACGGTGATAATCATATTTTCATCAAAGACTTTGTCTCTAAAGCTGACAAAGCCTGTGTTAGATACCTGTGCTAATAATATGTCCTCAGAGGACATTACTGTATTTAAGGCTGGAATGAGTTGCCTCAATTTGGAGCAATGGCGTGACTTTCTCATGGAGTGAAGCTCATTTGACCTGTTTCCCTGCACTCTGTATGTGGGACTCTGATACTCCAGATGGATTGCTGTTTAGGATACTCTGCAGTTTTGCAACTCCATCTTCTTTTCAAAAGGAGTTCAATGCTTTCTCAGTACACTGCCTAGCCGCCTTGCAGTCATAATTAATTATAGTTACCTAGTGCATAATTGATTGGTGTCTCCTCCTCCTGTGTTTCCTCGTCACCCAGGGTGATTGGTCACGTGCTGTCCTGACACCATAAAGCTAGAGCAGGGTGTCATCTGACATGAGGGACAATCAGTTGCCTAGCAAGTGATAAGATACATTTATCATGGTATTGAAATGGGTTGCAGGGTAAATAGGGCACCCAGCTTAAAACCTAGATGGTTAGATGAATGAAACTGGGGCATTATTTGAGACTTGTGCATCTGTTTGAAGGTGCGGATAATCACAATGTTCTCGACTTCTCTATAGCTTAACTGATAGGGATGTACTAAGATGAAGATGTTAAGATGTTGTTTATACTTTTTATTATTCCCACTAACTATAGCGTAAACCTTCCTCCCTTAACTTATCAGATCACTTAATTGCTATTGGCGTATCATAACCTAAAAGAATTGCACTGAAAAGGGGACGCCGTCACTTTGCTGGCAATCACACCTATTTATCTAGGTCCTGATGTAGCTGCTAGTTATGTGGAGAGTGTTGGCAAATGAGGAATAGAATTAAGATACGTACCCCAGTTTCATCATGAAAACTGAGATTTATTTTATAGTAAGCATTGGATTTTCACAATATTACTGTCTCCATAGTGCAGATTATCAAGGCTTCGAAAATCCATTTATTATTGCTGTGCATTCGTTTGAAAATATTCAAGTTCTAATGGACTAACGGTGGACTTTTCCATCTGCAGAATATACTGAATGACCAGAGGTGGCAGTGCAGCAGAAGAGAATTTGTCAGCGTTCCTGAGACCCAAAAAAAAAAGCAATTCCTCAGCACTCTTCCATCCTTCATCAGTTTACATGGTAAGTCAAACTCACGTTGAATACATTTGCTTGTCATTGAAAAAGTTCATAGCATCTGAGGGCCCTGAGTACCTTTTTAGTGGGGTCTTTGGCATGATTATATTTCTGTCAAGACTGTAGAAAAATGGATGACGTTACGGTGATCATCATATTTTCATCAAAGACTTTGTCTCTAAAGCTGACAACGCCTGTGTTAGATACCTGTGCTAATAATGTGTCCTCAGAGGACATTGCTGTCTTTAAGGCTGGAATGAGTTGCCTTAATTTGGAGCAATGGCGTGACTTTCTCATGGAGTGAAGCTCATTTGACCTGTTTCCCTGCACTCTGTATGTGGGACTCTGATACTCCAGATGGATTGCTGTTTAGGATACTCTGCAGTTTTGAAACTCCATCTTCTTTTCAAAAGGAGCTCAATGCTTTCTCAGTACACTGCCTAGCCGCCTTGCAGTCATAATTAATTATAGTTACCTAGTGCATAATTGCTGGTGTCTCCTCCTCCTGTGTTTCCTCGTCACCCAGGGTGGTTGGTCACGTGCTGTCCTGACACCATAAAGCTAGAGCAGGGTGTCATCTGACATGAGGGACAATCAGTTGCCTAGCAAGTGATAAGATACATTTATCATGGTATTGAAATGGGTTGCAGGGTAAATAGGGCACCCAGCTTAAAACCTAGATGGTAAGACGAATGAAACTGGGGCATTATTTGAGACTTGTGCATCTGTTTGAAGGTGCGGATAATCAAAATGTTCTGGACTTCTCTATAGCGTAACTGATAGGGATGTACTAAGATGAAGATGTTAAGATGTCGTTTATAGTTTTTATTATTCCCACTAACTATAGCGTAAACCTTCCTCCCTTAACTTATCAGTTTACTTAATTGCTATTGGCGTATCATAACCTAAAAGAATTGCACTGAAAAGGGGACGGCTTCACTTGGCTGGCAATCACACCTATTTATATAGGTCCTGATGTAGCTGCTAGTTATGTAGAGAGTGTTGGCAAATGAGGCATAGAATTAAGATACGTACCCCAGTTTCATCATGAAAACTGAGATTTATTTTTTAGTAAGCATTGGATTTTCACAATATTACTGTCTCCATAGTGCAGATTATCAAGGCTTAGAAAATCCATTTATTATTGCTGTGCATTCGTTTGAAAATATTCAAGTTCTAATGGACTAACGGTGGACTTTTCCATCTGCAGAATATACTGAATGACCAGAGGTGGCAGTGCAGCAGAAGAGAATTTGTCTGCGTTCCTGAGACCCCCAAAAAAAAGCAATTCCTCAGCACTCTGCCATCCTTCATCAGTTTACATGGTAAGTCAAACTCACGTTGAATACATTTGCTTGTCATTGAAAAAGTTCATAGCATCTGAGGGCCCTGAGTACCTTTTTAGTGGGGTCTTTGGCATGATTATATTTCTGTCAAGACTGTAGAAAAATGGATGACGTTACGGTGATCATCATATTTTCATCAAAGACTTTGTCTCTAAAGCTGACAAAGCCTGTGTTAGATACCTGTGCTAATAATGTGTCCTCAGAGGACAGTACAGTCTTTAAGGCTGGAATGAGTTGCCTTAATTTGGAGCAATGGCGTGACTTTCTCATGGATTGAAGCTCATTTGACCTGTTTCCCTGCACTCTGTATGTGGGACTGATACTCCAGATGGATTGCTGTTTAGGATACTCTGCAGTTTTGCAACTCCATCTCCTTTTCAAAAGGAGCTCAATGCTTTCTCAGTACACTGCCTAGCTGCCTTGCAGTCATAATTAATTATAGTTACCTAGTGCATAATTGCTGGTGTCTCCTCCTCCTGTGTTTCCTCGTCACCCAGGGTGATTGGTCACGTGCTGTCCTGACATCATAAAACTAGAGCAGGGTGTCATCTGACATGAGGGACAATCAGTTGCCTAGCAAGTGATAAGATACATTTATCATGGTATTGAAATGGGTTGCAGGGTAAATAGGGCACCCAGCTTAAAACCTAGATGGTTAGATGAATGAAACTGGGGCAATATTTGCGACTTGTGCATCTGTTTGAAGGTGCGGATAATCACAATGTTCTGGACTTCTCTATAGCTTAACTGAAAGGGATGTACTAAGATGAAGATGTTGAGATGTCGTTTATAGTTTTTATTATTCCCACTAACTATAGCGTAAACCTTCCTCCCTTAACTTATCAGTTTACCTAATTGCTATTGGCGTATCATAACCTAAAAGAATTGCACTGAAAAGGGGACGGCTTGACTTGGCTGGCAATCACACCTATTTATATAGGTCCTGATGTAGCTGCTAGTTGTGTAGAGAGTGTTGGCAAATGAGGCATAGTATTAAGATACGTACCCCAGTTTTATCATGAAAACTGAGATTTATTTTTTAGTGAGCATTGGATTTTCACAATATTACTGTCTCCATAGTGCTGATTATCAAGGCTTAGAAAATCCATTTATTATTGCTGTGCTTTCGTTTGAAAATATTCAAGTTCTAATGGACTAACGGTGGACTTTTCCATCTGCAGAATATACTGAATGACCAGAGGTGGCAGTGCAGCAGAAGAGAATTTGTCTGCGTTCCTGAGACCCCCCCAAAAAAGCAATTCCTCAGCACTCTGCCATCCTTCATCAGTTTACATGGTAAGTCAAACTCACGTTGAATACATTTGCTTGTCATTGAAAAAGTTCATAGCATCTGAGGGCCCTGAGTACCTTTTTAGTGGGGTCTTTGGCATGATTATATTTCTGTCAAGACTGTAGAAAAATGGATGACGTTACAGTGATCATCATATTTTCATCAAAGACTTTGTCTCTAAAGCTGACAAAGCCTGTGTTAGATACCTGTGCTAATAATGTGTCCTCAGAGGACATTGCTGTCTTTAAGGCTGGAATGAGTTGCCTTAATTTGGAGCAATGGCGTGACTTTCTCATGGAGTGAAGCTCATTTGACCTGTTTCCCTGCACTCTGTATGTGGGACTCTGATACTCCAGATGGATTGCTGTTTAGGATACTCTGCAGTTTTGCAACTCCATCTTCTTTTCAAAAGGAGCTCAATGCTTTCTCAGTACACTGCCTAGCCGCCTTGCAGTCATAATTAATTATAGTTAACTAGTGCATAATTGCTGGTGTCTCCTCCTCCTGTGTTTCCTTGTCACCCAGGGTGATTGGTCACGTGCTGTCCTGACACCATAAAGCTAGAGCAGGGTGTCATCTGACATGAGGGACAATCAGTTGCCTAGCAAGTGATAAGATACATTTATCATGGTATTGAAATGGGTTGCAGGGTAAATAGGGCACCCAGCTTAAAACCTAGATGGTTAGATGAATGAAACAGGGGCAATATTTGAGACTTGTGCATCTGTTTGAAGGTGCGGATAATCACAATGTTCTGGACTTCTCTATAGCTTAACTGATAGGGATGTACTAAGATGAAGATGTTAAGATGTCGTTTATAGTTTTTATTATTCCCACTAACTATAGCGTAAACCTTCCTCCCTTAACTTATCAGTTTACTTAATTGCTATTGGCGTATCATAACCTAAAAGAATTGCACTGAAAAGGGGACGGCTTCACTTGGCTGGCAATCACACCTATTTATATAGGTCCTGATGTAGCTGCTAGTTGTGTAGAGAGTGTTGGCAAATGAGGCATAGAATTAAGATACGTACCCCAGTTTTATCATGAAAACTGAGATTTAAATTTTTAGTAAGCATTGGATTTTCACAATATTACTGTCTCCATAGTGCTGATTATCAAGGCTTAGAAAATCCATTTATTATTGCTGTGCATTCGTTTGAAAATATTCAAGTTCTAATGGACTAACGGTGGACTTTTCCATCTGCAGAATATACTGAATGACCAGAGGTGGCAGTGCAGCAGAAGAGAATTTGTCTGCGTTTCTGAGACCCCAAAAAAAAGCAAATTCCTCAGCACTCTGACTTACCATGTAAACTGATGAAGGATGGCAAACTCACGTTGAATACATTTGCTTGTCATTAAAAAATTTCATAGCATCTGAGGGCCCTGAGTACCTTTTTAGTGGAGTCTTTGGCATGATTATATTTCTGTCAAGACTGTAGAAAAATGGATGACGTTACGGTGATCATCATATTTTCATCAAAGACTTTGTCTCTAAAGCTGACAAAGCCTGTGTTAGATACCTGTGCTAATAATGTGTCGTCAGAGGACATTACTGTCTTTAAGGCTGGAATGAGTTGCCTTAATTTTGAGCAATGGCGTGACTTTCTCATGGATTGAAGCTCATTTGACCTGTTTCCCTGCACTCTGTATGTGGGACTGATACTCCAGATGGATTGCTGTTTAGGATACTCTGCAGTTTTGCAACTCCATCTCCTTTTCAAAAGGAGCTCAATGCTTTCTCAGTACACTGCCTAGCTGCCTTGCAGTCATAATTAATAATAGTTACCTAGTGCATAATTGCTGGTGTCTCCTCCTCCTGTGTTTCCTCGTCACCCAGGGTGATTGGTCACGTGCTGTCCTGACATCATAAAACTAGAGCAGGGTGTCATCTGACATGAGGGACAATCAGTTGCCTAGCAAGTGATAAGATACATTTATCATGGTATTGAAATGGGTTGCAGGGTAAATAGGGCACCCAGCTTAAAACCTAGATGGTTAGATGAATGAAACTGGGGCAATATTTGCGACTTGTGCATCTGTTTGAAGGTGCGGATAATCACAATGTTCTGGACTTCTCTATAGCTTAACTGAAAGGGATGTACTAAGATGAAGATGTTGAGATGTCGTTTATAGTTTTTATTATTCCCACTAACTATAGCGTAAACCTTCCTCCCTTAACTTATCAGTTTACCTAATTGCTATTGGCGTATCATAACCTAAAAGAATTGCACTGAAAAGGGGACGGCTTGACTTGGCTGGCAATCACACCTATTTATATAGGTCCTGATGTAGCTGCTAGTTGTGTAGAGAGTGTTGGCAAATGAGGCATAGTATTAAGATACGTACCCCAGTTTTATCATGAAAACTGAGATTTATTTTTTAGTGAGCATTGGATTTTCACAATATTACTGTCTCCATAGTGCTGATTATCAAGGCTTAGAAAATCCATTTATTATTGCTGTGCTTTCGTTTGAAAATATTCAAGTTCTAATGGACTAACGGTGGACTTTTCCATCTGCAGAATATACTGAATGACCAGAGGTGGCAGTGCAGCAGAAGAGAATTTGTCTGCGTTCCTGAGACCCCCCCAAAAAAGCAATTCCTCAGCACTCTGCCATCCTTCATCAGTTTACATGGTAAGTCAAACTCACGTTGAATACATTTGCTTGTCATTGAAAAAGTTCATAGCATCTGAGGGCCCTGAGTACCTTTTTAGTGGGGTCTTTGGCATGATTATATTTCTGTCAAGACTGTAGAAAAATGGATGACGTTACAGTGATCATCATATTTTCATCAAAGACTTTGTCTCTAAAGCTGACAAAGCCTGTGTTAGATACCTGTGCTAATAATGTGTCCTCAGAGGACATTGCTGTCTTTAAGGCTGGAATGAGTTGCCTTAATTTGGAGCAATGGCGTGACTTTCTCATGGAGTGAAGCTCATTTGACCTGTTTCCCTGCACTCTGTATGTGGGACTCTGATACTCCAGATGGATTGCTGTTTAGGATACTCTGCAGTTTTGCAACTCCATCTTCTTTTCAAAAGGAGCTCAATGCTTTCTCAGTACACTGCCTAGCCGCCTTGCAGTCATAATTAATTATAGTTAACTAGTGCATAATTGCTGGTGTCTCCTCCTCCTGTGTTTCCTTGTCACCCAGGGTGATTGGTCACGTGCTGTCCTGACACCATAAAGCTAGAGCAGGGTGTCATCTGACATGAGGGACAATCAGTTGCCTAGCAAGTGATAAGATACATTTATCATGGTATTGAAATGGGTTGCAGGGTAAATAGGGCACCCAGCTTAAAACCTAGATGGTTAGATGAATGAAACAGGGGCAATATTTGAGACTTGTGCATCTGTTTGAAGGTGCGGATAATCACAATGTTCTGGACTTCTCTATAGCTTAACTGATAGGGATGTACTAAGATGAAGATGTTAAGATGTCGTTTATAGTTTTTATTATTCCCACTAACTATAGCGTAAACCTTCCTCCCTTAACTTATCAGTTTACTTAATTGCTATTGGCGTATCATAACCTAAAAGAATTGCACTGAAAAGGGGACGGCTTCACTTGGCTGGCAATCACACCTATTTATATAGGTCCTGATGTAGCTGCTAGTTGTGTAGAGAGTGTTGGCAAATGAGGCATAGAATTAAGATACGTACCCCAGTTTTATCATGAAAACTGAGATTTAAATTTTTAGTAAGCATTGGATTTTCACAATATTACTGTCTCCATAGTGCTGATTATCAAGGCTTAGAAAATCCATTTATTATTGCTGTGCATTCGTTTGAAAATATTCAAGTTCTAATGGACTAACGGTGGACTTTTCCATCTGCAGAATATACTGAATGACCAGAGGTGGCAGTGCAGCAGAAGAGAATTTGTCTGCGTTTCTGAGACCCCAAAAAAAAGCAAATTCCTCAGCACTCTGACTTACCATGTAAACTGATGAAGGATGGCAAACTCACGTTGAATACATTTGCTTGTCATTAAAAAATTTCATAGCATCTGAGGGCCCTGAGTACCTTTTTAGTGGAGTCTTTGGCATGATTATATTTCTGTCAAGACTGTAGAAAAATGGATGACGTTACGGTGATCATCATATTTTCATCAAAGACTTTGTCTCTAAAGCTGACAAAGCCTGTGTTAGATACCTGTGCTAATAATGTGTCGTCAGAGGACATTACTGTCTTTAAGGCTGGAATGAGTTGCCTTAATTTTGAGCAATGGCGTGACTTTCTCATGGATTGAAGCTCATTTGACCTGTTTCCCTGCACTCTGTATGTGGGACTGATACTCCAGATGGATTGCTGTTTAGGATACTCTGCAGTTTTGCAACTCCATCTCCTTTTCAAAAGGAGCTCAATGCTTTCTCAGTACACTGCCTAGCTGCCTTGCAGTCATAATTAATAATAGTTACCTAGTGCATAATTGCTGGTGTCTCCTCCTCCTGTGTTTCCTCGTCACCCAGGGTGATTGGTCACGTGCTGTCCTGACATCATAAAGCTAGAGCAGGGTGCCATCTGACATGAGGGACAATCAGTTGCCTAGCAAGTGATAAGATACATTTATCATGGTATTGAAATGGGTTGCAGGGTAAATAGGGCACCCAGCTTAAAACCTAGATGGTTAGATGAATGAAACTGGGGCATTATTTGAGACTTGTGCATCTGTTTGAAGGTGCGGATAATCACAATGTTCTGGACTTCTCTATAGCTTAACTGATAGGGATGTACTAAGATGAAGATGTTAAGATGTCGTTTATAGTTTTTATTATTCCCACTAACTATAGCGTAAACCTTCCTCCCTTAACTTATCAGTTTACTTAATTGCTATTGGCGTATCATAACCTAAAAGAATTGCACTGAAAAGGGGACGGCTTCACTTGGCTGGCAATCACACCTATTTATCTAGGTCCTGATGTAGCTGCTAGTTATGTAGAGAGTGTTGGAAAATGAGGCATAGAATTAAGATATGTACCCCAGTTTGATCATGAAAACTGAGATTTTAATTTTTAGTAAGCTTTGGATTTTCACAATATTACTGTCTCCATAGTACTGATTATCAAGGCTTAGAAAATCAATTTATTATTGCTGTGCATTCGTTTGAAAATATTCAAGTTCTAATGGACTAACGGTGGACTTTTCCATCTGCAGAATATACTGAATGACCAGAGGTGGCAGTGCAGCAGAGGAGAATTTGTCTGCGTTCCTGAGACCCCAAAAAAAAAGCAATTCCTCAGCACTCTGCCATCCTTCATCAGTTTACTTGGTAAGTCAAACTCACGTTGAATACATTTGCTTGTCATTGAAAAAGTTCATAGCATCTGAGGGCCCTGAGTACCTTTTTAGTGGGGTCTTTGGCATGATTATATTTCTGTCAAGACTGTAGAATAATAGATGACGTTACGGTGATCATCATATTTTCTTCAAAGACTTTGTCTCTAAAGCTGACAAAGCCTGTGTTAGATACCTGTGCTAATAATATGTCCTCAGAGGACATTACTGTCTTTAAGGCTGGAATGAGTTGCCTCAATTTTGAGCAATGGCGTGACTTTCTCATGGAGTGAAGCTCATTTGACCTGTTTCCCTGCACTCTGTATGTGGGACTCTGATACTCCATATGGATTGCTGTTTAGGATACTCTGCAGTTTTGCAACTCCATCTTCTTTTCAAAAGGAGCTCAATGCTTTCTCAGTACACTGCCTAGCCGCCTTGCAGTCATAATTAATTATAGTTACCTACTGCATAATTGCTGGTGTCTCCTCCTCCTGTGTTTCCTCGTCACCCAGGGTGATTGGTCACGTGCTGTCCTGACATCATAAAGCTAGAGCAGGGTGTCATCTGACATGAGGGAGAATCAGTTGCCTAGCAAGTGATAAGATACATTTATCATGGTATTGAAATGGGTTGCAGGGTAAATAGGGCACCCAGCTTAAAACCTAGATGGTTAGATGAATGAAACTGGGGCAATATTTGAGACTTGTGCATCTGTTTGAAGGTGCAAATAATCACAATGTTCTGGACTTCTCTATAGCTTAAGTGATAGGGATGTACTAAGATGAAGATGTTAAGATGTTGTTTATAGTTTTTATTATTCCCACTAACTATAGCGTAAACCTTCCTCCCTTAACTTATCAGTTTACTTAATTGCTATTGGCGTATCATAACCTAAAAGAATTGCACTGAAAAGGGGTGGCTTCACTTGGCTGGCAATCACACCTATTTATATAGGTCCTGATGTAGCTGCTAGTTGTGTAGAGAGTGTTGGCAAATGAGGCATAGAATTAAGATACGTACCCCAGTTTGATCATGAAAACTGAGATTTTAATTTTTAGTAAGCTTTGGATTTTCACAATATTACTGTCTCCATAGTACTGATTATCAAGGCTTAGAAAATCAATTTATTATTGCTGTGCATTCGTTTGAAAATATTCAAGTTCTAATGGACTAACGGTGGACTTTTCCATCTGCAGAATATACTGAATGACCAGAGGTGGCAGTGCAGCAGAAGAGAATTTGTCTGCGTTCCTGAGACCCCCCAAAAAAAGCAATTCCTCAGCACTCTGCCATCCTTCATCACTTTACATGGTAAGTCAAACTCACGTTGAATACATTTGCTGGTCATTGAAAAAGTTCATAGCATCTGAGGGCCCTGAGTACCTTTTTAGTGGGGTCTTTGGCATGATTATATTTCTGTCAAGACTGTGGAAAAATGGATGACGTTACGGTGATCATCATATTTTCAGCAAAGACTTTGTCTCTAAGGCTGACAAAGCCTGTGTTAGATACCTGTGCTAATAATATGTCCTCAGTGGACATTACTGTCTTTAAGGCTGGAATGAGTTGCCTCAATTTGGAGCAATGGCGTGACTTTCTCATGGAGTGAAGCTCATTTGACCTGTTTCCCTGCACTCTGTATGTGGGACTCTGATACTCCAGATGGATTGCTGTTTAGGATACTCTGCAGTTTTGCAACTCCATCTTCTTTTCAAAAGGAGCTCAATGCTTTCTCAGTACACTGCCTAGCCGCCTTGCAGTCATAATTAATTATAGTTACCTACTGCATAATTGCTGGTGTCTCCTCCTCCTGTGTTTCCTCGTCACCCAGGGTGATTGGTTACGTGCTGTCCTGACATCATAAAGCAAGAGCAGGGTGTCATCTGACATGAGGGACAATCAGTTGCCTAGCAAGTGATAAGATACATTTATCATGGTATTGAAATGGGTTGCAAGGTAAATAGGGCACCCAGCTTAAAACCTAGATGGTTAGATGAATGAAACTGGGGCAATATTTGAGACTTGTGCATCTGTTTGAAGGTGCGGATAATCACAATGTTCTGGACTTCTCTATAGCTTAACTGATAGGGATGTACTAAGATGAAGATGTTAAGATGTTGTTTATAGTTTTTATTATTCCCACTAACTATAGCGTAAACCTTCCTCCCTTAACTTATCAGTTTACTTAATTGCTATTGGCGGATCATAACCTAAAAGAATTGCACTGAAAAGGGGACGGCTTCACTTGGCTGGCAATCACACCTATTTATATAGGTCCTGATGTAGCTGCTAGTTGTGTAGAGAGTGTTGGCAAATGAGGCATAGAATTAAGATAAGTACCCCAGTTTTATCATGAAAACTGAGATTTATTTTTTAGTAAGCATTGGATTTTCACAATATTACTGTCTCCATAGTGCTGATTATCAAGGCTTAGAAAATCCATTTATTATTGCTGTGCTTTCGTTTGAAAATATTCAAGTTCTAATGGACTAACGGTGGACTTTTCCATCTGCAGAATATACTGAATGACCAGAGGTGGCAGTGCAGCAGAAGAGAATTTTACCGGTGTTCCTGAGACCCAAAAAAAAAAAGCAATTCCTCAGCACTCTTCCATCCTTCATCAGTTTACATGGTAAGTCAAACTCACATTGAATACATTTGCTTGTCATTAAAAAATTTCATAGCATCTGAGGGCCCTGAGTACCTTTTTAGTGGGGTCTTTGGCATGATTATATTTCTGTCAAGACTGTAGAAAAATGGATGACGTTACGGTGATCATCATATTTTCATCAAAGACTTTGTCTCTAAAGCTGACAAAGCCTGTGTTAGATACCTGTGCTAATAATGTGTCCTCAGAGGACATTACTGTCTTTAAGGCTGGAATGAGTTGCCTCAATTTGGAGCAATGGCGTGACTTTCTCATGGAGTGAAGCTCATTTGACCTGTTTCCCTGCACTCTGTATGTGGGACTCTGATACTCCAGATGGATTGCTGTTTAGGATACTCTGCAGTTCTGCAACTCCATCTTCTTTTCAAAAGGAGCTCAATGCTTTCTCAGTACACTGCCTAGCCGCCTTGCAGTCATAATTAATTATAGTTACCTAGTGCATAATTGCTGGTGTCTCCTCCTCCTGTGTTTCCTCGTCACCCAGGGTGATTGGTCACGTGCTGTCCTGACATCATAAAGCTAGAGCAGGGTGTCATCTGACATGCGGGACAATCAGTTACCTAGCAAGTGATAAGATACATTTATCATGGTATTGAAATGGGTCGCAGGGTAAATAGGGCACCCAGCTTAAAACCTAGATGGTTAGATGAATGAAACTGGGCATTATTTGAGACTTGTGCATCTGTTTGAAGGTGCGGATAATGACAATGTTCTGGACTTCTCTATAGCTTAACTGATAGGGATGTATTAAGATGAAGATGTTAAGATGTCGTTTATAGTTTTTATTATTCCCACTAACTATAGCGTAAACCTTCCTCCCTTAACTTATCAGATCTCTTAATTGCTATTGGCGTATCATAACCTAAAAGAATTGCACTGAAAAAGGGACGCCTTCACTTGGCTGGCAATCACACCTATTTATATAGGTCCTGATGTAGCTGCTAGTTGTGTAGAGAGTGTTGGCTAATGAGGCATAGAAGTAAGATACGTACCCCAGTTTTATCATGAAAACTGAGATTTGTTTTTTAGTAAGCATTGGATTTTCACAATATTACTGTCTCCATAGTGCTGATTATCAAGGCTTAGAAAATCCATTTAATATTGCTGTGCATTCGTTTGAAAATATTCAAGTTCTAATGGACTAACGGTGGACTTTTCCATCTGCAGAATATACTGAATGACCAGAGGTGGCAGTGCAGCAGAGGAGAATTTGTCTGCGTTCCTGAGACCCAAAAAAAAAAGCAATTCCTCAGCACTCTGCCATCCTTCATCAGTTTACATGGTAAGTCAAACTCACGTTGAATACATTTGCTTGTCATTGAAAAAGTTCATAGCATCTGAGGGCCCTGAGTACCTTTTTAGTGGGGTCTTTGGCATGATTATATTTCTGTCAAGACTGTAGAATAATAGATGACGTTACGGTGATCATCATATTTTCATCAAAGACTTTGTCTCTAAAGCTGACAAAGCCTGTGTTAGATACCTGTGCTAATAATATGTCCTCAGAGGACATTACTGTCTTTAAGGCTGGAATGAGTTGCCTCAATTTGGAGCAATGGCGTGACTTTCTCATGGAGTGAAGCTCATTTGACCTGTTTCCCTGCACTCTGTATGTGGGACTCTGATACTCCAGATGGATTGCTGTTTAGGATACTCTGCAGTTTTGCAACTCCATCTTCTTTTCAAAAGGAGCTCAATGCTTTCTCAGTACACTGCCTAGCCGCCTTGCAGTCATAATTAATTATAGTTACCTACTGCATAATTGCTGGTGTCTCCTCCTCCTGTGTTTCCTCGTCACCCAGGGTGATTGGTTACGTGCTGTCCTGACATCATAAAGCTAGAGCAGGGTGTCATCTGACATGAGGGACAATCAGTTGCCTAGCAAGTGATAAGATACATTTATCATGGTATTGAAATGGGTTGCAAGGTAAATAGGGCACCCAGCTTAAAACATAGATAGTTAGATGAATGAAACTGGGGCATTATTTGAGACTTGTGCATCTGTTTGAAGGTGCGGATAATCACAATGTTCTGGACTTCTCTATAGCTTAACTGATAGGGATGTACTAAGATGAAGATGTTAAGATGTTGTTTATAGTTTTTATTATTCCCACTAACTATAGCGTAAACCTTCCTCCCTTAACTTATCAGATCACTAAATTGCTATTGGCGTATTATAACCTAAAAGAATTGCACTGAAAAGGGGACGCCGTCACTTGGCTGGCAATCACACCTATTTATCTAGGTCCTGATGTAGCTGCTAGTTATGTAGAGAGTGTTGGCAAATGAGGCATAGAATTAAGATACGTACCCCAGTTTCATCATGAAAACTGAGATTTATTTTTTTAGTAAGCATTGGATTTTCACAATATTACTGTCTCCATAGTGCTGATTATCAAGGCTTAGAAAATCCATTTATGTTCTAATGGACTAACGGTGGACTTTTCCATCTGCAGAATATACTGAATGACCAGAGGTGGCAGTGCAGCAGAAGAGAATTTGTCAGCGTTCCTGAGACCCCCAAAAAAAAGCAATTCCTCAGCACTCTTCCAACCTTCATCAGTTTACATGGTAAGTCAAACTCACGTTGAATACATTTGCTTGTCATTAAAAAAGTTCATAGCATCTGAGGGCCCTGAGTACCTTTTTAGTGGGGTCTTTGGCATGATTATATTTCTGTCAAGACTGTAGAAAAATGGATGACGTTACGGTGATCATCATATTTTCATCAAAGACTTTGTCTCTAAAGCTGACAAAGCCTGTGTTAGATACCTGTGCTAATAATATGTCCTCAGAGGACATTACTGTCTTTAAGGCTGGAATGAGTTGGCTCAATTTGGAGCAATGGCGTGACTTTCTCATGGAGTGAAGCTCATTTGACCTGTTTCCCTGCACTCTGTATGTGGGACTCTGATACTCCAGATGGATTGCTGTTTAGGATACTCTGCAGTTTTGCAACTCCATCTTCTTTTCAAAAGGAGCTCAATGTTTTCTCAGTACACTGCCTAGCCGCCTTGCAGTCATAATTAATTATAGTTACCTACTGCATAATTGCTGGTGTCTCCTCCTCCTGTGTTTCCTCGTCACCCAGGGTGATTGGTCACGTGCTGTCCTGACATCATAAAGCTAGAGCAGGGTGTCATCTGACATGAGGGACAATCAGTTGCCTAGCAAGTGATAAGATACATTTATCATGGTATTGAAATGGGTTGCAGGGTAAATAGGGCACCCAGCTTAAAACCTAGATGGTTAGATGAATGAAACTGGGGCAATATTTGAGACTTGTGCATCTGTTTGAAGGTGCAGATAATCACAATGTTCTGGACTTCTCTATAGCTTAACTGATAGGGATGTACTAAGATGAAGATGTTAAGATGTCGTTTATAGTTTTTATTATTCCCACTAACTATAGCGTAAACCTTCCTCCCTTAACTTATCAGTTTACTTAATTGCTATTGGCGTATCATAACCTAAAAGAATTGCACTGAAAAGGGGACGGCTTCACTTGGCTGGCAATCACACCTATTTATATAGGTCCTGATGTAGATGCTAGTTGTGTAGAGAGTGTTGGCAAATGAGGCTTAGAATTAAGATACGTACCCCAGTTTTATCATGAAAACTGAGATTTATTTTTTAGTAAGCATTGGATTTTCACAATATTACTGTCTCCATAGTGCTGATTATCAAGGCTTAGAAAATCCATTTATTATTGCTGTGCTTTCGTTTGAAAATATTCAAGTTCTAATGGACTAACAGTGGACTTTTCCATCTGCAGAATATACTGAATGACCAGAGGTGGCAGTGCAGCAGAAGAGAATTTGTCTGCGTTCCTGAGACCCCCAAAAAAAAGCAATTCCTCAGCACTCTGCCATCCTTCATCAGTTTACATGGTAAGTCAAACTCACGTTGAATACATTTGCTTGTCATTGAAAAAGTTCATAGCATCTGAGGGCCCTGAGTACCTTTTTAGTGGGGTCTTTGGCATGATTATATGTCTGTCAAGACTGTGGAAAAATGGATGACGTTATGGTGATCATCATATTTTCATCAAAGACTTTGTCTCTAAAGCTGACAAAGCCTGTGTTAGATACCTGTGCTAATAATATGTCCTCAGAGGACATTACTGTCTTTAAGGCTGGAATGAGTTGCCTCAATTTGGAGCAATGGCGTGACTTTCTCATGGAGTGAAGCTCATTTGACCTGTTTCCCTGCACTCTGTATGTGGGACTCTGATACTCCAGATGGATTGCTGTTTAGGATACTCTGCAGTTTTGCAACTCCATCTTCTTTTCAAAAGGAGCTCAATGCTTTCTCAGTACACTGCCTAGCCGCCTTGCAGTCATAATTAATTATAGTTACCTACTGCATAATTGCTGGTGTCTCCTCCTCCTGTGTTTCCTCGTCACCCAGGGTGATTGGTTACGTGCTGTCCTGACATCATAAAGCTAGAGCAGGGTGTCATCTGACATGAGGGACAATCAGTTGCCTAGCAAGTGATAAGATACATTTATCATGGTATTGAAATGGGTTGCAAGGTAAATAGGGCACCCAGCTTAAAACCTAGATGGTTAGATGAATGAAACTGGGGCATTATTTGAGAGTTGTGCATCTGTTTGAAGGTGCGGATAATCACAATGTTCTGGACTTCTCTATAGCTTAACTGATAGGGATGTACTAAGATGAAGATGTTAAGATGTTGTTTATAGTTTTTATTATTCCCACTAACTATAGCGTAAACCTTCCTCCCTTAACTTATCAGATCACTTAATTGCTATTGGCGTATCATAACCTAAAAGAATTGCACTGAAAAGGGGACGCCGTCACCCTGGCTGGCAATCACACCTATTTATCTAGGTCCTGATGTAGCTGCTAGTTATGTAGAGAGTGTTGGCAAATGAGGCATAGAATTAGGATACGTACCCCAGTTTCATCATGAAAACTGAGATGTATTTTTTAGTAAGCATTGGATTTTCACAATATTACTGTCTCCATAGTGCTGATTATCAAAGCTTAGAAAATCTATTTATTATTGCTGTGCATTCGTTTGAAAATATTCAAGTTCTAATGGACTAACGGTGGACTTTTCCATCTGCAGAATATACTGAATGACCAGAGGTGGCAGTGCAGCAGAAGAGAATTTGTCTGCGTACCTGAGACCCAAAAAAAAAAGCAATTCCTCAGCACTCTGCCATCCTTCATCAGTTTACATGGTAAGTCAAACTCACGTTGAATACATTTGCTTGTCATTGAAAAAGTTCATAGCATCTTAGGGCCCTGAGTACCTTTTTAGTGGGGTCTTTGGCATGATTATATTTCTGTCAAGACTGTAGAAAAATGGATGACGTTACGGTGATCATCATATTTTCATCAAAGACTTTGTCTCTAAAGCTGACAAAGCCTGTGTTAGATACCTGTGCTAATAATGTGTCCTCAGAGGACATTACTGTCTTTAAGGCTGGAATGAGTTGCCTCAATTTGGAGCAATGGCGTGACTTTCTCATGGAGTGAAGCTCATTTGACCTGTTTCCCTGCACTCTGTATGTGGGACTCTGATACTCCAGATGGATTGCTGTTTAGGATACTCTGCAGTTTTGCAACTCCATCTTCTTTTCAAAAGGAGCTCAATGCTTTCTCAGTACACTGCCTAGCCGCCTTGCAGTCATAATTAATTATAGTTACCTACTGCATAATTGCTGGTGTCTCCTCCTCCTGTGTTTCCTCGTCACCCAGGGTGATTGGTTACGTGCTGTCCTGACATCATAAAGCTAGAGCAGGGTGTCATCTGACATGAGGGACAATCAGTTGCCTAGCAAGTGATAAGATACATTTATCATGGTATTGAAATGGGTTGCAAGGTAAATAGGGCACCCAGCTTAAAACCTAGATGGTTAGATGAATGAAACTGGGGCATTATTTGAGACTTGTGCATCTGTTTGAAGGTGCGGATAATCACAATGTTCTGGACTTCTCTATAGCTTAACTGATAGGGATGTACTAAGATGAAGATGTTAAGATGTTGTTTATAGTTTTTATTATTCCCACTAACTATAGCGTAAACCTTCCTCCCTTAACTTATCAGTTTACTTAATTGCTATTGGCGTATCATAACCTAAAAGAATTGCACTGAAAAGGGGACGCCTTCACTTGGCTGGCAATCACACCTATTTATATAGGTCCTGATGTAGCTGCTAGTTGTGTAGAGAGTATTGGCAAATGAGGCATAGAATTAAGATACGTACCCCAGTTTTATCATGAAAACTGAGATTTTAATTTTTAGTAAGCATTGGATTTTCACAATATTACTGTCTCCATAGTGCTGATTATCAAGGCTTAGAAAATCCATTTATTATTGCTGTGCATTCGTTTGAAAATATTCAAGTTCTAATGGACTAACGGTGGACTTTTCCATCTGCAGAATATACTGAATGACCAGAGGTGGCAGAGCAGCAGAAGAGAATTTGTCAGCGTTCCTGATACCCCCCAAAAAAAGCAATTCCTCAGCACTCTTCCATCCTTCATCAGTTTACATGGTAAGTCAAACTCACGTTGAATACATTTGCTTGTCATTGAAAAAGTTCATAGCATCTGAGGGCCCTGAGTACCTTTTTAGTGGGGTCTTTGGCATGATTATATTTCTGCCAAGACTGTAGAAAAATGGATGACGTTACGGTGATCCTCATATTTTCATCAAAGACTTTGTCTCTAAAGCTGACAAAGCCTGTGTTAGATACCTGTGCTAATAATGTGTCCTCAGAGGACATTGCTGTCTTTAAGGCTGGAATGAGTTGCCTTAATTTCGAGCAATGGCGTGACTTTCTCATGGAGTGAAGCTCATTTGACCTGTTTCCCTGCACTCTGTATGTGGGACTCTGATACTCCAGATGGATTGCTGTTTAGGATACTCTGCAGTTTTGCAACTCCATCTTCTTTTCAAAAGGAGCTCAATGCTTTCTCAGTACACTGCCTAGCCGCCTTGCAGTCATAATTAATTATAGTTACCTACTGCATAATTGCTGGTGTCTCCTCCTCCTGTGTTTCCTCGTCACCCAGGGTGATTGGTTACGTGCTGTCCTGACATCATAAAGCTAGAGCAGGGTGTCATCTGACATGAGGGACAATCAGTTGCCTAGCAAGTGATAAGATACATTTATCATGGTATTGAAATGGGTTGCAAGGTAAATAGGGCACCCAGCTTAAAACCTAGATGGTTAGATGAATGAAACTGGGGCATTATTTGAGAGTTGTGCATCTGTTTGAAGGTGCGGATAATCACAATGTTCTGGACTTCTCTATAGCTTAACTGATAGGGATGTACTAAGATGAAGATGTTAAGATGTTGTTTATAGTTTTTATTATTCCCACTAACTATAGCGTAAACCTTCCTCCCTTAACTTATCAGATCACTTAATTGCTATTGGCGTATCATAACCTAAAAGAATTGCACTGAAAAGGGGACGCCGTCACCCTGGCTGGCAATCACACCTATTTATCTAGGTCCTGATGTAGCTGCTAGTTATGTAGAGAGTGTTGGCAAATGAGGCATAGAATAAGATACGTACCCCAGTTTCATCATGAAAACTGAGATTTATTTTTTAGTAAGCATTGGATTTTCACAATATTACTGTCTCCATAGTGCTGATTATCAAAGCTTAGAAAATCTATTTATTATTGCTGTGCATTCGTTTGAAAATATTCAAGTTCTAATTGACTAACGGTGGACTTTTCCATCTGCAGAATATACTGAATGACCAGAGGTGGCAGTGCAGCAGAAGAGAATTTGTCTGCGTTCCTGAGACCCCAAAAAAAAAGCAATTCCTCAGCACTCTGCCATCCTTCATCAGTTTACATGGTAAGTCAAACTCACGTTGAATACATTTGCTTGTCATTGAAAAAGTTCATAGCATCTGAGGGCCCTGAGTACCTTTTTAGTGGGGTCTTTGGCATGATTATATTTCTGCCAAGACTGTAGAAAAATGGATGACGTTACGGTGATCCTCATATTTTCATCAAAGACTTTGTCTCTAAAGCTGACAAAGCCTGTGTTAGATACCTGTGCTAATAATGTGTCCTCAGAGGACATTGCTGTCTTTAAGGCTGGAATGAGTTGCCTTAATTTCGAGCAATGGCGTGACTTTCTCATGGAGGGAAGCTCATTTGACCTGTTTCCCTGCACTCTGTATGTGGGACTCTGATACTCCAGATGGATTGCTGTTTAGGATACTCTGCAGTTTTGCAACTCCATCTTCTTTTCAAAAGGAGCTCAATGCTTTCTCAGTACACTGCCTAGCCGCCTTGCAGTCATAATTAATTATAGTTACCTAGTGCATAATTGCTGGTGTCTCCTCCTCCTGTGTTTCCTCGTCACCCAGGGTGATTGGTCACGTGCTGTCCTGACACCATAAAGCTAGAGCAGGGTGTCATCTGACATGAGGGACAATCAGTTGCCTAGCAAGTGATAAGATACATTTATCATGGTATTGAAATCGGTTGCAGGGTAAATAGGGCACCCAGCTTAAAACTTAGATGGTAAGACGAATGAAACTGGGGCATTATTTGAGACTTGTGCATCTGTTTGAAGGTGCGGATAATCACAATGTTCTGGACTTCTCTATAGCTTAACTGATAGGGATGTATTAAGATGAAGATGTTAAGATGTCGTTTATAGTTTTTATTATTCCCACTAACTATAGCGTAAACCTTCCTCCCTTAACTTATCAGATCTCTTAATTGCTATTGGCGTATCATAACCTAAAAGAATTGCACTGAAAAGGGGACGCCTTCACTTGGCTGGCAATCACACCTATTTATATAGGTCCTGATGTAGCTGCTAGTTGTGTAGAGAGTGTTGGCAAATGAGGCATAGAAGTAAGATACGTACCCCAGTTTTATCATGAAAACTGAGATTTGTTTTTTAGTAAGCATTGGATTTTCACAATATTACTGTCTCCATAGTGCTGATTATCAAGGCTTAGAAAATCCATTTATTATTGCTGTGCATTCGTTTGAAAATATTCAAGTTCTAATGGACTAACGGTGGACTTTTCCATCTGCAGAATATACTGAATGACCAGAGGTGGCAGTGCAGCAGAAGAGAATTTGTCAGCGTTCCTGATACCCCCCAAAAAAAGCAATTCCTCAGCACTCTTCCATCCTTCATCAGTTTACATGGTAAGTCAAACTCACGTTGAATACATTTGCTTGTCATTAAAAAAGTTCATAGCATCTGAGGGCCCTGAGTACCTTTTTAGTGGGGTCTTTGGCATGATTATATTTCTGTCAAGACTGTAGAAAAATGGATGACGTTACGGTGATCATCATATTTTCATCAAAGACTTTGTCTCTAAATCTGACAAAGCCTGTGTTAGATACCTGTGCTAATAATGTGTCGTCAGAGGACATTACTGTCTTTAAGGCTGGAATGAGTTGCCTTAATTTGGAGCAATGGCGTGACTTTCTCATGGATTGAAGCTCATTTGACCTGTTTCCCTGCACTCTGTATGTGGGACTGATACTCCAGATGGATTGCTGTTTAGGATACTCTGCAGTTTTGCAACTCCATCTCCTTTTCAAAAGGAGCTCAATGCTTTCTCAGTACACTGCCTAGCTGCCTTGCAGTCATAATTAATTATAGTTACCTACTGCATAATTGCTGGTGTCTCCTCCTCCTGTGTTTCCTCGTCACCCAGGGTGATTGGTTACGTGCTGTCCTGACATCATAAAGCTAGAGCAGGGTGTCATCTGACATGAGGGACAATCAGTTGCCTAGCAAGTGATAAGATACATTTATCATGGTATTGAAATGGGTTGCAAGGTAAATAGGGCACCCAGCTTAAAACCTAGATGGTTAGATGAATGAAACTGGGGCATTATTTGAGAGTTGTGCATCTGTTTGAAGGTGCGGATAATCACAATGTTCTGGACTTCTCTATAGCTTAACTGATAGGGATGTACTAAGATGAAGATGTTAAGATGTTGTTTATAGTTTTTATTATTCCCACTAACTATAGCGTAAACCTTCCTCCCTTAACTTATCAGATCACTTAATTGCTATTGGCGTATCATAACCTAAAAGAATTGCACTGAAAAGGGGACGCCGTCACCCTGGCTGGCAATCACACCTATTTATCTAGGTCCTGATGTAGCTGCTAGTTATGTAGAGAGTGTTGGCAAATGAGGCATAGAATAAGATACGTACCCCAGTTTCATCATGAAAACTGAGATTTATTTTTTAGTAAGCATTGGATTTTCACAATATTACTGTCTCCATAGTGCTGATAATCAAAGCTTAGAAAATCTATTTATTATTGCTGTGCATTCGTTTGAAAATATTCAAGTTCTAATTGACTAACGGTGGACTTTTCCATCTGCAGAATATACTGAATGACCAGAGGTGGCAGTGCAGCAGAAGAGAATTTGTCTGCGTTCCTGAGACCCCAAAAAAAAAGCAATTCCTCAGCACTCTGCCATCCTTCATCAGTTTACATGGTAAGTCAAACTCACGTTGAATACATTTGCTTGTCATTGAAAAAGTTCATAGCATCTGAGGGCCCTGAGTACCTTTTTAGTGGGGTCTTTGGCATGATTATATTTCTGCCAAGACTGTAGAAAAATGGATGACGTTACGGTGATCCTCATATTTTCATCAAAGACTTTGTCTCTAAAGCTGACAAAGCCTGTGTTAGATACCTGTGCTAATAATGTGTCCTCAGAGGACATTGCTGTCTTTAAGGCTGGAATGAGTTGCCTTAATTTCGAGCAATGGCATGACTTTCTCATGGAGGGAAGCTCATTTGACCTGTTTCCCTGCACTCTGTATGTGGGACTCTGATACTCCAGATGGATTGCTGTTTAGGATACTCTGCAGTTTTGCAACTCCATCTTCTTTTCAAAAGGAGCTCAATGCTTTCTCAGTACACTGCCTAGCCGCCTTGCAGTCATAATTAATTATAGTTACCTAGTGCATAATTGCTGGTGTCTCCTCCTCCTGTGTTTCCTCGTCACCCAGGATGATTGGTCACGTGCTGTCCTGACACCATAAAGCTAGAGCAGGGTGTCATCTGACATGAGGGACAATCAGTTGCCTAGCAAGTGATAAGATACATTTATCATGGTATTGAAATGGGTTGCAGGGTAAATAGGGCACCCAGCTTAAAACTTAGATGGTAAGACGAATGAAACTGGGGCATTATTTGAGACTTGTGCATCTGTTTGAAGGTGCGGATAATCACAATGTTCTGGACTTCTCTATAGCTTAACTGATAGGGATGTATTAAGATGAAGATGTTAAGATGTCGTTTATAGTTTTTATTATTCCCACTAACTATAGCGTAAACCTTCCTCCCTTAACTTATCAGATCTCTTAATTGCTATTGGCGTATCATAACCTAAAAGAATTGCACTGAAAAGGGGACGCCTTCACTTGGCTGGCAATCACACCTATTTATATAGGTCCTGATGTAGCTGCTAGTTGTGTAGAGAGTGTTGGCAAATGAGGCATAGAAGTAAGATACGTACCCCAGTTTTATCATGAAAACTGAGATTTGTTTTTTAGTAAGCATTGGATTTTCACAATATTACTGTCTCCATAGTGCTGATTATCAAGGCTTAGAAAATCCATTTATTATTGCTGGGCATTTGTTTGAAAATATTCAAGTTCTAATGGACTAACGGTGGACTTTTCCATCTGCAGAATATACTGAATGACCAGAGGTGGCAGTGCAGCAGAAGAGAATTTGTCAGCGTTCCTGATACCCCCCAAAAAAAGCAATTCCTCAGCACTCTTCCATCCTTCATCAGTTTACATGGTAAGTCAAACTCACGTTGAATACATTTGCTTGTCATTAAAAAAGTTCATAGCATCTGAGGGCCCTGAGTACCTTTTTAGTGGGGTCTTTGGCATGATTATATTTCTGTCAAGACTGTAGAAAAATGGATGACGTTACGGTGATCATCATATTTTCATCAAAGACTTTGTCTCTAAATCTGACAAAGCCTGTGTTAGATACCTGTGCTAATAATGTGTCGTCAGAGGACATTACTGTCTTTAAGGCTGGAATGAGTTGCCTTAATTTGGAGCAATGGCGTGACTTTCTCATGGATTGAAGCTCATTTGACCTGTTTCCCTGCACTCTGTATGTGGGACTGATACTCCAGATGGATTGCTGTTTAGGATACTCTGCAGTTTTGCAACTCCATCTCCTTTTCAAAAGGAGCTCAATGCTTTCTCAGTACACTGCCTAGCTGCCTTGCAGTCATAATTAATTATAGTTACCTAGTGCATAATTGCTGGTGTCCCCTCCTCCTGTGTTTCCTCGTCACCCAGGGTGATTGGTCACGTGCTGTCCTGACATCATAAAGCTAGAGCAGGGTGTCATCTGACATGAGGGACAATCAGTTGCCTAGCAAGTGATAAGATACATTTATCATGGTATTGAAATGGGTTGCAGGGTAAATAGGGCACCCAGCTTAAAACCTAGATGGTTAGATGAATGAAACTGGGGCAATATTTGAGACTTGTGCATCTGTTTGAAGGTGCGGATAATCACAATGTTCTGGACTTCTCTATATCTTAACTGATAGGGATGTACTAAGATGAAGATGTTAAGATGTCGTTTATAGTTTTTATTATTCCCACTAACTATAGCATAAACCTTCCTCCCTTAACTTATCAGTTTACTTAATTGCTATTGGCGTATCATAACCTAAAAGAATTGCACTGAAAAGGGGACGGCTTCACTTGGCTGGCAATCACACCTATTTATATAGGTCCTGATGTAGCTGCTAGTTGTGTAGAGAGTGTTGGAAAATGAGGCATAGAATTAAGATACGTACCCCAGTTTTATCATGAAAACTGAGATTTTAATTTTTAGTAAGCATTGGATTTTCACAATATTACTGTCTCCATAGTGCTGATTATTAAGGCTTAGAAAATCCATTTATTATTGCTGTGCATTCGTTTGAAAATATTCAAGTTCTAATGGACTAACTGTGGACTTTTCCATCTGCAGAATATACTGAATGACCAGAGGTGGCAGTGCAGCAGAAGAGAATTTGTCAGCGTTCCTGAGACCCAAAAAAAAAAGCAATTCCTCAGCACTCTTCCATCCTTCATCAGTTTACATGGTAAGTCAAACTCAAGTTGAATACATTTGCTTGTCATTAAAAAAGTTCATAGCATCTGAGGGCCCTGAGTACCTTTTTAGTGGGGTCTTTGGCATGATTATATTTCTGTCAAGACTGTAGAAAAATGGATGACGTTACGGTGATCATCATATTTTCATCAAAGACTTTGTCTCTAAAGCTGACAAAGCCTGTGTTAGATACCTGTGCTAATAATGTGTCCTCAGAGGACATTACTGTCTTTAAGGCTGGAATGAGTTGCCTCAATTTGGAGCAATGGCGTGACTTTCTCATGGAGTGAAGCTCATTTGACCTGTTTCCCTGCACTCTGTATGTGGGACTCTGATACTCCAGATGGATTGCTGTTTAGGATACTCTGCAGTTTTGCAACTCCATCTTCTTTTCAAAAGGAGCTCAATGCTTTCTCAGTACACTGCCTAGCCGCCTTGCAGTCATGATTAATTATAGTTACCTAGTGCATAATTGCTGGTGTCTCCTCCTCCTGTGTTTCCTCGTCACCCAGGGTGATTGGTCACGTGCTGTCCTGACATCATAAAGCTAGAGCAGGGTGTCATCTGACATGAGGGACAATCAGTTGCCTAGCAAGTGATAAGATACATTTATCATGGTATTGAAATGGATTGCAGGGTAAATAGGGCACCCAGCTTAAAACCTGGATGGTTAGTTGAATGAAACTGGGGCATTATTTGAGACTTGTGCATCTGTTTGAAGGTGCGGATAATCACAATGTTCTGGACTTCTCTATAGCTTAACTGATAGGGATGTACTAAGATGAAGATGTTAAGATGTTGTTTATAGTTTTTATTATTCCCACAAACTATAGCGTAAACCTTCCTCCCTTAACTTATCAGATCACTTAATTGCTATTGGCGTACCATAACCTAAAAGAATTGCACTATAAAGCCTTCACTTGCCTGGCAATCACACCTATTTATCTAGGTCCTGATGTAGCTGCTAGTTGTGTAGAGAGTGTTGGCAAATGAGGCATAGAATTAAGATATGTACCCCAGTTTTATCTTGAAAACTGAGATTTTAATTTTTAGTAAGCTTTGGATTTTCACAATATTACTATCTCCATAGTACTGATTATCAAGGCTTAGAAAATCCATTTATTATTGCTGTGCATTCGTTTGAAAATATTCAAGTTCTAATTGACTAACGGTGGACTTTTCCATCTGCAGAATATACTGAATGACCAGAGGTGGCAGTGCAGCAGAAGAGAATTTGTCTGCCTTCCTGATACCCAAAAAAAATAAGCAAATCCTCAGCACTCTGCCATCCTTCATCAGTTTACATGGTAAGTCAAACTCACGTTGAATACATTTGCTTGTCATTAAAAAAGTTCATAGCATCTGAGGGCCCTGAGTACCTTTTTAGTGGGGTCTTTGGCATGATTATATTTCTGTCAAGACTGTAGAAAAATGGATGACGTTACGGTGATCATCATATTTTCATCAAAGACTTTGTCTCTAAAGCTGACAAAGCCTGTGTTAGATACCTGTGCTAATAATGTGTCCTCAGAGGACATTACTGTCTTTAAGGCTGGAATGAGTTGCCTTAATTTGGAGCAATGGTGTGACTTTCTCATGGAGTGAAGCTCATTTGACCTGTTTCCCTGCACTCTGTATGTGGGACTCTGATACTCCAGATGGATTGCTGTTTAGGATACTCTGCAGTTTTGCAACTCCATCTCCTTTTCAAAAGGAGCTCATGCTTTCTCAGTACACAGCCTAGCCGCCTTGCAGTCATAATTAATTATAGTTACCTAGTGCATAATTGCTGGTGTCTCCTCCTCCTGTGTTTCCTCGTCACCCAGGGTGATTGGTCACGTGCTGTCCTGACATCATAAAGCTAGAGCAGGGTGTCATCTGACATGAGGGACAATCAGTTGCCTAGCAAGTGATAAGATACATTTATCATGGTATTGAAATGGATTGCAGGGTAAATAGGGCACCCAGCTTAAAACCTAGATGGTTAGATGAATGAAACTGGGGCATTATTTGAGACTTGTGCATCTGTTTGAAGGTGCGGATAATCACAATGTTCTGGACTTCTCTATAGCTTAACTGATAGGGATGTACTAAGATGAAGATGTTAAGATGTCGTTTATAGTTTTTATTATTCCCACTAACTATAGCGTAAACCTTCCTCCCTTAACTTATCAGATCACTTCATTGCTATTGGCGTATCATAACCTAAAAGAATTGCACAGAAAAGGGGACACCTTCACTTGGCTGGCAATCACACCTATTTATCTAGGTCCTGATGTAGCTGCTAGTTGTGTAGAGAGTGTTGGCAAATGAGGCATAGAATTAAGATATGTACCTCAGTTTTATCTTGAAAACTGAGATTTTAATTTTTAGTAATCTTTGGATTTTCACAATATTACTGTCTCCATAGTACTGATTATCAAGGCTTAGAAAATCCATTTATTATTGCTGTGCATTCGTTTGAAAATATTCAAGTTCTAATTGACTAACGGTGGACTTTTCCATCTGCAGAATATACTGAATGACCAGAGGTGGCAGTGCAGCAGAAGAGAATTTGTCTGCCTTCCTGATACCCAAAAAAAAAAAGCAATTCCTCAGCACTCTGCCATCCTTCATCAGTTTACATGGTAAGTCAAACTCACGTTGAATACATTTGCTTATCATTAAAAAAGTTCATAGCATCTGAGGGCCCTGAGTACTTTTTAGTGGGGTCTTTGGCATGATTATATTTCTGTCAAGACTGTAGAAAAATGGATGACGTTACGGTGATCATCATATTTTCATCAAAGACTTTGTCTCTAAAGCTGACAAAGCCTGTGTTAGATACCTGTGCTAATAATGTGTCCTCAGAGGACATTACTGTCTTTAAGGCTGGAATGAGTTGCCTTAATTTGGAGCAATGGCGTGACTTTCTCATGGAGTGAAGCTCATTTGACCTGTTTCCCTGCACACTGTATGTGGGACTCTGATACTCCAGATGGATTGCTGTTTAGGATACTCTGCAGTTTTGCAAGTCCATCTCCTTTTCAAAAGGAGCTCAATGCTTTCTCAGTACACCGCCTAGCCGCCTTGCAGTCATAATTAATTATAGTTACCTAGTGCATTATTGCTGGTGTCTCCTCCTCCTGTGTTTCCTCATCACCCAGGGTGATTGGTCACGTGCTGTCCTGACATCATAAAGCTAGAGCAGGGTGTCATCTGACATGAGGGACAATCAGTTGCCTAGCAAGTGATAAGATACATTTATCATGGTATTGAAATGGGTTGCAGGGTAAATAGGGCACCCAGCTTAAAACCTAGATGGTTAGATGAATGAAACTGGGGCATTATTTGAGACTTGTGCATCTGTTTGAAGGTGCGGATAATCACAATGTTCTGGACTTCTCTATAGCTTAACTGATAGGGATGTACTAAGATGAAGATGTTAAGATGTTGTTTATAGTTTTTATTATTCCCACAAACTATAGCGTAAACCTTCCTCCCTTAACTTATCAGATCACTTAATTGCTATTGGCGTATCATAACCTAAAAAAATTTGACTATAAAGGGGAAGCCTTCACTTGGCTGGCAATCACACCTATTTATCTAGGTCCTGATGTAGCTGCTAGTTGTGTAGAGAGTGTTGGCAAATGAGGCATAGAATTAAGATATGTACCCCAGTTTTATCTTGAAAACTGAGATTTTAAGTTTTTAGTAAGCTTTGGATTTTCACAATATTACTGTCTCCATAGTACTGATTATCAAGGCTTAGAAAATCCATTTATTATTGCTGTGCATTCGTTTGAAAATATTCAAGTTCTAATTGACTAACGGTGGACTTTTCCATCTGCAGAATATACTGAATGACCAGAGGTGGCAGTGCAGCAGAAGAGAATTTGTCTGCCTTCCTGATACCCAAAAAAAAAAAGCAATTCCTCAGCACTCTGCCATCCTTCATCAGTTTACATGGTAAGTCAAACTCACGTTGAATACATTTGCTTATCATTAAAAAAGTTCATAGCATCTGAGGGCCCTGAGTACTTTTTAGTGGGGTCTTTGGCATGATTATATTTCTGACAAGACTGTAGAAAAATGGATGACGTTACGGTGATCATCATATTTTCATCAAAGACTTTGTCTCTAAAGCTGACAAAGCCTGTGTTAGATACCTGTGCTAATAATGTGTCCTCAGAGGACATTACTGTCTTTAAGGCTGGAATGAGTTGCCTTAATTTGGAGCAATGGCGTGACTTTCTCATGGAGTGAAGCTCATTTGACCTGTTTCCCTGCACACTGTATGTGGGACTCTGATACTCCAGATGGATTGCTGTTTAGGATACTCTGCAGTTTTGCAAGTCCATCTCCTTTTCAAAAGGAGCTCAATACTTTCTCAGTACACCGCCTAGCCGCCTTGCAGTCATAATTAATTATAGTTACCTAGTGCATTATTGCTGGTGTCTCCTCCTCCTGTGTTTCCTCATCACCCAGGGTGATTGGTCACGTGCTGTCCTGACATCATAAAGCTAGAGCAGGGTGTCATCTGACATGAGGGACAATCAGTTGCCTAGCAAGTGATAAGATACATTTATCATGGTATTGAAATGGGTTGCAGGGTAAATAGGGCACCCAGCTTAAAACCTAGATGGTTAGATGAATGAAACTGGGGCATTATTTGAGACTTGTGCATCTGTTTGAAGGTGCGGATAATCACAATGTTCTGGACTTCTCTATAGCTTAACTGATAGGGATGTACTAAGATGAAGATGTTAAGATGTTGTTTATAGTTTTTATTATTCCCACAAACTATAGCGTAAACCTTCCTCCCTTAACTTATCAGATCACTTAATTGCTATTGGCGTATCATAACCTAAAAAAATTGCACTATAAAGGGGAAGCCTTCACTTGGCTGGCAATCACACCTATTTATCTAGGTCCTGATGTAGCTGCTAGTTGTGTAGAGAGTGTTGGCAAATGAGGCATAGAATTAAGATATGTACCCCAGTTTTATCTTGAAAACTGAGATTTTAAGTTTTTAGTAAGCTTTGGATTTTCACAATATTACTGTCTCCATAGTACTGATTATCAAGGCTTAGAAAATCCATTTATTATTGCTGTGCATTCGTTTGAAAATATTCAAGTTCTAATTGACTAACGGTGGACTTTTCCATCTGCAGAATATACTGAATGACCAGAGGTGGCAGTGCAGCAGAAGAGAATTTGTCTGCCTTCCTGATACCCAAAAAAAATAAGCAAATCCTCAGCACTCTGCCATCCTTCATCAGTTTACATGGTAAGTCAAACTCACGTTGAATACATTTGCTTGTCATTAAAAAAGTTCATAGCATCTGAGGGCCCTGAGTACCTTTTTAGTGGGGTCTTTGGCATGATTATATTTCTGTCAAGACTGTAGAAAAATGGATGACGTTACGGTGATCATCATATTTTCATCAAAGACTTTGTCTCTAAAGCTGACAACGCCTGTGTTAGATACCTGTGCTAATAATGTGTCCTCAGAGGACATTACTGTCTTTAAGGCTGGAATGAGTTGCCTTAATTTGGAGCAATGGTGTGACTTTCTCATGGAGTGAAGCTCATTTGACCTGTTTCCCTGCACTCTGTATGTGGGACTCTGATACTCCAGATGGATTGCTGTTTAGGATACTCTGCAGTTTTGCAACTCCATCTCCTTTTCAAAAGGAGCTCATGCTTTCTCAGTACACAGCCTAGCCGCCTTGCAGTCATAATTAATTATAGTTACCTAGTGCATAATTGCTGGTGTCTCCTCCTCCTGTGTTTCCTCGTCACCCAGGGTGATTGGTCACGTGCTGTCCTGACATCATAAAGCTAGAGCAGGGTGTCATCTGACATGAGGGACAATCAGTTGCCTAGCAAGTGATAAGATACATTTATCATGGTATTGAAATGGATTGCAGGGTAAATAGGGCACCCAGCTTAAAACCTAGATGGTTAGATGAATGAAACTGGGGCATTATTTGAGACTTGTGCATCTGTTTGAAGGTGCGGATAATCACAATGTTCTGGACTTCTCTATAGCTTAACTGATAGGGATGTACTAAGATGAAGATGTTAAGATGTCGTTTATAGTTTTTATTATTCCCACTAACTATAGCGTAAACCTTCCTCCCTTAACTTATCAGATCACTTCATTGCTATTGGCGTATCATAACCTAAAAGAATTGCACAGAAAAGGGGACACCTTCACTTGGCTGGCAATCACACCTATTTATCTAGGTCCTGTTGTAGCTGCTAGTTGTGTAGAGAGTGTTGGCAAATGAGGCATAGAATTAAGATATGTACCTCAGTTTTATCTTGAAAACTGAGATTTTAATTTTTAGTAATCTTTGGATTTTCACAATATTACTGTCTCCATAGTACTGATTATCAAGGCTTAGAAAATCCATTTATTATTGCTGTGCATTCGTTTGAAAATATTCAAGTTCTAATTGACTAACGGTGGACTTTTCCATCTGCAGAATATACTGAATGACCAGAGGTGGCAGTGCAGCAGAAGAGAATTTGTCTGCCTTCCTGATACCCAAAAAAAAAAGCAATTCCTCAGCACTCTGCCATCCTTCATCAGTTTACATGGTAAGTCAAACTCACGTTGAATACATTTGCTTATCATTAAAAAAGTTCATAGCATCTGAGGGCCCTGAGTACTTTTTAGTGGGGTCTTTGGCATGATTATATTTCTGTCAAGACTGTAGAAAAATGGATGACGTTACGGTGATCATCATATTTTCATCAAAGACTTTGTCTCTAAAGCTGACAAAGCCTGTGTTAGATACCTGTGCTAATAATGTGTCCTCAGAGGACATTACTGTCTTTAAGGCTGGAATGAGTTGCCTTAATTTGGAGCAATGGCGTGACTTTCTCATGGAGTGAAGCTCATTTGACCTGTTTCCCTGCACACTGTATGTGGGACTCTGATACTCCAGATGGATTGCTGTTTAGGATACTCTGCAGTTTTGCAAGTCCATCTCCTTTTCAAAAGGAGCTCAATGCTTTCTCAGTACACCGCCTAGCCGCCTTGCAGTCATAATTAATTATAGTTACCTAGTGCATTATTGCTGGTGTCTCCTCCTCCTGTGTTTCCTCATCACCCAGGGTGATTGGTCACGTGCTGTCCTGACATCATAAAGCTAGAGCAGGGTGTCATCTGACATGAGGGACAATCAGTTGCCTAGCAAGTGATAAGATACATTTATCATGGTATTGAAATGGGTTGCAGGGTAAATAGGGCACCCAGCTTAAAACCTAGATGGTTAGATGAATGAAACTGGGGCATTATTTGAGACTTGTGCATCTGTTTGAAGGTGCGGATAATCACAATGTTCTGGACTTCTCTATAGCTTAACTGATAGGGATGTACTAAGATGAAGATGTTAAGATGTTGTTTATAGTTTTTATTATTCCCACAAACTATAGCGTAAACCTTCCTCCCTTAACTTATCAGATCACTTAATTGCTATTGGCGTATCATAACCTAAAAAAATTTGACTATAAAGGGGAAGCCTTCACTTGGCTGGCAATCACACCTATTTATCTAGGTCCTGATGTAGCTGCTAGTTGTGTAGAGAGTGTTGGCAAATGAGGCATAGAATTAAGATATGTACCCCAGTTTTATCTTGAAAACTGAGATTTTAAGTTTTTAGTAAGCTTTGGATTTTCACAATATTACTGTCTCCATAGTACTGATTATCAAGGCTTAGAAAATCCATTTATTATTGCTGTGCATTCGTTTGAAAATATTCAAGTTCTAATTGACTAACGGTGGACTTTTCCATCTGCAGAATATACTGAATGACCAGAGGTGGCAGTGCAGCAGAAGAGAATTTGTCTGCCTTCCTGATACCCAAAAAAAAAAGCAATTCCTCAGCACTCTGCCATCCTTCATCAGTTTACATGGTAAGTCAAACTCACGTTGAATACATTTGCTTATCATTAAAAAAGTTCATAGCATCTGAGGGCCCTGAGTACTTTTTAGTGGGGTCTTTGGCATGATTATATTTCTGACAAGACTGTAGAAAAATGGATGACGTTACGGTGATCATCATATTTTCATCAAAGACTTTGTCTCTAAAGCTGACAAAGCCTGTGTTAGATACCTGTGCTAATAATGTGTCCTCAGAGGACATTACTGTCTTTAAGGCTGGAATGAGTTGCCTTAATTTGGAGCAATGGCGTGACTTTCTCATGGAGTGAAGCTCATTTGACCTGTTTCCCTGCACACTGTATGTGGGACTCTGATACTCCAGATGGATTGCTGTTTAGGATACTCTGCAGTTTTGCAAGTCCATCTCCTTTTCAAAAGGAGCTCAATGCTTTCTCAGTACACCGCCTAGCCGCCTTGCAGTCATAATTAATTATAGTTACCTAGTGCATTATTGCTGGTGTCTCCTCCTCCTGTGTTTCCTCATCACCCAGGGTGATTGGTCACGTGCTGTCCTGACATCATAAAGCTAGAGCAGGGTGTCATCTGACATGAGGGACAATCAGTTGCCTAGCAAGTGATAAGATACATTTATCATGGTATTGAAATGGGTTGCAGGGTAAATAGGGCACCCAGCTTAAAACCTAGATGGTTAGATGAATGAAACTGGGGCATTATTTGAGACTTGTGCATCTGTTTGAAGGTGCGGATAATCACAATGTTCTGGACTTCTCTATAGCTTAACTGATAGGGATGTACTAAGATGAAGATGTTAAGATGTTGTTTATAGTTTTTATTATTCCCACAAACTATAGCGTAAACCTTCCTCCCTTAACTTATCAGATCACTTAATTGCTATTGGCGTATCATAACCTAAAAAAATTGCACTATAAAGGGGAAGCCTTCACTTGGCTGGCAATCACACCTATTTATCTAGGTCCTGATGTAGCTGCTAGTTGTGTAGAGAGTGTTGGCAAATGAGGCATAGAATTAAGATATGTACCCCAGTTTTATCTTGAAAACTGAGATTTTAAGTTTTTAGTAAGCTTTGGATTTTCACAATATTACTGTCTCCATAGTACTGATTATCAAGGCTTAGAAAATCCATTTATTATTGCTGTGCATTCGTTTGAAAATATTCAAGTTCTAATTGACTAACGGTGGACTTTTCCATCTGCAGAATATACTGAATGACCAGAGGTGGCAGTGCAGCAGAAGAGAATTTGTCTGCCTTCCTGATACCCAAAAAAAATAAGCAAATCCTCAGCACTCTGCCATCCTTCATCAGTTTACATGGTAAGTCAAACTCACGTTGAATACATTTGCTTGTCATTAAAAAAGTTCATAGCATCTGAGGGCCCTGAGTACCTTTTTAGTGGGGTCTTTGGCATGATTATATTTCTGTCAAGACTGTAGAAAAATGGATGACGTTACGGTGATCATCATATTTTCATCAAAGACTTTGTCTCTAAAGCTGACAACGCCTGTGTTAGATACCTGTGCTAATAATGTGTCCTCAGAGGACATTACTGTCTTTAAGGCTGGAATGAGTTGCCTTAATTTGGAGCAATGGTGTGACTTTCTCATGGAGTGAAGCTCATTTGACCTGTTTCCCTGCACTCTGTATGTGGGACTCTGATACTCCAGATGGATTGCTGTTTAGGATACTCTGCAGTTTTGCAACTCCATCTCCTTTTCAAAAGGAGCTCATGCTTTCTCAGTACACAGCCTAGCCGCCTTGCAGTCATAATTAATTATAGTTACCTAGTGCATAATTGCTGGTGTCTCCTCCTCCTGTGTTTCCTCGTCACCCAGGGTGATTGGTCACGTGCTGTCCTGACATCATAAAGCTAGAGCAGGGTGTCATCTGACATGAGGGACAATCAGTTGCCTAGCAAGTGATAAGATACATTTATCATGGTATTGAAATGGATTGCAGGGTAAATAGGGCACCCAGCTTAAAACCTAGATGGTTAGATGAATGAAACTGGGGCATTATTTGAGACTTGTGCATCTGTTTGAAGGTGCGGATAATCACAATGTTCTGGACTTCTCTATAGCTTAACTGATAGGGATGTACTAAGATGAAGATGTTAAGATGTCGTTTATAGTTTTTATTATTCCCACTAACTATAGCGTAAACCTTCCTCCCTTAACTTATCAGATCACTTCATTGCTATTGGCGTATCATAACCTAAAAGAATTGCACAGAAAAGGGGACACCTTCACTTGGCTGGCAATCACACCTATTTATCTAGGTCCTGTTGTAGCTGCTAGTTGTGTAGAGAGTGTTGGCAAATGAGGCATAGAATTAAGATATGTACCTCAGTTTTATCTTGAAAACTGAGATTTTAATTTTTAGTAATCTTTGGATTTTCACAATATTACTGTCTCCATAGTACTGATTATCAAGGCTTAGAAAATCCATTTATTATTGCTGTGCATTCGTTTGAAAATATTCAAGTTCTAATTGACTAACGGTGGACTTTTCCATCTGCAGAATATACTGAATGACCAGAGGTGGCAGTGCAGCAGAAGAGAATTTGTCTGCCTTCCTGATACCCAAAAAAAAAAGCAATTCCTCAGCACTCTGCCATCCTTCATCAGTTTACATGGTAAGTCAAACTCACGTTGAATACATTTGCTTATCATTAAAAAAGTTCATAGCATCTGAGGGCCCTGAGTACTTTTTAGTGGGGTCTTTGGCATGATTATATTTCTGTCAAGACTGTAGAAAAATGGATGACGTTACGGTGATCATCATATTTTCATCAAAGACTTTGTCTCTAAAGCTGACAAAGCCTGTGTTAGATACCTGTGCTAATAATGTGTCCTCAGAGGACATTACTGTCTTTAAGGCTGGAATGAGTTGCCTTAATTTGGAGCAATGGCGTGACTTTCTCATGGAGTGAAGCTCATTTGACCTGTTTCCCTGCACACTGTATGTGGGACTCTGATACTCCAGATGGATTGCTGTTTAGGATACTCTGCAGTTTTGCAAGTCCATCTCCTTTTCAAAAGGAGCTCAATGCTTTCTCAGTACACCGCCTAGCCGCCTTGCAGTCATAATTAATTATAGTTACCTAGTGCATTATTGCTGGTGTCTCCTCCTCCTGTGTTTCCTCATCACCCAGGGTGATTGGTCACGTGCTGTCCTGACATCATAAAGCTAGAGCAGGGTGTCATCTGACATGAGGGACAATCAGTTGCCTAGCAAGTGATAAGATACATTTATCATGGTATTGAAATGGGTTGCAGGGTAAATAGGGCACCCAGCTTAAAACCTAGATGGTTAGATGAATGAAACTGGGGCATTATTTGAGACTTGTGCATCTGTTTGAAGGTGCGGATAATCACAATGTTCTGGACTTCTCTATAGCTTAACTGATAGGGATGTACTAAGATGAAGATGTTAAGATGTTGTTTATAGTTTTTATTATTCCCACAAACTATAGCGTAAACCTTCCTCCCTTAACTTATCAGATCACTTAATTGCTATTGGCGTATCATAACCTAAAAAAATTTGACTATAAAGGGGAAGCCTTCACTTGGCTGGCAATCACACCTATTTATCTAGGTCCTGATGTAGCTGCTAGTTGTGTAGAGAGTGTTGGCAAATGAGGCATAGAATTAAGATATGTACCCCAGTTTTATCTTGAAAACTGAGATTTTAATTTTTAGTAAGCTTTGGATTTTCACAATATTACTGTCTCCATAGTACTGATTATCAAGGCTTAGAAAATCCATTTATTATTGCTGTGCATTCGTTTGAAAATATTCAAGTTCTAATTGACTAACGGTGGACTTTTCCATCTGCAGAATATACTGAATGACCAGAGGTGGCAGTGCAGCAGAAGAGAATTTGTCTGCCTTCCTGATACCCAAAAAAAATAAGCAAATCCTCAGCACTCTGCCATCCTTCATCAGTTTACATGGTAAGTCAAACTCACGTTGAATACATTTGCTTGTCATTAAAAAAGTTCATAGCATCTGAGGGCCCTGAGTACCTTTTTAGTGGGGTCTTTGGCATGATTATATTTCTGTCAAGACTGTAGAAAAAGGGATGACGTTACGGTGATCATCATATTTTCATCAAAGACTTTGTCTCTAAAGCTGACAAAGCCTGTGTTAGATACCTGTGCTAATAATGTGTCCTCAGAGGACATTACTGTCTTTAAGGCTGGAATGAGTTGCCTTAATTTGGAGCAATGGCGTGACTTTCTCATGGAGTGAAGCTCATTTGACCTGTTTCCCTGCACTCTGTATGTGGGACTCTGATACTCCAGATGGATTGCTGTTTAGGATACTCTGCAGTTTTGCAAGTCCATCTCCTTTTCAAAAGGAGCTCAATGCTTTCTCAGTACACAGCCTAGCCGCCTTGCAGTCATAATTAATTATAGTTACCTAGTGCATTATTGCTGGTGTCTCCTCCTCCTGTGTTTTTTCGTCACCCAGGGTGATTGGTCACGTGCTGTCCTGACATCATAAAGCTAGAGCAGGGTGTCATCTGACATGAGGGACAATCAGTTGCCTAGCAAGTGATAAGATAAATTTATCATGGTATTGAAATGGGTTGCAGGGTAAATAGGGCACCCAGCTTAAAACCTAGATGGTTAGATGAATGAAACTGGGGCATTATTTGAGACTTGTGCATCTGTTTGAAGGTGCGGATAATCACAATGTTCTGGACTTCTCTATAGCTTAACTGATAGGGATGTACTAAGATGAAGATGTTAAGATGTCGTTTATAGTTTTTATTATTCCCACTAACTATAGCGTAAACCTTCCTCCCTTAACTTATCAGATCACTTCATTGCTATTGGCGTATCATAACCTAAAAGAATTGCACAGAAAAGGGGACACCTTCACTTGGCTTGTAATCACACCTATTTATCTAGGTCCTGATGTAGCTGCTAGTTGTGTAGAGAGTGTTGGCAAATGAGGCATAGAATTAAGATATGTACCTCAGTTTTATCTTGAAAACTGAGATTTTAATTTTTAGTAATCTTTGGATTTTCACAATATTACTGTCTCCATAGTACTGATTATCAAGGCTTAGAAAATCCATTTATTATTGCTGTGCATTCGTTTGAAAATATTCAAGTTCTAATTGACTAACGGTGGACTTTTCCATCTGCAGAATATACTGAATGACCAGTGGTGGCAGTGCAGCAGAAGAGAATTTGTCTGCCTTCCTGATACCCCAAAAAAAAAAGCAATTCCTCAGCACTCTGCCATCCTTCATCAGTTTACATGGTAAGTCAAACTCACGTTGAATACATTTGCTTATCATTAAAAAAGTTCATAGCATCTGAGGGCCCTGAGTACTTTTTAGTGGGGTCTTTGGCATGATTATATTTCTGTCAAGACTGTAGAAAAATGGATGACGTTACGGTGATCATCATATTTTCATCAAAGACTTTGTCTCTAAAGCTGACAAAGCCTGTGTTAGATACCTGTGCTAATAATGTGTCCTCAGAGGACATTACTGTCTTTAAGGCTGGAATGAGTTGCCTTAATTTGGAGCAATGGCGTGACTTTCTCATGGAGTGAAGCTCATTTGACCTGTTTCCCTGCACACTGTATGTGGGACTCTGATACTCCAGATGGATTGCTGTTTAGGATACTCTGCAGTTTTGCAAGTCCATCTCCTTTTCAAAAGGAGCTCAATGCTTTCTCAGTACACCGCCTAGCCGCCTTGCAGTCATAATTAATTATAGTTACCTAGTGCATTATTGCTGGTGTCTCCTCCTCCTGTGTTTCCTCATCACCCAGGGTGATTGGTCACGTGCTGTCCTGACATCATAAAGCTAGAGCAGGGTGTCATCTGACATGAGGGACAATCAGTTGCCTAGCAAGTGATAAGATACATTTATCATGGTATTGAAATGGGTTGCAGGGTAAATAGGGCACCCAGCTTAAAACCTAGATGGTTAGATGAATGAAACTGGGGCATTATTTGAGACTTGTGCATCTGTTTGAAGGTGCGGATAATCACAATGTTCTGGACTTCTCTATAGCTTAACTGATAGGGATGTACTAAGATGAAGATGTTAAGATGTTGTCTATAGTTTTTATTATTCCCACAAACTATAGCGTAAACCTTCCTCCCTTAACTTATCAGATCACTTAATTGCTATTGGCGTATCATAACCTAAAAAAATTTGACTATAAAGGGGAAGCCTTCACTTGGCTGGCAATCACACCTATTTATCTAGGTCCTGATGTAGCTGCTAGTTGTGTAGAGAGTGTTGGCAAATGAGGCATAGAATTAAGATATGTACCCCAGTTTTATCTTGAAAACTGAGATTTTAAGTTTTTAGTAAGCTTTGGATTTTCACAATATTACTGTCTCCATAGTACTGATTATCAAGGCTTAGAAAATCCATTTATTATTGCTGTGCATTCGTTTGAAAATATTCAAGTTCTAATTGACTAACGGTGGACTTTTCCATCTGCAGAATATACTGAATGACCAGAGGTGGCAGTGCAGCAGAAGAGAAGTTGTCTGCCTTCCTGATACCCAAAAAAAATAAGCAAATCCTCAGCACTCTGCCATCCTTCATCAGTTTACATGGTAAGTCAAACTCACGTTGAATACATTTGCTTGTCATTAAAAAAGTTCATAGCATCTGAGGGCCCTGAGTACCTTTTTAGTGGGGTCTTTGGCATGATTATATTTCTGTCAAGACTGTAGAAAAATGGATGACGTTACGGTGATCATCATATTTTCATCAAAGACTTTGTCTCTAAAGCTGACAAAGCCTGTGTTAGATACCTGTGCTAATAATGTGTCCTCAGAGGACATTACTGTCTTTAAGGCTGGAATGAGTTGCCTTAATTTGGAGCAATGGTGTGACTTTCTCATGGAGTGAAGCTCATTTGACCTGTTTCCCTGCACTCTGTATGTGGGACTCTGATACTCCAGATGGATTGCTGTTTAGGATACTCTGCAGTTTTGCAACTCCATCTCCTTTTCAAAAGGAGCTCATGCTTTCTCAGTACACAGCCTAGCCGCCTTGCAGTCATAATTAATTATAGTTACCTAGGGCATAATTGCTGGTGTCTCCTCCTCCTGTGTTTCCTCGTCACCCAGGGTGATTGGTCACGTGCTGTCCTGACATCATAAAGCTAGAGCAGGGTGTCATCTGACATGAGGGACAATCAGTTGCCTAGCAAGTGATAAGATACATTTATCATGGTATTGAAATGGATTGCAGGGTAAATAGGGCACCCAGCTTAAAACCTAGATGGTTAGATGAATGAAACTGGGGCATTATTTGAGACTTGTGCATCTGTTTGAAGGTGCGGATAATCACAATGTTCTGGACTTCTCTATAGCTTAACTGATAGGGATGTACTAAGATGAAGATGTTAAGATGTCGTTTATAGTTTTTATTATTCCCACTAACTATAGCGTAAACCTTCCTCCCTTAACTTATCAGATCACTTCATTGCTATTGGCGTATCATAACCTAAAAGAATTGCACAGAAAAGGGGACACCTTCACTTGGCTTGTAATCACACCTATTTATCTAGGTCCTGATGTAGCTGCTAGTTGTGTAGAGAGTGTTGGCAAATGAGGCATAGAATTAAGATATGTACCTCAGTTTTATCTTGAAAACTGAGATTTTAATTTTTAGTAATCTTTGGATTTTCACAATATTACTGTCTCCATAGTACTGATTATCAAGGCTTAGAAAATCCATTTATTATTGCTGTGCATTCGTTTGAAAATATTCAAGTTCTAATTGACTAACGGTGGACTTTTCCATCTGCAGAATATACTGAATGACCAGAGGTGGCAGTGCAGCAGAAGAGAATTTGTCTGCCTTCCTGATACCCAAAAAAAATAAGCAAATCCTCAGCACTCTGCCATCCTTCATCAGTTTACATGGTAAGTCAAACTCACGTTGAATACATTTGCTTGTCATTAAAAAAGTTCATAGCATCTGAGGGCCCTGAGTACCTTTTTAGTGGGGTCTTTGGCATGATTATATTTCTGTCAAGACTGTAGAAAAATGGATGACGTTACAGTGATCATCATATTTTCATCAAAGACTTTGTCTCTAAAGCTGACAAAGCCTGTGTTAGATACCTGTGCTAATAATGTGTACTCAGAGGACATTACTGTCTTTAAGGCTGGAATGAGGTGCCTTAATTTGGAGCAATGGTGTGACTTTCTCATGGAGTGAAGCTCATTTGACCTGTTTCCCTGCACTCTGTATGTGGGACTCTGATACTCCAGATGGATTGCTGTTTAGGATACTCTGCAGTTTTGCAACTCCATCTCCTTTTCAAAAGGAGCTCATGCTTTCTCAGTACACAGCCTAGCCGCCTTGCAGTCATAATTAATTATAGTTACCTAGTGCATAATTGCTGGTGTCTCCTCCTCCTGTGTTTCCTCGTCACCCAGGGTGATTGGTCACGTGCTGTCCTGACATCATAAAGCTAGAGCAGGGTGTCATCTGACATGAGGGACAATCAGTTGCCTAGCAAGTGATAAGATACATTTATCATGGTATTGAAATGGATTGCAGGGTAAATAGGGCACCCAGCTTAAAACCTAGATGGTTAGATGAATGAAACTGGGGCATTATTTGAGACTTGTGCATCTGTTTGAAGGTGCGGATAATCACAATGTTCTGGACTTCTCTATAGCTTAACTGATAGGGATGTACTAAGATGAAGATGTTAAGATGTCGTTTATAGTTTTTATTATTCCCACTAACTATAGCGTAAACCTTCCTCCCTTAACTTATCAGATCACTTCATTGCTATTGGCGTATCATAACCTAAAAGAATTGCACAGAAAAGGGGACACCTTCACTTGGCTGGCAATCACACCTATTTATCTAGGTCCTGATGTAGCTGCTAGTTGTGTAGAGAGTGTTGGCAAATGAGGCATAGAATTAAGATATGTACCTCAGTTTTATCTTGAAAACTGAGATTTTAATTTTTAGTAATCTTTGGATTTTCACAATATTACTGTCTCCATAGTACTGATTATCAAGGCTTAGAAAATCCATTTATTATTGCTGTGCATTCGTTTGAAAATATTCAAGTTCTAATTGACTAACGGTGGACTTTTCCATCTGCAGAATATACTGAATGACCAGAGGTGGCAGTGCAGCAGAAGAGAATTTGTCTGCCTTCCTGATACCCAAAAAAAAAAAGCAATTCCTCAGCACTCTGCCATCCTTCATCAGTTTACATGGTAAGTCAAACTCACGTTGAATACATTTGCTTATCATTAAAAAAGTTCATAGCATCTGAGGGCCCTGAGTACTTTTTAGTGGGGTCTTTGGCATGATTATATTTCTGTCAAGACTGTAGAAAAATGGATGACGTTACGGTGATCATCATATTTTCATCAAAGACTTTGTCTCTAAAGCTGACAAAGCCTGTGTTAGATACCTGTGCTAATAATGTGTCCTCAGAGGACATTACTGTCTTTAAGGCTGGAATGAGTTGCCTTAATTTGGAGCAATGGCGTGACTTTCTCATGGAGTGAAGCTCATTTGACCTGTTTCCCTGCACACTGTATGTGGGACTCTGATACTCCAGATGGATTGCTGTTTAGGATACTCTGCAGTTTTGCAAGTCCATCTCCTTTTCAAAAGGAGCTCAATGCTTTCTCAGTACACCGCCTAGCCGCCTTGCAGTCATAATTAATTATAGTTACCTAGTGCATTATTGCTGGTGTCTCCTCCTCCTGTGTTTCCTCATCACCCAGGGTGATTGGTCACGTGCTGTCCTGACATCATAAAGCTAGAGCAGGGTGTCATCTGACATGAGGGACAATCAGTTGCCTAGCAAGTGATAAGATACATTTATCATGGTATTGAAATGGGTTGCAGGGTAAATAGGGCACCCAGCTTAAAACCTAGATGGTTAGATGAATGAAACTGGGGCATTATTTGAGACTTGTGCATCTGTTTGAAGGTGCGGATAATCACAATGTTCTGGACTTCTCTATAGCTTAACTGATAGGGATGTACTAAGATGAAGATGTTAAGATGTTGTTTATAGTTTTTATTATTCCCACAAACTATAGCGTAAACCTTCCTCCCTTAACTTATCAGATCACTTCATTGCTATTGGCGTATCATAACCTAAAAGAATTGCACAGAAAAGGGGACACCTTCACTTGGCTTGTAATCACACCTATTTATCTAGGTCCTGATGTAGCTGCTAGTTGTGTAGAGAGTGTTGGCAAATGAGGCATAGAATTAAGATATGTACCTCAGTTTTATCTTGAAAACTGAGATTTTAATTTTTAGTAATCTTTGGATTTTCACAATATTACTGTCTCCATAGTACTGATTATCAAGGCTTAGAAAATCCATTTATTATTGCTGTGCATTCGTTTGAAAATATTCAAGTTCTAATTGACTAACGGTGGACTTTTCCATCTGCAGAATATACTGAATGACCAGTGGTGGCAGTGCAGCAGAAGAGAATTTGTCTGCCTTCCTGATACCCCAAAAAAAAAAGCAATTCCTCAGCACTCTGCCATCCTTCATCAGTTTACATGGTAAGTCAAACTCACGTTGAATACATTTGCTTATCCTTAAAAAAGTTCATAGCATCTGAGGGCCCTGAGTACTTTTTAGTGGGGTCTTTGGCATGATTATATTTCTGTCAAGACTGTAGAAAAATGGATGACGTTACGGTGATCATCATATTTTCATCAAAGACTTTGTCTCTAAAGCTGACAAAGCCTGTGTTAGATACCTATGCTAATAATGTGTCCTCAGAGGACATTACTGTCTTTAAGGCTGGAATGAGTTGCCTTAATTTGGAGCAATGGCGTGACTTTCTCATGGAGTGAAGCTCATTTGACCTGTTTCCCTGCACACTGTATGTGGGACTCTGATACTCCAGATGGATTGCTGTTTAGGATACTCTGCAGTTTTGCAAGTCCATCTCCTTTTCAAAAGGAGCTCAATGCTTTCTCAGTACACCGCCTAGCCGCCTTGCAGTCATAATTAATTATAGTTACCTAGTGCATTATTGCTGGTGTCTCCTCCTCCTGTGTTTCCTCATCACCCAGGGTGATTGGTCACGTGCTGTCCTGACATCATAAAGCAAGAGCAGGGTGTCATCTGACATGAGGGACAATCAGTTGCCTAGCAAGTGATAAGATACATTTATCATGGTATTGAAATGGGTTGCAGGGTAAATAGGGCACCCAGCTTAAAACCTAGATGGTTAGATGAATGAAACTGGGGCATTATTTGAGACTTGTGCATCTGTTTGAAGGTGCGGATAATCACAATGTTCTGGACTTCTCTATAGCTTAACTGATAGGGATGTACTAAGATGAAGATGTTAAGATGTTGTTTATAGTTTTTATTATTCCCACAAACTATAGCGTAAACCTTCCTCCCTTAACTTATCAGATCACTTAATTGCTATTGGCGTATCATAACCTAAAAAAATTTGACTATAAAGGGGAAGCCTTCACTTGGCTGGCAATCACACCTATTTATCTAGGTCCTGATGTAGCTGCTAGTTGTGTAGAGAGTGTTGGCAAATGAGGCATAGAATTAAGATATGTACCCCAGTTTTATCTTGAAAACTGAGATTTTAAGTTTTTAGTAAGCTTTGGATTTTCACAATATTACTGTCTCCATAGTACTGATTATCAAGGCTTAGAAAATCCATTTATTATTGCTGTGCATTCGTTTGAAAATATTCAAGTTCTAATTGACTAACGGTGGACTTTTCCATCTGCAGAATATACTGAATGACCAGAGGTGGCAGTGCAGCAGAAGAGAATTTGTCTGCCTTCCTGATACCCAAAAAAAATAAGCAAATCCTCAGCACTCTGCCATCCTTCATCAGTTTACATGGTAAGTCAAACTCACGTTGAATACATTTGCTTGTCATTAAAAAAGTTCATAGCATCTGAGGGCCCTGCGTACCTTTTTAGTGGGGTCTTTGGCATGATTATATTTCTGTCAAGACTGTAAAAAAATGGATGACGTTACGGTGATCATCATATTTTCATCAAAGACTTTGTCTCTAAAGCTGACAAAGCCTGTGTTAGATACCTGTGCTAATAATGTGTACTCAGAGGACATTACTGTCTTTAAGGCTGGAATGAGGTGCCTTAATTTGGAGCAATGGTGTGACTTTCTCATGGAGTGAAGCTCATTTGACCTGTTTCCCTGCACTCTGTATGTGGGACTCTGATACTCCAGATGGATTGCTGTTTAGGATACTCTGCAGTTTTGCAACTCCATCTCCTTTTCAAAAGGAGCTCATGCTTTCTCAGTACACAGCCTAGCCGCCTTGCAGTCATAATTAATTATAGTTACCTAGTGCATAATTGCTGGTGTCTCCTCCTCCTGTGTTTCCTCGTCACCCAGGGTGATTGGTCACGTGCTGTCCTGACATCATAAAGCTAGAGCAGGGTGTCATCTGACATGAGGGACAATCAGTTGCCTAGCAAGTGATAAGATACATTTATCATGGTATTGAAATGGATTGCAGGGTAAATAGGGCACCCAGCTTAAAACCTAGATGGTTAGATGAATGAAACTGGGGCATTATTTGAGACTTGTGCATCTGTTTGAAGGTGCGGATAATCACAATGTTCTGGATTTCTCTATAGCTTAACTGATAGGGATGTACTAAGATGAAGATGTTAAGATGTCGTTTATAGTTTTTATTATTCCCACTAACTATAGCGTAAACCTTCCTCCCTTAACTTATCAGATCACTTCATTGCTATTGGCGTATCATAACCTAAAAGAATTGCACAGAAAAGGGGACACCTTCACTTGGCTGGCAATCACACCTATTTATCTAGGTCCTGATGTAGCTGCTAGTTGTGTAGAGAGTGTTGGCAAATGAGGCATAGAATTAAGATATGTACCTCAGTTTTATCTTGAAAACTGAGATTTTAATTTTTAGTAATCTTTGGATTTTCACAATATTACTGTCTCCATAGTACTGATTATCAAGGCTTAGAAAATCCATTTATTATTGCTGTGCATTCGTTTGAAAATATTCAAGTTCTAATTGACTAACGGTGGACTTTTCCATCTGCAGAATATACTGAATGACCAGAGGTGGCAGTGCAGCAGAAGAGAATTTGTCTGCCTTCCTGATACCCCAAAAAAAAAAGCAATTCCTCAGCACTCTGCCATCCTTCATCAGTTTACATGGTAAGTCAAACTCACGTTGAATACATTTGCTTATCATTAAAAAAGTTCATAGCATCTGAGGGCCCTGAGTACTTTTTAGTGGGGTCTTTGGCATGATTATATTTCTGTCAAGACTGTAGAAAAATGGATGACGTTACGGTGATCATCATATTTTCATCAAAGACTTTGTCTCTAAAGCTGACAAAGCCTGTGTTAGATACCTGTGCTAATAATGTGTCCTCAGAGGACATTACTGTCTTTAAGGCTGGAATGAGTTGCCTTAATTTGGAGCAATGGCGTGACTTTCTCATGGAGTGAAGCTCATTTGACCTGTTTCCCTGCACACTGTATGTGGGACTCTGATACTCCAGATGGATTGCTGTTTAGGATACTCTGCAGTTTTGCAAGTCCATCTCCTTTTCGAAAGGAGCTCAATGCTTTCTCAGTACACGGCCTAGCCGCCTTGCAGTCATAATTAATTATAGTTACCTAGTGCATTATTGCTGGTGTCTCCTCCTCCTGTGTTTCCTCATCACCCAGGGTGATTGGTCACGTGCTGTCCTGACATCATAAAGCTAGAGCAGGGTGTCATCTGACATGAGGGACAATCAGTTGCCTAGCAAGTGATAAGATACATTTATCATGGTATTGAAATGGGTTGCAGGGTAAATAGGGCACCCAGCTTAAAACCTAGATGGTTAGATGAATGAAACTGGGGCATTATTTGAGACTTGTGCATCTGTTTGAAGGTGCGGATAATCACAATGTTCTGGACTTCTCTATAGCTTAACTGATAGGGATGTACTAAGATGAAGATGTTAAGATGTTGTTTATAGTTTTTATTATTCCCACAAACTATAGCGTAAACCTTCCTCCCTTAACTTATCAGATCACTTAATTGCTATTGGCGTATCATAACCTAAAAAAATTGCACTATAAAGGGGAAGCCTTCACTTGGCTGGCAATCACACCTATTTATCTAGGTCCTGATGTAGCTGCTAGTTGTGTAGAGAGTGTTGGCAAATGAGGCATAGAATTAAGATATGTACCCCAGTTTTATCTTGAAAACTGAGATTTTAATTTTTAGTAAGCTTTGGATTTTCACAATATTACTGTCTCCATAGTACTGATTATCAAGGCTTAGAAAATCCATTTATTATTGCTGTGCATTCGTTTGAAAATATTCAAGTTCTAATTGACTAACGGTGGACTTTTCCATCTGCAGAATATACTGAATGACCAGAGGTGGCAGTGCAGCAGAAGAGAATTTGTCTGCCTTCCTGATACCCAGAAAAAATAAGCAAATCCTCAGCACTCTGCCATCCTTCATCAGTTTACATGGTAAGTCAAACTCACGTTGAATACATTTGCTTGTCATTAAAAAAGTTCATAGCATCTGAGGGCCCTGAGTACCTTTTTAGTGGGGTCTTTGGCATGATTATATTTCTGTCAAGACTGTAGAAAAATGGATGACGTTACGGTGATCATCATATTTTCATCAAAGACTTTGTCTCTAAAGCTGACAAAGCCTGTGTTAGATACCTGTGCTAATAATGTGTACTCAGAGGACATTACTGTCTTTAAGGCTGGAATGAGTTGCCTTAATTTGGAGCAATGGTGTGACTTTCTCATGGAGTGAAGCTCATTTGACCTGTTTCCCTGCACTCTGTATGTGGGACTCTGATACTCCAGATGGATTGCTGTTTAGGATACTCTGCAGTTTTGCAACTCCATCTCCTTTTCAAAAGGAGCTCATGCTTTCTCAGTACACAGCCTAGCCGCCTTGCAGTCATAATTAATTATAGTTACCTAGTGCATAATTGCTGGTGTCTCCTCCTCCTGTGTTTCCTCGTCACCCAGGGTGATTGGTCACGTGCTGTCCTGACATCATAAAGCTAGAGCAGGGTGTCATCTGACACAAGGGACAATCAGTTGCCTAGCAAGTGATAAGATACATTTATCATGGTATTGAAATGGATTGCAGGGTAAATAGGGCACCCAGCTTAAAACCTAGATGGTTAGATGAATGAAACTGGGGCATTATTTGAGACTTGTGCATCTGTTTGAAGGTGCGGATAATCACAATGTTCTGGACTTCTCTATAGCTTAACTGATAGGGATGTACTAAGATGAAGATGTTAAGATGTTGTTTATAGTTTTTATTATTCCCACTAACTATAGCGTAAACCTTCCTCCCTTAACTTATCAGATCACTTCATTGCTATTGGCGTATCATAACCTAAAAGAATTGCACAGAAAAGGGGACACCTTCACTTGGCTGGCAATCACACCTATTTATCTAGGTCCTGATGTAGCTGCTAGTTGTGTAGAGAGTGTTGGCAAATGAGGCATAGAATTAAGATATGTACCTCAGTTTTATCTTGAAAACTGAGATTTTAATTTTTAGTAATCTTTGGATTTTCACAATATTACTGTCTCCATAGTACTGATTATCAAGGCTTAGAAAATCCATTTATTATTGCTGTGCATTCGTTTGAAAATATTCAAGTTCTAATTGACTAACGGTGGACTTTTCCATCTGCAGAATATACTGAATGACCAGAGGTGGCAGTGCAGCAGAAGAGAATGTGTCTGCCTTCCTGATACCCCCAAAAAAAAAGCAATTCCTCAGCACTCTGCCATCCTTCATCAGTTTACATGGTAAGTCAAACTCACGTTGAATAAATTTGCTTATCATTAAAAAAGTTCATAGCATCTGAGGGCCCTGAGTACTTTTTAGTGGGGTCTTTGGCATGATTATATTTCTGTCAAGACTGTAGAAAAATGGATGACGTTACGGTGATCATCATATTTTCATCAAAGACTTTGTCTCTAAAGCTGACAAAGCCTGTGTTAGATACCTGTGCTAATAATGTGTCCTCAGAGGACATTACTGTCTTTAAGGCTGGAATGAGTTACCTTAATTTGGAGCAATGGCGTGACTTTCTCATGGAGTGAAGCTCATTTGACATGTTTCCCTGCACTCAGTATGTGGGACTCTGATACTCCAGATGGATTGCTGTTTAGGATACTCTGCAGTTTTGCAAGTCCATCTCCTTTTCAAAAGGTGCTCAATGCTTTCTCAGTACACAGCCTAGCCGCCTTGCAGTCATAATTAATTATAGTTACCTAGTGCATAATTGCTGGTGTCTCCTCTTCCTGTGTTTCCTCGTCACCCAGGGTGATTGGTCACGTGCTGTCCTGACATCATAAAGCTAGAGCAGGGTGTCATCTGACATGAGGGACAATCAGTTGCCTAGCAAGTGATAAGATACATTTATCATGGTATTGAAATGGATTGCAGGGTAAATAGTGCACCCAGCTTAAAACCTGGATGGTTAGTTGAATGAAACTGGGGCATTATTTGAGACTTGTGCATCTGTTTGAAGGTGCGGATAATCACAATGTTCTGGACTTCTCTATAGCTTAACTGATAGGGATGTACTAAGATGAAGATGTTAAGATGTTGTTTATAGTTTTTATTATTCCCACAAACTATAGCGTAAACCTTCCTCCCTTAACTTATCAGATCACTTAATTGCTATTGGCGTACCATAACCTAAAAGAATTGCACTATAAAGCCTTCACTTGCCTGGCAATCACACCTATTTATCTATGTCCTGATGTAGCTGCTAGTTGTGTAGAGAGTGTTGGCAAATGAGGCATAGAATTAAGATATGTACCCCAGTTTTATCTTGAAAACTGAGATTTTAATTTTTAGTAAGCTTTGGATTTTCACAATATTACTGTCTCCATAGTACTGATTATCAAGGCTTAGAAAATCCATTTATTATTGCTGTGCATTCGTTTGAAAATATTCAAGTTCTAATTGACTAACGGTGGACTTTTCCATCTGCAGAATATACTGAATGACCAGAGGTGGCAGTGCAGCAGAAGAGAATTTGTCTGCCTTCCTGATACCCAAAAAAAATAAGCAAATCCGCAGCACTCTGCCATCCTTCATCAGTTTACATGGTAAGTCAAACTCACGTTGAATACATTTGCTTGTCATTAAAAAAGTTCATAGCATCTGAGGGCCCTGAGTACCTTTTTAGTGGGGTCTTTGGCATGATTATATTTCTGTCAAGACTGTAGAAAAATGGATGACGTTACGGTGATCATCATATTTTCATCAAAGACTTTGTCTCTAAAGCTGACAAAGCCTGTGTTAGATACCTGTGCTAATAATGTGTCCTCAGAGGACATTACTGTCTTTAAGGCTGGAATGAGTTGCCTTAATTTGGAGCAATGGCGTGACTTTCTCATGGAGTGAAGCTCATTTGACCTGTTTCCCTGCACACTGTATGTGGGGCTCTGATACTCCAGATGGATTGCTGTTTAGGATACTCTGCAGTTTTGCAAGTCCATCTCCTTTTCAAAAGGAGCTCAATGCTTTCTCAGTACACGGCCTAGCCGCCTTGCAGTCATAATTAATTATAGTTACCTAGTGCATTATGGCTGGTGTCTCCTCCTCCTGTGTTTCCTCATCACCCAGGGTGATTGGTCACGTGCTGTCCTGACATCATAAAGCTAGAGCAGGGTGTCATCTGACATGAGGGACAATCAGTTGCCTAGCAAGTGATAAGATACATTTATCATGGTATTGAAATGGGTTGCAGGGTAAATAGGGCACCCAGCTTAAAACCTAGATGGTTAGATGAATGAAACTGGGGCATTATTTGAGACTTGTGCATCTGTTTGAAGGTGCGGATAATCACAATGTTCTGGACTTCTCCATAGCTTAACTGATAGGGATGTACTAAGATGAAGATGTTAAGATGTTGTTTATAGTTTTTATTATTCCCACAAACTATAGCGTAAACCTTCCTCCCTTAACTTATCAGATCACTTAATTGCTATTGGCGTATCATAACCTAAAAAAATTGCACTATAAAGGGGAAGCCTTCACTTGGCTGGCAATCACACCTATTTATCTAGGTCCTGATGTAGCTGCTAGTTGTGTAGAGAGTGTTGGCAAATGAGGCATAGAATTAAGATATGTACCCCAGTTTTATCTTGAAAACTGAGATTTTCATTTTTAGTAATCTTTGGATTTTCACAATATTACTGTCTCCATAGTACTGATTATCAAGGCTTAGAAAATCCATTTATTATTGCTGTGCATTCGTTTGAAAATATTCAAGTTCTAATTGACTAACGGTGGACTTTTCCATCTGCAGAATATACTGAATGACCAGAGGTGGCAGTGCAGCAGAAGAGAATTTGTCTGCCTTCCTGATACCCCCCAAAAAAAAGCAATTCCTCAGCACTCTGCCATCCTTCATCAGTTTACATGGTAAGTCAAACTCACGTTGAATACATTTGCTTATCATTAAAAAAGTTCATAGCATCTGAGGGCCCTGAGTACTTTTTAGTGGGGTCTTTGGCATGATTATATTTCTGTCAAGACTGTAGAAAAATGGATGACGTTACGGTGATCATCATATTTTCATCAAAGACTTTGTCTCTAAAGCTGACAAAGCCTGTGTTAGATACCTGTGCTAATAATGTGTCCTCAGAGGACATTACTGTCTTTAAGGCTGGAATGAGTTGCCTTAATTTGGAGCAATGGCGTGACTTTCTCATGGAGTGAAGCTCATTTGACCTGTTTCCCTGCACTCAGTATGTGGGACTCTGATACTCCAGATGGATTGCTGTTTAGGATACTCTGCAGTTTTGCAAGTCCATCTCCTTTTCAAAAGGTGCTCAATGCTTTCTCAGTACACAGCCTAGCCGCCTTGCAGTCATAATTAATTATAGTTACCTAGTGCATAATTGCTGGTGTCTCCTCTTCCTGTGTTTCCTCGTCACCCAGGGTGATTGGTCACGTGCTGTCCTGACATCATAAAGCTAGAGCAGGGTGTCATCTGACATGAGGGACAATCAGTTGCCTAGCAAGTGATAAGATACATTTATCATGGTATTGAAATGGATTGCAGGGTAAATAGGGCACCCAGCTTAAAACCTGGATGGTTAGTTGAATGAAACTGGGGCATTATTTGAGACTTGTGCATCTGTTTGAAGGTGCGGATAATCACAATGTTCTGGACTTCTCTATAGCTTAACTGATAGGGATGTACTAAGATGAAGATGTTAAGATGTTGTTTATAGTTTTTATTATTCCCACAAACTATAGCGTAAACCTTCCTCCCTTAACTTATCAGATCACTTAATTGCTATTGGCGTACCATAACCTAAAAGAATTGCACTATAAAGCCTTCACTTGCCTGGCAATCACACCTATTTATCTAGGTCCTGATGTAGCTGCTAGTTGTGTAGAGAGTGTTGGCAAATGAGGCATAGAATTAAGATATGTACCCCAGTTTTATCTTGAAAACTGAGATTTTAATTTTTAGTAAGCTTTGGATTTTCACAATATTACTGTCTCCATAGTACTGATTATCAAGGCTTAGAAAATCCATTTATTATTGCTGTGCATTCGTTTGAAAATATTCAAGTTCTAATTGACTAACGGTGGACTTTTCCATCTGCAGAATATACTGAATGACCGGAGGTGGCAGTGCAGCAGAAGAGAATTTGTCTGCCTTCCTGATACCCAAAAAAAATAAGCAAATCCTCAGCACTCTGCCATCCTTCATCAGTTTACATGGTAAGTCAAACTCACGTTGAATACATTTGCTTGTCATTAAAAAAGTTCATAGCATCTGAGGGCCCTGAGTACCTTTTTAGTGGGGTCTTTGGCATGATTATATTTCTGTCAAGACTGTAGAAAAATGGATGACGTTACGGTGATCATCATATTTTCATCAAAGACTTTGTCTCTAAAGCTGACAAAGCCTGTGTTAGATACCTGTGCTAATAATGTGTCCTCAGAGGACATTACTGTCTTTAAGGCTGGAATGAGTTGCCTTAATTTGGAGCAATGGTGTGACTTTCTCATGGAGTGAAGCTCATTTGACCTGTTTCCCTGCACTCTGTATGTGGGACTCTGATACTCCAGATGGATTGCTGTTTAGGATACTCTGCAGTTTTGCAACTCCATCTCCTTTTCAAAAGGAGCTCATGCTTTCTCAGTACACAGCCTAGCCGCCTTGCAGTCATAATTAATTATAGTTACCTAGTGCATAATTGCTGGTGTCTCCTCCTCCTGTGTTTCCTCGTCACCCAGGGTGATTGGTCACGTGCTGTCCTGACATCATAAAGCTAGAGCAGGGTGTCATCTGACATGAGGGACAATCAGTTGCCTAGCAAGTGATAAGATACATTTATCATGGTATTGAAATGGATTGCAGGGTAAATAGGGCACCCAGCTTAAAATCTAGATGGTTAGATGAATGAAACTGGGGCATTATTTGAGACTTGTGCATCTGTTTGAAGGTGCGGATAATCACAATGTTCTGGACTTCTCTATAGCTTAACTGATAGGGATGTACTAAGATGAAGATGTTAAGATGTCGTTTATAGTTTTTATTATTCCCACTAACTATAGCGTAAACCTTCCTCCCTTAACTTATCAGATCACTTCATTGCTATTGGCGTATCATAACCTAAAAGAATTGCACAGAAAAGGGGACACCTTCACTTGGCTGGCAATCACACCTATTTATCTAGGTCCTGATGTAGCTGCTAGTTGTGTAGAGAGTGTTGGCAAATGAGGCATAGAATTAAGATATGTACCTCAGTTTTATCTTGAAAACTGAGATTTTAATTTTTAGTAATCTTTGGATTTTCACAATATTACTGTCTCCATAGTACTGATTATCAAGGCTTAGAAAATCCATTTATTATTGCTGTTCATTCGTTTGAAAATATTCAAGTTCTAATTGACTAACGGTGGACTTTTCCATCTGCAGAATATACTGAATGACCAGAGGTGGCAGTGCAGCAGAAGAGAATTTGTCTGCCTTCCTGATACCCCCCAAAAAAAAGCAATTCCTCAGCACTCTGCCATCCTTCATCAGTTTACATGGTAAGTCAAACTCACGTTGAATACATTTGCTTATCATTAAAAAAGTTCATAGCATCTGAGGGCCCTGAGTACTTTTTAGTGGGGTCTTTGGCATGATTATATTTCTGTCAAGACTGTAGAAAAATGGATGACGTTACGGTGATCATCATATTTTCATCAAAGACTTTGTCTCTAAAGCTGACAAAGCCTGTGTTAGATACCTGTGCTAATAATGTGTCCTCAGAGGACATTACTGTCTTTAAGGCTGGAATGAGTTGCCTTAATTTGGAGCAATGGCGTGACTTTCTCATGGAGTGAAGCTCATTTGACCTGTTTCCCTGCACTCAGTATGTGGGACTCTGATACTCCAGATGGATTGCTGTTTAGGATACTCTGCAGTTTTGCAAGTCCATCTCCTTTTCAAAAGGTGCTCAATGCTTTCTCAGTACACAGCCTAGCCGCCTTGCAGTCATAATTAATTATAGTTACCTAGTGCATAATTGCTGGTGTCTCCTCTTCCTGTGTTTCCTCGTCACCCAGGGTGATTGGTCACGTGCTGTCCTGACATCATAAAGCTAGAGCAGGGTGTCATCTGACATGAGGGACAATCAGTTGCCTAGCAAGTGATAAGATACATTTATCATGGTATTGAAATGGATTGCAGGGTAAATAGGGCACCCAGCTTAAAACCTGGATGGTTAGTTGAATGAAACTGGGGCATTATTTGAGACTTGTGCATCTGTTTGAAGGTGCGGATAATCACAATGTTCTGGACTTCTCTATAGCTTAACTGATAGGGATGTACTAAGATGAAGATGTTAAGATGTTGTTTATAGTTTTTATTATTCCCACAAACTATAGCGTAAACCTTCCTCCCTTAACTTATCAGATCACTTAATTGCTATTGGCGTACCATAACCTAAAAGAATTGCACTATAAAGCCTTCACTTGCCTGGCAATCACACCTATTTATCTAGGTCCTGATGTAGCTGCTAGTTGTGTAGAGAGTGTTGGCAAATGAGGCATAGAATTAAGATATGTACCCAGTTTTATCTTGAAAACTGAGATTTTAATTTTTAGTAAGCTTTGGATTTTCACAATATTACTGTCTCCATAGTACTGATTATCAAGGCTTAGAAAATCCATTTATTATTGCTGTGCATTCGTTTGAAAATATTCAAGTTCTAATTGACTAACGGTGGACTTTTCCATCTGCAGAATATACTGAATGACCAGAGGTGGCAGTGCAGCAGAAGAGAATTTGTCTGCCTTCCTGATACCCAAAAAAAATAAGCAAATCCTCAGCACTCTGCCATCCTTCATCAGTTTACATGGTAAGTCAAACTCACGTTGAATACATTTGCTTGTCATTAAAAAAGTTCATAGCATCTGAGGGCCCTGAGTACCTTTTTAGTGGGGTCTTTGGCATGATTATATTTCTGTCAAGACTGTAGAAAAATGGATGACGTTACGGTGATCATCATATTTTCATCAAAGACTTTGTCTCTAAAGCTGACAAAGCCTGTGTTAGATACCTGTGCTAATAATGTGTCCTCAGAGGACATTACTGTCTTTAAGGCTGGAATGAGTTGCCTTAATTTGGAGCAATGGCGTGACTTTCTCATGGAGTGAAGCTCATTTGACCTGTTTCCCTGCACACTGTATGTGGGACTCTGATACTCCAGATGGATTGCTGTTTAGGATACTCTGCAGTTTTGCAAGTCCATCTCCTTTTCAAAAGGAGCTCAATGCTTTCTCAGTACACGGCCTAGCCGCCTTGCAGTCATAATTAATTATAGTTACCTAGTGCATTATTGCTGGTGTCTCCTCCTCCTGTGTTTCCTCATCACCCAGGGTGATTGGTCACGTGCTGTCCTGACATCATAAAGCTAGAGCAGGGTGTCATCTGACATGAGGGACAATCAGTTGCCTAGCAAGTGATAAGATACATTTATCATGGTATTGAAATGGGTTGCAGGGTAAATAGGGCACCCAGCTTAAAACCTAGATGGTTAGATGAATGAAACTGGGGCATTATTTGAGACTTGTGCATCTGTTTGAAGGTGCGGATAATCAGAATGTTCTGGACTTCTCTATAGCTTAACTGATAGGGATGTACTAAGATGAAGATGTTAAGATGTTGTTTATAGTTTTTATTATTCCCACAAACTATAGCGTAAACCTTCCTCCCTTAACTTATCAGATCACTTAATTGCTATTGGCGTATCATAACCTAAAAAAATTGCACTATAAAGGGGAAGCCTTCACTTGGCTGGCAATCACACCTATTTATCTAGGTCCTGATGTAGCTGCTAGTTGTGTAGAGAGTGTTGGCAAATGAGGCATAGAATTAAGATATGTACCCCAGTTTTATCTTGAAAACTGAGATTTTAATTTTTAGTAATCTTTGGATTTTCACAATATTACTGTCTCCATAGTACTGATTATCAAGGCTTAGAAAATCCATTTATTATTGCTGTGCATTCGTTTGAAAATATTCAAGTTCTAATTGACTAACGGTGGACTTTTCCATCTGCAGAATATACTGAATGACCAGAGGTGGCAGTGCAGCAGAAGAGAATTTGTCTGCCTTCCTGATACCCCAAAAAAAAAAGCAATTCCTCAGCACTCTGCCATCCTTCATCAGTTTACATGGTAAGTCAAACTCACGTTGAATACATTTGCTTATCATTAAAAAAGTTCATAGCATCTGAGGGCCCTGAGTACTTTTTAGTGGGGTCTTTGGCATGATTATATTTCTGTCAAGACTGTAGAAAAATGGATGACGTTACGGTGATCATCATATTTTCATCAAAGACTTTGTCTCTAAAGCTGACAAAGCCTGTGTTAGATACCTGTGCTAATAATGTGTCCTCAGAGGACATTACTGTCTTTAAGGCTGGAATGAGTTGCCTTAATTTGGAGCAATGGTGTGACTTTCTCATGGAGTGAAGCTCATTTGACCTGTTTCCCTGCACTCTGTATGTGGGACTCTGATACTCCAGATGGATTGCTGTTTAGGATACTCTGCAGTTTTGCAACTCCATCTCCTTTTCAAAAGGAGCTCATGCTTTCTCAGTACACAGCCTAGCCGCCTTGCAGTCATAATTAATTATAGTTACCTAGTGCATAATTGCTGGTGTCTCCTCCTCCTGTGTTTCCTCGTCACCCAGGGTGATTGGTCACGTGCTGTCCTGACATCATAAAGCTAGAGCAGGGTGTCATCTGACATGAGGGACAATCAGTTGCCTAGCAAGTGATAAGATACATTTATCATGGTATTGAAATGGATTGCAGGGTAAATAGGGCACCCTGCTTAAAACCTAGATGGTTAGATGAATGAAACTGGGGCATTATTTGAGACTTGTGCATCTGTTTGAAGGTGCGGATAATCACAATGTTCTGGACTTCTCTATAGCTTAACTGATAGGGATGTACTAAGATGAAGATGTTAAGATGTCGTTTATAGTTTTTATTATTCCCACTAACTATAGCATAAACATTCCTCCCTTAACTTATCAGATCACTTCATTGCTATTGGCGTATCATAACCTAAAAGAATTGCACAGAAAAGGGGACACCTTCACTTGGCTGGCAATCACACCTATTTATCTAGGTCCTGATGTAGCTGCTAGTTGTGTAGAGAGTGTTGGCAAATGAGGCATAGAATTAAGATATGTACCCCAGTTTTATCTTGAAAACTGAGATTTTAATTTTTAGTAAGCTTTGGATTTTCACAATATTACTGTCTCCATAGTACTGATTATCAAGGCTTAGAAAATCCATTTATTATTGCTGTGCATTCGTTTGAAAATATTCAAGTTCTAATTGACTAACGGTGGACTTTTCCATCTGCAGAATATACTGAATGACCAGAGGTGGCAGTGCAGCAGAAGAGAATTTGTCTGCCTTCCTGATACCCAAAAAAAAAAAGCAATTCCTCAGCACTCTGCCATCCTTCATCAGTTTACATGGTAAGTTAAACTCATGTTGAATACATTTGCTTATCATTAAAAAAGTTCATAGCATCTGAGGGCCCTGAGTACTTTTTAGTGGGGTCTTTGGCATGATTATATTTCTGTCAAGACTGTAGAAAAATGGATGACGTTACGGTGATCATCATATTTTCATCAAAGACTTTGTCTCTAAAGCTGACAAAGCCTGTGTTAGATACCTGTGCTAATAATGTGTCCTCAGAGGACATTACTGTCTTTAAGGCTGGAATGAGTTGCCTTAATTTGGAGCAATGGCGTGACTTTCTCATGGAGTGAAGCTCATTTGACCTGTTTCCCTGCACACTGTATGTGCGACTCTGATACTCCAGATGGATTGCTGTTTAGGATACTCTGCAGTTTTGCAAGTCCATCTCCTTTTCAAAAGGAGCTCAATGCTTTCTCAGTACACCGCCTAGCCGCCTTGCAGTCATAATTAATTATAGTTACCTAGTGCATTATTGCTGGTGTCTCCTCCTCCTGTGTTTCCTCATCACCCAGGGTGATTGGTCACGTGCTGTCCTGACATCATAAAGCTAGAGCAGGGTGTCATCTGACATGAGGGACAATCAGTTACCTAGCAAGTGATAAGATACATTTATCATGGTATTGAAATGGGTTGCAGGGTAAATAGGGCACCCAGCTTAAAACCTAGATGGTTAGATGAATGAAACTGGGGCATTATTTGAGACTTGTGCATCTGTTTGAAGGTGCGGATAATCACAATGTTCTGGACTTCTCTATAGCTTAACTGATAGGGATGTACTAAGATGAAGATGTTAAGATGTCGTTTATAGTTTTTATTATTCCCACTAACTATAGCGTAAACCTTCCTCCCTTAACTTATCAGATCACTTAATTGCTATTGGCGTACCATAACCTAAAAGAATTGCACTATAAAGCCTTCACTTGCCTGGCAATCACACCTATTTATCTAGGTCCTGATGTAGCTGCTAGTTGTGTAGAGAGTGTTGGCAAATGAGGCATAGAATTAAGATATGTACCCCAGTTTTATCTTGAAAACTGAGATTTTAATTTTTAGTAAGCTTTGGATTTTCACAATATTACTGTCTCCATAGTACTGATTATCAAGGCTTAGAAAATCCATTTATTATTGCTGTGCATTCGTTTGAAAATATTCAAGTTCTAATTGACTAACGGTGGACTTTTCCATCTGCAGAATATACTGAATGACCAGAGGTGGCAGTGCAGCAGAAGAGAATTTGTCTGCCTTCCTGATACCCAAAAAAAAAAAGCAATTCCTCAGCACTCTGCCATCCTTCATCAGTTTACATGGTAAGTTAAACTCATGTTGAATACATTTGCTTATCATTAAAAAAGTTCATAGCATCTGAGGGCCCTGAGTACTTTTTAGTGGGGTCTTTGGCATGATTATATTTCTGTCAAGACTGTAGAAAAATGGATGACGTTACGGTGATCATCATATTTTCATCAAAGACTTTGTCTCTAAAGCTGACAAAGCCTGTGTTAGATACCTGTGCTAATAATGTGTCCTCAGAGGACATTACTGTCTTTAAGGCTGGAATGAGTTGCCTTAATTTGGAGCAATGGCGTGACTTTCTCATGGAGTGAAGCTCATTTGACCTGTTTCCCTGCACACTGTATGTGCGACTCTGATACTCCAGATGGATTGCTGTTTAGGATACTCTGCAGTTTTGCAAGTCCATCTCCTTTTCAAAAGGAGCTCAATGCTTTCTCAGTACACCGCCTAGCCGCCTTGCAGTCATAATTAATTATAGTTACCTAGTGCATTATTGCTGGTGTCTCCTCCTCCTGTGTTTCCTCATCACCCAGGGTGATTGGTCACGTGCTGTCCTGACATCATAAAGCTAGAGCAGGGTGTCATCTGACATGAGGGACAATCAGTTACCTAGCAAGTGATAAGATACATTTATCATGGTATTGAAATGGGTTGCAGGGTAAATAGGGCACCCAGCTTAAAACCTAGATGGTTAGATGAATGAAACTGGGGCATTATTTGAGACTTGTGCATCTGTTTGAAGGTGCGGATAATCACAATGTTCTGGACTTCTCTATAGCTTAACTGATAGGGATGTACTAAGATGAAGATGTTAAGATGTTGTTTATAGTTTTTATTATTCCCACAACCTATAGCGTAAACCTTCCTCCCTTAACTTATCAGATCACTTAATTGCTATTGGCGTATCATAACCTAAAAAAATTGCACTATAAAGGAGAAGCCTTCACTTGGCTGGCAATCACACCTATTTATCTAGGTCCTGATGTAGCTGCTAGTTGTGTAGAGAGTGTTGGCAAATGAGGCATAGAATTAAGATATGTACCCCAGTTTTATCTTGAAAACTGAGATTTTAATTTTTAGTAAGCTTTGGATTTTCACAATATTACTGTCTCCATAGTACTGATTATCAAGGCTTAGAAAATCCATTTATTATTGCTGTGCATTCGTTTGAAAATATTCAAGTTCTAATTGACTAACGGTGGACTTTTCCATCTGCAGAATATACTGAATGACCAGAGGTGGCAGTGCAGCAGAAGAGAATTTGTCTGCCTTCCTGATACCCAAAAAAAATAAGCAAATCCTCAGCACTCTGCCATCCTTCATCAGTTTACATGGTAAGTCAAACTCACGTTGAATACATTTGCTTGTCATTAAAAAAGTTCATAGCATCTGAGGGCCCTGAGTACCTTTTTAGTGGGGTCTTTGGCATGATTATATTTCTGTCAAGACTGTAGAAAAATGGATGACGTTACGGTGATCATCATATTTTCATCAAAGACTTTGTCTCTAAAGCTGACAAAGCCTGTGTTAGATACCTGTGCTAATAATGTGTACTCAGAGGACATTACTGTCTTTAAGGCTGGAATGAGTTGCCTTAATTTGGAGCAATGGTGTGACTTTCTCATGGAGTGAAGCTCATTTGACCTGTTTCCCTGCACTCAGTATGTGGGACTCTGATACTCCAGATGGATTGCTGTTTAGGATACTCTGCAGTTTTGCAAGTCCATCTCCTTTTCAAAAGGTGCTCAATGCTTTCTCAGTACACAGCCTAGCCGCCTTGCAGTCATAATTAATTATAGTTACCTAGTGCATAATTGCTGGTGTCTCCTCCTCCTGTGTTTCCTCGTCACCCAGGGTGATTGGTCACGTGCTGTCCTGACATCATAAAGCTAGAGCAGGGTGTCATCTGACATGAGGGACAATCAGTTGCCTAGCAAGTGATAAGATACATTTATCATGGTATTGAAATGGATTGCAGGGTAATTAGGGCACCCAGCTTAAAACCTAGATGGTTAGATGAATGAAACTGGGGCATTATTTGAGACTTGTGCATCTGTTTGAAGGTGCGGATAATCACAATGTTCTGGACTTCTCTATAGCTTAACTGATAGGGATGTACTAAGATGAAGATGTTAAGATGTCGTTTATAGTTTTTATTATTCCCACTAACTATAGCGTAAACCTTCCTCCCTTAACTTATCAGATCACTTCATTGCTATTGGCATATCATAACCTAAAAGAATTGCACAGAAAAGGGGACACCTTCACTTGGCTGGCAATCACACCTATTTATCTAGGTCCTGATGTAGCTGCTAGTTTTGTAGAGAGTGTTGGCAAATGAGGCATAGAATTAAGATATGTACCTCAGTTTTATCTTGAAAACTGAGATTTTAATTTTTAGTAATCTTTGGATTTTCACAATATTACTGTCTCCATAGTACTGATTATCAAGGCTTAGAAAATCCATTTATTATTGCTGTGCATTCGTTTGAAAATATTCAAGTTCTAATTGACTAACGGTGGACTTTTCCATCTGCAGAATATACTGAATGACCAGAGGTGGCAGTGCAGCAGAAGAGAATTTGTCTGCCTTCCTGATACCCAAAAAAAATAAGCAATTCCTCAGCACTCTGCCATCCTTCATCAGTTTACATGGTAAGTCAAACTCACGTTGAATACATTTGCTTATCATTAAAAAAGTTCATAGCATCTGAGGGCCCTGAGTACTTTTTAGTGGGGTCTTTGGCATGATTATATTTCTGTCAAGACTGTAGAAAAATGGATGACGTTACGGTGATCATCATATTTTCATCAAAGACTTTGTCTCTAAAGCTGACAAAGCCTGTGTTAGATACCTGTGCTAATAATGTGTCCTCAGAGGACATTACTGTCTTTAAGGCTGGAATGAGTTGCCTTAATTTGGAGCAATGGCGTGACTTTCTCATGGAGTGAAGCTCATTTGACCTGTTTCCCTGCACTCAGTATGTGGGACTCTGATACTCCAGATGGATTGCTGTTTAGGATACTCTGCAGTTTTGCAAGTCCATCTCCTTTTCAAAAGGTGCTCAATGCTTTCTCAGTAAACAGCCTAGCCGCCTTGCAGTCATAATTAATTATAGTTACCTAGTGCATAATTGCTGGTGTCTCCTCTTCCTGTGTTTCCTCGTCACCCAGGGTGATTGGTCACGTGCTGTCCTGACATCATAAAGCTAGAGCAGGGTGTCATCTGACATGAGGGACAATCAGTTGCCTAGCAAGTGATAAGATACATTTATCATGGTATTGAAATGGATTGCAGGGTAAATAGGGCACCCAGCTTAAAACCTGGATGGTTAGATGAATGAAACTGGGGCATTATTTGAGACTTGTGCATCTGTTTGAAGGTGCGGATAATCACAATGTTCTGGACTTCTCTATAGCTTAACTGATAGGGATGTACTAAGATGAAGATGTTAAGATGTTGTTTATAGTTTTTATTATTCCCACAAACTATAGCGTAAACCTTCCTCCCTTAACTTATCAGATCACTTAATTGCTATTGGCGTACCATAACCTAACCTAAAAGAATTGCACTATAAAGCCTTCACTTGCCTGGCAATCACACCTATTTATCTAGGTCCTGATGTAGCTGCTAGTTGTGTAGAGAGTGTTGGCAAATGAGGCATAGAATTAAGATATGTACCCCAGTTTTATCTTGAAAACTGAGATTTAAATTTTTAGTAAGCTTTGGATTTTCACAATATTACTGTCTCCATAGTACTGATTATCAAGGCTTAGAAAATCTATTTATTATTACTGTGCATTCGTTTAAAAATATTCAAGTTCTAATGGACTAACGGTGGACTTTTCCATCTGCAGAATATACTGAATGACCAGAGGTGGCAGTGCAGCAGAAGAGAATTTGTCTGCGTTCCTGAGACCCAAAAAAAAAGCAAATCCTCAGCACTCTGCCATCCTTCATCAGTTTACATGGTAAGTCAAACTCACGTTGAATACATTTGCTTGTCATTAAAAAAGTTCATAGCATCTGACGGCCCCGAGTACCTTTTTAGTGGGGTCTTTGGCATGATTATATTTCTGTCATGACTGTAGAAAAATGGATGACGTTACGGTGATCATCATATTTTCATCAAAGACTTTGTCTCTAAAGCTGACAAAGCCTGTGTTAGATACCTGTGCTAATAATGTGTCCTCAGAGGACATTACTGTCTTTAAGGCTGGAATGAGTTGCCTTAATTTGGAGCAATGGCGTGACTTTCTCATGGAGTGAAGCTCATTTGACCTGTTTCCCTGCACTCAGTATGTGGGACTCTGATACTCCAGATGGATTGCTGTTTAGGATACTCTGCAGTTTTGCAAGTCCATCTCCTTTTCAAAAGGTGCTCAATGCTTTCTCAGTACACAGCCTAGCCGCCTTGCAGTCATAATTAATTATAGTTACCTTGTGCATAATTGCTGGTGTCTCCTCCTCCTGTGTTTCCTCGTCACCCAGGGTGATTGGTCACGTGCTGTCCTGACATCATAAAACTGAGCAGGGTGTCATCTGACATGAGGGACAATCAGTTGCCTAGCAAGTGATAAGATACATTTATCATGGTATTGAAATGGATTGCAGGGTAATTAGGGCACCCAGCTTAAAACCTAGATGGTTAGATGAATGAAACTGGGGCATTATTTGAGACTTGTGCATCTGTTTGAAGGTGCGGATAATCACAATGTTCTGGACTTCTCTATAGCTTAACTGATAGGGATGTACTAAGATGAAGATGTTAAGATGTCGTTTATAGTTTTTATTATTCCCACTAACTATAGCGTAAACCTTCCTCCCTTAACTTATCAGATCACTTCATTGCTATTGGCGTATCATAACCTAAAAGAATTGCACAGAAAAGGGGACACCTTCACTTGGCTGGCAATCACACCTATTTATCTAGGTCCTGATGTAGCTGCTAGTTTTGTAGAGAGTGTTGGCAAATGAGGCATAGAATTAAGATATGTACCTCAGTTTTATCTTGAAAACTGAGATTTTAATTTTTAGTAATCTTTGGATTTTCACAATATTACTGTCTCCATAGTACTGATTATCAAGGCTTAGAAAATCCATTTATTATTGCTGTGCATTCGTTTGAAAATATTCAAGTTCCAATTGACTAACGGTGGACTTTTCCATCTGCAGAATATACTGAATGACCAGAGGTGGCAGTGCAGCAGAAGAGAATTTGTCTGCCTTCCTGATACCCAAAAAAAATAAGCAATTCCTCAGCACTCTGCCATCCTTCATCAGTTTACATGGTAAGTCAAACTCACGTTGAATACATTTGCTTATCATTAAAAAAGTTCATAGCATCTGAGGGCCCTGAGTACTTTTTAGTGGGGTCTTTGGCATGATTATATTTCTGTCAAGACTGTAGAAAAATGGATGACGTTACGGTGATCATCATATTTTCATCAAAGACTTTGTCTCTAAAGCTGACAAAGCCTGTGTTAGATACCTGTGCTAATAATGTGTCCTCAGAGGACATTACTGTCTTTAAGGCTGGAATGAGTTGCCTTAATTTGGAGCAATGGCGTGACTTTCTCATGGAGTGAAGCTCATTTGACCTGTTTCCCTGCACTCAGTATGTGGGACTCTGATACTCCAGATGGATTGCTGTTTAGGATACTCTGCAGTTTTGCAAGTCCATCTCCTTTTCAAAAGGTGCTCAATGCTTTCTCAGTAAACAGCCTAGCCGCCTTGCAGTCATAATTAATTATAGTTACCTAGTGCATAATTGCTGGTGTCTCCTCTTCCTGTGTTTCCTCGTCACCCAGGGTGATTGGTCACGTGCTGTCCTGACATCATAAAGCTAGAGCAGGGTGTCATCTGACATGAGGGACAATCAGTTGCCTAGCAAGTGATAAGATACATTTATCATGGTATTGAAATGGATTGCAGGGTAAATAGGGCACCCAGCTTAAAACCTGGATGGTTAGATGAATGAAACTGGGGCATTATTTGAGACTTGTGCATCTGTTTGAAGGTGCGGATAATCACAATGTTCTGGACTTCTCTATAGCTTAACTGATAGGGATGTACTAAGATGAAGATGTTAAGATGTTGTTTATAGTTTTTATTATTCCCACAAACTATAGCGTAAACCTTCCTCCCTTAACTTATCAGATCACTTAATTGCTATTGGCGTATCATAACCTAAAAAAATTGCACTATAAAGGGGAAGCCTTCACTTGGCTGGCAATCACACCTATTTATCTAGGTCCTGATGTAGCTGCTAGTTGTGTAGAGAGTGTTGGCAAATGAGGCATAGAATTAAGATATGTACCCCAGTTTTATCTTGAAAACTGAGATTTTAATTTTTAGTAAGCTTTGGATTTTCACAATATTACTGTCTCCATAGTACTGATTATCAAGGCTTAGAAAATCCATTTATTATTGCTGTGCATTCGTTTGAAAATATTCAAGTTCTAATTGACTAACGGTGGACTTTTCCATCTGCAGAATATACTGAATGACCAGAGGTGGCAGTGCAGCAGAAGAGAATTTGTCTGCCTTCCTGATACCCAGAAAAAATAAGCAAATCCTCAGCACTCTGCCATCCTTCATCAGTTTACATGGTAAGTCAAACTCACGTTGAATACATTTGCTTGTCATTAAAAAAGTTCATAGCATCTGAGGGCCCTGAGTACCTTTTTAGTGGGGTCTTTGGCATGATTATATTTCTGTCAAGACTGTAGAAAAATGGATGACGTTACGGTGATCATCATATTTTCATCAAAGACTTTGTCTCTAAAGCTGACAAAGCCTGTGTTAGATACCTGTGCTAATAATGTGTACTCAGAGGACATTACTGTCTTTAAGGCTGGAATGAGTTGCCTTAATTTGGAGCAATGGTGTGACTTTCTCATGGAGTGAAGCTCATTTGACCTGTTTCCCTGCACTCTGTATGTGGGACTCTGATACTCCAGATGGATTGCTGTTTAGGATACTCTGCAGTTTTGCAACTCCATCTCCTTTTCAAAAGGAGCTCATGCTTTCTCAGTACACAGCCTAGCCGCCTTGCAGTCATAATTAATTATAGTTACCTAGTGCATAATTGCTGGTGTCTCCTCCTCCTGTGTTTCCTCGTCACCCAGGGTGATTGGTCACGTGCTGTCCTGACATCATAAAGCTAGAGCAGGGTGTCATCTGACACAAGGGGCAATCAGTTGCCTAGCAAGTGATAAGATACATTTATCATGGTGTTGAAATGGATTGCAGGGTAAATAGGGCACCCAGCTTAAAACCTAGATGGTTAGATGAATGAAACTGGGGCATTATTTGAGACTTGTGCATCTGTTTGAAGGTGCGGATAATCACAATGTTCTGGACTTCTCTATAGCTTAACTGATAGGGATGTACTAAGATGAAGATGTTAAGATGTCGTTTATAGTTTTTATTATTCCCACTAACTATAGCGTAAACCTTCCTCCCTTAACTTATCAGATCACTTCATTGCTATTGGCGTATCATAACCTAAAAGAATTGCACAGAAAAGGGGACACCTTCACTTGGCTGGCAATCACACCTATTTATCTATGTCCTGATGTAGCTGCTAGTTGTGTAGAGAGTGTTGGCAAATGAGGCATAGAATTAAGATATGTACCCCAGTTTTATCTTGAAAACTGAGATTTTAATTTTTAGTAAGCTTTGGATTTTCACAATATTACTGTCTCCATAGTACTGATTATCAAGGCTTAGAAAATCCATTTATTATTGCTGTGCATTCGTTTGAAAATATTCAAGTTCTAATTGACTAACGGTGGACTTTTCCATCTGCAGAATATACTGAATGACCAGAGGTGGCAGTGCAGCAGAAGAGAATTTGTCTGCCTTCCTGATACCCAAAAAAAATAAGCAAATCCTCAGCACTCTGCCATCCTTCATCAGTTTACATGGTAAGTCAAACTCACGTTGAATACATTTGCTTGTCATTAAAAAAGTTCATAGCATCTGAGGGCCCTGAGTACCTTTTTAGTGGGGTCTTTGGCATGATTATATTTCTGTCAAGACTGTAGAAAAATGGATGACGTTACGGTGATCATCATATTTTCATCAAAGACTTTGTCTCTAAAGCTGACAAAGCCTGTGTTAGATACCTGTGCTAATAATGTGTCCTCAGAGGACATTACTGTCTTTAAGGCTGGAATGAGTTGCCTTAATTTGGAGCAATGGCGTGACTTTCTCATGGAGTGAAGCTCATTTGACCTGTTTCCCTGCACACTGTATGTGGGACTCTGATACTCCAGATGGATTGCTGTTTAGGATACTCTGCAGTTTTGCAAGTCCATCTCCTTTTCAAAAGGAGCTCAATGCTTTCTCAGTACACGGCCTAGCCGCCTTGCAGTCATAATTAATTATAGTTACCTAGTGCATTATGGCTGGTGTCTCCTCCTCCTGTGTTTCCTCATCACCCAGGGTGATTGGTCACGTGCTGTCCTGACATCATAAAGCTAGAGCAGGGTGTCATCTGACATGAGGGACAATCAGTTGCCTAGCAAGTGATAAGATACATTTATCATGGTATTGAAATGGGTTGCAGGGTAAATAGGGCACCCAGCTTAAAACCTAGATGGTTAGATGAATGAAACTGGGGCATTATTTGAGATTTGTGCATCTGTTTGAAGGTGCGGATAATCACAATGTTCTGGACTTCTCTATAGCTTAACTGATAGGGATGTACTAAGATGAAGATGTTAAGATGTTGTTTATAGTTTTTATTATTCCCACAAACTATAGCGTAAACCTTCCTCCCTTAACTTATCAGATCACTTAATTGCTATTGGCGTATCATAACCTAAAAAAATTGCACTATAAAGGGGAAGCCTTCACTTGGCTGGCAATCACACCTATTTATCTAGGTCCTGATGTAGCTGCTAGTTGTGTAGAGAGTGTTGGCAAATGAGGCATAGAATTAAGATATGTACCCCAGTTTTATCTTGAAAACTGAGATTTTAATTTTTAGTAATCTTTGGATTTTCACAATATTACTGTCTCCATAGTACTGATTATCAAGGCTTAGAAAATCCATTTATTATTGCTGTGCATTCGTTTGAAAATATTCAAGTTCTAATTGACTAACGGTGGACTTTTCCATCTGCAGAATATACTGAATGACCAGAGGTGGCAGTGCAGCAGAAGAGAATGTGTCTGCCTTCCTGATACCCCCAAAAAAAAAGCAATTCCTCAGCACTCTGCCATCCTTCATCAGTTTACATGGTAAGTCAAACTCACGTTGAATACATTTGCTTATCATTAAAAAAGTTCATAGCATCTGAGGGCCCTGAGTACTTTTTAGTGGGGTCTTTGGCATGATTATATTTCTGTCAAGACTGTAGAAAAATGGATGACGTTACGGTGATCATCATATTTTCATCAAAGACTTTGTCTCTAAAGCTGACAAAGCCTGTGTTAGATACCTGTGCTAATAATGTGTCCTCAGAGGACATTACTGTCTTTAAGGCTGGAATGAGTTGCCTTAATTTGGAGCAATGGCGTGACTTTCTCATGGAGTGAAGCTCATTTGACCTGTTTCCCTGCACTCAGTATGTGGGACTCTGATACTCCAGATGGATTGCTGTTTAGGATACTCTGCAGTTTTGCAAGTCCATCTCCTTTTCAAAAGGTGCTCAATGCTTTCTCAGTACACAGCCTAGCCGCCTTGCAGTCATAATTAATTATAGTTACCTAGTGCATAATTGCTGGTGTCTCCTCTTCCTGTGTTTCCTCGTCACCCAGGGTGATTGGTCACGTGCTGTCCTGACATCATAAAGCTAGAGCAGGGTGTCATCTGACATGAGGGACAATCAGTTGCCTAGCAAGTGATAAGATACATTTATCATGGTATTGAAATGGATTGCAGGGTAAATAGGGCACCCAGCTTAAAACCTGGATGGTTAGTTGAATGAAACTGGGGCATTATTTGAGACTTGTGCATCTGTTTGAAGGTGCGGATAATCACAATGTTCTGGACTTCTCTATAGCTTAACTGATAGGGATGTACTAAGATGAAGATGTTAAGATGTTGTTTATAGTTTTTATTATTCCCACAAACTATAGCGTAAACCTTCCTCCCTTAACTTATCAGATCACTTAATTGCTATTGGCGTACCATAACCTAAAAGAATTGCACTATAAAGCCTTCACTTGCCTGGCAATCACACCTATTTATCTAGGTCCTGATGTAGCTGCTAGTTGTGTAGAGAGTGTTGGCAAATGAGGCATAGAATTAAGATATGTACCCCAGTTTTATCTTGAAAACTGAGATTTTAATTTTTAGTAAGCTTTGGATTTTCACAATATTACTGTCTCCATAGTACTGATTATCAAGGCTTAGAAAATCCATTTATTATTGCTGTGCATTCGTTTGAAAATATTCAAGTTCTAATTGACTAACGGTGGACTTTTCCATCTGCAGAATATACTGAATGACCGGAGGTGGCAGTGCAGCAGAAGAGAATTTGTCTGCCTTCCTGATACCCAAAAAAAATAAGCAAATCCTCAGCACTCTGCCATCCTTCATCAGTTTACATGGTAAGTCAAACTCACGTTGAATACATTTGCTTGTCATTAAAAAAGTTCATAGCATCTGAGGGCCCTGAGTACCTTTTTAGTGGGGTCTTTGGCATGATTATATTTCTGTCAAGACTGTAGAAAAATGGATGACGTTACGGTGATCATCATATTTTCATCAAAGACTTTGTCTCTAAAGCTGACAAAGCCTGTGTTAGATACCTGTGCTAATAATGTGTCCTCAGAGGACATTACTGTCTTTAAGGCTGGAATGAGTTGCCTTAATTTGGAGCAATGGTGTGACTTTCTCATGGAGTGAAGCTCATTTGACCTGTTTCCCTGCACTCTGTATGTGGGACTCTGATACTCCAGATGGATTGCTGTTTAGGATACTCTGCAGTTTTGCAACTCCATCTCCTTTTCAAAAGGAGCTCATGCTTTCTCAGTACACAGCCTAGCCGCCTTGCAGTCATAATTAATTATAGTTACCTAGTGCATAATTGCTGGTGTCTCCTCCTCCTGTGTTTCCTCGTCACCCAGGGTGATTGGTCACGTGCTGTCCTGACATCATAAAGCTAGAGCAGGGTGTCATCTGACATGAGGGACAATCAGTTGCCTAGCAAGTGATAAGATACATTTATCATGGTATTGAAATGGATTGCAGGGTAAATAGGGCACCCAGCTTAAAATCTAGATGGTTAGATGAATGAAACTGGGGCATTATTTGAGACTTGTGCATCTGTTTGAAGGTGCGGATAATCACAATGTTCTGGACTTCTCTATAGCTTAACTGATAGGGATGTACTAAGATGAAGATGTTAAGATGTTGTTTATAGTTTTTATTATTCCCACAAACTATAGCGTAAACCTTCCTCCCTTAACTTATCAGATCACTTAATTGCTATTGGCGTACCATAACCTAAAAGAATTGCACAGAAAAGGGGACACCTTCACTTGGCTGGCAATCACACCTATTTATCTAGGTCCTGATGTAGCTGCTAGTTGTGTAGAGAGTGTTGGCAAATGAGGCATAGAATTAAGATATGTACCTCAGTTTTATCTTGAAAACTGAGATTTTAATTTTTAGTAAGCTTTGGATTTTCACAATATTACTGTCTCCATAGTACTGATTATCAAGGCTTAGAAAATCCATTTATTATTGCTGTGCATTCGTTTGAAAATATTCAAGTTCTAATTGACTAACGGTGGACTTTTCCATCTGCAGAATATACTGAATGACCAGAGGTGGCAGTGCAGCAGAAGAGAATTTGTCTGCCTTCCTGATACCCCAAAAAAAAAAGCAATTCCTCAGCACTCTGCCATCCTTCATCAGTTTACATGGTAAGTCAAACTCACGTTGAATACATTTGCTTATCATTAAAAAAGTTCATAGCATCTGAGGGCCCTGAGTACTTTTTAGTGGGGTCTTTGGCATGATTATATTTCTGTCAAGACTGTAGAAAAATGGATGACGTTACGGTGATCATCATATTTTCATCAAAGACTTTGTCTCTAAAGCTGACAAAGCCTGTGTTAGATACCTGTGCTAATAATGTGTCCTCAGATGACATTACTGTCTTTAAGGCTGGAATGAGTTGCCTTAATTTGGAGCAATGGCGTGACTTTCTCATGGAGTGAAGCTCATTTGACCTGTTTCCCTGCACTCAGTATGTGGGACTCTGATACTCCAGATGGATTGCTGTTTAGGATACTCTGCAGTTTTGCAAGTCCATCTCCTTTTCAAAAGGTGCTCAATGCTTTCTCAGTACACAGCCTAGCCGCCTTGCAGTCATAATTAATTATAGTTACCTAGTGCATAATTGCTGGTGTCTCCTCTTCCTGTGTTTCCTCGTCACCCAGGGTGATTGGTCACGTGCTGTCCTGACATCATAAAGCTAGAGCAGGGTGTCATCTGACATGAGGGACAATCAGTTGCCTAGCAAGTGATAAGATACATTTATCATGGTATTGAAATGGATTGCAGGGTAAATAGGGCACCCAGCTTAAAGCCTGGATGGTTAGTTGAATGAAACTGGGGCATTATTTGAGACTTGTGCATCTGTTTGAAGGTGCGGATAATCACAATGTTCTGGACTTCTCTATAGCTTAACTGATAGGGATGTACTAAGATGAAGATGTTAAGATGTTGTTTATAGTTTTTATTATTCCCACAAACTATAGCGTAAACCTTCCTCCCTTAACTTATCAGATCACTTAATTGCTATTGGCGTACCATAACCTAAAAGAATTGCACTATAAAGCCTTCACTTGCCTGGCAATCACACCTATTTATCTAGGTCCTGATGTAGCTGCTAGTTGTGTAGAGAGTGTTGGCAAATGAGGCATAGAATTAAGATATGTACCCCAGTTTTATCTTGAAAACTGAGATTTTAATTTTTAGTAAGCTTTGGATTTTCACAATATTACTGTCTCCATAGTACTGATTATCAAGGCTTAGAAAATCCATTTATTATTGCTGTGCATTCGTTTGAAAATATTCAAGTTCTAATTGACTAACGGTGGACTTTTCCATCTGCAGAATATACTGAATGACCAGAGGTGGCAGTGCAGCAGAAGAGAATTTGTCTGCCTTCCTGATACCCCAAAAAAATAAGCAAATCCTCAGCACTCTGCCATCCTTCATCAGTTTACATGGTAAGTCAAACTCACGTTGAATACATTTGCTTGTCATTAAAAAAGTTCATAGCATCTGAGGGCCCTGAGTACCTTTTTAGTGGGGTCTTTGGCATGATTATATTTCTGTCAAGACTGTAGAAAAATGGATGACGTTACGGTGATCATCATATTTTCATCAAAGACTTTGTCTCTAAAGCTGACAAAGCCTGTGTTAGATACCTGTGCTAATAATGTGTCCTCAGAGGACATTACTGTCTTTAAGGCTGGAATGAGTTGCCTTAATTTGGAGCAATGGTGTGACTTTCTCATGGAGTGAAGCTCATTTGACCTGTTTCCCTGCACTCTGTATGTGGGACTCTGATACTCCAGATGGATTGCTGTTTAGGATACTCTGCAGTTTTGCAACTCCATCTCCTTTTCAAAAGGAGCTCATGCTTTCTCAGTACACAGCCTAGCCGCCTTGCAGTCATAATTAATTATAGTTACCTAGTGCATAATTGCTGGTGTCTCCTCCTCCTGTGTTTCCTCGTCACCCAGGGTGATTGGTCACGTGCTGTCCTGACATCATAAAGCTAGAGCAGGGTGTCATCTGACATGAGGGACAATCAGTTGCCTAGCAAGTGATAAGATACATTTATCATGGTATTGAAATGGATTGCAGGGTAAATAGGGCACCCAGCTTAAAACCTAGATGGTTAGATGAATGAAACTGGGGCATTATTTGAGACTTGTGCATCTGTTTGAAGGTGCGGATAATCACAATGTTCTGGACTTCTCTATAGCTTAACTGATAGGGATGTACTAAGATGAAGATGTTAAGATGTTGTTTATAGTTTTTATTATTCCCACAACTTATAGCGTAAACCTTCCTCCCTTAACTTATCAGATCACTTAATTGCTATTGGCGTATCATAACCTAAAAAAATTGCACTATAAAGGAGAAGCCTTCACTTGGCTGGCAATCACACCTATTTATCTAGGTCCTGATGTAGCTGCTAGTTGTGTAGAGAGTGTTGGCAAATGAGGCATAGAATTAAGATATGTACCCCAGTTTTATCTTGAAAACTGAGATTTTAATTTTTAGTAAGCTTTGGATTTTCACAATATTACTGTCTCCATAGTACTGATTATCAAGGCTTAGAAAATCCATTTATTATTGCTGTGCATTCGTTTGAAAATATTCAAGTTCTAATTGACTAACGGTGGACTTTTCCATCTGCAGAATATACTGAATGACCAGAGGTGGCAGTGCAGCAGAAGAGAATTTGTCTGCCTTCCTGATACCCAAAAAAAATAAGCAAATCCTCAGCACTCTGCCATCCTTCATCAGTTTACATGGTAAGTCAAACTCACGTTGAATACATTTGCTTGTCATTAAAAAAGTTCATAGCATCTGACGGCCCCGAGTACCTTTTTAGTGGGGTCTTTGGCATGATTATATTTCTGTCATGACTGTAGAAAAATGGATGACGTTACGGTGATCATCATATTTTCATCAAAGACTTTGTCTCTAAAGCTGACAAAGCCTGTGTTAGATACCTGTGCTAATAATGTGTCCTCAGAGGACATTACTGTCTTTAAGGCTGGAATGAGTTGCCTTAATTTGGAGCAATGGCGTGACTTTCTCATGGAGTGAAGCTCATTTGACCTGTTTCCCTGCACTCAGTATGTGGGACTCTGATACTCCAGATGGATTGCTGTTTAGGATACTCTGCAGTTTTGCAAGTCCATCTCCTTTTCAAAAGGTGCTCAATGCTTTCTCAGTACACAGCCTAGCCGCCTTGCAGTCATAATTAATTATAGTTACCTAGTGCATAATTGCTGGTGTCTCCTCCTCCTGTGTTTCCTCGTCACCCAGGGTGATTGGTCACGTGCTGTCCTGACATCATAAAGCTAGAGCAGGGTGTCATCTGACATGAGGGACAATCAGTTGCCTAGCAAGTGATAAGATACATTTATCATGGTATTGAAATGGATTGCAGGGTAATTAGGGCACCCAGCTTAAAACCTAGATGGTTAGATGAATGAAACTGGGGCATTATTTGAGACTTGTGCATCTGTTTGAAGGTGCGGATAATCACAATGTTCTGGACTTCTCTATAGCTTAACTGATAGGGATGTACTAAGATGAAGATGTTAAGATGTCGTTTATAGTTTTTATTATTCCCACTAACTATAGCGTAAACCTTCCTCCCTTAACTTATCAGATCACTTCATTGCTATTGGCGTATCATAACCTAAAAGAATTGCACAGAAAAGGGGACACCTTCACTTGGCTGGCAATCACACCTATTTATCTAGGTCCTGATGTAGCTGCTAGTTTTGTAGAGAGTGTTGGCAAATGAGGCATAGAATTAAGATATGTACCTCAGTTTTATCTTGAAAACTGAGATTTTAATTTTTAGTAATCTTTGGATTTTCACAATATTACTGTCTCCATAGTACTGATTATCAAGGCTTAGAAAATCCATTTATTATTGCTGTGCATTCGTTTGAAAATATTCAAGTTCCAATTGACTAACGGTGGACTTTTCCATCTGCAGAATATACTGAATGACCAGAGGTGGCAGTGCAGCAGAAGAGAATTTGTCTGCCTTCCTGATACCCAAAAAAAATAAGCAATTCCTCAGCACTCTGCCATCCTTCATCAGTTTACATGGTAAGTCAAACTCACGTTGAATACATTTGCTTATCATTAAAAAAGTTCATAGCATCTGAGGGCCCTGAGTACTTTTTAGTGGGGTCTTTGGCATGATTATATTTCTGTCAAGACTGTAGAAAAATGGATGACGTTACGGTGATCATCATATTTTCATCAAAGACTTTGTCTCTAAAGCTGACAAAGCCTGTGTTAGATACCTGTGCTAATAATGTGTCCTCAGAGGACATTACTGTCTTTAAGGCTGGAATGAGTTGCCTTAATTTGGAGCAATGGCGTGACTTTCTCATGGAGTGAAGCTCATTTGACCTGTTTCCCTGCACTCAGTATGTGGGACTCTGATACTCCAGATGGATTGCTGTTTAGGATACTCTGCAGTTTTGCAAGTCGATCTCCTTTTCAAAAGGTGCTCAATGCTTTCTCAGTAAACAGCCTAGCCGCCTTGCAGTCATAATTAATTATAGTTACCTAGTGCATAATTGCTGGTGTCTCCTCTTCCTGTGTTTCCTCGTCACCCAGGGTGATTGGTCACGTGCTGTCCTGACATCATAAAGCTAGAGCAGGGTGTCATCTGACATGAGGGACAATCAGTTGCCTAGCAAGTGATAAGATACATTTAACATGGTATTGAAATGGATTGCAGGGTAAATAGGGCACCCAGCTTAAAACCTGGATGGTTAGATGAATGAAACTGGGGCATTATTTGAGATTTGTGCATCTGTTTGAAGGTGCGGATAATCACAATGTTCTGGACTTCTCTATAGCTTAACTGATAGGGATGTACTAAGATGAAGATGTTAAGATGTTGTTTATAGTTTTTATTATTCCCACAAACTATAGCGTAAACCTTCCTCCCTTAACTTATCAGATCACTTAATTGCTATTGGCGTACCATAACCTAAAAGAATTGCACTATAAAGCCTTCACTTGCCTGGCAATCACACCTATTTATCTAGGTCCTGATGTAGCTGCTAGTTGTGTAGAGAGTGTTGGCAAATGAGGCATAGAATTAAGATATGTACCCCAGTTTTATCTTGAAAACTGAGATTTTAATTTTTAGTAAGCTTTGGATTTTCACAATATTACTGTCTCCATAGTACTGATTATCAAGGCTTAGAAAATCTATTTATTATTACTGTGCATTCGTTTAAAAATATTCAAGTTCTAATGGACTAACGGTGGACTTTTCCATCTGCAGAATATACTGAATGACCAGAGGTGGCAGTGCAACAGAAGAGAATTTGTCTGCGTTCCTGAGACCCAAAAAAAAAAGCAAATCCTCAGCACTCTGCCATCCTTCATCAGTTTACATGGTAAGTCAAACTCACGTTGAATACATTTGCTTGTCATTAAAAAAGTTCATAGCATCTGACGGCCCTGAGTACCTTTTTAGTGGGGTCTTTGGCATGATTATATTTCTGTCAAGACTGTAGAAAAATGGATGACGTTACGGTGATCATCATATTTTCATCAAAGACTTTGTCTCTAAAGCTGACAAAGCCTGTGTTAGATACCTGTGCTAATAATGTGTCCTCAGAGGACATTACTGTCTTTAAGGCTGGAATGAGTTGCCTTAATTTGGAGCAATGGCGTGACTTTCTCATGGAGTGAAGCTCATTTGACCTGTTTCCCTGCACTCTGTATGTGGGACTCTGATACTCCAGATGGATTGCTGTTTAGGATACTCTGCAGTTTTGCAAGTCCATCTCCTTTTCAAAAGGAGCTCAATGCTTTCTCAGTACACCGCCTAGCCGCCTTGAAGTCATAATTAATTATAGTTACCTAGTGCATTATTGCTGGTGTCTCCTCATCACCCAGGGTGATTGGTCACGTGCTGTCCTGACATCATAAAGCTAGAGCAGGGTGTCATCTGACATGAGGAACAATCAGTTGCCTAGCAAGTGATAAGATACATTCATCATGGTATTGAAATGGGTTGCAGGGTAAATAGGGCACCCAGCTTAAAACCTAGATGGTTAGATGAATGAAACTGGGGCATTATTTGAGACTTGTGCATCTGTTTGAAGGTGCGGATAATCACAATGTTCTGGACTTCTCTATAGCTTAACTGATAGGGATGTACTAAGATGAAGATGTTAAGATGTTGTTTATAGTTTTTATTATTCCCACAAACTATAGCGTAAACCTTCCTCCCTTAACTTATCAGATCACTTAATTGCTATTGGCGTATCATAACCTAAAAGAATTGCACTATAAAGGGGAAGCCTTCACTTGGCTGGCAATCACACCTATTTATCTAGGTCCTGATGTAGCTGCTAGTTGTGTAGAGAGTGTTGGCAAATGAGGCATAGAATTAAGATATGTACCTCAGTTTTATCTTGAAAACTGAGATTTTAATTTTTAGTAATCTTTGGATTTTCACAATATTACTGTCTCCATAGTACTGATTATCAAGGCTTAGAAAATCTATTTATTATTACTGTGCATTCGTTTAAAAATATTCAAGTTCTAATTGACTAACGGTGGACTTTTCCATCTGCAGAATATACTGAATGACCAGAGGTGGCAGTGCAACAGAAGAGAATTTGTCTGCGTTCCTGAGACCCAAAAAAAAAAGCAAATCCTCAGCACTCTGCCATCCTTCATCAGTTTACATGGTAAGTCAAACTCACGTTGAATACATTTGCTTGTCATTAAAAAAGTTCATAGCATCTGACGGCCCTGAGTACCTTTTTAGTGGGGTCTTTGGCATGATTATATTTCTGTCAAGACTGTAGAAAAATGGATGACGTTACGGTGATCATCATATTTTCATCAAAGACTTTGTCTCTAAAGCTGACAAAGCCTGTGTTAGATACCTGTGCTAATAATGTGTCCTCAGAGGACATTACTGTCTTTAAGGCTGGAATGAGTTGCCTTAATTTGGAGCAATGGCGTGACTTTCTCATGGAGTGAAGCTCATTTGACCTGTTTCCCTGCACTCTGTATGTGGGACTCTGATACTCCAGATGGATTGCTGTTTAGGATACTCTGCAGTTTTGCAAGTCCATCTCCTTTTCAAAAGGAGCTCAATGCTTTCTCAGTACACCGCCTAGCCGCCTTGCAGTCATAATTAATTATAGTTACCTAGTGCATTATTGCTGGTGTCTCCTCATCACCCAGGGTGATTGGTCACGTGCTGTCCTGACATCATAAAGCTAGAGCAGGGTGTCATCTGACATGAGGAACAATCAGTTGCCTAGCAAGTGATAAGATACATTCATCATGGTATTGAAATGGGTTGCAGGGTAAATAGGGCACCCAGCTTAAAACCTAGATGGTTAGATGAATGAAACTGGGGCATTATTTGAGACTTGTGCATCTGTTTGAAGGTGCGGATAATCACAATGTTCTGGACTTCTCTATAGCTTAACTGATAGGGATGTACTAAGATGAAGATGTTAAGATGTTGTTTATAGTTTTTATTATTCCCACAAACTATAGCGTAAACCTTCCTCCCTTAACTTATCAGATCACTTAATTGCTATTGGCGTATCATAACCTAAAAGAATTGCACTATAAAGGGGAAGCCTTCACTTGGCTGGCAATCACACCTATTTATCTAGGTCCTGATGTAGCTGCTAGTTGTGTAGAGAGTGTTGGCAAATGAGGCATAGAATTAAGATATGTACCTCAGTTTTATCTTGAAAACTGAGATTTTAATTTTTAGTAATCTTTGGATTTTCACAATATTACTGTCTCCATAGTACTGATTATCAAGGCTTAGAAAATCCATTTATTATAGCTGTGCATTCGTTTGAAAATATTCAAGTTCTAATTGACTAACGGTGGACTTTTCCATCTGCAGAATATACTGAATGACCAGAGGTGGCAGTGCAGCAGAAGAGAATTTGTCTGCCTTCCTGATACCCAAAAAAAAAAGCAATTCCTCAGCACTCTGCCATCCTTCATCAGTTTACATGGTAAGTCAAACTCACGTTGAATACATTTGCTTATCATTAAAAAAGTTCATAGCATCTGAGGGCCCTGAGTACTTTTTAGTGGGGTCTTTGGCATGATTATATTTCTGTCAAGACTGTAGAAAAATGGATGACGTTACGGTGATCATCATATTTTCATCAAAGACTTTGTCTCTAAAGCTGACAAAGCCTGTGTTAGATACCTGTGCTAATAATGTGTCCTCAGAGGACATTACTGTCTTTAAGGCTGGAATGAGTTGCCTTAATTTGGAGCAATGGCGTGACTTTCTCATGGAGTGAAGCTCATTTGACCTGTTTCCCTGCACTCAGTATGTGGGACTCTGATACTCCAGATGGATTGCTGTTTAGGATACTCTGCAGTTTTGCAAGTCCATCTCCTTTTCAAAAGGTGCTCAATGCTTTCTCAGTACACAGCCTAGCCGCCTTGCAGTCATAATTAATTATAGTTACCTAGTGCATAATTGCTGGTGTCTCCTCTTCCTGTGTTTCCTCGTCACCCAGGGTGATTGGTCACGTGCTGTCCTGACATCATAAAGCTAGAGCAGGGTGTCATCTGACATGAGGGACAATCAGTTGCCTAGCAAGTGATAAGATACATTTATCATGGTATTGAAATGGATTGCAGGGTAAATAGGGCACCCAGCTTAAAACCTGGATGGTTAGATGAATGAAACTGGGGCATTATTTGAGACTTGTGCATCTGTTTGAAGGTGCGGATAATCACAATGTTCTGGACTTCTCTATAGCTTAACTGATAGGGATGTACTAAGATGAAGATGTTAAGATGTTGTTTATAGTTTTTATTATTCCCACAAACTATAGCGTAAACCTTCCTCCCTTAACTTATCAGATCACTTAATTGCTATTGGCGTACCATAACCTAAAAGAATTGCACTATAAAGCCTTCACTTGCCTGGCAATCACACCTACTTATCTAGGTCCTGATGTAGCTGCTAGTTGTGTAGAGAGTGTTGGCAAATGATGCATAGAATTAAGATATGTACCCCAGTTTTATCTTGAAAACTGAGATTTTAATTTTTAGTAAGCTTTGGATTTTCACAATATTACTGTCTCCATAGTACTGATTATCAAGGCTTAGAAAATCCATTTATTATTGCTGTGCATTCGTTTGAAAATATTCAAGTTCTAATTGACTAACGGTGGACTTTTCCATCTGCAGAATATACTGAATGACCAGAGGTGGCAGTGCAGCAGAAGAGAATTTGTCTGCCTTCCTGATACCCAAAAAAAATAAGCAAATCCTCAGCACTCTGCCATCCTTCATCAGTTTACATGGTAAGTCAAACTCACGTTGAATACATTTGCTTGTCATTAAAAAAGTTCATAGCATCTGAGGGCCCTGAGTACCTTTTTAGTGGGGTCTTTGGCATGATTATATTTCTGTCAAGACTGTAGAAAAATGGATGATGTTACGGTGATCATCATATTTTCATCAAAGACTTTGTCTCTAAAGCTGACAAAGCCTGTGTTAGATACCTGTGCTAATAATGTGTCCTCAGAGGACATTACTGTCTTTAAGGCTGGAATGAGTTGCCTTAATTTGGAGCAATGGTGTGACTTTCTCATGGACTGAAGCTCATTTGACCTGTTTCCCTGCACTCTGTATGTGGGACTCTGATACTCCAGATGGATTGCTGTTTAGGATACTCTGCAGTTTTGCAACTCCATCTCCTTTTCAAAAGGAGCTCATGCTTTCTCAGTACACAGCCTAGCCGCCTTGCAGTCATAATTAATTATAGTTACCTAGTGCATAATTGCTGGTGTCTCCTCCTCCTGTGTTTCCTCGTCACCCAGGGTGATTGGTCACGTGCTGTCCTGACATCATAAAGCTAGAGCAGGGTGTCATCTGACATGAGGGACAATCAGTTGCCTAGCAAGTGATAAGATACATTTATCATGGTATTGAAATGGATTGCAGGGTAAATAGGGCACCCAGCCTAAAACCTAGATGGTTAGATGAATGAAACTGGGGCATTATTTGAGACTTGTGCATCTGTTTGAAGGTGCGGATAATCACAATGTTCTGGACTTCTCTATAGCTTAACTGATAGGGATGTACTAAGATGAAGATGTTAAGATGTCGTTTATAGTTTTTATTATTCCCACTAACTATAGCGTAAACCTTCCTCCCTTAACTTATCAGATCACTTAATTGCTATTGGCGTACCATAACCTAAAAGAATTGCACTATAAAGCCTTCACTTGCCTGGCAATCACACCTATTTATCTAGGTCCTGATGTAGCTGCTAGTTGTGTAGAGAGTGTTGGCAAATGAGGCATAGAATTAAGATATGTACCCCAGTTTTATCTTGAAAACTGAGATTTTAATTTTTAGTAAGCTTTGGATTTTCACAATATTAATGTCTCTATAGTACTGATTATCAAGGCTTAGAAAATCTATTTATTATTACTGTGCATTCGTTTAAAAATATTCAAGTTCTAATGGACTAACGGTGGACTTTTCCATCTGCAGAATATACTGAATGACCAGAGGTGGCAGTGCAACAGAAGAGAATTTGTCTGCGTTCCTGAGACCCAAAAAAAAAAGCAAATCCTCAGCACTCTGCCATCCTTCATCAGTTTACATGGTAAGTCAAACTCACGTTGAATACATTTGCTTGTCATTAAAAAAGTTCATAGCATCTGACGGCCCTGAGTACCTTTTTAGTGGGGTCTTTGGCATGATTATATTTCTGTCAAGACTGTAGAAAAATGGATGAAGTTACGGTGATCATCATATTTTCATCAAAGACTTTGTCTCTAAAGCTGACAAAGCCTGTGTTAGATACCTGTGCTAATAATGTGTCCTCAGAGGACATTACTGTCTTTAAGGCTGGAATGAGTTGCCTTAATTTGGAGCAATGGCGTGACTTTCTCATGGAGTGAAGCTCATTTGACCTGTTTCCCTGCACTCTGTATGTGGGACTCTGATACTCCATATGGATTGCTGTTTAGGATACTCTGCAGTTTTGCAAGTCCATCTCCTTTTCAAAAGGTGCTCAATGCTTTCTCAGTACACAGCCTAGCCGCCTTGCAGTCATAATTAATTATAGTTACCTAGTGCATAATTGCTGGTGTCTCCTCCTCCTGTGTTTCCTCGTCACCCAGGGTGATTGGTCACGTGCTGTCCTGACATCATAAAGCTAGAGCAGGGTGTCATCTGACATGATGGACAATCAGTTGCCTAGCAAGTGATAAGATACATTTATCATGGTATTGAAATGGGTTGCAGGGTAAATAGGGCACCCAGCTTAAAACCTGGATGGTTAGATGAATGAAACTGGGGCATTATTTGAGACTTGTGCATCTGTTTGAAGGTGCGGATAATCACAATGTTCTGGACTTCTCTATAGCTTAACTGATAGGGATGTACTAAGATGAAGATGTTAAGATGTTGTTTATAGTTTTTATTATTCCCACAAACTATAGCGTAAACCTTCCTCCCTTAACTTATCAGATCACTTAATTGCTATTGGCGTACCATAACCTAAAAGAATTGCACTATAAAGCCTTCACTTGCCTGGCAATCACACCTATTTATCTAGGTCCTGATGTAGCTGCTAGTTGTGTAGAGAGTGTTGGCAAATGAGGCATAGAATTAAGATATGTACCTCAGTTTTATCTTGAAAACTGAGATTTTAATTTTTAGTAATCTTTGGATTTTCACAATATTACTGTCTCCATAGTACTGATTATCAAGGCTTAGAAAATCCATTTATTATTGCTGTGCATTCGTTTGAAAATATTCAAGTTCTAATTGACTAACGGTGGACTTTTCCATCTGCAGAATATACTGAATGACCAGAGGTGGCAGTGCAGCAGAAGAGAATTTGTCTGCCTTCCTGATACCCAAAAAAAAAAAGCAATTCCTCAGCACTCTGCCATCCTTCATCAGTTTACATGGTAAGTCAAACTCACGTTGAATACATTTGCTTGTCATTAAAAAAGTTCATAGCATCTGAGGGCCCTGAGTACTTTTTAGTGGGGTCTTTGGCATGATTATATTTCTGTCAAGACTGTAGAAAAATGGATGACGTTACGGTGATCATCATATTTCCATCAAAGACTTTGTCTCTAAAGCTGACAAAGCCTGTGTTAGATACCTGTGCTAATAATGTGTCCTCAGAGGACATTACTGTCTTTAAGGCTGGAATGAGTTGCCTTAATTTGGAGCAATGGCGTGACTTTCTCATGGAGTGAAGCTCATTTGACCTGTTTCCCTGCACTCTGTATGTGGGACTCTGATACTCCAGATGGATTGCTGTTTAGGATACTCTGCAATTTTGCAAGTCCATCTCCTTTTCAAAAGGAGCTCAATGCTTTCTCAGTACACCGCCTAGCCGCCTTGCAGTCATAATTAATTATAGTTACCTAGTGCATTATTGCTGGTGTCTCCTCCTCCTGTGTTTCCTCGTCACCCAGGGTGATTGGTCACGTGCTGTCCTGACATCATAAAGCTAGAGCAGGGTGTCATCTGACATGAGGGACAATCAGTTGCCTAGCAAGTGATAAGATAAATTTATCATGGTATTGAAATGGGTTGCAGGGTAAATAGGGCACCCAGCTTAAAACCTAGATGGTTAGATGAATGAAACTGGGGCATTATTTGAGACTTGTGCATCTGTTTGAAGGTGCGGATAATCACAATGTTCTGGACTTCTCTATAGCTTAACTGATAGGGATGTACTAAGATGAAGATGTTAAGATGTCGTTTATAGTTTTTATTATTCCCACTAACTATAGCGTAAACCTTCCTCCCTTAACTTATCAGATCACTTAATTGCTATTGGCGTATCATAACCTAAAATAATTGCACTGAAAAGGGGACGCCTTCACTTGGCTGGCAATCACACCTATTTATCTAGGTCCTGATGTAGCTGCTAGTTGTGTAGAGAGTGTTGGCAAATGAGGCATAGAATTAAGATATGTACCCCAGTTTTATCTCGAAAACTGAGATTTAAATTTTTAGTAAACTTTGGATTTTCACAATATTACTGTCTCCATAGTACTGATTATCAAGGCTTAGAAAATCCATTTATTATTGCTGTGCATTCGTTTGAAAATATTCAAGTTCTAATTGACTAACGGTGGACTTTTCCATCTGCAGAATATACTGAATTACCAGAGGTGGCAGTGCAGCAGAAGAGAATTTGTCTGCCTTCCTGATACCCAAAAAAAATAAGCAAATCCTCAGCACTCTGCCATCCTTCATCAGTTTACATGGTAAGTCAAACTCACGTTGAATACATTTGCTTGTCATTAAAAAAGTTCATAGCATCTGAGGGCCCTGAGTACCTTTTTAGTGGGGTCTTTGGCATGATTATATTTCTGTCAAGACTGTAGAAAAAGGGATGACGTTACGGTGATCATCATATTTTCATCAAAGACTTTGTCTCTAAAGCTGACAAAGCCTGTGTTAGATACCTGTGCTAATAATGTGTCCTCAGAGGACATTACTGTCTTTAAGGCTGGAATGAGTTGCCTTAATTGGGAGCAATGGTGTGACTTTCTCATGGAGTGAAGCTCATTTGACCTGTTTCCCTGCACTCTGTATGTGGGACTCTGATACTCCAGATGGATTGCTGTTTAGGATACTCTGCAGTTTTGCAACTCCATCTCCTTTTCAAAAGGAGCTCATGCTTTCTCAGTACACAGCCTAGCCGCCTTGCAGTCATAATTAATTATAGTTACCTAGTGCATAATTGCTGGTGTCTCCTCCTCCTGTGTTTCCTCGTCACCCAGGGTGATAGGTCACGTGCTGTCCTGACATCATAAAGCTAGAGCAGGGTGTCATCTGACATGAGGGACAATCAGTTGCCTAGCAAGTGATGAGATACATTTATCATGGTATTGAAATGGGTTGCAGGGTAAATAGGGCACCCAGCTTAAAACCTAGATGGTTAGATGAAGGAAACTGAGGCATTATTTGAGACTTGTGCATCTGTTTGAAGGTGCGGATAATCACAATGTTCTGGACTTCTCTATAGCTTAACTGATAGGGATGTACTAAGATGAAGATGTTAAGATGTCGTTTATAGTTTTTATTATTCCCACTAACTATAGCGTAAACCTTCCTCCCTTAACTTATCAGATCACTTAATTGCTATTGGCGTATCATAACCTAAAATAATTGCACTGAAAAGGGGACGCCTTCACTTGGCTGGCAATCACACCTATTTATCTAGGTCCTGATGTAGCTGCTAGTTGTGTAGAGAGTGTTGGCAAATGAGGCATAGACTTAAGATATGTACCCCAGTTTTATCTTGAAAACTGAGATTTAAATTTTTAGTAAACTTTGGATTTTCACAATATTACTGTCTCCATAGTACTGATTTTCAAGGCTTAGAAAATCCATTTATTATTGCTGTGCATTCGTTTGAAAATATTCAAGTTCTAATTGACTAACGGTGGACTTTTCCATCTGCAGAATATACTGAATTACCAGAGGTGGCAGTGCAGCAGAAGAGAATTTGTCTGCCTTCCTGATACCCCAAAAAAATAAGCAAATCCTCAGCACTCTGCCATCCTTCATCAGTTTACATGGTAAGTCAAACTCACGTTGAATACATTTGCTTGTCATTGAAAAAGTTCATAGCATCTGAGGGCCCTGAGTACCTTTTTAGTGGGGTCTTTGGCATGATTATATTTCTGTCAAGACTGTAGAAAAATGGATGACGTTACGGTGATCATCATATTTTCATCAAAGACTTTGTCTCTAAAGCTGACAAAGCCTGTGTTAGATACCTGTGCTAATAATGTGTCCTCAGAGGACATTACTGTCTTTAAGGCTGGAATGAGTTGCCTTAATTTGGAGCAATGGCGTGACTTTCTCATGGAGTGAAGCTCATTTGACCTGTTTCCCTGCACTCTGTATGTGGGACTCTGATACTCCAGATGGATTGCTGTTTAGGATACTCTGCAGTTTTGCAAGTCCATCTCCTTTTCAAAAGGAGCTCAATGCTTTCTCAGTACACCGCCTAGCCGCCTTGCAGTCATAATTAATTATAGTTACCTAGTGCATTATTGCTGGTGTCTCCTCCTCCTGTGTTTCCTCGTCACCCAGGGTGATTGGTCACGTGCTGTCCTGACATCATAAAGCTAGAGCAGGGTGTCATCTGACATGAGGGACAATCAGTTGCCTAGCAAGTGATAAGATAAATTTATCATGGTATTGAAATGGGTTGCAGGGTAAATAGGGCACCCAGCTTAAAACCTAGATGGTTAGATGAATGAAACTGGGGCATTATTTGAGACTTGTGCATCTGTTTGAAGGTGCGGATAATCACAATGTTCTGGACTTCTCTATAGCTTAACTGATAGGGATGTACTAAGATGAAGATGTTAAGATGTTGTTTATAGTTTTTATTATTCCCACTAACTATAGCGTAAACCTTCCTCCCTTAACTTATCAGATCACTTAATTGCTATTGGCGTATCATAACCTAAAAGAATTGCACTATAAAGGGGAAGCCTTCACTTGGCTGGCAATCACACCTTTTCATCTAGGTCCTGATGTAGCTGCTAGTTGTGTAGAGAGTGTTGGCAAATGAGGCATAGAATTAAGATATGTACCCCAGTTTTATCTTGAAAACTGAGATTTAAATTTTTAGTAAGCTTTGGATTTTCACAATATTACTGTCTCCATAGTACTGATTATCAAGGCTTAGAAAATCCATTTATTATTGCTGTGCATTCGTTTGAAAATATTCAAGTTCTAATTGACTAGCGGTGGACTTTTCCATCTGCAGAATATACTGAATGACCAGAGGTGGCAGTGCAGCAGAAGAGAATTTGTCTGCCTTCCTGATACCCAAAAAAAATAAGCAAATCCTCAGCACTCTGCCATCCTTCATCAGTTTACATGGTAAGTCAAACTCACGTTGAATACATTTGCTTGTCATTAAAAAAGTTCATAGCATCTGAGGGCCCGGAGTACCTTTTTAGTGGGGTCTTTGGCATGATTATATTTCTGTCAAGACTGTAGAAAAAGGGATGTCGTTACGGTGATCATCATATTTCCATCAAAGACTTTGTCTCTAAAGCTGACAACGCCTGTGTTAGATACCTGTACTAATAATGTGTCCTCAGAGGACATTACTGTCTTTAAGGCTGGAATGAGTTGCCTTAATTTGGAGCAATGGTGTGACTTTCTCATGGAGTGAAGCTCATTTGACCTGTTTCCCTGCACTCTGTATGTGGGACTCTGATACTCCAGATGGATTGCTGTTTAGGATACTCTGCAGTTTTGCAACTCCATCTCCTTTTCAAAAGGAGCTCATGCTTTCTCAGTACACAGCCTAGCCGCCTTGCAGTCATAATTAATTATAGTTACCTAGTGCATAATTGCTGGTGTCTCCTCCTCCTGTGTTTCCTCGTCACCCAGGGTGATAGGTCACGTGCTGTCCTGACATCATAAAGCTAGAGCAGGGTGTCATCTGACATGAGGGACAATCAGTTGCCTAGCAAGTGATGAGATACATTTATCATGGTATTGAAATGGGTTGCAGGGTAAATAGGGCACCCAGCTTAAAACCTAGATGGTTAGATGAAGGAAACTGGGGCATTATTTGAGACTTGTGCATCTGTTTGAAGGTGCGGATAATCACAATGTTCTGGACTTCTCTATAGCTTAACTGATAGGGATGTACTAAGATGAAGATGTTAAGATGTCGTTTATAGTTTTTATTATTCCCACTAACTATAGCGTAAACCTTCCTCCCTTAACTTATCAGATCACTTAATTGCTATTGGCGTATCATAACCTAAAATAATTGCACTGAAAAGGGGACGCCTTCACTTGGCTGGCAATCACACCTATTTATCTAGGTCCTGATGTAGCTGCTAGTTGTGTAGAGAGTGTTGGCAAATGAGGCATAGACTTAAGATATGTACCCCAGTTTTATCTTGAAAACTGAGATTTAAATTTTTAGTAAACTTTGGATTTTCACAATATTACTGTCTCCATAGTACTGATTATCAAGGCTTAGAAAATCCATTTATTATTGCTGTGCATTCGTTTGAAAATATTCAAGTTCTAATTGACTAACGGTGGACTTTTCCATCTGAAGAATATACTGAATGACCAGAGGTGGCAGTGCAGCAGAAGAGAATTTGTCTGCCTTCCTGATACCCCAAAAAAAATAGCGCAATTCCTCAGCACTCTGCCATCCTTCATCAGTTTACATGGTAAGTCAAACTCACGTTGAATACATTTGCTTGTCATTAAAAAAGTTCATAGCATCTGAGGGCCCTGAGTACCTTTTTAGTGGGGTCTTTGGCATGATTATATTTCTGTCAAGACTGTAGAAAAAGGGATGACATTACGGTGATCATCATATTTTCATCAAAGACTTTGTCTCTAAAGCTGACAAAGCCTGTGTTAGATACCTGTGCTAATAATGTGTCCTCAGAGGACATTACTGTCTTTAAGGCTGGAATGAGGTGCCTTAATTTGGAGCAATGGTGTGACTTTCTCATGGAGTGAAGCTCATTTGACCTGTTTCCCTGCACTCTGTATGTGGGACTCTGATACTCCAGATGGATTGCTGTTTAGGATACTCTGCAGTTTTGCAAGTCCATCTCCTTTTCAAAAGGAGCTCATGCTTTCTCAGTACACAGCCTAGCCTCCTTGCAGTCATAATTAATTATAGTTACCTAGTGCATAATTGCTGGTGTCTCCTCCTCCTGTGTTTCCTCGTCACCCAGGGTGATAGGTCACGTGCTGTCCTGACATCATAAAGCTAGAGCAGGGTGTCATCTGACATGAGGGACAATCAGTTGCCTAGCAAGTTATGAGATACATTTATCATGGTATTGAAATTGGTTGCAGGGTAAATAGGGCACCCAGCTTAAAACCTAGATGGTTAGATGAATGAAACTGGGGCATTATTTGAGACTTGTGCATCTGTTTGAAGGTGCGGATAATCACAATGTTCTGGACTTCTCTATAGCTTAACTGATAGGGATGTACTAAGATGAAGATGTTAAGATGTCGTTTATAGTTTTTATTATTCCCACTAACTATAGCGTAAACCTTCCTCCCTTAACTTATCAGATCACTTAATTGCTATTGGCGTATCATAACCTAAAATAATTGCACTGAAAAGGGGACGCCTTCACTTGGCTGGCAATCACACCTATTTATCTAGGTCCTGATGTAGCTGCTAGTTGTGTAGAGAGTGTTGGCAAATGAGGCATAGAATTAAAATATGTACCCCAGTTTTATCTTGAAAACTGAGATTTAAATTTTTAGTAAACTTTGGATTTTCACAATATTACTGTCTCCATAGTACTGATTATCAAGGCTTAGAAAATCCATTTATTATTGCTGTGCATTCGTTTGAAAATATTCAAGTTCTAATTGACTAACGGTGGACTTTTCCATCTGCAGAATATACTGAATGACCAGAGGTGGCAGTGCAGCAGAAGAGAATTTGTCTGCCTTCCTGATACCCAAAAAAAATAAGCAAATCCTCAGCACTCTGCTATCCTTCATCAGTTTACATGGTAAGTCAAACTCACGTTGAATACATTTGCTTGTCATTAAAAAAGTTCATTGCATCTGAGGGCCCTGAGTACCTTTTTAGTGGGGTCTTTGGCATGATTATATTTCTGTCAAGACTGTAGAAAAAGGGATGACGTTACGGTGATCATCATATTTTCATCAAAGACTTTGTCTCTAAAGCTGACAAAGCCTGTGTTAGATACCTGTGCTAATAATGTGTCCTCAGAGGACATTACTGTCTTTAAGGCTGGAATGAGTTGCCTTAATTTGGAGCAATGGTGTTACTTTCTCATGGAGTGAAGCTCATTTGACCTGTTTCCCTGCACTCTGTATGTGGGACTCTGATACTCCAGATGGATTGCTGTTTAGGATACTCTGCAGTTTTGCAACTCCATCTCCTTTTCAAAAGGAGCTCATGCTTTCTCAGTACACAGCCTAGCCGCCTTGCAGTCATAATTAATTATAGTTACCTAGTGCATAATTGCTGGTGTCTCCTCCTCCTGTGTTTCCTCGTCACCCAGGGTGATAGGTCACGTGCTGTCCTGACATAAAGCTAGAGCAGGGTGTCATCTGACATGAGGGACAATCAGTTGCCTAGCAAGTGATGAGATACATTTATCAGAGTATTGAAATGGGTTGCAGGGTAAATAGGGCACCCAGCTTAAAACCTAGATGGTTAGATGAAGGAAACTGGGGCATTATTTGAGACTTGTGCATCTGTTTGAAGGTGCGGATAATCACAATGTTCTGGACTTCTCTATAGCTTAACTGATAGGGATGTACTAAGATGAAGATGTTAAGATGTCGTTTATAGTTTTTATTATTCCCACTAACTATAGCGTAAACCTTCCTCCCTTAACTTATCAGATCACTTAATTGCTATTGGCGTATCATAACCTAAAATAATTGCACTGAAAAGGGGACGCCTTCACTTGGCTGGCAATCACACCTATTTATCTAGGTCCTGATGTAGCTGCTAGTTGTGTAGAGAGTGTTGGCAAATGAGGCATAGAATTAAGATATGTACCCCAGTTTTATCTTGAAAACTGAGATTTAAATTTTTAGTAAACTTTGGATTTTCACAATATTACTGTCTCCATAGTACTGATTATCAAGGCTTAGAAAATCCATTTATTATTGCTGTGCATTCGTTTGAAAATATTCAAGTTCTAATTGACTAACGGACTTTTCCATCTGCAGAATTTACTGAATGACCAGAGGTGGCAGTGCAGCAGAAGAGAATTTGTCTGCCTTCCTGATACCCAAAAAAAAAGCGCAATTCCTCAGCACTCTGCCATCCTTCATCAGTTTACATGGTAAGTCAAACTCACGTTGAATACATTTGCTTATCATTAAAAAAGTTCATAGCATCTGAGGGCCCTGAGTACCTTTTTAGTGGGGTCTTTGGCATGATTATATTTCTGTCAAGACTGTAGAAAAATGGATGACGTTACGGTGATCATCATATTTTCATCAAAGACTTTGTCTCTAAAGCTGACAAAGCCTGTGTTAGATACCTGTGCTAATAATGTGTCCTCAGAGGACATTACTGTCTTTAAGGCTGGAATGAGTTGCCTTAATTTGGAGCAATGGAGTGACTTTCTCATGGAGTGAAGCTCATTTGACCTGTTTCCCTGCACTCTGTATGTGGGACTCTGATACTCCAGATGGATTGCTGTTTAGGATACTCTGCAGTTTTGCAAGTCCATCTCCTTTTCAAAAGGAGCTCAATGCTTTCTCAGTACACCGCCTAGCAGTCATAATTAATTATAGTTACCTAGTGCATTATTGCTGGTGTCTCCTCCTCCTGTGTTTCCTCGTCACCCAGGGTGATTGGTCACGTGCTGTCCTGACATCAAAAAGCTAGAGCAGGGTGTCATCTGACATGAGGGACAATCAGTTGCCTAGCAAGTGATAAGATAAATTTATCATGGTATTGAAATGGGTTGCAGGGTAAATAGGGCACCCAGCTTAAAACCTAGATGGTTAGATGAATGAAACTGGGGCATTATTTGAGACTTGTGCATCTGTTTGAAGGTGCGGATAATCACAATGTTCTGGACTTCTCTATAGCTTAACTGATAGGGATGTACTAAGATGAAGATGTTAAGATGTCGTTTATAGTTTTTATTATTCCCACTAACTATAGCGTAAACCTTCCTCCCTTAACTTATCAGATCACTTAATTGCTATTGGCGTATCATAACCTAAAAGAATTGCACTATAAAGGGGAAGCCTTCACTTGGCTGGCAATCACACCTATTTATCTAGGTCCTGATGTAGCTGCTAGTTGTGTAGAGAGTGTTGGCAAATGAGGCATAGAATTAAGATATGTACCCCAGTTTTATCTTGAAAACTGAGATTTTAATTTTTAGTAAGCTTTGGATTTTCACAATATTACTGTCTCCATAGTACTGATTATCAAGGCTTAGAAAATCCATTCATTATTGCTGTGCATTCGTTTGAAAATATTCAAGTTCTAATTGACTAACGGTGGACTTTTCCATCTGCAGAATATACTGAATGACCAGAGGTGGCAGTGCAGCAGAAGAGAATTTGTCTGCCTTCCTGATACCCAAAAAAAATAAGCAAATCCTCAGCACTCTGCCATCCTTCATCAGTTTACATGGTAAGTCAAACTCACGTTGAATACATTTGCTTGTCATTAAAAAAGTTCATAGCATCTGAGGGCCCTGAGTACCTTTTTAGTGGGGTCTTTGGCATGATTATATTTCTGTCAAGACTGTAGAAAAAGGGATGACGTTACGGTGATCATCATATTTTCATCAAAGACTTTGTCTCTAAAGCTGACAAAGCCTGTGTTAGATACCTGTGCTAATAACGTGTCCTCAGAGGACATTACTGTCTTTAAGGCTGGAATGAGTTGCCTTAATTTGGAGCAATGGCGTGACTTTCTCATGGAGTGAAGCTCATTTGACCTGTTTCCCTGCACTCTGTATGTGGGACTCTGATACTCCAGATGGATTGCTGTTTAGGATACTCTGCAGTTTTGCAAGTCCATCTCCTTTTCAAAAGGAGCTCAATGTTTTCTCAGTACACCGCCTAGCCGCCTTGCAGTCATAATTAATTATAGTTACCTAGTGCATTATTGCTGGTGTCTTCTCCTCCTGTGTTTCCTCGTCACCCAGGGTGATTGGTCACGTGCTGTCCTGACATCATAAAGCTAGAGCAGGGTGTCATCTGACATGAGGGACAATCAGTTGCCTAGCAAGTGATAAGATAAATTTATCATGGTATTGAAATGGGTTGCAGGGTAAATAGGGCACCCAGCTTAAAGCCTAGATGGTTAGATGAATGAAACTGGGGCATTATTTGAGACTTGTGCATCTGTTTGAAGGTGCAGATAATCACAATGTTCTGGACTTCTCTATAGCTTAACTGATAGGGATGTACTAAGATGAAGATGTTAAGATGTCGTTTATAGTTTTTATTATTCCCACGAACTATAGCGTAAACCTTCCTCCCTTAACTTATCAGATCACTTAATTGCTATTGGCGTATCATAACCTAAAAGAATTGCACTGAAAAGGGGACGCCTTCACTTGGCTGGCAATCACACCTATTTATCTAGGTCCTGATGTAGCTGCTAGTTGTGTAGAGAGTGTTGGCAAATGAGGCATAGAATTAAGATATGTACCCCAGTTTTATCTTGAAAACTGAGATTGTAATTTTTAGTAAGCTTTGGATTTTCACAATATTACTGTCTCCATAGTACTGATTATCAAGGCTTAGAAAATCCATTTATTATTGCTGTGCATTCGTTTGAAAATATTCAAGTTCTAATTGACTAACGGTGGACCTTTCCATCTGCAGAATATACTGAATGACCAGAGGTGGCAGTGCAGCAGAAGAGAATTTGTCTGCCTTCCTGATACCCAAAAAAAATAAGCAAATCCTCAGCACTCTGCCATCCTTCATCAGTTTACATGGTAAGTCAAACTCACGTTGAATACATTTGCTTGTCATTAAAAAAGTTCATAGCATCTGAGGGCCCTGAGTACCTTTTTAGTGGGGTCTTTGGCATGATTATATTTCTGTCAAGACTGTAGAAAAAGGGATGACGTTACGGTGATCATCATATTTTCATCAAAGACTTTGTCTCTAAAGCTGACAAAGCCTGTGTTAGATACCTGTGCTAATAATGTGTCCTCAGAGGACATTACTGTCTTTAAGGCTGGAATGAGTTGCCTTAATTTGGAGCAATGGTGTGACTTTCTCATGGAGTGAAGCTCATTTGACCTGTTTCCCTGCACTCTGTATGTGGGACTCTGATACTCCAGATGGATTGCTGTTTAGGATACTCTGCAGTTTTGCAACTCCATCTCCTTTTCAAAAGGAGCTCATGCTTTCTCAGTACACAGCCTAGCCGCCTTGCAGTCATAACTAATTATAGTTACCTAGTGCATAATTGCTGGTGTCTCCTCCTCCTGTGTTTCCTCGTCACCCAGGGTGATAGGTCACGTGCTGTCCTGACATCATAAAGCTAGAGCAGGGTGTCATCTGACATGAGGGACAATCAGTTGCCTAGCAAGTGATGAGATACATTTATCATGGTATTGAAATGGCTTGCAGGGTAAATAGGGCACCCAGCTTAAAACCTAGATGGTTAGATGAAGGAAACTGGGGCATTATTTGAGACTTGTGCATCTGTTTGAATGTGCGGATAATCACAATGTTCTGGACTTCTCCATAGCTTAACTGATAGGGATGTACTAAGATGAAGATGTTAAGATGTCGTTTATAGTTTTTATTATTCTCACTAACTATAGCGTAAACCTTCCTCCCTTAACTTATCAGATCACTTAATTGCTATTGGCGTATCATAACCTAAAATAATTGCACTGAAAAGGGGACGCCTTCACTTGGCTGGCAATCACACCTATTTATCTAGGTCCTGATGTAGCTGCTAGTTGTGTAGAGAGTGTTGGCAAATGAGGCATAGAATTAAGATATGTACCCCAGTTTTATCTTGAAAACTGAGATTTAAATTTTTTGTACACTTTGGATTTTCACAATATTACTGTCTCCATAGTACTGATTATCAAGGCTTAGAAAATCCATTTATTATTGCTGTGCATTCGTTTGAAAATATTCAAGTTCTAATTGACTAGCGGTGGACTTTTCCATCTGCAGAACATACTGAATGACCAGAGGTGGCAGTGCAGCAGAAGAGAATTTGTCTGCCTTCCTGATACCCCAAAAAAATAAGCAAATCCTCAGCACTCTGCCATCCTTCATCAGTTTAAATGATAAGTCAAACTCACGTTGAATACATTTGCTTGTCATTAAAAAAGTTCATAGCATCTGAGGGCCCTGAGTACCTTTTTAGTGGGGTCTTTGGCATGATTATATTTCTGTCAAGACTGTAGAAAAAGGGATGACGTTACGGTGATCATCATATTTTCATCAAAGACTTTGTCTCTAAAGCTGACAAATCCTGTGTTAGATACCTGTGCTAATAATGTGTCCTCAGAGGACATTACTGTCTTTAAGGCTGGAATGAGGTGCCTTAATTTGGAGCAATGGTGTGACTTTCTCATGGAGTGAAGCTCATTTGACCTGTTTCCCTGCACTCTGTATGTGGGACTCTGATACTCCAGATGGATTGCTGTTTAGGATACTCTGCAGTTTTGCAACTCCATCTCCTTTTCAAAAGGAGCTCATGCTTTCTCAGTACACAGCCTAGCCTCCTTGCAGTCATAATTAATTATAGTTACCTAGTGCATAATTGCTGGTGTCTCCTCCTCCTGTGTTTCCTCGTCACCCAGGGTGATAGGTCACGTGCTGTCCTGACATCATAAAGCTAGAGCAGGGTGTCATCTGACATGAGGGACAATCAGTTGCCTAGCAAGTGATGAGATACATTTATCATGGTATTGAAATCGGTTGCAGGGTAAATAGGGCACCCAGCTTAAAACCTAGATGGTTAGATGAATGAAACTGGGGCATTATTTGAGACTTGTGCATCTGTTTGAAGGTGCGGATAATCACAATGTTCTGGACTTCTCTATAGCTTAACTGATAGGGATGTACTAAGATGAAGATGTTAAGATGTCGTTTATAGTTTTTATTATTCCCACTAACTATAGCGTAAACCTTCCTCCCTTAACTTATCAGATCACTTAATTGCTATTGGCGTATCATAACCTAAAAGAATTGCACTGAAAAGGGGACGCCTTCACTTGGCTGGCAATCACACCTATTTATCTAGGTCCTGATGTAGCTGCTAGTTGTGTAGGGAGTGTTGGCAAATGAGGCATAGAATTAAGATATGTACCCCAGTTTTATCTTGAAAACTGAGATTTTAATTTTTAGTAATCTTTGGATTTTCACAATATTACTGTCTCCATAGTACTGATTATCAAGGCTTAGAAAATCCATGTATTATTGCTGTGCATTCGTTTGAAAATATTCAAGTTCTAATTGACTAACGGTGGACTTTTCCATCTGCAGAATATACTGAATGACCAGAGGTGGCAGTGCAGCAGAAGAGAATTTGTCTGCCTTCCTGATACCCAAAAAAAAAAGCGCAATTCCTCAGCACTCTGCCATCCTTCCTCAGTTTACATGGTAAGTCAAACTCACGTTGAATACATTTGCTTATCATTAAAAAAGTTCATATCATCTGAGGGCCCTGAGTACCTTTTTAGTGGGGTCTTTGGCATGATTATATTGCTGTCAAGACTGTAGAAAAATGGATGACGTTACGGTGATCATCATATTTTCATCAAAGACTTTGTCTCTAAAGCTGACAAAGCCTGTGTTAGATACCTGTGCTAATAATGTGTCCTCAGAGGACATTACTGTCTTTAAGGCTGGAATGAGTTGCCTTAATTTGGAGCAATGGCGTGACTTTCTCATGGAGTGAAGCTCATTTGACCTGTTTCCCTGCACTCTGTATGTGGGACTCTGATACTCCAGATGGATTGCTGTTTAGGATACTCTGCAGTTTTGCAAGTCCATCTCCTTTTCAAAAGGAGCTCAATGCTTTCTCAGTACACCGCCTAGCCGCCTTGCAGTCATAATTAATTATAGTTACCTAGTGCATTATTGCTGGTGTCTCCTCCTCCTGTGTTTCCTCGTCACCCAGGGTGATTGGTCACGTGCTGTCCTGACATCATAAAGGTAGAGCAGGGTGTCATCTGACATGAGGGACAATCAGTTGCCTAGCAAGTGATAAGATAAATTTATCATGGTATTGAAATGGGTTGCAGGGTAAATAGGGCACCCAGCTTAAAACCTAGATGGTTAGATGAATGAAACTGGGGCATTATTTGAGACTTGTGCATCTGTTTGAAGGTGCAGATAATCACAATGTTCTGGACTTCTCTATAGCTTAACTGATAGGGATGTACTAAGATGAAGATGTTAAGATGTCGTTTATAGTTTTTATTATTCCCACAAACTATAGCGTAAACCTTCCTCCCTTAACTTATCAGATCACTTAATTGCTATTGGCGTATCATAACCTAAATGAATTGCACTATAAAGGGGAAGCCTTCACTTGGCTGGCAATCACACCTATTTATCTAGGTCCTGATGTAGCTGCTAGTTGTGTAGAGAGTGTTGGCAAATGAGGCATAGAATTAAGATATGTACCCCAGTTTTATCTTGAAAACTGAGATTTTAATTTTTAGTAAGCTTTGGATTTTCACAATATTACTGTCTCCATAGTACTGATTATCAAGGCTTAGAAAATCCATTTATTATTGCTGTGCATTCGTTTGAAAATATTCAAGTTCTAATTGACTAGCGGTGGACTTTTCCATCTGCAGAATATACTGAATGACCAGAGGTGGCAGTGCAGCAGAAGAGAATTTGTCTGCCTTCCTGATACCCAAAAAAAATAAGCAAATCCCTCAGCACTCTGCCATCCTTCATCAGTTTACATGGTAAGTCAAACTCACGTTGAATACATTTGCTTGTCATTAAAAAAAGTTCATAGCATCTGAGGGCCCTGAGTACCTTTTTAGTGGGGTCTTTGGCATGATTATATTTCTGTCAAGACTGTAGAAAAAGGGATGACGTTACGGTGATCATCATATTTTCATCAAAGACTTTGTCTCTAAAGCTGACAAAGCCTGTGTTAGATACCTGTGCTAATAATGTGCCCTCAGAGGACATTACTGTCTTTAAGGCTGGAATGAGGTGCCTTAATTTGGAGCAATGGTATGACTTTCTCATGGAGTGAAGCTCATTTGACCTGTTTCCCTGCACTCTGTATGTGGGACTCTGATACTCCAGATGGATTGCTGTTTAGGATACTCTGCAGTTTTGCAACTCCATCTCCTTTTCAAAAGGAGCTCATGCTTTCTCAGTACACAGCCTAGCCTCCTTGCAGTCATAATTAATTATAGTTACCTAGTGCATAATTGCTGGTGTCTCCTCCTCCTGTGTTTCCTCGTCACCCAGGGTGATTGGTCACGTGCTGTCCTGACATCATAAAGCTAGAGCAGGGTGTCATCTGACATGAGGGACAATCAGTTGCCTAGCAAGTGATAAGATACATTTATCATGGTATTGAAATGGGTTGCAGGGTAAATAGGGCACCCAGCTTAAAACCTAGATGGTTAGATGAATGAAACTGGGGCATTATTTGAGACTTGTGCATCTGTTTGAAGGTGCGGATAATCACAATGTTCTGGACTTCTCTATAGCTTAACTGATAGGGATGTACTAAGATGAAGATGTTAAGATGTCGTTTATAGTTTTTATTATTCCCACTAACTATAGCGTAAACCTTCCTCCCTTAACTTATCAGATCACTTAATTGCTATTGGAGTATCATAACCTAAAAGAATTGCACTGAAAAGGGGACGCCTTCACTTGGCTGGCAATCACACCTATTTATCTAGGTCCTGATGTAGCTGCTAGTTGTGTAGAGAGTGTTGGCAAATGAGGCATAGAATTAAGATATGTACCCCAGTTTTATCTTGAAAACTGAGATTTTAATTTTTAGTAATCTTTGGATTTTCACAATATTACTGTCTCCATAGTACTGATTATCAAGGCTTAGAAAATCCATTTATTATTGCTGTGCATTCGTTTGAAAATATTCAAGTTCTAATTGACTAACGGTGGACTTTTCCATCTGCAGAATATACTGAATGACCAGAGGTGGCAGTGCAGCAGAAGAGAATTTGTCTGCCTTCCTGATACCCAAAAAAAAAAGCGCAATTCCTCAGCACTCTGCCATCCTTCCTCAGTTTACATGGTAAGTCAAACTCACGTTGAATACATTTGCTTATCATTAAAAAAGTTCATATCATCTGAGGGCCCTGAGTACCTTTTTAGTGGGGTCTTTGGCATGATTATATTTCTGTCAAGACTGTAGAAAAATGGATGACGTTACGGTGATCATCATATTTTCATCAAAGACTTTGTCTCTAAAGCTGACAAAGCCTGTGTTAGATACCTGTGCTAATAATGTGTCCTCAGAGGACATTACTGTCTTTAAGGCTGGAATGATTTGCCTTAATTTGGAGCAATGGCGTGACTTTCTCATGGAGTGAAGCTCATTTGACCTGTTTCCCTGCACTCTGTATGTGGGACTCTGATACTCCAGATGGATTGCTGTTTAGGATACTCTGCAGTTTTGCAAGTCCATCTCCTTTTCAAAAGGAGCTCAATGCTTTCTCAGTACACCGCCTAGCCGCCTTGCAGTCATAATTAATTATAGTTACCTAGTGCATTATTGCTGGTGTCTCCTCCTCCTGTGTTTCCTCGTCACCCAGGGTGATTGGTCACGTGCTGTCCTGACATCATAAAGGTAGAGCAGGGTGTCATCTGACATGAGGGACAATCAGTTGCCTAGCAAGTGATAAGATAAATTTATCATGGTATTGAAATGGGTTGCAGGGTAAATAGGGCACCCAGCTTAAAACCTAGATGGTTAGATGAATGAAACTGGGGCATTATTTGAGACTTGTGCATCTGTTTGAAGGTGCAGATAATCACAATGTTCTGGACTTCTCTATAGCTTAACTGATAGGGATGTACTAAGATGAAGATGTTAAGATGTCGTTTATAGTTTTTATTATTCCCACAAACTATAGCGTAAACCTTCCTCCCTTAACTTATCAGATCACTTAATTGCTATTGGCGTATCATAACCTAAATGAATTGCACTATAAAGGGGAAGCCTTCACTTGGCTGGCAATCACACCTATTTATCTAGGTCCTGATGTAGCTGCTAGTTGTGTAGAGAGTGTTGGCAAATGAGGCATAGAATTAAGATATGTACCCCAGTTTTATCTTGAAAACTGAGATTTTAATTTTTAGTAAGCTTTGGATTTTCACAATATTACTGTCTCCATAGTACTGATTATCAAGGCTTAGAAAATCCATTTATTATTGCTGTGCATTCGTTTGAAAATATTCAAGTTCTAATTGACTAACGGTGGACTTTTCCATCTGCAGAATATACTGAATGACCAGAGGTGGCAGTGCAGCAGAAGAGAATTTGTCTGCCTTCCTGATACCCCAAAAAAATAAGCAAATCCTCAGCACTCTGCCATCCTTCATCAGTTTACATGGTAAGTCAAACTCACGTTGAATACATTTGCTTGTCATTAAAAAAGTTCATAGCATCTGAGGGCCCTGAGTACCTTTTTAGTGGGGTCTTTGGCATGATTATATTTCTGTCAAAACTGTAGAAAAAGGGATGACGTTACGGTGATAATCATATTTTCATCAAAGACTTTGTCTCTAAAGCTGACAAAGCCTGTGTTAGATACCTGTGCTAATAATGTGTCCTCAGAGGACATTACTGTCTTTAAGGCTGGAATGAGTTGCCTTAATTTGGAGCAATGGCGTGACTTTCTCATGGAGTGAAGCTCATTTGACCGGTTTCCCTGCACTCTGTATGTGGGACTCTGATACTCCAGATGGATTGCTGTTTAGGATACTCTGCAGTTTTGCAAGTCCATCTCCTTTTCAAAAGGAGCTCAATGCTTTCTCAGTACACCGCCTAGCCGCCTTGCAGTCATAATTAATTATAGTTACCTAGTGCATTATTGCTGGTGTCTCCTCCTCCTGTGTTTCCTCTTCACCCAGGGTGATTGGTCACGTGCTGTCCTGACATCATAAAGCTAGAGCAGGGTGTCATCTGACAGGAGGGACAATCAGTTGCCTAGCAAGTGATAAGATAAATTTATCATGGTATTGAAATGGGTTGCAGGGTAAATAGGGCACCCAGCTTAAAACCTAGATGGTTAGATGAATGAAACTGGGGCATTATTTGAGACTTGTGCATCTGTTTGAAGGTGCGGATAATCACAATGTTCTGGACTTCTCTATAGCTTAACTGATAGGGATGTACTAAGATGAAGATGTTAAGATGTCGTTTATAGTTTTTATTATTCCCACTAACTATAGCGTAAACCTTCCTCCCTTAACTTATCAGATCACTTAATTGCTATTGGCGTATCATAACCTAAAAGAATTGCACTGAAAAGGGGACGCCTTCACTTGGCTGGCAATCACACCTATTTATCTAGGTCCTGATGTAGCTGCTAGTTGTGTAGGGAGTGTTGGCAAATGAGGCATAGAATTAAGATATGTACCCCAGTTTTATCTTGAAAACTGAGATTTTAATTTTTAGTAATCTTTGGATTTTCACAATATTACTGTCTCCATAGTACTGATTATCAAGGCTTAGAAAATCCATGTATTATTGCTGTGCATTCGTTTGAAAATATTCAAGTTCTAATTGACTAACGGTGGACTTTTCCATCTGCAGAATATACTGAATGACCAGAGGTGGCAGTGCAGCAGAAGAGAATTTGTCTGCCTTCCTGATACCCAAAAAAAAAAGCGCAATTCCTCAGCACTCTGCCATCCTTCCTCAGTTTACATGGTAAGTCAAACTCACGTTGAATACATTTGCTTATCATTAAAAAAGTTCATATCATCTGAGGGCCCTGAGTACCTTTTTAGTGGGGTCTTTGGCATGATTATATTTCTGTCAAGACTGTAGAAAAATGGATGACGTTACGGTGATCATCATATTTTCATCAAAGACTTTGTCTCTAAAGCTGACAAAGCCTGTGTTAGATACCTGTGCTAATAATGTGTCCTCAGAGGACATTACTGTCTTTAAGGCTGGAATGAGTTGCCTTAATTTGGAGCAATGGCGTGACTTTCTCATGGAGTGAAGCTCATTTGACCTGTTTCCCTGCACTCTGTATGTGGGACTCTGATACTCCAGATGGATTGCTGTTTAGGATACTCTGCAGTTTTGCAAGTCCATCTCCTTTTCAAAAGGAGCTCAATGCTTTCTCAGTACACCGCCTAGCCGCCTTGCAGTCATAATTAATTATAGTTACCTAGTGCATTATTGCTGGTGTCTCCTCCTCCTGTGTTTCCTCGTCACCCAGGGTGATTGGTCACGTGCTGTCCTGACATCATAAAGGTAGAGCAGGGTGTCATCTGACATGAGGGACAATCAGTTGCCTAGCAAGTGATAAGATAAATTTATCATGGTATTGAAATGGGTTGCAGGGTAAATAGGGCACCCAGCTTAAAACCTAGATGGTTAGATGAATGAAACTGGGGCATTATTTGAGACTTGTGCATCTGTTTGAAGGTGCAGATAATCACAATGTTCTGGACTTCTCTATAGCTTAACTGATAGGGATGTACTAAGATGAAGATGTTAAGATGTCGTTTATAGTTTTTATTATTCCCACAAACTATAGCGTAAACCTTCCTCCCTTAACTTATCAGATCACTTAATTGCTATTGGCGTATCATAACCTAAATGAATTGCACTATAAAGGGGAAGCCTTCACTTGGCTGGCAATCACACCTATTTATCTAGGTCCTGATGTAGCTGCTAGTTGTGTAGAGAGTGTTGGCAAATGAGGCATAGAATTAAGATATGTACCCCAGTTTTATCTTGAAAACTGAGATTTTAATTTTTAGTAAGCTTTGGATTTTCACAATATTACTGTCTCCATAGTACTGATTATCAAGGCTTAGAAAATCCATTTATTATTGCTGTGCATTCGTTTGAAAATATTCAAGTTCTAATTGACTAGCGGTGGACTTTTCCATCTGCAGAATATACTGAATGACCAGAGGTGGCAGTGCAGCAGAAGAGAATTTGTCTGCCTTCCTGATACCCAAAAAAAATAAGCAAATCCCTCAGCACTCTGCCATCCTTCATCAGTTTACATGGTAAGTCAAACTCACGTTGAATACATTTGCTTGTCATTAAAAAAAGTTCATAGCATCTGAGGGCCCTGAGTACCTTTTTAGTGGGGTCTTTGGCATGATTATATTTCTGTCAAGACTGTAGAAAAAGGGATGACGTTACGGTGATCATCATATTTTCATCAAAGACTTTGTCTCTAAAGCTGACAAAGCCTGTGTTAGATACCTGTGCTAATAATGTGCCCTCAGAGGACATTACTGTCTTTAAGGCTGGAATGAGGTGCCTTAATTTGGAGCAATGGTATGACTTTCTCATGGAGTGAAGCTCATTTGACCTGTTTCCCTGCACTCTGTATGTGGGACTCTGATACTCCAGATGGATTGCTGTTTAGGATACTCTGCAGTTTTGCAACTCCATCTCCTTTTCAAAAGGAGCTCATGCTTTCTCAGTACACAGCCTAGCCTCCTTGCAGTCATAATTAATTATAGTTACCTAGTGCATAATTGCTGGTGTCTCCTCCTCCTGTGTTTCCTCGTCACCCAGGGTGATTGGTCACGTGCTGTCCTGACATCATAAAGCTAGAGCAGGGTGTCATCTGACATGAGGGACAATCAGTTGCCTAGCAAGTGATAAGATACATTTATCATGGTATTGAAATGGGTTGCAGGGTAAATAGGGCACCCAGCTTAAAACCTAGATGGTTAGATGAATAAAACTGGGGCATTATTTGAGACTTGTGCATCTGTTTGAAGGTGCGGATAATCACAATGTTCTGGACTTCTCTATAGCTTAACTGATAGGGATGTACTAAGATGAAGATGTTAAGATGTCGTTTATAGTTTTTATTATTCCCACTAACTATAGCGTAAACCTTCCTCCCTTAACTTATCAGATCACTTAATTGCTATTGGCGTATCATAACCTAAAAGAATTGCACTGAAAAGGGGACGCCTTCACTTGGCTGGCAATCACACCTATTTATCTAGGTCCTGATGTAGCTGCTAGTTGTGTAGGGAGTGTTGGCAAATGAGGCATAGAATTAAGATATGTACCCCAGTTTTATCTTGAAAACTGAGATTTTAATTTTTAGTAATCTTTGGATTTTCACAATATTACTGTCTCCATAGTACTGATTATCAAGGCTTAGAAAATCCATGTATTATTGCTGTGCATTCGTTTGAAAATATTCAAGTTCTAATTGACTAACGGTGGACTTTTCCATCTGCAGAATATACTGAATGACCAGAGGTGGCAGTGCAGCAGAAGAGAATTTGTCTGCCTTCCTGATACCCAAAAAAAAAAGCGCAATTCCTCAGCACTCTGCCATCCTTCCTCAGTTTACATGGTAAGTCAAACTCACGTTGAATACATTTGCTTATCATTAAAAAAGTTCATATCATCTGAGGGCCCTGAGTACCTTTTTAGTGGGGTCTTTGGCATGATTATATTTCTGTCAAGACTGTAGAAAAATGGATGACGTTACGGTGATCATCATATTTTCATCAAAGACTTTGTCTCTAAAGCTGACAAAGCCTGTGTTAGATACCTGTGCTAATAATGTGTCCTCAGAGGACATTACTGTCTTTAAGGCTGGAATGAGTTGCCTTAATTTGGAGCAATGGCGTGACTTTCTCATGGAGTGAAGCTCATTTGACCTGTTTCCCTGCACTCTGTATGTGGGACTCTGATACTCCAGATGGATTGCTGTTTAGGATACTCTGCAGTTTTGCAAGTCCATCTCCTTTTCAAAAGGAGCTCAATGCTTTCTCAGTACACCGCCTAGCCGCCTTGCAGTCATAATTAATTATAGTTACCTAGTGCATTATTGCTGGTGTCTCCTCCTCCTGTGTTTCCTCGTCACCCAGGGTGATTGGTCACATGCTGTCCTGACATCATAAAGGTAGAGCAGGGTGTCATCTGACATGAGGGACAATCAGTTGCCTAGCAAGTGATAAGATAAATTTATCATGGTATTGAAATGGGTTGCAGGGTAAATAGGGCACCCAGCTTAAAACCTAGATGGTTAGATGAATGAAACTGGGGCATTATTTGAGACTTGTGCATCTGTTTGAAGGTGCAGATAATCACAATGTTCTGGACTTCTCTATAGCTTAACTGATAGGGATGTACTAAGATGAAGATGTTAAGATGTCGTTTATAGTTTTTATTATTCCCACAAACTATAGCGTAAACCTTCCTCCCTTAACTTATCAGATCACTTAATTGCTATTGGCGTATCATAACCTAAATGAATTGCACTATAAAGGGGAAGCCTTCACTTGGCTGGCAATCACACCTATTTATCTAGGTCCTGATGTAGCTGCTAGTTGTGTAGAGAGTGTTGGCAAATGAGGCATAGAATTAAGATATGTACCCCAGTTTTATCTTGAAAACTGAGATTTTAATTTTTAGTAAGCTTTGGATTTTCACAATATTACTGTCTCCATAGTACTGATTATCAAGGCTTAGAAAATCCATTTATTATTGCTGTGCATTCGTTTGAAAATATTCAAGTTCTAATTGACTAGCGGTGGACTTTTCCATCTGCAGAATATACTGAATGACCAGAGGTGGCAGTGCAGCAGAAGAGAATTTGTCTGCCTTCCTGATACCCAAAAAAAATAAGCAAATCCCTCAGCACTCTGCCATCCTTCATCAGTTTACATGGTAAGTCAAACTCACGTTGAATACATTTGCTTGTCATTAAAAAAAGTTCATAGCATCTGAGGGCCCTGAGTACCTTTTTAGTGGGGTCTTTGGCATGATTATATTTCTGTCAAGACTGTAGAAAAAGGGATGACGTTACGGTGATCATCATATTTTCATCAAAGACTTTGTCTCTAAAGCTGACAAAGCCTGTGTTAGATACCTGTGCTAATAATGTGCCCTCAGAGGACATTACTGTCTTTAAGGCTGGAATGAGGTGCCTTAATTTGGAGCAATGGTATGACTTTCTCATGGAGTGAAGCTCATTTGACCTGTTTCCCTGCACTCTGTATGTGGGACTCTGATACTCCAGATGGATTGCTGTTTAGGATACTCTGCAGTTTTGCAACTCCATCTCCTTTTCAAAAGGAGCTCATGCTTTCTCAGTACACAGCCTAGCCTCCTTGCAGTCATAATTAATTATAGTTACCTAGTGCATAATTGCTGGTGTCTCCTCCTCCTGTGTTTCCTCGTCACCCAGGGTGATTGGTCACGTGCTGTCCTGACATCATAAAGCTAGAGCAGGGTGTCATCTGACATGAGGGACAATCAGTTGCCTAGCAAGTGATAAGATACATTTATCATGGTATTGAAATGGGTTGCAGGGTAAATAGGGCACCCAGCTTAAAACCTAGATGGTTAGATGAATGAAACTGGGGCATTATTTGAGACTTGTGCATCTGTTTGAAGGTGCGGATAATCACAATGTTCTGGACTTCTCTATAGCTTAACTGATAGGGATGTACTAAGATGAAGATGTTAAGATGTCGTTTATAGTTTTTATTATTCCCACTAACTATAGCGTAAACCTTCCTCCCTTAACTTATCAGATCACTTAATTGCTATTGGAGTATCATAACCTAAAAGAATTGCACTGAAAAGGGGACGCCTTCACTTGGCTGGCAATCACACCTATTTATCTAGGTCCTGATGTAGCTGCTAGTTGTGTAGAGAGTGTTGGCAAATGAGGCATAGAATTAAGATATGTACCCCAGTTTTATCTTGAAAACTGAGATTTTAATTTTTAGTAATCTTTGGATTTTCACAATATTACTGTCTCCATAGTACTGATTATCAAGGCTTAGAAAATCCATTTATTATTGCTGTGCATTCGTTTGAAAATATTCAAGTTCTAATTGACTAACGGTGGACTTTTCCATCTGCAGAATATACTGAATGACCAGAGGTGGCAGTGCAGCAGAAGAGAATTTGTCTGCCTTCCTGATACCCCAAAAAAATAAGCAAATCCTCAGCACTCTGCCATCCTTCATCAGTTTACATGGTAAGTCAAACTCACGTTGAATACATTTGCTTGTCATTAAAAAAGTTCATAGCATCTGAGGGCCCTGAGTACCTTTTTAGTGGGGTCTTTGGCATGATTATATTTCTGTCAAAACTGTAGAAAAAGGGATGACGTTACGGTGATAATCATATTTTCATCAAAGACTTTGTCTCTAAAGCTGACAAAGCCTGTGTTAGATACCTGTGCTAATAATGTGTCCTCAGAGGACATTACTGTCTTTAAGGCTGGAATGAGTTGCCTTAATTTGGAGCAATGGCGTGACTTTCTCATGGAGTGAAGCTCATTTGACCGGTTTCCCTGCACTCTGTATGTGGGACTCTGATACTCCAGATGGATTGCTGTTTAGGATACTCTGCAGTTTTGCAAGTCCATCTCCTTTTCAAAAGGAGCTCAATGCTTTCTCAGTACACCGCCTAGCCGCCTTGCAGTCATAATTAATTATAGTTACCTAGTGCATTATTGCTGGTGTCTCCTCCTCCTGTGTTTCCTCTTCACCCAGGGTGATTGGTCACGTGCTGTCCTGACATCATAAAGCTAGAGCAGGGTGTCATCTGACAGGAGGGACAATCAGTTGCCTAGCAAGTGATAAGATAAATTTATCATGGTATTGAAATGGGTTGCAGGGTAAATAGGGCACCCAGCTTAAAACCTAGATGGTTAGATGAATGAAACTGGGGCATTATTTGAGACTTGTGCATCTGTTTGAAGGTGCGGATAATCACAATGTTCTGGACTTCTCTATAGCTTAACTGATAGGGATGTACTAAGATGAAGATGTTAAGATGTCGTTTATAGTTTTTATTATTCCCACTAACTATAGCGTAAACCTTCCTCCCTTAACTTATCAGATCACTTAATTGCTATTGGCGTATCATAACCTAAAAGAATTGCACTGAAAAGGGGACGCCTTCACTTGGCTGGCAATCACACCTATTTATCTAGGTCCTGATGTAGCTGCTAGTTGTGTAGGGAGTGTTGGCAAATGAGGCATAGAATTAAGATATGTACCCCAGTTTTATCTTGAAAACTGAGATTTTAATTTTTAGTAATCTTTGGATTTTCACAATATTACTGTCTCCATAGTACTGATTATCAAGGCTTAGAAAATCCATGTATTATTGCTGTGCATTCGTTTGAAAATATTCAAGTTCTAATTGACTAACGGTGGACTTTTCCATCTGCAGAATATACTGAATGACCAGAGGTGGCAGTGCAGCAGAAGAGAATTTGTCTGCCTTCCTGATACCCAAAAAAAAAAGCGCAATTCCTCAGCACTCTGCCATCCTTCCTCAGTTTACATGGTAAGTCAAACTCACGTTGAATACATTTGCTTATCATTAAAAAAGTTCATATCATCTGAGGGCCCTGAGTACCTTTTTAGTGGGGTCTTTGGCATGATTATATTTCTGTCAAGACTGTAGAAAAATGGATGACGTTACGGTGATCATCATATTTTCATCAAAGACTTTGTCTCTAAAGCTGACAAAGCCTGTGTTAGATACCTGTGCTAATAATGTGTCCTCAGAGGACATTACTGTCTTTAAGGCTGGAATGAGTTGCCTTAATTTGGAGCAATGGCGTGACTTTCTCATGGAGTGAAGCTCATTTGACCTGTTTCCCTGCACTCTGTATGTGGGACTCTGATACTCCAGATGGATTGCTGTTTAGGATACTCTGCAGTTTTGCAAGTCCATCTCCTTTTCAAAAGGAGCTCAATGCTTTCTCAGTACACCGCCTAGCCGCCTTGCAGTCATAATTAATTATAGTTACCTAGTGCATTATTGCTGGTGTCTCCTCCTCCTGTGTTTCCTCGTCACCCAGGGTGATTGGTCACGTGCTGTCCTGACATCATAAAGGTAGAGCAGGGTGTCATCTGACATGAGGGACAATCAGTTGCCTAGCAAGTGATAAGATAAATTTATCATGGTATTGAAATGGGTTGCAGGGTAAATAGGGCACCCAGCTTAAAACCTAGATGGTTAGATGAATGAAACTGGGGCATTATTTGAGACTTGTGCATCTGTTTGAAGGTGCAGATAATCACAATGTTCTGGACTTCTCTATAGCTTAACTGATAGGGATGTACTAAGATGAAGATGTTAAGATGTCGTTTATAGTTTTTATTATTCCCACAAACTATAGCGTAAACCTTCCTCCCTTAACTTATCAGATCACTTAATTGCTATTGGCGTATCATAACCTAAATGAATTGCACTATAAAGGGGAAGCCTTCACTTGGCTGGCAATCACACCTATTTATCTAGGTCCTGATGTAGCTGCTAGTTGTGTAGAGAGTGTTGGCAAATGAGGCATAGAATTAAGATATGTACCCCAGTTTTATCTTGAAAACTGAGATTTTAATTTTTAGTAAGCTTTGGATTTTCACAATATTACTGTCTCCATAGTACTGATTATCAAGGCTTAGAAAATCCATTTATTATTGCTGTGCATTCGTTTGAAAATATTCAAGTTCTAATTGACTAGCGGTGGACTTTTCCATCTGCAGAATATACTGAATGACCAGAGGTGGCAGTGCAGCAGAAGAGAATTTGTCTGCCTTCCTGATACCCAAAAAAAATAAGCAAATCCCTCAGCACTCTGCCATCCTTCATCAGTTTACATGGTAAGTCAAACTCACGTTGAATACATTTGCTTGTCATTAAAAAAAGTTCATAGCATCTGAGGGCCCTGAGTACCTTTTTAGTGGGGTCTTTGGCATGATTATATTTCTGTCAAGACTGTAGAAAAAGGGATGACGTTACGGTGATCATCATATTTTCATCAAAGACTTTGTCTCTAAAGCTGACAAAGCCTGTGTTAGATACCTGTGCTAATAATGTGCCCTCAGAGGACATTACTGTCTTTAAGGCTGGAATGAGGTGCCTTAATTTGGAGCAATGGTATGACTTTCTCATGGAGTGAAGCTCATTTGACCTGTTTCCCTGCACTCTGTATGTGGGACTCTGATACTCCAGATGGATTGCTGTTTAGGATACTCTGCAGTTTTGCAACTCCATCTCCTTTTCAAAAGGAGCTCATGCTTTCTCAGTACACAGCCTAGCCTCCTTGCAGTCATAATTAATTATAGTTACCTAGTGCATAATTGCTGGTGTCTCCTCCTCCTGTGTTTCCTCGTCACCCAGGGTGATTGGTCACGTGCTGTCCTGACATCATAAAGCTAGAGCAGGGTGTCATCTGACATGAGGGACAATCAGTTGCCTAGCAAGTGATAAGATACATTTATCATGGTATTGAAATGGGTTGCAGGGTAAATAGGGCACCCAGCTTAAAACCTAGATGGTTAGATGAATAAAACTGGGGCATTATTTGAGACTTGTGCATCTGTTTGAAGGTGCGGATAATCACAATGTTCTGGACTTCTCTATAGCTTAACTGATAGGGATGTACTAAGATGAAGATGTTAAGATGTCGTTTATAGTTTTTATTATTCCCACTAACTATAGCGTAAACCTTCCTCCCTTAACTTATCAGATCACTTAATTGCTATTGGCGTATCATAACCTAAAAGAATTGCACTGAAAAGGGGACGCCTTCACTTGGCTGGCAATCACACCTATTTATCTAGGTCCTGATGTAGCTGCTAGTTGTGTAGGGAGTGTTGGCAAATGAGGCATAGAATTAAGATATGTACCCCAGTTTTATCTTGAAAACTGAGATTTTAATTTTTAGTAATCTTTGGATTTTCACAATATTACTGTCTCCATAGTACTGATTATCAAGGCTTAGAAAATCCATGTATTATTGCTGTGCATTCGTTTGAAAATATTCAAGTTCTAATTGACTAACGGTGGACTTTTCCATCTGCAGAATATACTGAATGACCAGAGGTGGCAGTGCAGCAGAAGAGAATTTGTCTGCCTTCCTGATACCCAAAAAAAAAAGCGCAATTCCTCAGCACTCTGCCATCCTTCCTCAGTTTACATGGTAAGTCAAACTCACGTTGAATACATTTGCTTATCATTAAAAAAGTTCATATCATCTGAGGGCCCTGAGTACCTTTTTAGTGGGGTCTTTGGCATGATTATATTTCTGTCAAGACTGTAGAAAAATGGATGACGTTACGGTGATCATCATATTTTCATCAAAGACTTTGTCTCTAAAGCTGACAAAGCCTGTGTTAGATACCTGTGCTAATAATGTGTCCTCAGAGGACATTACTGTCTTTAAGGCTGGAATGAGTTGCCTTAATTTGGAGCAATGGCGTGACTTTCTCATGGAGTGAAGCTCATTTGACCTGTTTCCCTGCACTCTGTATGTGGGACTCTGATACTCCAGATGGATTGCTGTTTAGGATACTCTGCAGTTTTGCAAGTCCATCTCCTTTTCAAAAGGAGCTCAATGCTTTCTCAGTACACCGCCTAGCCGCCTTGCAGTCATAATTAATTATAGTTACCTAGTGCATTATTGCTGGTGTCTCCTCCTCCTGTGTTTCCTCGTCACCCAGGGTGATTGGTCACATGCTGTCCTGACATCATAAAGGTAGAGCAGGGTGTCATCTGACATGAGGGACAATCAGTTGCCTAGCAAGTGATAAGATAAATTTATCATGGTATTGAAATGGGTTGCAGGGTAAATAGGGCACCCAGCTTAAAACCTAGATGGTTAGATGAATGAAACTGGGGCATTATTTGAGACTTGTGCATCTGTTTGAAGGTGCAGATAATCACAATGTTCTGGACTTCTCTATAGCTTAACTGATAGGGATGTACTAAGATGAAGATGTTAAGATGTCGTTTATAGTTTTTATTATTCCCACAAACTATAGCGTAAACCTTCCTCCCTTAACTTATCAGATCACTTAATTGCTATTGGCGTATCATAACCTAAATGAATTGCACTATAAAGGGGAAGCCTTCACTTGGCTGGCAATCACACCTATTTATCTAGGTCCTGATGTAGCTGCTAGTTGTGTAGAGAGTGTTGGCAAATGAGGCATAGAATTAAGATATGTACCCCAGTTTTATCTTGAAAACTGAGATTTTAATTTTTAGTAAGCTTTGGATTTTCACAATATTACTGTCTCCATAGTACTGATTATCAAGGCTTAGAAAATCCATTTATTATTGCTGTGCATTCGTTTGAAAATATTCAAGTTCTAATTGACTAGCGGTGGACTTTTCCATCTGCAGAATATACTGAATGACCAGAGGTGGCAGTGCAGCAGAAGAGAATTTGTCTGCCTTCCTGATACCCAAAAAAAATAAGCAAATCCCTCAGCACTCTGCCATCCTTCATCAGTTTACATGGTAAGTCAAACTCACGTTGAATACATTTGCTTGTCATTAAAAAAAGTTCATAGCATCTGAGGGCCCTGAGTACCTTTTTAGTGGGGTCTTTGGCATGATTATATTTCTGTCAAGACTGTAGAAAAAGGGATGACGTTACGGTGATCATCATATTTTCATCAAAGACTTTGTCTCTAAAGCTGACAAAGCCTGTGTTAGATACCTGTGCTAATAATGTGCCCTCAGAGGACATTACTGTCTTTAAGGCTGGAATGAGGTGCCTTAATTTGGAGCAATGGTATGACTTTCTCATGGAGTGAAGCTCATTTGACCTGTTTCCCTGCACTCTGTATGTGGGACTCTGATACTCCAGATGGATTGCTGTTTAGGATACTCTGCAGTTTTGCAACTCCATCTCCTTTTCAAAAGGAGCTCATGCTTTCTCAGTACACAGCCTAGCCTCCTTGCAGTCATAATTAATTATAGTTACCTAGTGCATAATTGCTGGTGTCTCCTCCTCCTGTGTTTCCTCGTCACCCAGGGTGATTGGTCACGTGCTGTCCTGACATCATAAAGCTAGAGCAGGGTGTCATCTGACATGAGGGACAATCAGTTGCCTAGCAAGTGATAAGATACATTTATCATGGTATTGAAATGGGTTGCAGGGTAAATAGGGCACCCAGCTTAAAACCTAGATGGTTAGATGAATGAAACTGGGGCATTATTTGAGACTTGTGCATCTGTTTGAAGGTGCGGATAATCACAATGTTCTGGACTTCTCTATAGCTTAACTGATAGGGATGTACTAAGATGAAGATGTTAAGATGTCGTTTATAGTTTTTATTATTCCCACTAACTATAGCGTAAACCTTCCTCCCTTAACTTATCAGATCACTTAATTGCTATTGGAGTATCATAACCTAAAAGAATTGCACTGAAAAGGGGACGCCTTCACTTGGCTGGCAATCACACCTATTTATCTAGGTCCTGATGTAGCTGCTAGTTGTGTAGAGAGTGTTGGCAAATGAGGCATAGAATTAAGATATGTACCCCAGTTTTATCTTGAAAACTGAGATTTTAATTTTTAGTAATCTTTGGATTTTCACAATATTACTGTCTCCATAGTACTGATTATCAAGGCTTAGAAAATCCATTTATTATTGCTGTGCATTCGTTTGAAAATATTCAAGTTCTAATTGACTAACGGTGGACTTTTCCATCTGCAGAATATACTGAATGACCAGAGGTGGCAGTGCAGCAGAAGAGAATTTGTCTGCCTTCCTGATACCCAAAAAAAAAAGCGCAATTCCTCAGCACTCTGCCATCCTTCCTCAGTTTACATGGTAAGTCAAACTCACGTTGAATACATTTGCTTATCATTAAAAAAGTTCATATCATCTGAGGGCCCTGAGTACCTTTTTAGTGGGGTCTTTGGCATGATTATATTTCTGTCAAGACTGTAGAAAAATGGATGACGTTACGGTGATCATCATATTTTCATCAAAGACTTTGTCTCTAAAGCTGACAAAGCCTGTGTTAGATACCTGTGCTAATAATGTGTCCTCAGAGGACATTACTGTCTTTAAGGCTGGAATGATTTGCCTTAATTTGGAGCAATGGCGTGACTTTCTCATGGAGTGAAGCTCATTTGACCTGTTTCCCTGCACTCTGTATGTGGGACTCTGATACTCCAGATGGATTGCTGTTTAGGATACTCTGCAGTTTTGCAAGTCCATCTCCTTTTCAAAAGGAGCTCAATGCTTTCTCAGTACACCGCCTAGCCGCCTTGCAGTCATAATTAATTATAGTTACCTAGTGCATTATTGCTGGTGTCTCCTCCTCCTGTGTTTCCTCGTCACCCAGGGTGATTGGTCACGTGCTGTCCTGACATCATAAAGGTAGAGCAGGGTGTCATCTGACATGAGGGACAATCAGTTGCCTAGCAAGTGATAAGATAAATTTATCATGGTATTGAAATGGGTTGCAGGGTAAATAGGGCACCCAGCTTAAAACCTAGATGGTTAGATGAATGAAACTGGGGCATTATTTGAGACTTGTGCATCTGTTTGAAGGTGCAGATAATCACAATGTTCTGGACTTCTCTATAGCTTAACTGATAGGGATGTACTAAGATGAAGATGTTAAGATGTCGTTTATAGTTTTTATTATTCCCACAAACTATAGCGTAAACCTTCCTCCCTTAACTTATCAGATCACTTAATTGCTATTGGCGTATCATAACCTAAATGAATTGCACTATAAAGGGGAAGCCTTCACTTGGCTGGCAATCACACCTATTTATCTAGGTCCTGATGTAGCTGCTAGTTGTGTAGAGAGTGTTGGCAAATGAGGCATAGAATTAAGATATGTACCCCAGTTTTATCTTGAAAACTGAGATTTTAATTTTTAGTAAGCTTTGGATTTTCACAATATTACTGTCTCCATAGTACTGATTATCAAGGCTTAGAAAATCCATTTATTATTGCTGTGCATTCGTTTGAAAATATTCAAGTTCTAATTGACTAGCGGTGGACTTTTCCATCTGCAGAATATACTGAATGACCAGAGGTGGCAGTGCAGCAGAAGAGAATTTGTCTGCCTTCCTGATACCCAAAAAAAATAAGCAAATCCCTCAGCACTCTGCCATCCTTCATCAGTTTACATGGTAAGTCAAACTCACGTTGAATACATTTGCTTGTCATTAAAAAAAGTTCATAGCATCTGAGGGCCCTGAGTACCTTTTTAGTGGGGTCTTTGGCATGATTATATTTCTGTCAAGACTGTAGAAAAAGGGATGACGTTACGGTGATCATCATATTTTCATCAAAGACTTTGTCTCTAAAGCTGACAAAGCCTGTGTTAGATACCTGTGCTAATAATGTGCCCTCAGAGGACATTACTGTCTTTAAGGCTGGAATGAGGTGCCTTAATTTGGAGCAATGGTATGACTTTCTCATGGAGTGAAGCTCATTTGACCTGTTTCCCTGCACTCTGTATGTGGGACTCTGATACTCCAGATGGATTGCTGTTTAGGATACTCTGCAGTTTTGCAACTCCATCTCCTTTTCAAAAGGAGCTCATGCTTTCTCAGTACACAGCCTAGCCTCCTTGCAGTCATAATTAATTATAGTTACCTAGTGCATAATTGCTGGTGTCTCCTCCTCCTGTTTCCTCGTCACCCAGGGTGATTGGTCACGTGCTGTCCTGACATCATAAAGCTAGAGCAGGGTGTCATCTGACATGAGGGACAATCAGTTGCCTAGCAAGTGATAAGATACATTTATCATGGTATTGAAATGGGTTGCAGGGTAAATAGGGCACCCAGCTTAAAACCTAGATGGTTAGATGAATGAAACTGGGGCATTATTTGAGACTTGTGCATCTGTTTGAAGGTGCGGATAATCACAATGTTCTGGACTTCTCTATAGCTTAACTGATAGGGATGTACTAAGATGAAGATGTTAAGTGTTAAGATGTCGTTTATAGTTTTTATTATTCCCACTAACTATAGCGTAAACCTTCCTCCCTTAACTTATCAGATCACTTAATTGCTATTGGCGTATCATAACCTAAAAGAATTGCACTGAAAAGGGGACGCCTTCACTTGGCTGGCAATCACACCTATTTATCTAGGTCCTGATGTAGCTGCTAGTTGTGTAGGGAGTGTTGGCAAATGAGGCATAGAATTAAGATATGTACCCCAGTTTTATCTTGAAAACTGAGATTTTAATTTTTAGTAATCTTTGGATTTTCACAATATTACTGTCTCCATAGTACTGATTATCAAGGCTTAGAAAATCCATGTATTATTGCTGTGCATTCGTTTGAAAATATTCAAGTTCTAATTGACTAACGGTGGACTTTTCCATCTGCAGAATATACTGAATGACCAGAGGTGGCAGTGCAGCAGAAGAGAATTTGTCTGCCTTCCTGATACCCAAAAAAAAAAGCGCAATTCCTCAGCACTCTGCCATCCTTCCTCAGTTTACATGGTAAGTCAAACTCACGTTGAATACATTTGCTTATCATTAAAAAATTCATATCATCTGAGGGCCCTGAGTACCTTTTTAGTGGGGTCTTTGGCATGATTATATTTCTGTCAAGACTGTAGAAAAATGGATGACGTTACGGTGATCATCATATTTTCATCAAAGACTTTGTCTCTAAAGCTGACAAAGCCTGTGTTAGATACCTGTGCTAATAATGTGTCCTCAGAGGACATTACTGTCTTTAAGGCTGGAATGAGTTGCCTTAATTTGGAGCAATGGCGTGACTTTCTCATGGAGTGAAGCTCATTTGACCTGTTTCCCTGCACTCTGTATGTGGGACTCTGATACTCCAGATGGATTGCTGTTTAGGATACTCTGCAGTTTTGCAAGTCCATCTCCTTTTCAAAAGGAGCTCAATGCTTTCTCAGTACACCGCCTAGCCGCCTTGCAGTCATAATTAATTATAGTTACCTAGTGCATTATTGCTGGTGTCTCCTCCTCCTGTGTTTCCTCGTCACCCAGGGTGATTGGTCACGTGCTGTCCTGACATCATAAAGGTAGAGCAGGGTGTCATCTGACATGAGGGACAATCAGTTGCCTAGCAAGTGATAAGATAAATTTATCATGGTATTGAAATGGGTTGCAGGGTAAATAGGGCACCCAGCTTAAAACCTAGATGGTTAGATGAATGAAACTGGGGCATTATTTGAGACTTGTGCATCTGTTTGAAGGTGCAGATAATCACAATGTTCTGGACTTCTCTATAGCTTAACTGATAGGGATGTACTAAGATGAAGATGTTAAGATGTCGTTTATAGTTTTTATTATTCCCACAAACTATAGCGTAAACCTTCCTCCCTTAACTTATCAGATCACTTAATTGCTATTGGCGTATCATAACCTAAATGAATTGCACTATAAAGGGGAAGCCTTCACTTGGCTGGCAATCACACCTATTTATCTAGGTCCTGATGTAGCTGCTAGTTGTGTAGAGAGTGTTGGCAAATGAGGCATAGAATTAAGATATGTACCCCAGTTTTATCTTGAAAACTGAGATTTTAATTTTTAGTAAGCTTTGGATTTTCACAATATTACTGTCTCCATAGTACTGATTATCAAGGCTTAGAAAATCCATTTATTATTGCTGTGCATTCGTTTGAAAATATTCAAGTTCTAATTGACTAGCGGTGGACTTTTCCATCTGCAGAATATACTGAATGACCAGAGGTGGCAGTGCAGCAGAAGAGAATTTGTCTGCCTTCCTGATACCCAAAAAAAATAAGCAAATCCCTCAGCACTCTGCCATCCTTCATCAGTTTACATGGTAAGTCAAACTCACGTTGAATACATTTGCTTGTCATTAAAAAAAGTTCATAGCATCTGAGGGCCCTGAGTACCTTTTTAGTGGGGTCTTTGGCATGATTATATTTCTGTCAAGACTGTAGAAAAAGGGATGACGTTACGGTGATCATCATATTTTCATCAAAGACTTTGTCTCTAAAGCTGACAAAGCCTGTGTTAGATACCTGTGCTAATAATGTGCCCTCAGAGGACATTACTGTCTTTAAGGCTGGAATGAGGTGCCTTAATTTGGAGCAATGGTATGACTTTCTCATGGAGTGAAGCTCATTTGACCTGTTTCCCTGCACTCTGTATGTGGGACTCTGATACTCCAGATGGATTGCTGTTTAGGATACTCTGCAGTTTTGCAACTCCATCTCCTTTTCAAAAGGAGCTCATGCTTTCTCAGTACACAGCCTAGCCTCCTTGCAGTCATAATTAATTATAGTTACCTAGTGCATAATTGCTGGTGTCTCCTCCTCCTGTTTCCTCGTCACCCAGGGTGATTGGTCACGTGCTGTCCTGACATCATAAAGCTAGAGCAGGGTGTCATCTGACATGAGGGACAATCAGTTGCCTAGCAAGTGATAAGATACATTTATCATGGTATTGAAATGGGTTGCAGGGTAAATAGGGCACCCAGCTTAAAACCTAGATGGTTAGATGAATGAAACTGGGGCATTATTTGAGACTTGTGCATCTGTTTGAAGGTGCGGATAATCACAATGTTCTGGACTTCTCTATAGCTTAACTGATAGGGATGTACTAAGATGAAGATGTTAAGATGTCGTTTATAGTTTTTATTATTCCCACTAACTATAGCGTAAACCTTCCTCCCTTAACTTATCAGATCACTTAATTGCTATTGGAGTATCATAACCTAAAAGAATTGCACTGAAAAGGGGACGCCTTCACTTGGCTGGCAATCACACCTATTTATCTAGGTCCTGATGTAGCTGCTAGTTGTGTAGAGAGTGTTGGCAAATGAGGCATAGAATTAAGATATGTACCCCAGTTTTATCTTGAAAACTGAGATTTTAATTTTTAGTAATCTTTGGATTTTCACAATATTACTGTCTCCATAGTACTGATTATCAAGGCTTAGAAAATCCATTTATTATTGCTGTGCATTCGTTTGAAAATATTCAAGTTCTAATTGACTAACGGTGGACTTTTCCATCTGCAGAATATACTGAATGACCAGAGGTGGCAGTGCAGCAGAAGAGAATTTGTCTGCCTTCCTGATACCCAAAAAAAAAAGCGCAATTCCTCAGCACTCTGCCATCCTTCCTCAGTTTACATGGTAAGTCAAACTCACGTTGAATACATTTGCTTATCATTAAAAAAGTTCATATCATCTGAGGGCCCTGAGTACCTTTTTAGTGGGGTCTTTGGCATGATTATATTTCTGTCAAGACTGTAGAAAAATGGATGACGTTACGGTGATCATCATATTTTCATCAAAGACTTTGTCTCTAAAGCTGACAAAGCCTGTGTTAGATACCTGTGCTAATAATGTGTCCTCAGAGGACATTACTGTCTTTAAGGCTGGAATGATTTGCCTTAATTTGGAGCAATGGCGTGACTTTCTCATGGAGTGAAGCTCATTTGACCTGTTTCCCTGCACTCTGTATGTGGGACTCTGATACTCTAGATGGATTGCTGTTTAGGATACTCTGCAGTTTTGCAAGTCCATCTCCTTTTCAAAAGGAGCTCAATGCTTTCTCAGTACACCGCCTAGCCGCCTTGCAGTCATAATTAATTATAGTTACCTAGTGCATTATTGCTGGTGTCTCCTCCTCCTGTGTTTCCTCGTCACCCAGGGTGATTGGTCACGTGCTGTCCTGACATCATAAAGGTAGAGCAGGGTGTCATCTGACATGAGGGACAATCAGTTGCCTAGCAAGTGATAAGATAAATTTATCATGGTATTGAAATGGGTTGCAGGGTAAATAGGGCACCCAGCTTAAAACCTAGATGGTTAGATGAATGAAACTGGGGCATTATTTGAGACTTGTGCATCTGTTTGAAGGTGCAGATAATCACAATGTTCTGGACTTCTCTATAGCTTAACTGATAGGGATGTACTAAGATGAAGATGTTAAGATGTCGTTTATAGTTTTTATTATTCCCACAAACTATAGCGTAAACCTTCCTCCCTTAACTTATCAGATCACTTAATTGCTATTGGCGTATCATAACCTAAATTAATTGCACTATAAAGGGGAAGCCTTCACTTGGCTGGCAATCACACCTATTTATCTAGGTCCTGATGTAGCTGCTAGTTGTGTAGAGAGTGTTGGCAAATGAGGCATAGAATTAAGATATGTACCCCAGTTTTATCTTGAAAACTGAGATTTTAATTTTTAGTAAGCTTTGGATTTTCACAATATTACTGTCTCCATAGTACTGATTATCAAGGCTTAGAAAATCCATTTATTATTGCTGTGCATTCGTTTGAAAATATTCAAGTTCTAATTGACTAGCGGTGGACTTTTCCATCTGCAGAATATACTGAATGACCAGAGGTGGCAGTGCAGCAGAAGAGAATTTGTCTGCCTTCCTGATACCCAAAAAAAATAAGCAAATCCTCAGCACTCTGCCATCCTTCATCAGTTTACATGGTAAGTCAAACTCACGTTGAATACATTTGCTTGTCATTAAAAAAAGTTCATAGCATCTGAGGGCCCTGAGTACCTTTTTAGTGGGGTCTTTGGCATGATTATATTTCTGTCAAGACTGTAGAAAAAGGGATGACGTTACGGTGATCATCATATTTTCATCAAAGACTTTGTCTCTAAAGCTGACAAAGCCTGTGTTAGATACCTGTGCTAATAATGTGCCCTCAGAGGACATTACTGTCTTTAAGGCTGGAATGAGGTGCCTTAATTTGGAGCAATGGTATGACTTTCTCATGGAGTGAAGCTCATTTGACCTGTTTCCCTGCACTCTGTATGTGGGACTCTGATACTCCAGATGGATTGCTGTTTAGGATACTCTGCAGTTTTGCAACTCCATCTCCTTTTCAAAAGGAGCTCATGCTTTCTCAGTACACAGCCTAGCCTCCTTGCAGTCATAATTAATTATAGTTACCTAGTGCATAATTGCTGGTGTCTCCTCCTCCTGTGTTTCCTCGTCACCCAGGGTGATTGGTCACGTGCTGTCCTGACATCATAAAGCTAGAGCAGGGTGTCATCTGACATGAGGGACAATCAGTTGCCTAGCAAGTGATAAGATACATTTATCATGGTATTGAAATGGGTTGCAGGGTAAATAGGGCACCCAGCTTAAAACCTAGATGGTTAGATGAATGAAACTGGGGCATTATTTGAGACTTGTGCATCTGTTTGAAGGTGCGGATAATCACAATGTTCTGGACTTCTCTATAGCTTAACTGATAGGGATGTACTAAGATGAAGATGTTAAGATGTCGTTTATAGTTTTTATTATTCCCACTAACTATAGCGTAAACCTTCCTCCCTTAACTTATCAGATCACTTAATTGCTATTGGCGTATCATAACCTAAAAGAATTGCACTGAAAAGGGGACGCCTTCACTTGGCTGGCAATCACACCTATTTATATAGGTCCTGATGTAGCTGCTAGTTGTGTAGAGAGTGTTGGCAAATGAGGCATAGAATTAAGATATGTACCCCAGTTTTATCTTGAAAACTGAGATTTTAATTTTTAGTAATCTTTGGATTTTCACAATATTACTGTCTCCATAGTACTGATTATCAAGGCTTAGAAAATCCATTTATTATTGCTGTGCATTCGTTTGAAAATATTCAAGTTCTAATTGACTAACGGTGGACTTTTCCATCTGCAGAATATACTGAATGACCAGAGGTGGCAGTGCAGCAGAAGAGAATTTGTCTGCCTTCCTGATACCCAAAAAAATAAGCAAATCCTCAGCACTCTGCCATCCTTCATCAGTTTACATGGTAAGTCAAACTCACGTTGAATACATTTGCTTGTCATTAAAAAAGTTCATAGCATCTGAGGGCCCTGAGTACCTTTTTAGTGGGGTCTTTGGCATGATTATATTTCTGTCAAGACTGTAGAAAAAGGGATGACGTTACGGTGATAATCATATTTTCATCAAAGACTTTGTCTCTAAAGCTGACAAAGCCTGTGTTAGATAACTGTGCTAATAATGTGTCCTCAGAGGACATTACTGTCTTTAAGGCTGGAATGAGTTGCCTTAATTTGGAGCAATGGCGTGACTTTCTCATGGAGTGAAGCTCATTTGACCTGTTTCCCTGCACTCTGTATGTGGGACTCTGATACTCCAGATGGATTGCTGTTTAGGATACTCTGCAGTTTTGCAAGTCCATCTCCTTTTCAAAAGGAGCTCAATGCTTTCTCAGTACACCGCCTAGCCGCCTTGCAGTCATAATTAATTATAGTTACCTAGTGCATTATTGCTGGTGTCTCCTCCTCCTGTGTTTCCTCTTCACCCAGGGTGATTGGTCACGTGCTGTCCTGACATCATAAAGCTAGAGCAGGGTGTCATCTGACAGGAGGGACAATCAGTTGCCTAGCAAGTGATAAGATAAATTTATCATGGTATTGAAATGGGTTGCAGGGTAAATAGGGCACCCAGCTTAAAACCTAGATGGTTAGATGAAGGAAACTGGGGCATTATTTGAGACTTGTGCATCTGTTTGAAGGTGCAGATAATCACAATGTTCTGGACTTCTCTATAGCTTAACTGATAGGGATGTACTAAGATGAAGATGTTAAGATGTCGTTTATAGTTTTTATTATTCCCACTAACTATAGCGTAAACCTTCCTCCCTTAACTTATCAGATCACTTAATTGCTTTTGGCGTATCATAACCTAAAATAATTGCACTGAAAAGGGGACGCCTTCACTTGGCTGGCAATCACACCTATTTATCTAGGTCCTGATGTAGCTACTAGTTGTGTAGAGAGTGTTGGCAAATGAGGCATAGAATTAAGATATGTACCCCAGTTTTATCTTGAAAACTGAGATTGTAATTTTTAGTAAGCTTTGGATTTTCACAATATTACTGTCTCCATAGTACTGATTATCAAGGCTTAGAAAATCCATTTATTATTGCTGTGCATTCGTTTGAAAATATTCAAGTTCTAATTGACTAACGGTGGACTTTTCCATCTGCAGAATATACTGAATGACCAGAGGTGGCAGTGCAGCAGAAGAGAATTTGTCTGCCTTCCTGATACCCAAAAAAAATAAGCAAATCCTCAGCACTCTGCCATCCTTCATCAGTTTACATGGTAAGTCAAACTCACGTTGAATACATTTGCTTGTCATTAAAAAAGTTCATAGCATCTGAGGGCCCTGAGTACCTTTTTAGTGAGGTCTTTGGCATGATTATATTTCTGTCAAGACTGTAGAAAAAGGGATGACATTACGGTGATCATCATATTTTCATCAAAGACTTTGTCTCTAAAGCTGACAAAGCCTGTGTTAGATACCTGTGCTAATAATGTGTCCTCAGAGGACATTACTGCCTTTAAGGCTGGAATGAGTTGCCTTAATTTGGAGCAATGGTGTGACTTTCTCATGGAGTGAAGCTCATTTGACCTGTTTCCCTGCACTCTGTATGTGGGACTCTGATACTCCAGATGGATTGCTGTTTAGGATACTCTGCAGTTTTGCAACTCCATCTCCTTTTCAAAAGGAGCTCATGCTTTCTCAGTACACCGCCTAGCCGCCTTGCAGTCATAATTAATTATAGTTACCTAGTGCATTATTGCTGGTGTCTTCTCCTCCTGTGTTTCCTCGTCACCCAGGGTGATTGGTCACGTGCTGTCCTGACATCATAAAGCTAGAGCAGGGTGTCATCTGACATGAGGGACAATCACTTGCCTAGCAAGTGATAAGATACATTTATCATGGTATTGAAATGGGTTGCAGGGTAAATAGGGCACCCAGCTTAAAGCCTAGATGGTTAGATGAATGAAACTGGGGCATTATTTGAGACTTGTGCATCTGTTTGAAGGTGGGGATAATCGCAATGTTCTGGACTTCTCTATAGCTTAACTGATAGGGATGTGCTAAGATGAAGATGTTAAGATGTCGTTTATAGTTTTTATTATTCCCACAAACTATAGCGTAAACCTTCCTCCCTTAACTTATCAGATCACTTAATTGCTATTGGCGTATCATAACCTAAATGAATTGCACTATAAAGGGGAAGCCTTCACTTGGCTGGCAATCACACCTATTTATCTAGGTCCTGATGTAGCTGCTAGTTGTGTAGAGAGTGTTGGCAAATGAGGCATAGAATTAAGATATGTACCCCAGTTTTATCTTGAAAACTGAGATTTTAATTTTTAGTAAGCTTTGGATTTTCACAATATTACTGTCTCCATAGTACTGATTATCAAGGCTTAGAAAATCCATTTATTATTGCTGTGCATTCGTTTGAAAATATTCAAGTTCTAATTGACTAGCGGTGGACTTTTCCATCTGCAGAATATACTGAATGACCAGAGGTGGCAGTGCAGCAGAAGAGAATTTGTCTGCCTTCCTGATACCCAAAAAAAATAAGCAAATCCTCAGCACTCTGCCATCCTTCATCAGTTTACATGGTAAGTCAAACTCACGTTGAATACATTTGCTTGTCATTAAAAAAGTTCATAGCATCTGAGGGCCCTGAGTACCTTTTTAGTGGGGTCTTTGGCATGATTATATTTCTGTCAAGACTGTAGAAAAAGGGATGACGTTACGGTGATCATCATATTTTCATCAAAGACTTTGTCTCTAAAGCTGACAAAGCCTGTGTTAGATACCTGTGCTAATAATGTGTCCTCAGAGGACATTACTGTCTTTAAGGCTGGAATGAGTTGCCTTAATTTGGAGCAATGGCGTGACTTTCTCATGGAGTGAAGCTCATTTGACCTGTTTCCCTGCACTCTGTATGTGGGACTCTGATACTCCAGATGGATTGCTGTTTAGGATACTCTGCAGTTTTGCAAGTCCATCTCCTTTTCAAAAGGAGCTCAATGCTTTCTCAGTACACCGCCTAGCCGCCTTGCAGTCATAATTAATTATAGTTACCTAGTGCATTATTGCTGGTGTCTCCTCCTCCTGTGTTTCCTCTTCACCCAGGGTGATTGGTCACGTGCTGTCCTGACATCATAAAGCTAGAGCAGGGTGTCATCTGACAGGAGGGACAATCAGTTGCCTAGCAAGTGATAAGATAAATTTATCATGGTATTGAAATGGGTTGCAGGGTAAATAGGGCACCCAGCTTAAAACCTAGATGGTTAGATGAAGGAAACTGGGGCATTATTTGAGACTTGTGCATCTGTTTGAAGGTGCAGATAATCACAATGTTCTGGACTTCTCTATAGCTTAACTGATAGGGATGTACTAAGATGAAGATGTTAAGATGTCGTTTATAGTTTTTATTATTCCCACTAACTATAGCGTAAACCTTCCTCCCTTAACTTATCAGATCACTTAATTGATTTTGGCGTATCATAACCTAAAATAATTGCACTGAAAAGGGGACGCCTTCACTTGGCTGGCAATCACACCTATTTATCTAGGTCCTGATGTAGCTGCTAGTTGTGTAGAGAGTGTTGGCAAATGAGGCATAGAATTAAGATATGTACCCCAGTTTTATCTTGAAAACTGAGATTGTAATTTTTAGTAAGCTTTGGATTTTCACAATATTACTGTCTCCATAGTACTGATTATCAAGGCTTAGAAAATCCATTTATTATTGCTGTGCATTCGTTTGAAAATATTCAAGTTCTAATTGACTAGCGGTGGACTTTTCCATCTGCAGAATATACTGAATGACCAGAGGTGGCAGTGCAGCAGAAGAGAATTTGTCTGCCTTCCTGATACCCAAAAAAAATAAGCAAATCCCTCAGCACTCTGCCATCCTTCATCAGTTTACATGGTAAGTCAAACTCACGTTGAATACATTTGCTTGTCATTAAAAAAAGTTCATAGCATCTGAGGGCCCTGAGTACCTTTTTAGTGGGGTCTTTGGCATGATTATATTTCTGTCAAGACTGTAGAAAAAGGGATGACGTTACGGTGATCATCATATTTTCATCAAAGACTTTGTCTCTAAAGCTGACAAAGCCTGTGTTAGATACCTGTGCTAATAATGTGCCCTCAGAGGACATTACTGTCTTTAAGGCTGGAATGAGGTGCCTTAATTTGGAGCAATGGTATGACTTTCTCATGGAGTGAAGCTCATTTGACCTGTTTCCCTGCACTCTGTATGTGGGACTCTGATACTCCAGATGGATTGCTGTTTAGGATACTCTGCAGTTTTGCAACTCCATCTCCTTTTCAAAAGGAGCTCATGCTTTCTCAGTACACAGCCTAGCCTCCTTGCAGTCATAATTAATTATAGTTACCTAGTGCATAATTGCTGGTGTCTCCTCCTCCTGTGTTTCCTCGTCACCCAGGGTGATTGGTCACGTGCTGTCCTGACATCATAAAGCTAGAGCAGGGTGTCATCTGACATGAGGGACAATCAGTTGCCTAGCAAGTGATAAGATACATTTATCATGGTATTGAAATGGGTTGCAGGGTAAATAGGGCACCCAGCTTAAAACCTAGATGGTTAGATGAATAAAACTGGGGCATTATTTGAGACTTGTGCATCTGTTTGAAGGTGCGGATAATCACAATGTTCTGGACTTCTCTATAGCTTAACTGATAGGGATGTACTAAGATGAAGATGTTAAGATGTCGTTTATAGTTTTTATTATTCCCACTAACTATAGCGTAAACCTTCCTCCCTTAACTTATCAGATCACTTAATTGCTATTGGCGTATCATAACCTAAAAGAATTGCACTGAAAAGGGGACGCCTTCACTTGGCTGGCAATCACACCTATTTATCTAGGTCCTGATGTAGCTGCTAGTTGTGTAGGGAGTGTTGGCAAATGAGGCATAGAATTAAGATATGTACCCCAGTTTTATCTTGAAAACTGAGATTTTAATTTTTAGTAATCTTTGGATTTTCACAATATTACTGTCTCCATAGTACTGATTATCAAGGCTTAGAAAATCCATGTATTATTGCTGTGCATTCGTTTGAAAATATTCAAGTTCTAATTGACTAACGGTGGACTTTTCCATCTGCAGAATATACTGAATGACCAGAGGTGGCAGTGCAGCAGAAGAGAATTTGTCTGCCTTCCTGATACCCAAAAAAAAAAGCGCAATTCCTCAGCACTCTGCCATCCTTCCTCAGTTTACATGGTAAGTCAAACTCACGTTGAATACATTTGCTTATCATTAAAAAAGTTCATATCATCTGAGGGCCCTGAGTACCTTTTTAGTGGGGTCTTTGGCATGATTATATTTCTGTCAAGACTGTAGAAAAATGGATGACGTTACGGTGATCATCATATTTTCATCAAAGACTTTGTCTCTAAAGCTGACAAAGCCTGTGTTAGATACCTGTGCTAATAATGTGTCCTCAGAGGACATTACTGTCTTTAAGGCTGGAATGAGTTGCCTTAATTTGGAGCAATGGCGTGACTTTCTCATGGAGTGAAGCTCATTTGACCTGTTTCCCTGCACTCTGTATGTGGGACTCTGATACTCCAGATGGATTGCTGTTTAGGATACTCTGCAGTTTTGCAAGTCCATCTCCTTTTCAAAAGGAGCTCAATGCTTTCTCAGTACACCGCCTAGCCGCCTTGCAGTCATAATTAATTATAGTTACCTAGTGCATTATTGCTGGTGTCTCCTCCTCCTGTGTTTCCTCGTCACCCAGGGTGATTGGTCACATGCTGTCCTGACATCATAAAGGTAGAGCAGGGTGTCATCTGACATGAGGGACAATCAGTTGCCTAGCAAGTGATAAGATAAATTTATCATGGTATTGAAATGGGTTGCAGGGTAAATAGGGCACCCAGCTTAAAACCTAGATGGTTAGATGAATGAAACTGGGGCATTATTTGAGACTTGTGCATCTGTTTGAAGGTGCAGATAATCACAATGTTCTGGACTTCTCTATAGCTTAACTGATAGGGATGTACTAAGATGAAGATGTTAAGATGTCGTTTATAGTTTTTATTATTCCCACAAACTATAGCGTAAACCTTCCTCCCTTAACTTATCAGATCACTTAATTGCTATTGGCGTATCATAACCTAAATGAATTGCACTATAAAGGGGAAGCCTTCACTTGGCTGGCAATCACACCTATTTATCTAGGTCCTGATGTAGCTGCTAGTTGTGTAGAGAGTGTTGGCAAATGAGGCATAGAATTAAGATATGTACCCCAGTTTTATCTTGAAAACTGAGATTTTAATTTTTAGTAAGCTTTGGATTTTCACAATATTACTGTCTCCATAGTACTGATTATCAAGGCTTAGAAAATCCATTTATTATTGCTGTGCATTCGTTTGAAAATATTCAAGTTCTAATTGACTAGCGGTGGACTTTTCCATCTGCAGAATATACTGAATGACCAGAGGTGGCAGTGCAGCAGAAGAGAATTTGTCTGCCTTCCTGATACCCAAAAAAAATAAGCAAATCCCTCAGCACTCTGCCATCCTTCATCAGTTTACATGGTAAGTCAAACTCACGTTGAATACATTTGCTTGTCATTAAAAAAAGTTCATAGCATCTGAGGGCCCTGAGTACCTTTTTAGTGGGGTCTTTGGCATGATTATATTTCTGTCAAGACTGTAGAAAAAGGGATGACGTTACGGTGATCATCATATTTTCATCAAAGACTTTGTCTCTAAAGCTGACAAAGCCTGTGTTAGATACCTGTGCTAATAATGTGCCCTCAGAGGACATTACTGTCTTTAAGGCTGGAATGAGGTGCCTTAATTTGGAGCAATGGTATGACTTTCTCATGGAGTGAAGCTCATTTGACCTGTTTCCCTGCACTCTGTATGTGGGACTCTGATACTCCAGATGGATTGCTGTTTAGGATACTCTGCAGTTTTGCAACTCCATCTCCTTTTCAAAAGGAGCTCATGCTTTCTCAGTACACAGCCTAGCCTCCTTGCAGTCATAATTAATTATAGTTACCTAGTGCATAATTGCTGGTGTCTCCTCCTCCTGTGTTTCCTCGTCACCCAGGGTGATTGGTCACGTGCTGTCCTGACATCATAAAGCTAGAGCAGGGTGTCATCTGACATGAGGGACAATCAGTTGCCTAGCAAGTGATAAGATACATTTATCATGGTATTGAAATGGGTTGCAGGGTAAATAGGGCACCCAGCTTAAAACCTAGATGGTTAGATGAATGAAACTGGGGCATTATTTGAGACTTGTGCATCTGTTTGAAGGTGCGGATAATCACAATGTTCTGGACTTCTCTATAGCTTAACTGATAGGGATGTACTAAGATGAAGATGTTAAGATGTCGTTTATAGTTTTTATTATTCCCACTAACTATAGCGTAAACCTTCCTCCCTTAACTTATCAGATCACTTAATTGCTATTGGAGTATCATAACCTAAAAGAATTGCACTGAAAAGGGGACGCCTTCACTTGGCTGGCAATCACACCTATTTATCTAGGTCCTGATGTAGCTGCTAGTTGTGTAGAGAGTGTTGGCAAATGAGGCATAGAATTAAGATATGTACCCCAGTTTTATCTTGAAAACTGAGATTTTAATTTTTAGTAATCTTTGGATTTTCACAATATTACTGTCTCCATAGTACTGATTATCAAGGCTTAGAAAATCCATTTATTATTGCTGTGCATTCGTTTGAAAATATTCAAGTTCTAATTGACTAACGGTGGACTTTTCCATCTGCAGAATATACTGAATGACCAGAGGTGGCAGTGCAGCAGAAGAGAATTTGTCTGCCTTCCTGATACCCAAAAAAAAAAGCGCAATTCCTCAGCACTCTGCCATCCTTCCTCAGTTTACATGGTAAGTCAAACTCACGTTGAATACATTTGCTTATCATTAAAAAAGTTCATATCATCTGAGGGCCCTGAGTACCTTTTTAGTGGGGTCTTTGGCATGATTATATTTCTGTCAAGACTGTAGAAAAATGGATGACGTTACGGTGATCATCATATTTTCATCAAAGACTTTGTCTCTAAAGCTGACAAAGCCTGTGTTAGATACCTGTGCTAATAATGTGTCCTCAGAGGACATTACTGTCTTTAAGGCTGGAATGATTTGCCTTAATTTGGAGCAATGGCGTGACTTTCTCATGGAGTGAAGCTCATTTGACCTGTTTCCCTGCACTCTGTATGTGGGACTCTGATACTCCAGATGGATTGCTGTTTAGGATACTCTGCAGTTTTGCAAGTCCATCTCCTTTTCAAAAGGAGCTCAATGCTTTCTCAGTACACCGCCTAGCCGCCTTGCAGTCATAATTAATTATAGTTACCTAGTGCATTATTGCTGGTGTCTCCTCCTCCTGTGTTTCCTCGTCACCCAGGGTGATTGGTCACGTGCTGTCCTGACATCATAAAGGTAGAGCAGGGTGTCATCTGACATGAGGGACAATCAGTTGCCTAGCAAGTGATAAGATAAATTTATCATGGTATTGAAATGGGTTGCAGGGTAAATAGGGCACCCAGCTTAAAACCTAGATGGTTAGATGAATGAAACTGGGGCATTATTTGAGACTTGTGCATCTGTTTGAAGGTGCAGATAATCACAATGTTCTGGACTTCTCTATAGCTTAACTGATAGGGATGTACTAAGATGAAGATGTTAAGATGTCGTTTATAGTTTTTATTATTCCCACAAACTATAGCGTAAACCTTCCTCCCTTAACTTATCAGATCACTTAATTGCTATTGGCGTATCATAACCTAAATGAATTGCACTATAAAGGGGAAGCCTTCACTTGGCTGGCAATCACACCTATTTATCTAGGTCCTGATGTAGCTGCTAGTTGTGTAGAGAGTGTTGGCAAATGAGGCATAGAATTAAGATATGTACCCCAGTTTTATCTTGAAAACTGAGATTTTAATTTTTAGTAAGCTTTGGATTTTCACAATATTACTGTCTCCATAGTACTGATTATCAAGGCTTAGAAAATCCATTTATTATTGCTGTGCATTCGTTTGAAAATATTCAAGTTCTAATTGACTAGCGGTGGACTTTTCCATCTGCAGAATATACTGAATGACCAGAGGTGGCAGTGCAGCAGAAGAGAATTTGTCTGCCTTCCTGATACCCAAAAAAAATAAGCAAATCCCTCAGCACTCTGCCATCCTTCATCAGTTTACATGGTAAGTCAAACTCACGTTGAATACATTTGCTTGTCATTAAAAAAAGTTCATAGCATCTGAGGGCCCTGAGTACCTTTTTAGTGGGGTCTTTGGCATGATTATATTTCTGTCAAGACTGTAGAAAAAGGGATGACGTTACGGTGATCATCATATTTTCATCAAAGACTTTGTCTCTAAAGCTGACAAAGCCTGTGTTAGATACCTGTGCTAATAATGTGCCCTCAGAGGACATTACTGTCTTTAAGGCTGGAATGAGGTGCCTTAATTTGGAGCAATGGTATGACTTTCTCATGGAGTGAAGCTCATTTGACCTGTTTCCCTGCACTCTGTATGTGGGACTCTGATACTCCAGATGGATTGCTGTTTAGGATACTCTGCAGTTTTGCAACTCCATCTCCTTTTCAAAAGGAGCTCATGCTTTCTCAGTACACAGCCTAGCCTCCTTGCAGTCATAATTAATTATAGTTACCTAGTGCATAATTGCTGGTGTCTCCTCCTCCTGTTTCCTCGTCACCCAGGGTGATTGGTCACGTGCTGTCCTGACATCATAAAGCTAGAGCAGGGTGTCATCTGACATGAGGGACAATCAGTTGCCTAGCAAGTGATAAGATACATTTATCATGGTATTGAAATGGGTTGCAGGGTAAATAGGGCACCCAGCTTAAAACCTAGATGGTTAGATGAATGAAACTGGGGCATTATTTGAGACTTGTGCATCTGTTTGAAGGTGCGGATAATCACAATGTTCTGGACTTCTCTATAGCTTAACTGATAGGGATGTACTAAGATGAAGATGTTAAGTGTTAAGATGTCGTTTATAGTTTTTATTATTCCCACTAACTATAGCGTAAACCTTCCTCCCTTAACTTATCAGATCACTTAATTGCTATTGGCGTATCATAACCTAAAAGAATTGCACTGAAAAGGGGACGCCTTCACTTGGCTGGCAATCACACCTATTTATCTAGGTCCTGATGTAGCTGCTAGTTGTGTAGGGAGTGTTGGCAAATGAGGCATAGAATTAAGATATGTACCCCAGTTTTATCTTGAAAACTGAGATTTTAATTTTTAGTAATCTTTGGATTTTCACAATATTACTGTCTCCATAGTACTGATTATCAAGGCTTAGAAAATCCATGTATTATTGCTGTGCATTCGTTTGAAAATATTCAAGTTCTAATTGACTAACGGTGGACTTTTCCATCTGCAGAATATACTGAATGACCAGAGGTGGCAGTGCAGCAGAAGAGAATTTGTCTGCCTTCCTGATACCCAAAAAAAAAAGCGCAATTCCTCAGCACTCTGCCATCCTTCCTCAGTTTACATGGTAAGTCAAACTCACGTTGAATACATTTGCTTATCATTAAAAAAGTTCATATCATCTGAGGGCCCTGAGTACCTTTTTAGTGGGGTCTTTGGCATGATTATATTTCTGTCAAGACTGTAGAAAAATGGATGACGTTACGGTGATCATCATATTTTCATCAAAGACTTTGTCTCTAAAGCTGACAAAGCCTGTGTTAGATACCTGTGCTAATAATGTGTCCTCAGAGGACATTACTGTCTTTAAGGCTGGAATGAGTTGCCTTAATTTGGAGCAATGGCGTGACTTTCTCATGGAGTGAAGCTCATTTGACCTGTTTCCCTGCACTCTGTATGTGGGACTCTGATACTCCAGATGGATTGCTGTTTAGGATACTCTGCAGTTTTGCAAGTCCATCTCCTTTTCAAAAGGAGCTCAATGCTTTCTCAGTACACCGCCTAGCCGCCTTGCAGTCATAATTAATTATAGTTACCTAGTGCATTATTGCTGGTGTCTCCTCCTCCTGTGTTTCCTCGTCACCCAGGGTGATTGGTCACGTGCTGTCCTGACATCATAAAGGTAGAGCAGGGTGTCATCTGACATGAGGGACAATCAGTTGCCTAGCAAGTGATAAGATAAATTTATCATGGTATTGAAATGGGTTGCAGGGTAAATAGGGCACCCAGCTTAAAACCTAGATGGTTAGATGAATGAAACTGGGGCATTATTTGAGACTTGTGCATCTGTTTGAAGGTGCAGATAATCACAATGTTCTGGACTTCTCTATAGCTTAACTGATAGGGATGTACTAAGATGAAGATGTTAAGATGTCGTTTATAGTTTTTATTATTCCCACAAACTATAGCGTAAACCTTCCTCCCTTAACTTATCAGATCACTTAATTGCTATTGGCGTATCATAACCTAAATGAATTGCACTATAAAGGGGAAGCCTTCACTTGGCTGGCAATCACACCTATTTATCTAGGTCCTGATGTAGCTGCTAGTTGTGTAGAGAGTGTTGGCAAATGAGGCATAGAATTAAGATATGTACCCCAGTTTTATCTTGAAAACTGAGATTTTAATTTTTAGTAAGCTTTGGATTTTCACAATATTACTGTCTCCATAGTACTGATTATCAAGGCTTAGAAAATCCATTTATTATTGCTGTGCATTCGTTTGAAAATATTCAAGTTCTAATTGACTAGCGGTGGACTTTTCCATCTGCAGAATATACTGAATGACCAGAGGTGGCAGTGCAGCAGAAGAGAATTTGTCTGCCTTCCTGATACCCAAAAAAAATAAGCAAATCCCTCAGCACTCTGCCATCCTTCATCAGTTTACATGGTAAGTCAAACTCACGTTGAATACATTTGCTTGTCATTAAAAAAAGTTCATAGCATCTGAGGGCCCTGAGTACCTTTTTAGTGGGGTCTTTGGCATGATTATATTTCTGTCAAGACTGTAGAAAAAGGGATGACGTTACGGTGATCATCATATTTTCATCAAAGACTTTGTCTCTAAAGCTGACAAAGCCTGTGTTAGATACCTGTGCTAATAATGTGCCCTCAGAGGACATTACTGTCTTTAAGGCTGGAATGAGGTGCCTTAATTTGGAGCAATGGTATGACTTTCTCATGGAGTGAAGCTCATTTGACCTGTTTCCCTGCACTCTGTATGTGGGACTCTGATACTCCAGATGGATTGCTGTTTAGGATACTCTGCAGTTTTGCAACTCCATCTCCTTTTCAAAAGGAGCTCATGCTTTCTCAGTACACAGCCTAGCCTCCTTACAGTCATAATTAATTATAGTTACCTAGTGCATAATTGCTGGTGTCTCCTCCTCCTGTGTTTCCTCGTCACCCAGGGTGATTGGTCACGTGCTGTCCTGACATCATAAAGCTAGAGCAGGGTGTCATCTGACATGAGGGACAATCAGTTGCCTAGCAAGTGATAAGATACATTTATCATGGTATTGAAATGGGTTGCAGGGTAAATAGGGCACCCAGCTTAAAACCTAGATGGTTAGATGAATGAAACTGGGGCATTATTTGAGACTTGTGCATCTGTTTGAAGGTGCGGATAATCACAATGTTCTGGACTTCTCTATAGCTTAACTGATAGGGATGTACTAAGATGAAGATGTTAAGATGTCGTTTATAGTTTTTATTATTCCCACTAACTATAGCGTAAACCTTCCTCCCTTAACTTATCAGATCACTTAATTGCTATTGGAGTATCATAACCTAAAAGAATTGCACTGAAAAGGGGACGCCTTCACTTGGCTGGCAATCACACCTATTTATCTAGGTCCTGATGTAGCTGCTAGTTGTGTAGAGAGTGTTGGCAAATGAGGCATAGAATTAAGATATGTACCCCAGTTTTATCTTGAAAACTGAGATTTTAATTTTTAGTAATCTTTGGATTTTCACAATATTACTGTCTCCATAGTACTGATTATCAAGGCTTAGAAAATCCATTTATTATTGCTGTGCATTCGTTTGAAAATATTCAAGTTCTAATTGACTAACGGTGGACTTTTCCATCTGCAGAATATACTGAATGACCAGAGGTGGCAGTGCAGCAGAAGAGAATTTGTCTGCCTTCCTGATACCCAAAAAAAAAAGCGCAATTCCTCAGCACTCTGCCATCCTTCCTCAGTTTACATGGTAAGTCAAACTCACGTTGAATACATTTGCTTATCATTAAAAAAGTTCATATCATCTGAGGGCCCTGAGTACCTTTTTAGTGGGGTCTTTGGCATGATTATATTTCTGTCAAGACTGTAGAAAAATGGATGACGTTACGGTGATCATCATATTTTCATCAAAGACTTTGTCTCTAAAGCTGACAAAGCCTGTGTTAGATACCTGTGCTAATAATGTGTCCTCAGAGGACATTACTGTCTTTAAGGCTGGAATGATTTGCCTTAATTTGGAGCAATGGCGTGACTTTCTCATGGAGTGAAGCTCATTTGACCTGTTTCCCTGCACTCTGTATGTGGGACTCTGATACTCTAGATGGATTGCTGTTTAGGATACTCTGCAGTTTTGCAAGTCCATCTCCTTTTCAAAAGGAGCTCAATGCTTTCTCAGTACACCGCCTAGCCGCCTTGCAGTCATAATTAATTATAGTTACCTAGTGCATTATTGCTGGTGTCTCCTCCTCCTGTGTTTCCTCGTCACCCAGGGTGATTGGTCACGTGCTGTCCTGACATCATAAAGGTAGAGCAGGGTGTCATCTGACATGAGGGACAATCAGTTGCCTAGCAAGTGATAAGATAAATTTATCATGGTATTGAAATGGGTTGCAGGGTAAATAGGGCACCCAGCTTAAAACCTAGATGGTTAGATGAATGAAACTGGGGCATTATTTGAGACTTGTGCATCTGTTTGAAGGTGCAGATAATCACAATGTTCTGGACTTCTCTATAGCTTAACTGATAGGGATGTACTAAGATGAAGATGTTAAGATGTCGTTTATAGTTTTTATTATTCCCACAAACTATAGCGTAAACCTTCCTCCCTTAACTTATCAGATCACTTAATTGCTATTGGCGTATCATAACCTAAATTAATTGCACTATAAAGGGGAAGCCTTCACTTGGCTGGCAATCACACCTATTTATCTAGGTCCTGATGTAGCTGCTAGTTGTGTAGAGAGTGTTGGCAAATGAGGCATAGAATTAAGATATGTACCCCAGTTTTATCTTGAAAACTGAGATTTTAATTTTTAGTAAGCTTTGGATTTTCACAATATTACTGTCTCCATAGTACTGATTATCAAGGCTTAGAAAATCCATTTATTATTGCTGTGCATTCGTTTGAAAATATTCAAGTTCTAATTGACTAGCGGTGGACTTTTCCATCTGCAGAATATACTGAATGACCAGAGGTGGCAGTGCAGCAGAAGAGAATTTGTCTGCCTTCCTGATACCCAAAAAAAATAAGCAAATCCTCAGCACTCTGCCATCCTTCATCAGTTTACATGGTAAGTCAAACTCACGTTGAATACATTTGCTTGTCATTAAAAAAAGTTCATAGCATCTGAGGGCCCTGAGTACCTTTTTAGTGGGGTCTTTGGCATGATTATATTTCTGTCAAGACTGTAGAAAAAGGGATGACGTTACGGTGATCATCATATTTTCATCAAAGACTTTGTCTCTAAAGCTGACAAAGCCTGTGTTAGATACCTGTGCTAATAATGTGCCCTCAGAGGACATTACTGTCTTTAAGGCTGGAATGAGGTGCCTTAATTTGGAGCAATGGTATGACTTTCTCATGGAGTGAAGCTCATTTGACCTGTTTCCCTGCACTCTGTATGTGGGACTCTGATACTCCAGATGGATTGCTGTTTAGGATACTCTGCAGTTTTGCAACTCCATCTCCTTTTCAAAAGGAGCTCATGCTTTCTCAGTACACAGCCTAGCCTCCTTGCAGTCATAATTAATTATAGTTACCTAGTGCATAATTGCTGGTGTCTCCTCCTCCTGTGTTTCCTCGTCACCCAGGGTGATTGGTCACGTGCTGTCCTGACATCATAAAGCTAGAGCAGGGTGTCATCTGACATGAGGGACAATCAGTTGCCTAGCAAGTGATAAGATACATTTATCATGGTATTGAAATGGGTTGCAGGGTAAATAGGGCACCCAGCTTAAAACCTAGATGGTTAGATGAATGAAACTGGGGCATTATTTGAGACTTGTGCATCTGTTTGAAGGTGCGGATAATCACAATGTTCTGGACTTCTCTATAGCTTAACTGATAGGGATGTACTAAGATGAAGATGTTAAGATGTCGTTTATAGTTTTTATTATTCCCACTAACTATAGCGTAAACCTTCCTCCCTTAACTTATCAGATCACTTAATTGCTATTGGCGTATCATAACCTAAAAGAATTGCACTGAAAAGGGGACGCCTTCACTTGGCTGGCAATCACACCTATTTATATAGGTCCTGATGTAGCTGCTAGTTGTGTAGAGAGTGTTGGCAAATGAGGCATAGAATTAAGATATGTACCCCAGTTTTATCTTGAAAACTGAGATTTTAATTTTTAGTAATCTTTGGATTTTCACAATATTACTGTCTCCATAGTACTGATTATCAAGGCTTAGAAAATCCATTTATTATTGCTGTGCATTCGTTTGAAAATATTCAAGTTCTAATTGACTAACGGTGGACTTTTCCATCTGCAGAATATACTGAATGACCAGAGGTGGCAGTGCAGCAGAAGAGAATTTGTCTGCCTTCCTGATACCCAATAAAATAAGCAAATCCTCAGCACTCTGCCATCCTTCATCAGTTTACATGGTAAGTCAAACTCACGTTGAATACATTTGCTTGTCATTAAAAAAGTTCATAGCATCTGAGGGCCCTGAGTACCTTTTTAGTGGGGTCTTTGGCATGATTATATTTCTGTCAAGACTGTAGAAAAAGGGATGACGTTACGGTGATAATCATATTTTCATCAAAGACTTTGTCTCTAAAGCTGACAAAGCCTGTGTTAGATACCTGTGCTAATAATGTGTCCTCAGAGGACATTACTGTCTTTAAGGCTGGAATGAGTTGCCTTAATTTGGAGCAATGGCGTGACTTTCTCATGGAGTGAAGCTCATTTGACCTGTTTCCCTGCACTCTGTATGTGGGACTCTGATACTCCAGATGGATTGCTGTTTAGGATACTCTGCAGTTTTGCAAGTCCATCTCCTTTTCAAAAGGAGCTCAATGCTTTCTCAGTACACCGCCTAGCCGCCTTGCAGTCATAATTAATTATAGTTACCTAGTGCATTATTGCTGGTGTCTCCTCCTCCTGTGTTTCCTCTTCACCCAGGGTGATTGGTCACGTGCTGTCCTGACATCATAAAGCTAGAGCAGGGTGTCATCTGACAGGAGGGACAATCAGTTGCCTAGCAAGTGATAAGATAAATTTATCATGGTATTGAAATGGGTTGCAGGGTAAATAGGGCACCCAGCTTAAAACCTAGATGGTTAGATGAAGGAAACTGGGGCATTATTTGAGACTTGTGCATCTGTTTGAAGGTGCAGATAATCACAATGTTCTGGACTTCTCTATAGCTTAACTGATAGGGATGTACTAAGATGAAGATGTTAAGATGTCGTTTATAGTTTTTATTATTCCCACTAACTATAGCGTAAACCTTCCTCCCTTAACTTATCAGATCACTTAATTGCTTTTGGCGTATCATAACCTAAAATAATTGCACTGAAAAGGGGACGCCTTCACTTGGCTGGCAATCACACCTATTTATCTAGGTCCTGATGTAGCTACTAGTTGTGTAGAGAGTGTTGGCAAATGAGGCATAGAATTAAGATATGTACCCCAGTTTTATCTTGAAAACTGAGATTGTAATTTTTAGTAAGCTTTGGATTTTCACAATATTACTGTCTCCATAGTACTGATTATCAAGGCTTAGAAAATCCATTTATTATTGCTGTGCATTCGTTTGAAAATATTCAAGTTCTAATTGACTAACGGTGGACTTTTCCATCTGCAGAATATACTGAATGACCAGAGGTGGCAGTGCAGCAGAAGAGAATTTGTCTGCCTTCCTGATACCCAAAAAAAATAAGCAAATCCTCAGCACTCTGCCATCCTTCATCAGTTTACATGGTAAGTCAAACTCACGTTGAATACATTTGCTTGTCATTAAAAAAGTTCATAGCATCTGAGGGCCCTGAGTACCTTTTTAGTGAGGTCTTTGGCATGATTATATTTCTGTCAAGACTGTAGAAAAAGGGATGACATTACGGTGATCATCATATTTTCATCAAAGACTTTGTCTCTAAAGCTGACAAAGCCTGTGTTAGATACCTGTGCTAATAATGTGTCCTCAGAGGACATTACTGCCTTTAAGGCTGGAATGAGTTGCCTTAATTTGGAGCAATGGTGTGACTTTCTCATGGAGTGAAGCTCATTTGACCTGTTTCCCTGCACTCTGTATGTGGGACTCTGATACTCCAGATGGATTGCTGTTTAGGATACTCTGCAGTTTTGCAACTCCATCTCCTTTTCAAAAGGAGCTCATGCTTTCTCAGTACACCGCCTAGCCGCCTTGCAGTCATAATTAATTATAGTTACCTAGTGCATTATTGCTGGTGTCTTCTCCTCCTGTGTTTCCTCGTCACCCAGGGTGATTGGTCACGTGCTGTCCTGACATCATAAAGCTAGAGCAGGGTGTCATCTGACATGAGGGACAATCACTTGCCTAGCAAGTGATAAGATACATTTATCATGGTATTGAAATGGGTTGCAGGGTAAATAGGGCACCCAGCTTAAAGCCTAGATGGTTAGATGAATGAAACTGGGGCATTATTTGAGACTTGTGCATCTGTTTGAAGGTGGGGATAATCGCAATGTTCTGGACTTCTCTATAGCTTAACTGATAGGGATGTGCTAAGATGAAGATGTTAAGATGTCGTTTATAGTTTTTATTATTCCCACAAACTATAGCGTAAACCTTCCTCCCTTAACTTATCAGATCACTTAATTGCTATTGGCGTATCATAACCTAAATGAATTGCACTATAAAGGGGAAGCCTTCACTTGGCTGGCAATCACACCTATTTATCTAGGTCCTGATGTAGCTGCTAGTTGTGTAGAGAGTGTTGGCAAATGAGGCATAGAATTAAGATATGTACCCCAGTTTTATCTTGAAAACTGAGATTTTAATTTTTAGTAAGCTTTGGATTTTCACAATATTACTGTCTCCATAGTACTGATTATCAAGGCTTAGAAAATCCATTTATTATTGCTGTGCATTCGTTTGAAAATATTCAAGTTCTAATTGACTAGCGGTGGACTTTTCCATCTGCAGAATATACTGAATGACCAGAGGTGGCAGTGCAGCAGAAGAGAATTTGTCTGCCTTCCTGATACCCAAAAAAAATAAGCAAATCCTCAGCACTCTGCCATCCTTCATCAGTTTACATGGTAAGTCAAACTCACGTTGAATACATTTGCTTGTCATTAAAAAAGTTCATAGCATCTGAGGGCCCTGAGTACCTTTTTAGTGGGGTCTTTGGCATGATTATATTTCTGTCAAGACTGTAGAAAAAGGGATGACGTTACGGTGATCATCATATTTTCATCAAAGACTTTGTCTCTAAAGCTGACAAAGCCTGTGTTAGATACCTGTGCTAATAATGTGTCCTCAGAGGACATTACTGTCTTTAAGGCTGGAATGAGTTGCCTTAATTTGGAGCAATGGCGTGACTTTCTCATGGAGTGAAGCTCATTTGACCTGTTTCCCTGCACTCTGTATGTGGGACTCTGATACTCCAGATGGATTGCTGTTTAGGATACTCTGCAGTTTTGCAAGTCCATCTCCTTTTCAAAAGGAGCTCAATGCTTTCTCAGTACACCGCCTAGCCGCCTTGCAGTCATAATTAATTATAGTTACCTAGTGCATTATTGCTGGTGTCTCCTCCTCCTGTGTTTCCTCTTCACCCAGGGTGATTGGTCACGTGCTGTCCTGACATCATAAAGCTAGAGCAGGGTGTCATCTGACAGGAGGGACAATCAGTTGCCTAGCAAGTGATAAGATAAATTTATCATGGTATTGAAATGGGTTGCAGGGTAAATAGGGCACCCAGCTTAAAACCTAGATGGTTAGATGAAGGAAACTGGGGCATTATTTGAGACTTGTGCATCTGTTTGAAGGTGCAGATAATCACAATGTTCTGGACTTCTCTATAGCTTAACTGATAGGGATGTACTAAGATGAAGATGTTAAGATGTCGTTTATAGTTTTTATTATTCCCACTAACTATAGCGTAAACCTTCCTCCCTTAACTTATCAGATCACTTAATTGATTTTGGCGTATCATAACCTAAAATAATTGCACTGAAAAGGGGACGCCTTCACTTGGCTGGCAATCACACCTATTTATCTAGGTCCTGATGTAGCTGCTAGTTGTGTAGAGAGTGTTGGCAAATGAGGCATAGAATTAAGATATGTACCCCAGTTTTATCTTGAAAACTGAGATTGTAATTTTTAGTAAGCTTTGGATTTTCACAATATTACTGTCTCCATAGTACTGATTATCAAGGCTTAGAAAATCCATTTATTATTGCTGTGCATTCGTTTGAAAATATTCAAGTTCTAATTGACTAACGGTGGACTTTTCCATCTGCAGAATATACTGAATGACCAGAGGTGGCAGTGCAGCAGAAGAGAATTTGTCTGCCTTCCTGATACCCAAAAAAAATAAGCAAATCCTCAGCACTCTGCCATCCTTCATCAGTTTACATGGTAAGTCAAACTCACGTTGAAAACATTTGCTTGTCATTAAAAAAGTTCATAGCATCTGAGGGCCCTGAGTACCTTTTTAGTGGGGTCTTTGGCATGATTATATTTCTGTCAAGACTGTAGAAAAAGGGATGACATTACGGTGATCATCATATTTTCATCAAAGACTTTGTCTCTAAAGCTGACAAAGCCTGTGTTAGATACCTGTGCTAATAATGTGTCCTCAGAGGACATTACTGTCTTTAAGGCTGGAATGAGTTGCCTTAATTTGGAGCAATGGTGTGACTTTCTCATGGAGTGAAGCTCATTTGACCTGTTTCCCTGCACTCTGTATGTGGGACTCTGATACTCCAGATGGATTGCTGTTTAGGATACTCTGCAGTTTTGCAACTCCATCTCCTTTTCAAAAGGAGCTCATGCTTTCTCAGTACACCGCCTAGCCGCCTTGCAGTCATAATTAATTATAGTTACCTAGTGCATTATTGCTGGTGTCTTCTCCTCCTGTGTTTCCTCGTCACCCAGGGTGATTGGTCACGTGCTGTCCTGACATCATAAAGCTAGAGCAGGGTGTCATCTGACATGAGGGACAATCACTTGCCTAGCAAGTGATAAGATACATTTATCATGGTATTGAAATGGGTTGCAGGGTAAATAGGGCACCCAGCTTAAAGCCTAGATGGTTAGATGAATGAAACTGGGGCATTATTTGAGACTTGTGCATCTGTTTGAAGGTGGGGATAATCGCAATGTTCTGGACTTCTCTATAGCTTAACTGATAGGGATGTGCTAAGATGAAGATGTTAAGATGTCGTTTATAGTTTTTATTATTCCCACAAACTATAGCGTAAACCTTCCTCCCTTAACTTATCAGATCACTTAATTGCTATTGGCGTATCATAACCTAAAAGAATTGCACTATAAAGGGGAAGCCTTCACTTGGCTGGCAATCACACCTATTTATCTAGGTCCTGATGTAGCTGCTAGTTGTGTAGAGAGTGTTGGCAAATGAGGCATAGAATTAAGATATGTACCCCAGTTTTATCTTGAAAACTGAGATTGTAATTTTTAGTAAGCTTTGGATTTTCACAATATTACTGTCTCCATAGTACTGATTATCAAGGCTTAGAAAATCCATTTATTATTGCTGTGCATTCGTTTGAAAATATTCAAGTTCTAATTGACTAACGGTGGACTTTTCCATCTGCAGAATATACTGAATGACCAGAGGTGGCAGTGCAGCAGAAGAGAATTTGTCTGCCTTCCTGATACCCCAAAAAAATAAGCAAATCCTCAGCACTCTGCCATCCTTCATCAGTTTACATGGTAAGTCAAACTCACGTTGAATACATTTGCTTGTCATTAAAAAAAGTTCATAGCATCTGAGGGCCCTGAGTACCTTTTTAGTGGGGTCTTTGGCATGATTATATTTCTGTCAAGACTGTAGAAAAAGGGATGACGTTACGGTGATCATCATATTTTCATCAAAGACTTTGTCTCTAAAGCTGACAAAGCCTGTGTTAGATACCTGTGCTAATAATGTGCCCTCAGAGGACATTACTGTCTTTAAGGCTGGAATGAGGTGCCTTAATTTGGAGCAATGGTATGACTTTCTCATGGAGTGAAGCTCATTTGACCTGTTTCCCTGCACTCTGTATGTGGGACTCTGATACTCCAGATGGATTGCTGTTTAGGATACTCTGCAGTTTTGCAACTCCATCTCCTTTTCAAAAGGAGCTCATGCTTTCTCAGTACACAGCCTAGCCTCCTTGCAGTCATAATTAATTATAGTTACCTAGTGCATAATTGCTGGTGTCTCCTCCTCCTGTGTTTCCTCGTCACCCAGGGTGATTGGTCACGTGCTGTCCTGACATCATAAAGCTAGAGCAGGGTGTCATCTGACATGAGGGACAATCAGTTGCCTAGCAAGTGATAAGATACATTTATAATGGTATTGAAATGGGTTGCAGGGTAAATAGGGCACCCAGCTTAAAACCTAGATGGTTAGATAAATGAAACTGGGGCATTATTTGAGACTTGTGCATCTGTTTGAAGGTGCGGATAATCACAATGTTCTGGACTTCTCTATAGCTTAACTGATAGGGATGTACTAAGATGAAGATGTTAAGATGTTGTTTATAGTTTTTATTATTCCCACTAACTATAGCGTAAACCTTCCTCCCTTAACTTATCAGATCACTTAATTGCTATTGGCGTATCATAACCTAAAAGAATTGCACTGAAAAGGGGACGCCTTCACTTGGCTGGCAATCACACCTATTTATCTAGGTCCTGATGTAGCTGCTAGTTGTGTAGAGAGTGTTGGCAAATGAGGCATAGAATTAAGATATGTACCCCAGTTTTATCTTGAAAACTGAGATTTTAATTTTTAGTAATCTTTGGATTTTCACAATATTACTGTCTCCATAGTACTGATTATCAAGGCTTAGAAAATCCATTTATTATTGCTGTGCATTCGTTTGAAAATATTCAAGTTCTAATTGACTAACGGTGGACTTTTCCATCTGCAGAATATACTGAATGACCAGAGGTGGCAGTGCAGCAGAAGAGAATTTGTCTGCCTTCCTGATACCCAAAAAAAATAAGCAAATCCTCAGCACTCTGCCATCCTTCATCAGTTTACATGGTAAGTCAAACTCACGTTGAATACATTTGCTTGTCATTAAAAAAGTTCATAGCATCTGAGGGCCCTGAGTACCTTTTTAGTGGGGTCTTTGGCATGATTATATTTCTGTCAAGACTGTAGAAAAAGGGATGACGTTACGGTGATCATCATATTTTCATCAAAGACTTTGTCTCTAAAGCTGACAAAGCCTGTGTTAGATACCTGTGCTAATAATGTGTCCTCAGAGGACATTACTGTCTTTAAGGCTGGAATGAGTTGCCTTAATTTGGAGCAATGGCGTGACTTTCTCATGGAGTGAAGCTCATTTGACCTGTTTCCCTGCACTCTGTATGTGGGACTCTGATACTCCAGATGGATTGCTGTTTAGGATACTCTGCAGTTTTGCAAGTCCATCTCCTTTTCAAAAGGAGCTCAATGCTTTCTCAGTACACCGCCTAGCCGCCTTGCAGTCATAATTAATTATAGTTACCTAGTGCATTATTGCTGGTGTCTCCTCCTCCTGTGTTTCCTCTTCACCCAGGGTGATTGGTCACGTGCTGTCCTGACATCATAAAGCTAGAGCAGGGTGTCATCTGACAGGAGGGACAATCAGTTGCCTAGCAAGTGATAAGATAAATTTATCATGGTATTGAAATGGGTTGCAGGGTAAATAGGGCACCCAGCTTAAAACCTAGATGGTTAGATGAAGGAAACTGGGGCATTATTTGAGACTTGTGCATCTGTTTGAAGGTGCAGATAATCACAATGTTCTGGACTTCTCTATAGCTTAACTGATAGGGATGTACTAAGATGAAGATGTTAAGATGTCGTTTATAGTTTTTATTATTCCCACTAACTATAGCGTAAACCTTCCTCCCTTAACTTATCAGATCACTTAATTGATTTTGGCGTATCATAACCTAAAATAATTGCACTGAAAAGGGGACGCCTTCACTTGGCTGGCAATCACACCTATTTATCTAGGTCCTGATGTAGCTGCTAGTTGTGTAGAGAGTGTTGGCAAATGAGGCATAGAATTAAGATATGTACCCCAGTTTTATCTTGAAAACTGAGATTGTAATTTTTAGTAAGCTTTGGATTTTCACAATATTACTGTCTCCATAGTACTGATTATCAAGGCTTAGAAAATCCATTTATTATTGCTGTGCATTCGTTTGAAAATATTCAAGTTCTAATTGACTAACGGTGGACTTTTCCATCTGCAGAATATACTGAATGACCAGAGGTGGCAGTGCAGCAGAAGAGAATTTGTCTGCCTTCCTGATACCCAAAAAAAATAAGCAAATCCTCAGCACTCTGCCATCCTTCATCAGTTTACATGGTAAGTCAAACTCACGTTGAAAACATTTGCTTGTCATTAAAAAAGTTCATAGCATCTGAGGGCCCTGAGTACCTTTTTAGTGGGGTCTTTGGCATGATTATATTTCTGTCAAGACTGTAGAAAAAGGGATGACATTACGGTGATCATCATATTTTCATCAAAGACTTTGTCTCTAAAGCTGACAAAGCCTGTGTTAGATACCTGTGCTAATAATGTGTCCTCAGAGGACATTACTGTCTTTAAGGCTGGAATGAGTTGCCTTAATTTGGAGCAATGGTGTGACTTTCTCATGGAGTGAAGCTCATTTGACCTGTTTCCCTGCACTCTGTATGTGGGACTCTGATACTCCAGATGGATTGCTGTTTAGGATACTCTGCAGTTTTGCAACTCCATCTCCTTTTCAAAAGGAGCTCATGCTTTCTCAGTACACCGCCTAGCCGCCTTGCAGTCATAATTAATTATAGTTACCTAGTGCATTATTGCTGGTGTCTTCTCCTCCTGTGTTTCCTCGTCACCCAGGGTGATTGGTCACGTGCTGTCCTGACATCATAAAGCTAGAGCAGGGTGTCATCTGACATGAGGGACAATCACTTGCCTAGCAAGTGATAAGATACATTTATCATGGTATTGAAATGGGTTGCAGGGTAAATAGGGCACCCAGCTTAAAGCCTAGATGGTTAGATGAATGAAACTGGGGCATTATTTGAGACTTGTGCATCTGTTTGAAGGTGGGGATAATCGCAATGTTCTGGACTTCTCTATAGCTTAACTGATAGGGATGTGCTAAGATGAAGATGTTAAGATGTCGTTTATAGTTTTTATTATTCCCACAAACTATAGCGTAAACCTTCCTCCCTTAACTTATCAGATCACTTAATTGCTATTGGCGTATCATAACCTAAAAGAATTGCACTATAAAGGGGAAGCCTTCACTTGGCTGGCAATCACACCTATTTATCTAGGTCCTGATGTAGCTGCTAGTTGTGTAGAGAGTGTTGGCAAATGAGGCATAGAATTAAGATATGTACCCCAGTTTTATCTTGAAAACTGAGATTGTAATTTTTAGTAAGCTTTGGATTTTCACAATATTACTGTCTCCATAGTACTGATTATCAAGGCTTAGAAAATCCATTTATTATTGCTGTGCATTCGTTTGAAAATATTCAAGTTCTAATTGACTAACGGTGGACTTTTCCATCTGCAGAATATACTGAATGACCAGAGGTGGCAGTGCAGCAGAAGAGAATTTGTCTGCCTTCCTGATACCCAAAAAAAATAAGCAAATCCTCAGCACTCTGCCATCCTTCATCAGTTTACATGGTAAGTCAAACTCACGTTGAATACATTTGCTTGTCATTAAAAAAAGTTCATAGCATCTGAGGGCCCTGAGTACCTTTTTAGTGGGGTCTTTGGCATGATTATATTTCTGTCAAGACTGTAGAAAAAGGGATGACGTTACGGTGATCATCATATTTTCATCAAAGACTTTGTCTCTAAAGCTGACAAAGCCTGTGTTAGATACCTGTGCTAATAATGTGCCCTCAGAGGACATTACTGTCTTTAAGGCTGGAATGAGGTGCCTTAATTTGGAGCAATGGTATGACTTTCTCATGGAGTGAAGCTCATTTGACCTGTTTCCCTGCACTCTGTATGTGGGACTCTGATACTCCAGATGGATTGCTGTTTAGGATACTCTGCAGTTTTGCAACTCCATCTCCTTTTCAAAAGGAGCTCATGCTTTCTCAGTACACAGCCTAGCCTCCTTGCAGTCATAATTAATTATAGTTACCTAGTGCATAATTGCTGGTGTCTCCTCCTCCTGTGTTTCCTCGTCACCCAGGGTGATTGGTCACGTGCTGTCCTGACATCATAAAGCTAGAGCAGGGTGTCATCTGACATGAGGGACAATCAGTTGCCTAGCAAGTGATAAGATACATTTATAATGGTATTGAAATGGGTTGCAGGGTAAATAGGGCACCCAGCTTAAAACCTAGATGGTTAGATAAATGAAACTGGGGCATTATTTGAGACTTGTGCATCTGTTTGAAGGTGCGGATAATCACAATGTTCTGGACTTCTCTATAGCTTAACTGATAGGGATGTACTAAGATGAAGATGTTAAGATGTTGTTTATAGTTTTTATTATTCCCACTAACTATAGCGTAAACCTTCCTCCCTTAACTTATCAGATCACTTAATTGCTATTGGCGTATCATAACCTAAAAGAATTGCACTGAAAAGGGGACGCCTTCACTTGGCTGGCAATCACACCTATTTATCTAGGTCCTGATGTAGCTGCTAGTTGTGTAGAGAGTGTTGGCAAATGAGGCATAGAATTAAGATATGTACCCCAGTTTTATCTTGAAAACTGAGATTTTAATTTTTAGTAATCTTTGGATTTTCACAATATTACTGTCTCCATAGTACTGATTATCAAGGCTTAGAAAATTCATTTATTATTGCTGTGCATTCGTTTGAAAATATTCAAGTTCTAATTGACTAACGGTGGACTTTTCCATCTGCAGAATATACTGAATGACCAGAGGTGGCAGTGCAGCAGAAGAGAATTTGTCTGCCTTCCTGATACCCAAAAAAAATAAGCAAATCCTCAGCACTCTGCCATCCTTCATCAGTTTACATGGTAAGTCAAACTCACGTTGAATACATTTGCTTGTCATTAAAAAAGTTCATAGCATCTGAGGGCCCTGAGTACCTTTTTAGTGGGGTCTTTGGCATGATTATATTTCTGTCAAGACTGTAGAAAAAGGGATGACGTTACGGTGATCATCATATTTTCATCAAAGACTTTGTCTCTAAAGCTGACAAAGCCTGTGTTAGATACCTGTGCTAATAATGTGTCCTCAGAGGACATTACTGTCTTTAAGGCTGGAATGAGTTGCCTTAATTTGGAGCAATGGCGTGACTTTCTCATGGAGTGAAGCTCATTTGACCTGTTTCCCTGCACTCTGTATGTGGGACTCTGATACTCCAGATGGATTGCTGTTTAGGATACTCTGCAGTTTTGCAAGTCCATCTCCTTTTCAAAAGGAGCTCAATGCTTTCTCAGTACACCGCCTAGCCGCCTTGCAGTCATAATTAATTATAGTTACCTAGTGCATTATTGCTGGTGTCTCCTCCTCCTGTGTTTCCTCTTCACCCAGGGTGATTGGTCACGTGCTGTCCTGACATCATAAAGCTAGAGCAGGGTGTCATCTGACAGGAGGGACAATCAGTTGCCTAGCAAGTGATAAGATAAATTTATCATGGTATTGAAATGGGTTGCAGGGTAAATAGGGCACCCAGCTTAAAACCTAGATGGTTAGATGAAGGAAACTGGGGCATTATTTGAGACTTGTGCATCTGTTTGAAGGTGCAGATAATCACAATGTTCTGGACTTCTCTATAGCTTAACTGATAGGGATGTACTAAGATGAAGATGTTAAGATGTCGTTTATAGTTTTTATTATTCCCACTAACTATAGCGTAAACCTTCCTCCCTTAACTTATCAGATCACTTAATTGCTTTTGGCGTATCATAACCTAAAATAATTGCACTGAAAAGGGGACGCCTTCACTTGGCTGGCAATCACACCTATTTATCTAGGTCCTGATGTAGCTGCTAGTTGTGTAGAGAGTGTTGGCAAATGAGGCATAGAATTAAGATATGTACCCCAGTTTTATCTTGAAAACTGAGATTGTAATTTTTAGTAAGCTTTGGATTTTCACAATATTACTGTCTCCATAGTACTGATTATCAAGGCTTAGAAAATCCATTTATTATTGCTGTGCATTCGTTTGAAAATATTCAAGTTCTAATTGACTAACGGTGGACTTTTCCATCTGCAGAATATACTGAATGACCAGAGGTGGCAGTGCAGCAGAAGAGAATTTGTCTGCCTTCCTGATACCCCAAAAAAATAAGCAAATCCTCAGCACTCTGCCATCCTTCATCAGTTTACATGGTAAGTCAAACTCACGTTGAAAACATTTGCTTGTCATTAAAAAAGTTCATAGCATCTGAGGGCCCTGAGTACCTTTTTAGTGGGGTCTTTGGCATGATTATATTTCTGTCAAGACTGTAGAAAAAGGGATGACATTACGGTGATCATCATATTTTCATCAAAGACTTTGTCTCTAAAGCTGACAAAGCCTGTGTTAGATACCTGTGCTAATAATGTGTCCTCAGAGGACATTACTGACTTTAAGGCTGGAATGAGTTGCCTTAATTTGGAGCAATGGTGTGACTTTCTCATGGAGTGAAGCTCATTTGACCTGTTTCCCTGCACTCTGTATGTGGGACTCTGATACTCCAGATGGATTGCTGTTTAGGATACTCTGCAGTTTTGCAACTCCATCTCCTTTTCAAAAGGAGCTCATGCTTTCTCAGTACACCGCCTAGCCGCCTTGCAGTCATAATTAATTATAGTTACCTAGTGCATTATTGCTGGTGTCTTCTCCTCCTGTGTTTCCTCGTCACCCAGGGTGATTGGTCACGTGCTGTCCTGACATCATAAAGCTAGAGCAGGGTGTCATCTGACATGAGGGACAATCACTTGCCTAGCAAGTGATAAGATACATTTATCATGGTATTGAAATGGGTTGCAGGGTAAATAGGGCACCCAGCTTAAAGCCTAGATGGTTAGATGAATGAAACTGGGGCATTATTTGAGACTTGTGCATCTGTTTGAAGGTGGGGATAATCGCAATGTTCTGGACTTCTCTATAGCTTAACTGATAGGGATGTGCTAAGATGAAGATGTTAAGATGTCGTTTATAGTTTTTATTATTCCCACAAACTATAGCGTAAACCTTCCTCCCTTAACTTATCAGATCACTTAATTGCTATTGGCGTATCATAACCTAAAAGAATTGCACTATAAAGGGGAAGCCTTCACTTGGCTGGCAATCACACCTATTTATCTAGGTCCTGATGTAGCTGCTAGTTGTGTAGAGAGTGTTGGCAAATGAGGCATAGAATTAAGATATGTACCCCAGTTTTATCTTGAAAACTGAGATTGTAATTTTTAGTAAGCTTTGGATTTTCACAATATTACTGTCTCCATAGTACTGATTATCAAGGCTTAGAAAATCCATTTATTATTGCTGTGCATTCGTTTGAAAATATTCAAGTTCTAATTGACTAACGGTGGACTTTTCCATCTGCAGAATATACTGAATGACCAGAGGTGGCAGTGCAGCAGAAGAGAATTTGTCTGCCTTCCTGATACCCAAAAAAAATAAGCAAATCCTCAGCACTCTGCCATCCTTCATCAGTTTACATGGTAAGTCAAACTCACGTTGAATACATTTGCTTGTCATTAAAAAAGTTCATAGCATCTGAGGGCCCTGAGTACCTTTTTAGTGGGGTCTTTGGCATGATTATATTTCTGTCAAGACTGTAGAAAAAGGGATGACGTTACGGTGATCATCATATTTTCATCAAAGACTTTGTCTCTAAAGCTGACAAAGCCTGTGTTAGATACCTGTGCTAATAATGTGTCCTCAGAGGACATTACTGTCTTTAAGGCTGGAATGAGTTGCCTTAATTTGGAGCAATGGTGTCACTTTCTCATGGAGTGAAGCTCATTTGACCTGTTTCCCTGCACTCTGTATGTGGGACTCTGATACTCCAGATGGATTGCTGTTTAGGATACTCTGCAGTTTTGCAACTCCATCTCCTTTTCAAAAGGAGCTCATGCTTTCTCAGTACACAGCCTAGCCGCCTTGCAGTCATAACTAATTATAGTTACCTAGTGCATAATTGCTGGTGTCTCCTCCTCCTGTGTTTCCTCGTCACCCAGGGTGATAGTTCACGTGCTGTCCTGACATCATAAAGCTAGAGCAGGGTGTCATCTGACATGAGGGACAATCAGTTGCCTAGCAAGTGATGAGATACATTTATCATGGTATTGAAATGGGTTGCAGGGTAAATAGGGCACCCAGCTTAAAACCTAGATGGTTAGATGAAGGAAACTGGGGCATTATTTGAGACTTGTGCATCTGTTTGAAGGTGGGGATAATCACAATGTTCTGGACTTCTCTATAGCTTAACTGATAGGGATGTACTAAGATGAAGATGTTAAGATGTCGTTTATAGTTTTTATTATTCCCACAAACTATAGCGTAAACCTTCCTCCCTTAACTTATCAGATCACTTAATTGCTATTGGCGTATCATAACCTAAAAGAATTGCACTATAAAGGGGAAGCCTTCACTTGGCTGGCAATCACACCTATTTATCTAGGTCCTGATGTAGCTGCTAGTTGTGTAGAGAGTGTTGGCAAATGAGGCATAGAATTAAGATATGTACCCCAGTTTTATCTTGAAAACTGAGATTGTAATTTTTAGTAAGGTTTGGATTTTCACAATATTACTGTCTCCATAGTACTGATTATCAAGGCTTAGAAAATCCATTTATTATTGCTGTGCATTCGTTTGAAAATATTCAAGTTCTAATTGACTAACGGTGGACATTTCCATCTGCAGAATATACTGAATGACCAGAGGTGGCAGTGCAGCAGAAGAGAATTTGTCTGCCTTCCTGATACCCAAAAAAAATAAGCAAATCCTCAGCACTCTGCCATCCTTCATCAGTTTACATGGTAAGTCAAACTCACGTTGAATACATTTGCTTGTCATTAAAAAAGTTCATAGCATCTGAGGGCCCTGAGTACCTTTTTAGTGGGGTCTTTGGCATGATTATATTTCTGTCAAGACTGTAGAAAAAGGGATGACGTTACGGTGATCATCATATTTTCATCAAAGACTTTGTCTCTAAAGCTGACAAAGCCTGTGTTAGATACCTGTGCTAATAATGTGTCCTCAGAGGACATTACTGTCTTTAAGGCTGGAATGAGTTGCCTTAATTTGGAGCAATGGTGTGACTTTCTCATGGAGTGAAGCTCATTTGACCTGTTTCCCTGCACTCTGTATGTGGGACTCTGATACTCCAGATGGATTGCTGTTTAGGATACTCTGCAGTTTTGCAACTCCATCTCCTTTTCAAAAGGAGCTCATGCTTTCTCAGTACACAGCCTAGCCTCCTTGCAGTCATAATTAATTATAGTTACCTAGTGCATAATTGCTGGTGTCTCCTCCTCCTGTGTTTCCTCGTCACCCAGGGTGATAGGTCACGTGCTGTCCTGACATCATAAAGCTAGAGCAGGGTGTCATCTGACATGAGGGACAATCAGTTGCCTAGCAAGTGATGAGATACATTTATCATGGTATTGAAATCGGTTGCAGGGTAAATAGGGCACCCAGCTTAAAACCTAGATGGTTAGATGAATGAAACTGGGGCATTATTTGAGACTTGTGCATCTGTTTGAAGGTGCGGATAATCACAATGTTCTGGACTTCTCTATAGCTTAACTGATAGGGATGTACTAAGATGAAGATGTTAAGATGTCGTTTATAGTTTTTATTATTCCCACTAACTATAGCGTAAACCTTCCTCCCTTAACTTATCAGATCACTTAATTGCTATTGGCGTATCATAACCTAAAATAATTGCACTGAAAAGGGGACGCCTTCACTTGGCTGGCAATCACACCTATTTATCTAGGTCCTGATGTAGCTGCTAGTTGTGTAGAGAGTGTTGGCAAATGAGGCATAGAATTAAGATATGTACCCCAGTTTTATCTTGAAAACTGAGATTTAAATTTTTAGTAAACTTTGGATTTTCACAATATTACTGTCTCCATAGTACTGATTATCAAGGCTTAGAAAATCCATTTATTATTGCTGTGCATTCGTTTGAAAATATTCAAGTTCTAATTGACTAACGGACTTTTCCATCTGCAGAATTTACTGAATGACCAGAGGTGGCAGTGCAGCAGAAGAGAATTTGTCTGCCTTCCTGATACCCCCAAAAAAAAGCGCAATTCCTCAGTACTCTGCCATCCTTCATCAGTTTACATGGTAAGTCAAACTCACGTTGAATACATTTGCTTATCATTAAAAAAGTTCATAGCATCTGAGGGCCCTGAGTACCTTTTTAGTGGGGTCTTTGGCATGATTATATTTCTGTCAAGACTGTAGAAAAATGGATGACGTTACGGTGATCATCATATTTTCATCAAGGACTTTGTCTCTAAAGCTGACAAAGCCTGTGTTAGATACCTGTGCTAATAATGTGTCCTCAGAGGACATTACTGTCTTTAAGGCTGGAATGAGTTGCCTTAATTTGGAGCAATGGCGTGACTTTCTCATGGAGTGAAGCTCATTTGACCTGTTTCCCTGCACTCTGTATGTGGGACTCTGATACTCCAGATGGATTGCTGTTTAGGATACTCTGCAGTTTTGCAAGTCCATCTCCTTTTCAAAAGGAGCTGAATGCTTTCTCAGTACACCGCCTAGCCGCCTTGCAGTCATAATTAATTATAGTTACCTAGTGCATTATTGCTGGTGTCTCCTCCTCCTGTGTTTCCTCGTCACCCAGGGTGATTGGTCACGTGCTGTCCTGACATCATAAAGCTAGAGCAGGGTGTCATCTGACATGAGGGACAATCAGTTGCCTAGCAAGTGATAAGATAAATTTATCATGGTATTGAAATGGGTTGCAGGGTAAATAGGGCACCCAGCTTAAAACCTAGATGGTTAGATGAATGAAACTGGGGCATTATTTGAGACTTGTGCATCTGTTTGAAGGTGCGGATAATCACAATGTTCTGGACTTCTCTATAGCTTAACTGATAGGGATGTACTAAGATGAAGATGTTAAGATGTTGTTTATAGTTTTTATTATTCCCACTAACTATAGCGTAAACCTTCCTCCCTTAACTTATCAGATCACTTAATTGCTATTGGCGTATCATAACCTAAAAGAATTGCACTGAAAAGGGGACGCCTTCACTTGGCTGGCAATCACACCTATTTATCTAGGTCCTGATGTAGCTGCTAGTTGTGTAGAGAGTGTTGGCAAATGAGGCATAGAATTAAGATATGTACCCCAGTTTTATCTTGAAAACTGAGATTTTAATTTTTAGTAATCTTTGGATTTTCACATTATTACTGTCTCCATAGTACTGATTATCAAGGCTTAGAAAATCCATTTATTATTGCTGTGCATTCGTTTGAAAATATTCAAGTTCTAATTGACTAACGGTGGACTTTTCCATCTGCAGAATATACTGAATGACCAGAGGTGGCAGTGCAGCAGAAGAGAATTTGTCTGCCTTCCTGATACCCAAAAAAAAAGCGCAATTCCTCAGCACTCTGCCATCCTTTCTCAGTTTACATGGTAAGTCAAACTCACGTTGAATACATTTGCTTATCATTAAAAAAGTTCATAGCATCTGAGGGCCCTGAGTACCTTTTTAGTGGGGTCTTTGGCATGATTATATTTCTGTCAAGACTGTAGAAAAAGGGATGACGTTACGGTGATCATCATATTTTCATCAAAGACTTTGTCTCTAAAGCTGACAAAGCCTGTGTTAGATACCTGTGCTAATAATGTGTCCTCAGAGGACATTACTGTCTTTAAGGCTGGAATGAGGTGCCTTAATTTGGAGCAATGGTGTGACTTTCTCATGGAGTGAAGCTCATTTGACCTGTTTCCCTGCACTCTGTATGTGGGACTCTGATACTCCAGATGGATTGCTGTTTAGGATACTCTGCAGTTTTGCAACTCCATCTCCTTTTCAAAAGGAGCTCATGCTTTCTCAGTACACAGCCTAGCCTCCTTGCAGTCATAATTAATTATAGTTACCTAGTGCATAATTGCTGGTGTCTCCTCCTCCTGTGTTTCCTCGTCACCCAGGGTGATAGGTCACGTGCTGTCCTGACATCATAAAGCTAGAGCAGGGTGTCATCTGACATGAGGGACAATCAGTTGCCTAGCAAGTGATGAGATACATTTATCATGGTATTGAAATGGGTTGCAGGGTAAATAGGGCACCCAGCTTAAAACCGAGATGGTTAGATGAAGGAAACTGGGGCATTATTTGAGACTTGTGCATCTGTTTGAAGGTGCGTATAATCACAATGTTCTGGACTTCTCTATAGCTTAACTGATAGGGATGTACTAAGATGAAGATGTTAAGATGTCGTTTATAGTTTTTATTATTCCCACTAACTATAGCGTAAACCTTCCTCCCTTAACTTATCAGATCACTTAATTGCTTTTGGCGTATCATAACCTAAAAGAATTGCACTGAAAAGGGGACGCCTTCACTTGGCTGGCAATCACACCTATTTATCTAGGTCCTGATGTAGCTGCTAGTTGTGTAGAGAGTGTTGGCAAATGAGGCATAGAATTAAGATATGTACCCCAGTTTTATCTTGAAAACTGAGATTTAAATTTTTAGTAAACTTTGGATTTTCACAATATTACTGTCTCCATAGTACTGATTATCAAGGCTTAGAAAAACCATTTATAATTGCTGTGCATTCGTTTGAAAATATTCAAGTTCTAATTGACTAACGGTGGACTTTTCCATCTGCAGAATATACTGAATGACCAGAGGTGGCAGTGCAGCAGAAGAGAATTTGTCTGCCTTCCTGATACCCAAAAAAAATAAGCAAATCCTCAGCACTCTGCCATCCTTCATCAGTTTACATGGTAAGTCAAACTCACGTTGAATACATTTGCTTGTCAATAAAAAAGTTCATAGCATCTGAGGGCCCTGAGTACCTTTTTAGTGGGGTCTTTGGCATGATTATATTTCTGTCAAGACTGTAGAAAAAGGGATGACGTTACGGTGATCATCATATTTTCATCAAAGACTTTGTCTCTAAAGCTGACAAAGCCTGTGTTAGATACCTGTGTTAATAATGTGTCCTCAGAGGACATTACTGTCTTTAAGGCTGGAATGAGTTGCCTTAATTTGGAGCAATGGCGTGACTTTCTCATGGAGTGAAGCTCATTTGACCTGTTTCCCTGCACTCTGTATGTGGGACTCTGATACTCCAGATGGATTGCTGTTTAGGATACTCTGCAGTTTTGCAAGTCCATCTCCTTTTCAAAAGGAGCTCAATGCTTTCTCAGTACACCGCCTAGCCGCCTTGCAGTCATAATTAATTATAGTTACCTAGTGCATTATTGCTGGTGTCTCCTCCTCCTGTGTTTCCTCTTCACCCAGGGTGATTGGTCACGTGCTGTGCTGACATCATAAAGCTAGAGCAGGGTGTCATCTGACAGGAGGGACAATCAGTTGCCTAGCAAGTGATAAGATAAATTTATCATGGTATTGAAATGGGTTGCAGGGTAAATAGGGCACCCAGCTTAAAACCTAGATGGTTAGATGAATGAAACTGGGGCATTATTTGAGACTTTTGCATCTGTTTGAAGGTGCAGATAATCACAATGTTCTGGACTTCTCTATAGCTTAACTGATAGGGATGTACTAAGATGAAGATGTTAAGATGTCGTTTATAGTTTTTATTATTCCCACTAACTATAGCGTAAACCTTCCTCCCTTAACTTATCAGATCACTTAATTGCTATTGGCGTATCATAACCTAAAAGAATTGCACTGAAAAGGGGACGCCTTCACTTGGCTGGCAATCACACCTATTATCTAGGTCGTGATGTAGCTGCTAGTTGTGTAGAGAGTGTTGGCAAATGAGGCATAGAATTAAGATATGTACCCCAGTTTTATCTTGAAAACTGAGATTTAAATTTTTAGTAAACTTTGGATTTTCACAATATTACTGTCTCCATAGTACTGATTATCAAGGCTTAGAAAATCCATTTATTATTGCTGTGCATTCGTTTGAAAATATTCAAGTTCTAATTGACTAACGGTGGACTTTTCCATCTGCAGAATATACTGAATGACCAGAGGTGGCAGTGCAGCAGGAGAGAATTTGTCTGCCTTCCTGATACCCAAAAAAAAAAGCGCAATTCCTCAGCACTCTGCCATCCTTCATCAGTTTACATGGTAAGTCAAACTCACGTTGAATACATTTGCTTATCATTAAAAAAGTTCATAGCATCTGAGGGCCCTGAGTACCTATTTAGTGGGGTCTTTGGCATGATTATATTTCTGTCAAGACTGTAGAAAAATGGATGACGTTACGGTGATCATCATATTTTCATCAAAGTCTTTGTCTCTAAAGCTGACAAAGCCTGTGTTAGATACCTGTGCTAATAATGTGTCCTCAGAGGACATTACTGTCTTTAAGGCTGGAATGAGTTGCCTTAATTTGGAGCAATGGCGTGACTTTCTCATGGAGTGAAGCTCATTTGACCTGTTTCCCTGCACTCTGTATGTTGGATTCTGATACTCCAGATGGATTGCTGTTTAGGATACTCTGCAGTTTTGCAAGTCCATCTCCTTTTCAAAAGGAGCTCAATGCTTTCTCAGTACACCGCCTAGCCGCCTTGCAGTCATAATTAATTATAGTTACCTAGTGCATTATTGCTGGTGTCTCCTCCTCCTGTGTTTCCTCGTCACCCAGGGTGATTGGTCACGTGCTGTCCTGACATCATAAAGCTAGAGCAGGGTGTCATCTGACATGAGGGACAATCAGTTGCCTAGCAAGTGATAAGATAAATTTATCATGGTATTGAAATGGGTTGCAGGGTAAATAGGGCACCCAGCTTAAAACCTAGATGGTTAGATGACCGAAACTGGGGCATTATTTGAGACTTGTGCATCTGTTTGAAGGTGCGGATAATCACAATGTTCTGGACTTCTCTATAGCTTAACTGATAGGGATGTACTAAGATGAAGATGTTAAAATGTCGTTTATAGTTTTTATTATTCCCACTAACTATAGCGTAAACCTTCCTCCCTTAACTTATCAGATCACTTAATTGCATTGGCGTATCATAACCTAAAAGAATTGCACTGAAAAGGGGACGCCTTCACTTGGCTGGCAATCACACCTATTTATCTAGGTCCTGATGTAGCTGCTAGTTGTGTAGAGAGTGTTGGCAAATGAGGCATAGAATTAAGATATGTACCCCAGTTTTATCTTGAAAACTGAGATTTAAATTTTTAGTAAACTTTGGATTGTCACAATATTACTGTCTCCATAGTACTGATTATCAAGGCTTAGAAAATCCATTTATTATTGCTGTGCATTCGTTTGAAAATATTCAAGTTCTAATTGACTAACGGTGGACTTTTCCATCTGCAGAATATACTGAATGACCAGAGGTGGCAGTGCAGCAGAAGAGAATTTGTCTGCCTTCCTGATACCCAAAAAAAATAAGCAAATCCTCAGCACTCTGCCATCCTTCATCAGTTTACATGATAAGTCAAACTCACGTTGAATACATTTGCTTGTCATTAAAAAAGTTCATAGCATCTGAGGGCCCTGAGTACCTTTTTAGTGGGGTCTTTGGCATGATTATATTTCTGTCAAGACTGTAGAAAAAGGGATGACGTTACGGTGATCATCATATTTTCATCAAAGACTTTGTCTCTAAAGCTCACAAAGCCTGTGTTAGATACCTGTGCTAATAATGGGTCCTCAGAGGACATTACTGTCTTTAAGGCTGGAATGAGGTGCCTTAATTTGGAGCAATGGTGTGAGTTTCTCATGGAGTGAAGCTCATTTGACCTGTTTCCCTGCACTCTGTATGTGGGACTCTGATACTCCAGATGGATTGCTGTTTAGGATACTCTGCAGTTTTGCAACTCCATCTCCTTTTCAAAAGGAGCTCATGCTTTCTCAGTACACAGCCTAGCCGCCTTGCAGTCATAATTAATTATAGTTACCTAGTGCATAATTGCTGGTGTCTCCTCCTCCTGTGTTTCCTCGTCACCCAGGGTGATAGGTCACGTGCTGTCCTGACATCATAAAGCTAGAGCAGGGTGTCATCTGACATGAGGGACAATCAGTTGCCTAGCAAGTGATGAGATACATTTATCATGGTATTGAAATCGGTTGCAGGGTAAATAGGGCACCCAGCTTAAAACCTAGATGGTTAGATGAATGAAACTGGGGCATTATTTGAGACTTGTGCATCTGTTTGAAGGTGCGGATAATCACAATGTTCTGGACTTCTCTGTAGCTTAACTGATAGGGATGTACTAAGATGAAGATGTTAAGATGTTGTTTATAGTTTTTATTATTCCCACAAACTATAGCGTAAACCTTCCTCCCTTAACTTATCAGATCACTTAATTGCTATTGGCGTATCATAACCTAAAAGAATTGCACTATAAAGGGGAAGCCTTCACTTGGCTGGCAATCACACCTATTTATCTAGATCCTGATGTAGCTGCTAGTTGTGTAGAGAGTGTTGGCAAATGAGGCAAAGAATTAAGATATGTACCCCAGTTTTATCTTGAAAACTGAGATTTAAATGTTTAGTAAACTTTGGATTTTCACAATACTACTGTCTCCATAGTACTGATTATCAAGGCTTAGAAAATCCATTTATTATTGCAGTGCATTCGTTTGAAAATATTCAAGTTCTAATTGACTAACGGACTTTTCCATCTGCAGAATTTACTGAATGACCAGAGGTGGCAGTGCAGCAGAAGAGAATTTGTCTGCCTTCCTGATACCCAAAAAAAAAGCGCAATTCCTCAGCACTCTGCCATCCTTCATCAGTTTACATGGTAAGTCAAACTCACGTTGAATACATTTGCTTATCATTAAAAAAGTTCATAGCATCTGAGGGCCCTGAGTACCTTTTTAGTGGGGTCTTTGGCATGATTATATTTCTGTCAAGACTGTAGACAAATGGATGACGTTACGGTGATCATCATATTTTCATCAAAGACTTTGTCTCTAAAGCTGACAAAGCCTGTGTTAGATACCTGTGCTAATAATGTGTCCTCAGAGGACATTACTGTCTTTAAGGCTGGAATGAGTTGCCTTAATTTTGAGCAATGGCTTGACTTTCTCATGGAGTGAAGCTCATTTGACCTGTTTCCCTGCACTCTGTATGTGGGACTCTGATACTCCAGATGGATTGCTGTTTAGGATACTCTGCAGTTTTGCAAGTCCATCTCCTTTTTTAAAGGAGCTCAATGCTTTCTCAGTACACCGCCTAGTCGCCTTGCAGTCATAATTAATTATAGTTACCTAGTGCATTATTGCTGGTGTCTCCTCCTCCTGTGTTTCCTCGTCACCCAGGGTGATTGGTCACGTGCTGTCCTGACATCATAAAGCTAGAGCAGGGTGTCATCTGACATGAAGGACAATCAGTTGCCTAACAAGTGATAAGATAAATTTATCATGGTATTGAAATGGGTTGCAGGGTAAATAGGGCACCCAGCTTAAAACCTAGATGGTTAGATGAATGAAACTGGGGCATTATTTGAGACTTGTGCATCTGTTTGAAGGTGCGGATAATCACAATGTTCTGGACTTCTCTATAGCTTAACTGATAGGGATGTACTAAGATGAAGATGTTAAGATGTCGTTTATAGTTTTTATTATTCCCGCAAACTATAGCATAAACCTTCCTCCCTTAACTTATCAGATCACTTAATTGCTATTGGCGTATCATAACCTAAAAGAATTGCACTATAAAGGGGAAGCCTTCACTTGGCTGGCAATCACACCTATTTATCTAGGTCCTGATGTAGCTGCTAGTTGTGTAGAGAGTGTTGGCAAATGAGGCATAGAATTAAGATATGTACCCCAGTTTTATCTTGAAAACTGAGATTTAAATTTTTAGTAAACTTTGGATTTTCACAATATTACTGTCTCCATAGTACTGATTATCAAGGCTTAGAAAATCCATTTATTATTGCTGTGCATTCGTTTGAAAATATTCAAGTTCTAATTGACTAACGGTGGACTTTTCCATCTGCAGAATATACTGAATGACCAGAGGTGGCAGTGCAGCAGAAGAGAATTTGTCTGCCTTCCTGATACCCAAAAAAAATAAGCAAATCCTCAGCACTCTGCCATCCTTCATCAGTTTACATGGCAAGTCAAACTCACATTGAATACATTTGCTTGTCATTAAAAAAGTTCATAGCATCTGAGGGCCCTGAGTACCTTTTTAGTGGGGTCTTTGGCATGATTATATTTCTGTCAAGACTGTAGAAAAAGGGATGACGTTACGGTGATCATCATATTTTCATCAAAGACTTTGTCTCTAAAGCTGACAAAGCCTGTGTTAGATACCTGTGCTAATAATGTGTCCTCAGAGGACATTACTGTCTTTAAGGCTGGAATGAGTTGCCTTAATTTGGAGCAATGGTGTGACTTTCTCATGGAGTGAAGCTCATTTGACCTGTTTCCCTGCACTCTGTATGTGGGACTCTGATACTCCAGGTGGATTGCTGTTTAGGATACTCTGCAGTTTTGCAAGTCCATCTCCTTTTCAAAAGGAGCTCAATGCTTTCTCAGTACACAGCCTAGCCGCCTTGCAGTCATAATTAATTATAGTTACCTAGTGCATTATTGCTGGTGTCTCCTCCTCCTGTGTTTTTTCGTCACCCAGGGTGATTGGTCACGTGCTGTCCTGACATCATAAAGCTAGAGCAGGGTGTCATCTGACATGAGGGACAATCAGTTGCCTAGCAAGTGATAAGATAAATTTATCATGGTATTGAAATGGGTTGCAGGGTAAATAGGGCACCCAGCTTAAAACCTAGATGGTTAGATGAATGAAACTGGGGCATTATTTGAGACTTGTGCATCTGTTTGAAGGTGCAGATAATCACAATGTTCTGGACTTCTCTATAGCTTAACTGATAGGGATGTACTAAGATGAAGATGTTAAGATGTCGTTTATAGTTTTTATTATTCCCACTAACTATAGCGTAAACCTTCCTCCCTTAACTTATCAGATCACTTAATTGCTATTGGCGTATCATAACCTAAAAGAATTGCACTGAAAAGGGGACGCCTTCACTTGGCTGGCAATCACACCTATTTATCTAGGTCCTGATGTAGCTGCTAGTTGTGTAGAGAGTGTTGGCAAATGAGGCATAGAATTAAGATATGTACCCCAGTTTTATCTTGAAAACTGAGATTTAAATTTTTAGTAATCTTTGGATTTTCACAATATTACTGTCTCCATAGTACTGATTATCAAGGCTTAGAAAATCCATTTATTATTGCTGTGCATTCGTTTGAAAATATTCAAGTTCTAATTGACTAACGGTGGACTTTTCCATCTGCAGAATATACTGAATGACCAGAGGTGGCAGTGCAGCAGAAGAGAATTTGTCTGCCTTCCTGATACCCAAAAAAAAAGCGCAATTCCTCAGCACTCTGCCATCCTTCATCAGTTTACATGGTAAGTCAAACTCACGTTGAATACATTTGCTTATCATTAAAAAAGTTCATAGCATCTGAGGGCCCTGAGTACCTTTTTAGTGGGGTCTTTGGCATGATTATATTTCTGTCAAGACTGTAGAAAAATGGATGACGTTACGGTGATCATCATATTTTCATCAAAGACTTTGTCTCTAAAGCTGACAAAGCCTGTGTTAGATACCTGTGCTAATAAAGTGTCCTCAGAGGACATTACTGTCTTTAAGGCTGGAATGAGTTGCCTTAATTTGGAGCAATGGCGTGACTTTCTCATGGAGTGAAGCTCATTTGACCTGTTTCCCTGCACTCTGTATGTGGGACTCTGATACTCCAGATGGATTGCTGTTTAGGATACTCTGCAGTTTTGCAAGTCCATCTCCTTTTCAAAAGGAGCTCAATGCTTTCTCAGTACACCGCCTAGCCGCCTTGCAGTCATAATTAATTATAGTTACCTAGTGCATTATTGCTGGTGTCTCCTCCTCCTGTGTTTCCTCGTCACCCAGGGTGATTGGTCACGTGCTGTCCTGACATCATAAAGCTACAGCAGGGTGTCATCTGACATGAGGGACAATCAGTTGCCTAGCAAGTGATAAGATAAATTTATCATGGTATTGAAATGGGTTGCATGGTAAATAGGGCACCCAGCTTAAAACCTAGATGGTTAGATGAATGAAACTGGGGCATTATTTGAGACTTGTGCATCTGTTTGAAGGTGCGGATAATCAAAATGTTCTGGACTTCTCTATAGCTTAACTGATAGGGATGTACTAAGATGAAGATGTTAAGATGTCGTTTATAGTTTTTATTATTCCCACAAACTATAGCGTAAACCTTCCTCCCTTAACTTATCAGATCACTTAATTGCTATTGGCGTATCATAACCTAAAAGAATTGCACTATAAAGGGGAAGCCTTCACTTGGCTGGCAATCACACCTATTTATCTAGGTCCTGATGTAGCTGCTAGTTGTGTAGAGAGTGTTGGCAAATGAGGCATAGAATTAAGATATGTACCCCAGTTTTATCTTGAAAACTGAGATTTTAATTTTTAGTAAGCTTTGGATTGTCACAATATTACTGTCTCCATAGTACTGATCATCAAGGCTTAGAAAATCCATTTATTATTGCTGTGCATTCGTTTGAAAATATTCAAGTTCTAATTGACTAACGGTGGACTTTTCCATCTGCAGAATATACTGAATGAACAGAGGTGGCAGTGCAGCAGAAGAGAATTTGTCTGCCTTCCTGATACCCCAAAAAAAAGCGCAATTCCTCAGCACTCTGCCATCCTTCATCAGTTTACATGGTAAGTCAAACTCACGTTGAATACATTTGCTTATCATTAAAAAAGTTCATAGCATCTGAGGGCCCTGAATACCTTTTTAGTGGGGTCTTTGGCATGATTATATTTCTGTCAAGACTGTAGAAAAATGGATGACGTTACGGTGATCATCATATTTTCATCAAAGACTTTGTCTCTAAAGCTGACAAAGCCTGTGTTAGATACCTGTGCTAATAATTTGTCCTCAGAGGACATTACTGTCTTTAAGGCTGGAATGAGTTGCCTTAATTTGGAGCAATGGCGTGACTTTCTCATGGAGTGAAGCTCATTTGACCTGTTTCCCTGCACTCTGTATGTGGGACTCTGATACTCCAGATGGATTGCTGTTTAGGATACTCTGCAGTTTTGCAACTCCATCTCCTTTTCAAAAGGAGCTCATGCTTTCTCAGTACACAGCCTAGCCGCCTTGCAGTCATAATTAATTATAGTTACCTAGTGCATTATTGCTGGTGTCTCCTCCTCCTGTGTTTCCTCGTCACCCAGGGTGATTGGTCACGTGCTGTCCTGACATCATAAAGCTAGAGCAGGGTGTCATCTGACATGAGGGACAATCAGTTGCCTAGCAAGTGATAAGATAAATTTATCATGGTATTGAAATGGGTTGCAGGGTAAATAGGGCACCCAGCTTAAAACCTAGATGGTTAGATGAATGAAGCTGGGGCATTATTTGAGACTTGTGCATCTGTTTGAAGGTGCAGATAATCACAATGTTCTGGACTTCTCTATAGCTTAACTGATAGGGATGTACTAAGATGAAGATGTTAAGATGTCGTTTATAGTTTTTATTATTCCCACTAACTATAGCGTAAACCTTCCTCCCTTAACTTATCAGATCACTTAATTGCTATTGGCGTATCATAACCTAAAAGAATTGCACTGAAAAGGGGACGCCTTCACTTGGCTGGCAATCACACCTATTTATCTAGGTCCTGATGTAGCTGCTAGTTGTGTAGAGAGTGTTGGCAAATGAGGCATAGAATTAAGATATGTACCCCAGTTTTATCTTGAAAACTGAGATTTAAATTTTTAGTAAACTTTGGATTGTCACAATATTACTGTCTCCATAGTACTGATTATCAAGGCTTAGAAAATCCATTTATTATTGCTGTGCATTCGTTTGAAAATATTCAAGTTCTAATTGACTAACGGACTTTTCCATCTGCAGAATTTACTGAATGACCAGAGGTGGCAGTGCAGCAGAAGAGAATTTGTCTTCCTTCCTGATACCCAAAAAAAATAAGCAAATCCTCAGCACTCTGCCATCCTTCATCAGTTTACATGGCAAGTCAAACTCACGTTGAATACATTTGCTTGTCATTAAAAAAGTTCATAGCATCTGAGGGCCCTGAGTACCTTTTTAGTGGGGTCTTTGGCATGATTATATTTCTGTCAAGACTGTAGAAAAAGGGATGACGTTACGGTGATCATCATATTTTCATCAAAGACTTTGTCTCTAAAGCTGACAAAGCCTGTGTTAGATACCTGTGCTAATAATGTGTCCTCAGAGGACATTACTGTCTTTAAGGCTGGAATGAGTTGCCTTAATTTGGAGCAATGGTGTGACTTTCTCATGGAGTGAAGCTCATTTGACCTGTTTCCCTGCACTCTGTATGTGGGACTCTGATACTCCAGGTGGATTGCTGTTTAGGATACTCTGCAGTTTTGCAAGTCCATCTCCTTTTCAAAAGGAGCTCAATGCTTTCTCAGTACACAGCCTAGCCGCCTTGCAGTCATAATTAATTATAGTTACCTAGTGCATTATTGCTGGTGTCTCCTCCTCCTGTGTTTTTTCGTCACCCAGGGTGATTGGTCACGTGCTGTCCTGACATCATAAAGCTAGAGCAGGGTGTCATCTGACATGAGGGACAATCAGTTGCCTAGCAAGTGATAAGATAAATTTATCATGGTATTGAAATGGGTTGCAGGGTAAATAGGGCACCCAGCTTAAAACCTAGATGGTTAGATGAATGAAACTGGGGCATTATTTGAGACTTGTGCATCTGTTTGAAGGTGCAGATAATCACAATGTTCTGGACTTTTCTATAGCTTAACTGATAGGGATGTACTAAGATGAAGATGTTAAGATGTCGTTTATAGTTTTTATTATTCCCACTAACTATAGCGTAAACCTTCCTCCCTTAACTTATCAGATCACTTAATTGCTATTGGCGTATCATAACCTAAAAGAATTGCACTGAAAAGGGGACGCCTTCACTTGGCTGGCAATCACACCTATTTATCTAGGTCCTGATGTAGCTGCTAGTTGTGTAGAGAGTGTTGGCAAATGAGGCATAGAATTAAGATATGTACCCCAGTTTTATCTTGAAAACTGAGATTTAAATTTTTAGTAATCTTTGGATTTTCACAATATTACTGTCTCCATAGTACTGATTATCAAGGCTTAGAAAATCCATTTATTATTGCTGTGCATTCGTTTGAAAATATTCAAGTTCTAATTGACTAACGGTGGACTTTTCCATCTGCAGAATATACTGAATGACCAGAGGTGGCAGTGCAGCAAAAGAGAATTTGTCTGCCTTCCTGATACCCAAAAAAAAAGCGCAATTCCTCAGCACTCTGCCATCCTTCATCAGTTTACATGGTAAGTCAAACTCACGTTGAATACATTTGCTTATCATTAAAAAAGTTCATAGCATCTGAGGGCCCTGAGTACCTTTTTAGTGGGGTCTTTGGCATGATTATATTTCTGTCAAGACTGTAGAAAAATGGATGACGTTACGGTGATCATCATATTTTCATCAAAGACTTTGTCTCTAAAGCTGACAAAGCCTGTGTTAGATACCTGTGCTAATAATGTGTCCTCAGAGGACATTACTGTCTTTAAGGCTGGAATGAGTTGCCTTAATTTGGAGCAATGGCGTGACTTTCTCATGGAGTGAAGCTCATTTGACCTGTTTCCCTGCACTCTGTATGTGGGACTCTGATACTCCAGATGGATTGCTGTTTAGGATACTCTGCAGTTTTGCAACTCCATCTCCTTTTCAAAAGGAGCTCAATGCTTTCTCAGTACACCGCATAGCCGCCTTGCAGTCATAATTAATTATAGTTACCTAGTGCATAATTGCTGGTGTCTCCTCCTCCTGTGTTGCCTCGTCACCCAGGGTGATTGGTCACGTGCTGTCCTGACATCATAAAGCTAGAGCAGGGTGTCATCTGACATGAGGGACAATCAGTTGCCTAGCAAGTGATAAGATAAATTTATCATGGTATTGAAATGGGTTGCAGGGTAAATAGGGCACCCAGCTTAAAACCTAGATGGTTAGATGAATGAAACTGGGGCATTATTTGAGATTTGTGCATCTGTTTGAAGGTGCGGATAATCACAATGTTCTGGACTTCTCTATAGCTTAACTGATAGGGATGTACTAAGATGAAGATGTTAAGATGTCGTTTATAGTTTTTATTATTCCCACAAACTATAGCGTAAACCTTCCTCCCTTAACTTATCAGATCACTTAATTGCTATTGGCGTATCATAACCTAAAAGAATTGCACTATAAAGGGGAAGCCTTCACTTGGCTGGCAATCACACCTATTTATCTAGGTCCTGATGTGGCTGCTAGTTGTGTAGAGAGTGTTGGCAAATGAGGCATAGAATTAAGATATGTACCCCAGTTTTATCTTGAAAACTGAGATTTTAATTTTTAGTAAGCTTTGGATTTTCACAATATTACTGTCTCCATAGTACTGATTATCAAGGCTTAGAAAATCCATTTATTATTGCTGTGCATTCGTTTGAAAATATTCAAGTTCTAATTGACTAACGGTGGACTTTTCCATCTGCAGAATATACTGAATGACCAGAGGTGGCAGTGCAGCAGAAGAGAATTTGTCTGCCTTCCTGATACCCAAAAAAAATAAGCAAATCCTCAGCACTCTGCCATCCTTCATCAGTTTACATGGTAAGTCAAACTCACGTTGAATACATTTGCTTGTCATTAAAAAAGTTCATAGCATCTGAGGGCCCTGAGTACCTTTTTAGTGGGGTCTTTGGCATGATTATATTTCTGTCAAGACTGTAGAAAAAGGGATGACGTTACGGTGATCATCATATTTTCATCAAAGACTTTGTCTCTAAAGCTGACAAAGCCTGTGTTAGATACCTGTGCTAATAATGTGTCCTCAGAGGACATTACTGTCTTTAAGGCTGGAATGAGTTGCCTTAATTTGGAGCAATGGTGTGACTTTCTCATGGAGTGAAACTCATTTGACCTGTTTCCCTGCACTCTGTATGTGGGACTCCGATACTCCAGATGGTTTGCTGTTTAGGATACTCTGCAGTTTTGCAACTCCATCTCCTTTTCAAAAGGAGCTCATGCTTTCTCAGTACACAGCCTAGCTGCCTTGCAGTCATAATTAATTATAGTTACCTAGTGCATAATTGCTGGTGTCTCCTCCTCCTGTGTTTCCTCGTCACCCAGGGTGATTGGTCACGTGCTGTCCTGACATCATAAAGCTAGAGCAGGGTGTCATCTGACATGAGGGACAATCAGTTGCCTAGCAAGTGATGAGATACATTGATCATGGTATTGAAATGGGTTGCAGGGTAAATAGGGCACCCAGCTTAAAACCTAGATGGTTAGATGAATGAAAAAGGGGCATTATTTGAGACTTGTGCATCTGTTTGAAGGTGCGGATAAACACAATGTTCTGGACTTCTCTATAGCTTAACTGATAGGGATGTACTAAGATGAAGATGTTAAGATGTCGTTTATAGTTTTTATTATTCCCACTAACTATAGCGTAAACCTTCCTCCCTTAACTTATCAGATCACCTAATTGCTATTGGCGTATCATAACCTAAAAGAATTGCACTGAAAAGGGGACGCCTTCACTTGGCTGGCAATCACACCTATTTATCTAGGTCCTGATGTAGCTGCTAGTTGTGTAGAGAGTGTTGGCAAATGAGGCATAGAATTAAGATATGTACCCCAGTTTTATCTTGAAAACTGAGATTTTAATTTTTAGTAATCTTTGGATATTCACAATATTACTGTCTCCATAGTACTGATTATCAAGGCTTAGAAAATCCATTTATTATTGCTGTGCATTCGTTTGAAAATATTCAAGTTCTAATTGACTAACGGTGGACTTTTCCATCTGCAGAATATACTGAATGACCAGAGGTGGCAGTGCAGCAGAAGAGAATTTGTCTGCCTTCCTGATACCCCCCAAAAAAAGCGCAATTCCTCAGCACTCTGCCATCCTTCATCAGTTTACATGGTAAGTCAAACTCACGTTGAATACATTTGCTTATCATTAAAAAAGTTCATAGCATCTGAGGGCCCTGAGTACCTTTTTAGTGGGGTCTTTGGCATGATTATATTTCTGTCAAGACTGTAGAAAAAGGGATGGCGTTACGGTGATCATCATATTTTCATCAAAGACTTTGTCTCTAAAGCTGACAAAGCCTGTGTTAGATACCTGTGCTAATAATGTGTCCTCAGAGGACATTACTGTCTTTAAGGCTGGAATGAGTTGCCTTAATTTGGAGCAATGGTGTGACTTTCTCATGGAGTGAAGCTCATTTGACCTGTTTTCCTGCACTCTGTATGTGGGACTCTGATACTCCAGATGGATTGCTGTTTAGGATACTCTGCAGCTTTGCAACTCCATCTCCTTTTCAAAAGGAGCTCATGCTTTCTCAGTACACAGCCTAGCCGCCTTGCAGTCATAATTAATTATAGTTACCTAGTGCATAATTGCTGGTGTCTCCTCCTCCTGTGTTGCCTCGTCACCCAGGGTGATTGGTCACGTGCTGTCCTGACATCATAAAGCTAGAGCAGGGTGTCATCTGACATGAGGGACAATCAGTTGCCTAGCAAGTGATGAGATACATTTATCATGGTATTGAAATGGGTTGCAGGGTAAATAGGGCACCCAGCTTAAAACCTAGATGGTTAGATGAATGAAACTGGGGCATTATTTGAGACTTGTGCATCTGTTTGAAGGTGCGGATAATCACAATGTTCTGGACTTCTCTATAGCTTAACTGATAGGGATGTACTAAGATGAAGATGTTAAGATGTCGTTTATAGTTTTTATTATTCCCACTAACTATAGCGTAAACCTTCCTCCCTTAACTTATCAGATCACTTAATTGCTATTGGTGTATCATAACCTAAAAGAATTGCACTGAAAAGGGGACGCCTTCACTTGGCTGGCAATCACACCTATTTATCTAGGTCCTGATGTAGCTGCTAGTTGTGTAGAGAGTGTTGGCAAATGAGGCATAGAATTAAGATATGTACCCCAGTTTTATCTTGAAAACTGAGATTTAAATTTTTAGTAATCTTTGGATTTTCACAATATTACTGTCTCCATAGTACTGATTATCAAGGCTTAGAAAATCCATTTATTATTGCTGTGCATTCGTTTGAAAATATTCAAGTTCTAATTGACTAACGGTGGACTTTTCCATCTGCAGAATATACTGAATGACCAGAGGTGGCAGTGCAGCAGAAGAGAATTTGTCTGCCTTCCTGATACCCAAAAAAAATAAGCAAATCCTCAGCACTCTGCCATCCTTCATCAGTTTACATGGTAAGTCAAACTCACGTTGAATACATTTGCTTGTCATTAAAAAAGTTCATAGCATCTGAGGGCCCTGAGTACCTTTTTAGTGGCGTCTTTGGCATGATTATATTTCTGTCAAGACTGTAGAAAAATGGATGACGTTACGGTGATCATCATATTTTCATCAAAGACTTTGTCTCTAAAGCTGACAAAGCCTGTGTTAGATACCTGTGCTAATAATGTGTCCTCAGAGGACATTACTGTCTTTAAGGCTGGAATGAGTTGCCTTAATTTGGAGCAATGGCGTGACTTTCTCATGGAGTGAAGCTCATTTGACCTGTTTCCCTGCACTCTGTATGTGGGACTCTGATACTCCAGATGGATTGCTGTTTAGGATACTCTGCAGTTTTGCAAGTCCATCTCCTTTTCAAAAGGAGCTCAATGCTTTCTCAGTACACCGCCTAGCCGCCTTGCAGTCATAATTAATTATAGTTACCTAGTGCATTATTGCTGGTGTCTCCTCCTCCTGTGTTTCCTCGTCACCCAGGGTGATTGGTCACGTGCTGTCCTGACATCATAAAGCTAGAGCAGGGTGTCATCTGACATGAGGGACAATCAGTTGCCTAGCAAGTGATAAGATAAATTTATCATGGTATTGAAATGGGTTGCAGGGTAAATAGGGCACCCAGCTTAAAACCTAGATGGTTAGATGAATGAAACTGGGGCATTATTTGAGACTTGTGCATCTGTTTGAAGGTGCGGATAATCACAATGTTCTGGACTTCTCTATAGCTTAACTGATAGGGATGTACTAAGATGAAGATGTTAAGATGTCGTTTATAGTTTTTATTATTCCCACTAACTATAGCGTAAACCTTCCTCCCTTAACTTATCAGATCACCTAATTGCTATTGGCGTATCATAACTTAAAGAATTGCACTGAAAAGGGGACGCCTTCACTTGGCTGGCAATCACACCTATTTATCTAGGTCCTGATGTAGCTGCTAGTTGTGTAGAGAGTGTTGGCAAATGAGGCATAGAATTAAGATATGTACCCCAGTTTTATCTTGAAAACTGAGATTTTAATTTTTAGTAATCTTTGGATATTCACAATATTACTGTCTCCATAGTACTGATTATCAAGGCTTAGAAAATCCATTTATTATTGCTGTGCATTCGTTTGAAAATATTCAAGTTCTAATTGACTAACGGTGGACTTTTCCATCTGCAGAATATACTGAATGACCAGAGGTGGCAGTGCAGCAGAAGAGAATTTGTCTGCCTTCCTGATACCCCCCAAAAAAAGCGCAATTCCTCAGCACTCTGCCATCCTTCATCAGTTTACATGGTAAGTCAAACTCACGTTGAATACATTTGCTTATCATTAAAAAAGTTCATAGCATCTGAGGGCCCTGAGTACCTTTTTAGTGGCGTCTTTGGCATGATTATATTTCTGTCAAGACTGTAGAAAAATGGATGACGTTACGGTGATCATCATATTTTCATCAAAGACTTTGTCTCTAAAGCTGACAAAGCCTGTGTTAGATACCTGTGCTAATAATGTGTCCTCAGAGGACATTACTGTCTTTAAGGCTGGAATGAGTTGCCTTAATTTGGAGCAATGGCGTGACTTTCTCATGGAGTGAAGCTCATTTGACCTGTTTCCCTGCACTCTGTATGTGGGACTCTGATACTCCAGATGGATTGCTGTTTAGGATACTCTGCAGTTTTGCAAGTCCATCTCCTTTTCAAAAGGAGCTCAATGCTTTCTCAGTACACCGCCTAGCCGCCTTGCAGTCATAATTAATTATAGTTACCTAGTGCATTATTGCTGGTGTCTCCTCCTCCTGTGTTTCCTCGTCACCCAGGGTGATTGGTCACGTGCTGTCCTGACATCATAAAGCTAGAGCAGGGTGTCATCTGACATGAGGGACAATCAGTTGCCTAGCAAGTGATAAGATAAATTTATCATGGTATTGAAATGGGTTGCAGGGTAAATAGGGCACCCAGCTTAAAACCTAGATGGTTAGATGAATGAAACTGGGGCATTATTTGAGACTTGTGCATCTGTTTGAAGGTGCGGATAATCACAATGTTCTGGACTTCTCTATAGCTTAACTGATAGGGATGTACTAAGATGAAGATGTTAAGATGTCGTTTATAGTTTTTATTATTCCCACTAACTATAGCGTAAACCTTCCTCCCTTAACTTATCAGATCACCTAATTGCTATTGGCGTATCATAACTTAAAGAATTGCACTGAAAAGGGGACGCCTTCACTTGGCTGGCAATCACACCTATTTATCTAGGTCCTGATGTAGCTGCTAGTTGTGTAGAGAGTGTTGGCAAATGAGGCATAGAATTAAGATATGTACCCCAGTTTTATCTTGAAAACTGAGATTTTAATTTTTAGTAATCTTTGGATATTCACAATATTACTGTCTCCATAGTACTGATTATCAAGGCTTAGAAAATCCATTTATTATTGCTGTGCATTCGTTTGAAAATATTCAAGTTCTAATTGACTAACGGTGGACTTTTCCATCTGCAGAATATACTGAATGACCAGAGGTGGCAGTGCAGCAGAAGAGAATTTGTCTGCCTTCCTGATATCCCCCAAAAAAAGCGCAATTCCTCAGCACTCTGCCATCCTTCATCAGTTTACATGGTAAGTCAAACTCACGTTGAATACATTTGCTTATCATTAAAAAAGTTCATAGCATCTGAGGGCCCTGAGTACCTTTTTAGTGGCGTCTTTGGAATGATTATATTTCTGTCAAGACTGTAGAAAAATGGATGACGTTACGGTGATCATCATATTTTCATCAAAGACTTTGTCTCTAAAGCTGACAAAGCCTGTGTTAGATACCTGTGCTAATAATGTGTCCTCAGAGGACATTACTGTCTTTAAGGCTGGAATGAGTTGCCTTAATTTGGAGCAATGGCGTGACTTTCTCATGGAGTGAAGCTCATTTGACCTGTTTCCCTGCACTCTGTATGTGGGACTCTGATACTCCAGATGGATTGCTGTTTAGGATACTCTGCAGTTTTGCAAGTCCATCTCCTTTTCAAAAGGAGCTCAATGCTTTCTCAGTACACCGCCTAGCCGCCTTGCAGTCATAATTAATTATAGTTACCTAGTGCATTATTGCTGGTGTCTCCTCCTCCTGTGTTTCCTCGTCACCCAGGGTGATTGGTCACGTGCTGTCCTGACATCATAAAGCTAGAGCAGGGTGTCATCTGACATGAGGGACAATCAGTTGCCTAGCAAGTGATAAGATAAATTTATCATGGTATTGAAATGGGTTGCAGGGTAAATAGGGCACCCAGCTTAAAACCTAGATGGTTAGATGAATGAAACTGGGGCATTATTTGAGACTTGTGCATCTGTTTGAAGGTGCGGATAATCACAATGTTCTGGACTTCTCTATAGCTTAACTGATAGGGATGTACTAAGATGAAGATGTTAAGATGTCGTTTATAGTTTTTATTATTCCCGCAAACTATAGCATAAACCTTCCTCCCTTAACTTATCAGATCACTTAATTGCTATTGGCGTATCATAACCTAAAAGAATTGCACTATAAAGGGGAAGCCTTCACTTGGCTGGCAATCACACCTATTTATCTAGGTCCTGATGTAGCTGCTAGTTGTGTAGAGAGTGTTGGCAAATGAGGCATAGAATTAAGATATGTACCCCAGTTTTATCTTGAAAACTGAGATTTAAATTTTTAGTAAACTTTGGATTTTCACAATATTACTGTCTCCATAGTACTGATTATCAAGGCTTAGAAAATCCATTTATTATTGCTGTGCATTCGTTTGAAAATATTCAAGTTCTAATTGACTAACGGTGGACTTTTCCATCTGCAGAATATACTGAATGACCAGAGGTGGCAGTGCAGCAGAAGAGAATTTGTCTGCCTTCCTGATACCCAAAAAAAATAAGCAAATCCTCAGCACTCTGCCATCCTTCATCAGTTTACATGGCAAGTCAAACTCACATTGAATACATTTGCTTGTCATTAAAAAAGTTCATAGCATCTGAGGGCCCTGAGTACCTTTTTAGTGGGGTCTTTGGCATGATTATATTTCTGTCAAGACTGTAGAAAAAGGGATGACGTTACGGTGATCATCATATTTTCATCAAAGACTTTGTCTCTAAAGCTGACAAAGCCTGTGTTAGATACCTGTGCTAATAATGTGTCCTCAGAGGACATTACTGTCTTTAAGGCTGGAATGAGTTGCCTTAATTTGGAGCAATGGTGTGACTTTCTCATGGAGTGAAGCTCATTTGACCTGTTTCCCTGCACTCTGTATGTGGGACTCTGATACTCCAGGTGGATTGCTGTTTAGGATACTCTGCAGTTTTGCAAGTCCATCTCCTTTTCAAAAGGAGCTCAATGCTTTCTCAGTACACAGCCTAGCCGCCTTGCAGTCATAATTAATTATAGTTACCTAGTGCATTATTGCTGGTGTCTCCTCCTCCTGTGTTTTTTCGTCACCCAGGGTGATTGGTCACGTGCTGTCCTGACATCATAAAGCTAGAGCAGGGTGTCATCTGACATGAGGGACAATCAGTTGCCTAGCAAGTGATAAGATAAATTTATCATGGTATTGAAATGGGTTGCAGGGTAAATAGGGCACCCAGCTTAAAACCTAGATGGTTAGATGAATGAAACTGGGGCATTATTTGAGACTTGTGCATCTGTTTGAAGGTGCAGATAATCACAATGTTCTGGACTTCTCTATAGCTTAACTGATAGGGATGTACTAAGATGAAGATGTTAAGATGTCGTTTATAGTTTTTATTATTCCCACTAACTATAGCGTAAACCTTCCTCCCTTAACTTATCAGATCACTTAATTGCTATTGGCGTATCATAACCTAAAAGAATTGCACTGAAAAGGGGACGCCTTCACTTGGCTGGCAATCACACCTATTTATCTAGGTCCTGATGTAGCTGCTAGTTGTGTAGAGAGTGTTGGCAAATGAGGCATAGAATTAAGATATGTACCCCAGTTTTATCTTGAAAACTGAGATTTAAATTTTTAGTAATCTTTGGATTTTCACAATATTACTGTCTCCATAGTACTGATTATCAAGGCTTAGAAAATCCATTTATTATTGCTGTGCATTCGTTTGAAAATATTCAAGTTCTAATTGACTAACGGTGGACTTTTCCATCTGCAGAATATACTGAATGACCAGAGGTGGCAGTGCAGCAGAAGAGAATTTGTCTGCCTTCCTGATACCCAAAAAAAAAGCGCAATTCCTCAGCACTCTGCCATCCTTCATCAGTTTACATGGTAAGTCAAACTCACGTTGAATACATTTGCTTATCATTAAAAAAGTTCATAGCATCTGAGGGCCCTGAGTACCTTTTTAGTGGGGTCTTTGGCATGATTATATTTCTGTCAAGACTGTAGAAAAATGGATGACGTTACGGTGATCATCATATTTTCATCAAAGACTTTGTCTCTAAAGCTGACAAAGCCTGTGTTAGATACCTGTGCTAATAAAGTGTCCTCAGAGGACATTACTGTCTTTAAGGCTGGAATGAGTTGCCTTAATTTGGAGCAATGGCGTGACTTTCTCATGGAGTGAAGCTCATTTGACCTGTTTCCCTGCACTCTGTATGTGGGACTCTGATACTCCAGATGGATTGCTGTTTAGGATACTCTGCAGTTTTGCAAGTCCATCTCCTTTTCAAAAGGAGCTCAATGCTTTCTCAGTACACCGCCTAGCCGCCTTGCAGTCATAATTAATTATAGTTACCTAGTGCATTATTGCTGGTGTCTCCTCCTCCTGTGTTTCCTCGTCACCCAGGGTGATTGGTCACGTGCTGTCCTGACATCATAAAGCTACAGCAGGGTGTCATCTGACATGAGGGACAATCAGTTGCCTAGCAAGTGATAAGATAAATTTATCATGGTATTGAAATGGGTTGCATGGTAAATAGGGCACCCAGCTTAAAACCTAGATGGTTAGATGAATGAAACTGGGGCATTATTTGAGACTTGTGCATCTGTTTGAAGGTGCGGATAATCAAAATGTTCTGGACTTCTCTATAGCTTAACTGATAGGGATGTACTAAGATGAAGATGTTAAGATGTCGTTTATAGTTTTTATTATTCCCACAAACTATAGCGTAAACCTTCCTCCCTTAACTTATCAGATCACTTAATTGCTATTGGCGTATCATAACCTAAAAGAATTGCACTATAAAGGGGAAGCCTTCACTTGGCTGGCAATCACACCTATTTATCTAGGTCCTGATGTAGCTGCTAGTTGTGTAGAGAGTGTTGGCAAATGAGGCATAGAATTAAGATATGTACCCCAGTTTTATCTTGAAAACTGAGATTTTAATTTTTAGTAAGCTTTGGATTGTCACAATATTACTGTCTCCATAGTACTGATCATCAAGGCTTAGAAAATCCATTTATTATTGCTGTGCATTCGTTTGAAAATATTCAAGTTCTAATTGACTAACGGTGGACTTTTCCATCTGCAGAATATACTGAATGAACAGAGGTGGCAGTGCAGCAGAAGAGAATTTGTCTGCCTTCCTGATACCCCAAAAAAAAGCGCAATTCCTCAGCACTCTGCCATCCTTCATCAGTTTACATGGTAAGTCAAACTCACGTTGAATACATTTGCTTATCATTAAAAAAGTTCATAGCATCTGAGGGCCCTGAATACCTTTTTAGTGGGGTCTTTGGCATGATTATATTTCTGTCAAGACTGTAGAAAAATGGATGACGTTACGGTGATCATCATATTTTCATCAAAGACTTTGTCTCTAAAGCTGACAAAGCCTGTGTTAGATACCTGTGCTAATAATTTGTCCTCAGAGGACATTACTGTCTTTAAGGCTGGAATGAGTTGCCTTAATTTGGAGCAATGGCGTGACTTTCTCATGGAGTGAAGCTCATTTGACCTGTTTCCCTGCACTCTGTATGTGGGACTCTGATACTCCAGATGGATTGCTGTTTAGGATACTCTGCAGTTTTGCAACTCCATCTCCTTTTCAAAAGGAGCTCATGCTTTCTCAGTACACAGCCTAGCCGCCTTGCAGTCATAATTAATTATAGTTACCTAGTGCATTATTGCTGGTGTCTCCTCCTCCTGTGTTTCCTCGTCACCCAGGGTGATTGGTCACGTGCTGTCCTGACATCATAAAGCTAGAGCAGGGTGTCATCTGACATGAGGGACAATCAGTTGCCTAGCAAGTGATAAGATAAATTTATCATGGTATTGAAATGGGTTGCAGGGTAAATAGGGCACCCAGCTTAAAACCTAGATGGTTAGATGAATGAAGCTGGGGCATTATTTGAGACTTGTGCATCTGTTTGAAGGTGCAGATAATCACAATGTTCTGGACTTCTCTATAGCTTAACTGATAGGGATGTACTAAGATGAAGATGTTAAGATGTCGTTTATAGTTTTTATTATTCCCACTAACTATAGCGTAAACCTTCCTCCCTTAACTTATCAGATCACTTAATTGCTATTGGCGTATCATAACCTAAAAGAATTGCACTGAAAAGGGGACGCCTTCACTTGGCTGGCAATCACACCTATTTATCTAGGTCCTGATGTAGCTGCTAGTTGTGTAGAGAGTGTTGGCAAATGAGGCATAGAATTAAGATATGTACCCCAGTTTTATCTTGAAAACTGAGATTTAAATTTTTAGTAAACTTTGGATTGTCACAATATTACTGTCTCCATAGTACTGATTATCAAGGCTTAGAAAATCCATTTATTATTGCTGTGCATTCGTTTGAAAATATTCAAGTTCTAATTGACTAACGGACTTTTCCATCTGCAGAATTTACTGAATGACCAGAGGTGGCAGTGCAGCAGAAGAGAATTTGTCTTCCTTCCTGATACCCAAAAAAAATAAGCAAATCCTCAGCACTCTGCCATCCTTCATCAGTTTACATGGCAAGTCAAACTCACGTTGAATACATTTGCTTGTCATTAAAAAAGTTCATAGCATCTGAGGGCCCTGAGTACCTTTTTAGTGGGGTCTTTGGCATGATTATATTTCTGTCAAGACTGTAGAAAAAGGGATGACGTTACGGTGATCATCATATTTTCATCAAAGACTTTGTCTCTAAAGCTGACAAAGCCTGTGTTAGATACCTGTGCTAATAATGTGTCCTCAGAGGACATTACTGTCTTTAAGGCTGGAATGAGTTGCCTTAATTTGGAGCAATGGTGTGACTTTCTCATGGAGTGAAGCTCATTTGACCTGTTTCCCTGCACTCTGTATGTGGGACTCTGATACTCCAGGTGGATTGCTGTTTAGGATACTCTGCAGTTTTGCAAGTCCATCTCCTTTTCAAAAGGAGCTCAATGCTTTCTCAGTACACAGCCTAGCCGCCTTGCAGTCATAATTAATTATAGTTACCTAGTGCATTATTGCTGGTGTCTCCTCCTCCTGTGTTTTTTCGTCACCCAGGGTGATTGGTCACGTGCTGTCCTGACATCATAAAGCTAGAGCAGGGTGTCATCTGACATGAGGGACAATCAGTTGCCTAGCAAGTGATAAGATAAATTTATCATGGTATTGAAATGGGTTGCAGGGTAAATAGGGCACCCAGCTTAAAACCTAGATGGTTAGATGAATGAAACTGGGGCATTATTTGAGACTTGTGCATCTGTTTGAAGGTGCAGATAATCACAATGTTCTGGACTTTTCTATAGCTTAACTGATAGGGATGTACTAAGATGAAGATGTTAAGATGTCGTTTATAGTTTTTATTATTCCCACTAACTATAGCGTAAACCTTCCTCCCTTAACTTATCAGATCACTTAATTGCTATTGGCGTATCATAACCTAAAAGAATTGCACTGAAAAGGGGACGCCTTCACTTGGCTGGCAATCACACCTATTTATCTAGGTCCTGATGTAGCTGCTAGTTGTGTAGAGAGTGTTGGCAAATGAGGCATAGAATTAAGATATGTACCCCAGTTTTATCTTGAAAACTGAGATTTAAATTTTTAGTAATCTTTGGATTTTCACAATATTACTGTCTCCATAGTACTGATTATCAAGGCTTAGAAAATCCATTTATTATTGCTGTGCATTCGTTTGAAAATATTCAAGTTCTAATTGACTAACGGTGGACTTTTCCATCTGCAGAATATACTGAATGACCAGAGGTGGCAGTGCAGCAAAAGAGAATTTGTCTGCCTTCCTGATACCCAAAAAAAAAGCGCAATTCCTCAGCACTCTGCCATCCTTCATCAGTTTACATGGTAAGTCAAACTCACGTTGAATACATTTGCTTATCATTAAAAAAGTTCATAGCATCTGAGGGCCCTGAGTACCTTTTTAGTGGGGTCTTTGGCATGATTATATTTCTGTCAAGACTGTAGAAAAATGGATGACGTTACGGTGATCATCATATTTTCATCAAAGACTTTGTCTCTAAAGCTGACAAAGCCTGTGTTAGATACCTGTGCTAATAATGTGTCCTCAGAGGACATTACTGTCTTTAAGGCTGGAATGAGTTGCCTTAATTTGGAGCAATGGCGTGACTTTCTCATGGAGTGAAGCTCATTTGACCTGTTTCCCTGCACTCTGTATGTGGGACTCTGATACTCCAGATGGATTGCTGTTTAGGATACTCTGCAGTTTTGCAACTCCATCTCCTTTTCAAAAGGAGCTCAATGCTTTCTCAGTACACCGCCTAGCCGCCTTGCAGTCATAATTAATTATAGTTACCTAGTGCATAATTGCTGGTGTCTCCTCCTCCTGTGTTGCCTCGTCACCCAGGGTGATTGGTCACGTGCTGTCCTGACATCATAAAGCTAGAGCAGGGTGTCATCTGACATGAGGGACAATCAGTTGCCTAGCAAGTGATAAGATAAATTTATCATGGTATTGAAATGGGTTGCAGGGTAAATAGGGCACCCAGCTTAAAACCTAGATGGTTAGATGAATGAAACTGGGGCATTATTTGAGATTTGTGCATCTGTTTGAAGGTGCGGATAATCACAATGTTCTGGACTTCTCTATAGCTTAACTGATAGGGATGTACTAAGATGAAGATGTTAAGATGTCGTTTATAGTTTTTATTATTCCCACAAACTATAGCGTAAACCTTCCTCCCTTAACTTATCAGATCACTTAATTGCTATTGGCGTATCATAACCTAAAAGAATTGCACTATAAAGGGGAAGCCTTCACTTGGCTGGCAATCACACCTATTTATCTAGGTCCTGATGTGGCTGCTAGTTGTGTAGAGAGTGTTGGCAAATGAGGCATAGAATTAAGATATGTACCCCAGTTTTATCTTGAAAACTGAGATTTTAATTTTTAGTAAGCTTTGGATTTTCACAATATTACTGTCTCCATAGTACTGATTATCAAGGCTTAGAAAATCCATTTATTATTGCTGTGCATTCGTTTGAAAATATTCAAGTTCTAATTGACTAACGGTGGACTTTTCCATCTGCAGAATATACTGAATGACCAGAGGTGGCAGTGCAGCAGAAGAGAATTTGTCTGCCTTCCTGATACCCAAAAAAAATAAGCAAATCCTCAGCACTCTGCCATCCTTCATCAGTTTACATGGTAAGTCAAACTCACGTTGAATACATTTGCTTGTCATTAAAAAAGTTCATAGCATCTGAGGGCCCTGAGTACCTTTTTAGTGGGGTCTTTGGCATGATTATATTTCTGTCAAGACTGTAGAAAAAGGGATGACGTTACGGTGATCATCATATTTTCATCAAAGACTTTGTCTCTAAAGCTGACAAAGCCTGTGTTAGATACCTGTGCTAATAATGTGTCCTCAGAGGACATTACTGTCTTTAAGGCTGGAATGAGTTGCCTTAATTTGGAGCAATGGTGTGACTTTCTCATGGAGTGAAACTCATTTGACCTGTTTCCCTGCACTCTGTATGTGGGACTCCGATACTCCAGATGGTTTGCTGTTTAGGATACTCTGCAGTTTTGCAACTCCATCTCCTTTTCAAAAGGAGCTCATGCTTTCTCAGTACACAGCCTAGCTGCCTTGCAGTCATAATTAATTATAGTTACCTAGTGCATAATTGCTGGTGTCTCCTCCTCCTGTGTTTCCTCGTCACCCAGGGTGATTGGTCACGTGCTGTCCTGACATCATAAAGCTAGAGCAGGGTGTCATCTGACATGAGGGACAATCAGTTGCCTAGCAAGTGATGAGATACATTGATCATGGTATTGAAATGGGTTGCAGGGTAAATAGGGCACCCAGCTTAAAACCTAGATGGTTAGATGAATGAAAAAGGGGCATTATTTGAGACTTGTGCATCTGTTTGAAGGTGCGGATAAACACAATGTTCTGGACTTCTCTATAGCTTAACTGATAGGGATGTACTAAGATGAAGATGTTAAGATGTCGTTTATAGTTTTTATTATTCCCACTAACTATAGCGTAAACCTTCCTCCCTTAACTTATCAGATCACCTAATTGCTATTGGCGTATCATAACCTAAAAGAATTGCACTGAAAAGGGGACGCCTTCACTTGGCTGGCAATCACACCTATTTATCTAGGTCCTGATGTAGCTGCTAGTTGTGTAGAGAGTGTTGGCAAATGAGGCATAGAATTAAGATATGTACCCCAGTTTTATCTTGAAAACTGAGATTTTAATTTTTAGTAATCTTTGGATATTCACAATATTACTGTCTCCATAGTACTGATTATCAAGGCTTAGAAAATCCATTTATTATTGCTGTGCATTCGTTTGAAAATATTCAAGTTCTAATTGACTAACGGTGGACTTTTCCATCTGCAGAATATACTGAATGACCAGAGGTGGCAGTGCAGCAGAAGAGAATTTGTCTGCCTTCCTGATACCCCCCAAAAAAAGCGCAATTCCTCAGCACTCTGCCATCCTTCATCAGTTTACATGGTAAGTCAAACTCACGTTGAATACATTTGCTTATCATTAAAAAAGTTCATAGCATCTGAGGGCCCTGAGTACCTTTTTAGTGGGGTCTTTGGCATGATTATATTTCTGTCAAGACTGTAGAAAAAGGGATGGCGTTACGGTGATCATCATATTTTCATCAAAGACTTTGTCTCTAAAGCTGACAAAGCCTGTGTTAGATACCTGTGCTAATAATGTGTCCTCAGAGGACATTACTGTCTTTAAGGCTGGAATGAGTTGCCTTAATTTGGAGCAATGGTGTGACTTTCTCATGGAGTGAAGCTCATTTGACCTGTTTTCCTGCACTCTGTATGTGGGACTCTGATACTCCAGATGGATTGCTGTTTAGGATACTCTGCAGCTTTGCAACTCCATCTCCTTTTCAAAAGGAGCTCATGCTTTCTCAGTACACAGCCTAGCCGCCTTGCAGTCATAATTAATTATAGTTACCTAGTGCATAATTGCTGGTGTCTCCTCCTCCTGTGTTGCCTCGTCACCCAGGGTGATTGGTCACGTGCTGTCCTGACATCATAAAGCTAGAGCAGGGTGTCATCTGACATGAGGGACAATCAGTTGCCTAGCAAGTGATGAGATACATTTATCATGGTATTGAAATGGGTTGCAGGGTAAATAGGGCACCCAGCTTAAAACCTAGATGGTTAGATGAATGAAACTGGGGCATTATTTGAGACTTGTGCATCTGTTTGAAGGTGCGGATAATCACAATGTTCTGGACTTCTCTATAGCTTAACTGATAGGGATGTACTAAGATGAAGATGTTAAGATGTCGTTTATAGTTTTTATTATTCCCACTAACTATAGCGTAAACCTTCCTCCCTTAACTTATCAGATCACTTAATTGCTATTGGTGTATCATAACCTAAAAGAATTGCACTGAAAAGGGGACGCCTTCACTTGGCTGGCAATCACACCTATTTATCTAGGTCCTGATGTAGCTGCTAGTTGTGTAGAGAGTGTTGGCAAATGAGGCATAGAATTAAGATATGTACCCCAGTTTTATCTTGAAAACTGAGATTTAAATTTTTAGTAATCTTTGGATTTTCACAATATTACTGTCTCCATAGTACTGATTATCAAGGCTTAGAAAATCCATTTATTATTGCTGTGCATTCGTTTGAAAATATTCAAGTTCTAATTGACTAACGGTGGACTTTTCCATCTGCAGAATATACTGAATGACCAGAGGTGGCAGTGCAGCAGAAGAGAATTTGTCTGCCTTCCTGATACCCAAAAAAAATAAGCAAATCCTCAGCACTCTGCCATCCTTCATCAGTTTACATGGTAAGTCAAACTCACGTTGAATACATTTGCTTGTCATTAAAAAAGTTCATAGCATCTGAGGGCCCTGAGTACCTTTTTAGTGGGGTCTTTGGCATGATTATATTTCTGTCAAGACTGTAGAAAAAGGGATGACGTTACGGTGATCATCATATTTTCATCAAAGACTTTGTCTCTAAAGCTGACAAAGCCTGTGTTAGATACCTGTGCTAATAATGTGTCCTCAGAGGACATTACTGTCTTTAAGGCTGGAATGAGTTGCCTTAATTTGGAGCAATGGTGTGACTTTCTCATGGAGTGAAGCTCATTTGACCTGTTTCCCTGCACTCTGTATGTGGGACTCTGATACTCCAGATGGATTGCTGTTTAGGATACTCTGCAGTTTTGCAACTCCATCTCCTTTTCAAAAGGAGCTCATGCTTTCTCAGTACACAGCCTAGCCGCCTTGCAGTCATAATTAATTATAGTTACCTAGTGCATAATTGCTGGTGTCTCCTCCTGTGTTTCCTCGTCACCCAGGGTGATTGGTCACGTGCTGTCCTGACATCATAAAGCTAGAGCAGGGTGTCATCTGACATGAGGGACAATCAGTTGCCTAGCAAGTGATGAGATACATTTATCATGGTATTGAAATGGGTTGCAGGGTAAATAGGGCACCCAGCTTAAAACCTAGATGGTTAGATGAATGAAACTGGGGCATTATTTGAGACTTGTGCATCTGTTTGAAGGTGCGGATAATCACAATGTTCTGGACTTCTCTATAGCTTAACTGATAGGGATGTACTAAGATGAAGATGTTAAGATGTCGTTTATAGTTTTTATTATTCCCACTAACTATAGCGTAAACCTTCCTCCCTTAACTTATCAGATCACCTAATTGCTATTGGCGTATCATAACCTAAAAGAATTGCACTGAAAAGGGGACGCCTTCACTTGGCTGGCAATCACACCTATTTATCTAGGTCCTGATGTAGCTGCTAGTTGTGTAGAGAGTGTTGGCAAATGAGGCATAGAATTAAGATATGTACCCCAGTTTTATCTTGAAAACTGAGATTTTAATTTTTAGTAATCTTTGGATATTCACAATATTACTGTCTCCATAGTACTGATTATCAAGGCTTAGAAAATCCATTTATTATTGCTGTGCATTCGTTTGAAAATATTCAAGTTCTAATTGACTAACGGTGGACTTTTCCATCTGCAGAATATACTGAATGACCAGAGGTGGCAGTGCAGCAGAAGAGAATTTGTCTGCCTTCCTGATACCCCCCAAAAAAAGCGCAATTCCTCAGCACTCTGCCATCCTTCATCAGTTTACATGGTAAGTCAAACTCACGTTGAATACATTTGCTTATCATTAAAAAAGTTCATAGCATCTGAGGGCCCTGAGTACCTTTTTAGTGGCGTCTTTGGCATGATTATATTTCTGTCAAGACTGTAGAAAAATGGATGACGTTACGGTGATCATCATATTTTCATCAAAGACTTTGTCTCTAAAGCTGACAAAGCCTGTGTTAGATACCTGTGCTAATAATGTGTCCTCAGAGGACATTACTGTCTTTAAGGCTGGAATGAGTTGCCTTAATTTGGAGCAATGGCGTGACTTTCTCATGGAGTGAAGCTCATTTGACCTGTTTCCCTGCACTCTGTATGTGGGACTCTGATACTCCAGATGGATTGCTGTTTAGGATACTCTGCAGTTTTGCAAGTCCATCTCCTTTTCAAAAGGAGCTCAATGCTTTCTCAGTACACCGCCTAGCCGCCTTGCAGTCATAATTAATTATAGTTACCTAGTGCATTATTGCTGGTGTCTCCTCCTCCTGTGTTTCCTCGTCACCCAGGGTGATTGGTCACGTGCTGTCCTGACATCATAAAGCTAGAGCAGGGTGTCATCTGACATGAGGGACAATCAGTTGCCTAGCAAGTGATAAGATAAATTTATCATGGTATTGAAATGGGTTGCAGGGTAAATAGGGCACCCAGCTTAAAACCTAGATGGTTAGATGAATGAAACTGGGGCATTATTTGAGACTTGTGCATCTGTTTGAAGGTGCGGATAATCACAATGTTCTGGACTTCTCTATAGCTTAACTGATAGGGATGTACTAAGATGAAGATGTTAAGATGTCGTTTATAGTTTTTATTATTCCCACTAACTATAGCGTAAACCTTCCTCCCTTAACTTATCAGATCACCTAATTGCTATTGGCGTATCATAACTTAAAGAATTGCACTGAAAAGGGGACGCCTTCACTTGGCTGGCAATCACACCTATTTATCTAGGTCCTGATGTAGCTGCTAGTTGTGTAGAGAGTGTTGGCAAATGAGGCATAGAATTAAGATATGTACCCCAGTTTTATCTTGAAAACTGAGATTTTAATTTTTAGTAATCTTTGGATATTCACAATATTACTGTCTCCATAGTACTGATTATCAAGGCTTAGAAAATCCATTTATTATTGCTGTGCATTCGTTTGAAAATATTCAAGTTCTAATTGACTAACGGTGGACTTTTCCATCTGCAGAATATACTGAATGACCAGAGGTGGCAGTGCAGCAGAAGAGAATTTGTCTGCCTTCCTGATACCCCCCAAAAAAAGCGCAATTCCTCAGCACTCTGCCATCCTTCATCAGTTTACATGGTAAGTCAAACTCACGTTGAATACATTTGCTTATCATTAAAAAAGTTCATAGCATCTGAGGGCCCTGAGTACCTTTTTAGTGGCGTCTTTGGCATGATTATATTTCTGTCAAGACTGTAGAAAAATGGATGACGTTACGGTGATCATCATATTTTCATCAAAGACTTTGTCTCTAAAGCTGACAAAGCCTGTGTTAGATACCTGTGCTAATAATGTGTCCTCAGAGGACATTACTGTCTTTAAGGCTGGAATGAGTTGCCTTAATTTGGAGCAATGGCGTGACTTTCTCATGGAGTGAAGCTCATTTGACCTGTTTCCCTGCACTCTGTATGTGGGACTCTGATACTCCAGATGGATTGCTGTTTAGGATACTCTGCAGTTTTGCAAGTCCATCTCCTTTTCAAAAGGAGCTCAATGCTTTCTCAGTACACCGCCTAGCCGCCTTGCAGTCATAATTAATTATAGTTACCTAGTGCATTATTGCTGGTGTCTCCTCCTCCTGTGTTTCCTCGTCACCCAGGGTGATTGGTCACGTGCTGTCCTGACATCATAAAGCTAGAGCAGGGTGTCATCTGACATGAGGGACAATCAGTTGCCTAGCAAGTGATAAGATAAATTTATCATGGTATTGAAATGGGTTGCAGGGTAAATAGGGCACCCAGCTTAAAACCTAGATGGTTAGATGAATGAAACTGGGGCATTATTTGAGACTTGTGCATCTGTTTGAAGGTGCGGATAATCACAATGTTCTGGACTTCTCTATAGCTTAACTGATAGGGATGTACTAAGATGAAGATGTTAAGATGTCGTTTATAGTTTTTATTATTCCCACTAACTATAGCGTAAACCTTCCTCCCTTAACTTATCAGATCACCTAATTGCTATTGGCGTATCATAACTTAAAGAATTGCACTGAAAAGGGGACGCCTTCACTTGGCTGGCAATCACACCTATTTATCTAGGTCCTGATGTAGCTGCTAGTTGTGTAGAGAGTGTTGGCAAATGAGGCATAGAATTAAGATATGTACCCCAGTTTTATCTTGAAAACTGAGATTTTAATTTTTAGTAATCTTTGGATATTCACAATATTACTGTCTCCATAGTACTGATTATCAAGGCTTAGAAAATCCATTTATTATTGCTGTGCATTCGTTTGAAAATATTCAAGTTCTAATTGACTAACGGTGGACTTTTCCATCTGCAGAATATACTGAATGACCAGAGGTGGCAGTGCAGCAGAAGAGAATTTGTCTGCCTTCCTGATATCCCCCAAAAAAAGCGCAATTCCTCAGCACTCTGCCATCCTTCATCAGTTTACATGGTAAGTCAAACTCACGTTGAATACATTTGCTTATCATTAAAAAAGTTCATAGCATCTGAGGGCCCTGAGTACCTTTTTAGTGGCGTCTTTGGAATGATTATATTTCTGTCAAGACTGTAGAAAAATGGATGACGTTACGGTGATCATCATATTTTCATCAAAGACTTTGTCTCTAAAGCTGACAAAGCCTGTGTTAGATACCTGTGCTAATAATGTGTCCTCAGAGGACATTACTGTCTTTAAGGCTGGAATGAGTTGCCTTAATTTGGAGCAATGGCGTGACTTTCTCATGGAGTGAAGCTCATTTGACCTGTTTCCCTGCACTCTGTATGTGGGACTCTGATACTCCAGATGGATTGCTGTTTAGGATACTCTGCAGTTTTGCAAGTCCATCTCCTTTTCAAAAGGAGCTCAATGCTTTCTCAGTACACCGCCTAGCCGCCTTGCAGTCATAATTAATTATAGTTACCTAGTGCATTATTGCTGGTGTCTCCTCCTCCTGTGTTTCCTCGTCACCCAGGGTGATTGGTCACGTGCTGTCCTGACATCATAAAGCTAGAGCAGGGTGTCATCTGACATGAGGGACAATCAGTTGCCTAGCAAGTGATAAGATAAATTTATCATGGTATTGAAATGGGTTGCAGGGTAAATAGGGCACCCAGCTTAAAACCTAGATGGTTAGATGAATGAAACTGGGGCATTATTTGAGACTTGTGCATCTGTTTGAAGGTGCGGATAATCACAATGTTCTGGACTTCTCTATAGCTTAACTGATAGGGATGTACTAAGATGAAGATGTTAAGATGTCGTTTATAGTTTTTATTATTCCCACAAACTATAGCGTAAACCTTCCTCCCTTAACTTATCAGATCACTTAATTGCTATTGGCGTATCATAACCTAAAAGAATTGCACTATAAAGGGGAAGCCTTCACTTGGCTGGCAATCACACCTATTTATCTAGGTCCTGATGTAGCTGCTAGTTGTGTAGAGAGTGTTGGCAAATGAGGCATAGAATTAAGATATGTACCCCAGTTTTATCTTGAAAACTGAGATTTTAATTTTTAGTAAGCTTTGGATTTTCACAATATTACTGTCTCCATAGTACTGATTATCAAGGCTTAGAAAATCCATTTATTATTGCTGTGCATTCGTTTGAAAATATTCAAGTTCTAATTGACTAACGGTGGACTTTTCCATCTGCAGAATATACTGAATGACCAGAGGTGGCAGTGCAGCAGAAGAGAATTTGTCTGCCTTCCTGATACCCCAAAAAAAAAGCGCAATTCCTCAGCACTCTGCCATCCTTCATCAGTTTACATGGTAAGTCAAACTCACGTTGAATACATTTGCTTATCATTAAAAAAGTTCATAGCATCTGAGGGCCCTGAGTACCTTTTTAGTGGGGTCTTTGGCATGATTATATTTCTGTCAAGACTGTAGAAAAATGGATGACGTTACGGTGATCATCATATTTTCATCAAAGACTTTGTCTCTAAAGCTGACAAAGCCTGTGTTAGATACCTGTGCTAATAATGTGTCCTCAGAGGACATTACTGTCTTTAAGGCTGGAATGAGTTGCCTTAATTTTGAGCAATGGCTTGACTTTCTCATGGAGTGAAGCTCATTTGACCTGTTTCCCTGCACTCTGTATGTGGGACTCTGATACTCCAGATGGATTGCTGTTTAGGATACTCTGCAGTTTTGCAAGTCCTTCTCCTTTTCAAAAGGAGCTCAATGCTTTCTCAGTACACCGCCTAGCCGCCTTGCAGTCATAATTAATTATAGTTACCTAGTGCATTATTGCTGGTGTCTCCTCCTCCTGTGTTTCCTCGTCACCCAGGGTGATTGGTCACGTGCTGTCCTGACATCATAAAGCTAGAGCAGGGTGTCATCTGACATGAGGGACAATCAGTTGCCTAACAAGTGATAAGATAAATTTATCATGGTATTGAAATGGGTTGCAGGGTAAATAGGGCACCCAGCTTAAAACCTAGATGGTTAGATGAATGAAACTGGGGCATTATTTGAGACTTGTGCATCTGTTTGAAGGTGCGGATAATCACAATGTTCTGGACTTCTCTATAGCTTAACTGATAGGGATGTACTAAGATGAAGATGTTAAGATGTCGTTTATAGTTTTTATTATTCCCACAAACTATAGCGTAAACCTTCCTCCCTTAACTTATCAGATCACTTAATTGCTATTGGCGTATCATAACCTAAAAGAATTGCACTATAAAGGGGAAGCCTTCACTTGGCTGGCAATCACACCTATTTATCTAGGTCCTGATGTAGCTGCTAGTTGTGTAGAGAGTGTTGGCAAATGAGGCATAGAATTAAGATATGTACCCCAGTTTTATCTTGAAAACTGAGATTTTAATTTTTAGTAAGCTTTGGATTTTCACAATATTACTGTCTCCATAGTACTGATTATCAAGGCTTAGAAAATCCATTTATTATTGCTGTGCATTCGTTTGAAAATATTCAAGTTCTAATTGACTAACGGTGGACTTTTCCATCTGCAGAATATACTGAATGACCAGAGGTGGCAGTGCAGCAGAAGAGAATTTGTCTGCCTTCCTGATACCCCAAAAAAAAAGCGCAATTCCTCAGCACTCTGCCATCCTTCATCAGTTTACATGGTAAGTCAAACTCACGTTGAATACATTTGCTTATCATTAAAAAAGTTCATAGCATCTGAGGGCCCTGAGTACCTTTTTAGTGGCGTCTTTGGCATGATTATATTTCTGTCAAGACTGTAGAAAAATGGATGACGTTACGGTGATCATCATATTTTCATCAAAGACTTTGTCTCTAAAGCTGACAAAGCCTGTGTTAGATACCTGTGCTAATAATGTGTCCTCAGAGGACATTACTGTCTTTAAGGCTGGAATGAGTTGCCTTAATTTGGAGCAATGGCGTGACTTTCTCATGGAGTGAAGCTCATTTGACCTGTTTCCCTGCACTCTGTATGTGGGACTCTGATACTCCAGATGGATTGCTGTTTAGGATACTCTGCAGTTTTGCAAGTCCATCTCCTTTTCAAAAGGAGCTCAATGCTTTCTCAGTACACCGCCTAGCCGCCTTGCAGTCATAATTAATTATAGTTACCTAGTGCATTATTGCTGGTGTCTCCTCCTCCTGTGTTTCCTCGTCACCCAGGGTGATTGGTCACGTGCTGTCCTGACATCATAAAGCTAGAGCAGGGTGTCATCTGACATGAGGGACAATCAGTTGCCTAGCAAGTGATAAGATAAATTTATCATGGTATTGAAATGGGTTGCAGGGTAAATAGGGCACCCAGCTTAAAACCTAGATGGTTAGATGAATGAAACTGGGGCATTATTTGAGACTTGTGCATCTGTTTGAAGGTGCGGATAATCACAATGTTCTGGACTTCTCTATAGCTTAACTGATAGGGATGTACTAAGATGAAGATGTTAAGATGTCGTTTATAGTTTTTATTATTCCCACTAACTATAGCGTAAACCTTCCTCCCTTAACTTATCAGATCACCTAATTGCTATTGGCGTATCATAACTTAAAGAATTGCACTGAAAAGGGGACGCCTTCACTTGGCTGGCAATCACACCTATTTATCTAGGTCCTGATGTAGCTGCTAGTTGTGTAGAGAGTGTTGGCAAATGAGGCATAGAATTAAGATATGTACCCCAGTTTTATCTTGAAAACTGAGATTTTAATTTTTAGTAATCTTTGGATATTCACAATATTACTGTCTCCATAGTACTGATTATCAAGGCTTAGAAAATCCATTTATTATTGCTGTGCATTCGTTTGAAAATATTCAAGTTCTAATTGACTAACGGTGGACTTTTCCATCTGCAGAATATACTGAATGACCAGAGGTGGCAGTGCAGCAGAAGAGAATTTGTCTGCCTTCCTGATACCCCCCAAAAAAAGCGCAATTCCTCAGCACTCTGCCATCCTTCATCAGTTTACATGGTAAGTCAAACTCACGTTGAATACATTTGCTTATCATTAAAAAAGTTCATAGCATCTGAGGGCCCTGAGTACCTTTTTAGTGGCGTCTTTGGCATGATTATATTTCTGTCAAGACTGTAGAAAAATGGATGACGTTACGGTGATCATCATATTTTCATCAAAGACTTTGTCTCTAAAGCTGACAAAGCCTGTGTTAGATACCTGTGCTAATAATGTGTCCTCAGAGGACATTACTGTCTTTAAGGCTGGAATGAGTTGCCTTAATTTGGAGCAATGGCGTGACTTTCTCATGGAGTGAAGCTCATTTGACCTGTTTCCCTGCACTCTGTATGTGGGACTCTGATACTCCAGATGGATTGCTGTTTAGGATACTCTGCAGTTTTGCAAGTCCATCTCCTTTTCAAAAGGAGCTCAATGCTTTCTCAGTACACCGCCTAGCCGCCTTGCAGTCATAATTAATTATAGTTACCTAGTGCATTATTGCTGGTGTCTCCTCCTCCTGTGTTTCCTCGTCACCCAGGGTGATTGGTCACGTGCTGTCCTGACATCATAAAGCTAGAGCAGGGTGTCATCTGACATGAGGGACAATCAGTTGCCTAGCAAGTGATAAGATAAATTTATCATGGTATTGAAATGGGTTGCAGGGTAAATAGGGCACCCAGCTTAAAACCTAGATGGTTAGATGAATGAAACTGGGGCATTATTTGAGACTTGTGCATCTGTTTGAAGGTGCGGATAATCACAATGTTCTGGACTTCTCTATAGCTTAACTGATAGGGATGTACTAAGATGAAGATGTTAAGATGTCGTTTATAGTTTTTATTATTCCCACAAACTATAGCGTAAACCTTCCTCCCTTAACTTATCAGATCACTTAATTGCTATTGGCGTATCATAACCTAAAAGAATTGCACTATAAAGGGGAAGCCTTCACTTGGCTGGCAATCACACCTATTTATCTAGGTCCTGATGTAGCTGCTAGTTGTGTAGAGAGTGTTGGCAAATGAGGCATAGAATTAAGATATGTACCCCAGTTTTATCTTGAAAACTGAGATTTTAATTTTTAGTAAGCTTTGGATTTTCACAATATTACTGTCTCCATAGTACTGATTATCAAGGCTTAGAAAATCCATTTATTATTGCTGTGCATTCGTTTGAAAATATTCAAGTTCTAATTGACTAACGGTGGACTTTTCCATCTGCAGAATATACTGAATGACCAGAGGTGGCAGTGCAGCAGAAGAGAATTTGTCTGCCTTCCTGATACCCCAAAAAAAAAGCGCAATTCCTCAGCACTCTGCCATCCTTCATCAGTTTACATGGTAAGTCAAACTCACGTTGAATACATTTGCTTATCATTAAAAAAGTTCATAGCATCTGAGGGCCCTGAGTACCTTTTTAGTGGGGTCTTTGGCATGATTATATTTCTGTCAAGACTGTAGAAAAATGGATGACGTTACGGTGATCATCATATTTTCATCAAAGACTTTGTCTCTAAAGCTGACAAAGCCTGTGTTAGATACCTGTGCTAATAATGTGTCCTCAGAGGACATTACTGTCTTTAAGGCTGGAATGAGTTGCCTTAATTTTGAGCAATGGCTTGACTTTCTCATGGAGTGAAGCTCATTTGACCTGTTTCCCTGCACTCTGTATGTGGGACTCTGATACTCCAGATGGATTGCTGTTTAGGATACTCTGCAGTTTTGCAAGTCCATCTCCTTTTCAAAAGGAGCTCAATGCTTTCTCAGTACACCGCCTAGCCGCCTTGCAGTCATAATTAATTATAGTTACCTAGTGCATTATTGCTGGTGTCTCCTCCTCCTGTGTTTCCTCGTCACCCAGGGTGATTGGTCACGTGCTGTCCTGACATCATAAAGCTAGAGCAGGGTGTCATCTGACATGAGGGACAATCAGTTGCCTAACAAGTGATAAGATAAATTTATCATGGTATTGAAATGGGTTGCAGGGTAAATAGGGCACCCAGCTTAAAACCTAGATGGTTAGATGAATGAAACTGGGGCATTATTTGAGACTTGTGCATCTGTTTGAAGGTGCGGATAATCACAATGTTCTGGACTTCTCTATAGCTTAACTGATAGGGATGTACTAAGATGAAGATGTTAAGATGTCGTTTATAGTTTTTATTATTCCCACAAACTATAGCGTAAACCTTCCTCCCTTAACTTATCAGATCACTTAATTGCTATTGGCGTATCATAACCTAAAAGAATTGCACTATAAAGGGGAAGCCTTCACTTGGCTGGCAATCACACCTATTTATCTAGGTCCTGATGTAGCTGCTAGTTGTGTAGAGAGTGTTGGCAAATGAGGCATAGAATTAAGATATGTACCCCAGTTTTATCTTGAAAACTGAGATTTTAATTTTTAGTAAGCTTTGGATTTTCACAATATTACTGTCTCCATAGTACTGATTATCAAGGCTTAGAAAATCCATTTATTATTGCTGTGCATTCGTTTGAAAATATTCAAGTTCTAATTGACTAACGGTGGACTTTTCCATCTGCAGAATATACTGAATGACCAGAGGTGGCAGTGCAGCAGAAGAGAATTTGTCTGCCTTCCTGATACCCCAAAAAAAAAGCGCAATTCCTCAGCACTCTGCCATCCTTCATCAGTTTACATGGTAAGTCAAACTCACGTTGAATACATTTGCTTATCATTAAAAAAGTTCATAGCATCTGAGGGCCCTGAGTACCTTTTTAGTGGCGTCTTTGGCATGATTATATTTCTGTCAAGACTGTAGAAAAATGGATGACGTTACGGTGATCATCATATTTTCATCAAAGACTTTGTCTCTAAAGCTGACAAAGCCTGTGTTAGATACCTGTGCTAATAATGTGTCCTCAGAGGACATTACTGTCTTTAAGGCTGGAATGAGTTGCCTTAATTTGGAGCAATGGCGTGACTTTCTCATGGAGTGAAGCTCATTTGACCTGTTTCCCTGCACTCTGTATGTGGGACTCTGATACTCCAGATGGATTGCTGTTTAGGATACTCTGCAGTTTTGCAAGTCCATCTCCTTTTCAAAAGGAGCTCAATGCTTTCTCAGTACACCGCCTAGCCGCCTTGCAGTCATAATTAATTATAGTTACCTAGTGCATTATTGCTGGTGTCTCCTCCTCCTGTGTTTCCTCGTCACCCAGGGTGATTGGTCACGTGCTGTCCTGACATCATAAAGCTAGAGCAGGGTGTCATCTGACATGAGGGACAATCAGTTGCCTAGCAAGTGATAAGATAAATTTATCATGGTATTGAAATGGGTTGCAGGGTAAATAGGGCACCCAGCTTAAAACCTAGATGGTTAGATGAATGAAACTGGGGCATTATTTGAGACTTGTGCATCTGTTTGAAGGTGCGGATAATCACAATGTTCTGGACTTCTCTATAGCTTAACTGATAGGGATGTACTAAGATGAAGATGTTAAGATGTCGTTTATAGTTTTTATTATTCCCACAAACTATAGCGTAAACCTTCCTCCCTTAACTTATCAGATCACTTAATTGCTATTGGCGTATCATAACCTAAAAGAATTGCACTATAAAGGGGAAGCCTTCACTTGGCTGGCAATCACACCTATTTATCTAGGTCCTGATGTAGCTGCTAGTTGTGTAGAGAGTGTTGGCAAATGAGGCATAGAATTAAGATATGTACCCCAGTTTTATCTTGAAAACTGAGATTTTAATTTTTAGTAAGCTTTGGATTTTCACAATATTACTGTCTCCATAGTACTGATTATCAAGGCTTAGAAAATCCATTTATTATTGCTGTGCATTCGTTTGAAAATATTCAAGTTCTAATTGACTAACGGTGGACTTTTCCATCTGCAGAATATACTGAATGACCAGAGGTGGCAGTGCAGCAGAAGAGAATTTGTCTGCCTTCCTGATACCCCAAAAAAAAAGCGCAATTCCTCAGCACTCTGCCATCCTTCATCAGTTTACATGGTAAGTCAAACTCACGTTGAATACATTTGCTTATCATTAAAAAAGTTCATAGCATCTGAGGGCCCTGAGTATCTTTTTAGTGGGGTCTTTGGCATGATCATATTTCTGTCAAGACTGTAGAAAAATGGATGACGTTACGGTGATCATCATATTTTCATCAAAGACTTTGTCTCTAAAGCTGACAACGCCTGTGTTAGATACCTGTGCTAATAATGTGTCCTCAGAGGACATTACTGTCTTTAAGGCTGGAATGAGTTGCCTTAATTTGGAGCAATGGTGTGACTTTCTCATGGAGTGAAACTCATTTGACCTGTTTCCCTGCACTCTGTATGTGGGACTCTGATACTCCAGATGGTTTGCTGTTTAGGATACTCTGCAGTTTTGCAACTCCATCTCCCTTTCAAAAGGAGCTCATGCTTTCTCAGTACACAGCCTAGCCGCCTTGCAGTCATAATTAATTATAGTTACCTAGTGCATAATTGCTGGTGTCTCCTCCTCCTGTGTTGCCTCGTCACCCAGGGTGATTGGTCACGTGCTGTCCTGACATCATAAAGCTAGAGCAGGGTGTCATCTGACATGAGGGACAATCAGTTGCCTAGCAAGTGATAAGATACATTTATCATGGTATTGAAATGGGTTGCAGGGTAAATAGGGCACCCAGCTTAAAACCTAGATGGTTAGATGAATGAAACTGGGGCATTATTTGAGACTTGTGCATCTGTTTGAAGGTGCAGATAATCACAATGTTCTGGACTTCTCTATAGCTTAACTGATAGGGATGTACTAAGATGAAGATGTTAAGATGTCGTTTATAGTTTTTATTATTCCCACTAACTATAGCGTAAACCTTCCTCCCTTAACTTATCAGATCACTTAATTGCTATTGGTGTATCATAACCTAAAAGAATTGCACTGAAAAGGGGACGCCTTCACTTGGCTGGCAATCACACCTATTTATCTAGGTCCTGATGTAGCTGCTAGTTGTGTAGAGATTGTTGGCAAATGAGGCATAGAATTAAGATATGTACCCCAGTTTTATCTTGAAAACTGAGATTTAAATTTTTAGTAATCTTTGGATTTTCACAATATTACTGTCTCCATAGTACTGATTATCAAGGCTTAGAAAATCCATTTATTATTGCTGTGCATTCGTTTGAAAATATTCAAGTTCTAATTGACTAACGGTGGACTTTTCCATCTGCAGAATATACTGAATGACCAGAGGTGGCAGTGCAGCAGAAGAGAATTTGTCTGCCTTCCTGATACCCAAAAAAAATAAGCAAATCCTCAGCACTCTGCCATCCTTCATCAGTTTACATGGTAAGTCAAACTCACGTTGAATACATTTGCTTGTCAATAAAAAAGTTCATAGCATCTGAGGGCCCTGAGTACCTTTTTAGTGGGGTCTTTGGCATGATTATATTTCTGTCAAGACTGTAGAAAAAGGGATGACGATACGGTGATCATCATATTTTCATCAAAGACTTTGTCTCTAAAGCTGACAACGCCTGTGTTAGATACCTGTGCTAATAATGTGTCCTCAGAGGACATTACTGTCTTTAAGGCTGGAATGCGTTGCCTTAATTTGGAGCAATGGTGTGACTTTCTCATGGAGTGAAACTCATTTGACCTGTTTCCCTGCACTCTGTATGTGGGACTCTGATACTCCAGATGGTTTGCTGTTTAGGATACTCTGCAGTTTTGCAACTCCATCTCCCTTTCAAAAGGAGCTCATGCTTTCTCAGTACACAGCCTAGCCGCCTTGCAGTCATAATTAATTATAGTTACCTAGTGCATAATTGCTGGTGTCTCCTCCTCCTGTGTTGCCTCGTCACCCAGGGTGATTGGTCACGTGCTGTCCTGACATCATAAAGCTAGAGCAGGGTGTCATCTGACATGAGGGACAATCAGTTGCCTAGCAAGTGATGAGATACATTTATCATGGTATTGAAATGGGTTGCAGGGTAAATAGGGCACCCAGCTTAAAACCTAGATGGTTAGATGAATGAAACTGGGGCATTATTTGAGACTTGTGCATCTGTTTGAAGGTGCGGATAATCACAATGTTCTGGACTTCTCTATAGCTTAACTGATAGGGATGTACTAAGATGAAGATGTTAAGATGTCGTTTATAGTTTTTATTATTCCCACAAACTATAGCGTAAACCTTCCTCCCTTAACTTATCAGATCACTTAATTGCTATTGGCGTATCATAACCTAAAAGAATTGCACTATAAAGGGGAAGCCTTCACTTGGCTGGCAATCACACCTATTTATCTAGATCCTGATGTAGCTGCTAGTTGTGTAGAGAGTGTTGGCAAATGAGGCATAGAATTAAGATATGTACCCCAGTTTTATCTTGAAAACTGAGATTTTAATTTTTAGTAATCTTTGGATATTCACAATATTACTGTCTCGATAGTACTGATTATCAAGGCTTAGAAAATCCATTTATTATTGCTGTGCATTCGTTTGAAAATATTCAAGTTCTAATTGACTAACGGTGGACTTTTCCATCTGCAGAATATACTGAATGACCAGAGGTGGCAGTGCAGCAGAAGAGAATTTGTCTGCCTTCCTGATACCCCCCCAAAAAAGCGCAATTCCTCAGCACTCTGCCATCCTTCATCAGTTTACATGGTAAGTCAAACTCACGTTGAATACATTTGCTTATCATTAAAAAAGTTCATAGCATCTGAGGGCCCTGAGTACCTTTTTAGTGGCGTCTTTGGCATGATTATATTTCTGTCAAGACTGTAGAAAAATGGATGACGTTACGGTGATCATCATATTTTCATCAAAGACTTTGTCTCTAAAGCTGACAAAGCCTGTGTTAGATACCTGTGCTAATAATGTGTCCTCAGAGGACATTACTGTCTTTAAGGCTGGAATGAGTTGCCTTAATTTGGAGCAATGGCGTGACTTTCTCATGGAGTGAAGCTCATTTGACCTGTTTCCCTGCACTCTGTATGTGGGACTCTGATACTCCAGATGGATTGCTGTTTAGGATACTCTGCAGTTTTGCAAGTCCATCTCCTTTTCAAAAGGAGCTCAATGCTTTCTCAGTACACCGCCTAGCCGCCTTGCAGTCATAATTAATTATAGTTACCTAGTGCATTATTGCTGGTGTCTCCTCCTCCTGTGTTTCCTCGTCACCCAGGGTGATTGGTCACGTGCTGTCCTGACATCATAAAGCTAGAGCAGGGTGTCATCTGACATGAGGGACAATCAGTTGCCTAGCAAGTGATAAGATAAATTTATCATGGTATTGAAATGGGTTGCAGGGTAAATAGGGCACCCAGATTAAAACCTAGATGGTTAGATGAATGAAACTGGGGCATTATTTGAGACTTGTGCATCTGTTTGAAGGTGCGGATAATCACAATGTTCTGGACTTCTCTATAGCTTAACTGATAGGGATGTACTAAGATGAAGATGTTAAGATGTCGTTTATAGTTTTTATTATTCCCACTAACTATAGCGTAAACCTTCCTCCCTTAACTTATCAGATCACCTAATTGCTATTGGCGTATCATAACTTAAAGAATTGCACTGAAAAGGGGACGCCTTCACTTGGCTGGCAATCACACCTATTTATCTAGGTCCTGATGTAGCTGCTAGTTGTGTAGAGAGTGTTGGCAAATGAGGCATAGAATTAAGATATGTACCCCAGTTTTATCTTGAAAACTGAGATTTTAATTTTTAGTAATCTTTGGATATTCACAATATTACTGTCTCCATAGTACTGATTATCAAGGCTTAGAAAATCCATTTATTATTGCTGTGCATTCGTTTGAAAATATTCAAGTTCTAATTGACTAACGGTGGACTTTTCCATCTGCAGAATATACTGAATGACCAGAGGTGGCAGTGCAGCAGAAGAGAATTTGTCTGCCTTCCTGATATCCCCCAAAAAAAGCGCAATTCCTCAGCACTCTGCCATCCTTCATCAGTTTACATGGTAAGTCAAACTCACGTTGAATACATTTGCTTATCATTAAAAAAGTTCATAGCATCTGAGGGCCCTGAGTACCTTTTTAGTGGCGTCTTTGGAATGATTATATTTCTGTCAAGACTGTAGAAAAATGGATGACGTTACGGTGATCATCATATTTTCATCAAAGACTTTGTCTCTAAAGCTGACAAAGCCTGTGTTAGATACCTGTGCTAATAATGTGTCCTCAGAGGACATTACTGTCTTTAAGGCTGGAATGAGTTGCCTTAATTTGGAGCAATGGCGTGACTTTCTCATGGAGTGAAGCTCATTTGACCTGTTTCCCTGCACTCTGTATGTGGGACTCTGATACTCCAGATGGATTGCTGTTTAGGATACTCTGCAGTTTTGCAAGTCCATCTCCTTTTCAAAAGGAGCTCAATGCTTTCTCAGTACACCGCCTAGCCGCCTTGCAGTCATAATTAATTATAGTTACCTAGTGCATTATTGCTGGTGTCTCCTCCTCCTGTGTTTCCTCGTCACCCAGGGTGATTGGTCACGTGCTGTCCTGACATCATAAAGCTAGAGCAGGGTGTCATCTGACATGAGGGACAATCAGTTGCCTAGCAAGTGATAAGATAAATTTATCATGGTATTGAAATGGGTTGCAGGGTAAATAGGGCACCCAGCTTAAAACCTAGATGGTTAGATGAATGAAACTGGGGCATTATTTGAGACTTGTGCATCTGTTTGAAGGTGCGGATAATCACAATGTTCTGGACTTCTCTATAGCTTAACTGATAGGGATGTACTAAGATGAAGATGTTAAGATGTCGTTTATAGTTTTTATTATTCCCACAAACTATAGCGTAAACCTTCCTCCCTTAACTTATCAGATCACTTAATTGCTATTGGCGTATCATAACCTAAAAGAATTGCACTATAAAGGGGAAGCCTTCACTTGGCTGGCAATCACACCTATTTATCTAGGTCCTGATGTAGCTGCTAGTTGTGTAGAGAGTGTTGGCAAATGAGGCATAGAATTAAGATATGTACCCCAGTTTTATCTTGAAAACTGAGATTTTAATTTTTAGTAAGCTTTGGATTTTCACAATATTACTGTCTCCATAGTACTGATTATCAAGGCTTAGAAAATCCATTTATTATTGCTGTGCATTCGTTTGAAAATATTCAAGTTCTAATTGACTAACGGTGGACTTTTCCATCTGCAGAATATACTGAATGACCAGAGGTGGCAGTGCAGCAGAAGAGAATTTGTCTGCCTTCCTGATACCCCAAAAAAAAAGCGCAATTCCTCAGCACTCTGCCATCCTTCATCAGTTTACATGGTAAGTCAAACTCACGTTGAATACATTTGCTTATCATTAAAAAAGTTCATAGCATCTGAGGGCCCTGAGTACCTTTTTAGTGGGGTCTTTGGCATGATTATATTTCTGTCAAGACTGTAGAAAAATGGATGACGTTACGGTGATCATCATATTTTCATCAAAGACTTTGTCTCTAAAGCTGACAAAGCCTGTGTTAGATACCTGTGCTAATAATGTGTCCTCAGAGGACATTACTGTCTTTAAGGCTGGAATGAGTTGCCTTAATTTTGAGCAATGGCTTGACTTTCTCATGGAGTGAAGCTCATTTGACCTGTTTCCCTGCACTCTGTATGTGGGACTCTGATACTCCAGATGGATTGCTGTTTAGGATACTCTGCAGTTTTGCAAGTCCATCTCCTTTTCAAAAGGAGCTCAATGCTTTCTCAGTACACCGCCTAGCCGCCTTGCAGTCATAATTAATTATAGTTACCTAGTGCATTATTGCTGGTGTCTCCTCCTCCTGTGTTTCCTCGTCACCCAGGGTGATTGGTCACGTGCTGTCCTGACATCATAAAGCTAGAGCAGGGTGTCATCTGACATGAGGGACAATCAGTTGCCTAACAAGTGATAAGATAAATTTATCATGGTATTGAAATGGGTTGCAGGGTAAATAGGGCACCCAGCTTAAAACCTAGATGGTTAGATGAATGAAACTGGGGCATTATTTGAGACTTGTGCATCTGTTTGAAGGTGCGGATAATCACAATGTTCTGGACTTCTCTATAGCTTAACTGATAGGGATGTACTAAGATGAAGATGTTAAGATGTCGTTTATAGTTTTTATTATTCCCACAAACTATAGCGTAAACCTTCCTCCCTTAACTTATCAGATCACTTAATTGCTATTGGCGTATCATAACCTAAAAGAATTGCACTATAAAGGGGAAGCCTTCACTTGGCTGGCAATCACACCTATTTATCTAGGTCCTGATGTAGCTGCTAGTTGTGTAGAGAGTGTTGGCAAATGAGGCATAGAATTAAGATATGTACCCCAGTTTTATCTTGAAAACTGAGATTTTAATTTTTAGTAAGCTTTGGATTTTCACAATATTACTGTCTCCATAGTACTGATTATCAAGGCTTAGAAAATCCATTTATTATTGCTGTGCATTCGTTTGAAAATATTCAAGTTCTAATTGACTAACGGTGGACTTTTCCATCTGCAGAATATACTGAATGACCAGAGGTGGCAGTGCAGCAGAAGAGAATTTGTCTGCCTTCCTGATACCCCAAAAAAAAAGCGCAATTCCTCAGCACTCTGCCATCCTTCATCAGTTTACATGGTAAGTCAAACTCACGTTGAATACATTTGCTTATCATTAAAAAAGTTCATAGCATCTGAGGGCCCTGAGTACCTTTTTAGTGGCGTCTTTGGCATGATTATATTTCTGTCAAGACTGTAGAAAAATGGATGACGTTACGGTGATCATCATATTTTCATCAAAGACTTTGTCTCTAAAGCTGACAAAGCCTGTGTTAGATACCTGTGCTAATAATGTGTCCTCAGAGGACATTACTGTCTTTAAGGCTGGAATGAGTTGCCTTAATTTGGAGCAATGGCGTGACTTTCTCATGGAGTGAAGCTCATTTGACCTGTTTCCCTGCACTCTGTATGTGGGACTCTGATACTCCAGATGGATTGCTGTTTAGGATACTCTGCAGTTTTGCAAGTCCATCTCCTTTTCAAAAGGAGCTCAATGCTTTCTCAGTACACCGCCTAGCCGCCTTGCAGTCATAATTAATTATAGTTACCTAGTGCATTATTGCTGGTGTCTCCTCCTCCTGTGTTTCCTCGTCACCCAGGGTGATTGGTCACGTGCTGTCCTGACATCATAAAGCTAGAGCAGGGTGTCATCTGACATGAGGGACAATCAGTTGCCTAGCAAGTGATAAGATAAATTTATCATGGTATTGAAATGGGTTGCAGGGTAAATAGGGCACCCAGCTTAAAACCTAGATGGTTAGATGAATGAAACTGGGGCATTATTTGAGACTTGTGCATCTGTTTGAAGGTGCGGATAATCACAATGTTCTGGACTTCTCTATAGCTTAACTGATAGGGATGTACTAAGATGAAGATGTTAAGATGTCGTTTATAGTTTTTATTATTCCCACTAACTATAGCGTAAACCTTCCTCCCTTAACTTATCAGATCACCTAATTGCTATTGGCGTATCATAACTTAAAGAATTGCACTGAAAAGGGGACGCCTTCACTTGGCTGGCAATCACACCTATTTATCTAGGTCCTGATGTAGCTGCTAGTTGTGTAGAGAGTGTTGGCAAATGAGGCATAGAATTAAGATATGTACCCCAGTTTTATCTTGAAAACTGAGATTTTAATTTTTAGTAATCTTTGGATATTCACAATATTACTGTCTCCATAGTACTGATTATCAAGGCTTAGAAAATCCATTTATTATTGCTGTGCATTCGTTTGAAAATATTCAAGTTCTAATTGACTAACGGTGGACTTTTCCATCTGCAGAATATACTGAATGACCAGAGGTGGCAGTGCAGCAGAAGAGAATTTGTCTGCCTTCCTGATACCCCCCAAAAAAAGCGCAATTCCTCAGCACTCTGCCATCCTTCATCAGTTTACATGGTAAGTCAAACTCACGTTGAATACATTTGCTTATCATTAAAAAAGTTCATAGCATCTGAGGGCCCTGAGTACCTTTTTAGTGGCGTCTTTGGCATGATTATATTTCTGTCAAGACTGTAGAAAAATGGATGACGTTACGGTGATCATCATATTTTCATCAAAGACTTTGTCTCTAAAGCTGACAAAGCCTGTGTTAGATACCTGTGCTAATAATGTGTCCTCAGAGGACATTACTGTCTTTAAGGCTGGAATGAGTTGCCTTAATTTGGAGCAATGGCGTGACTTTCTCATGGAGTGAAGCTCATTTGACCTGTTTCCCTGCACTCTGTATGTGGGACTCTGATACTCCAGATGGATTGCTGTTTAGGATACTCTGCAGTTTTGCAAGTCCATCTCCTTTTCAAAAGGAGCTCAATGCTTTCTCAGTACACCGCCTAGCCGCCTTGCAGTCATAATTAATTATAGTTACCTAGTGCATTATTGCTGGTGTCTCCTCCTCCTGTGTTTCCTCGTCACCCAGGGTGATTGGTCACGTGCTGTCCTGACATCATAAAGCTAGAGCAGGGTGTCATCTGACATGAGGGACAATCAGTTGCCTAGCAAGTGATAAGATAAATTTATCATGGTATTGAAATGGGTTGCAGGGTAAATAGGGCACCCAGCTTAAAACCTAGATGGTTAGATGAATGAAACTGGGGCATTATTTGAGACTTGTGCATCTGTTTGAAGGTGCGGATAATCACAATGTTCTGGACTTCTCTATAGCTTAACTGATAGGGATGTACTAAGATGAAGATGTTAAGATGTCGTTTATAGTTTTTATTATTCCCACAAACTATAGCGTAAACCTTCCTCCCTTAACTTATCAGATCACTTAATTGCTATTGGCGTATCATAACCTAAAAGAATTGCACTATAAAGGGGAAGCCTTCACTTGGCTGGCAATCACACCTATTTATCTAGGTCCTGATGTAGCTGCTAGTTGTGTAGAGAGTGTTGGCAAATGAGGCATAGAATTAAGATATGTACCCCAGTTTTATCTTGAAAACTGAGATTTTAATTTTTAGTAAGCTTTGGATTTTCACAATATTACTGTCTCCATAGTACTGATTATCAAGGCTTAGAAAATCCATTTATTATTGCTGTGCATTCGTTTGAAAATATTCAAGTTCTAATTGACTAACGGTGGACTTTTCCATCTGCAGAATATACTGAATGACCAGAGGTGGCAGTGCAGCAGAAGAGAATTTGTCTGCCTTCCTGATACCCCAAAAAAAAAGCGCAATTCCTCAGCACTCTGCCATCCTTCATCAGTTTACATGGTAAGTCAAACTCACGTTGAATACATTTGCTTATCATTAAAAAAGTTCATAGCATCTGAGGGCCCTGAGTACCTTTTTAGTGGGGTCTTTGGCATGATTATATTTCTGTCAAGACTGTAGAAAAATGGATGACGTTACGGTGATCATCATATTTTCATCAAAGACTTTGTCTCTAAAGCTGACAAAGCCTGTGTTAGATACCTGTGCTAATAATGTGTCCTCAGAGGACATTACTGTCTTTAAGGCTGGAATGAGTTGCCTTAATTTTGAGCAATGGCTTGACTTTCTCATGGAGTGAAGCTCATTTGACCTGTTTCCCTGCACTCTGTATGTGGGACTCTGATACTCCAGATGGATTGCTGTTTAGGATACTCTGCAGTTTTGCAAGTCCATCTCCTTTTCAAAAGGAGCTCAATGCTTTCTCAGTACACCGCCTAGCCGCCTTGCAGTCATAATTAATTATAGTTACCTAGTGCATTATTGCTGGTGTCTCCTCCTCCTGTGTTTCCTCGTCACCCAGGGTGATTGGTCACGTGCTGTCCTGACATCATAAAGCTAGAGCAGGGTGTCATCTGACATGAGGGACAATCAGTTGCCTAACAAGTGATAAGATAAATTTATCATGGTATTGAAATGGGTTGCAGGGTAAATAGGGCACCCAGCTTAAAACCTAGATGGTTAGATGAATGAAACTGGGGCATTATTTGAGACTTGTGCATCTGTTTGAAGGTGCGGATAATCACAATGTTCTGGACTTCTCTATAGCTTAACTGATAGGGATGTACTAAGATGAAGATGTTAAGATGTCGTTTATAGTTTTTATTATTCCCACAAACTATAGCGTAAACCTTCCTCCCTTAACTTATCAGATCACTTAATTGCTATTGGCGTATCATAACCTAAAAGAATTGCACTATAAAGGGGAAGCCTTCACTTGGCTGGCAATCACACCTATTTATCTAGGTCCTGATGTAGCTGCTAGTTGTGTAGAGAGTGTTGGCAAATGAGGCATAGAATTAAGATATGTACCCCAGTTTTATCTTGAAAACTGAGATTTTAATTTTTAGTAAGCTTTGGATTTTCACAATATTACTGTCTCCATAGTACTGATTATCAAGGCTTAGAAAATCCATTTATTATTGCTGTGCATTCGTTTGAAAATATTCAAGTTCTAATTGACTAACGGTGGACTTTTCCATCTGCAGAATATACTGAATGACCAGAGGTGGCAGTGCAGCAGAAGAGAATTTGTCTGCCTTCCTGATACCCCAAAAAAAAAGCGCAATTCCTCAGCACTCTGCCATCCTTCATCAGTTTACATGGTAAGTCAAACTCACGTTGAATACATTTGCTTATCATTAAAAAAGTTCATAGCATCTGAGGGCCCTGAGTACCTTTTTAGTGGCGTCTTTGGCATGATTATATTTCTGTCAAGACTGTAGAAAAATGGATGACGTTACGGTGATCATCATATTTTCATCAAAGACTTTGTCTCTAAAGCTGACAAAGCCTGTGTTAGATACCTGTGCTAATAATGTGTCCTCAGAGGACATTACTGTCTTTAAGGCTGGAATGAGTTGCCTTAATTTGGAGCAATGGCGTGACTTTCTCATGGAGTGAAGCTCATTTGACCTGTTTCCCTGCACTCTGTATGTGGGACTCTGATACTCCAGATGGATTGCTGTTTAGGATACTCTGCAGTTTTGCAACTCCATCTCCCTTTCAAAAGGAGCTCATGCTTTCTCAGTACACAGCCTAGCCGCCTTGCAGTCATAATTAATTATAGTTACCTAGTGCATAATTGCTGGTGTCTCCTCCTCCTGTGTTGCCTCGTCACCCAGGGTGATTGGTCACGTGCTGTCCTGACATCATAAAGCTAGAGCAGGGTGTCATCTGACATGAGGGACAATCAGTTGCCTAGCAAGTGATAAGATACATTTATCATGGTATTGAAATGGGTTGCAGGGTAAATAGGGCACCCAGCTTAAAACCTAGATGGTTAGATGAATGAAACTGGGGCATTATTTGAGACTTGTGCATCTGTTTGAAGGTGCAGATAATCACAATGTTCTGGACTTCTCTATAGCTTAACTGATAGGGATGTACTAAGATGAAGATGTTAAGATGTCGTTTATAGTTTTTATTATTCCCACTAACTATAGCGTAAACCTTCCTCCCTTAACTTATCAGATCACTTAATTGCTATTGGTGTATCATAACCTAAAAGAATTGCACTGAAAAGGGGACGCCTTCACTTGGCTGGCAATCACACCTATTTATCTAGGTCCTGATGTAGCTGCTAGTTGTGTAGAGATTGTTGGCAAATGAGGCATAGAATTAAGATATGTACCCCAGTTTTATCTTGAAAACTGAGATTTAAATTTTTAGTAATCTTTGGATTTTCACAATATTACTGTCTCCATAGTACTGATTATCAAGGCTTAGAAAATCCATTTATTATTGCTGTGCATTCGTTTGAAAATATTCAAGTTCTAATTGACTAACGGTGGACTTTTCCATCTGCAGAATATACTGAATGACCAGAGGTGGCAGTGCAGCAGAAGAGAATTTGTCTGCCTTCCTGATACCCAAAAAAAATAAGCAAATCCTCAGCACTCTGCCATCCTTCATCAGTTTACATGGTAAGTCAAACTCACGTTGAATACATTTGCTTGTCAATAAAAAAGTTCATAGCATCTGAGGGCCCTGAGTACCTTTTTAGTGGGGTCTTTGGCATGATTATATTTCTGTCAAGACTGTAGAAAAAGGGATGACGATACGGTGATCATCATATTTTCATCAAAGACTTTGTCTCTAAAGCTGACAACGCCTGTGTTAGATACCTGTGCTAATAATGTGTCCTCAGAGGACATTACTGTCTTTAAGGCTGGAATGCGTTGCCTTAATTTGGAGCAATGGTGTGACTTTCTCATGGAGTGAAACTCATTTGACCTGTTTCCCTGCACTCTGTATGTGGGACTCTGATACTCCAGATGGTTTGCTGTTTAGGATACTCTGCAGTTTTGCAACTCCATCTCCCTTTCAAAAGGAGCTCATGCTTTCTCAGTACACAGCCTAGCCGCCTTGCAGTCATAATTAATTATAGTTACCTAGTGCATAATTGCTGGTGTCTCCTCCTCCTGTGTTGCCTCGTCACCCAGGGTGATTGGTCACGTGCTGTCCTGACATCATAAAGCTAGAGCAGGGTGTCATCTGACATGAGGGACAATCAGTTGCCTAGCAAGTGATGAGATACATTTATCATGGTATTGAAATGGGTTGCAGGGTAAATAGGGCACCCAGCTTAAAACCTAGATGGTTAGATGAATGAAACTGGGGCATTATTTGAGACTTGTGCATCTGTTTGAAGGTGCGGATAATCACAATGTTCTGGACTTCTCTATAGCTTAACTGATAGGGATGTACTAAGATGAAGATGTTAAGATGTCGTTTATAGTTTTTATTATTCCCACAAACTATAGCGTAAACCTTCCTCCCTTAACTTATCAGATCACTTAATTGCTATTGGCGTATCATAACCTAAAAGAATTGCACTATAAAGGGGAAGCCTTCACTTGGCTGGCAATCACACCTATTTATCTAGATCCTGATGTAGCTGCTAGTTGTGTAGAGAGTGTTGGCAAATGAGGCATAGAATTAAGATATGTACCCCAGTTTTATCTTGAAAACTGAGATTTTAATTTTTAGTAATCTTTGGATATTCACAATATTACTGTCTCGATAGTACTGATTATCAAGGCTTAGAAAATCCATTTATTATTGCTGTGCATTCGTTTGAAAATATTCAAGTTCTAATTGACTAACGGTGGACTTTTCCATCTGCAGAATATACTGAATGACCAGAGGTGGCAGTGCAGCAGAAGAGAATTTGTCTGCCTTCCTGATACCCCCCCAAAAAAGCGCAATTCCTCAGCACTCTGCCATCCTTCATCAGTTTACATGGTAAGTCAAACTCACGTTGAATACATTTGCTTATCATTAAAAAAGTTCATAGCATCTGAGGGCCCTGAGTACCTTTTTAGTGGCGTCTTTGGCATGATTATATTTCTGTCAAGACTGTAGAAAAATGGATGACGTTACGGTGATCATCATATTTTCATCAAAGACTTTGTCTCTAAAGCTGACAAAGCCTGTGTTAGATACCTGTGCTAATAATGTGTCCTCAGAGGACATTACTGTCTTTAAGGCTGGAATGAGTTGCCTTAATTTGGAGCAATGGCGTGACTTTCTCATGGAGTGAAGCTCATTTGACCTGTTTCCCTGCACTCTGTATGTGGGACTCTGATACTCCAGATGGATTGCTGTTTAGGATACTCTGCAGTTTTGCAAGTCCATCTCCTTTTCAAAAGGAGCTCAATGCTTTCTCAGTACACCGCCTAGCCGCCTTGCAGTCATAATTAATTATAGTTACCTAGTGCATTATTGCTGGTGTCTCCTCCTCCTGTGTTTCCTCGTCACCCAGGGTGATTGGTCACGTGCTGTCCTGACATCATAAAGCTAGAGCAGGGTGTCATCTGACATGAGGGACAATCAGTTGCCTAGCAAGTGATAAGATAAATTTATCATGGTATTGAAATGGGTTGCAGGGTAAATAGGGCACCCAGATTAAAACCTAGATGGTTAGATGAATGAAACTGGGGCATTATTTGAGACTTGTGCATCTGTTTGAAGGTGCGGATAATCACAATGTTCTGGACTTCTCTATAGCTTAACTGATAGGGATGTACTAAGATGAAGATGTTAAGATGTCGTTTATAGTTTTTATTATTCCCACTAACTATAGCGTAAACCTTCCTCCCTTAACTTATCAGATCACCTAATTGCTATTGGCGTATCATAACTTAAAGAATTGCACTGAAAAGGGGACGCCTTCACTTGGCTGGCAATCACACCTATTTATCTAGGTCCTGATGTAGCTGCTAGTTGTGTAGAGAGTGTTGGCAAATGAGGCATAGAATTAAGATATGTACCCCAGTTTTATCTTGAAAACTGAGATTTTAATTTTTAGTAATCTTTGGATATTCACAATATTACTGTCTCCATAGTACTGATTATCAAGGCTTAGAAAATCCATTTATTATTGCTGTGCATTCGTTTGAAAATATTCAAGTTCTAATTGACTAACGGTGGACTTTTCCATCTGCAGAATATACTGAATGACCAGAGGTGGCAGTGCAGCAGAAGAGAATTTGTCTGCCTTCCTGATACCCCCCAAAAAAAGCGCAATTCCTCAGCACTCTGCCATCCTTCATCAGTTTACATGGTAAGTCAAACTCACGTTGAATACATTTGCTTATCATTAAAAAAGTTCATAGCATCTGAGGGCCCTGAGTACCTTTTTAGTGGCGTCTTTGGCATGATTATATTTCTGTCAAGACTGTAGAAAAATGGATGACGTTACGGTGATCATCATATTTTCATCAAAGACTTTGTCTCTAAAGCTGACAAAGCCTGTGTTAGATACCTGTGCTAATAATGTGTCCTCAGAGGACATTACTGTCTTTAAGGCTGGAATGAGTTGCCTTAATTTGGAGCAATGGCGTGACTTTCTCATGGAGTGAAGCTCATTTGACCTGTTTCCCTGCACTCTGTATGTGGGACTCTGATACTCCAGATGGTTTGCTGTTTAGGATACTCTGCAGTTTTGCAACTCCATCTCCCTTTCAAAAGGAGCTCATGCTTTCTCAGTACACAGCCTAGCCGCCTTGCAGTCATAATTAATTATAGTTACCTAGTGCATAATTGCTGGTGTCTCCTCCTCCTGTGTTGCCTCGTCACCCAGGGTGATTGGTCACGTGCTGTCCTGACATCATAAAGCTAGAGCAGGGTGTCATCTGACATGAGGGACAATCAGTTGCCTAGCAAGTGATGAGATACATTTATCATGGTATTGAAATGGGTTGCAGGGTAAATAGGGCACCCAGCTTAAAACCTAGATGGTTAGATGAATGAAACTGGGGCATTATTTGAGACTTGTGCATCTGTTTGAAGGTGCGGATAATCACAATGTTCTGGACTTCTCTATAGCTTAACTGATAGGGATGTACTAAGATGAAGATGTTAAGATGTCGTTTATAGTTTTTATTATTCCCACAAACTATAGCGTAAACCTTCCTCCCTTAACTTATCAGATCACTTAATTGCTATTGGCGTATCATAACCTAAAAGAATTGCACTATAAAGGGGAAGCCTTCACTTGGCTGGCAATCACACCTATTTATCTAGATCCTGATGTAGCTGCTAGTTGTGTAGAGAGTGTTGGCAAATGAGGCATAGAATTAAGATATGTACCCCAGTTTTATCTTGAAAACTGAGATTTTAATTTTTAGTAATCTTTGGATATTCACAATATTACTGTCTCGATAGTACTGATTATCAAGGCTTAGAAAATCCATTTATTATTGCTGTGCATTCGTTTGAAAATATTCAAGTTCTAATTGACTAACGGTGGACTTTTCCATCTGCAGAATATACTGAATGACCAGAGGTGGCAGTGCAGCAGAAGAGAATTTGTCTGCCTTCCTGATACCCCCCCAAAAAAGCGCAATTCCTCAGCACTCTGCCATCCTTCATCAGTTTACATGGTAAGTCAAACTCACGTTGAATACATTTGCTTATCATTAAAAAAGTTCATAGCATCTGAGGGCCCTGAGTACCTTTTTAGTGGCGTCTTTGGCATGATTATATTTCTGTCAAGACTGTAGAAAAATGGATGACGTTACGGTGATCATCATATTTTCATCAAAGACTTTGTCTCTAAAGCTGACAAAGCCTGTGTTAGATACCTGTGCTAATAATGTGTCCTCAGAGGACATTACTGTCTTTAAGGCTGGAATGAGTTGCCTTAATTTGGAGCAATGGCGTGACTTTCTCATGGAGTGAAGCTCATTTGACCTGTTTCCCTGCACTCTGTATGTGGGACTCTGATACTCCAGATGGATTGCTGTTTAGGATACTCTGCAGTTTTGCAAGTCCATCTCCTTTTCAAAAGGAGCTCAATGCTTTCTCAGTACACCGCCTAGCCGCCTTGCAGTCATAATTAATTATAGTTACCTAGTGCATTATTGCTGGTGTCTCCTCCTCCTGTGTTTCCTCGTCACCCAGGGTGATTGGTCACGTGCTGTCCTGACATCATAAAGCTAGAGCAGGGTGTCATCTGACATGAGGGACAATCAGTTGCCTAGCAAGTGATAAGATAAATTTATCATGGTATTGAAATGGGTTGCAGGGTAAATAGGGCACCCAGATTAAAACCTAGATGGTTAGATGAATGAAACTGGGGCATTATTTGAGACTTGTGCATCTGTTTGAAGGTGCGGATAATCACAATGTTCTGGACTTCTCTATAGCTTAACTGATAGGGATGTACTAAGATGAAGATGTTAAGATGTCGTTTATAGTTTTTATTATTCCCACTAACTATAGCGTAAACCTTCCTCCCTTAACTTATCAGATCACCTAATTGCTATTGGCGTATCATAACTTAAAGAATTGCACTGAAAAGGGGACGCCTTCACTTGGCTGGCAATCACACCTATTTATCTAGGTCCTGATGTAGCTGCTAGTTGTGTAGAGAGTGTTGGCAAATGAGGCATAGAATTAAGATATGTACCCCAGTTTTATCTTGAAAACTGAGATTTTAATTTTTAGTAATCTTTGGATATTCACAATATTACTGTCTCCATAGTACTGATTATCAAGGCTTAGAAAATCCATTTATTATTGCTGTGCATTCGTTTGAAAATATTCAAGTTCTAATTGACTAACGGTGGACTTTTCCATCTGCAGAATATACTGAATGACCAGAGGTGGCAGTGCAGCAGAAGAGAATTTGTCTGCCTTCCTGATACCCCCCAAAAAAAGCGCAATTCCTCAGCACTCTGCCATCCTTCATCAGTTTACATGGTAAGTCAAACTCACGTTGAATACATTTGCTTATCATTAAAAAAGTTCATAGCATCTGAGGGCCCTGAGTACCTTTTTAGTGGCGTCTTTGGCATGATTATATTTCTGTCAAGACTGTAGAAAAATGGATGACGTTACGGTGATCATCATATTTTCATCAAAGACTTTGTCTCTAAAGCTGACAAAGCCTGTGTTAGATACCTGTGCTAATAATGTGTCCTCAGAGGACATTACTGTCTTTAAGGCTGGAATGAGTTGCCTTAATTTGGAGCAATGGCGTGACTTTCTCATGGAGTGAAGCTCATTTGACCTGTTTCCCTGCACTCTGTATGTGGGACTCTGATACTCCAGATGGATTGCTGTTTAGGATACTCTGCAGTTTTGCAAGTCCATCTCCTTTTCAAAAGGAGCTCAATGCTTTCTCAGTACACCGCCTAGCCGCCTTGCAGTCATAATTAATTATAGTTACCTAGTGCATTATTGCTGGTGTCTCCTCCTCCTGTGTTTCCTCGTCACCCAGGGTGATTGGTCACGTGCTGTCCTGACATCATAAAGCTAGAGCAGGGTGTCATCTGACATGAGGGACAATCAGTTGCCTAGCAAGTGATAAGATAAATTTATCATGGTATTGAAATGGGTTGCAGGGTAAATAGGGCACCCAGCTTAAAACCTAGATGGTTAGATGAATGAAACTGGGGCATTATTTGAGACTTGTGCATCTGTTTGAAGGTGCGGATAATCACAATGTTCTGGACTTCTCTATAGCTTAACTGATAGGGATGTACTAAGATGAAGATGTTAAGATGTCGTTTATAGTTTTTATTATTCCCACAAACTATAGCGTAAACCTTCCTCCCTTAACTTATCAGATCACTTAATTGCTATTGGCGTATCATAACCTAAAAGAATTGCACTATAAAGGGGAAGCCTTCACTTGGCTGGCAATCACACCTATTTATCTAGGTCCTGATGTAGCTGCTAGTTGTGTAGAGAGTGTTGGCAAATGAGGCATAGAATTAAGATATGTACCCCAGTTTTATCTTGAAAACTGAGATTTTAATTTTTAGTAAGCTTTGGATTTTCACAATATTACTGTCTCCATAGTACTGATTATCAAGGCTTAGAAAATCCATTTATTATTGCTGTGCATTCGTTTGAAAATATTCAAGTTCTAATTGACTAACGGTGGACTTTTCCATCTGCAGAATATACTGAATGACCAGAGGTGGCAGTGCAGCAGAAGAGAATTTGTCTGCCTTCCTGATACCCCAAAAAAAAAGCGCAATTCCTCAGCACTCTGCCATCCTTCATCAGTTTACATGGTAAGTCAAACTCACGTTGAATACATTTGCTTATCATTAAAAAAGTTCATAGCATCTGAGGGCCCTGAGTATCTTTTTAGTGGGGTCTTTGGCATGATCATATTTCTGTCAAGACTGTAGAAAAATGGATGACGTTACGGTGATCATCATATTTTCATCAAAGACTTTGTCTCTAAAGCTGACAACGCCTGTGTTAGATACCTGTGCTAATAATGTGTCCTCAGAGGACATTACTGTCTTTAAGGCTGGAATGAGTTGCCTTAATTTGGAGCAATGGTGTGACTTTCTCATGGAGTGAAACTCATTTGACCTGTTTCCCTGCACTCTGTATGTGGGACTCTGATACTCCAGATGGTTTGCTGTTTAGGATACTCTGCAGTTTTGCAACTCCATCTCCCTTTCAAAAGGAGCTCATGCTTTCTCAGTACACAGCCTAGCCGCCTTGCAGTCATAATTAATTATAGTTACCTAGTGCATAATTGCTGGTGTCTCCTCCTCCTGTGTTGCCTCGTCACCCAGGGTGATTGGTCACGTGCTGTCCTGACATCATAAAGCTAGAGCAGGGTGTCATCTGACATGAGGGACAATCAGTTGCCTAGCAAGTGATAAGATACATTTATCATGGTATTGAAATGGGTTGCAGGGTAAATAGGGCACCCAGCTTAAAACCTAGATGGTTAGATGAATGAAACTGGGGCATTATTTGAGACTTGTGCATCTGTTTGAAGGTGCAGATAATCACAATGTTCTGGACTTCTCTATAGCTTAACTGATAGGGATGTACTAAGATGAAGATGTTAAGATGTCGTTTATAGTTTTTATTATTCCCACTAACTATAGCGTAAACCTTCCTCCCTTAACTTATCAGATCACTTAATTGCTATTGGTGTATCATAACCTAAAAGAATTGCACTGAAAAGGGGACGCCTTCACTTGGCTGGCAATCACACCTATTTATCTAGGTCCTGATGTAGCTGCTAGTTGTGTAGAGATTGTTGGCAAATGAGGCATAGAATTAAGATATGTACCCCAGTTTTATCTTGAAAACTGAGATTTAAATTTTTAGTAATCTTTGGATTTTCACAATATTACTGTCTCCATAGTACTGATTATCAAGGCTTAGAAAATCCATTTATTATTGCTGTGCATTCGTTTGAAAATATTCAAGTTCTAATTGACTAACGGTGGACTTTTCCATCTGCAGAATATACTGAATGACCAGAGGTGGCAGTGCAGCAGAAGAGAATTTGTCTGCCTTCCTGATACCCAAAAAAAATAAGCAAATCCTCAGCACTCTGCCATCCTTCATCAGTTTACATGGTAAGTCAAACTCACGTTGAATACATTTGCTTGTCAATAAAAAAGTTCATAGCATCTGAGGGCCCTGAGTACCTTTTTAGTGGGGTCTTTGGCATGATTATATTTCTGTCAAGACTGTAGAAAAAGGGATGACGTTACGGTGATCATCATATTTTCATCAAAGACTTTGTCTCTAAAGCTGACAACGCCTGTGTTAGATACCTGTGCTAATAATGTGTCCTCAGAGGACATTACTGTCTTTAAGGCTGGAATGAGTTGCCTTAATTTGGAGCAATGGTGTGACTTTCTCATGGAGTGAAACTCATTTGACCTGTTTCCCTGCACTCTGTATGTGGGACTCTGATACTCCAGATGGTTTGCTGTTTAGGATACTCTGCAGTTTTGCAACTCCATCTCCCTTTCAAAAGGAGCTCATGCTTTCTCAGTACACAGCCTAGCCGCCTTGCAGTCATAATTAATTATAGTTACCTAGTGCATAATTGCTGGTGTCTCCTCCTCCTGTGTTGCCTCGTCACCCAGGGTGATTGGTCACGTGCTGTCCTGACATCATAAAGCTAGAGCAGGGTGTCATCTGACATGAGGGACAATCAGTTGCCTAGCAAGTGATGAGATACATTTATCATGGTATTGAAATGGGTTGCAGGGTAAATAGGGCACCCAGCTTAAAACCTAGATGGTTAGATGAATGAAACTGGGGCATTATTTGAGACTTGTGCATCTGTTTGAAGGTGCGGATAATCACAATGTTCTGGACTTCTCTATAGCTTAACTGATAGGGATGTACTAAGATGAAGATGTTAAGATGTCGTTTATAGTTTTTATTATTCCCACAAACTATAGCGTAAACCTTCCTCCCTTAACTTATCAGATCACTTAATTGCTATTGGCGTATCATAACCTAAAAGAATTGCACTATAAAGGGGAAGCCTTCACTTGGCTGGCAATCACACCTATTTATCTAGATCCTGATGTAGCTGCTAGTTGTGTAGAGAGTGTTGGCAAATGAGGCATAGAATTAAGATATGTACCCCAGTTTTATCTTGAAAACTGAGATTTTAATTTTTAGTAATCTTTGGATATTCACAATATTACTGTCTCCATAGTACTGATTATCAAGGCTTAGAAAATCCATTTATTATTGCTGTGCATTCGTTTGAAAATATTCAAGTTCTAATTGACTAACGGTGGACTTTTCCATCTGCAGAATATACTGAATGACCAGAGGTGGCAGTGCAGCAGAAGAGAATTTGTCTGCCTTCCTGATACCCCAAAAAAAAAAGCGCAATTCCTCAGCACTCTGCCATCCTTCATCAGTTTACATGTTAAGTCAAACTCACGTTGAATACATTTGCTTATCATTAAAAAAGTTCATAGCATCTGAGGGCCCTGAGTACCTTTTTAGTGGGGTCTTTGGCATGATTATATTTCTGTCAAGACTGTAGAAAAATGGATGACGTTACGGTGATCATCATATTTTCATCAAAGACTTTGTCTCTAAAGCTGACAAAGCCTGTGTTAGATACCTGTGCTAATAATGTGTCCTCAGAGGACATTACTGTCTTTAAGGCTGGAATGAGTTGCCTTAATTTGGAGCAATGGCGTGACTTTCTCATGGAGTGAAGCTCATTTGACCTGTTTCCCTGCACTCTGTATGTGGGACTCTGATACTCCAGATGGATTGCTGTTTAGGATACTCTGCAGTTTTGCAAGTCCATCTCCTTTTCAAAAGGAGCTCAATGCGTTCTCAGTACACCGCCTAGCCACCTTGCAGTCATAATTAATTATAGTTACCTAGTGCATTATTGCTGGTGTCTCCTCCTCCTGTGTTTTCTCGTCACCCAGGGTGATTGGTCACGTGCTGTCCTGACATCATAAAGCTAGAGCAGGGTGTCATCTGACATGAGGGACAATCAGTTGCCTAGCAAGTGATGAGATACATTTATCATGGTATTGAAATGGGTTGCAGGGTAAATAGGGCACCCAGCTTAAAACCTAGATGGTTAGATGAATGAAACTGGGGCATTATTTGAGACTTGTGCATCTGTTTGAAGGTGCGGATAATCACAATGTTCTGGACTTCTCCATAGCTTAACTGATAGGGATGTACTAAGATGAAGATGTTAAGATGTCGTTTATAGTTTTTATTATTCCCACAAACTATAGCGTAAACCTTCCTCCCTTAACTTATCAGATCACTTAATTGCTATTGGCGTATCATAACCTAAAAGAATTGCATTATAAAGGGGAAGCCTTCACTTGGCTGGCAATCACACCTATTTATCTAGGTCCTGATGTAGCTGCTAGTTGTGTAGAGAGTGTTGGCAAATGAGGCATAGAATTAAGATATGTACCCCAGTTTTATCTTGAAAACTGAGATTTTAATTTTTAGTAAGCTTTGTATTTTCACAATATTACTGTCTCCATAGTACTGATTATCAAGGCTTAGAAAATCCATTTATTATTGCTGTGCATTCGTTTGTAAATATTCAAGTTCTAATTGACTAACGCTGGACTTTTCCATCTGCAGAATATACTGAATGACCAGAGGTGGCAGTGCAGCAGAAGAGAATTTGTCTGCCTTCCTGATACCCAAAAAAAATAAGCAAATCCTCAGCACTCTGCCATCCTTCATCAGTTTACATGGTAAGTCAAACTCACGTTGAATACATTTGCTTGTCAATAAAAAAGTTCATAGCATCTGAGGGCCCTGAGTACCTTTTTAGTGGGGTCTTTGGCATGATTATATTTCTGTCAAGACTGTAGAAAAAGGGATGACGTTACGGTGATCATCATATTTTCATCAAAGACTTTGTCTCTAAAGCTGACAAAGCCTGTGTTAGATACCTGTGCTAATAATGTGTCCTCAGAGGACATTACTGTCTTTAAGGCTGGAATGAGTTGCCTTAATTTTGAGCAATGGTGTGACTTTCTCATGGAGTGAAGCTCATTTGACCTGTTTCCCTGCACTCTGTATGTGGGACTCTGATACTCCAGATGGATTGCTGTTTAGGATACTCTGCAGTTTTGCAACTCCATCTCCTTTTCAAAAGGAGCTCATGCTTTCTCAGTACACAGCCTAGCCGCCTTGCAGTCATAATTAATTATAGTTACCTAGTGCATAATTGCTGGTGTCTCCTCCTCCTGTGTTTCCTCGTCACCCAGGGTGATTGGTCACGTGCTGTCCTGACATCATAAAGCTAGAGCAGGGTGTCATCTGACATGAGGGACAATCAGTTGCCTAGCAAGTGATGAGATACATTTATCATGGTATTGAAATGGGTTGCAGGGTAAATAGGGCACCCAGCTTAAAACCTAGATGGTTAGATGAATGAAACTGGGGCATTATTTGAGACTTGTGCATCTGTTTGAAGGTATGGATAATCACAATGTTCTGGACTTCTCCATAGCTTAACTGATAGGGATGTACTAAGATGAAGATGTTAAGATGTCGTTTATAGTTTTTATTATTCCCACAAACTATAGCGTAAACCTTCCTCCCTTAACTTATCAGATCACTTAATTGCTATTGGCGTATCATAACCTAAAAGAATTGCATTATAAAGGGGAAGCCTTCACTTGGCTGGCAATCACACCTATTTATCTAGGTCCTGATGTAGCTGCTAGTTGTGTAGAGAGTGTTGGCAAATGAGGCATAGAATTAAGATATGTACCCCAGTTTTATCTTGAAAACTGAGATTTTAATTTTTAGTAAGCTTTGTATTTTCACAATATTACTGTCTCCATAGTACTGATTATCAAGGCTTAGAAAATCCATTTATTATTGCTGTGCATTCGTTTGTAAATATTCAAGTTCTAATTGACTAACGCTGGACTTTTCCATCTGCAGAATATACTGAATGACCAGAGGTGGCAGTGCAGCAGAAGAGAATTTGTCTGCCTTCCTGATACCCCAAAAAAATAAGCAAATCCTCAGCACTCTGCCATCCTTCATCAGTTTACATGGTAAGTCAAACTCACGTTGAATACATTTGCTTGTCATTAAAAAAGTTCACAGCATCTGAGGGCCCTGAGTACCTTTTTAGAGGGGTCTTTGGCATGATTATATTTCTGTCAAGACTGTAGAAAAAGGGATGACGTTACGGTGATCATCATATTTTCATCAAAGACTTTGTCTCTAAAGCTGACAAAGCCTGTGTTAGATACCTGTGCTAATAATGTGTCCTCAGCGGACATTACTGTCTTTAAGGCTGGAATGAGTTGCCTTAATTTGGAGCAATGGTGTGACTTTCTCATGGAGTGAAGCTCATTTGACCTGTTTCCCTGCACTCTGTATGTGGGACTCTGATACTCCAGATGGATTGCTGTTTAGGATACTCTGCAGTTTTGCAACTCCATCTCCTTTTCAAAAGGAGCTCATGCTTTCTCAGTACACAGCCTAGCCGCCTTGCAGTCATAATTAATTATAGTTACCTAGTGCATAATTGCTGGTGTCTCCTCCTCCTGTGTTGCCTCGTCACCCAGGGTGATTGGTCACGTGCTGTCCTGACATCATAAAGCTAGAGCAGGGTGTCATCTGACATGAGGGACAATCAGTTGCCTAGCAAGTGATGAGATACATTTATCATGGTATTGAAATGGGTTGCAGGATAAATAGGGCACCCAGCTTAAAACCTAGATGGTTAGATGAATGAAACTGGGGCATTATTTGAGATTTGTGCATCTGTTTGAAGGTGCGGATAATCACAATGTTCTGGACTTCTCTATAGCTTAACTGATAGGGATGTACTAAGATGAAGATGTTAAGATGTCGTTTATAGTTTTTATTATTCCCACTAACTATAGCGTAAACCTTCCTCCCTTAACTTATCAGATCACTTAATTGCTATTGGTGTATCATAACCTAAAAGAATTGCACTGAAAAGGGGACGCCTTCACTTGGCTGGCAATCACACCTATTTATCTAGGTCCTGATGTAGCTGCTAGTTGTGTAGAGATTGTTGGCAAATGAGGCATAGAATTAAGATATGTACCCCAGTTTTATTTTGAAAACTGAGATTTAAATTTTTAGTAATCTTTGGATTTTCACAATATTACTGTCTCCATAGTACTGATTATCAAGGCTTAGAAAATCCATTTATTATTGCTGTGCATTCGTTTGAAAATATTCAAGTTCTAATTGACTAACGGTGGACTTTTCCATCTGCAGAATATACTGAATGACCAGAGGTGGCAGTGCAGCAGAAGAGAATTTGTCTGCCTTCCTGATACCCAAAAAAAATAAGCAAATCCTCAGCACTCTGCCATCCTTCATCAGTTTACATGGTAAGTCAAACTCACGTTGAATACATTTGCTTGTCAATAAAAAAGTTCATAGCATCTGAGGGCCCTGAGTACCTTTTTAGTGGGGTCTTTGGCATGATTATATTTCTGTCAAGACTGTAGAAAAAGGGATGACGTTACGGTGATCATCATATTTTCATCAAAGACTTTGTCTCTAAAGCTGACAAAGCCTGTGTTAGATACCTGTGCTAATAATGTGTCCTCAGAGGACATTACTGTCTTTAAGGCTGGAATGAGTTGCCTTAATTTGGAGCAATGGTGTGACTTTCTCATGGAGTGAAGCTCATTTGACCTGTTTCCCTGCACTCTGTATGTGGGACTCTGATACTCCAGATGGATTGCTGTTTAGGATACTCTGCAGTTTTGCAACTCCATCTCCTTTTCAAAAGGAGCTCATGCTTTCTCAGTACACAGCCTAGCCGCCTTGCAGTCATAATTAATTATAGTTACCTAGTGCATAATTGCTGGTGTCTCCTCCTCCTGTGTTTCCTCGTCACCCAGGGTGATTGGTCACGTGCTGTCCTGACATCATAAAGCTAGAGCAGGGTGTCATCTGACATGAGGGACAATCAGTTGCCTAGCAAGTGATGAGATACATTTATCATGGTATTGAAATGGGTTGCAGGGTAAATAGGGCACCCAGCTTAAAACCTAGATGGTTAGATGAATGAAACTGGGGCATTATTTGAGACTTGTGCATCTGTTTGAAGGTGCGGATAATCACAATGTTCTGGACTTCTCCATAGCTTAACTGATAGGGATGTACTAAGATGAAGATGTTAAGATGTCGTTTATAGTTTTTATTATTCCCACAAACTATAGCGTAAACCTTCCTCCCTTAACTTATCAGATCACTTAATTGCTATTGGCGTATCATAACCTAAAATAATTGCACTGAAAAGGGGACGCCTTCACTTGGCTGGCAATCACACCTATTTATCTAGGTCCTGATGTAGCTGCTAGTTGTGTAGAGAGTGTTGGCAAATGAGGCATAGAATTAAGATATGTACCCCAGTTTTATCTTGAAAACTGAGATTTTAATTTTTAGTAAGCTTTGTATTTTCACAATATTACTGTCTCCATAGTACTGATTATCAAGGCTTAGAAAATCCATTTATTATTGCTGTGCATTCGTTTGTAAATATTCAAGTTCTAATTGACTAACGCTGGACTTTTCCATCTGCAGAATATACTGAATGACCAGAGGTGGCAGTGCAGCAGAAGAGAATTTGTCTGCCTTCCTGATACCCCAAAAAAATAAGCAAATCCTCAGCACTCTGCCATCCTTCATCAGTTTACATGGTAAGTCAAACTCACGTTGAATACATTTGCTTGTCATTAAAAAAGTTCACAGCATCTGAGGGCCCTGAGTACCTTTTTAGAGGGGTCTTTGGCATGATTATATTTCTGTCAAGACTGTAGAAAAAGGGATGACGTTACGGTGATCATCATATTTTCATCAAAGACTTTGTCTCTAAAGCTGACAAAGCCTGTGTTAGATACCTGTGCTAATAATGTGTCCTCAGCGGACATTACTGTCTTTAAGGCTGGAATGAGTTGCCTTAATTTGGAGCAATGGTGTGACTTTCTCATGGAGTGAAGCTCATTTGACCTGTTTCCCTGCACTCTGTATGTGGGACTCTGATACTCCAGATGGATTGCTGTTTAGGATACTCTGCAGTTTTGCAACTCCATCTCCTTTTCAAAAGGAGCTCATGCTTTCTCAGTACACCGCCTTGCAGTCATAATTAATTATAGTTACCTAGTGCATAATTGCTGGTGTCTCCTCCTCCTGTGTTGCCTCGTCACCCAGGGTGATTGGTCACGTGCTGTCCTGACATCATAAAGCTAGAGCAGGGTGTCATCTGACATGAGGGACAATCAGTTGCCTAGCAAGTGATGAGATACATTTATCATGGTATTGAAATGGGTTGCAGGATAAATAGGGCACCCAGCTTAAAACCTAGATGGTTAGATGAATGAAACTGGGGCATTATTTGAGATTTGTGCATCTGTTTGAAGGTGCGGATAATCACAATGTTCTGGACTTCTCTATAGCTTAACTGATAGGGATGTACTAAGATGAAGATGTTAAGATGTCGTTTATAGTTTTTATTATTCCCACTAACTATAGCGTAAACCTTCCTCCCTTAACTTATCAGATCACTTAATTGCTATTGGTGTATCATAACCTAAAAGAATTGCACTGAAAAGGGGACGCCTTCACTTGGCTGGCAATCACACCTATTTATCTAGGTCCTGATGTAGCTGCTAGTTGTGTAGAGATTGTTGGCAAATGAGGCATAGAATTAAGATATGTACCCCAGTTTTATCTTGAAAACTGAGATTTAAATTTTTAGTAATCTTTGGATTTTCACAATATTACTGTCTCCATAGTACTGATTATCAAGGCTTAGAAAATCCATTTATTATTGCTGTGCATTCGTTTGAAAATATTCAAGTTCTAATTGACTAACGGTGGACTTTTCCATCTGCAGAATATACTGAATGACCAGAGGTGGCAGTGCAGCAGAAGAGAATTTGTCTGCCTTCCTGATACCCCAAAAAAAAAGCGCAATTCCTCAGCACTCTGCCATCCTTCATCAGTTTACATGGTAAGTCAAACTCACGTTGAATACATTTGCTTATCATTAAAAAAGTTCATAGCATCTGAGGGCCCTGAGTACCTTTTTAGTGGGGTCTTTGGCATGATTATATTTCTGTCAAGACTGTAGAAAAATGGATGACGTTACGGTGATCATCATATTTTCATCAAAGACTTTGTCTCTAAAGCTGACAAAGCCTGTGTTAGATACCTGTGCTAATAATGTGTCCTCAGAGGACATTACTGTCTTTAAGGCTGGAATGAGTTGCCTTAATTTTGAGCAATGGCTTGACTTTCTCATGGAGTGAAGCTCATTTGACCTGTTTCCCTGCACTCTGTATGTGGGACTCTGATACTCCAGATGGATTGCTGTTTAGGATACTCTGCAGTTTTGCAAGTCCATCTCCTTTTCAAAAGGAGCTCAATGCTTTCTCAGTACACCGCCTAGCCGCCTTGCAGTCATAATTAATTATAGTTACCTAGTGCATTATTGCTGGTGTCTCCTCCTCCTGTGTTTCCTCGTCACCCAGGGTGATTGGTCACGTGCTGTCCTGACATCATAAAGCTAGAGCAGGGTGTCATCTGACATGAGGGACAATCAGTTGCCTAACAAGTGATAAGATAAATTTATCATGGTATTGAAATGGGTTGCAGGGTAAATAGGGCACCCAGCTTAAAACCTAGATGGTTAGATGAATGAAACTGGGGCATTATTTGAGACTTGTGCATCTGTTTGAAGGTGCGGATAATCACAATGTTCTGGACTTCTCTATAGCTTAACTGATAGGGATGTACTAAGATGAAGATGTTAAGATGTCGTTTATAGTTTTTATTATTCCCACAAACTATAGCGTAAACCTTCCTCCCTTAACTTATCAGATCACTTAATTGCTATTGGCGTATCATAACCTAAAAGAATTGCACTATAAAGGGGAAGCCTTCACTTGGCTGGCAATCACACCTATTTATCTAGGTCCTGATGTAGCTGCTAGTTGTGTAGAGAGTGTTGGCAAATGAGGCATAGAATTAAGATATGTACCCCAGTTTTATCTTGAAAACTGAGATTTTAATTTTTAGTAAGCTTTGGATTTTCACAATATTACTGTCTCCATAGTACTGATTATCAAGGCTTAGAAAATCCATTTATTATTGCTGTGCATTCGTTTGAAAATATTCAAGTTCTAATTGACTAACGGTGGACTTTTCCATCTGCAGAATATACTGAATGACCAGAGGTGGCAGTGCAGCAGAAGAGAATTTGTCTGCCTTCCTGATACCCCAAAAAAATAAGCAAATCCTCAGCACTCTGCCATCCTTCATCAGTTTACATGGTAAGTCAAACTCACGTTGAATACATTTGCTTGTCATTAAAAAAGTTCACAGCATCTGAGGGCCCTGAGTACCTTTTTAGAGGGGTCTTTGGCATGATTATATTTCTGTCAAGACTGTAGAAAAAGGGATGACGTTACGGTGATCATCATATTTTCATCAAAGACTTTGTCTCTAAAGCTGACAAAGCCTGTGTTAGATACCTGTGCTAATAATGTGTCCTCAGCGGACATTACTGTCTTTAAGGCTGGAATGAGTTGCCTTAATTTGGAGCAATGGTGTGACTTTCTCATGGAGTGAAGCTCATTTGACCTGTTTCCCTGCACTCTGTATGTGGGACTCTGATACTCCAGATGGATTGCTGTTTAGGATACTCTGCAGTTTTGCAACTCCATCTCCTTTTCAAAAGGAGCTCATGCTTTCTCAGTACACCGCCTTGCAGTCATAATTAATTATAGTTACCTAGTGCATAATTGCTGGTGTCTCCTCCTCCTGTGTTGCCTCGTCACCCAGGGTGATTGGTCACGTGCTGTCCTGACATCATAAAGCTAGAGCAGGGTGTCATCTGACATGAGGGACAATCAGTTGCCTAGCAAGTGATGAGATACATTTATCATGGTATTGAAATGGGTTGCAGGATAAATAGGGCACCCAGCTTAAAACCTAGATGGTTAGATGAATGAAACTGGGGCATTATTTGAGATTTGTGCATCTGTTTGAAGGTGCGGATAATCACAATGTTCTGGACTTCTCTATAGCTTAACTGATAGGGATGTACTAAGATGAAGATGTTAAGATGTCGTTTATAGTTTTTATTATTCCCACTAACTATAGCGTAAACCTTCCTCCCTTAACTTATCAGATCACTTAATTGCTATTGGTGTATCATAACCTAAAAGAATTGCACTGAAAAGGGGACGCCTTCACTTGGCTGGCAATCACACCTATTTATCTAGGTCCTGATGTAGCTGCTAGTTGTGTAGAGATTGTTGGCAAATGAGGCATAGAATTAAGATATGTACCCCAGTTTTATCTTGAAAACTGAGATTTAAATTTTTAGTAATCTTTGGATTTTCACAATATTACTGTCTCCATAGTACTGATTATCAAGGCTTAGAAAATCCATTTATTATTGCTGTGCATTCGTTTGAAAATATTCAAGTTCTAATTGACTAACGGTGGACTTTTCCATCTGCAGAATATACTGAATGACCAGAGGTGGCAGTGCAGCAGAAGAGAATTTGTCTGCCTTCCTGATACCCAAAAAAAAAGCGCAATTCCTCAGCACTCTGCCATTCTTCATCAGTTTACATGGTACGTCAAACTCACGTTGAATACATTTGCTTATCATTAAAAAAGTTCATAGCATCTGAAGGCCCTGAGTACCTTTTTAGTGGGGTCTTTGGCATGATTATATTTCTGTCAAGACTGTAGAAAAATGGATGACGTTACGGTGATCATAATATTTTCATCAAAGACTTTGTCTCTAAAGCTGACAAAGCCTGTGTTAGATACCTGTGCTAATAATGTGTCCTCAGAGGACATTACTGTCTTTAAGGCTGGAATGAGTTGCCTTAATTTGGAGCAATGGCGTGACTTTCTCATGGAGTGAAGCTCATTTGACCTGTTTCCCTGCACTCTGTATGTGGGACTCTGATACTCCAGATGGATTGCTGTTTAGGATACTCTGCAGTTTTGCAACTCCATCTCCTTTTCAAAAGGAGCTCAATGCTTTCTCAGTACACCGCCTAGCCGCCTTGCAGTCATAATTAATTATAGTTACCTAGTGCACTATTGCTGGTGTCTCCTCCTCCTGTGTTTCCTCGTCACCCAGGGTGATTGGTCACGTGCTGTCCTGACATCATAAAGCTAGAGCAGGGTGTCATCTGACATGAGGGACAATCAGTTGCCTAGCAAGTGATAAGATAAATTTATCATGGTATTGAAATGGGTTGCAGGGTAAATAGGGCACCCAGCTTAAAACCTAGATGGTTAGATGAATGACACTGGGGCATTATTTGAGACTTGTGCATCTGTTTGAAGGTGCGGATAATCACAATGTTCTGGACTTCTCTATAGCTTAACTGATAGGGATGTACTAAGATGAAGATGTTAAGATGTCGTTTATAGTTTTTATTATTCCCACAAACTATAGCGTAAACCTTCCTCCCTTAACTTATCAGATCACTTAATTGCTATTGGCGTATCATAACCTAAAAGAATTGCACTATAAATGGGAAGCTTTCACTTGGCTGGCAATCACACCTATTTATCTAGGTCCTGATGGAGCTGCTAGTTGTGTAGAGAGTGTTGGCAAATGAGGCATAGAATTAAGATATGTACCCCAGTTTTATCTTGAAAACTGAGATTTTAATTTTTAGTAAGCTTTGGATTTTCACAATATTACTGTCTCCATAGTACTGATTATCAAGGCTTAGAACATCCATTTATTATTGCTGTGCATTCGTTTGAAAATATTCAAGTTCTAATTGACTAACGGTGGGCTTTTCCATCTGCAGAATATACTGAATGACCAGAGGTGGCAGGGCAGCAGAAGAGAATTTGTCTGCCTTCCTGATACCCCAAAAAAATAAGCAAATCCTCAGCACTCTGCCATCCTTCATCAGTTTACATGGTAAGTCAAACTCACGTTGAATACATTTGCTTGTCATTAAAAAAGTTCATAGCATCTGAGGGCCCTGAGTACCTTTTTAGTGGGGTCTTTGGCATGATTATATTTCTGTCAAGACTGTAGAAAAAGGGATGACGTTACGGTGATCATCATATTTTCATCAAAGACTTTGTCTCTAAAGCTGACAAAGCCTGTGTTAGATACCTGTGCTAATAATGTGTCCTCAGAGGACATTACTGTCTTTAAGGCTGGAATGAGTTGCCTTAATTTGGAGCAATGGTGTGACTTTCTCATGGAGTGAAGCTCATTTGACCGGTTTCCCTGCACTCTGTATGTGGGACTCTGATACTCCAGATGGTTTGCTGTTTAGGATACTCTGCAGTTTTGCAACTCCATCTCCTTTTCAAAAGGAGCTCATGCTTTCTCAGTACACAGCCTAGCTGCCTTGCAGTCATAATTAATTATAGTTACCTAGTGCATAATTGCTGGTGTCTCCTCCTCCTGTGTTTCCTTGTCACCCAGGGTGATTGGTCACGTGCTGTCCTGACATCATAAAGCTAGAGCAGGGTGTCATCTGACATGAGGGACAATCAGTTGCCTAGCAAGTGATGAGATACATTGATCATGGTATTGAAGTGGGTTGCAGGGTAAATAGGGCACCCAGCTTAAAACCTAGATGGTTAGATGAATGAAACTGGGGCATTATTTGAGACTTGTGCATCTGTTTGAAGGTGCGGATAATCACAATGTTCTGGACTTCTCTATAGCTTAACTGATAGGGATGTACTAAGATGAAGATGTTAAGATGTCGTTTATAGTTTTTATTATTCCCACTAACTATAGCGTAAACCTTCCTCCCTTAACTTATCAGATCACCTAATTGCTATTGGCGTATCATAACCTAAAAGAATTGCACTGAAAAGGGGACGCATTCACTTGGCTGGCAATCACACCTATTTATCTAGGTCCTGATGTAGCTGCTAGTTGTGTAGAGAGTGTTGGCAAATGAGGCATAGAATTAAGATATGTACCCCAGTTTTATCTTGAAAACTGAGATTTTAATTTTTAGTAATCTTTGGATATTCACAATATTACTGTCTCCATAGTACTGATTATCAAGGCTTAGAAAATCCATTTATTATTGCTGTGCATTCGTTTGAAAATATTCAAGTTCTAATTGACTAACGGTGGACTTTTCCATCTGCAGAATATACTGAATGACCAGAGGTGGCAGTGCAGCAGAAGAGAATTTGTCTGCCTTCCTGATACCCCAAAAAAATAAGCAAATCCTCAGCACTCTGCCATCCTTCATCAGTTTACATGGTAAGTCAAACTCACGTTGAATACATTTGCTTGTCATTAAAAAAGTTCACAGCATCTGAGGGCCCTGAGTACCTTTTTAGAGGGGTCTTTGGCATGATTATATTTCTGTCAAGACTGTAGAAAAAGGGATGACGTTACGGTGATCATCATATTTTCATCAAAGACTTTGTCTCTAAAGCTGACAAAGCCTGTGTTAGATACCTGTGCTAATAATGTGTCCTCAGCGGACATTACTGTCTTTAAGGCTGGAATGAGTTGCCTTAATTTGGAGCAATGGTGTGACTTTCTCATGGAGTGAAGCTCATTTGACCTGTTTCCCTGCACTCTGTATGTGGGACTCTGATACTCCAGATGGATTGCTGTTTAGGATACTCTGCAGTTTTGCAACTCCATCTCCTTTTCAAAAGGAGCTCATGCTTTCTCAGTACACAGCCTAGCCGCCTTGCAGTCATAATTAATTATAGTTACCTAGTGCATAATTGCTGGTGTCTCCTCCTCCTGTGTTGCCTCGTCACCCAGGGTGATTGGTCACGTGCTGTCCTGACATCATAAAGCTAGAGCAGGGTGTCATCTGACATGAGGGACAATCAGTTGCCTAGCAAGTGATGAGATACATTTATCATGGTATTGAAATGGGTTGCAGGATAAATAGGGCACCCAGCTTAAAACCTAGATGGTTAGATGAATGAAACTGGGGCATTATTTGAGATTTGTGCATCTGTTTGAAGGTGCGGATAATCACAATGTTCTGGACTTCTCTATAGCTTAACTGATAGGGATGTACTAAGATGAAGATGTTAAGATGTCGTTTATAGTTTTTATTATTCCCACTAACTATAGCGTAAACCTTCCTCCCTTAACTTATCAGATCACTTAATTGCTATTGGTGTATCATAACCTAAAAGAATTGCACTGAAAAGGGGACGCCTTCACTTGGCTGGCAATCACACCTATTTATCTAGGTCCTGATGTAGCTGCTAGTTGTGTAGAGATTGTTGGCAAATGAGGCATAGAATTAAGATATGTACCCCAGTTTTATCTTGAAAACTGAGATTTAAATTTTTAGTAATCTTTGGATTTTCACAATATTACTGTCTCCATAGTACTGATTATCAAGGCTTAGAAAATCCATTTATTATTGCTGTGCATTCGTTTGAAAATATTCAAGTTCTAATTGACTAACGGTGGACTTTTCCATCTGCAGAATATACTGAATGACCAGAGGTGGCAGTGCAGCAGAAGAGAATTTGTCTGCCTTCCTGATACCCCAAAAAAATAAGCAAATCCTCAGCACTCTGCCATCCTTCATCAGTTTACATGGTAAGTCAAACTCACGTTGAATACATTTGCTTGTCAATAAAAAAGTTCATAGCATCTGAGGGCCCTGAGTACCTTTTTAGTGGGGTCTTTGGCATGATTATATTTCTGTCAAGACTGTAGAAAAAGGGATGACGTTACGGTGATCATCATATTTTCATCAAAGACTTTGTCTCTAAAGCTGACAAAGCCTGTGTTAGATACCTGTGCTAATAATGTGTCCTCAGAGGACATTACTGTCTTTAAGGCTGGAATGAGTTGCCTTAATTTGGAGCAATGGTGTGACTTTCTCATGGAGTGAAGCTCATTTGACCTGTTTCCCTGCACTCTGTATGTGGGACTCTGATACTCCAGATGGATTGCTGTTTAGGATACTCTGCAGTTTTGCAACTCCATCTCCTTTTCAAAAGGAGCTCATGCTTTCTCAGTACACAGCCTAGCCGCCTTGCAGTCATAATTAATTATAGTTACCTAGTGCATAATTGCTGGTGTCTCCTCCTCCTGTGTTTCCTCGTCACCCAGGGTGATTGGTCACGTGCTGTCCTGACATCATAAAGCTAGAGCAGGGTGTCATCTGACATGAGGGACAATCAGTTGCCTAGCAAGTGATGAGATACATTTATCATGGTATTGAAATGGGTTGCAGGGTAAATAGGGCACCCAGCTTAAAACCTAGATGGTTAGATGAATGAAACTGGGGCATTATTTGAGACTTGTGCATCTGTTTGAAGGTGCGGATAATCACAATGTTCTGGACTTCTCCATAGCTTAACTGATAGGGATGTACTAAGATGAAGATGTTAAGATGTCGTTTATAGTTTTTATTATTCCCACAAACTATAGCGTAAACCTTCCTCCCTTAACTTATCAGATCACTTAATTGCTATTGGCGTATCATAACCTAAAATAATTGCACTGAAAAGGGGACGCCTTCACTTGGCTGGCAATCACACCTATTTATCTAGGTCCTGATGTAGCTGCTAGTTGTGTAGAGAGTGTTGGCAAATGAGGCATAGAATTAAGATATGTACCCCAGTTTTATTTTGAAAACTGAGATTTAAATTTTTAGTAAACTTTGGATTTTCACAATATTACTGTCTCCATAGTACTGATTATCAAGGCTTAGAAAATCCATTTATTATTGCTGTGCATTCGTTTGAAAATATTCAAGTTCTAATTGACTAACGGTGGACTTTTCCATCTGCAGAATATACTGAATGACCAGAGGTGGCAGTGCAGCAGAAGAGAATTTGTCTGCCTTCCTGATACCCAAAAAAAAAAGCGCAATTCCTCAGCACTCTGCCATTCTTCATCAGTTTACATGGTACGTCAAACTCACATTGAATACATTTGCTTATCATTAAAAAAGTTCATAGCATCTGAGGGCCCTGAGTACCTTTTTAGTGGGGTCTTTGGCATGATTATATTTCTGTCAAGACTGTAGAAAAATGGATGACGTTACGGTGATCATAATATTTTCATCAAAGACTTTGTCTCTAAAGCTGACAAAGCCTGTGTTAGATACCTGTGCTAATAATGTGTCCTCAGAGGACATTACTGTCTTTAAGGCTGGAATGAGTTGCCTTAATTTGGAGCAATGGCGTGACTTTCTCATGGAGTGAAGCTCATTTGACCTGTTTCCCTGCACTCTGTATGTGGGACTCTGATACTCCAGATGGATTGCTGTTTAGGATACTCTGCAGTTTTGCAACTCCATCTCCTTTTCAAAAGGAGCTCAATGCTTTCTCAGTACACCGCCTAGCCGCCTTGCAGTCATAATTAATTATAGTTACCTAGTGCACTATTGCTGGTGTCTCCTCCTCCTGTGTTAACTCGTCACCCAGGGTGATTGGTCACGTGCTGTCCTGACATCATAAAGCTAGAGCAGGGTGTCATCTGACATGAGGGACAATCAGTTGCCTAGCAAGTGATAAGATAAATTTATCATGGTATTGAAATGGGTTGCAGGGTAAATAGGGCACCCAGCTTAAAACCTAGATGGTTAGATGAATGAAACTGGGGCATTATTTGAGACTTGTGCATCTGTTTGAAGGTGCGGATAATCACAATGTTCTGGACTTCTCTATAGCTTAACTGATAGGGATGTACTAAGATGAAGATGTTAAGATGTCGTTTATAGTTTTTATTATTCCCACAAACTATAGCGTAAACCTTCCTCCCTTAACTTATCAGATCACTTAATTGCTATTGGCGTATCATAACCTAAAAGAATTGCACTATAAAGGGGAAGCCTTCACTTGGCTGGCAATCACACCTATTTATCTAGGTCCTGATGTAGCTGCTAGTTGTGTAGAGAGTGTTGGCAAATGAGGCATAGAATTAAGATATGTACCCCAGTTTTATCTTGAAAACTGAGATTTTAATTTTTAGTAAGCTTTGGATTTTCACAATATTACTGTCTCCATAGTACTGATTATCAAGGCTTAGAACATCCATTTATTATTGCTGTGCATTCGTTTGAAAATATTCAAGTTCTAATTGACTAACGGTGGACTTTTCCATCTGCAGAATATACTGAATGACCAGAGGTGGCAGTGCAGCAGAAGAGAATTTGTCTGCCTTCCTGATACCCAAAAAAAAAAGCGCAATTCCTCAGCACTCTGCCATTCTTCATCAGTTTACATGGTACGTCAAACTCACGTTGAATACATTTGCTTATCATTAAAAAAGTTCATAGCATCTGAGGGCCCTGAGTACCTTTTTAGTGGGGTCTTTGGCATGATTATATTTCTGTCAAGACTGTAGAAAAATGGATGACGTTACGGTGATCATAATATTTTCATCAAAGACTTTGTCTCTAAAGCTGACAAAGCCTGTGTTAGATACCTGTGCTAATAATGTGTCCTCAGAGGACATTACTGTCTTTAAGGCTGGAATGAGTTGCCTTAATTTGGAGCAATGGCGTGACTTTCTCATGGAGTGAAGCTCATTTGACCTGTTTCCCTGCACTCTGTATGTGGGACTCTGATACTCCAGATGGATTGCTGTTTAGGATACTCTGCAGTTTTGCAACTCCATCTCCTTTTCAAAAGGAGCTCAATGCTTTCTCAGTACACCGCCTAGCCGCCTTGCAGTCATAATTAATTATAGTTACCTAGTGCACTATTGCTGGTGTCTCCTCCTCCTGTGTTAACTCGTCACCCAGGGTGATTGGTCACGTGCTGTCCTGACATCATAAAGCTAGAGCAGGGTGTCATCTGACATGAGGGACAATCAGTTGCCTAGCAAGTGATAAGATAAATTTATCATGGTATTGAAATGGGTTGCAGGGTAAATAGGGCACCCAGCTTAAAACCTAGATGGTTAGATGAATGACACTGGGGCATTATTTGAGACTTGTGCATCTGTTTGAAGGTGCGGATAATCACAATGTTCTGGACTTCTCTATAGCTTAACTGATAGGGATGTACTAAGATGAAGATGTTAAGATGTCGTTTATAGTTTTTATTATTCCCACAAACTATAGCGTAAACCTTCCTCCCTTAACTTATCAGATCACTTAATTGCTATTGGCGTATCATAACCTAAAAGAATTGCACTATAAAGGGGAAGCCTTCACTTGGCTGGCAATCACACCTATTTATCTAGGTCCTGATGTAGCTGCTAGTTGTGTAGAGAGTGTTGGCAAATGAGGCATAGAATTAAGATATGTACCCCAGTTTTATCTTGAAAACTGAGATTTTAATTTTTAGTAAGCTTTGGATTTTCACAATATTACTGTCTCCATAGTACTGATTATCAAGGCTTAGAACATCCATTTATTATTGCTGTGCATTCGTTTGAAAATATTCAAGTTCTAATTGACTAACGGTGGACTTTTCCATCTGCAGAATATACTGAATGACCAGAGGTGGCAGTGCAGCAGAAGAGAATTTGTCTGCCTTCCTGATACCCCAAAAAAATAAGCAAATCCTCATCACTCTGCCATCCTTCATCAGTTTACATGGTAAGTCAATCTCACGTTGAATACATTTGCTTGTCATTAAAAAAGTTCATAGCATCTGAGGGCCCTGAGTACCTTTTTAGTGGGGTCTTTGGCATGATTATATTTCTGTCAAGACTGTAGAAAAATGGATGACGTTACGGTGATCATCATATTTTCATCAAAGACTTTGTCTCTAAAGCTGACAACGCCTGTGTTAGATACCTGTGCTAATAATGTGTCCTCAGAGGACATTACTGTCTTTAAGGCTGGAATGAGTTGCCTTAATTTGGAGCAATGGTGTGACTTTCTCATGGAGTGAAACTCATTTGACCTGTTTCCCTGCACTCTGTATGTGGGACTCTGATACTCCAGATGGTTTGCTGTTTAGGATACTCTGCAGTTTTGCAACTCCATCTCCTTTTCAAAAGGAGCTCATGCTTTCTCAGTACACAGCCTAGCCGCCTTGCAGTCATAATTAATTATAGTTACCTAGTGCATAATTGCTGGTGTCTCCTCCTACTGTGTTGCCTCGTCACCTAGGGTGATTGGTCACGTGCTGTCCTGACATCATAAAGCTAGAGCAGGGTGTCATCTGACATGAGGGACAATCAGTTGCCTAGCAAGTGATGAGATACATTTATCATGGTATTGAAATGGGTTGCAGGGTAAATAGGGCACCCAGCTTAAAACCTAGATGGTTAGATGAATGAAACTGGGGCATTATTTGAGACTTGTGCATCTGTTTGAACGTGCGGATAATCACAATGTTCTGGACTTCTCTATAGCTTAACTGATAGGGATGTACTAAGATGAAGATGTTAAGATGTCGTTTATAGTTTTTATTATTCCCACTAACTATAGCGTAAACCTTCCTCCCTTAACTTATCAGATCACCTAATTGCTATTGGCGTATCATAACCTAAAAGAATTGCACTGAAAAGGGGACGCCTTCACTTGGCTGGCAATCACACCTATTTATCTAGGTCCTGATGTAGCTGCTAGTTGTGTAGAGAGTGTTGGCAAATGAGGCATAAAATTAAGATATGTACCCCAGTTTTATCTTGAAAACTGAGATTTTAATTTTTAGTAATCTTTGGATATTCACAATATTACTGTCTCCATAGTACTGATTATCATGGCTTAGAAAATCCATTTATTATTGCTGTGCATTCGTTTGAAATTATTCAAGTTCTAATTGACTAACGGTGGACTTTTCCATCTACAGAATATACTGAATGACCAGAGGTGGCAGTGCAGCAGAAGAGAATTTGTCTGCCTTCCTGATACCCAAAAAAAAAAGCGCAATTCCTCAGCACTCTGCCATTCTTCATCAGTTTACATGGTACGTCAAACTCACGTTGAATACATTTGCTTATCATTAAAAAAGTTCATAGCATCTGAAGGCCCTGAGTACCTTTTTAGTGTGGTCTTTGGCATGATTATATTTCTGTCAAGACTGTAGAAAAATGGATGACGTTACGGTGATCATAATATTTTCATCAAAGACTTTGTCTCTAAAGCTGACAAAGCCTGTGTTAGATACCTGTGCTAATAATGTGTCCTCAGAGGACATTACTGTCTTTAAGGCTGGAATGAGTTGCCTTAATTTGGAGCAATGGCGTGACTTTCTCATGGAGTGAAGCTCATTTGACCTGTTTCCCTGCACTCTGTATGTGGGACTCTGATACTCCAGATGGATTGCTGTTTAGGATACTCTGCAGTTTTGCAACTCCATCTCCTTTTCAAAAGGAGCTCAATGCTTTCTCAGTACACCGCCTAGCCGCCTTGCAGTCATAATTAATTATAGTTACCTAGTGCACTATTGCTGGTGTCTCCTCCTCCTGTGTTTCCTCGTCACCCAGGGTGATTGGTCACGTGCTGTCCTGACATCATAAAGCTAGAGCAGGGTGTCATCTGACATGAGGGACAATCAGTTGCCTAGCAAGTGATAAGATAAATTTATCATGGTATTGAAATGGGTTGCAGGGTAAATAGGGCACCCAGCTTAAAACCTAGATGGTTAGATGAATGAAACTGGGGCATTATTTGAGACTTGTGCATCTGTTTGAAGGTGCGGATAATCACAATGTTCTGGACTTCTCTATAGCTTAACTGATAGGGATGTACTAAGATGAAGATGTTAAGATGTCGTTTATAGTTTTTATTATTCCCACAAACTATAGCGTAAACCTTCCTCCCTTAACTTATCAGATCACTTAATTGCTATTGGCGTATCATAACCTAAAAGAATTGCACTATAAATGGGAAGCTTTCACTTGGCTGGCAATCACACCTATTTATCTAGGTCCTGATGGAGCTGCTAGTTGTGTAGAGAGTGTTGGCAAATGAGGCATAGAATTAAGATATGTACCCCAGTTTTATCTTGAAAACTGAGATTTTAATTTTTAGTAAGCTTTGGATTTTCACAATATTACTGTCTCCATAGTACTGATTATCAAGGCTTAGAACATCCATTTATTATTGCTGTGCATTCGTTTGAAAATATTCAAGTTCTAATTGACTAACGGTGGGCTTTTCCATCTGCAGAATATACTGAATGACCAGAGGTGGCAGGGCAGCAGAAGAGAATTTGTCTGCCTTCCTGATACCCCAAAAAAATAAGCAAATCCTCAGCACTCTGCCATCCTTCATCAGTTTACATGGTAAGTCAAACTCACGTTGAATACATTTGCTTGTCATTAAAAAAGTTCATAGCATCTGAGGGCCCTGAGTACCTTTTTAGAGGGGTCTTTGGCATGATTATATTTCTGTCAAGACTGTAGAAAAAGGGATGACGTTACGGTGATCATCATATTTTCATCAAAGACTTTGTCTCTAAAGCTGACAAAGCCTGTGTTAGATACCTGTGCTAATAATGTGTCCTCAGAGGACATTACTGTCTTTAAGGCTGGAATGAGTTGCCTTAATTTGGAGCAATGGTGTGACTTTCTCATGGAGTGAAGCTCATTTGACCGGTTTCCCTGCACTCTGTATGTGGGACTCTGATACTCCAGATGGTTTGCTGTTTAGGATACTCTGCAGTTTTGCAACTCCATCTCCTTTTCAAAAGGAGCTCATGCTTTCTCAGTACACAGCCTAGCTGCCTTGCAGTCATAATTAATTATAGTTACCTAGTGCATAATTGCTGGTGTCTCCTCCTCCTGTGTTTCCTCGTCACCCAGGGTGATTGGTCACGTGCTGTCCTGACATCATAAAGCCAGAGCAGGGTGTCATCTGACATGAGGGACAATCAGTTGCCTAGCAAGTGATGAGATACATTGATCATGGTATTGAAGTGGGTTGCAGGGTAAATAGGGCACCCAGCTTAAAACCTAGATGGTTAGATGAATGAAACTGGGGCATTATTTGAGACTTGTGCATCTGTTTGAAGGTGCGGATAATCACAATGTTCTGGACTTCTCTATAGCTTAACTGATAGGGATGTACTAAGATGAAGATGTTAAGATGTCGTTTATAGTTTTTATTATTCCCACTAACTATAGCGTAAACCTTCCTCCCTTAACTTATCAGATCACCTAATTGCTATTGGCGTATCATAACCTAAAAGAATTGCACTGAAAAGGGGACGCCTTCACTTGGCTGGCAATCACACCTATTTATCTAGGTCCTGATGTAGCTGCTAGTTGTGTAGAGAGTGTTGGCAAATGAGGCATAGAATTAAGATATGTACCCCAGTTTTATCTTGAAAACTGAGATTTTAATTTTTAGTAATCTTTGGATATTCACAATATTACTGTCTCCATAGTACTGATTATCAAGGCTTAGAAAATCCATTTATTATTGCTGTGCATTCGTTTGAAAATATTCAAGTTCTAATTGACTAACGGTGGACTTTTCCATCTGCAGAATATACTGAATGACCAGAGGTGGCAGTGCAGCAGAAGAGAATTTGTCTGCCTTCCTGATACCCAAAAAAAATAAGCAAATCCTCATCACTCTGCCATCCTTCATCAGTTTACATGGTAAGTCAATCTCACGTTGAATACATTTGCTTGTCATTAAAAAAGTTCATAGCATCTGAGGGCCCTGAGTACCTTTTTAGTGGGGTCTTTGGCATGATTATATTTCTGTCAAGACTGTAGAAATAGGGATTACGTTACGGTGATCATCATATTTTCATCAAAGACTTTGTCTCTAAAGCTGACAAAGCCTGTGTTAGATACCTGTGCTAATAATGTGTCCTCAGAGGACATTACTGTCTTTAAGGCTGGAATGAGTTGCCTTAATTTGGAGCAATGGTGTGACTTTCTCATGGAGTGAAGCTCATTTGACCTGTTTCCCTGCACTCTGTATGTGGGACTCTGATACTCCAGATGGATTGCTGTTTAGGATACTCTGCAGTTTTGCAAGTCCATCTCCTTTTCAAAAGGAGCTCATGCTTTCTCAGTACACAGCCTAGCCGCCTTGCAGTCATAATTAATTATAGTTACCTAGTGCCTTATTGCTGGTGTCTCCTCCTCCTGTGTTTTCTCGTCACCCAGGGTGATTGGTCACGTGCTGTCCTGACATCATAAAGCTAGAGCAGGGTGTCATCTGACATGAGGGACCATCAGTTGCCTAGCAAGTGATAAGATAAATTTATCATGGTATTGAAATGGGTTGCAGGGTAAATAGGGCACCCAGCTTAAAACCTAGATGGTTAGATGAATGAAACTGGGGCATTATTTGAGACTTGTGCATCTGTTTGAAGGTGCAGATAATCACAATGTTCTGGACTTCTCTATAGCTTAACTGATAGGGATGTACTAAGATGAAGATGTTAAGATGTCGTTTATAGTTTTTATTATTCCCACAAACTATAGCGTAAACCTTCCTCCCTTAACTTATCAGATCACTTAATTGCTATTGGCGTATCATAACCTAAAAGAATTGCATTATAAAGGGGAAGCCTTCACTTGGCTGGCAATCACACCTATTTATCTAGGTCCTGATGTAGCTGCTAGTTGTGTAGAGAGTGTTGGCAAATGAGGCATAGAATTAAGATATGTACCCCAGTTTTATCTTGAAAACTGAGATTTTAATTTTTAGTAAGCTTTGGATTTTCACAATATTACTGTCTCCATAGTACTGATTATCAAGGCTTAGAAAATCCATTTATTATTGCTGTGCATTCGTTTGAAAATATTCAAGTTCTAATTGACTAACGCTGGACTTTTCCATCTGCAGAATATACTGAATGACCAGAGGTGGCAGTGCAGCAGAAGAGAATTTGTCTGCCTTCCTGATACCCCAAAAAAATAAGCAAATCCTCAGCACTCTGCCATCCTTCATCAGTTTACATGGTAAGTCAAACTCACGTTGAATACATTTGCTTGTCATTAAAAAAGTTCACAGCATCTGAGGGCCCTGAGTACCTTTTTAGAGGGGTCTTTGGCATGATTATATTTCTGTCAAGACTGTAGAAAAAGGGATGACGTTACGGTGATCATCATATTTTCATCAAAGACTTTGTCTCTAAAGCTGACAAAGCCTGTGTTAGATACCTGTGCTAATAATGTGTCCTCAGCGGACATTACTGTCTTTAAGGCTGGAATGAGTTGCCTTAATTTGGAGCAATGGTGTGACTTTCTCATGGAGTGAAGCTCATTTGACCTGTTTCCCTGCACTCTGTATGTGGGACTCTGATACTCCAGATGGATTGCTGTTTAGGATACTCTGCAGTTTTGCAACTCCATCTCCTTTTCAAAAGGAGCTCATGCTTTCTCAGTACACAGCCTAGCCGCCTTGCAGTCATAATTAATTATAGTTACCTAGTGCATAATTGCTGGTGTCTCCTCCTCCTGTGTTGCCTCGTCACCCAGGGTGATTGGTCACGTGCTGTCCTGACATCATAAAGCTAGAGCAGGGTGTCATCTGACATGAGGGACAATCAGTTGCCTAGCAAGTGATGAGATACATTTATCATGGTATTGAAATGGGTTGCAGGGTAAATAGGGCACCCAGCTTAAAACCTAGATGGTTAGATGAATGAAACTGGGGCATTATTTGAGATTTGTGCATCTGTTTGAAGGTGCGGATAATCACAATGTTCTGGAATTCTCTATAGCTTAACTGATAGGGATGTACTAAGATGAAGATGTTAAGATGTCGTTTATAGTTTTTATTATTCCCACTAACTATAGCGTAAACCTTCCTCCCTTAACTTATCAGATCACTTAATTGCTATTGGTGTATCATAACCTAAAAGAATTGCACTGAAAAGGGGACGCCTTCACTTGGCTGGCAATCACACCTATTTATCTAGGTCCTGATGTAGCTGCTAGTTGTGTAGAGAGTGTTGGCAAATGAGGCATAGAATTAAGATATGTACCCCAGTTTTATCTTGAAAACTGAGATTTTAATTTTTAGTAATCTTTGGATATTCACAATATTACTGTCTCCATAGTACTGATTATCAAGGCTTAGAAAATCCATTTATTATTGCTGTGCATTCGTTTGAAAATATTCAAGTTCTAATTGACTAACGGCGGACTTTTCCATCTGCAGAATATACTGAATGACCAGAGGTGGCAGTGCAGCAGAAGAGAATTTGTCTGCCTTCCTGATACCCAAAAAAAAAGCGCAATTCCTCAGCACTCTGCCATCCTTCATCAGTTTACATGGTAAGTCAAACTCACGTTGAATACATTTGCTTATCATTAAAAAAGTTCATAGCATCTGAGGGCCCTGAGTACCTTTTTAGTGGGGTCTTTGGCATGATTATATTATTGTCAAGACTGTAGAAAAATGGATGACGTTACGGTGATCATCATATTTTCATCAAAGACTTTGTCTCTAAAGCTGACAACGCCTGTGTTAGATACCTGTGCTAATAATGTGTCCTCAGAGGACATTACTGTCTTTAAGACTGGAATGAGTTGCCTTAATTTGGAGCAATGGTGTGACTTTCTCATGGAGTGAAACTCATTTGACCTGTTTCCCTGCACTCTGTATGTGGGACTCTGATACTCCAGATGGTTTGCTGTTTAGGATACTCTGCAGTTTTGCAACTCCATCTCCTTTTCAAAAGGAGCTCATGCTTTCTCAGTACACAGCCTAGCCGCCTTGCAGTCATAATTAATTATAGTTACCTAGTGCCTTATTGCTGGTGTCTCCTCCTCCTGTGTTTTCTCGTCACCCAGGGTGATTGGTCACGTGCTGTCCTGACATCATAAAGCTAGAGCAGGGTGTCATCTGACATGAGGGACCATCAGTTGCCTAGCAAGTGATAAGATAAATTTATCATGGTATTGAAATGGGTTGCAGGGTAAATAGGGCACCCAGCTTAAAACCTAGATGGTTAGATGAATGAAACTGGGGCATTATTTGAGACTTGTGCATCTGTTTGAAGGTGCAGATAATCACAATGTTCTGGACTTCTCTATAGCGTAACTGATAGGGATGTACTAAGATGAAGATGTTAAGATGTCGTTTATAGTTTTTATTATTCCCACAAACTATAGCGTAAACCTTCCTCCCTTAACTTATCAGATCACTTAATTGCTATTGGCGTATCATAACCTAAAAGAATTGCATTATAAAGGGGAAGCCTTCACTTGGCTGGCAATCACACCTATTTATCTAGGTCCTGATGTAGCTGCTAGTTGTTTAGAGAGTGTTGGCAAATGAGGCATAGAATTAAGATATGTACCCCAGTTTTATCTTGAAAACTGAGATTTTAATTTTTAGTAAGCTTTGGATTTTCACAATATTACTGTCTCCATAGTACTGATTATCAAGGCTTAGAAAATCCATTTATTATTGCTGTGCATTCGTTTGAAAATATTCAAGTTCTAATTGACTAACGCTGGACTTTTCCATCTGCAGAATATACTGAATGACCAGAGGTGGCAGTGCAGCAGAAGAGAATTTGTCTGCCTTCCTGATACCCCAAAAAAATAAGCAAATCCTCAGCACTCTGCCATCCTTCATCAGTTTACATGGTAAGTCAAACTCACGTTGAATACATTTGCTTGTCATTAAAAAAGTTCACAGCATCTGAGGGCCCTGAGTACCTTTTTAGAGGGGTCTTTGGCATGATTATATTTCTGTCAAGACTGTAGAAAAAGGGATGACGTTACGGTGATCATCATATTTTCATCAAAGACTTTGTCTCTAAAGCTGACAAAGCCTGTGTTAGATACCTGTGCTAATAATGTGTCCTCAGCGGACATTACTGTCTTTAAGGCTGGAATGAGTTGCCTTAATTTGGAGCAATGGTGTGACTTTCTCATGGAGTGAAGCTCATTTGACCTGTTTCCCTGCACTCTGTATGTGGGACTCTGATACTCCAGATGGATTGCTGTTTAGGATACTCTGCAGTTTTGCAACTCCATCTCCTTTTCAAAAGGAGCTCATGCTTTCTCAGTACACAGCCTAGCCGCCTTGCAGTCATAATTAATTATAGTTACCTAGTGCATAATTGCTGGTGTCTCCTCCTCCTGTGTTGCCTCGTCACCCAGGGTGATTGGTCACGTGCTGTCCTGACATCATAACGCTAGAGCAGGGTGTCATCTGACATGAGGGACAATCAGTTGCCTAGCAAGTGATGAGATACATTTATCATGGTATTGAAATGGGTTGCAGGGTAAATAGGGCACCCAGCTTAAAACCTAGATGGTTAGATGAATGAAACTGGGGCATTATTTGAGATTTGTGCATCTGTTTGAAGGTGCGGATAATCACAATGTTCTGGAATTCTCTATAGCTTAACTGATAGGGATGTACTAAGATGAAGATGTTAAGATGTCGTTTATAGTTTTTATTATTCCCACTAACTATAGCGTAAACCTTCCTCCCTTAACTTATCAGATCACTTAATTGCTATTGGTGTATCATAACCTAAAAGAATTGCACTGAAAAGGGGACGCCTTCACTTGGCTGGCAATCACACCTATTTATCTAGGTCCTGATGTAGCTGCTAGTTGTGTAGAGAGTGTTGGCAAATGAGGCATAGAATTAAGATATGTACCCCAGTTTTATCTTGAAAACTGAGATTTTAATTTTTAGTAATCTTTGGATATTCACAATATTACTGTCTCCATAGTACTGATTATCAAGGCTTAGAAAATCCATTTATTATTGCTGTGCATTCGTTTGAAAATATTCGAGTTCTAATTGACTAACGGTGGACTTTTCCATCTGCAGAATATACTGAATGACCAGAGGTGGCAGTGCAGCAGAAGAGAATTTGTCTGCCTTCCTGATACCCAAAAAAAAAAGCGCAATTCCTCAGCACTCTGCCATTCTTCATCAGTTTACATGGTACGTCAAACTCACGTTGAATACATTTGCTTATCATTAAAAAAGTTCATAGCATCTGAGGGCCCTGAGTACCTTTTTAGTGGGGTCTTTGGCATGATTATATTTCTGTCAAGACTGTAGAAAAATGGATGACGTTACGGTGATCATAATATTTTCATCAAAGACTTTGTCTCTAAAGCTGACAAAGCCTGTGTTAGATACCTGTGCTAATAATGTGTCCTCAGAGGACATTACTGTCTTTAAGGCTGGAATGAGTTGCCTTAATTTGGAGCAATGGCGTGACTTTCTCATGGAGTGAAGCTCATTTGACCTGTTTCCCTGCACTCTGTATGTGGGACTCTGATACTCCAGATGGATTGCTGTTTAGGATACTCTGCAGTTTTGCAACTCCATCTCCTTTTCAAAAGGAGCTCAATGCTTTCTCAGTACACCGCCTAGCCGCCTTGCAGTCATAATTAATTATAGTTACCTAGTGCACTATTGCTGGTGTCTCCTCCTCCTGTGTTTCCTCGTCACCCAGGGTGATTGGTCACGTGCTGTCCTGACATCATAAAGCTAGAGCAGGGTGTCATCTGACATGAGGGACAATCAGTTGCCTAGCAAGTGATAAGATAAATTTATCATGGTATTGAAATGGGTTGCAGGGTAAATAGGGCACCCAGCTTAAAACCTAGATGGTTAGATGAATGAAACTGGGGCATTATTTGAGACTTGTGCATCTGTTTGAAGGTGCGGATAATCACAATGTTCTGGACTTCTCTATAGCTTAACTGATAGGGATGTACTAAGATGAAGATGTTAAGATGTCGTTTATAGTTTTTATTATTCCCACAAACTATAGCGTAAACCTTCCTCCCTTAACTTATCAGATCACTTAATTGCTATTGGCGTATCATAACCTAAAAGAATTGCACTATAAAGGGGAAGCCTTCACTTGGCTGGCAATCACACCTATTTATCTAGGTCCTGATGTAGCTGCTAGTTGTGTAGAGAGTGTTGGCAAATGAGGCATAGAATTAAGATATGTACCCCAGTTTTATCTTGAAAACTGAGATTTTAATTTTTAGTAAGCTTTGGATTTTCACAATATTACTGTCTCCATAGTACTGATTATCAAGGCTTAGAACATCCATTTATTATTGCTGTGCATTCGTTTGAAAATATTCAAGTTCTAATTGACTAACGGTGGGCTTTTCCATCTGCAGAATATACTGAATGACCAGAGGTGGCAGGGCAGCAGAAGAGAATTTGTCTGCCTTCCTGATACCCCAAAAAAATAAGCAAATCCTCAGCACTCTGCCATCCTTCATCAGTTTACATGGTAAGTCAAACTCACGTTGAATACATTTGCTTGTCATTAAAAAAGTTCATAGCATCTGAGGGCCCTGAGTACCTTTTTAGTGGGGTCTTTGGCATGATTATATTTCTGTCAAGACTGTAGAAAAAGGGATGACGTTACGGTGATCATCATATTTTCATCAAAGACTTTGTCTCTAAAGCTGACAAAGCCTGTGTTAGATACCTGTGCTAATAATGTGTCCTCAGAGGACATTACTGTCTTTAAGGCTGGAATGAGTTGCCTTAATTTGGAGCAATGGTGTGACTTTCTCATGGAGTGAAGCTCATTTGACCGGTTTCCCTGCACTCTGTATGTGGGACTCTGATACTCCAGATGGTTTGCTGTTTAGGATACTCTGCAGTTTTGCAACTCCATCTCCTTTTCAAAAGGAGCTCATGCTTTCTCAGTACACAGCCTAGCTGCCTTGCAGTCATAATTAATTATAGTTACCTAGTGCATAATTGCTGGTGTCTCCTCCTCCTGTGTTTCCTCGTCACCCAGGGTGATTGGTCACGTGCTGTCCTGACATCATAAAGCTAGAGCAGGGTGTCATCTGACATGAGGGACAATCAGTTGCCTAGCAAGTGATGAGATACATTGATCATGGTATTGAAGTGGGTTGCAGGGTAAATAGGGCACCCAGCTTAAAACCTAGATGGTTAGATGAATGAAACTGGGGCATTATTTGAGACTTGTGCATCTGTTTGAAGGTGCGGATAATCACAATGTTCTGGACTTCTCTATAGCTTAACTGATAGGGATGTACTAAGATGAAGATGTTAAGATGTCGTTTATAGTTTTTATTATTCCCACTAACTATAGCGTAAACCTTCCTCCCTTAACTTATCAGATCACCTAATTGCTATTGGCGTATCATAACCTAAAAGAATTGCACTGAAAAGGGGACGCCTTCACTTGGCTGGCAATCACACCTATTTATCTAGGTCCTGATGTAGCTGCTAGTTGTGTAGAGAGTGTTGGCAAATGAGGCATAGAATTAAGATATGTACCCCAGTTTTATCTTGAAAACTGAGATTTTAATTTTTAGTAATCTTTGGATATTCACAATATTACTGTCTCCATAGTACTGATTATCAAGGCTTAGAAAATCCATTTATTATTGCTGTGCATTCGTTTGAAAATATTCAAGTTCTAATTGACTAACGGTGGACTTTTCCATCTGCAGAATATACTGAATGACCAGAGGTGGCAGTGCAGCAGAAGAGAATTTGTCTGCCTTCCTGATACCCAAAAAAAATAAGCAAATCCTCATCACTCTGCCATCCTTCATCAGTTTACATGGTAAGTCAATCTCACGTTGAATACATTTGCTTGTCATTAAAAAAGTTCATAGCATCTGAGGGCCCTGAGTACCTTTTTAGTGGGGTCTTTGGCATGATTATATTTCTGTCAAGACTGTAGAAATAGGGATTACGTTACGGTGATCATCATATTTTCATCAAAGACTTTGTCTCTAAAGCTGACAAAGCCTGTGTTAGATACCTGTGCTAATAATGTGTCCTCAGAGGACATTACTGTCTTTAAGGCTGGAATGAGTTGCCTTAATTTGGAGCAATGGTGTGACTTTCTCATGGAGTGAAGCTCATTTGACCTGTTTCCCTGCACTCTGTATGTGGGACTCTGATACTCCAGATGGATTGCTGTTTAGGATACTCTGCAGTTTTGCAAGTCCATCTCCTTTTCAAAAGGAGCTCATGCTTTCTCAGTACACAGCCTAGCCGCCTTGCAGTCATAATTAATTATAGTTACCTAGTGCCTTATTGCTGGTGTCTCCTCCTCCTGTGTTTTCTCGTCACCCAGGGTGATTGGTCACGTGCTGTCCTGACATCATAAAGCTAGAGCAGGGTGTCATCTGACATGAGGGACCATCAGTTGCCTAGCAAGTGATAAGATAAATTTATCATGGTATTGAAATGGGTTGCAGGGTAAATAGGGCACCCAGCTTAAAACCTAGATGGTTAGATGAATGAAACTGGGGCATTATTTGAGACTTGTGCATCTGTTTGAAGGTGCAGATAATCACAATGTTCTGGACTTCTCTATAGCTTAACTGATAGGGATGTACTAAGATGAAGATGTTAAGATGTCGTTTATAGTTTTTATTATTCCCACAAACTATAGCGTAAACCTTCCTCCCTTAACTTATCAGATCACTTAATTGCTATTGGCGTATCATAACCTAAAAGAATTGCATTATAAAGGGGAAGCCTTCACTTGGCTGGCAATCACACCTATTTATCTAGGTCCTGATGTAGCTGCTAGTTGTGTAGAGAGTGTTGGCAAATGAGGCATAGAATTAAGATATGTACCCCAGTTTTATCTTGAAAACTGAGATTTTAATTTTTAGTAAGCTTTGGATTTTCACAATATTACTGTCTCCATAGTACTGATTATCAAGGCTTAGAAAATCCATTTATTATTGCTGTGCATTCGTTTGAAAATATTCAAGTTCTAATTGACTAACGCTGGACTTTTCCATCTGCAGAATATACTGAATGACCAGAGGTGGCAGTGCAGCAGAAGAGAATTTGTCTGCCTTCCTGATACCCCAAAAAAATAAGCAAATCCTCAGCACTCTGCCATCCTTCATCAGTTTACATGGTAAGTCAAACTCACGTTGAATACATTTGCTTGTCATTAAAAAAGTTCACAGCATCTGAGGGCCCTGAGTACCTTTTTAGAGGGGTCTTTGGCATGATTATATTTCTGTCAAGACTGTAGAAAAAGGGATGACGTTACGGTGATCATCATATTTTCATCAAAGACTTTGTCTCTAAAGCTGACAAAGCCTGTGTTAGATACCTGTGCTAATAATGTGTCCTCAGCGGACATTACTGTCTTTAAGGCTGGAATGAGTTGCCTTAATTTGGAGCAATGGTGTGACTTTCTCATGGAGTGAAGCTCATTTGACCTGTTTCCCTGCACTCTGTATGTGGGACTCTGATACTCCAGATGGATTGCTGTTTAGGATACTCTGCAGTTTTGCAACTCCATCTCCTTTTCAAAAGGAGCTCATGCTTTCTCAGTACACAGCCTAGCCGCCTTGCAGTCATAATTAATTATAGTTACCTAGTGCATAATTGCTGGTGTCTCCTCCTCCTGTGTTGCCTCGTCACCCAGGGTGATTGGTCACGTGCTGTCCTGACATCATAAAGCTAGAGCAGGGTGTCATCTGACATGAGGGACAATCAGTTGCCTAGCAAGTGATGAGATACATTTATCATGGTATTGAAATGGGTTGCAGGGTAAATAGGGCACCCAGCTTAAAACCTAGATGGTTAGATGAATGAAACTGGGGCATTATTTGAGATTTGTGCATCTGTTTGAAGGTGCGGATAATCACAATGTTCTGGAATTCTCTATAGCTTAACTGATAGGGATGTACTAAGATGAAGATGTTAAGATGTCGTTTATAGTTTTTATTATTCCCACTAACTATAGCGTAAACCTTCCTCCCTTAACTTATCAGATCACTTAATTGCTATTGGTGTATCATAACCTAAAAGAATTGCACTGAAAAGGGGACGCCTTCACTTGGCTGGCAATCACACCTATTTATCTAGGTCCTGATGTAGCTGCTAGTTGTGTAGAGAGTGTTGGCAAATGAGGCATAGAATTAAGATATGTACCCCAGTTTTATCTTGAAAACTGAGATTTTAATTTTTAGTAATCTTTGGATATTCACAATATTACTGTCTCCATAGTACTGATTATCAAGGCTTAGAAAATCCATTTATTATTGCTGTGCATTCGTTTGAAAATATTCAAGTTCTAATTGACTAACGGCGGACTTTTCCATCTGCAGAATATACTGAATGACCAGAGGTGGCAGTGCAGCAGAAGAGAATTTGTCTGCCTTCCTGATACCCAAAAAAAAAGCGCAATTCCTCAGCACTCTGCCATCCTTCATCAGTTTACATGGTAAGTCAAACTCACGTTGAATACATTTGCTTATCATTAAAAAAGTTCATAGCATCTGAGGGCCCTGAGTACCTTTTTAGTGGGGTCTTTGGCATGATTATATTATTGTCAAGACTGTAGAAAAATGGATGACGTTACGGTGATCATCATATTTTCATCAAAGACTTTGTCTCTAAAGCTGACAACGCCTGTGTTAGATACCTGTGCTAATAATGTGTCCTCAGAGGACATTACTGTCTTTAAGGCTGGAATGAGTTGCCTTAATTTGGAGCAATGGTGTGACTTTCTCATGGAGTGAAACTCATTTGACCTGTTTCCCTGCACTCTGTATGTGGGACTCTGATACTCCAGATGGTTTGCTGTTTAGGATACTCTGCAGTTTTGCAACTCCATCTCCTTTTCAAAAGGAGCTCATGCTTTCTCAGTACACAGCCTAGCCGCCTTGCAGTCATAATTAATTATAGTTACCTAGTGCCTTATTGCTGGTGTCTCCTCCTCCTGTGTTTTCTCGTCACCCAGGGTGATTGGTCACGTGCTGTCCTGACATCATAAAGCTAGAGCAGGGTGTCATCTGACATGAGGGACCATCAGTTGCCTAGCAAGTGATAAGATAAATTTATCATGGTATTGAAATGGGTTGCAGGGTAAATAGGGCACCCAGCTTAAAACCTAGATGGTTAGATGAATGAAACTGGGGCATTATTTGAGACTTGTGCATCTGTTTGAAGGTGCAGATAATCACAATGTTCTGGACTTCTCTATAGCGTAACTGATAGGGATGTACTAAGATGAAGATGTTAAGATGTCGTTTATAGTTTTTATTATTCCCACAAACTATAGCGTAAACCTTCCTCCCTTAACTTATCAGATCACTTAATTGCTATTGGCGTATCATAACCTAAAAGAATTGCATTATAAAGGGGAAGCCTTCACTTGGCTGGCAATCACACCTATTTATCTAGGTCCTGATGTAGCTGCTAGTTGTTTAGAGAGTGTTGGCAAATGAGGCATAGAATTAAGATATGTACCCCAGTTTTATCTTGAAAACTGAGATTTTAATTTTTAGTAAGCTTTGGATTTTCACAATATTACTGTCTCCATAGTACTGATTATCAAGGCTTAGAAAATCCATTTATTATTGCTGTGCATTCGTTTGAAAATATTCAAGTTCTAATTGACTAACGCTGGACTTTTCCATCTGCAGAATATACTGAATGACCAGAGGTGGCAGTGCAGCAGAAGAGAATTTGTCTGCCTTCCTGATACCCCAAAAAAATAAGCAAATCCTCAGCACTCTGCCATCCTTCATCAGTTTACATGGTAAGTCAAACTCACGTTGAATACATTTGCTTGTCATTAAAAAAGTTCACAGCATCTGAGGGCCCTGAGTACCTTTTTAGAGGGGTCTTTGGCATGATTATATTTCTGTCAAGACTGTAGAAAAAGGGATGACGTTACGGTGATCATCATATTTTCATCAAAGACTTTGTCTCTAAAGCTGACAAAGCCTGTGTTAGATACCTGTGCTAATAATGTGTCCTCAGCGGACATTACTGTCTTTAAGGCTGGAATGAGTTGCCTTAATTTGGAGCAATGGTGTGACTTTCTCATGGAGTGAAGCTCATTTGACCTGTTTCCCTGCACTCTGTATGTGGGACTCTGATACTCCAGATGGATTGCTGTTTAGGATACTCTGCAGTTTTGCAACTCCATCTCCTTTTCAAAAGGAGCTCATGCTTTCTCAGTACACAGCCTAGCCGCCTTGCAGTCATAATTAATTATAGTTACCTAGTGCATAATTGCTGGTGTCTCCTCCTCCTGTGTTGCCTCGTCACCCAGGGTGATTGGTCACGTGCTGTCCTGACATCATAACGCTAGAGCAGGGTGTCATCTGACATGAGGGACAATCAGTTGCCTAGCAAGTGATGAGATACATTTATCATGGTATTGAAATGGGTTGCAGGGTAAATAGGGCACCCAGCTTAAAACCTAGATGGTTAGATGAATGAAACTGGGGCATTATTTGAGATTTGTGCATCTGTTTGAAGGTGCGGATAATCACAATGTTCTGGAATTCTCTATAGCTTAACTGATAGGGATGTACTAAGATGAAGATGTTAAGATGTCGTTTATAGTTTTTATTATTCCCACTAACTATAGCGTAAACCTTCCTCCCTTAACTTATCAGATCACTTAATTGCTATTGGTGTATCATAACCTAAAAGAATTGCACTGAAAAGGGGACGCCTTCACTTGGCTGGCAATCACACCTATTTATCTAGGTCCTGATGTAGCTGCTAGTTGTGTAGAGAGTGTTGGCAAATGAGGCATAGAATTAAGATATGTACCCCAGTTTTATCTTGAAAACTGAGATTTTAATTTTTAGTAATCTTTGGATATTCACAATATTACTGTCTCCATAGTACTGATTATCAAGGCTTAGAAAATCCATTTATTATTGCTGTGCATTCGTTTGAAAATATTCAAGTTCTAATTGACTAACGGTGGACTTTTCCATCTGCAGAATATACTGAATGACCAGAGGTGGCAGTGCAGCAGAAGAGAATTTGTCTGCCTTCCTGATACCCAAAAAAAAAAGCGCAATTCCTCAGCACTCTGCCATTCTTCATCAGTTTACATGGTACGTCAAACTCACGTTGAATACATTTGCTTATCATTAAAAAAGTTCATAGCATCTGAGGGCCCTGAGTACCTTTTTAGTGGGGTCTTTGGCATGATTATATTTCTGTCAAGACTGTAGAAAAATGGATGACGTTACGGTGATCATAATATTTTCATCAAAGACTTTGTCTCTAAAGCTGACAAAGCCTGTGTTAGATACCTGTGCTAATAATGTGTCCTCAGAGGACATTACTGTCTTTAAGGCTGGAATGAGTTGCCTTAATTTGGAGCAATGGCGTGACTTTCTCATGGAGTGAAGCTCATTTGACCTGTTTCCCTGCACTCTGTATGTGGGACTCTGATACTCCAGATGGATTGCTGTTTAGGATACTCTGCAGTTTTGCAACTCCATCTCCTTTTCAAAAGGAGCTCAATGCTTTCTCAGTACACCGCCTAGCCGCCTTGCAGTCATAATTAATTATAGTTACCTAGTGCACTATTGCTGGTGTCTCCTCCTCCTGTGTTTCCTCGTCACCCAGGGTGATTGGTCACGTGCTGTCCTGACATCATAAAGCTAGAGCAGGGTGTCATCTGACATGAGGGACAATCAGTTGCCTAGCAAGTGATAAGATAAATTTATCATGGTATTGAAATGGGTTGCAGGGTAAATAGGGCACCCAGCTTAAAACCTAGATGGTTAGATGAATGAAACTGGGGCATTATTTGAGACTTGTGCATCTGTTTGAAGGTGCGGATAATCACAATGTTCTGGACTTCTCTATAGCTTAACTGATAGGGATGTACTAAGATGAAGATGTTAAGATGTCGTTTATAGTTTTTATTATTCCCACAAACTATAGCGTAAACCTTCCTCCCTTAACTTATCAGATCACTTAATTGCTATTGGCGTATCATAACCTAAAAGAATTGCACTATAAAGGGGAAGCCTTCACTTGGCTGGCAATCACACCTATTTATCTAGGTCCTGATGTAGCTGCTAGTTGTGTAGAGAGTGTTGGCAAATGAGGCATAGAATTAAGATATGTACCCCAGTTTTATCTTGAAAACTGAGATTTTAATTTTTAGTAAGCTTTGGATTTTCACAATATTACTGTCTCCATAGTACTGATTATCAAGGCTTAGAACATCCATTTATTATTGCTGTGCATTCGTTTGAAAATATTCAAGTTCTAATTGACTAACGGTGGACTTTTCCATCTGCAGAATATACTGAATGACCAGAGGTGGCAGTGCAACAGAAGAGAATTTGTCTGCCTTCCTGATACCCAAAAAAAATAAGCAAATCCTCATCACTCTGCCATCCTTCATCAGTTTACATGGTAAGTCAATCTCACGTTGAATACATTTGCTTGTCATTAAAAAAGTTCATAGCATCTGAGGGCCCTGAGTACCTTTTTAGTGGGGTCTTTGGCATGATTATATTTCTGTCAAGACTGTAGAAAAATGGATGACGTTACGGTGATCATCATATTTTCATCAAAGACTTTGTCTCTAAAGCTGACAAAGCCTGTGTTAGATACCTGTGCTAATAATGTGTCCTCAGAGGACATTACTGTCTTTAAGGCTGGAATGAGTTGCCTTAATTTGGAGCAATGGTATGACTTTCTCATGGAGTGAAGCTCATTTGACCTGTTTCCCTGCACTCTGTATGTGGGACTCTGATACTCCAGATGGATTGCTGTTTAGGATACTCTGCAGTTTTGCAAGTCCATCTCCTTTTCAAAAGGAGCTCATGCTTTCTCAGTACACAGCCTAGCCGCCTTGCAGTCATAATTAATTATAGTTACCTAGTGCGTAATTGCTGGTGTCTCCTCCTCCTGTGTTTCCTCGTCACCCAGGGTGATAGGTCACGCGCTGTCCTGACATCATAAAGCTAGAGCAGGGTGTCATCTGACATGAGGGACAATCAGTTGCCTAGCAAGTGATGAGATACATTTATCATGGTATTGAAATGGGTTGCACGGTAAATAGGGCACCCAGCTTAAAACCTAGATGGTTAGATGAATGAAACTGGGGCATTATTTGAGACTTGTGCATCTGTTTGAAGGTGCGGATAATCACAATGTTCTGGACTTCTCTATAGCTTAACTGATAGGGATGTACTAAAATGAAGATGTTAAGATGTCGTTTATAGTTTTTATTATTCCCACAAACTATAGCGTAAACCTTCCTCCCTTAACTTATCAGATCACTTAATTGCTATTGGCGTATCATAACCTAAAATAATTGCACTGAAAAGGGGACGCCTTCACTTGGCTGGCAATCACACCTATTTATCTAGGTCCTGATGTAGCTGCTAGTTGTGTAGAGAGTGTTGGCAAATGAGGCATAGAATTAAGATATGTACCCCAGTTTTATTTTGAAAACTGAGATTTAAATTTTTAGTAAACTTTGGATTTTCACAATATTACTGTCTCCATAGTACTGATTATCAAGGCTTAGAAAATCCATTTATTATTGCTGTGCATTTGTTTGAAAATATTCAAGTTCTAATTGACTAACGGTGGACTTTTCCATCTGCAGAATATACTGAATGACCAGAGGTGGCAGTGCAGCAGAAGAGAATTTGTCTGCCTTCCTGATACCCCAAAAAAAAAGCGCAATTCCTCAGCACTCTGCCATTCTTCATCAGTTTACATGGTACGTCAAACTCACGTTGAATACTTTTGCTTATCATTAAAAAAGTTCATAGCATCTGAGGGCCCTGAGTACCTTTTTAGTGGGGTCTTTGGCATGATTATATTTCTGTCAAGACTGTAGAAAAATGGATGACGTTACGGTGATCATAATATTTTCATCAAAGACTTTGTCTCTAAAGCTGACAAAGCCTGTGTTAGATACCTGTGCTAATAATGTGTCCTCAGAGGACATTACTGTCTTTAAGGCTGGAATGAGTTGCCTTAATTTGGAGCAATGGCGTGACTTTCTCATGGAGTGAAGCTCATTTGACCTGTTTCCCTGCACTCTGTATGTGGGACTCTGATACTCCAGATGGATTGCTGTTTAGGATACTCTGCAGTTTTGCAACTCCATCTCCTTTTCAAAAGGAGCTCAATGCTTTCTCAGTACACCGCCTAGCCGCCTTGCAGTCATATTTAATTATAGTTACCTAGTGCACTATTGCTGGTGTCTCCTCCTCCTGTGTTTCCTCGTCACCCAGGGTGATTGGTCACGTGCTGTCCTGACATCATAAAGCTAGAGCAGGGTGTCATCTGACATGAGGGACAATCAGTTGCCTAGCAAGTGATAAGATAAATTTATCATGGTATTGAAATGGGTTGCAGGGTAAATAGGGCACCCAGCTTAAAACCTAGATGGTTAGATGAATGAAACTGGGGCATTATTTGAGACTTGTGCATCTGTTTGAAGGTGCGGATAATCACAATGTTCTGGACTTCTCTATAGCTTAACTGATAGGGATGTACTAAGATGAAGATGTTAAGATGTTGTTTATAGTTTTTATTATTCCCACAAACTATAGCGTAAACCTTCCTCCCTTAACTCATCAGATCACTTAATTGCTATTGGCGTATCATAACCTAAAAGAATTGCACTATAAAGGGGAAGCCTTCACTTGGCTGGCAATCACACCTATTTATCTAGGTCCTGATGTAGCTGCTAGTTGTGTAGAGAGTGTTGGCAAATGAGGCATAGAATTAAGATATGTACCCCAGTTTTATCTTGAAAACTGAGATTTTAATTTTTAGTAAGCTTTGGATTTTTACAATATTACTGTCTCCATAGTACTGATTATCAAGGCTTAGAACATCCATTTATTATTGCTGTGCATTCGTTCGAAAATATTCAAGTTCTAATTGACTAACGGTGGACTTTTCCATCTGCAGAATATACTGAATGACCAGAGGTGGCAGTGCAGCAGAAGAGAATTTGTCTGCCTTCCTGATACCCAAAAAAAATAAGCAAATCCTCATCACTCTGCCATCCTTCATCAGTTTACATGGTAAGTCAATCTCACGTTGAATACATTTGCTTGTCATTAAAAAAGTTCATAGCATCTGAGGGCCCTGAGTACCTTTTTAGTGGGGTCTTTGGCATGATTATATTTCTGTCAAGACTGTAGAAATAGGGATTACGTTACGGTGATCATCATATTTTCATCAAAGACTTTGTCTCTAAAGCTGACAAAGCCTGTGTTAGATACCTGTGCTAATAATGTGTCCTCAGAGGACATTACTGTCTTTAAGGCTGGAATGAGTTGCCTTAATTTGGAGCAATGGTATGACTTTCTCATGGAGTGAAGCTCATTTGACCTGTTTCCCTGCACTCTGTATGTGGGACTCTGATACTCCAGATGGATTGCTGTTTAGGATACTCTGCAGTTTTGCAAGTCCATCTCCTTTTCAAAAGGAGCTCATGCTTTCTCAGTACACAGCCTAACCGCCTTGCAGTCATAATTAATTATAGTTACCTAGTGCGTAATTGCTGGTGTCTCCTCCTCCTGTGTTTCCTCGTCACCCAGGGTGATAGGTCACGTGCTGTCCTGACATCATAAAGCTAGAGCAGGGTGTCATCTGACATGAGGGACAATCAGTTGCCTAGCAAGTGATGAGATACATTTATCATGGTATTGAAATGGGTTGCAGGGTAAATAGGGCACCCAGCTTAAAACCTAGATGGTTAGATGAATGAAACTGGGGCATTATTTGAGACTTGTGCATCTGTTTGATGGTGCGGATAATCACAATGTTCTGGACTTCTCTATAGCTTAACTGATAGGGATGTACTAAAATGAAGATGTTAAGATGTCGTTTATAGTTTTTATTATTCCCACAAACTATAGCGTAAACCTTCCTCCCTTAACTTATCAGATCACTTAATTGCTATTGGCGTATCATAACCTAAAATAATTGCACTGAAAAGGGGACGCCTTCACTTGGCTGGCAATCACACCTATTTATCTAGGTCCTGATGTAGCTGCTAGTTGTGTAGAGAGTGTTGGCAAATGAGGCATAGAATTAAGATATGTACCCCAGTTTTATTTTGAAAACTGAGATTTAAATTTTTAGTAAACTTTGGATTTTCACAATATTACTGTCTCCATAGTACTGATTATCAAGGCTTAGAAAATCCATTTATTATTGCTGTGCATTCGTTTGAAAATATTCAAGTTCTAATTGACTAACGGTGGACTTTTCCATCTGCAGAATATACTGAATGACCAGAGGTGGCAGTGCAGCAGAAGAGAATTTGTCTGCCTTCCTGATACCCAAAAAAAATAAGCAAATCCTCAGCACTCTGCCATCCTTCATCAGTTTACATGGTAAGTCAAACTCACGTTGAATACATTTGCTTGTCATTAAAAAAGTTCATAGCATCTGAGGGCCCTGAGTACCTTTTTAGTGGGGTCTTTGGCATGATTATATTTCTGTCAAGACTGTAGAAAAAGGGATGACGTTACGGTGATCATCATATTTTCATCAAAGACTTTGTCTCTAAAGCTGACAAAGCCTGTGTTAGATACCTGTGCTAATAATGTGTCCTCAGAGGACATTACTGTCTTTAAGGCTGGAATGAGTTGCCTTAATTTGGAGCAATGGTGTGACTTTCTCATGGAGTGAAGCTCATTTGACCGGTTTCCCTGCACTCTGTATGTGGGACTCTGATACTCCAGATGGTTTGCTGTTTAGGATACTCTGCAGTTTTGCAACTCCATCTCCTTTTCAAAAGGAGCTCATGCTTTCTCAGTACACAGCCTAGCTGCCTTGCAGTCATAATTAATTATAGTTACCTAGTGCATAATTGCTGGTGTCTCCTCCTCCTGTGTTTCCTCGTCACCCAGGGTGATTGGTCACGTGCTGTCCTGACATCATAAAGCTAGAGCAGGGTGTCATCTGACATGAGGGACAATCAGTTGCCTAGCAAGTGATGAGATACATTGATCATGGTATTGAAGTGGGTTGCAGGGTAAATAGGGCACCCAGCTTAAAACCTAGATGGTTAGATGAATGAAACTGGGGCATTATTTGAGACTTGTGCATCTGTTTGAAGGTGCGGATAATCACAATGTTCTGGACTTCTCTATAGCTTAACTGATAGGGATGTACTAAGATGAAGATGTTAAGATGTCGTTTATAGTTTTTATTATTCCCACTAACTATAGCGTAAACCTTCCTCCCTTAACTTATCAGATCACCTAATTGCTATTGGCGTATCATAACCTAAAAGAATTGCACTGAAAAGGGGACGCCTTCACTTGGCTGGCAATCACACCTATTTATCTAGGTCCTGATGTAGCTGCTAGTTGTGTAGAGAGTGTTGGCAAATGAGGCATAGAATTAAGATATGTACCCCAGTTTTATCTTGAAAACTGAGATTTTAATTTTTAGTAATCTTTGGATATTCACAATATTACTGTCTCCATAGTACTGATTATCAAGGCTTAGAAAATCCATTTATTATTGCTGTGCATTCGTTTGAAAATATTCAAGTTCTAATTGACTAACGGTGGACTTTTCCATCTGCAGAATATACTGAATGACCAGAGGTGGCAGTGCAGCAGAAGAGAATTTGTCTGCCTTCCTGATACCCAAAAAAAATAAGCAAATCCTCATCACTCTGCCATCCTTCATCAGTTTACATGGTAAGTCAATCTCACGTTGAATACATTTGCTTGTCATTAAAAAAGTTCATAGCATCTGAGGGCCCTGAGTACCTTTTTAGTGGGGTCTTTGGCATGATTATATTTCTGTCAAGACTGTAGAAATAGGGATTACGTTACGGTGATCATCATATTTTCATCAAAGACTTTGTCTCTAAAGCTGACAAAGCCTGTGTTAGATACCTGTGCTAATAATGTGTCCTCAGAGGACATTACTGTCTTTAAGGCTGGAATGAGTTGCCTTAATTTGGAGCAATGGTGTGACTTTCTCATGGAGTGAAGCTCATTTGACCTGTTTCCCTGCACTCTGTATGTGGGACTCTGATACTCCAGATGGATTGCTGTTTAGGATACTCTGCAGTTTTGCAAGTCCATCTCCTTTTCAAAAGGAGCTCATGCTTTCTCAGTACACAGCCTAGCCGCCTTGCAGTCATAATTAATTATAGTTACCTAGTGCCTTATTGCTGGTGTCTCCTCCTCCTGTGTTTTCTCGTCACCCAGGGTGATTGGTCACGTGCTGTCCTGACATCATAAAGCTAGAGCAGGGTGTCATCTGACATGAGGGACCATCAGTTGCCTAGCAAGTGATAAGATAAATTTATCATGGTATTGAAATGGGTTGCAGGGTAAATAGGGCACCCAGCTTAAAACCTAGATGGTTAGATGAATGAAACTGGGGCATTATTTGAGACTTGTGCATCTGTTTGAAGGTGCAGATAATCACAATGTTCTGGACTTCTCTATAGCTTAACTGATAGGGATGTACTAAGATGAAGATGTTAAGATGTCGTTTATAGTTTTTATTATTCCCACAAACTATAGCGTAAACCTTCCTCCCTTAACTTATCAGATCACTTAATTGCTATTGGCGTATCATAACCTAAAAGAATTGCATTATAAAGGGGAAGCCTTCACTTGGCTGGCAATCACACCTATTTATCTAGGTCCTGATGTAGCTGCTAGTTGTGTAGAGAGTGTTGGCAAATGAGGCATAGAATTAAGATATGTACCCCAGTTTTATCTTGAAAACTGAGATTTTAATTTTTAGTAAGCTTTGGATTTTCACAATATTACTGTCTCCATAGTACTGATTATCAAGGCTTAGAAAATCCATTTATTATTGCTGTGCATTCGTTTGAAAATATTCAAGTTCTAATTGACTAACGCTGGACTTTTCCATCTGCAGAATATACTGAATGACCAGAGGTGGCAGTGCAGCAGAAGAGAATTTGTCTGCCTTCCTGATACCCCAAAAAAATAAGCAAATCCTCAGCACTTTGCCATCCTTCATCAGTTTACATGGTAAGTCAAACTCACGTTGAATACATTTGCTTGTCATTAAAAAAGTTCACAGCATCTGAGGGCCCTGAGTACCTTTTTAGAGGGGTCTTTGGCATGATTATATTTCTGTCAAGACTGTAGAAAAAGGGATGACGTTACGGTGATCATCATATTTTCATCAAAGACTTTGTCTCTAAAGCTGACAAAGCCTGTGTTAGATACCTGTGCTAATAATGTGTCCTCAGCGGACATTACTGTCTTTAAGGCTGGAATGAGTTGCCTTAATTTGGAGCAATGGTGTGACTTTCTCATGGAGTGAAGCTCATTTGACCTGTTTCCCTGCACTCTGTATGTGGGACTCTGATACTCCAGATGGATTGCTGTTTAGGATACTCTGCAGTTTTGCAACTCCATCTCCTTTTCAAAAGGAGCTCATGCTTTCTCAGTACACAGCCTAGCCGCCTTGCAGTCATAATTAATTATAGTTACCTAGTGCATAATTGCTGGTGTCTCCTCCTCCTGTGTTGCCTCGTCACCCAGGGTGATTGGTCACGTGCTGTCCTGACATCATAAAGCTAGAGCAGGGTGTCATCTGACATGAGGGACAATCAGTTGCCTAGCAAGTGATGAGATACATTTATCATGGTATTGAAATGGGTTGCAGGGTAAATAGGGCACCCAGCTTAAAACCTAGATGGTTAGATGAATGAAACTGGGGCATTATTTGAGATTTGTGCATCTGTTTGAAGGTGCGGATAATCACAATGTTCTGGAATTCTCTATAGCTTAACTGATAGGGATGTACTAAGATGAAGATGTTAAGATGTCGTTTATAGTTTTTATTATTCCCACTAACTATAGCGTAAACCTTCCTCCCTTAACTTATCAGATCACTTAATTGCTATTGGTGTATCATAACCTAAAAGAATTGCACTGAAAAGGGGACGCCTTCACTTGGCTGGCAATCACACCTATTTATCTAGGTCCTGATGTAGCTGCTAGTTGTGTAGAGAGTGTTGGCAAATGAGGCATAGAATTAAGATATGTACCCCAGTTTTATCTTGAAAACTGAGATTTTAATTTTTAGTAATCTTTGGATATTCACAATATTACTGTCTCCATAGTACTGATTATCAAGGCTTAGAAAATCCATTTATTATTGCTGTGCATTCGTTTGAAAATATTCAAGTTCTAATTGACTAACGGCGGACTTTTCCATCTGCAGAATATACTGAATGACCAGAGGTGGCAGTGCAGCAGAAGAGAATTTGTCTGCCTTCCTGATACCCAAAAAAAAAGCGCAATTCCTCAGCACTCTGCCATCCTTCATCAGTTTACATGGTAAGTCAAACTCACGTTGAATACATTTGCTTATCATTAAAAAAGTTCATAGCATCTGAGGGCCCTGAGTACCTTTTTAGTGGGGTCTTTGGCATGATTATATTATTGTCAAGACTGTAGAAAAATGGATGACGTTACGGTGATCATCATATTTTCATCAAAGACTTTGTCTCTAAAGCTGACAACGCCTGTGTTAGATACCTGTGCTAATAATGTGTCCTCAGAGGACATTACTGTCTTTAAGGCTGGAATGAGTTGCCTTAATTTGGAGCAATGGTGTGACTTTCTCATGGAGTGAAACTCATTTGACCTGTTTCCCTGCACTCTGTATGTGGGACTCTGATACTCCAGATGGTTTGCTGTTTAGGATACTCTGCAGTTTTGCAACTCCATCTCCTTTTCAAAAGGAGCTCATGCTTTCTCAGTACACCGCCTAGCCGCCTTGCAGTCATAATTAATTATAGTTACCTAGTGCACTATTGCTGGTGTCTCCTCCTCCTGTGTTTCCTCGTCACCCAGGGTGATAGGTCACGCGCTGTCCTGACATCATAAAGCTAGAGCAGGGTGTCATCTGACATGAGGGACAATCAGTTGCCTAGCAAGTGATGAGATACATTTATCATGGTATTGAAATGGGTTGCATGGTAAATAGGGCACCCAGCTTAAAACCTAGATGGTTAGATGAATGAAACTGGGGCATTATTTGAGACTTGTGCATCTGTTTGAAGGTGCGGATAATCACAATGTTCTGGACTTCTCTATAGCTTAACTGATAGGGATGTACTAAGATGAAGATGTTAAGATGTCGTTTATAGTTTTTATTATTCCCACAAACTATAGCGTAAACCTTCCTCCCTTAACTTATCAGATCACTTAATTGCTATTGGCGTATCATAACCTAAAAGAATTGCACTATAAAGGGGAAGCCTTCACTTGGCTGGCAATCACACCTATTTATCTAGGTCCTGATGTAGCTGCTAGTTGTGTAGAGAGTGTTGGCAAATGAGGCATAGAATTAAGATATGTATCCCAGTTTTATCTTGAAAACTGAGATTTTAATTTTTAGTAAGCTTTGGATTTTCACAATATTACTGTCTCCATAGTACTGATTATCAAGGCTTAGAACATCCATTTATTATTGCTGTGCATTCGTTTGAAAATATTCAAGTTCTAATTGACTAACGGTGGACTTTTCCATCTGCAGAATATACTGAATGACCAGAGGTGGCAGTGCAACAGAAGAGAATTTGTCTGCCTTCCTGATACCCAAAAAAAATAAGCAAATCCTCATCACTCTGCCATCCTTCATCAGTTTACATGGTAAGTCAATCTCACGTTGAATACATTTGCTTGTCATTAAAAAAGTTCATAGCATCTGAGGGCCCTGAGTACCTTTTTAGTGGGGTCTTTGGCATGATTATATTTCTGTCAAGACTGTAGAAATAGGGATTACGTTACGGTGATCATCATATTTTCATCAAAGACTTTGTCTCTAAAGCTGACAAAGCCTGTGTTAGATACCTGTGCTAATAATGTGTCCTCAGAGGACATTACTGTCTTTAAGGCTGGAATGAGTTGCCTTAATTTGGAGCAATGGTATGACTTTCTCATGGAGTGAAGCTCATTTGACCTGTTTCCCTGCACTCTGTATGTGGGACTCTGATACTCCAGATGGATTGCTGTTTAGGATACTCTGCAGTTTTGCAAGTCCATCTCCTTTTCAAAAGGAGCTCATGCTTTCTCAGTACACAGCCTAGCCGCCTTGCAGTCATAATTAATTATAGTTACCTAGTGCGTAATGGCTGGTGTCTCCTCCTCCTGTGTTTCCTCGTCACCCAGGGTGATAGGTCACGCGCTGTCCTGACATCATAAAGCTAGAGCAGGGTGTCATCTGACATGAGGGACAATCAGTTGCCTAGCAAGTGATGAGATACATTTATCATGGTATTGAAATGGGTTGCATGGTAAATAGGGCACCCAGCTTAAAACCTAGATGGTTAGATGAATGAAACTGGGGCATTATTTGAGACTTGTGCATCTGTTTGAAGGTGCGGATAATCACAATGTTCTGGACTTCTCTATAGCTTAACTGATAGGGATGTACTAAAATGAAGATGTTAAGATGTCGTTTATAGTTTTTATTATTCCCACAAACTATAGCGTAAACCTTCCTCCCTTAACTTATCAGATCACTTAATTGCTATTGGCGTATCATAACCTAAAATAATTGCACTGAAAAGGGGACGCCTTCACTTGGCTGGCAATCACACCTATTTATCTAGGTCCTGATGTAGCTGCTAGTTGTGTAGAGAGTGTTGGCAAATGAGGCATAGAATTAAGATATGTACCCCAGTTTTATTTTGAAAACTGAGATTTAAATTTTTAGTAAACTTTGGATTTTCACAATATTACTGTCTCCATAGTACTGATTATCAAGGCTTAGAAAATCCATTTATTATTGCTGTGCATTCGTTTGAAAATATTCAAGTTCTAATTGACTAACGGTGGACTTTTCCATCTGCAGAATATACTGAATGACCAGAGGTGGCAGTGCAGCAGAAGAGAATTTGTCTGCCTTCCTGATACCCCAAAAAAAAAGCGCAATTCCTCAGCACTCTGCCATTCTTCATCAGTTTACATGGTACGTCAAACTCACGTTGAATACTTTTGCTTATCATTAAAAAAGTTCATAGCATCTGAGGGCCCTGAGTACCTTTTTAGTGGGGTCTTTGGCATGATTATATTTCTGTCAAGACTGTAGAAAAATGGATGACGTTACGGTGATCATAATATTTTCATCAAAGACTTTGTCTCTAAAGCTGACAAAGCCTGTGTTAGATACCTGTGCTAATAATGTGTCCTCAGAGGACATTACTGTCTTTAAGGCTGGAATGAGTTGCCTTAATTTGGAGCAATGGCGTGACTTTCTCATGGAGTGAAGCTCATTTGACCTGTTTCCCTGCACTCTGTATGTGGGACTCTGATACTCCAGATGGATTGCTGTTTAGGATACTCTGCAGTTTTGCAACTCCATCTCCTTTTCAAAAGGAGCTCAATGCTTTCTCAGTACACCGCCTAGCCGCCTTGCAGTCATAATTAATTATAGTTACCTAGTGCACTATTGCTGGTGTCTCCTCCTCCTGTGTTTCCTCGTCACCCAGGGTGATTGGTCACGTGCTGTCCTGACATCATAAAGCTAGAGCAGGGTGTCATCTGACATGAGGGACAATCAGTTGCCTAGCAAGTGATAAGATAAATTTATCATGGTATTGAAATGGGTTGCAGGGTAAATAGGGCACCCAGCTTAAAACCTAGATGGTTAGATGAATGAAACTGGGGCATTATTTGAGACTTGTGCATCTGTTTGAAGGTGCGGATAATCACAATGTTCTGGACTTCTCTATAGCTTAACTGATAGGGATGTACTAAGATGAAGATGTTAAGATGTCGTTTATAGTTTTTATTATTCCCACAAACTATAGCGTAAACCTTCCTCCCTTAACTTATCAGATCACTTAATTGCTATTGGCGTATCATAACCTAAAATAATTGCACTGAAAAGGGGACGCCTTCACTTGGCTGGCAATCACACCTATTTATCTAGGTCCTGATGTAGCTGCTAGTTGTGTAGAGAGTGTTGGCAAATGAGGCATAGAATTAAGATATGTACCCCAGTTTTATCTTGAAAACTGAGATTTTAATTTTTAGTAAGCTTTGGATTTTTACAATATTACTGTCTCCATAGTACTGATTATCAAGGCTTAGAACATCCATTTATTATTGCTGTGCATTCGTTCGAAAATATTCAAGTTCTAATTGACTAACGGTGGACTTTTCCATCTGCAGAATATACTGAATGACCAGAGGTGGCAGTGCAGCAGAAGAGAATTTGTCTGCCTTCCTGATACCCAAAAAAAATAAGCAAATCCTCATCACTCTGCCATCCTTCATCAGTTTACATGGTAAGTCAATCTCACGTTGAATACATTTGCTTGTCATTAAAAAAGTTCATAGCATCTGAGGGCCCTGAGTACCTTTTTAGTGGGGTCTTTGGCATGATTATATTTCTGTCAAGACTGTAGAAATAGGGATTACGTTACGGTGATCATCATATTTTCATCAAAGACTTTGTCTCTAAAGCTGACAAAGCCTGTGTTAGATACCTGTGCTAATAATGTGTCCTCAGAGGACATTACTGTCTTTAAGGCTGGAATGAGTTGCCTTAATTTGGAGCAATGGTATGACTTTCTCATGGAGTGAAGCTCATTTGACCTGTTTCCCTGCACTCTGTATGTGGGACTCTGATACTCCAGATGGATTGCTGTTTAGGATACTCTGCAGTTTTGCAAGTCCATCTCCTTTTCAAAAGGAGCTCATGCTTTCTCAGTACACAGCCTAACCGCCTTGCAGTCATAATTAATTATAGTTACCTAGTGCGTAATTGCTGGTGTCTCCTCCTCCTGTGTTTCCTCGTCACCCAGGGTGATAGGTCACGTGCTGTCCTGACATCATAAAGCTAGAGCAGGGTGTCATCTGACATGAGGGACAATCAGTTGCCTAGCAAGTGATGAGATACATTTATCATGGTATTGAAATGGGTTGCAGGGTAAATAGGGCACCCAGCTTAAAACCTAGATGGTTAGATGAATGAAACTGGGGCATTATTTGAGACTTGTGCATCTGTTTGAAGGTGCGGATAATCACAATGTTCTGGACTTCTCTATAGCTTAACTGATAGGGATGTACTAAAATGAAGATGTTAAGATGTCGTTTATAGTTTTTATTATTCCCACAAACTATAGCGTAAACCTTCCTCCCTTAACTTATCAGATCACTTAATTGCTATTGGCGTATCATAACCTAAAATAATTGCACTGAAAAGGGGACGCCTTCACTTGGCTGGCAATCACACCTATTTATCTAGGTCCTGATGTAGCTGCTAGTTGTGTAGAGAGTGTTGGCAAATGAGGCATAGAATTAAGATATGTACCCCAGTTTTATTTTGAAAACTGAGATTTAAATTTTTAGTAAACTTTGGATTTTCACAATATTACTGTCTCCATAGTACTGATTATCAAGGCTTAGAAAATCCATTTATTATTGCTGTGCATTCGTTTGAAAATATTCAAGTTCTAATTGACTAACGGTGGACTTTTCCATCTGCAGAATATACTGAATGACCAGAGGTGGCAGTGCAGCAGAAGAGAATTTGTCTGCCTTCCTGATACCCAAAAAAAAAAGCGCAATTCCTCAGCACTCTGCCATTCTTCATCAGTTTACATGGTACGTCAAACTCACGTTGAATACATTTGCTTATCATTAAAAAAGTTCATAGCATCTGAGGGCCCTGAGTACCTTTTTAGTGGGGTCTTTGGCATGATTATATTTCTGTCAAGACTGTAGAAAAATGGATGACGTTACGGTGATCATAATATTTTCATCAAAGACTTTGTCTCTAAAGCTGACAAAGCCTGTGTTAGATACCTGTGCTAATAATGTGTCCTCAGAGGACATTACTGTCTTTAAGGCTGGAATGAGTTGCCTTAATTTGGAGCAATGGCGTGACTTTCTCATGGAGTGAAGCTCATTTGACCTGTTTCCCTGCACTCTGTATGTGGGACTCTGATACTCCAGATGGATTGCTGTTTAGGATACTCTGCAGTTTTGCAACTCCATCTCCTTTTCAAAAGGAGCTCAATGCTTTCTCAGTACACCGCCTAGCCGCCTTGCAGTCATAATTAATTATAGTTACCTAGTGCACTATTGCTGGTGTCTCCTCCTCCTGTGTTTCCTCGTCACCCAGGGTGATTGGTCACGTGCTGTCCTGACATCATAAAGCTAGAGCAGGGTGTCATCTGACATGAGGGACAATCAGTTGCCTAGCAAGTGATAAGATAAATTTATCATGGTATTGAAATGGGTTGCAGGGTAAATAGGGCACCCAGCTTAAAACCTAGATGGTTAGATGAATGAAACTGGGGCATTATTTGAGACTTGTGCATCTGTTTGAAGGTGCGGATAATCACAATGTTCTGGACTTCTCTATAGCTTAACTGATAGGGATGTACTAAGATGAAGATGTTAAGATGTCGTTTATAGTTTTTATTATTCCCACAAACTATAGCGTAAACCTTCCTCCCTTAACTTATCAGATCACTTAATTGCTATTGGCGTATCATAACCTAAAAGAATTGCACTATAAAGGGGAAGCCTTCACTTGGCTGGCAATCACACCTATTTATCTAGGTCCTGATGTAGCTGCTAGTTGTGTAGAGAGTGTTGGCAAATGAGGCATAGAATTAAGATATGTACCCCAGTTTTATCTTGAAAACTGAGATTTTAATTTTTAGTAAGCTTTGGATTTTCACAATATTACTGTCTCCATAGTACTGATTATCAAGGCTTAGAACATCCATTTATTATTGCTGTGCATTCGTTTGAAAATATTCAAGTTCTAATTGACTAACGGTGGACTTTTCCATCTGCAGAATATACTGAATGACCAGAGGTGGCAGTGCAGCAGAAGAGAATTTGTCTGCCTTCCTGATACCCAAAAAAAATAAGCAAATCCTCATCACTCTGCCATCCTTCATCAGTTTACATGGTAAGTCAATCTCACGTTGAATACATTTGCTTGTCATTAAAAAAGTTCATAGCATCTGAGGGCCCTGAGTACCTTTTTAGTGGGGTCTTTGGCATGATTATATTTCTGTCAAGACTGTAGAAATAGGGATTACGTTACGGTGATCATCATATTTTCATCAAAGACTTTGTCTCTAAAGCTGGCAAAGCCTGTGTTAGATACCTGTGCTAATAATGTGTCCTCAGAGGACATTACTGTCTTTAAGGCTGGAATGAGTTGCCTTAATTTGGAGCAATGGTATGACTTTCTCATGGAGTGAAGCTCATTTGACCTGTTTCCCTGCACTCTGTATGTGGGACTCTGATACTCCAGATGGATTGCTGTTTAGGATACTCTGCAGTTTTGCAAGTCCATCTCCTTTTCAAAAGGAGCTCATGCTTTCTCAGTACACAGCCTAGCCGCCTTGCAGTCATAATTAATTATAGTTACCTAGTGCGTAATTGCTGGTGTCTCCTCCTCCTGTGTTTCCTCGTCACCCAGGGTGATAGGTCACGTGCTGTCCTGACATCATAAAGCTAGAGCAGGGTGTCATCTGACATGAGGGACAATCAGTTGCCTAGCAAGTGATGAGATACATTTATCATGGTATTGAAATGGGTTGCAGGGTAAATAGGGCACCCAGCTTAAAACCTAGATGGTTAGATGAATGAAACTGGGGCATTATTTGAGACTTGTGCATCTGTTTGAAGGTGCGGATAATCACAATGTTCTGGACTTCTCTATAGCTTAACTGATAGGGATGTACTAAAATGAAGATGTTAAGATGTCGTTTATAGTTTTTATTATTCCCACAAACTATAGCGTAAACCTTCCTCCCTTAACTTATCAGATCACTTAATTGCTATTGGCGTATCATAACCTAAAATAATTGCACTGAAAAGGGGACGCCTTCACTTGGCTGGCAATCACACCTATTTATCTAGGTCCTGATGTAGCTGCTAGTTGTGTAGAGAGTGTTGGCAAATGAGGCATAGAATTAAGATATGTACCCCAGTTTTATTTTGAAAACTGAGATTTAAATTTTTAGTAAACTTTGGATTTTCACAATATTACTGTCTCCATAGTACTGATTATCAAGGCTTAGAAAATCCATTTATTATTGCTGTGCATTCGTTTGAAAATATTCAAGTTCTAATTGACTAACGGTGGACTTTTCCATCTGCAGAATATACTGAATGACCAGAGGTGGCAGTGCAGCAGAAGAGAATTTGTCTGCCTTCCTGATACCCCAAAAAAAAAGCGCAATTCCTCAGCACTCTGCCATTCTTCATCAGTTTACATGGTACGTCAAACTCACGTTGAATACTTTTGCTTATCATTAAAAAAGTTCATAGCATCTGAGGGCCCTGAGTACCTTTTTAGTGGGGTCTTTGGCATGATTATATTTCTGTCAAGACTGTAGAAAAATGGATGACGTTACGGTGATCATAATATTTTCATCAAAGACTTTGTCTCTAAAGCTGACAAAGCCTGTGTTAGATACCTGTGCTAATAATGTGTCCTCAGAGGACATTACTGTCTTTAAGGCTGGAATGAGTTGCCTTAATTTGGAGCAATGGCGTGACTTTCTCATGGAGTGAAGCTCATTTGACCTGTTTCCCTGCACTCTGTATGTGGGACTCTGATACTCCAGATGGATTGCTGTTTAGGATACTCTGCAGTTTTGCAACTCCATCTCCTTTTCAAAAGGAGCTCAATGCTTTCTCAGTACACCGCCTAGCCGCCTTGCAGTCATAATTAATTATAGTTACCTAGTGCACTATTGCTGGTGTCTCCTCCTCCTGTGTTTCCTCGTCACCCAGGGTGATTGGTCACGTGCTGTCCTGACATCATAAAGCTAGAGCAGGGTGTCATCTGACATGAGGGACAATCAGTTGCCTAGCAAGTGATAAGATAAATTTATCATGGTATTGAAATGGGTTGCAGGGTAAATAGGGCACCCAGCTTAAAACCTAGATGGTTAGATGAATGAAACTGGGGCATTATTTGAGACTTGTGCATCTGTTTGAAGGTGCGGATAATCACAATGTTCTGGACTTCTCTATAGCTTAACTGATAGGGATGTACTAAGATGAAGATGTTAAGATGTTGTTTATAGTTTTTATTATTCCCACAAACTATAGCGTAAACCTTCCTCCCTTAACTCATCAGATCACTTAATTGCTATTGGCGTATCATAACCTAAAAGAATTGCACTATAAAGGGGAAGCCTTCACTTGGCTGGCAATCACACCTATTTATCTAGGTCCTGATGTAGCTGCTAGTTGTGTAGAGAGTGTTGGCAAATGAGGCATAGAATTAAGATATGTACCCCAGTTTTATCTTGAAAACTGAGATTTTAATTTTTAGTAAGCTTTGGATTTTCACAATATTACTGTCTCCATAGTACTGATTATCAAGGCTTAGAACATCCATTTATTATTGCTGTGCATTCGTTTGAAAATATTCAAGTTCTAATTGACTAACGGTGGACTTTTCCATCTGCAGAATATACTGAATGACCAGAGGTGGCAGTGCAGCAGAAGAGAATTTGTCTGCCTTCCTGATACCCCAAAAAAATAAGCAAATCCTCATCACTCTGCCATCCTTCATCAGTTTACATGGTAAGTCAATCTCACGTTGAATACATTTGCTTGTCATTAAAAAAGTTCATAGCATCTGAGGGCCCTGAGTACCTTTTTAGTGGGGTCTTTGGCATGATTATATTTCTGTCAAGACTGTAGAAATAGGGATTACGTTACGGTGATCATCATATTTTCATCAAAGACTTTGTCTCTAAAGCTGACAAAGCCTGTGTTAGATACCTGTGCTAATAATGTGTCCTCAGAGGACATTACTGTCTTTAAGGCTGGAATGAGTTGCCTTAATTTGGAGCAATGGTATGACTTTCTCATGGAGTGAAGCTCATTTGACCTGTTTCCCTGCACTCTGTATGTGGGACTCTGATACTCCAGATGGATTGCTGTTTAGGATACTCTGCAGTTTTGCAAGTCCATCTCCTTTTCAAAAGGAGCTCATGCTTTCTCAGTACACAGCCTAACCGCCTTGCAGTCATAATTAATTATAGTTACCTAGTGCGTAATTGCTGGTGTCTCCTCCTCCTGTGTTTCCTCGTCACCCAGGGTGATAGGTCACGTGCTGTCCTGACATCATAAAGCTAGAGCAGGGTGTCATCTGACATGAGGGACAATCAGTTGCCTAGCAAGTGATGAGATACATTTATCATGGTATTGAAATGGGTTGCAGGGTAAATAGGGCACCCAGCTTAAAACCTAGATGGTTAGATGAATGAAACTGGGGCATTATTTGAGACTTGTGCATCTGTTTGAAGGTGCGGATAATCACAATGTTCTGGACTTCTCTATAGCTTAACTGATAGGGATGTACTAAAATGAAGATGTTAAGATGTCGTTTATAGTTTTTATTATTCCCACAAACTATAGCGTAAACCTTCCTCCCTTAACTTATCAGATCACTTAATTGCTATTGGCGTATCATAACCTAAAAGAATTGCACTGAAAAGGGGACGCCTTCACTTGGCTGGCAATCACACCTATTTATCTAGGTCCTGATGTAGCTGCTAGTTGTGTAGAGAGTGTTGGCAAATGAGGCATAGAATTAAGATATGTACCCCAGTTTTATTTTGAAAACTGAGATTTAAATTTTTAGTAAACTTTGGATTTTCACAATATTACTGTCTCCATAGTACTGATTATCAAGGCTTAGAAAATCCATTTATTATTGCTGTGCATTCGTTTGAAAATATTCAAGTTCTAATTGACTAACGGTGGACTTTTCCATCTGCAGAATATACTGAATGACCAGAGGTGGCAGTGCAGCAGAAGAGAATTTGTCTGCCTTCCTGATACCCCAAAAAAAAAGCGCAATTCCTCAGCACTCTGCCATTCTTCATCAGTTTACATGGTACGTCAAACTCACGTTGAATACTTTTGCTTATCATTAAAAAAGTTCATAGCATCTGAGGGCCCTGAGTACCTTTTTAGTGGGGTCTTTGGCATGATTATATTTCTGTCAAGACTGTAGAAAAATGGATGACGTTACGGTGATCATAATATTTTCATCAAAGACTTTGTCTCTAAAGCTGACAAAGCCTGTGTTAGATACCTGTGCTAATAATGTGTCCTCAGAGGACATTACTGTCTTTAAGGCTGGAATGAGTTGCCTTAATTTGGAGCAATGGCGTGACTTTCTCATGGAGTGAAACTCATTTGACCTGTTTCCCTGCACTCTGTATGTGGGACTCTGATACTCCAGATGGTTTGCTGTTTAGGATACTCGGCAGTTTTGCAACTCCATCTCCTTTTCAAAAGGAGCTCATGCTTTCTCAGTACACAGCCTAGCCGCCTTGCAGTCATAATTAATTATAGTTACCTAGTGCATAATTGCTGGTGTCTCCTCCTACTGTGTTGCCTCGTCACCTAGGGTGATTGGTCACGTGCTGTCCTGACATCATAAAGCTAGAGCAGGGTGTCATCTGACATGAGGGACAATCAGTTGCCTAGCAAGTGATGAGATACATTTATCATGGTATTGAAATGGGTTGCAGGGTAAATAGGGCACCCAGCTTAAAACCTAGATCGTTAGATGAATGAAACTGGGGCATTATTTGAGACTTGTGCATCTGTTTGAACGTGCGGATAATCACAATGTTCTGGACTGCTCTATAGCTTAACTGATAGGGATGTACTAAGATGAAGATGTTAAGATGTCGTTTATAGTTTTTATTATTCCCACTAACTATAGCGTAAACCTTCCTCCCTTAACTTATCAGATCACCTAATTGCTATTGGCGTATCATAACCTAAAAGAATTGCACTGAAAAGGGGACGCCTTCACTTGGCTGGCAATCACACCTATTTGTCTAGGTCCTGATGTAGCTGCTAGTTGTGTAGAGAGTGTTGGCAAATGAGGCATAGAATTAAGATATGTACCCCAGTTTCATCTTGAAAACTGAGATTTTAATTTTTAGTAATCTTTGGATATTCACAATATTACTGTCTCCATAGTACTGATTATCAAGGCTTAGAAAATCCATTTATTATTGCTGTGCATTCGTTTGAAATTATTCAAGTTCTAATTGACTAACGGTGGACTTTTCCATCTGCAGAATATACTGAATGACCAGAGGTGGCAGTGCAGCAGAAGAGAATTTGTCTGCCTTCCTGATACCCAAAAAAAAAAGCGCAATTCCTCAGCACTCTGCCATTCTTCATCAGTTTACATGGTACGTCAAACTCACGTTGAATACATTTGCTTATCATTAAAAAAGTTCATAGCATCTGAGGGCCCTGAGTACCTTTTTAGTGTGGTCTTTGGCATGATTATATTTCTGTCAAGACTGTAGAAAAATGGATGACGTTACGGTGATCATAATATTTTCATCAAAGACTTTGTCTCTAAAGCTGACAAAGCCTGTGTTAGATACCTGTGCTAATAATGTGTCCTCAGAGGACATTACTGTCTTTAAGGCTGGAATGAGTTGCCTTAATTTGGAGCAATGGCGTGACTTTCTCATGGAGTGAAGCTCATTTGACCTGTTTCCCTGCACTCTGTATGTGGGACTCTGATACTCCAGATGGATTGCTGTTTAGGATACTCTGCAGTTTTGCAACTCCATCTCCTTTTCAAAAGGAGCTCAATGCTTTCTCAGTACACCGCCTAGCCGCCTTGCAGTCATAATTAATTATAGTTACCTAGTGCACTATTGCTGGTGTCTCCTCCTCCTGTGTTTCCTCGTCACCCAGGGTGATTGGTCACGTGCTGTCCTGACATCATAAAGCTAGAGCAGGGTGTCATCTGACATGAGGGACAATCAGTTGCCTAGCAAGTGATAAGATAAATTTATCATGGTATTGAAATGGGTTGCAGGGTAAATAGGGCACCCAGCTTAAAACCTAGATGGTTAGATGAATGAAACTGGGGCATTATTTGAGACTTGTGCATCTGTTTGAAGGTGCGGATAATCACAATGTTCTGGACTTCTCTATAGCTTAACTGATAGGATGTACTAAGATGAAGATGTTAAGATGTCATTTATAGTTTTTATTATTCCCACAAACTATAGCGTAAACCTTCCTCCCTTAACTTATCAGATCACTTAATTGCTATTGGCGTATCATAACCTAAAAGAATTGCACTATAATGGGGAAGCCTTCACTTGGCTGGCAATCACACCTATTTATCTAGGTCCTGATGTAGCTGCTAGTTGTGTAGAGAGTGTTGGCAAATGAGGCATAGAATTAAGATATGTACCCCAGTTTTATCTTGAAAACTGAGATTTTAATTTTTAGTAAGCTTTGGATTTTCACAATATTACTGTCTCCATAGTACTGATTATCAAGGCTTAGAACATCCATTTATTATTGCTGTGCATTCGTTTGAAAATATTCAAGTTCTAATTGACTAACGGTGGACTTTTCCATCTGCAGAATATACTGAATGACCAGAGGTGGCAGTGCAGCAGAAGAGAATTTGTCTGCCTTCCTGATACCCAAAAAAAATAAGCAAATCCTCATCACTCTGCCATCCTTCATCAGTTTACATGGTAAGCCAATCTCACGTTGAATACATTTGCTTGTCATTAAAAAAGTTCATAGCATCTGAGGGCCCTGAGTACCTTTTTAGTGGGGTCTTTGGCATGATTATATTTCTGTCAAGACTGTAGAAATAGGGATTACGTTACGGTGATCATCATATTTTCATCAAAGACTTTGTCTCTAAAGCTGACAAAGCCTGTGTTAGATACCTGTGCTAATAATGTGTCCTCAGAGGACATTACTGTCTTTAAGGCTGGAATGAGTTGCCTTAATTTGGAGCAATGGTGTGACTTTCTCATGGAGTGAAGCTCATTTGACCTGTTTCCCTGCACTCTGTATGTGGGACTCTGATACTCCAGATGGTTTGCTGTTTAGGATACTCTGCAGTTTTGCAACTCCATCTCCTTTTCAAAAGGAGCTCAATGCTTTCTCAGTACACCGCCTAGCCGCCTTGCAGTCATAATTAATTATAGTTACCTAGTGCACTATTGCTGGTGTCTCCTCCTCCTGTGTTTCCTCGTCACCCAGGGTGATTGGTCACGTGCTGTCCTGACATCATAAAGCTAGAGCAGGGTGTCATCTGACATGAGGGACAATCAGTTGCCTAGCAAGTGATAAGATAAATTTATCATGGTATTGAAATGGGTTGCAGGGTAAATAGGGCACCCAGCTTAAAACCTAGATGGTTAGATGAATGAAACTGGGGCATTATTTGAGACTTGTGCATCTGTTTGAAGGTGCAGATAATCACAATGTTCTGGACTTCTCTATAGCTTAACTGATAGGGATGTACTAAGATGAAGATGTTAAGATGTCGTTTATAGTTTTTATTATTCCCACTAACTATATCGTAAACCTTCCTCCCTTAACTTATCAGATCACCTATCTGCTATTGGCGTATCATAACCTAAAAGAATTGCACTGAAAAGGGGACGCCTTCACTTGGCTGGCAATCACACCTATTTATCTAGGTCCTGATGTAGCTGCTAGTTGTGTAGAGAGTGTTGGCAAATGAGGCATAGAATTAAGATATGTACCCCAGTTTTATCTTGAAAACTGAGATTTTAATTTTTAGTAAGCTTTGGATTTTCACAATATTACTGTCTCCATAGTACTGATTATCAAGGCTTAGAAAATCCATTTATTATTGCTGTGCATTCGTTTGAAAATATTCAAGTTCTAATTGACTAACGGTGGACTTTTCCATCTGCAGAATATACTGAATGGCCAGAGGTGGCAGTGCAGCAGAAGAGAATTTGTCTGCCTTCCTGATACCCCCAAAAAATAAGCAAATCCTCAGCACTCTGCCATCCTTCATCAGTTTACATGGTAAGTCAAACTCACGTTGAATACATTTGCTTGTCATTAAAAAAGTTCACAGCATCTGAGGGCCCTGAGTACCTTTTTAGAGGGGTCTTTGGCATGATTATATTTCTGTCAAGACTGTAGAAAAAGGGATGACGTTACGGTGATTATCATATTTTCATCAAAGACTTTGTCTCTAAAGCTGACAAAGCCTGTGTTAGATACCTGTGCTAATAATGTGTCCTCAGCGGACATTACTGTCTTTAAGGCTGGAATGAGTTGCCTTAATTTGGAGCAATGGTGTGACTTTCTCATGGAGTGAAGCTCATTTGACCTGTTTCCCTGCACTCTGTATGTGGGACTCTGATACTCCAGATGGATTGCTGTTTAGGATACTCTGCAGTTTTGCAACTCCATCTCCTTTTCAAAAGGAGCTCATGCTTTCTCAGTACACAGCCTAGCCGCCTTGCAGTCATAATTAATTATAGTTACCTAGTGCATAATTGCTGGTGTCTCCTCCTCCTGTGTTGCCTCGTCACCCGGGGTGATTGGTCACGTGCTGTCCTGACATCATAAAGCTAGAGCAGGGTGTCATCTGACATGAGGGACAATCAGTTGCCTAGCAAGTGATGAGATACATTTATCATGGTATTGAAATGGGTTGCAGGGTAAATAGGGCACCCAGCTTAAAACCTAGATGGTTAGATGAATGAAACTGGGGCATTATTTGAGATTTGTGCATCTGTTTGAAGGTGCGGATAATCACAATGTTCTGGACTTCTCTATAGCTTAACTGATAGGGATGTACTAAAATGAAGATGTTAAGATGTCGTTTATAGTTTTTATTATTCCCACAAACTATAGCGTAAACCTTCCTCCCTTAACTTATCAGATCACTTAATTGCTATTGGCGTATCATAACCTAAAATAATTGCACTGAAAAGGGGACGCCTTCACTTGGCTGGCAATCACACCTATTTATCTAGGTCCTGATGTAGCTGCTAGTTGTGTAGAGAGTGTTGGCAAATGAGGCATAGAATTAAGATATGTACCCCAGTTTTATTTTGAAAACTGAGATTTAAATTTTTAGTAAACTTTGGATTTTCACAATATTACTGTCTCCATAGTACTGATTATCAAGGCTTAGAAAATCCATTTATTATTGCTGTGCATTCGTTTGAAAATATTCAAGTTCTAATTGACTAACGGTGGACTTTTCCATCTGCAGAATATACTGAATGACCAGAGGTGGCAGTGCAGCAGAAGAGAATTTGTCTGCCTTCCTGATACCCAAAAAAAAAAGCGCAATTCCTCAGCACTCTGCCATTCTTCATCAGTTTACATGGTACGTCAAACTCACGTTGAATACATTTGCTTATCATTAAAAAAGTTCATAGCATCTGAGGGCCCTGAGTACCTTTTTAGTGGGGTCTTTGGCATGATTATATTTCTGTCAAGACTGTAGAAAAATGGATGACGTTACGGTGATCATAATATTTTCATCAAAGACTTTGTCTCTAAAGCTGACAAAGCCTGTGTTAGATACCTGTGCTAATAATGTGTCCTCAGAGGACATTACTGTCTTTAAGGCTGGAATGAGTTGCCTTAATTTGGAGCAATGGCGTGACTTTCTCATGGAGTGAAGCTCATTTGACCTGTTTCCCTGCACTCTGTATGTGGGACTCTGATACTCCAGATGGATTGCTGTTTAGGATACTCTGCAGTTTTGCAACTCCATCTCCTTTTCAAAAGGAGCTCAATGCTTTCTCAGTACACCGCCTAGCCGCCTTGCAGTCATAATTAATTATAGTTACCTAGTGCACTATTGCTGGTGTCTCCTCCTCCTGTGTTTCCTCGTCACCCAGGGTGATTGGTCACGTGCTGTCCTGACATCATAAAGCTAGAGCAGGGTGTCATCTGACATGAGGGACAATCAGTTGCCTAGCAAGTGATAAGATAAATTTATCATGGTATTGAAATGGGTTGCAGGGTAAATAGGGCACCCAGCTTAAAACCTAGATGGTTAGATGAATGAAACTGGGGCATTATTTGAGACTTGTGCATCTGTTTGAAGGTGCGGATAATCACAATGTTCTGGACTTCTCTATAGCTTAACTGATAGGGATGTACTAAGATGAAGATGTTAAGATGTCGTTTATAGTTTTTATTATTCCCACAAACTATAGCGTAAACCTTCCTCCCTTAACTTATCAGATCACTTAATTGCTATTGGCGTATCATAACCTAAAAGAATTGCACTATAAAGGGGAAGCCTTCACTTGGCTGGCAATCACACCTATTTATCTAGGTCCTGATGTAGCTGCTAGTTGTGTAGAGAGTGTTGGCAAATGAGGCATAGAATTAAGATATGTACCCCAGTTTTATCTTGAAAACTGAGATTTTAATTTTTAGTAAGCTTTGGATTTTCACAATATTACTGTCTCCATAGTACTGATTATCAAGGCTTAGAACATCCATTTATTATTGCTGTGCATTCGTTTGAAAATATTCAAGTTCTAATTGACTAACGGTGGACTTTTCCATCTGCAGAATATACTGAATGACCAGAGGTGGCAGTGCAGCAGAAGAGAATTTGTCTGCCTTCCTGATACCCCAAAAAAATAAGCAAATCCTCATCACTCTGCCATCCTTCATCAGTTTACATGGTAAGTCAATCTCACGTTGAATACATTTGCTTGTCATTAAAAAAGTTCATAGCATCTGAGGGCCCTGAGTACCTTTTTAGTGGGGTCTTTGGCATGATTATATTTCTGTCAAGACTGTAGAAATAGGGATTACGTTACGGTGATCATCATATTTTCATCAAAGACTTTGTCTCTAAAGCTGACAAAGCCTGTGTTAGATACCTGTGCTAATAATGTGTCCTCAGAGGACATTACTGTCTTTAAGGCTGGAATGAGTTGCCTTAATTTGGAGCAATGGTATGACTTTCTCATGGAGTGAAGCTCATTTGACCTGTTTCCCTGCACTCTGTATGTGGGACTCTGATACTCCAGATGGATTGCTGTTTAGGATACTCTGCAGTTTTGCAAGTCCATCTCCTTTTCAAAAGGAGCTCATGCTTTCTCAGTACACAGCCTAGCCGCCTTGCAGTCATAATTAATTATAGTTACCTAGTGCGTAATTGCTGGTGTCTCCTCCTCCTGTGTTTCCTCGTCACCCAGGGTGATAGGTCACGTGCTGTCCTGACATCATAAAGCTAGAGCAGGGTGTCATCTGACATGAGGGACAATCAGTTGCCTAGCAAGTGATGAGATACATTTATCATGGTATTGAAATGGGTTGCAGGGTAAATAGGGCACCCAGCTTAAAACCTAGATGGTTAGATGAATGAAACTGGGGCATTATTTGAGACTTGTGCATCTGTTTGAAGGTGCGGATAATCACAATGTTCTGGACTTCTCTATAGCTTAACTGATAGGGATGTACTAAAATGAAGATGTTAAGATGTCGTTTATAGTTTTTATTATTCCCACAAACTATAGCGTAAACCTTCCTCCCTTAACTTATCAGATCACTTAATTGCTATTGGCGTATCATAACCTAAAATAATTGCACTGAAAAGGGGACGCCTTCACTTGGCTGGCAATCACACCTATTTATCTAGGTCCTGATGTAGCTGCTAGTTGTGTAGAGAGTGTTGGCAAATGAGGCATAGAATTAAGATATGTACCCCAGTTTTATTTTGAAAACTGAGATTTAAATTTTTAGTAAACTTTGGATTTTCACAATATTACTGTCTCCATAGTACTGATTATCAAGGCTTAGAAAATCCATTTATTATTGCTGTGCATTCGTTTGAAAATATTCAAGTTCTAATTGACTAACGGTGGACTTTTCCATCTGCAGAATATACTGAATGACCAGAGGTGGCAGTGCAGCAGAAGAGAATTTGTCTGCCTTCCTGATACCCCAAAAAAAAAGCGCAATTCCTCAGCACTCTGCCATTCTTCATCAGTTTACATGGTACGTCAAACTCACGTTGAATACTTTTGCTTATCATTAAAAAAGTTCATAGCATCTGAGGGCCCTGAGTACCTTTTTAGTGGGGTCTTTGGCATGATTATATTTCTGTCAAGACTGTAGAAAAATGGATGACGTTACGGTGATCATAATATTTTCATCAAAGACTTTGTCTCTAAAGCTGACAAAGCCTGTGTTAGATACCTGTGCTAATAATGTGTCCTCAGAGGACATTACTGTCTTTAAGGCTGGAATGAGTTGCCTTAATTTGGAGCAATGGCGTGACTTTCTCATGGAGTGAAGCTCATTTGACCTGTTTCCCTGCACTCTGTATGTGGGACTCTGATACTCCAGATGGATTGCTGTTTAGGATACTCTGCAGTTTTGCAACTCCATCTCCTTTTCAAAAGGAGCTCAATGCTTTCTCAGTACACCGCCTAGCCGCCTTGCAGTCATAATTAATTATAGTTACCTAGTGCACTATTGCTGGTGTCTCCTCCTCCTGTGTTTCCTCGTCACCCAGGGTGATTGGTCACGTGCTGTCCTGACATCATAAAGCTAGAGCAGGGTGTCATCTGACATGAGGGACAATCAGTTGCCTAGCAAGTGATAAGATAAATTTATCATGGTATTGAAATGGGTTGCAGGGTAAATAGGGCACCCAGCTTAAAACCTAGATGGTTAGATGAATGAAACTGGGGCATTATTTGAGACTTGTGCATCTGTTTGAAGGTGCGGATAATCACAATGTTCTGGACTTCTCTATAGCTTAACTGATAGGGATGTACTAAGATGAAGATGTTAAGATGTTGTTTATAGTTTTTATTATTCCCACAAACTATAGCGTAAACCTTCCTCCCTTAACTCATCAGATCACTTAATTGCTATTGGCGTATCATAACCTAAAAGAATTGCACTATAAAGGGGAAGCCTTCACTTGGCTGGCAATCACACCTATTTATCTAGGTCCTGATGTAGCTGCTAGTTGTGTAGAGAGTGTTGGCAAATGAGGCATAGAATTAAGATATGTACCCCAGTTTTATCTTGAAAACTGAGATTTTAATTTTTAGTAAGCTTTGGATTTTCACAATATTACTGTCTCCATAGTACTGATTATCAAGGCTTAGAACATCCATTTATTATTGCTGTGCATTCGTTTGAAAATATTCAAGTTCTAATTGACTAACGGTGGACTTTTCCATCTGCAGAATATACTGAATGACCAGAGGTGGCAGTGCAGCAGAAGAGAATTTGTCTGCCTTCCTGATACCCCAAAAAAATAAGCAAATCCTCATCACTCTGCCATCCTTCATCAGTTTACATGGTAAGTCAATCTCACGTTGAATACATTTGCTTGTCATTAAAAAAGTTCATAGCATCTGAGGGCCCTGAGTACCTTTTTAGTGGGGTCTTTGGCATGATTATATTTCTGTCAAGACTGTAGAAATAGGGATTACGTTACGGTGATCATCATATTTTCATCAAAGACTTTGTCTCTAAAGCTGACAAAGCCTGTGTTAGATACCTGTGCTAATAATGTGTCCTCAGAGGACATTACTGTCTTTAAGGCTGGAATGAGTTGCCTTAATTTGGAGCAATGGTATGACTTTCTCATGGAGTGAAGCTCATTTGACCTGTTTCCCTGCACTCTGTATGTGGGACTCTGATACTCCAGATGGATTGCTGTTTAGGATACTCTGCAGTTTTGCAAGTCCATCTCCTTTTCAAAAGGAGCTCATGCTTTCTCAGTACACAGCCTAACCGCCTTGCAGTCATAATTAATTATAGTTACCTAGTGCGTAATTGCTGGTGTCTCCTCCTCCTGTGTTTCCTCGTCACCCAGCGTGATAGGTCACGTGCTGTCCTGACATCATAAAGCTAGAGCAGGGTGTCATCTGACATGAGGGACAATCAGTTGCCTAGCAAGTGATGAGATACATTTATCATGGTATTGAAATGGGTTGCAGGGTAAATAGGGCACCCAGCTTAAAACCTAGATGGTTAGATGAATGAAACTGGGGCATTATTTGAGACTTGTGCATCTGTTTGAAGGTGCGGATAATCACAATGTTCTGGACTTCTCTATAGCTTAACTGATAGGGATGTACTAAAATGAAGATGTTAAGATGTCGTTTATAGTTTTTATTATTCCCACAAACTATAGCGTAAACCTTCCTCCCTTAACTTATCAGATCACTTAATTGCTATTGGCGTATCATAACCTAAAAGAATTGCACTGAAAAGGGGACGCCTTCACTTGGCTGGCAATCACACCTATTTATCTAGGTCCTGATGTAGCTGCTAGTTGTGTAGAGAGTGTTGGCAAATGAGGCATAGAATTAAGATATGTACCCCAGTTTTATTTTGAAAACTGAGATTTAAATTTTTAGTAAACTTTGGATTTTCACAATATTACTGTCTCCATAGTACTGATTATCAAGGCTTAGAAAATCCATTTATTATTGCTGTGCATTCGTTTGAAAATATTCAAGTTCTAATTGACTAACGGTGGACTTTTCCATCTGCAGAATATACTGAATGACCAGAGGTGGCAGTGCAGCAGAAGAGAATTTGTCTGCCTTCCTGATACCCCAAAAAAAAAGCGCAATTCCTCAGCACTCTGCCATTCTTCATCAGTTTACATGGTACGTCAAACTCACGTTGAATACTTTTGCTTATCATTAAAAAAGTTCATAGCATCTGAGGGCCCTGAGTACCTTTTTAGTGGGGTCTTTGGCATGATTATATTTCTGTCAAGACTGTAGAAAAATGGATGACGTTACGGTGATCATAATATTTTCATCAAAGACTTTGTCTCTAAAGCTGACAAAGCCTGTGTTAGATACCTGTGCTAATAATGTGTCCTCAGAGGACATTACTGTCTTTAAGGCTGGAATGAGTTGCCTTAATTTGGAGCAATGGCGTGACTTTCTCATGGAGTGAAGCTCATTTGACCTGTTTCCCTGCACTCTGTATGTGGGACTCTGATACTCCAGATGGATTGCTGTTTAGGATACTCTGCAGTTTTGCAACTCCATCTCCTTTTCAAAAGGAGCTCAATGCTTTCTCAGTACACCGCCTAGCCGCCTTGCAGTCATAATTAATTATAGTTACCTAGTGCACTATTGCTGGTGTCTCCTCCTCCTGTGTTTCCTCGTCACCCAGGGTGATTGGTCACGTGCTGTCCTGACATCATAAAGCTAGAGCAGGGTGTCATCTGACATGAGGGACAATCAGTTGCCTAGCAAGTGATAAGATAAATTTATCATGGTATTGAAATGGGTTGCAGGGTAAATAGGGCACCCAGCTTAAAACCTAGATGGTTAGATGAATGAAACTGGGGCATTATTTGAGACTTGTGCATCTGTTTGAAGGTGCGGATAATCACAATGTTCTGGACTTCTCTATAGCTTAACTGATAGGGATGTACTAAGATGAAGATGTTAAGATGTTGTTTATAGTTTTTATTATTCCCACAAACTATAGCGTAAACCTTCCTCCCTTAACTCATCAGATCACTTAATTGCTATTGGCGTATCATAACCTAAAAGAATTGCACTATAAAGGGGAAGCCTTCACTTGGCTGGCAATCACACCTATTTATCTAGGTCCTGATGTAGCTGCTAGTTGTGTAGAGAGTGTTGGCAAATGAGGCATAGAATTAAGATATGTACCCCAGTTTTATCTTGAAAACTGAGATTTTAATTTTTAGTAAGCTTTGGATTTTCACAATATTACTGTCTCCATAGTACTGATTATCAAGGCTTAGAACATCCATTTATTATTGCTGTGCATTCGTTTGAAAATATTCAAGTTCTAATTGACTAACGGTGGACTTTTCCATCTGCAGAATATACTGAATGACCAGAGGTGGCAGTGCAGCAGAAGAGAATTTGTCTGCCTTCCTGATACCCCAAAAAAATAAGCAAATCCTCATCACTCTGCCATCCTTCATCAGTTTACATGGTAAGTCAATCTCACGTTGAATACATTTGCTTGTCATTAAAAAAGTTCATAGCATCTGAGGGCCCTGAGTACCTTTTTAGTGGGGTCTTTGGCATGATTATATTTCTGTCAAGACTGTAGAAATAGGGATTACGTTACGGTGATCATCATATTTTCATCAAAGACTTTGTCTCTAAAGCTGACAAAGCCTGTGTTAGATACCTGTGCTAATAATGTGTCCTCAGAGGACATTACTGTCTTTAAGGCTGGAATGAGTTGCCTTAATTTGGAGCAATGGTATGACTTTCTCATGGAGTGAAGCTCATTTGACCTGTTTCCCTGCACTCTGTATGTGGGACTCTGATACTCCAGATGGATTGCTGTTTAGGATACTCTGCAGTTTTGCAAGTCCATCTCCTTTTCAAAAGGAGCTCATGCTTTCTCAGTACACAGCCTAACCGCCTTGCAGTCATAATTAATTATAGTTACCTAGTGCGTAATTGCTGGTGTCTCCTCCTCCTGTGTTTCCTCGTCACCCAGGGTGATAGGTCACGTGCTGTCCTGACATCATAAAGCTAGAGCAGGGTGTCATCTGACATGAGGGACAATCAGTTGCCTAGCAAGTGATGAGATACATTTATCATGGTATTGAAATGGGTTGCAGGGTAAATAGGGCACCCAGCTTAAAACCTAGATGGTTAGATGAATGAAACTGGGGCATTATTTGAGACTTGTGCATCTGTTTGAAGGTGCGGATAATCACAATGTTCTGGACTTCTCTATAGCTTAACTGATAGGGATGTACTAAAATGAAGATGTTAAGATGTCGTTTATAGTTTTTATTATTCCCACAAACTATAGCGTAAACCTTCCTCCCTTAACTTATCAGATCACTTAATTGCTATTGGCGTATCATAACCTAAAAGAATTGCACTGAAAAGGGGACGCCTTCACTTGGCTGGCAATCACACCTATTTATCTAGGTCCTGATGTAGCTGCTAGTTGTGTAGAGAGTGTTGGCAAATGAGGCATAGAATTAAGATATGTACCCCAGTTTTATCTTGAAAACTGAGATTTTAATTTTTAGTAAGCTTTGGATTTTCACAATATTACTGTCTCCATAGTACTGATTATCAAGGCTTAGAACATCCATTTATTATTGCTGTGCATTCGTTTGAAAATATTCAAGTTCTAATTGACTAACGGTGGACTTTTCCATCTGCAGAATATACTGAATGACCAGAGGTGGCAGTGCAGCAGAAGAGAATTTGTCTGCCTTCCTGATACCCCAAAAAAATAAGCAAATCCTCATCACTCTGCCATCCTTCATCAGTTTACATGGTAAGTCAATCTCACGTTGAATACATTTGCTTGTCATTAAAAAAGTTCATAGCATCTGAGGGCCCTGAGTACCTTTTTAGTGGGGTCTTTGGCATGATTATATTTCTGTCAAGACTGTAGAAATAGGGATTACGTTACGGTGATCATCATATTTTCATCAAAGACTTTGTCTCTAAAGCTGACAAAGCCTGTGTTAGATACCTGTGCTAATAATGTGTCCTCAGAGGACATTACTGTCTTTAAGGCTGGAATGAGTTGCCTTAATTTGGAGCAATGGTATGACTTTCTCATGGAGTGAAGCTCATTTGACCTGTTTCCCTGCACTCTGTATGTGGGACTCTGATACTCCAGATGGATTGCTGTTTAGGATACTCTGCAGTTTTGCAAGTCCATCTCCTTTTCAAAAGGAGCTCATGCTTTCTCAGTACACAGCCTAACCGCCTTGCAGTCATAATTAATTATAGTTACCTAGTGCGTAATTGCTGGTGTCTCCTCCTCCTGTGTTTCCTCGTCACCCAGCGTGATAGGTCACGTGCTGTCCTGACATCATAAAGCTAGAGCAGGGTGTCATCTGACATGAGGGACAATCAGTTGCCTAGCAAGTGATGAGATACATTTATCATGGTATTGAAATGGGTTGCAGGGTAAATAGGGCACCCAGCTTAAAACCTAGATGGTTAGATGAATGAAACTGGGGCATTATTTGAGACTTGTGCATCTGTTTGAAGGTGCGGATAATCACAATGTTCTGGACTTCTCTATAGCTTAACTGATAGGGATGTACTAAAATGAAGATGTTAAGATGTCGTTTATAGTTTTTATTATTCCCACAAACTATAGCGTAAACCTTCCTCCCTTAACTTATCAGATCACTTAATTGCTATTGGCGTATCATAACCTAAAAGAATTGCACTGAAAAGGGGACGCCTTCACTTGGCTGGCAATCACACCTATTTATCTAGGTCCTGATGTAGCTGCTAGTTGTGTAGAGAGTGTTGGCAAATGAGGCATAGAATTAAGATATGTACCCCAGTTTTATTTTGAAAACTGAGATTTAAATTTTTAGTAAACTTTGGATTTTCACAATATTACTGTCTCCATAGTACTGATTATCAAGGCTTAGAAAATCCATTTATTATTGCTGTGCATTCGTTTGAAAATATTCAAGTTCTAATTGACTAACGGTGGACTTTTCCATCTGCAGAATATACTGAATGACCAGAGGTGGCAGTGCAGCAGAAGAGAATTTGTCTGCCTTCCTGATACCCCAAAAAAAAAGCGCAATTCCTCAGCACTCTGCCATTCTTCATCAGTTTACATGGTACGTCAAACTCACGTTGAATACTTTTGCTTATCATTAAAAAAGTTCATAGCATCTGAGGGCCCTGAGTACCTTTTTAGTGGGGTCTTTGGCATGATTATATTTCTGTCAAGACTGTAGAAAAATGGATGACGTTACGGTGATCATAATATTTTCATCAAAGACTTTGTCTCTAAAGCTGACAAAGCCTGTGTTAGATACCTGTGCTAATAATGTGTCCTCAGAGGACATTACTGTCTTTAAGGCTGGAATGAGTTGCCTTAATTTGGAGCAATGGCGTGACTTTCTCATGGAGTGAAGCTCATTTGACCTGTTTCCCTGCACTCTGTATGTGGGACTCTGATACTCCAGATGGATTGCTGTTTAGGATACTCTGCAGTTTTGCAACTCCATCTCCTTTTCAAAAGGAGCTCAATGCTTTCTCAGTACACCGCCTAGCCGCCTTGCAGTCATAATTAATTATAGTTACCTAGTGCACTATTGCTGGTGTCTCCTCCTCCTGTGTTTCCTCGTCACCCAGGGTGATTGGTCACGTGCTGTCCTGACATCATAAAGCTAGAGCAGGGTGTCATCTGACATGAGGGACAATCAGTTGCCTAGCAAGTGATAAGATAAATTTATCATGGTATTGAAATGGGTTGCAGGGTAAATAGGGCACCCAGCTTAAAACCTAGATGGTTAGATGAATGAAACTGGGGCATTATTTGAGACTTGTGCATCTGTTTGAAGGTGCGGATAATCACAATGTTCTGGACTTCTCTATAGCTTAACTGATAGGGATGTACTAAGATGAAGATGTTAAGATGTTGTTTATAGTTTTTATTATTCCCACAAACTATAGCGTAAACCTTCCTCCCTTAACTCATCAGATCACTTAATTGCTATTGGCGTATCATAACCTAAAAGAATTGCACTATAAAGGGGAAGCCTTCACTTGGCTGGCAATCACACCTATTTATCTAGGTCCTGATGTAGCTGCTAGTTGTGTAGAGAGTGTTGGCAAATGAGGCATAGAATTAAGATATGTACCCCAGTTTTATCTTGAAAACTGAGATTTTAATTTTTAGTAAGCTTTGGATTTTCACAATATTACTGTCTCCATAGTACTGATTATCAAGGCTTAGAACATCCATTTATTATTGCTGTGCATTCGTTTGAAAATATTCAAGTTCTAATTGACTAACGGTGGACTTTTCCATCTGCAGAATATACTGAATGACCAGAGGTGGCAGTGCAGCAGAAGAGAATTTGTCTGCCTTCCTGATACCCCAAAAAAATAAGCAAATCCTCATCACTCTGCCATCCTTCATCAGTTTACATGGTAAGTCAATCTCACGTTGAATACATTTGCTTGTCATTAAAAAAGTTCATAGCATCTGAGGGCCCTGAGTACCTTTTTAGTGGGGTCTTTGGCATGATTATATTTCTGTCAAGACTGTAGAAATAGGGATTACGTTACGGTGATCATCATATTTTCATCAAAGACTTTGTCTCTAAAGCTGACAAAGCCTGTGTTAGATACCTGTGCTAATAATGTGTCCTCAGAGGACATTACTGTCTTTAAGGCTGGAATGAGTTGCCTTAATTTGGAGCAATGGTATGACTTTCTCATGGAGTGAAGCTCATTTGACCTGTTTCCCTGCACTCTGTATGTGGGACTCTGATACTCCAGATGGATTGCTGTTTAGGATACTCTGCAGTTTTGCAAGTCCATCTCCTTTTCAAAAGGAGCTCATGCTTTCTCAGTACACAGCCTAACCGCCTTGCAGTCATAATTAATTATAGTTACCTAGTGCGTAATTGCTGGTGTCTCCTCCTCCTGTGTTTCCTCGTCACCCAGGGTGATAGGTCACGTGCTGTCCTGACATCATAAAGCTAGAGCAGGGTGTCATCTGACATGAGGGACAATCAGTTGCCTAGCAAGTGATGAGATACATTTATCATGGTATTGAAATGGGTTGCAGGGTAAATAGGGCACCCAGCTTAAAACCTAGATGGTTAGATGAATGAAACTGGGGCATTATTTGAGACTTGTGCATCTGTTTGAAGGTGCGGATAATCACAATGTTCTGGACTTCTCTATAGCTTAACTGATAGGGATGTACTAAAATGAAGATGTTAAGATGTCGTTTATAGTTTTTATTATTCCCACAAACTATAGCGTAAACCTTCCTCCCTTAACTTATCAGATCACTTAATTGCTATTGGCGTATCATAACCTAAAAGAATTGCACTGAAAAGGGGACGCCTTCACTTGGCTGGCAATCACACCTATTTATCTAGGTCCTGATGTAGCTGCTAGTTGTGTAGAGAGTGTTGGCAAATGAGGCATAGAATTAAGATATGTACCCCAGTTTTATTTTGAAAACTGAGATTTAAATTTTTAGTAAACTTTGGATTTTCACAATATTACTGTCTCCATAGTACTGATTATCAAGGCTTAGAAAATCCATTTATTATTGCTGTGCATTCGTTTGAAAATATTCAAGTTCTAATTGACTAACGGTGGACTTTTCCATCTGCAGAATATACTGAATGACCAGAGGTGGCAGTGCAGCAGAAGAGAATTTGTCTGCCTTCCTGATACCCCAAAAAAAAAGCGCAATTCCTCAGCACTCTGCCATTCTTCATCAGTTTACATGGTACGTCAAACTCACGTTGAATACTTTTGCTTATCATTAAAAAAGTTCATAGCATCTGAGGGCCCTGAGTACCTTTTTAGTGGGGTCTTTGGCATGATTATATTTCTGTCAAGACTGTAGAAAAATGGATGACGTTACGGTGATCATAATATTTTCATCAAAGACTTTGTCTCTAAAGCTGACAAAGCCTGTGTTAGATACCTGTGCTAATAATGTGTCCTCAGAGGACATTACTGTCTTTAAGGCTGGAATGAGTTGCCTTAATTTGGAGCAATGGCGTGACTTTCTCATGGAGTGAAGCTCATTTGACCTGTTTCCCTGCACTCTGTATGTGGGACTCTGATACTCCAGATGGATTGCTGTTTAGGATACTCTGCAGTTTTGCAACTCCATCTCCTTTTCAAAAGGAGCTCAATGCTTTCTCAGTACACCGCCTAGCCGCCTTGCAGTCATAATTAATTATAGTTACCTAGTGCACTATTGCTGGTGTCTCCTCCTCCTGTGTTTCCTCGTCACCCAGGGTGATTGGTCACGTGCTGTCCTGACATCATAAAGCTAGAGCAGGGTGTCATCTGACATGAGGGACAATCAGTTGCCTAGCAAGTGATAAGATAAATTTATCATGGTATTGAAATGGGTTGCAGGGTAAATAGGGCACCCAGCTTAAAACCTAGATGGTTAGATGAATGAAACTGGGGCATTATTTGAGACTTGTGCATCTGTTTGAAGGTGCGGATAATCACAATGTTCTGGACTTCTCTATAGCTTAACTGATAGGGATGTACTAAGATGAAGATGTTAAGATGTTGTTTATAGTTTTTATTATTCCCACAAACTATAGCGTAAACCTTCCTCCCTTAACTCATCAGATCACTTAATTGCTATTGGCGTATCATAACCTAAAAGAATTGCACTATAAAGGGGAAGCCTTCACTTGGCTGGCAATCACACCTATTTATCTAGGTCCTGATGTAGCTGCTAGTTGTGTAGAGAGTGTTGGCAAATGAGGCATAGAATTAAGATATGTACCCCAGTTTTATCTTGAAAACTGAGATTTTAATTTTTAGTAAGCTTTGGATTTTCACAATATTACTGTCTCCATAGTACTGATTATCAAGGCTTAGAACATCCATTTATTATTGCTGTGCATTCGTTTGAAAATATTCAAGTTCTAATTGACTAACGGTGGACTTTTCCATCTGCAGAATATACTGAATGACCAGAGGTGGCAGTGCAGCAGAAGAGAATTTGTCTGCCTTCCTGATACCCCAAAAAAATAAGCAAATCCTCATCACTCTGCCATCCTTCATCAGTTTACATGGTAAGTCAATCTCACGTTGAATACATTTGCTTGTCATTAAAAAAGTTCATAGCATCTGAGGGCCCTGAGTACCTTTTTAGTGGGGTCTTTGGCATGATTATATTTCTGTCAAGACTGTAGAAATAGGGATTACGTTACGGTGATCATCATATTTTCATCAAAGACTTTGTCTCTAAAGCTGACAAAGCCTGTGTTAGATACCTGTGCTAATAATGTGTCCTCAGAGGACATTACTGTCTTTAAGGCTGGAATGAGTTGCCTTAATTTGGAGCAATGGTATGACTTTCTCATGGAGTGAAGCTCATTTGACCTGTTTCCCTGCACTCTGTATGTGGGACTCTGATACTCCAGATGGATTGCTGTTTAGGATACTCTGCAGTTTTGCAAGTCCATCTCCTTTTCAAAAGGAGCTCATGCTTTCTCAGTACACAGCCTAACCGCCTTGCAGTCATAATTAATTATAGTTACCTAGTGCGTAATTGCTGGTGTCTCCTCCTCCTGTGTTTCCTCGTCACCCAGGGTGATAGGTCACGTGCTGTCCTGACATCATAAAGCTAGAGCAGGGTGTCATCTGACATGAGGGACAATCAGTTGCCTAGCAAGTGATGAGATACATTTATCATGGTATTGAAATGGGTTGCAGGGTAAATAGGGCACCCAGCTTAAAACCCTAGACGGTTAGATGAATGAAACTGGGGCATTATTTGAGACTTGTGCATCTGTTTGAAGGTGCGGATAATCACAATGTTCTGGACTTCTCTATAGCTTAACTGATAGGGATGTACTAAAATGAAGATGTTAAGATGTCGTTTATAGTTTTTATTATTCCCACAAACTATAGCGTAAACCTTCCTCCCTTAACTTATCAGATCACTTAATTGCTATTGGCGTATCATAACCTAAAATAATTGCACTGAAAAGGGGACGCCTTCACTTGGCTGGCAATCACACCTATTTATCTAGGTCCTGATGTAGCTGCTAGTTGTGTAGAGAGTGTTGGCAAATGAGGCATAGAATTAAGATATGTACCCCAGTTTTATTTTGAAAACTGAGATTTAAATTTTTAGTAAACTTTGGATTTTCACAATATTACTGTCTCCATAGTACTGATTATCAAAGCTTAGAAAATCCATTTATTATTGCTGTGCATTCGTTTGAAAATATTCAAGTTCTAATTGACTAACGGTGGACTTTTCCATCTGCAGAATATACTGAATGACCAGAGGTGGCAGTGCAGCAGAAGAGAATTTGTCTGCCTTCCTGATACCCAAAAAAAAAAGCGCAATTCCTCAGCACTCTGCCATCCTTCATCAGTTTACATGGTAAGTCAAACTCACGTTGAATACATTTGCTTATCATTAAAAAAGTTCATAGCATCTGAGGGCCCTGAGTACCTTTTTAGTGGGGTCTTTGGCATGATTATATTTCTGTCAAGACTGTAGAAAAAGGGATGACGTTACGGTGATCATCATATTTTCATCAAAGACTTTGTCTCTAAAGCTGACAACGCCTGTGTTAGATACCTGTGCTAATAATGTGTCCTCAGAGGACATTACTGTCTTTAAGGCTGGAATGAGTTGCCTTAATTTGGAGCAATGGTGTGACTTTCTCATGGAGTGAAACTCATTTGACCTGTTTCCCTGCACTCTGTATGTGGGACTCTGATACTCCAGATGGTTTGCTGTTTAGGATACTCTGCAGTTTTGCAACTCCATCTCCTTTTCAAAAGGAGCTCATGCTTTCTCAGTACACAGCCTAGCCGCCTTGCAGTCATAATTAATTATAGTTACCTAGTGCATAATTGCTGGTGTCTCCTCCTACTGTGTTGCCTCGTCACCTAGGGTGATTGGTCACGTGCTGTCCTGACATCATAAAGCTAGAGCAGGGTGTCATCTGACATGAGGGACAATCAGTTGCCTAGCAAGTGATGAGATACATTTATCATGGTATTGAAATGGGTTGCAGGGTAAATAGGGCACCCAGCTTAAAACCTAGATCGTTAGATGAATGAAACTGGGGCATTATTTGAGACTTGTGCATCTGTTTGAACGTGCGGATAATCACAATGTTCTGGACTGCTCTATAGCTTAACTGATAGGGATGTACTAAGATGAAGATGTTAAGATGTCGTTTATAGTTTTTATTATTCCCACTAACTATAGCGTAAACCTTCCTCCCTTAACTTATCAGATCACCTAATTGCTATTGGCGTATCATAACCTAAAAGAATTGCACTGAAAAGGGGACACCTTCACTTGGCTGGCAATCACACCTATTTGTCTAGGTCCTGATGTAGCTGCTAGTTGTGTAGAGAGTGTTGGCAAATGAGGCATAGAATTAAGATATGTACCCCAGTTTCATCTTGAAAACTGAGATTTTAATTTTTAGTAATCTTTGGATATTCACAATATTACTGTCTCCATAGTACTGATTATCAAGGCTTAGAAAATCCATTTATTATTGCTGTGCATTCGTTTGAAATTATTCAAGTTCTAATTGACTAACGGTGGACTTTTCCATCTGCAGAATATACTGAATGACCAGAGGTGGCAGTGCAGCAGAAGAGAATTTGTCTGCCTTCCTGATACCCAAAAAAAAAAGCGCAATTCCTCAGCACTCTGCCATTCTTCATCAGTTTACATGGTACGTCAAACTCACGTTGAATACATTTGCTTATCATTAAAAAAGTTCATAGCATCTGAGGGCCCTGAGTACCTTTTTAGTGTGGTCTTTGGCATGATTATATTTCTGTCAAGACTGTAGAAAAATGGATGACGTTACGGTGATCATAATATTTTCATCAAAGACTTTGTCTCTAAAGCTGACAAAGCCTGTGTTAGATACCTGTGCTAATAATGTGTCCTCAGAGGACATTACTGTCTTTAAGGCTGGAATGAGTTGCCTTAATTTGGAGCAATGGCGTGACTTTCTCATGGAGTGAAGCTCATTTGACCTGTTTCCCTGCACTCTGTATGTGGGACTCTGATACTCCAGATGGATTGCTGTTTAGGATACTCTGCAGTTTTGCAACTCCATCTCCTTTTCAAAAGGAGCTCAATGCTTTCTCAGTACACCGCCTAGCCGCCTTGCAGTCATAATTAATTATAGTTACCTAGTGCACTATTGCTGGTGTCTCCTCCTCCTGTGTTTCCTCGTCACCCAGGGTGATTGGTCACGTGCTGTCCTGACATCATAAAGCTAGAGCAGGGTGTCATCTGACATGAGGGACAATCAGTTGCCTAGCAAGTGATAAGATAAATTTATCATGGTATTGAAATGGGTTGCAGGGTAAATAGGGCACCCAGCTTAAAACCTAGATGGTTAGATGAATTAAACTGGGGCATTATTTGAGACTTGTGCATCTGTTTGAAGGTGCGGATAATCACAATGTTCTGGACTTCTCTATAGCTTAACTGATAGGATGTACTAAGATGAAGATGTTAAGATGTCGTTTATAGTTTTTATTATTCCCACAAACTATAGCGTAAACCTTCCTCCCTTAACTTATCAGATCACTTAATTGCTATTGGCGTATCATAACCTAAAAGAATTGCACTATAATGGGGAAGCCTTCACTTGGCTGGCAATCACACCTATTTATCTAGGTCCTGATGTAGCTGCTAGTTGTGTAGAGAGTGTTGGCAAATGAGGCATAGAATTAAGATATGTACCCCAGTTTTATCTTGAAAACTGAGATTTTAATTTTTAGTAAGCTTTGGATTTTCACAATATTACTGTCTCCATAGTACTGATTATCAAGGCTTAGAACATCCATTTATTATTGCTGTGCATTCGTTTGAAAATATTCAAGTTCTAATTGACTAACGGTGGACTTTTCCATCTGCAGAATATACTGAATGACCAGAGGTGGCAGTGCAGCAGAAGAGAATTTGTCTGCCTTCCTGATACCCAAAAAAAATAAGCAAATCCTCATCACTCTGCCATCCTTCATCAGTTTACATGGTAAGCCAATCTCACGTTGAATACATTTGCTTGTCATTAAAAAAGTTCATAGCATCTGAGGGCCCTGAGTACCTTTTTAGTGGGGTCTTTGGCATGATTATATTTCTGTCAAGACTGTAGAAATAGGGATTACGTTACGGTGATCATCATATTTTCATCAAAGACTTTGTCTCTAAAGCTGACAAAGCCTGTGTTAGATACCTGTGCTAATAATGTGTCCTCAGAGGACATTACTGTCTTTAAGGCTGGAATGAGTTGCCTTAATTTGGAGCAATGGTGTGACTTTCTCATGGAGTGAAGCTCATTTGACCTGTTTCCCTGCACTCTGTATGTGGGACTCTGATACTCCAGATGGTTTGCTGTTTAGGATACTCTGCAGTTTTGCAACTCCATCTCCTTTTCAAAAGGAGCTCATGCTTTCTCAGTACACAGCCTAGCCGCCTTGCAGTCATAATTAATTATAGTTACCTAGTGCCTTATTGCTGGTGTCTCCTCCTCCTGTGTTTTCTCGTCACCCAGGGTGATTGGTCACGTGCTGTCCTGACATCATAAAGCTAGAGCAGGGTGTCATCTGACATGAGGGACCATCAGTTGCCTAGCAAGTGATAAGATAAATTTATCATGGTATTGAAATGGGTTGCAGGGTAAATAGGGCACCCAGCTTAAAACCTAGATGGTTAGATGAATGAAACTGGGGCATTATTTGAGACTTGTGCATCTGTTTGAAGGTGCAGATAATCACAATGTTCTGGACTTCTCTATAGCTTAACTGATAGGGATGTACTAAGATGAAGATGTTAAGATGTCGTTTATAGTTTTTATTATTCCCACTAACTATATCGTAAACCTTCCTCCCTTAACTTATCAGATCACCTATCTGCTATTGGCGTATCATAACCTAAAAGAATTGCACTGAAAAGGGGACGCCTTCACTTGGCTGGCAATCACACCTATTTATCTAGGTCCTGATGTAGCTGCTAGTTGTGTAGAGAGTGTTGGCAAATGAGGCATAGAATTAAGATATGTACCCCAGTTTTATCTTGAAAACTGAGATTTTAATTTTTAGTAAGCTTTGGATTTTCACAATATTACTGTCTCCATAGTACTGATTATCAAGGCTTAGAAAATCCATTTATTATTGCTGTGCATTCGTTTGAAAATATTCAAGTTCTAATTGACTAACGGTGGACTTTTCCATCTGCAGAATATACTGAATGGCCAGAGGTGGCAGTGCAGCAGAAGAGAATTTGTCTGCCTTCCTGATACCCCCAAAAAATAAGCAAATCCTCAGCACTCTGCCATCCTTCATCAGTTTACATGGTAAGTCAAACTCACGTTGAATACATTTGCTTGTCATTAAAAAAGTTCACAGCATCTGAGGGCCCTGAGTACCTTTTTAGAGGGGTCTTTGGCATGATTATATTTCTGTCAAGACTGTAGAAAAAGGGATGACGTTACGGTGATTATCATATTTTCATCAAAGACTTTGTCTCTAAAGCTGACAAAGCCTGTGTTAGATACCTGTGCTAATAATGTGTCCTCAGCGGACATTACTGTCTTTAAGGCTGGAATGAGTTGCCTTAATTTGGAGCAATGGTGTGACTTTCTCATGGAGTGAAGCTCATTTGACCTGTTTCCCTGCACTCTGTATGTGGGACTCTGATACTCCAGATGGATTGCTGTTTAGGATACTCTGCAGTTTTGCAACTCCATCTCCTTTTCAAAAGGAGCTCATGCTTTCTCAGTACACAGCCTAGCCGCCTTGCAGTCATAATTAATTATAGTTACCTAGTGCATAATTGCTGGTGTCTCCTCCTCCTGTGTTGCCTCGTCACCCGGGGTGATTGGTCACGTGCTGTCCTGACATCATAAAGCTAGAGCAGGGTGTCATCTGACATGAGGGACAATCAGTTGCCTAGCAAGTGATGAGATACATTTATCATGGTATTGAAATGGGTTGCAGGGTAAATAGGGCACCCAGCTTAAAACCTAGATGGTTAGATGAATGAAACTGGGGCATTATTTGAGATTTGTGCATCTGTTTGAAGGTGCGGATAATCACAATGTTCTGGACTTCTCTATAGCTTAACTGATAGGGATGTACTAAGATGAAGATGTTAAGATGTCGTTTATAGTTTTTATTATTCCCACTAACTATAGCGTAAACCTTCCTCCCTTAACTTATCAGATCACTTAATTGCTATTTGTGTATCATAACCTAAAAGAATTGCACTGAAAAGGGGACGCCTTCACTTGGCTGGCAATCACACCTATTTATCTAGGTCCTGATGTAGCTGCTAGTTGTGTAGAGAGTGTTGGCAAATGAGGCATAGAATTAAGATATGTACCCCAGTTTTATCTTGAAAACTGAGATTTTAATTTTTAGTAAGCTTTGGATTTTCACAATATTACTGTCTCCATAGTACTGATTATCAAGGCTTAGAAAATCCATTTATTATTGCTGTGCATTCGTTTGAAATTATTCAAGTTCTAATTGACTAACGGTGGACTTTTCCATCTGCAGAATATACTGAATGACCAGAGGTGGCAGTGCAGCAGAAGAGAATTTGTCTGCCTTCCTGATACCCCAAAAAAATAAGCAAATCCTCAGCACTCTGCCATCCTTCATCAGTTTACATGGTAAGTCAAACTCACGTTGAATACATTTGCTTGTCATTAAAAAAGTTCATAGCATCTGAGGGCCCTGAGTACCTTTTTAGTGGGGTCTTTGGCATGATTATATTTCTGTCAAGACTGTAGAAATAGGGATTACGTTACGGTGATCATCATATTTTCATCAAAGACTTTGTCTCTAAAGCTGACAAAGTCTGTGTTAGATACCTGTGCTAATAATGTGTCCTCAGAGGACATTACTGTCTTTAAGGCTGGAATGAGTTGCCTTAATTTGGAGCAATGGTATGACTTTCTCATGGAGTGAAGCTCATTTGACCTGTTTCCCTGCACTCTGTATGTGGGACTCTGATACTCCAGATGGATTGCTGTTTAGGATACTCTGCAGTTTTGCAAGTCCATCTCCTTTTCAAAAGGAGCTCATGCTTTCTCAGTACACAGCCTAACCGCCTTGCAGTCATAATTAATTATAGTTACCTAGTGCGTAATTGCTGGTGTCTCCTCCTCCTGTGTTTCCTCGTCACCCAGGGTGATAGGTCACGTGCTGTCCTGACATCATAAAGCTAGAGCAGGGTGTCATCTGACATGAGGGACAATCAGTTGCCTAGCAAGTGATGAGATACATTTATCATGGTATTGAAATGGGTTGCAGGGTAAATAGGGCACCCAGCTTAAAACCTAGATGGTTAGATGAATGAAACTGGGGCATTATTTGAGACTTGTGCATCTGTTTGAAGGTGCGGATAATCACAATGTTCTGGACTTCTCTATAGCTTAACTGATAGGGATGTACTAAAATGAAGATGTTAAGATGTTGTTTATAGTTTTTATTATTCCCACAAACTATAGCGTAAACCTTCCTCCCTTAACTTATCAGATCACTTAATTGCTATTGGCGTATCATAACCTAAAAGAATTGCACTGAAAAGGGGACGCCTTCACTTGGCTGGCAATCACACCTATTTATCTAGGTCCTGATGTAGCTGCTAGTTGTGTAGAGAGTGTTGGCAAATGAGGCATAGAATTGAGATATGTACCCCAGTTTTATTTTGAAAACTGAGATTTAAATTTTTAGTAAACTTTGGATTTTCACAATATTACTGTCTCCATAGTACTGATTATCAAGGCTTAGAAAATCCATTTATTATTGCTGTGCATTCGTTTGAAAATATTCAAGTTCTAATTGACTAACGGTGGACTTTTCCATCTGCAGAATATACTGAATGACCAGAGGTGGCAGTGCAGCAGAAGAGAATTTGTCTGCCTTCCTGATACCCCAAAAAAAAAGCGCAATTCCTCAGCACTCTGCCATTCTTCATCAGTTTACATGGTACGTCAAACTCACGTTGAATACATTTGCTTGTCATTAAAAAAGTTCATAGCATCTGAGGGCCCTGAGTACCTTTTTAGTGGGGTCTTTGGCATGATTATATTTCTGTCAAGACTGTAGAAATAGGGATTACGTTACGGTGATCATCATATTTTCATCAAAGACTTTGTCTCTAAAGCTGACAAAGCCTGTGTTAGATACCTGTGCTAATAATGTGTCCTCAGAGGACATTACTGTCTTTAAGGCTGGAATGAGTTGCCTTAATTTGGAGCAATGGTGTGACTTTCTCATGGAGTGAAGCTCATTTGACATGTTTCCCTGCACTCTGTATGTGGGACTCTGATACTCCAGATGGATTGCTGTTTAGGATACTCTGCAGTTTTGCAAGTCCATCTCCTTTTCAAAAGGAGCTCATGCTTTCTTAGTACACAGCCTAGCCGCCTTGTAGTCATAATTAATTATAGTTACCTAGTGCGTAATTGCTGGTGTCTCCTCCTCCTGTGTTTCCTCGTCACCCAGGGTGATAGGTCACGTGCTGTCCTGACATCATAAAGCTAGAGCAGGGTGTCATCTGACATGAGGGACAATCAGTTGCCTAGCAAGTGATGAGATACATTTATCATGGTATTGAAATGGGTTGCAGGGTAAATAGGGCACCCAGCTTAAAACCTAGATGGTTAGATGAATGAAACTGGGGCATTATTTGAGACTTGTGCATCTGTTTGAAGGTGCGGATAATCACAATGTTCTGGACTTCTCTATAGCTTAACTGATAGGGATGTACTAAAATGAAGATGTTAAGATGTCGTTTATAGTTTTTATTATTCCCACAAACTATAGCGTAAACCTTCCTCCCTTAACTTATCAGATCACTTAATTGCTATTGGCGTATCATAACCTAAAATAATTGCACTGAAAAGGGGACGCCTTCACTTGGCTGGCAATCACACCTATTTATCTAGGTCCTGATGTAGCTGCTAGTTGTGTAGAGAGTGTTGGCAAATGAGGCATAGAATTAAGATATGTACCCCAGTTTTATTTTGAAAACTGAGATTTACATTTTTAGTAAACTTTGGATTTTCACAATATTACTGTCTCCATAGTACTGATTATCAAGGCTTAGAAAATCCATTTATTATTGCTGTGCATTCGTTTGAAAATATTCAAGTTCTAATTGACTAACGGTGGACTTTTCCATCTGCAGAATATACTGAATGACCAGAGGTGGCAGTGCAGCAGAAGAGAATTTGTCTGCCTTCCTGATACCCAAAAAAAAAAGCGCAATTCCTCAGCACTCTGCCATCCTTCATCAGTTTACATGGTAAGTCAAACTCACGTTGAATACATTTGCTTATCATTAAAAAAGTTCATAGCATCTGAGGGCCCTGAGTACCTTTTTAGTGGGGTCTTTGGCATGATTATATTTCTGTCAAGACTGTAGAAAAATGGATGACGTTACGGTGATCATCATATTTTCATCAAAGACTTTGTCTCTAAAGCTGACAACGCCTGTGTTAGATACCTGTGCTAATAATGTGTCCTCAGAGGACATTACTGTCTTTAAGGCTGGAATGAGTTGCCTTAATTTGGAGCAATGGTGTGACTTTCTCATGGAGTGAAACTCATTTGACCTGTTTCCCTGCACTCTGTATGTGGGACTCTGATACTCCAGATGGTTTGCTGTTTAGGATACTCTGCAGTTTTGCAACTCCATCTCCTTTTCAAAAGGAGCTCATGCTTTCTCAGTACACAGCCTAGCCGCCTTGCAGTCATAATTAATTATAGTTACCTAGTGCCTTATTGCTGGTGTCTCCTCCTCCTGTGTTTTCTCGTCACCCAGGGTGATTGGTCACGTGCTGTCCTGACATCATAAAGCTAGAGCAGGGTGTCATCTGACATGAGGGACCATCAGTTGCCTAGCAAGTGATAAGATAAATTTATCATGGTATTGAAATGGGTTGCAGGGTAAATAGGGCACCCAGCTTAAAACCTAGATGGTTAGATGAATGAAACTGGGGCATTATTTGAGACTTGTGCATCTGTTTGAAGGTGCAGATAATCACAATGTTCTGGACTTCTCTATAGCTTAACTGATAGGGATGTACTAAGATGAAGATGTTAAGATGTCGTTTATAGTTTTTATTATTCCCACAAACTATAGCGTAAACCTTCCTCCCTTAACTTATCAGATCACTTAATTGCTATTGGCGTATCATAACCTAAAAGAATTGCATTATAAAGGGGAAGCCTTCACTTGGCTGGCAATCACACCGTATTTATCTAGGTCCTGATGTAGCTGCTAGTTGTGTAGAGAGTGTTGGCAAATGAGGCATAGAATTAAGATATGTACCCCAGTTTTATCTTGAAAACTGAGATTTTAATTTTTAGTAAGCTTTGGATTTTCACAATATTACTGTCTCCATAGTACTGATTATCAAGGCTTAGAAAATCCATTTATTATTGCTGTGCATTCGTTTGAAAATATTCAAGTTCTAATTGACTAACGCTGGACTTTTCCATCTGCAGAATATACTGAATGACCAGAGGTGGCAGTGCAGCAGAAGAGAATTTGTCTGCCTTCCTGATACCCCAAAAAAATAAGCAAATCCTCAGCACTCTGCCATCCTTCATCAGTTTACATGGTAAGTCAAACTCACGTTGAATACATTTGCTTGTCATTAAAAAAGTTCATAGCATCTGAGGGCCCTGAGTACCTTTTTAGTGGGGTCTTTGGCATGATTATATTTCTGTCAAGACTGTAGAAAAAGGGATGACGTTACGGTGATCATCATATTTTCATCAAAGACTTTGTCTCTAAAGCTGACAAAGCCTGTGTTAGATACCTGTGCTAATAATGTGTCCTCAGCGGACATTACTGTCTTTAAGGCTGGAATGAGTTGCCTTCATTTGGAGCAATGGTGTGACTTTCTCATGGAGTGAAGCTCATTTGACCTGCTTCCCTGCACTCTGTATGTGGGACTCTGATACTCCAGATGGATTGCTGTTTAGGATACTCTGCAGTTTTGCAACTCCATCTCCTTTTCAAAAGGAGCTCATGCTTTCTCAGTACACAGCCTAGCCGCCTTGCAGTCATAATTAATTATAGTTACCTAGTGCATAATTGCTGGTGTCTCCTCCTCCTGTGTTGCCTCGTCACCCGGGGTGATTGGTCACGTGCTGTCCTGACATCATAAAGCTAGAGCAGGGTGTCATCTGACATGAGGGACAATCAGTTGCCTAGCAAGTGATGAGATACATTTATCATGGTATTGAAATGGGTTGCAGGGTAAATAGGGCACCCAGCTTAAAACCTAGATGGTTAGATGAATGAAACTGGGGCATTATTTGAGATTTGTGCATCTGTTTGAAGGTGCGGATAATCACAATGTTCTGGACTTCTCTATAGCTTAACTGATAGGGATGTACTAAGATGAAGATGTTAAGATGTCGTTTATAGTTTTTATTATTCCCACTAACTATAGCGTAAACCTTCCTCCCTTAACTTATCAGATCACTTAATTGCTATTGGTGTATCATAACCTAAAAGAATTGCACTGAAAAGGGGACGCCTTCACTTGGCTGGCAATCACACCTATTTATCTAGGTCCTGATGTAGCTGCTAGTTGTGTAGAGAGTGTTGGCAAATGAGGCATAGAATTAAGATATGTACCCCAGTTTTATCTTGAAAACTGAGATTTTAATTTTTAGTAAGCTTTGGATTTTCACAATATTACTGTCTCCATAGTACTGATTATCAAGGCTTAGAAAATCCATTTATTATTGCTGTGCATTCGTTTGAAAATATTCAAGTTCTAATTGACTAACGGTGGACTTTTCCATCTGCAGAATATACTGAATGACCAGAGGTGGCAGTGCAGCAGAAGAGAATTTGTCTGCCTTCCTGATACCCCAAAAAAATAAGCAAATCCTCAGCACTCTGCCATCCTTCATCAGTTTACATGGTAAGTCAAACTCACGTTGAATACATTTGCTTGTCATTAAAAAAGTTCATAGCATCTGAGGGCCCTGAGTACCTTTTTAGTGGGGTCTTTGGCATGATTATATTTCTGTCAAGACTGTAGAAAAAGGGATGACGTTACGGTGATCATCATATTTTCATCAAAGACTTTGTCTCTAAAGCTGACAAAGCCTGTGTTAGATACCTGTGCTAATAATGTGTCCTCAGAGGACATTACTGTCTTTAAGGCTGGAATGAGTTGCCTTAATTTGGAGCAATGGTGTGACTTTCTCATGGAGTGAAGCTCATTTGACCTGTTTCCCTGCACTCTGTATGTGGGACTCTGATACTCCAGATGGTTTGCTGTTTAGGATACTCTGCAGTTTTGCAAGTCCATCTCCTTTTCAAAAGGAGCTCATGCTTTCTCAGTACACAGCCTAGCCGCCTTGCAGTCATAATTAATTATAGTTACCTAGTGCGTAATTGCTGGTGTCTCCTCCTCCTGTGTTTCCTCGTCACCCAGGGTGATAGGTCACGTGCTGTCCTGACATCATAAAGCTAGAGCAGGGTGTCATCTGACATGAGGGACAATCAGTTGCCTAGCAAGTGATGAGATACATTTATCATGGTATTGAAATGGGTTGCAGGGTAAATAGGGCACCCAGCTTAAAACCTAGATGGTTAGATGAATGAAACTGGGGCATTATTTGAGACTTGTGCATCTGTTTGAAGGTGCGGATAATCACAATGTTCTGGACTTCTCTATAGCTTAACTGATAGGGATGTACTAAAATGAAGATGTTAAGATGTCGTTTATAGTTTTTATTATTCCCACAAACTATAGCGTAAACCTTCCTCCCTTAACTTATCAGATCACTTAATTGCTATTGGCGTATCATAACCTAAAATAATTGCACTGAAAAGGGGACGCCTTCACTTGGCTGGCAATCACACCTATTTATCTAGGTCCTGATGTAGCTGCTAGTTGTGTAGAGAGTGTTGGCAAATGAGGCATAGAATTAAGATATGTACCCCAGTTTTATTTTGAAAACTGAGATTTAAATTTTTAGTAAACTTTGGATTTTCACAATATTACTGTCTCCATAGTACTGATTATCAAGGCTTAGAAAATCCATTTATTATTGCTGTGCCGGTGGACTTTTCCATCTGCAGAATATACTGAATGACCAGAGGTGGCAGTGCAGCAGAAGAGAATTTGTCTGCCTTCCTGATACCCCCCAAAAAAGCGCAATTCCTCAGCACTCTGCCATTCTTCATCAGTTTACATGGTACGTCAAACTCACGTTGAATACATTTGCTTATCATTAAAAAAGTTCATAGCATCTGAGGGCCCTGAGTACCTTTTTAGTGGGGTCTTTGGCATGATTATATTTCTGTCAAGACTGTAGAAAAATGGATGACGTTACGGTGATCATAATATTTTCATCAAAGACTTTGTCTCTAAAGCTGACAAAGCCTGTGTTAGATACCTGTGCTAATAATTTGTCCTCAGAGGACATTACTGTCTTTAAGGCTGGAATGAGTTGCCTTAATTTGGAGCAATGGCGTGACTTTCTCATGGAGTGAAGCTCATTTGACCTGTTTCCCTGCACTCTGTATGTGGGACTCTGATACTCCAGATGGATTGCTGTTTAGGATACTCTGCAGTTTTGCAACTCCATCTCCTTTTCAAAAGGAGCTCAATGCTTTCTCAGTACACCGCCTAGCCGCCTTGCAGTCATAATTAATTATAGTTACCTAGTGCACTATTGCTGGTGTCTCCTCCTCCTGTGTTTCCTCGTCACCCAGGGTGATTGGTCACGTGCTGTCCTGACATCATAAAGCTAGAGCAGGGTGTCATCTGACATGAGGGACAATCAGTTGCCTAGCAAGTGATAAGATAAATTTATCATGGTATTGAAATGGGTTGCAGGGTAAATAGGGCACCCAGCTTAAAACCTAGATGGTTAGATGAATGAAACTGGGGCATTATTTGAGACTTGTGCATCTGTTTGAAGGTGCGGATAATCACAATGTTCTGGACTTCTCTATAGCTTAACTGATAGGGATGTACTAAGATGAAGATGTTAAGATGTCGTTTATAGTTTTTATTATTCCCACAAACTATAGTGTAAACCTTCCTCCCTTAACTTATCAGATCACTTAATTGCTATTGGCGTATCATAACCTAAAAGAATTGCACTATAAAGGGGAAGCCTTCACTTGGCTGGCAATCACACCTATTTATCTAGGTCCTGATGTAGCTGCTAGTTGTGTAGAGAGTGTTGGCAAATGAGGCATAGAATTAAGATATGTACCCCAGTTTTATCTTGAAAACTGAGATTTTAATTTTTAGTAAGCTTTGGATTTTCACAATATTACTGTCTCCATAGTACTGATTATCAAGGCTTAGAACATCCATTTATTATTGCTGTGCATTCGTTTGAAAATATTCAAGTTCTAATTGACTAACGGTGGACTTTTCCATCTGCAGAATATACTGAATGACCAGAGGTGGCAGTGCAGCAGAAGAGAATTTGTCTGCCTTCCCTATACCCAAAAAAAATAAGCAAATCCTCATCACTCTGCCATCCTTCATCAGTTTACATGGTAAGTCAATCTCACGTTGAATACATTTGCTTGTCATTAAAAAAGTTCATAGCATCTGAGGGCCCTGAGTACCTTTTTAGTGGGGTCTTTGGCATGATTATATTTCTGTCAAGACTGTAGAAATAGGGATTACGTTACGGTGATCATCATATTTTCATCAAAGACTGTGTCTCTAAAGCTGACAAAGCCTGTGTTAGATACCTGTGCTAATAATGTGTCCTCAGAGGACATTACTGTCTTTAAGGCTGGAATGAGTTGCCTTAATTTGGAGCAATGGTGTGACTTTCTCATGGAGTGAAGCTCATTTGACCTGTTTCCCTGCACTCTGTATGTGGGACTCTGATACTCCAGATGGATTGCTGTTTAGGATACTCTGCAGTTTTGCAAGTCCATCTCCTTTTCAAAAGGAGCTCATGCTTTCTTAGTACACAGCCTAGCCACCTTGCAGTCATAATTAATTATAGTTACCTAGTGCGTAATTGCTGGTGTCTCCTCCTCCTGTGTTTCCTCGTCACCCAGGGTGATAGGTCACGTGCTGTCCTGACATCATAAAGCTAGAGCAGGGTGTCATCTGACACGAGGGACAATCAGTTGCCTAGCAAGTGATGAGATACATTTATCATGGTATTGAAATGGGTTGCAGGGTAAATAGGGCACCCAGCTTAAAACCTAGATGGTTAGATGAATGAAACTGGGGCATTATTTGAGACTTGTGCATCTGTTTGAAGGTGCGGATAATCACAATGTTCTGGACTTCTCTATAGCTTAACTGATAGGGATGTACTAAAATGAAGATGTTAAGATGTCGTTTATAGTTTTTATTATTCCCACAAACTATAGCGTAAACCTTCCTCCCTTAACTTATCAGATCACTTAATTGCTATTGGCGTATCATAACCTAAAAGAATTGCACTATAAAGGGGAAGCCTTCACTTGGCTGGCAATCACACCTATTTATCTAGGTCCTGATGTAGCTGCTAGTTGTGTAGAGAGTGTTGGCAAATGAGGCATAGAATTAAGATATGTACCCCAGTTTTATTTTGAAAACTGAGATTTTAATTTTTAGTAAGCTTTGGATTTTCACAATATTACTGTCTCCATAGTACTGATTATCAAGGCTTAGAACATCCATTTATTATTGCTGTGCATTCGTTTGAAAATATTCAAGTTCTAATTGACTAACGGTGGACTTTTCCATCTGCAGAATATACTGAATGACCAGAGGTGACAGTGCAGCAGAAGAGAATTTGTCTGCCTTCCTGATACCCAAAAAAAATAAGCAAATCCTCATCACTCTGCCATCCTTCATCAGTTTACATGGTAAGTCAATCTCACGTTGAATACATTTGCTTGTCATTAAAAAAGTTCATAGCATCTGAGGGCCCTGAGTACCTTTTTAGTGGGGTCTTTGGCATGATTATATTTCTGTCAAGACTGTAGAAATAGGGATTACGTTACGGTGATCATCATATTTTCATCAAAGACTTTGTCTCTAAAGCTGACAAAGCCTGTGTTAGATACCTGTGCTAATAATGTGTCCTCAGAGGACATTACTGTCTTTAAGGCTGGAATGAGTTGCCTTAATTTGGAGCAATGGTGTGACTTTCTCATGGAGTGAAGCTCATTTGACCTGTTTCCCTGCACTCTGTATGTGGGACTCTGATACTCCAGATGGATTGCTGTTTAGGATACTCTGCAGTTTTGCAAGTCCATCTCCTTTTCAAAAGGAGCTCATGCTTTCTTAGTACACAGCCTAGCCGCCTTGCAGTCATAATTAATTATAGTTACCTAGTGCGTAATTGCTGGTGTCTCCTCCTCCTGTGTTTCCTCGTCACCCAGGGTGATAGGTCACGTGCTGTCCTGACATCATAAAGCTAGAGCAGGGTGTCATCTGACATGAGGGACAATCAGTTGCCTAGCAAGTGATGAGATACATTTATCATGGTATTGAAATGGGTTGCAGGGTAAATAGGGCACCCAGCTTAAAACCTAGATGGTTAGATGAATGAAACTGGGGCATTATTTGAGACTTGTGCATCTGTTTGAAGGTGCGGATAATCACAATGTTCTGGACTTCTCTATAGCTTAACTGATAGGGATGTACTAAAATGAAGATGTTAAGATGTCGTTTATAGTTTTTATTATTCCCACAAACTATAGCGTAAACCTTCCTCCCTTAACTTATCAGATCACTTAATTGCTATTGGCGTATCATAACCTAAAATAATTGCACTGAAAAGGGGACGCCTTCACTTGGCTGGCAATCACACCTATTTATCTAGGTCCTGATGTAGCTGCTAGTTGTGTAGAGAGTGTTGGCAAATGAGGCATAGAATTAAGATATGTACCCCAGTTTTATTTTGAAAACTGAGATTTAAATTTTTAGTAAACTTTGGATTTTCACAATATTACTGTCTCCATAGTACTGATTATCAAGGCTTAGAAAATCCATTTATTATTGCTGTGCCGGTGGACTTTTCCATCTGCAGAATATACTGAATGACCAGAGGTGGCAGTGCAGCAGAAGAGAATTTGTCTGCCTTCCTGATACCCCCAAAAAAAGCGCAATTCCTCAGCACTCTGCCATTCTTCATCAGTTTACATGGTACGTCAAACTCACGTTGAATACATTTGCTTATCATTAAAAAAGTTCATAGCATCTGAGGGCCCTGAGTACCTTTTTAGTGGGGTCTTTGGCATGATTATATTTCTGTCAAGACTGTAGAAAAATGGATGACGTTACGGTGATCATAATATTTTCATCAAAGACTTTGTCTCTAAAGCTGACAAAGCCTGTGTTAGATACCTGTGCTAATAATGTGTCCTCAGAGGACATTACTGTCTTTAAGGCTGGAATGAGTTGCCTTAATTTGGAGCAATGGCGTGACTTTCTCATGGAGTGAAGCTCATTTGACCTGTTTCCCTGCACTCTGTATGTGGGACTCTGATACTCCAGATGGATTGCTGTTTAGGATACTCTGCAGTTTTGCAACTCCATCTCCTTTTCAAAAGGAGCTCAATGCTTTCTCAGTACACCGCCTAGCCGCCTTGCAGTCATAATTAATTATAGTTACCTAGTGCACTATTGCTGGTGTCTCCTCCTCCTGTGTTTCCTCGTCACCCAGGGTGATTGGTCACGTGCTGTCCTGACATCATAAAGCTAGAGCAGGGTGTCATCTGACATGAGGGACAATCAGTTGCCTAGCAAGTGATAAGATAAATTTATCATGGTATTGAAATGGGTTGCAGGGTAAATAGGGCACCCAGCGTAAAACCTAGATGGTTAGATGAATGAAACTGGGGCATTATTTGAGACTTGTGCATCTGTTTGAAGGTGCGGATAATCACAATGTTCTGGACTTCTCTATAGCTTAACTGATAGGGATGTACTAAGATGAAGATGTTAAGATGTCGTTTATAGTTTTTTTTATTCCCACAAACTATAGTGTAAACCTTCCTCCCTTAACTTATCAGATCACTTAATTGCTATTGGCGTATCATAACCTAAAAGAATTGCACTATAAAGGGGAAGCCTTCACTTGGCTGGCAATCACACCTATTTATCTAGGTCCTGATGTAGCTGCTAGTTGTGTAGAGAGTGTTGGCAAATGAGGCATAGAATTAAGATATGTACCCCAGTTTTATCTTGAAAACTGAGATTTTAATTTTTAGTAAGCTTTGGATTTTCACAATATTACTGTCTCCATAGTACTGATTATCAAGGCTTAGAACATCCATTTATTATTGCTGTGCATTCGTTTGAAAATATTCAAGTTCTAATTGACTAACGGTGGACTTTTCCATCTGCAGAATATACTGAATGACCAGAGGTGGCAGTGCAGCAGAAGAGAATTTGTCTGCCTTCCTGATACCCAAAAAAAATAAGCAAATCCTCATCACTCTGCCATCCTTCATCAGTTTACATGGTAAGTCAATCTCACGTTGAATACATTTGCTTGTCATTAAAAAAGTTCATAGCATCTGAGGGCCCTGAGTACCTTTTTAGTGGGGTCTTTGGCATGATTATATTTCTGTCAAGACTGTAGAAATAGGGATTACGTTACGGTGATCATCATATTTTCATCAAAGACTGTGTCTCTAAAGCTGACAAAGCCTGTGTTAGATACCTGTGCTAATAATGTGTCCTCAGAGGACATTACTGTCTTTAAGGCTGGAATGAGTTGCCTTAATTTGGAGCAATGGTGTGACTTTCTCATGGAGTGAAGCTCATTTGACCTGTTTCCCTGCACTCTGTATGTGGGACTCTGATACTCCAGATGGATTGCTGTTTAGGATACTCTGCAGTTTTGCAAGTCCATCTCCTTTTCAAAAGGAGCTCATGCTTTCTTAGTACACAGCCTAGCCACCTTGCAGTCATAATTAATTATAGTTACCTAGTGCGTAATTGCTGGTGTCTCCTCCTCCTGTGTTTCCTCGTCACCCAGGGTGATAGGTCACGTGCTGTCCTGACATCATAAAGCTAGAGCAGGGTGTCATCTGACACGAGGGACAATCAGTTGCCTAGCAAGTGATGAGATACATTTATCATGGTATTGAAATGGGTTGCAGGGTAAATAGGGCACCCAGCTTAAAACCTAGATGGTTAGATGAATGAAACTGGGGCATTATTTGAGACTTGTGCATCTGTTTGAAGGTGCGGATAATCACAATGTTCTGGACTTCTCTATAGCTTAACTGATAGGGATGTACTAAAATGAAGATGTTAAGATGTCGTTTATAGTTTTTATTATTCCCACAAACTATAGCGTAAACCTTCCTCCCTTAACTTATCAGATCACTTAATTGCTATTGGCGTATCATAACCTAAAAGAATTGCACTATAAAGGGGAAGCCTTCACTTGGCTGGCAATCACACCTATTTATCTAGGTCCTGATGTAGCTGCTAGTTGTGTAGAGAGTGTTGGCAAATGAGGCATAGAATTAAGATATGTACCCCAGTTTTATCTTGAAAACTGAGATTTTAATTTTTAGTAAGCTTTGGATTTTCACAATATTACTGTCTCCATAGTACTGATTATCAAGGCTTAGAACATCCATTTATTATTGCTGTGCATTCGTTTGAAAATATTCAAGTTCTAATTGACTAACGGTGGACTTTTCCATCTGCAGAATATACTGAATGACCAGAGGTGACAGTGCAGCAGAAGAGAATTTTTCTGCCTTCCTGATACCCAAAAAAAATAAGCAAATCCTCATCACTCTGCCATCCTTCATCAGTTTACATGGTAAGTCAATCTCACGTTGAATACATTTGCTTGTCATTAAAAAAGTTCATAGCATCTGAGGACCCTGAGTACCTTTTTAGTGGGGTCTTTGGCATGATTATATTTCTGTCAAGACTGTAGAAATAGGGATTACGTTCCGGTGATCATCATATTTTCATCAAAGACTTTGTCTCTAAAGCTGACAAAGCCTGTGTTAGATACCTGTGCTAATAATGTGTCCTCAGAGGACATTACTGTCTTTAAGGCTGGAATGAGTTGCCTTAATTTGGAGCAATGGTGTGACTTTCTCATGGAGTGAAGCTCATTTGACCTGTTTCCCTGCACTCTGTATGTGGGACTCTGATACTCCAGATGGATTGCTGTTTAGGATACTCTGCAGTTTTGCAAGTCCATCTCCTTTTCAAAAGGAGCTCATGCTTTCTTAGTACACAGCCTAGCCGCCTTGCAGTCATAATTAATTATAGTTACCTAGTGCGTAATTGCTGGTGTCTCCTCCTCCTGTGTTTCCTCGTCACCCAGGGTGATAGGTCACGTGCTGTCCTGACATCATAAAGCTAGAGCAGGGTGTCATCTGACATGAGGGACAATCAGTTGCCTAGCAAGTGATGAGATACATTTATCATGGTATTGAAATGGGTTGCAGGGTAAATAGGGCACCCAGCTTAAAACCTAGATGGTTAGATGAATGAAACTGGGGCATTATTTGAGACTTGTGCATCTGTTTGAAGGTGCGGATAATCACAATGTTCTGGACTTCTCTATAGCTTAACTGATAGGGATGTACTAAAATGAAGATGTTAAGATGTCGTTTATAGTTTTTATTATTCCCACAAACTATAGCGTAAACCTTCCTCCCTTAACTTATCAGATCACTTAATTGCTATTGGCGTATCATAACCTAAAATAATTGCACTGAAAAGGGGACGCCTTCACTTGGCTGGCAATCACACCTATTTATCTAGGTCCTGATGTAGCTGCTAGTTGTGTAGAGAGTGTTGGCAAATGAGGCATAGAATTAAGATATGTACCCCAGTTTTATTTTGAAAACTGAGATTTAAATTTTTAGTAAACTTTGGATTTTCACAATATTACTGTCTCCATAGTACTGATTATCAAGGCTTAGAAAATCCATTTATTATTGCTGTGCCGGTGGACTTTTCCATCTGCAGAATATACTGAATGACCAGAGGTGGCAGTGCAGCAGAAGAGAATTTGTCTGCCTTCCTGATACCCCCAAAAAAAGCGCAATTCCTCAGCACTCTGCCATTCTTCATCAGTTTACATGGTACGTCAAACTCACGTTGAATACATTTGCTTATCATTAAAAAAGTTCATAGCATCTGAGGGCCCTGAGTACCTTTTTAGTGGGGTCTTTGGCATGATTATATTTCTGTCAAGACTGTAGAAAAATGGATGACGTTACGGTGATCATAATATTTTCATCAAAGACTTTGTCTCTAAAGCTGACAAAGCCTGTGTTAGATACCTGTGCTAATAATGTGTCCTCAGAGGACATTACTGTCTTTAAGGCTGGAATGAGTTGCCTTAATTTGGAGCAATGGTGTGACTTTCTCATGGAGTGAAGCTCATTTGACCTGTTTCCCTGCACTCTGTATGTGGGACTCTGATACTCCAGATGGATTGCTGTTTAGGATACTCTGCAGTTTTGCAACTCCATCTCCTTTTCAAAAGGAGCTCAATGCTTTCTCAGTACACCGCCTAGCCGCCTTGCAGTCATAATTAATTATAGTTACCTAGTGCACTATTGCTGGTGTCTCCTCCTCCTGTGTTTCCTCGTCACCCAGGGTGATTGGTCACGTGCTGTCCTGACATCATAAAGCTAGAGCAGGGTGTCATCTGACATGAGGGACAATCAGTTGCCTAGCAAGTGATAAGATAAATTTATCATGGTATTGAAATGGGTTGCAGGGTAAATAGGGCACCCAGCTTAAAACCTAGATGGTTAGATGAATGAAACTGGGGCATTATTTGAGACTTGTGCATCTGTTTGAAGGTGCGGATAATCACAATGTTCTGGACTTCTCTATAGCTTAACTGATAGGGATGTACTAAGATGAAGATGTTAAGATGTCGTTTATAGTTTTTATTATTCCCACAAACTATAGTGTAAACCTTCCTCCCTTAACTTATCAGATCACTTAATTGCTATTGGCGTATCATAACCTAAAAGAATTGCACTATAAAGGGGAAGCCTTCACTTGGCTGGCAATCACACCTATTTATCTAGGTCCTGATGTAGCTGCTAGTTGTGTAGAGAGTGTTGGCAAATGAGGCATAGAATTAAGATATGTACCCCAGTTTTATCTTGAAAACTGAGATTTTAATTTTTAGTAAGCTTTGGATTTTCACAATATTACTGTCTCCATAGTACTGATTATCAAGGCTTAGAACATCCATTTATTATTGCTGTGCATTCGTTTGAAAATATTCAAGTTCTAATTGACTAACGGTGGACTTTTCCATCTGCAGAATATACTGAATGACCAGAAGTGGCAGTGCAGCAGAAGAGAATTTGTCTGCCTTCCTGATACCCAAAAAAAATAAGCAAATCCTCATCACTCTGCCATCCTTCATCAGTTTACATGGTAAGTCAATCTCACGTTGAATACATTTGCTTGTCATTAAAAAAGTTCATAGCATCTGAGGGCCCTGAGTACCTTTTTAGTGGGGTCTTTGGCATGATTATATTTCTGTCAAAACTGTAGAAATAGGGATTACGTTACGGTGATCATCATATTTTCATCAAAGACTGTGTCTCTAAAGCTGACAAAGCCTGTGTTAGATACCTGTGCTAATAATGTGTCCTCAGAGGACATTACTGTCTTTAAGGCTGGAATGAGTTGCCTTAATTTGGAGCAATGGTGTGACTTTCTCATGGAGTGAAGCTCATTTGACCTGTTTCCCTGCACTCTGTATGTGGGACTCTGATACTCCAGATGGATTGCTGTTTAGGATACTCTGCAGTTTTGCAAGTCCATCTCCTTTTCAAAAGGAGCTCATGCTTTCTTAGTACACAGCCTAGCCACCTTGCAGTCATAATTAATTATAGTTACCTAGTGCGTAATTGCTGGTGTCTCCTCCTCCTGTGTTTCCTCGTCACCCAGGGTGATAGGTCACGTGCTGTCCTGACATCATAAAGCTAGAGCAGGGTGTCATCTGACACGAGGGACAATCAGTTGCCTAGCAAGTGATGAGATACATTTATCATGGTATTGAAATGGGTTGCAGGGTAAATAGGGCACCCAGCTTAAAACCTAGATGGTTAGATGAATGAAACTGGGGCATTATTTGAGACTTGTGCATCTGTTTGAAGGTGCGGATAATCACAATGTTCTGGACTTCTCTATAGCTTAACTGATAGGGATGTACTAAAATGAAGATGTTAAGATGTCGTTTATAGTTTTTATTATTCCCACAAACTATAGTGTAAACCTTCCTCCCTTAACTTATCAGATCACTTAATTGCTATTGGCGTATCATAACCTAAAAGAATTGCACTATAAAGGGGAAGCCTTCACTTGGCTGGCAATCACACCTATTTATCTAGGTCCTGATGTAGCTGCTAGTTGTGTAGAGAGTGTTGGCAAATGAGGCATAGAATTAAGATATGTACCCCAGTTTTATCTTGAAAACTGAGATTTTAATTTTTAGTAAGCTTTGGATTTTCACAATATTACTGTCTCCATAGTACTGATTATCAAGGCTTAGAACATCCATTTATTATTGCTGTGCATTCGTTTGAAAATATTCAAGTTCTAATTGACTAACGGTGGACTTTTCCATCTGCAGAATATACTGAATGACCAGAGGTGACAGTGCAGCAGAAGAGAATTTGTCTGCCTTCCTGATACCCCAAAAAAATAAGCAAATCCTCATCACTCTGCCATCCTTCATCAGTTTACATGGTAAGTCAATCTCACGTTGAATACATTTGCTTGTCATTAAAAAAGTTCATAGCATCTGAGGGCCCTGAGTACCTTTTTAGTGGGGTCTTTGGCATGATTATATTTCTGTCAAGACTGTAGAAATAGGGATTACGTTACGGTGATCATCATATTTTCATCAAAGACTTTGTCTCTAAAGCTGACAAAGCCTGTGTTAGATACCTGTGCTAATAATGTGTCCTCAGAGGACATTACTGTCTTTAAGGCTGGAATGAGTTGCCTTAATTTGGAGCAATGGTGTGACTTTCTCATGGAGTGAAGCTCATTTGACCTGTTTCCCTGCACTCTGTATGTGGGACTCTGATACTCCAGATGGATTGCTGTTTAGGATACTCTGCAGTTTTGCAAGTCCATCTCCTTTTCAAAAGGAGCTCATGCTTTCTTAGTACACAGCCTAGCCGCCTTGCAGTCATAATTAATTATAGTTACCTAGTGCGTAATTGCTGGTGTCTCCTCCTCCTGTGTTTCCTCGTCACCCAGGGTGATAGGTCACGTGCTGTCCTGACATCATAAAGCTAGAGCAGGGTGTCATCTGACATGAGGGACAATCAGTTGCCTAGCAAGTGATGAGATACATTTATCATGGTATTGAAATGGGTTGCAGGGTAAATAGGGCACCCAGCTTAAAACCTAGATGGTTAGATGAATGAAACTGGGGCATTATTTGAGACTTGTGCATCTGTTTGAAGGTGCGGATAATCACAATGTTCTGGACTTCTCTATAGCTTAACTGATAGGGATGTACTAAAATGAAGATGTTAAGATGTCGTTTATAGTTTTTATTATTCCCACAAACTATAGCGTAAACCTTCCTCCCTTAACTTATCAGATCACTTAATTGCTATTGGCGTATCATAACCTAAAATAATTGCACTGAAAAGGGGACGCCTTCACTTGGCTGGCAATCACACCTATTTATCTAGGTCCTGATGTAGCTGCTAGTTGTGTAGAGAGTGTTGGCAAATGAGGCATAGAATTAAGATATGTACCCCAGTTTTATTTTGAAAACTGAGATTTAAATTTTTAGTAAACTTTGGATTTTCACAATATTACTGTCTCCATAGTACTGATTATCAAGGCTTAGAAAATCCATTTATTATTGCTGTGCCGGTGGACTTTTCCATCTGCAGAATATACTGAATGACCAGAGGTGGCAGTGCAGCAGAAGAGAATTTGTCTGCCTTCCTGATACCCCCAAAAAAAGCGCAATTCCTCAGCACTCTGCCATTCTTCATCAGTTTACATGGTACGTCAAACTCACGTTGAATACATTTGCTTATCATTAAAAAAGTTCATAGCATCTGAGGGCCCTGAGTACCTTTTTAGTGGGGTCTTTGGCATGATTATATTTCTGTCAAGACTGTAGAAAAATGGATGACGTTACGGTGATCATAATATTTTCATCAAAGACTTTGTCTCTAAAGCTGACAAAGCCTGTGTTAGATACCTGTGCTAATAATGTGTCCTCAGAGGACATTACTGTCTTTAAGGCTGGAATGAGTTGCCTTAATTTGGAGCAATGGCGTGACTTTCTCATGGAGTGAAGCTCATTTGACCTGTTTCCCTGCACTCTGTATGTGGGACTCTGATACTCCAGATGGATTGCTGTTTAGGATACTCTGCAGTTTTGCAACTCCATCTCCTTTTCAAAAGGAGCTCAATGCTTTCTCAGTACACCGCCTAGCCGCCTTGCAGTCATAATTAATTATAGTTACCTAGTGCACTATTGCTGGTGTCTCCTCCTCCTGTGTTTCCTCGTCACCCAGGGTGATTGGTCACGTGCTGTCCTGACATCATAAAGCTAGAGCAGGGTGTCATCTGACATGAGGGACAATCAGTTGCCTAGCAAGTGATAAGATAAATTTATCATGGTATTGAAATGGGTTGCAGGGTAAATAGGGCACCCAGCTTAAAACCTAGATGGTTAGATGAATGAAACTGGGGCATTATTTGAGACTTGTGCATCTGTTTGAAGGTGCGGATAATCACAATGTTCTGGACTTCTCTATAGCTTAACTGATAGGGATGTACTAAGATGAAGATGTTAAGATGTCGTTTATAGTTTTTATTATTCCCACAAACTATAGTGTAAACCTTCCTCCCTTAACTTATCAGATCACTTAATTGCTATTGGCGTATCATAACCTAAAAGAATTGCACTATAAAGGGGAAGCCTTCACTTGGCTGGCAATCACACCTATTTATCTAGGTCCTGATGTAGCTGCTAGTTGTGTAGAGAGTGTTGGCAAATGAGGCATAGAATTAAGATATGTACCCCAGTTTTATCTTGAAAACTGAGATTTTAATTTTTAGTAAGCTTTGGATTTTCACAATATTACTGTCTCCATAGTACTGATTATCAAGGCTTAGAACATCCATTTATTATTGCTGTGCATTCGTTTGAAAATATTCAAGTTCTAATTGACTAACGGTGGACTTTTCCATCTGCAGAATATACTGAATGACCAGAGGTGACAGTGCAGCAGAAGAGAATTTGTCTGCCTTCCTGATACCCAAAAAAAATAAGCAAATCCTCATCACTCTGCCATCCTTCATCAGTTTACATGGTAAGTCAATCTCACGTTGAATACATTTGCTTGTCATTAAAAAAGTTCATAGCATCTGAGGGCCCTGAGTACCTTTTTAGTGGGGTCTTTGGCATGATTATATTTCTGTCAAGACTGTAGAAATAGGGATTACGTTACGGTGATCATCATATTTTCATCAAAGACTTTGTCTCTAAAGCTGACAAAGCCTGTGTTAGATACCTGTGCTAATAATGTGTCCTCAGAGGACATTACTGTCTTTAAGGCTGGAATGAGTTGCCTTAATTTGGAGCAATGGTGTGACTTTCTCATGGAGTGAAGCTCATTTGACCTGTTTCCCTGCACTCTGTATGTGGGACTCTGATACTCCAGATGGATTGCTGTTTAGGATACTCTGCAGTTTTGCAAGTCCATCTCCTTTTCAAAAGGAGCTCATGCTTTCTTAGTACACAGCCTAGCCGCCTTGCAGTCATAATTAATTATAGTTACCTAGTGCGTAATTGCTGGTGTCTCCTCCTCCTGTGTTTCCTCGTCACCCAGGGTGATAGGTCACGTGCTGTCCTGACATCATAAAGCTAGAGCAGGGTGTCATCTGACATGAGGGACAATCAGTTGCCTAGCAAGTGATGAGATACATTTATCATGGTATTGAAATGGGTTGCAGGGTAAATAGGGCACCCAGCTTAAAACCTAGATGGTTAGATGAATGAAACTGGGGCATTATTTGAGACTTGTGCATCTGTTTGAAGGTGCGGATAATCACAATGTTCTGGACTTCTCTATAGCTTAACTGATAGGGATGTACTAAAATGAAGATGTTAAGATGTCGTTTATAGTTTTTATTATTCCCACAAACTATAGCGTAAACCTTCCTCCCTTAACTTATCAGATCACTTAATTGCTATTGGCGTATCATAACCTAAAATAATTGCACTGAAAAGGGGACGCCTTCACTTGGCTGGCAATCACACCTATTTATCTAGGTCCTGATGTAGCTGCTAGTTGTGTAGAGAGTGTTGGCAAATGAGGCATAGAATTAAGATATGTACCCCAGTTTTATTTTGAAAACTGAGATTTAAATTTTTAGTAAACTTTGGATTTTCACAATATTACTGTCTCCATAGTACTGATTATCAAGGCTTAGAAAATCCATTTATTATTGCTGTGCCGGTGGACTTTTCCATCTGCAGAATATACTGAATGACCAGAGGTGGCAGTGCAGCAGAAGAGAATTTGTCTGCCTTCCTGATACCCCCAAAAAAAGCGCAATTCCTCAGCACTCTGCCATTCTTCATCAGTTTACATGGTACGTCAAACTCACGTTGAATACATTTGCTTATCATTAAAAAAGTTCATAGCATCTGAGGGCCCTGAGTACCTTTTTAGTGGGGTCTTTGGCATGATTATATTTCTGTCAAGACTGTAGAAAAATGGATGACGTTACGGTGATCATAATATTTTCATCAAAGACTTTGTCTCTAAAGCTGACAAAGCCTGTGTTAGATACCTGTGCTAATAATGTGTCCTCAGAGGACATTACTGTCTTTAAGGCTGGAATGAGTTGCCTTAATTTGGAGCAATGGCGTGACTTTCTCATGGAGTGAAGCTCATTTGACCTGTTTCCCTGCACTCTGTATGTGGGACTCTGATACTCCAGATGGATTGCTGTTTAGGATACTCTGCAGTTTTGCAACTCCATCTCCTTTTCAAAAGGAGCTCAATGCTTTCTCAGTACACCGCCTAGCCGCCTTGCAGTCATAATTAATTATAGTTACCTAGTGCACTATTGCTGGTGTCTCCTCCTCCTGTGTTTCCTCGTCACCCAGGGTGATTGGTCACGTGCTGTCCTGACATCATAAAGCTAGAGCAGGGTGTCATCTGACATGAGGGACAATCAGTTGCCTAGCAAGTGATAAGATAAATTTATCATGGTATTGAAATGGGTTGCAGGGTAAATAGGGCACCCAGCTTAAAACCTAGATGGTTAGATGAATGAAACTGGGGCATTATTTGAGACTTGTGCATCTGTTTGAAGGTGCGGATAATCACAATGTTCTGGACTTCTCTATAGCTTAACTGATAGGGATGTACTAAGATGAAGATGTTAAGATGTCGTTTATAGTTTTTATTATTCCCACAAACTATAGTGTAAACCTTCCTCCCTTAACTTATCAGATCACTTAATTGCTATTGGCGTATCATAACCTAAAAGAATTGCACTATAAAGGGGAAGCCTTCACTTGGCTGGCAATCACACCTATTTATCTAGGTCCTGATGTAGCTGCTAGTTGTGTAGAGAGTGTTGGCAAATGAGGCATAGAATTAAGATATGTACCCCAGTTTTATCTTGAAAACTGAGATTTTAATTTTTAGTAAGCTTTGGATTTTCACAATATTACTGTCTCCATAGTACTGATTATCAAGGCTTAGAACATCCATTTATTATTGCTGTGCATTCGTTTGAAAATATTCAAGTTCTAATTGACTAACGGTGGACTTTTCCATCTGCAGAATATACTGAATGACCAGAGGTGGCAGTGCAGCAGAAGAGAATTTGTCTGCCTTCCTGATACCCCAAAAAAATAAGCAAATCCTCATCACTCTGCCATCCTTCATCAGTTTACATGGTAAGTCAATCTCACGTTGAATACATTTGCTTGTCATTAAAAAAGTTCATAGCATCTGAGGGCCCTGAGTACCTTTTTAGTGGGGTCTTTGGCATGATTATATTTCTGTCAAGACTGTAGAAATAGGGATTACGTTACGGTGATCATCATATTTTCATCAAAGACTGTGTCTCTAAAGCTGACAAAGCCTGTGTTAGATACCTGTGCTAATAATGTGTCCTCAGAGGACATTACTGTCTTTAAGGCTGGAATGAGTTGCCTTAATTTGGAGCAATGGTGTGACTTTCTCATGGAGTGAAGCTCATTTGACCTGTTTCCCTGCACTCTGTATGTGGGACTCTGATACTCCAGATGGATTGCTGTTTAGGATACTCTGCAGTTTTGCAAGTCCATCTCCTTTTCAAAAGGAGCTCATGCTTTCTTAGTACACAGCCTAGCCACCTTGCAGTCATAATTAATTATAGTTACCTAGTGCGTAATTGCTGGTGTCTCCTCCTCCTGTGTTTCCTCGTCACCCAGGGTGATAGGTCACGTGCTGTCCTGACATCATAAAGCTAGAGCAGGGTGTCATCTGACACGAGGGACAATCAGTTGCCTAGCAAGTGATGAGATACATTTATCATGGTATTGAAATGGGTTGCAGGGTAAATAGGGCACCCAGCTTAAAACCTAGATGGTTAGATGAATGAAACTGGGGCATTATTTGAGACTTGTGCATCTGTTTGAAGGTGCGGATAATCACAATGTTCTGGACTTCTCTATAGCTTAACTGATAGGGATGTACTAAAATGAAGATGTTAAGATGTCGTTTATAGTTTTTATTATTCCCACAAACTATAGCGTAAACCTTCCTCCCTTAACTTATCAGATCACTTAATTGCTATTGGCGTATCATAACCTAAAAGAATTGCACTATAAAGGGGAAGCCTTCACTTGGCTGGCAATCACACCTATTTATCTAGGTCCTGATGTAGCTGCTAGTTGTGTAGAGAGTGTTGGCAAATGAGGCATAGAATTAAGATATGTACCCCAGTTTTATCTTGAAAACTGAGATTTTAATTTTTAGTAAGCTTTGGATTTTCACAATATTACTGTCTCCATAGTACTGATTATCAAGGCTTAGAACATCCATTTATTATTGCTGTGCATTCGTTTGAAAATATTCAAGTTCTAATTGACTAACGGTGGACTTTTCCATCTGCAGAATATACTGAATGACCAGAGGTGACAGTGCAGCAGAAGAGAATTTGTCTGCCTTCCTGATACCCAAAAAAAATAAGCAAATCCTCATCACTCTGCCATCCTTCATCAGTTTACATGGTAAGTCAATCTCACGTTGAATACATTTGCTTGTCATTAAAAAAGTTCATAGCATCTGAGGGCCCTGAGTACCTTTTTAGTGGGGTCTTTGGCATGATTATATTTCTGTCAAGACTGTAGAAATAGGGATTACGTTACAGTGATCATCATATTTTCATCAAAGACTTTGTCTCTAAAGCTGACAAAGCCTGTGTTAGATACCTGTGCTAATAATGTGTCCTCAGAGGACATTACTGTCTTTAAGGCTGGAATGAGTTGCCTTAATTTGGAGCAATGGTGTGACTTTCTCATGGAGTGAAGCTCATTTGACCTGTTTCCCTGCACTCTGTATGTGGGACTCTGATACTCCAGATGGATTGCTGTTTAGGATACTCTGCAGTTTTGCAAGTCCATCTCCTTTTCAAAAGGAGCTCATGCTTTCTTAGTACACAGCCTAGCCACCTTGCAGTCATAATTAATTATAGTTACCTAGTGCGTAATTGCTGGTGTCTCCTCCTCCTGTGTTTCCTCGTCACCCAGGGTGATAGGTCACGTGCTGTCCTGACATCATAAAGCTAGAGCAGGGTGTCATCTGACACGAGGGACAATCAGTTGCCTAGCAAGTGATGAGATACATTTATCATGGTATTGAAATGGGTTGCAGGGTAAATAGGGCACCCAGCTTAAAACCTAGATGGTTAGATGAATGAAACTGGGGCATTATTTGAGACTTGTGCATCTGTTTGAAGGTGCGGATAATCACAATGTTCTGGACTTCTCTATAGCTTAACTGATAGGGATGTACTAAAATGAAGATGTTAAGATGTCGTTTATAGTTTTTATTATTCCCACAAACTATAGCGTAAACCTTCCTCCCTTAACTTATCAGATCACTTAATTGCTATTGGCGTATCATAACCTAAAAGAATTGCACTATAAAGGGGAAGCCTTCACTTGGCTGGCAATCACACCTATTTATCTAGGTCCTGATGTAGCTGCTAGTTGTGTAGAGAGTGTTGGCAAATGAGGCATAGAATTAAGATATGTACCCCAGTTTTATCTTGAAAACTGAGATTTTAATTTTTAGTAAGCTTTGGATTTTCACAATATTACTGTCTCCATAGTACTGATTATCAAGGCTTAGAACATCCATTTATTATTGCTGTGCATTCGTTTGAAAATATTCAAGTTCTAATTGACTAACGGTGGACTTTTCCATCTGCAGAATATACTGAATGACCAGAGGTGACAGTGCAGCAGAAGAGAATTTGTCTGCCTTCCTGATACCCCAAAAAAATAAGCAAATCCTCATCACTCTGCCATCCTTCATCAGTTTACATGGTAAGTCAATCTCACGTTGAATACATTTGCTTGTCATTAAAAAAGTTCATAGCATCTGAGGGCCCTGAGTACCTTTTTAGTGGGGTCTTTGGCATGATTATATTTCTGTCAAGACTGTAGAAATAGGGATTACGTTACAGTGATCATCATATTTTCATCAAAGACTTTGTCTCTAAAGCTGACAAAGCCTGTGTTAGATACCTGTGCTAATAATGTGTCCTCAGAGGACATTACTGTCTTTAAGGCTGGAATGAGTTGCCTTAATTTGGAGCAATGGTGTGACTTTCTCATGGAGTGAAGCTCATTTGACCTGTTTCCCTGCACTCTGTATGTGGGACTCTGATACTCCAGATGGATTGCTGTTTAGGATACTCTGCAGTTTTGCAAGTCCATCTCCTTTTCAAAAGGAGCTCATGCTTTCTTAGTACACAGCCTAGCCGCCTTGCAGTCATAATTAATTATAGTTACCTAGTGCGTAATTGCTGGTGTCTCCTCCTCCTGTGTTTCCTCGTCACCCAGGGTGATAGGTCACGTGCTGTCCTGACATCATAAAGCTAGAGCAGGGTGTCATCTGACATGAGGGACAATCAGTTGCCTAGCAAGTGATGAGATACATTTATCATGGTATTGAAATGGGTTGCAGGGTAAATAGGGCACCCAGCTTAAAACCTAGATGGTTAGATGAATGAAACTGGGGCATTATTTGAGACTTGTGCATCTGTTTGAACGTGCGGATAATCACAATGTTCTGGACTTCTCTATAGCTTAACTGATAGGGATGTACTAAGATGAAGATGTTAAGATGTCGTTTATAGTTTTTATTATTCCCACTAACTATAGCGTAAACCTTCCTCCCTTAACTTATCAGATCACCTAATTGCTATTGGCGTATCATAACCTAAAAGAATTGCACTGAAAAGGGGACGCCTTCACTTGGCTGGCAATCACACCTATTTATCTAGGTCCTGATGTAGCTGCTAGTTGTGTAGAGAGTGTTGGCAAATGAGGCATAGAATTAAGATATGTACCCCAGTTTTATCTTGAAAACTGAGATTTTAATTTTTAGTAATCTTTGGATATTCACAATATTACTGTCTCCATAGTACTGATTATCAAGGCTTAGAAAATCCATTTATTATTGCTGTGCATTCGTTTGAAATTATTCAAGTTCTAATTGACTAACGGTGGACTTTTCCATCTGCAGAATATACTGAATGACCAGAGGTGGCAGTGCAGCAGAAGAGAATTTGTCTGCCTTCCTGATACCCAAAAAAAAAAGCGCAATTCCTCAGCACTCTGCCATTCTTCATCAGTTTACATGGTACGTCAAACTCACGTTGAATACATTTGCTTATCATTAAAAAAGTTCATAGCATCTGAGGGCCCTGAGTACCTTTTTAGTGTGGTCTTTGGCATGATTATATTTCTGTCAAGACTGTAGAAAAATGGATGACGTTACGGTGATCATAATATTTTCATCAAAGACTTTGTCTCTAAAGCTGACAAAGCCTGTGTTAGATACCTGTGCTAATAATATGTCCTCAGAGGACATTACTGTCTTTAAGGCTGGAATGAGTTGCCTTAATTTGGAGCAATGGCGTGACTTTCTCATGGAGTGAAGCTCATTTGACCTGTTTCCCTGCACTCTGTATGTGGGACTCTGATACTCCAGATGGATTGCTGTTTAGGATACTCTGCAGTTTTGCAACTCCATCTCCTTTTCAAAAGGAGCTCAATGCTTTCTCAGTACACCGCCTAGCCGCCTTGCAGTCATAATTAATTATAGTTACCTAGTGCACTATTGCTGGTGTCTCCTCCTCCTGTGTTTCCTCGTCACCCAGGGTGATTGGTCACGTGCTGTCCTGACATCATAAAGCTAGAGCAGGGTGTCATCTGACATGAGGGACAATCAGTTGCCTAGCAAGTGATGAGATACATTTATCATGGTATTGAAATGGGTTGCAGGGTAAATAGGGCACCCAGCTTAAAACCTAGATGGTTAGATGAATGAAACTGGGGCATTATTTGAGACTTGTGCATCTGTTTGAACGTGCGGATAATCACAATGTTCTGGACTTCTCTATAGCTTAACTGATAGGGATGTACTAAGATGAAGATGTTAAGATGTCGTTTATAGTTTTTATTATTCCCACTAACTATAGCGTAAACCTTCCTCCCTTAACTTATCAGATCACCTAATTGCTATTGGCGTATCATAACCTAAAATAATTGCACTGAAAAGGGGACGCCTTCACTTGGCTGGCAATCACACCTATTTATCTAGGTCCTGATGTAGCTGCTAGTTGTGTAGAGAGTGTTGGCAAATGAGGCATAGAATTAAGATATGTACCCCAGTTTTATTTTGAAAACTGAGATTTAAATTTTTAGTAAACTTTGGATTTTCACAATATTACTGTCTCCATAGTACTGATTATCAAGGCTTAGAAAATCCATTTATTATTGCTGTGCATTCGTTTGAAAATATTCAAGTTCTAATTGACTAACGGTGGACTTTTCCATCTGCAGAATATACTGAATGACCAGAGGTGGCAGTGCAGCAGAAGAGAATTTGTCTGCCTTCCTGATACCCCAAAAAAAAAGCGCAATTCCTCAGCACTCTGCCATTCTTCATCAGTTTACATGGTAAGTCAATCTCACGTTGAATACATTTGCTTATCATTAAAAAAGTTCATAGCATCTGAGGGCCCTGAGTACCTTTTTAGTGTGGTCTTTGGCATGATTATATTTCTGTCAAGACTGTAGAAAAATGGATGACGTTACGGTGATCATAATATTTTCATCAAAGACTTTGTCTCTAAAGCTGACAAAGCCTGTGTTAGATACCTGTGCTAATAATGTGTCCTCAGAGGACATTACTGTCTTTAAGGCTGGAATGAGTTGCCTTAATTTGGAGCAATGGTGTGACTTTCTCATGGAGTGAAGCTCATTTGACCTGTTTCCCTGCACTCTGTATGTGGGACTCTGATACTCCAGATGGATTGCTGTTTAGGATACTCTGCAGTTTTGCAAGTCCATCTCCTTTTCAAAAGGAGCTCATGCTTTCTTAGTACACAGCCTAGCCGCCTTGCAGTCATAATTAATTATAGTTACCTAGTGCGTAATTGCTGGTGTCTCCTCCTCCTGTGTTTCCTCGTCACCCAGGGTGATAGGTCACGTGCTGTCCTGACATCATAAAGCTAGAGCAGGGTGTCATCTGACATGAGGGACAATCAGTTGCCTAGCAAGTGATGAGATACATTTATCATGGTATTGAAATGGGTTGCAGGGTAAATAGGGCACCCAGCTTAAAACCTAGACGGTTAGATGAATGAAACTGGGGCATTATTTGAGACTTGTGCATCTGTTTGAAGGTGCGGATAATCACAATGTTCTGGACTTCTCTATAGCTTAACTGATAGGGATGTACTAAAATGAAGATGTTAAGATGTCGTTTATAGTTTTTATTATTCCCACAAACTATAGCGTAAACCTTCCTCCCTTAACTTATCAGATCACTTAATTGCTATTGGCGTATCATAACCTAAAATAATTGCACTGAAAAGGGGACGCCTTCACTTGGCTGGCAATCACACCTATTTATCTAGGTCCTGATGTAGCTGCTAGTTGTGTAGAGAGTGTTGGCAAATGAGGCATAGAATTAAGATATGTACCCCAGTTTTATTTTGAAAACTGAGATTTAAATTTTTAGTAAACTTTGGATTTTCACAATATTACTGTCTCCATAGTACTGATTATCAAGGCTTAGAAAATCCATTTATTATTGCTGTGCATTCGTTTGAAAATATTCAAGTTCTAATTGACTAACGGTGGACTTTTCCATCTGCAGAATATACTGAATGACCAGAGGTGGCAGTGCAGCAGAAGAGAATTTGTCTGCCTTCCTGATACCCAAAAAAAAAGCGCAATTCCTCAGCACTCTGCCATCCTTCATCAGTTTACATGGTAAGTCAAACTCACGTTGAATACATTTGCTTATCATTAAAAAAGTTCATAGCATCTGAGGGCCCTGAGTACCTTTTTAGTGGGGTCTTTGGCATGATTATATTTCTGTCAAGACTGTAGAAAAAGGGATGACGTTACGGTGATCATCATATTTTCATCAAAGACTTTGTCTCTAAAGCTGACAACGCCTGTGTTAGATACCTGTGCTAATAATGTGTCCTCAGAGGACATTACTGTCTTTAAGGCTGGAATGAGTTGCCTTAATTTGGAGCAATGGTGTGACTTTCTCATGGAGTGAAACTCATTTGACCTGTTTCCCTGCACTCTGTATGTGGGACTCTGATACTCCAGATGGTTTGCTGTTTAGGATACTCTGCAGTTTTGCAACTCCATCTCCTTTTCAAAAGGAGCTCATGCTTTCTCAGTACACAGCCTAGCCGCCTTGCAGTCATAATTAATTATAGTTACCTAGTGCATAATTGCTGGTGTCTCCTCCTACTGTGTTGCCTCGTCACCTAGGGTGATTGGTCACGTGCTGTCCTGACATCATAAAGCTAGAGCAGGGTGTCATCTGACATGAGGGACAATCAGTTGCCTAGCAAGTGATGAGATACATTTATCATGGTATTGAAATGGGTTGCAGGGTAAATAGGGCACCCAGCTTAAAACCTAGATGGTTAGATGAATGAAACTGGGGCATTATTTGAGACTTGTGCATCTGTTTGAACGTGCGGATAATCACAATGTTCTGGACTTCTCTATAGCTTAACTGATAGGGATGTACTAAGATGAAGATGTTAAGATGTCGTTTATAGTTTTTATTATTCCCACTAACTATAGCGTAAACCTTCCTCCCTTAACTTATCAGATCACCTAATTGCTATTGGCGTATCATAACCTAAAAGAATTGCACTGAAAAGGGGACGCCTTCACTTGGCTGGCAATCACACCTATTTGTCTAGGTCCTGATGTAGCTGCTAGTTGTGTAGAGAGTGTTGGCAAATGAGGCATAGAATTAAGATATGTACCCCAGTTTTATCTTGAAAACTGAGATTTTAATTTTTAGTAATCTTTGGATATTCACAATATTACTGTCTCCATAGTACTGATTATCAAGGCTTAGAAAATCCATTTATTATTGCTGTGCATTCGTTTGAAATTATTCAAGTTCTAATTGACTAACGGTGGACTTTTCCATCTGCAGAATATACTGAATGACCAGAGGTGGCAGTGCAGCAGAAGAGAATTTGTCTGCCTTCCTGATACCCAAAAAAAAAAGCGCAATTCCTCAGCACTCTGCCATTCTTCATCAGTTTACATGGTACGTCAAACTCACGTTGAATACATTTGCTTATCATTAAAAAAGTTCATAGCATCTGAGGGCCCTGAGTACCTTTTTAGTGTGGTCTTTGGCATGATTATATTTCTGTCAAGACTGTAGAAAAATGGATGACGTTACGGTGATCATAATATTTTCATCAAAGACTTTGTCTCTAAAGCTGACAAAGCCTGTGTTAGATACCTGTGCTAATAATGTGTCCTCAGAGGACATTACTGTCTTTAAGGCTGGAATGAGTTGCCTTAATTTGGAGCAATGGCGTGACTTTCTCATGGAGTGAAGCTCATTTGACCTGTTTCCCTGCACTCTGTATGTGGGACTCTGATACTCCAGATGGATTGCTGTTTAGGATACTCTGCAGTTTTGCAACTCCATCTCCTTTTCAAAAGGAGCTCAATGCTTTCTCAGTACACCGCCTAGCCGCCTTGCTGTCATAATTAATTATAGTTACCTAGTGCACTATTGCTGGTGTCTCCTCCTCCTGTGTTTCCTCGTCACCCAGGGTGATTGGTCACGTGCTGTCCTGACATCATAAAGCTAGAGCAGGGTGTCATCTGACATGAGGGACAATCAGTTGCCTAGCAAGTGATAAGATAAATTTATCATGGTATTGAAATGGGTTGCAGGGTAAATAGGGCACCCAGCTTAAAACCTAGATGGTTAGATGAATGAAACTGGGGCATTATTTGAGACTTGTGCATCTGTTTGAAGGTGCGGATAATCACAATGTTCTGGACTTCTCTATAGCTTAACTGATAGGGATGTACTAAGATGAAGATGTTAAGATGTCGTTTATAGTTTTTATTATTCCCACAAACTATAGCGTAAACCTTCCTCCCTTAACTTATCAGATCACTTAATTGCTATTGGCGTATCATAACCTAAAAGAATTGCACTATAATGGGGAAGCCTTCACTTGGCTGGCAATCACACCTATTTATCTAGGTCCTGATGTAGCTGCTAGTTGTGTAGAGAGTGTTGGCAAATGAGGCATAGAATTAAGATATGTACCCCAGTTTTATCTTGAAAACTGAGATTTTAATTTTTAGTAAGCTTTGGATTTTCACAATATTACTGTCTCCATAGTACTGATTATCAAGGCTTAGAACATCCATTTATTATTGCTGTGCATTCGTTTGAAAATATTCAAGTTCTAATTGACTAACGGTGGACTTTTCCATCTGCAGAATATACTGAATGACCAGAGGTGGCAGTGCAGCAGAAGAGAATTTGTCTGCCTTCCTGATACCCAAAAAAAATAAGCAAATCCTCATCACTCTGCCATCCTTCATCAGTTTACATGGTAAGCCAATCTCACGTTGAATACATTTGCTTGTCATTAAAAAAGTTCATAGCATCTGAGGGCCCTGAGTACCTTTTTAGTGGGGTCTTTGGCATGATTATATTTCTGTCAAGACTGTAGAAATAGGGATTACGTTACGGTGATCATCATATTTTCATCAAAGACTTTGTCTCTAAAGCTGACAAAGCCTGTGTTAGATACCTGTGCTAATAATGTGTCCTCAGAGGACATTACTGTCTTTAAGGCTGGAATGAGTTGCCTTAATTTGGAGCAATGGTGTGACTTTCTCATGGAGTGAAGCTCATTTGACCTGTTTCCCTGCACTCTGTATGTGGGACTCTGATACTCCAGATGGATTGCTGTTTAGGATACTCTGCAGTTTTGCAAGTCCATCTCCTTTTCAAAAGGAGCTCATGCTTTCTTAGTACACAGTCTAGCCGCCTTGCAGTCATAATTAATTATAGTTACCTAGTGCGTAATTGCTGGTGTCTCCTCCTCCTGTGTTTCCTCGTCACCCAGGGTGATAGGTCACGTGCTGTCCTGACATCATAAAGCTAGAGCAGGGTGTCATCTGACATGAGGGACAATCAGTTGCCTAGCAAGTGATGAGATACATTTATCATGGTATTGAAATGGGTTGCAGGGTAAATAGGGCACCCAGCTTAAAACCTAGATGGTTAGATGAATGAAACTGGGGCATTATTTGAGACTTGTGCATCTGTTTGAAGGTGCGGATAATCACAATGTTCTGGACTTCTCTATAGCTTAACTGATAGGGATGTACTAAAATGAAGATGTTAAGATGTCGTTTATAGTTTTTATTATTCCCACAAACTATAGCGTAAACCTTCCTCCCTTAACTTATCAGATCACTTAATTGCTATTGGCGTATCATAACCTAAAATAATTGCACTGAAAAGGGGGCGCCTTCACTTGGCTGGCAATCACACCTATTTATCTAGGTCCTGATGTAGCTGCTAGTTGTGTAGAGAGTGTTGGCAAATGAGGCATAGAATTAAGATATGTACCCCAGTTTTATTTTGAAAACTGAGATTTAAATTTTTAGTAAACTTTGGATTTTCACAATATTACTGTCTCCATAGTACTGATTATCAAGGCTTAGAAAATCCATTTATTATTGCTGTGCCGGTGGACTTTTCCATCTGCAGAATATACTGAATGACCAGAGGTGGCAGTGCAGCAGAAGAGAATTTGTCTGCCTTCCTGATACCCCCAAAAAAAGCGCAATTCCTCAGCACTCTGCCATTCTTCATCAGTTTACATGGTACGTCAAACTCACGTTGAATACATTTGCTTATCATTAAAAAAGTTCATAGCATCTGAGGGCCCTGAGTACCTTTTTAGTGGGGTCTTTGGCATGATTATATTTCTGTCAAGACTGTAGAAAAATGGATGACGTTACGGTGATCATAATATTTTCATCAAAGACTTTGTCTCTAAAGCTGACAAAGCCTGTGTTAGATACCTGTGCTAATAATGTGTCCTCAGAGGACATTACTGTCTTTAAGGCTGGAATGAGTTGCCTTAATTTGGAGCAATGGCGTGACTTTCTCATGGAGTGAAGCTCATTTGACCTGTTTCCCTGCACTCTGTATGTGGGACTCTGATACTCCAGATGGATTGCTGTTTAGGATACTCTGCAGTTTTGCAACTCCATCTCCTTTTCAAAAGGAGCTCAATGCTTTCTCAGTACACCGCCTAGCCGCCTTGCAGTCATAATTAATTATAGTTACCTAGTGCACTATTGCTGGTGTCTCCTCCTCCTGTGTTTCCTCGTCACCCAGGGTGATTGGTCACGTGCTGTCCTGACATCATAAAGCTAGAGCAGGGTGTCATCTGACATGAGGGACAATCAGTTGCCTAGCAAGTGATAAGATAAATTTATCATGGTATTGAAATGGGTTGCAGGGTAAATAGGGCACCCAGCTTAAAACCTAGATGGTTAGATGAATGAAACTGGGGCATTATTTGAGACTTGTGCATCTGTTTGAAGGTGCGGATAATCACAATGTTCTGGACTTCTCTATAGCTTAACTGATAGGGATGTACTAAGATGAAGATGTTAAGATGTCGTTTATAGTTTTTATTATTCCCACAAACTATAGTGTAAACCTTCCTCCCTTAACTTATCAGATCACTTAATTGCTATTGGCGTATCATAACCTAAAAGAATTGCACTATAAAGGGGAAGCCTTCACTTGGCTGGCAATCACACCTATTTATCTAGGTCCTGATGTAGCTGCTAGTTGTGTAGAGAGTGTTGGCAAATGAGGCATAGAATTAAGATATGTACCCCAGTTTTATCTTGAAAACTGAGATTTTAATTTTTAGTAAGCTTTGGATTTTCACAATATTACTGTCTCCATAGTACTGATTATCAAGGCTTAGAACATCCATTTATTATTGCTGTGCATTCGTTTGAAAATATTCAAGTTCTAATTGACTAACGGTGGACTTTTCCATCTGCAGAATATACTGAATGACCAGAGGTGGCAGTGCAGCAGAAGAGAATTTGTCTGCCTTCCTGATACTCCCAAAAAAAATAAGCAAATCCTCATCACTCTGCCATCCTTCATCAGTTTACATGGTAAGTCAATCTCACGTTGAATACATTTGCTTGTCATTAAAAAAGTTCATAGCATCTGAGGGCCCTGAGTACCTTTTTAGTGGGGTCTTTGGCATGATTATATTTCTGTCAAGACTGTAGAAATAGGGATTACGTTACGGTGATCATCATATTTTCATCAAAGACTGTGTCTCTAAAGCTGACAAAGCCTGTGTTAGATACCTGTGCTAATAATGTGTCCTCAGAGGACATTACTGTCTTTAAGGCTGGAATGAGTTGCCTTAATTTGGAGCAATGGTGTGACTTTCTCATGGAGTGAAGCTCATTTGACCTGTTTCCCTGCACTCTGTATGTGGGACTCTGATACTCCAGATGGATTGCTGTTTAGGATACTCTGCAGTTTTGCAAGTCCATCTCCTTTTCAAAAGGAGCTCATGCTTTCTTAGTACACAGCCTAGCCGCCTTGCAGTCATAATTAATTATAGTTACCTAGTGCGTAATTGCTGGTGTCTCCTCCTCCTGTGTTTCCTCGTCACCCAGGGTGATAGGTCACGTGCTGTCCTGACATCATAAAGCTAGAGCAGGGTGTCATCTGACACGAGGGACAATCAGTTGCCTAGCAAGTGATGAGATACATTTATCATGGTATTGAAATGGGTTGCAGGGTAAATAGGGCACCCAGCTTAAAACCTAGATGGTTAGATGAATGAAACTGGGGCATTATTTGAGACTTGTGCATCTGTTTGAACGTGCGGATAATCACAATGTTCTGGACTTCTCTATAGCTTAACTGATAGGGATGTACTAAGATGAAGATGTTAAGATGTCGTTTATAGTTTTTATTATTCCCACTAACTATAGCGTAAACCTTCCTCCCTTAACTTATCAGATCACCTAATTGCTATTGGCGTATCATAACCTAAAAGAATTGCACTGAAAAGGGGACGCCTTCACTTGGCTGGCAATCACACCTATTTATCTAGGTCCTGATGTAGCTGCTAGTTGTGTAGAGAGTGTTGGCAAATGAGGCATAGAATTAAGATATGTACCCCAGTTTTATCTTGAAAACTGAGATTTTAATTTTTAGTAATCTTTGGATATTCACAATATTACTGTCTCCATAGTACTGATTATCAAGGCTTAGAAAATCCATTTATTATTGCTGTGCATTCGTTTGAAATTATTCAAGTTCTAATTGACTAACGGTGGACTTTTCCATCTGCAGAATATACTGAATGACCAGAGGTGGCAGTGCAGCAGAAGAGAATTTGTCTGCCTTCCTGATACCCAAAAAAAAAAGCGCAATTCCTCAGCACTCTGCCATTCTTCATCAGTTTACATGGTACGTCAAACTCACGTTGAATACATTTGCTTATCATTAAAAAAGTTCATAGCATCTGAGGGCCCTGAGTACCTTTTTAGTGTGGTCTTTGGCATGATTATATTTCTGTCAAGACTGTAGAAAAATGGATGACGTTACGGTGATCATAATATTTTCATCAAAGACTTTGTCTCTAAAGCTGACAAAGCCTGTGTTAGATACCTGTGCTAATAATGTGTCCTCAGAGGACATTACTGTCTTTAAGGCTGGAATGAGTTGCCTTAATTTGGAGCAATGGCGTGACTTTCTCATGGAGTGAAGCTCATTTGACCTGTTTCCCTGCACTCTGTATGTGGGACTCTGATACTCCAGATGGATTGCTGTTTAGGATACTCTGCAGTTTTGCAACTCCATCTCCTTTTCAAAAGGAGCTCAATGCTTTCTCAGTACACCGCCTAGCCGCCTTGCAGTCATAATTAATTATAGTTACCTAGTGCACTATTGCTGGTGTCTCCTCCTCCTGTGTTTCCTCGTCACCCAGGGTGATTGGTCACGTGCTGTCCTGACATCATAAAGCTAGAGCAGGGTGTCATCTGACATGAGGGACAATCAGTTGCCTAGCAAGTGATGAGATACATTTATCATGGTATTGAAATGGGTTGCAGGGTAAATAGGGCACCCAGCTTAAAACCTAGATGGTTAGATGAATGAAACTGGGGCATTATTTGAGACTTGTGCATCTGTTTGAACGTGCGGATAATCACAATGTTCTGGACTTCTCTATAGCTTAACTGATAGGGATGTACTAAGATGAAGATGTTAAGATGTCGTTTATAGTTTTTATTATTCCCACTAACTATAGCGTAAACCTTCCTCCCTTAACTTATCAGATCACCTAATTGCTATTGGCGTATCATAACCTAAAATAATTGCACTGAAAAGGGGACGCCTTCACTTGGCTGGCAATCACACCTATTTATCTAGGTCCTGATGTAGCTGCTAGTTGTGTAGAGAGTGTTGGCAAATGAGGCATAGAATTAAGATATGTACCCCAGTTTTATTTTGAAAACTGAGATTTAAATTTTTAGTAAACTTTGGATTTTCACAATATTACTGTCTCCATAGTACTGATTATCAAGGCTTAGAAAATCCATTTATTATTGCTGTGCATTCGTTTGAAAATATTCAAGTTCTAATTGACTAACGGTGGACTTTTCCATCTGCAGAATATACTGAATGACCAGAGGTGGCAGTGCAGCAGAAGAGAATTTGTCTGCCTTCCTGATACCCAAAAAAAAAGCGCAATTCCTCAGCACTCTGCCATCCTTCATCAGTTTACATGGTAAGTCAAACTCACGTTGAATACATTTGCTTATCATTAAAAAAGTTCATAGCATCTGAGGGCCCTGAGTACCTTTTTAGTGGGGTCTTTGGCATGATTATATTTCTGTCAAGACTGTAGAAAAAGGGATGACGTTACGGTGATCATCATATTTTCATCAAAGACTTTGTCTCTAAAGCTGACAACGCCTGTGTTAGATACCTGTGCTAATAATGTGTCCTCAGAGGACATTACTGTCTTTAAGGCTGGAATGAGTTGCCTTAATTTGGAGCAATGGTGTGACTTTCTCATGGAGTGAAACTCATTTGACCTGTTTCCCTGCACTCTGTATGTGGGACTCTGATACTCCAGATGGTTTGCTGTTTAGGATACTCTGCAGTTTTGCAACTCCATCTCCTTTTCAAAAGGAGCTCATGCTTTCTCAGTACACAGCCTAGCCGCCTTGCAGTCATAATTAATTATAGTTACCTAGTGCATAATTGCTGGTGTCTCCTCCTACTGTGTTGCCTCGTCACCTAGGGTGATTGGTCACGTGCTGTCCTGACATCATAAAGCTAGAGCAGGGTGTCATCTGACATGAGGGACAATCAGTTGCCTAGCAAGTGATGAGATACATTTATCATGGTATTGAAATGGGTTGCAGGGTAAATAGGGCACCCAGCTTAAAACCTAGATGGTTAGATGAATGAAACTGGGGCATTATTTGAGACTTGTGCATCTGTTTGAACGTGCGGATAATCACAATGTTCTGGACTTCTCTATAGCTTAACTGATAGGGATGTACTAAGATGAAGATGTTAAGATGTCGTTTATAGTTTTTATTATTCCCACTAACTATAGCGTAAACCTTCCTCCCTTAACTTATCAGATCACCTAATTGCTATTGGCGTATCATAACCTAAAAGAATTGCACTGAAAAGGGGACGCCTTCACTTGGCTGGCAATCACACCTATTTGTCTAGGTCCTGATGTAGCTGCTAGTTGTGTAGAGAGTGTTGGCAAATGAGGCATAGAATTAAGATATGTACCCCAGTTTTATCTTGAAAACTGAGATTTTAATTTTTAGTAATCTTTGGATATTCACAATATTACTGTCTCCATAGTACTGATTATCAAGGCTTAGAAAATCCATTTATTATTGCTGTGCATTCGTTTGAAATTATTCAAGTTCTAATTGACTAACGGTGGACTTTTCCATCTGCAGAATATACTGAATGACCAGAGGTGGCAGTGCAGCAGAAGAGAATTTGTCTGCCTTCCTGATACCCAAAAAAAAAAGCGCAATTCCTCAGCACTCTGCCATTCTTCATCAGTTTACATGGTACGTCAAACTCACGTTGAATACATTTGCTTATCATTAAAAAAGTTCATAGCATCTGAGGGCCCTGAGTACCTTTTTAGTGTGGTCTTTGGCATGATTATATTTCTGTCAAGACTGTAGAAAAATGGATGACGTTACGGTGATCATAATATTTTCATCAAAGACTTTGTCTCTAAAGCTGACAAAGCCTGTGTTAGATACCTGTGCTAATAATGTGTCCTCAGAGGACATTACTGTCTTTAAGGCTGGAATGAGTTGCCTTAATTTGGAGCAATGGCGTGACTTTCTCATGGAGTGAAGCTCATTTGACCTGTTTCCCTGCACTCTGTATGTGGGACTCTGATACTCCAGATGGATTGCTGTTTAGGATACTCTGCAGTTTTGCAACTCCATCTCCTTTTCAAAAGGAGCTCAATGCTTTCTCAGTACACCGCCTAGCCGCCTTGCTGTCATAATTAATTATAGTTACCTAGTGCACTATTGCTGGTGTCTCCTCCTCCTGTGTTTCCTCGTCACCCAGGGTGATTGGTCACGTGCTGTCCTGACATCATAAAGCTAGAGCAGGGTGTCATCTGACATGAGGGACAATCAGTTGCCTAGCAAGTGATAAGATAAATTTATCATGGTATTGAAATGGGTTGCAGGGTAAATAGGGCACCCAGCTTAAAACCTAGATGGTTAGATGAATGAAACTGGGGCATTATTTGAGACTTGTGCATCTGTTTGAAGGTGCGGATAATCACAATGTTCTGGACTTCTCTATAGCTTAACTGATAGGGATGTACTAAGATGAAGATGTTAAGATGTCGTTTATAGTTTTTATTATTCCCACAAACTATAGCGTAAACCTTCCTCCCTTAACTTATCAGATCACTTAATTGCTATTGGCGTATCATAACCTAAAAGAATTGCACTATAATGGGGAAGCCTTCACTTGGCTGGCAATCACACCTATTTATCTAGGTCCTGATGTAGCTGCTAGTTGTGTAGAGAGTGTTGGCAAATGAGGCATAGAATTAAGATATGTACCCCAGTTTTATCTTGAAAACTGAGATTTTAATTTTTAGTAAGCTTTGGATTTTCACAATATTACTGTCTCCATAGTACTGATTATCAAGGCTTAGAACATCCATTTATTATTGCTGTGCATTCGTTTGAAAATATTCAAGTTCTAATTGACTAACGGTGGACTTTTCCATCTGCAGAATATACTGAATGACCAGAGGTGGCAGTGCAGCAGAAGAGAATTTGTCTGCCTTCCTGATACCCAAAAAAAATAAGCAAATCCTCATCACTCTGCCATCCTTCATCAGTTTACATGGTAAGCCAATCTCACGTTGAATACATTTGCTTGTCATTAAAAAAGTTCATAGCATCTGAGGGCCCTGAGTACCTTTTTAGTGGGGTCTTTGGCATGATTATATTTCTGTCAAGACTGTAGAAATAGGGATTACGTTACGGTGATCATCATATTTTCATCAAAGACTTTGTCTCTAAAGCTGACAAAGCCTGTGTTAGATACCTGTGCTAATAATGTGTCCTCAGAGGACATTACTGTCTTTAAGGCTGGAATGAGTTGCCTTAATTTGGAGCAATGGTGTGACTTTCTCATGGAGTGAAGCTCATTTGACCTGTTTCCCTGCACTCTGTATGTGGGACTCTGATACTCCAGATGGATTGCTGTTTAGGATACTCTGCAGTTTTGCAAGTCCATCTCCTTTTCAAAAGGAGCTCATGCTTTCTTAGTACACAGTCTAGCCGCCTTGCAGTCATAATTAATTATAGTTACCTAGTGCGTAATTGCTGGTGTCTCCTCCTCCTGTGTTTCCTCGTCACCCAGGGTGATAGGTCACGTGCTGTCCTGACATCATAAAGCTAGAGCAGGGTGTCATCTGACATGAGGGACAATCAGTTGCCTAGCAAGTGATGAGATACATTTATCATGGTATTGAAATGGGTTGCAGGGTAAATAGGGCACCCAGCTTAAAACCTAGATGGTTAGATGAATGAAACTGGGGCATTATTTGAGACTTGTGCATCTGTTTGAAGGTGCGGATAATCACAATGTTCTGGACTTCTCTATAGCTTAACTGATAGGGATGTACTAAAATGAAGATGTTAAGATGTCGTTTATAGTTTTTATTATTCCCACAAACTATAGCGTAAACCTTCCTCCCTTAACTTATCAGATCACTTAATTGCTATTGGCGTATCATAACCTAAAATAATTGCACTGAAAAGGGGGCGCCTTCACTTGGCTGGCAATCACACCTATTTATCTAGGTCCTGATGTAGCTGCTAGTTGTGTAGAGAGTGTTGGCAAATGAGGCATAGAATTAAGATATGTACCCCAGTTTTATTTTGAAAACTGAGATTTAAATTTTTAGTAAACTTTGGATTTTCACAATATTACTGTCTCCATAGTACTGATTATCAAGGCTTAGAAAATCCATTTATTATTGCTGTGCCGGTGGACTTTTCCATCTGCAGAATATACTGAATGACCAGAGGTGGCAGTGCAGCAGAAGAGAATTTGTCTGCCTTCCTGATACCCCCAAAAAAAGCGCAATTCCTCAGCACTCTGCCATTCTTCATCAGTTTACATGGTACGTCAAACTCACGTTGAATACATTTGCTTATCATTAAAAAAGTTCATAGCATCTGAGGGCCCTGAGTACCTTTTTAGTGGGGTCTTTGGCATGATTATATTTCTGTCAAGACTGTAGAAAAATGGATGACGTTACGGTGATCATAATATTTTCATCAAAGACTTTGTCTCTAAAGCTGACAAAGCCTGTGTTAGATACCTGTGCTAATAATGTGTCCTCAGAGGACATTACTGTCTTTAAGGCTGGAATGAGTTGCCTTAATTTGGAGCAATGGCGTGACTTTCTCATGGAGTGAAGCTCATTTGACCTGTTTCCCTGCACTCTGTATGTGGGACTCTGATACTCCAGATGGATTGCTGTTTAGGATACTCTGCAGTTTTGCAACTCCATCTCCTTTTCAAAAGGAGCTCAATGCTTTCTCAGTACACCGCCTAGCCGCCTTGCAGTCATAATTAATTATAGTTACCTAGTGCACTATTGCTGGTGTCTCCTCCTCCTGTGTTTCCTCGTCACCCAGGGTGATTGGTCACGTGCTGTCCTGACATCATAAAGCTAGAGCAGGGTGTCATCTGACATGAGGGACAATCAGTTGCCTAGCAAGTGATAAGATAAATTTATCATGGTATTGAAATGGGTTGCAGGGTAAATAGGGCACCCAGCTTAAAACCTAGATGGTTAGATGAATGAAACTGGGGCATTATTTGAGACTTGTGCATCTGTTTGAAGGTGCGGATAATCACAATGTTCTGGACTTCTCTATAGCTTAACTGATAGGGATGTACTAAGATGAAGATGTTAAGATGTCGTTTATAGTTTTTATTATTCCCACAAACTATAGTGTAAACCTTCCTCCCTTAACTTATCAGATCACTTAATTGCTATTGGCGTATCATAACCTAAAAGAATTGCACTATAAAGGGGAAGCCTTCACTTGGCTGGCAATCACACCTATTTATCTAGGTCCTGATGTAGCTGCTAGTTGTGTAGAGAGTGTTGGCAAATGAGGCATAGAATTAAGATATGTACCCCAGTTTTATCTTGAAAACTGAGATTTTAATTTTTAGTAAGCTTTGGATTTTCACAATATTACTGTCTCCATAGTACTGATTATCAAGGCTTAGAACATCCATTTATTATTGCTGTGCATTCGTTTGAAAATATTCAAGTTCTAATTGACTAACGGTGGACTTTTCCATCTGCAGAATATACTGAATGACCAGAGGTGGCAGTGCAGCAGAAGAGAATTTGTCTGCCTTCCTGATACTCCCAAAAAAAATAAGCAAATCCTCATCACTCTGCCATCCTTCATCAGTTTACATGGTAAGTCAATCTCACGTTGAATACATTTGCTTGTCATTAAAAAAGTTCATAGCATCTGAGGGCCCTGAGTACCTTTTTAGTGGGGTCTTTGGCATGATTATATTTCTGTCAAGACTGTAGAAATAGGGATTACGTTACGGTGATCATCATATTTTCATCAAAGACTGTGTCTCTAAAGCTGACAAAGCCTGTGTTAGATACCTGTGCTAATAATGTGTCCTCAGAGGACATTACTGTCTTTAAGGCTGGAATGAGTTGCCTTAATTTGGAGCAATGGTGTGACTTTCTCATGGAGTGAAGCTCATTTGACCTGTTTCCCTGCACTCTGTATGTGGGACTCTGATACTCCAGATGGATTGCTGTTTAGGATACTCTGCAGTTTTGCAAGTCCATCTCCTTTTCAAAAGGAGCTCATGCTTTCTTAGTACACAGCCTAGCCGCCTTGCAGTCATAATTAATTATAGTTACCTAGTGCGTAATTGCTGGTGTCTCCTCCTCCTGTGTTTCCTCGTCACCCAGGGTGATAGGTCACGTGCTGTCCTGACATCATAAAGCTAGAGCAGGGTGTCATCTGACATGAGGGACAATCAGTTGCCTAGCAAGTGATGAGATACATTTATCATGGTATTGAAATGGGTTGCAGGGTAAATAGGGCACCCAGCTTAAAACCTAGATGGTTAGATGAATGAAACTGGGGCATTATTTGAGACTTGTGCATCTGTTTGAACGTGCGGATAATCACAATGTTCTGGACTTCTCTATAGCTTAACTGATAGGGATGTACTAAGATGAAGATGTTAAGATGTCGTTTATAGTTTTTATTATTCCCACTAACTATAGCGTAAACCTTCCTCCCTTAACTTATCAGATCACCTAATTGCTATTGGCGTATCATAACCTAAAAGAATTGCACTGAAAAGGGGACGCCTTCACTTGGCTGGCAATCACACCTATTTATCTAGGTCCTGATGTAGCTGCTAGTTGTGTAGAGAGTGTTGGCAAATGAGGCATAGAATTAAGATATGTACCCCAGTTTTATCTTGAAAACTGAGATTTTAATTTTTAGTAATCTTTGGATATTCACAATATTACTGTCTCCATAGTACTGATTATCAAGGCTTAGAAAATCCATTTATTATTGCTGTGCATTCGTTTGAAATTATTCAAGTTCTAATTGACTAACGGTGGACTTTTCCATCTGCAGAATATACTGAATGACCAGAGGTGGCAGTGCAGCAGAAGAGAATTTGTCTGCCTTCCTGATACCCAAAAAAAAAAGCGCAATTCCTCAGCACTCTGCCATTCTTCATCAGTTTACATGGTACGTCAAACTCACGTTGAATACATTTGCTTATCATTAAAAAAGTTCATAGCATCTGAGGGCCCTGAGTACCTTTTTAGTGTGGTCTTTGGCATGATTATATTTCTGTCAAGACTGTAGAAAAATGGATGACGTTACGGTGATCATAATATTTTCATCAAAGACTTTGTCTCTAAAGCTGACAAAGCCTGTGTTAGATACCTGTGCTAATAATGTGTCCTCAGAGGACATTACTGTCTTTAAGGCTGGAATGAGTTGCCTTAATTTGGAGCAATGGCGTGACTTTCTCATGGAGTGAAGCTCATTTGACCTGTTTCCCTGCACTCTGTATGTGGGACTCTGATACTCCAGATGGATTGCTGTTTAGGATACTCTGCAGTTTTGCAACTCCATCTCCTTTTCAAAAGGAGCTCAATGCTTTCTCAGTACACCGCCTAGCCGCCTTGCAGTCATAATTAATTATAGTTACCTAGTGCACTATTGCTGGTGTCTCCTCCTCCTGTGTTTCCTCGTCACCCAGGGTGATTGGTCACGTGCTGTCCTGACATCATAAAGCTAGAGCAGGGTGTCATCTGACATGAGGGACAATCAGTTGCCTAGCAAGTGATGAGATACATTTATCATGGTATTGAAATGGGTTGCAGGGTAAATAGGGCACCCAGCTTAAAACCTAGATGGTTAGATGAATGAAACTGGGGCATTATTTGAGACTTGTGCATCTGTTTGAACGTGCGGATAATCACAATGTTCTGGACTTCTCTATAGCTTAACTGATAGGGATGTACTAAGATGAAGATGTTAAGATGTCGTTTATAGTTTTTATTATTCCCACTAACTATAGCGTAAACCTTCCTCCCTTAACTTATCAGATCACCTAATTGCTATTGGCGTATCATAACCTAAAATAATTGCACTGAAAAGGGGACGCCTTCACTTGGCTGGCAATCACACCTATTTATCTAGGTCCTGATGTAGCTGCTAGTTGTGTAGAGAGTGTTGGCAAATGAGGCATAGAATTAAGATATGTACCCCAGTTTTATTTTGAAAACTGAGATTTAAATTTTTAGTAAACTTTGGATTTTCACAATATTACTGTCTCCATAGTACTGATTATCAAGGCTTAGAAAATCCATTTATTATTGCTGTGCATTCGTTTGAAAATATTCAAGTTCTAATTGACTAACGGTGGACTTTTCCATCTGCAGAATATACTGAATGACCAGAGGTGGCAGTGCAGCAGAAGAGAATTTGTCTGCCTTCCTGATACCCCAAAAAAAAAGCGCAATTCCTCAGCACTCTGCCATCCTTCATCAGTTTACATGGTAAGTCAAACTCACGTTGAACACATTTGCTTATCATTAAAAAAGTTCATAGCATCTGAGGGCCCTGAGTACCTTTTTAGTGGGGTCTTTGGCATGATTATATTTCTGTCAAGACTGTAGAAAAATGGATGACGTTACGGTGATCATCATATTTTCATCAAAGACTTTGTCTCTAAAGCTGACAACGCCTGTGTTAGATACCTGTGCTAATAATGTGTCCTCAGAGGACATTACTGTCTTTAAGGCTGGAATGAGTTGCCTTAATTTGGAGCAATGGTGTGACTTTCTCATGGAGTGAAACTCATTTGACCTGTTTCCCTGCACTCTGTATGTGGGACTCTGATACTCCAGATGGTTTGCTGTTTAGGATACTCTGCAGTTTTGCAAGTCCATCTCCTTTTCAAAAGGAGCTCATGCTTTCTTAGTACACAGCCTAGCCGCCTTGCAGTCATAATTAATTATAGTTACCTAGTGCGTAATTGCTGGTGTCTCCTCCTCCTGTGTTTCCTCGTCACCCAGGGTGATAGGTCACGTGCTGTCCTGACATCATAAAGCTAGAGCAGGGTGTCATCTGACATGAGGGACAATCAGTTGCCTAGCAAGTGATGAGATACATTTATCATGGTATTGAAATGGGTTGCAGGGTAAATAGGGCACCCAGCTTAAAACCTAGACGGTTAGATGAATGAAACTGGGGCATTATTTGAGACTTGTGCATCTGTTTGAAGGTGCGGATAATCACAATGTTCTGGACTTCTCTATAGCTTAACTGATAGGGATGTACTAAAATGAAGATGTTAAGATGTCGTTTATAGTTTTTATTATTCCCACAAACTATAGCGTAAACCTTCCTCCCTTAACTTATCAGATCACTTAATTGCTATTGGCGTATCATAACCTAAAATAATTGCACTGAAAAGGGGACGCCTTCACTTGGCTGGCAATCACACCTATTTATCTAGGTCCTGATGTAGCTGCTAGTTGTGTAGAGAGTGTTGGCAAATGAGGCATAGAATTAAGATATGTACCCCAGTTTTATTTTGAAAACTGAGATTTAAATTTTTAGTAAACTTTGGATTTTCACAATATTACTGTCTCCATAGTACTGATTATCAAGGCTTAGAAAATCCATTTATTATTGCTGTGCATTCGTTTGAAAATATTCAAGTTCTAATTGACTAACGGTGGACTTTTCCATCTGCAGAATATACTGAATGACCAGAGGTGGCAGTGCAGCAGAAGAGAATTTGTCTGCCTTCCTGATACCCAAAAAAAAAAGCGCAATTCCTCAGCACTCTGCCATCCTTCATCAGTTTACATGGTAAGTCAAACTCACGTTGAACACATTTGCTTATCATTAAAAAAGTTCATAGCATCTGAGGGCCCTGAGTACCTTTTTAGTGGGGTCTTTGGCATGATTATATTTCTGTCAAGACTGTAGAAAAATGGATGACGTTACGGTGATCATCATATTTTCATCAAAGACTTTGTCTCTAAAGCTGACAACGCCTGTGTTAGATACCTGTGCTAATAATGTGTCCTCAGAGGACATTACTGTCTTTAAGGCTGGAATGAGTTGCCTTAATTTGGAGCAATGGTGTGACTTTCTCATGGAGTGAAACTCATTTGACCTGTTTCCCTGCACTCTGTATGTGGGACTCTGATACTCCAGATGGTTTGCTGTTTAGGATACTCTGCAGTTTTGCAAGTCCATCTCCTTTTCAAAAGGAGCTCATGCTTTCTTAGTACACAGCCTAGCCGCCTTGCAGTCATAATTAATTATAGTTACCTAGTGCGTAATTGCTGGTGTCTCCTCCTCCTGTGTTTCCTCGTCACCCAGGGTGATAGGTCACGTGCTGTCCTGACATCATAAAGCTAGAGCAGGGTGTCATCTGACATGAGGGACAATCAGTTGCCTAGCAAGTGATGAGATACATTTATCATGGTATTGAAATGGGTTGCAGGGTAAATAGGGCACCCAGCTTAAAACCTAGACGGTTAGATGAATGAAACTGGGGCATTATTTGAGACTTGTGCATCTGTTTGAAGGTGCGGATAATCACAATGTTCTGGACTTCTCTATAGCTTAACTGATAGGGATGTACTAAAATGAAGATGTTAAGATGTCGTTTATAGTTTTTATTATTCCCACAAACTATAGCGTAAACCTTCCTCCCTTAACTTATCAGATCACTTAATTGCTATTGGCGTATCATAACCTAAAATAATTGCACTGAAAAGGGGCTGCCTTCACTTGGCTGGCAATCACACCTATTTATCTAGGTCCTGATGTAGCTGCTAGTTGTGTAGAGAGTGTTGGCAAATGAGGCATAGAATTAAGATATGTACCCCAGTTTTATTTTGAAAACTGAGATTTAAATTTTTAGTAAACTTTGGATTTTCACAATATTACTGTCTCCATAGTACTGATTATCAAGGCTTAGAAAATCCATTTATTATTGCTGTGCATTCGTTTGAAAATATTCAAGTTCTAATTGACTAACGGTGGACTTTTCCATCTGCAGAATATACTGAATGACCAGAGGTGGCAGTGCAGCAGAAGAGAATTTGTCTGCCTTCCTGATACCCAAAAAAAAAAGCGCAATTCCTCAGCACTCTGCCATCCTTCATCAGTTTACATGGTAAGTCAAACTCACGTTGAATACATTTGCTTATCATTAAAAAAGTTCATAGCATCTGAGGGCCCTGAGTACCTTTTTAGTGGGGTCTTTGGCATGATTATATTTCTGTCAAGACTGTAGAAAATGGGATGACGTTACGGTGATCATCATATTTTCATCAAAGACTTTGTCTCTAAAGCTGACAACGCCTGTGTTAGATACCTGTGCTAATAATGTGTCCTCAGAGGACATTACTGTCTTTAAGGCTGGAATGAGTTGCCTTAATTTGGAGCAATGGTGTGACTTTCTCATGGAGTGAAACTCATTTGACCTGTTTCCCTGCACTCTGTATGTGGGACTCTGATACTCCAGATGGTTTGCTGTTTAGGATACTCTGCAGTTTTGCAACTCCATCTCCTTTTCAAAAGGAGCTCATGCTTTCTCAGTACACAGCCTAGCCGCCTTGCAGTCATAATTAATTATAGTTACCTAGTGCATAATTGCTGGTGTCTCCTCCTACTGTGTTGCCTCGTCACCTAGAGTGATTGGTCACGTGCTGTCCTGACATCATAAAGCTAGAGCAGGGTGTCATCTGACATGAGGGACAATCAGTTGCCTAGCAAGTGATGAGATACATTTATCATGGTATTGAAATGGGTTGCAGGGTAAATAGGGCACCCAGCTTAAAACCTAGATGGTTAGATGAATGAAACTGGGGCATTATTTGAGACTTGTGCATCTGTTTGAACGTGCGGATAATCACAATGTTCTGGACTTCTCTATAGCTTAACTGATAGGGATGTACTAAGATGAAGATGTTAAGATGTCGTTTATAGTTTTTATTATTCCCACTAACTATAGCGTAAACCTTCCTCCCTTAACTTATCAGATCACCTAATTGCTATTGGCGTATCATAACCTAAAAGAATTGCACTGAAAAGGGGACGCCTTCACTTGGCTGGCAATCACACCTATTTGTCTAGGTCCTGATGTAGCTGCTAGTTGTGTAGAGAGTGTTGGCAAATGAGGCATAGAATTAAGATATGTACCCCAGTTTTATCTTGAAAACTGAGATTTTAATTTTTAGTAATCTTTGGATATTCACAATATTACTGTCTCCATAGTACTGATTATCAAGGCTTAGAAAATCCATTTATTATTGCTGTGCATTCGTTTGAAATTATTCAAGTTCTAATTGACTAACGGTGGACTTTTCCATCTGCAGAATATACTGAATGACCAGAGGTGGCAGTGCAGCAGAAGAGAATTTGTCTGCCTTCCTGATACCCAAAAAAAAAAGCGCAATTCCTCAGCACTCTGCCATTCTTCATCAGTTTACATGGTACGTCAAACTCACGTTGAATACATTTGCTTATCATTAAAAAAGTTCATAGCATCTGAGGGCCCTGAGTACCTTTTTAGTGTGGTCTTTGGCATGATTATATTTCTGTCAAGACTGTAGAAAAATGGATGACGTTACGGTGATCATAATATTTTCATCAAAGACTTTGTCTCTAAAGCTGACAAAGCCTGTGTTAGATACCTGTGCTAATAATGTGTCCTCAGAGGACATTACTGTCTTTAAGGCTGGAATGAGTTGCCTTAATTTGGAGCAATGGCGTGACTTTCTCATGGAGTGAAGCTCATTTGACCTGTTTCCCTGCACTCTGTATGTGGGACTCTGATACTCCAGATGGATTGCTGTTTAGGATACTCTGCAGTTTTGCAACTCCATCTCCTTTTCAAAAGGAGCTCAATGCTTTCTCAGTACACCGCCTAGCCGCCTTGCTGTCATAATTAATTATAGTTACCTAGTGCACTATTGCTGGTGTCTCCTCCTCCTGTGTTTCCTCGTCACCCAGGGTGATTGGTCACGTGCTGTCCTGACATCATAAAGCTAGAGCAGGGTGTCATCTGACATGAGGGACAATCAGTTGCCTAGCAAGTGATGAGATACATTTATCATGGTATTGAAATGGGTTGCAGGGTAAATAGGGCACCCAGCTTAAAACCTAGATGGTTAGATGAATGAAACTGGGGCATTATTTGAGACTTGTGCATCTGTTTGAAGGTGCGGATAATCACAATGTTCTGGACTTCTCTATAGCTTAACTGATAGGGATGTACTAAAATGAAGATGTTAAGATGTCGTTTATAGTTTTTATTATTCCCACAAACTATAGCGTAAACCTTCCTCCCTTAACTTATCAGATCACTTAATTGCTATTGGCGTATCATAACCTAAAATAATTGCACTGAAAAGGGGGCGCCTTCACTTGGCTGGCAATCACACCTATTTATCTAGGTCCTGATGTAGCTGCTAGTTGTGTAGAGAGTGTTGGCAAATGAGGCATAGAATTAAGATATGTACCCCAGTTTTATTTTGAAAACTGAGATTTAAATTTTTAGTAAACTTTGGATTTTCACAATATTACTGTCTCCATAGTACTGATTATCAAGGCTTAGAAAATCCATTTATTATTGCTGTGCATTCGTTTGAAAATATTCAAGTTCTAATTGACTAACGGTGGACTTTTCCATCTGCAGAATATACTGAATGACCAGAGGTGGCAGTGCAGCAGAAGAGAATTTGTCTGCCTTCCTGATACCCAAAAAAAAAAGCGCAATTCCTCAGCACTCTGCCATCCTTCATCAGTTTACATGGTAAGTCAAACTCACGTTGAATACATTTGCTTATCATTAAAAAAGTTCATAGCATCTGAGGGCCCTGAGTACCTTTTTAGTGGGGTCTTTGGCATGATTATATTTCTGTCAAGACTGTAGAAAAATCGATGACGTTACGGTGATTATCATATTTTCATCAAAGACTTTGTCTCTAAAGCTGACAAAGCCTGTGTTAGATACCTGTGCTAATAATGTGTCCTCAGCGGACATTACTGTCTTTAAGGCTGGAATGAGTTGCCTTAATTTGGAGCAATGGTGTGACTTTCTCATGGAGTGAAGCTCATTTGACCTGTTTCCCTGCACTCTGTATGTGGGACTCTGATACTCCAGATGGATTGCTGTTTAGGATACTCTGCAGTTTTGCAACTCCATCTCCTTTTCAAAAGGAGCTCATGCTTTCTCAGTACACAGCCTAGCCGCCTTGCAGTCATAATTAATTATAGTTACCTAGTGCATAATTGCTGGTGTCTCCTCCTCCTGTGTTGCCTCGTCACCCGGGGTGATTGGTCACGTGCTGTCCTGACATCATAAAGCTAGAGCAGGGTGTCATCTGACATGAGGGACAATCAGTTGCCTAGCAAGTGATGAGATACATTTATCATGGTATTGAAATGGGTTGCAGGGTAAATAGGGCACCCAGCTTAAAACCTAGATGGTTAGATGAATGAAACTGGGGCATTATTTGAGATTTGTGCATCTGTTTGAAGGTGCGGATAATCACAATGTTCTGGACTTCTCTATAGCTTAACTGATAGGGATGTACTAAGATGAAGATGTTAAGATGTCGTTTATAGTTTTTATTATTCCCACTAACTATAGCGTAAACCTTCCTCCCTTAACTTATCAGATCACTTAATTGCTATTGGTGTATCATAACCGAAAAGAATTGCACTGAAAAGGGGACGCCTTCACTTGGCTGGCAATCACACCTATTTATCTAGGTCCTGATGTAGCTGCTAGTTGTGTAGAGAGTGTTGGCAAATGAGGCATAGAATTAAGATATGTACCCCAGTTTTATCTTGAAAACTGAGATTTTAATTTTTTGTAAGCTTTGGATTTTCACAATATTACTGTCTCCATAGTACTGATTATCAAGGCTTAGAAAATCCATTTATTATTGCTGTGCATTCGTTTGAAAATATTCAAGTTCTAATTGACTAACGGTGGACTTTTCCATCTGCAGAATATACTGAATGACCAGAGGTGGCAGTGCAGCAGAAGAGAATTTGTCTGCCTTCCTGATACCCCAAAAAAATAAGCAAATCCTCAGCACTCTGCCATCCTTCATCAGTTTACATGGTAAGTCAAACTCACGTTGAATACATTTGCTTGTCATTAAAAAAGTTCATAGCATCTGAGGGCCCTGAGTACCTTTTTAGTGGGGTCTTTGGCATGATTATATTTCTGTCAAGACTGTAGAAAAAGGGATGACGTTACGGTGATCATCATATTTTCATCAAAGACTTTGTCTCTAAAGCTGACAAAGCCTGTGTTAGATACCTGTGCTAATAATGTGTCCTCAGAGGACATTACTGTCTTTAAGGCTGGAATGAGTTGCCTTAATTTGGAGCAATGGTGTGACTTTCTCATGGAGTGAAGCTCATTTGACCTGTTTCCCTGCACTCTGTATGTGGGACTCTGATACTCCAGATGGTTTGCTGTTTAGGATACTCTGCAGTTTTGCAACTCCATCTCCTTTTCAAAAGGAGCTCATGCTTTCTCAGTACACAGCCTAGCTGCCTTGCAGTCATAATTAATTATAGTTACCTAGTGCATAATTGCTGGTGTCTCCTCCTCCTGTGTTTCCTCGTCACCCAGGGTGATTGGTCACGTGCTGTCCTGACATCATAAAGCTAGAGCAGGGTGTCATCTGACATGAGGGACAATCAGTTGCCTAGCAAGTGATAAGATAAATTTATCATGGTATTGAAATGGGTTGCAGGGTAAATAGGGCACCCAGCTTAAAACCTAGATGGTTAGATGAATGAAACTGGGGCATTATTTGAGACTTGTGCATCTGTTTGAAGGTGCGGATAATCACAATGTTCTGGACTTCTCTATAGCTTAACTGATAGGGATGTACTAAGATGAAGATGTTAAGATGTCGTTTATAGTTTTTATTATTCCCACAAACTATAGCGTAAACCTTCCTCCCTTAACTTATCAGATCACTTAATTGCTATTGGCGTACCATAACCTAAAAGAATTGCACTATAAAGGGGAAGCCTTCACTTGGCTGGCAATCACACCTATTTATCTAGGTCCTGATGTAGCTGCTAGTTGTGTAGAGAGTGTTGGCAAATGAGGCATAGAATTAAGATATGTACCCCAGTTTTATCTTGAAAACTGAGATTTTAATTTTTAGTAAGCTTTGGATTTTCACAATATTACTGTCTCCATAGTACTGATTATCAAGGCTTAGAACATCCATTTATTATTGCTGTGCATTCGTTTGAAAATATTCAAGTTCTAATTGACTAACGGTGGACTTTTCCATCTGCAGAATATACTGAATGACCAGAGGTGGCAGTGCAGCAGAAGAGAATTTGTCTGCCTTCCTGATACCCAAAAAAAATAAGCAAATCCTCATCACTCTGCCATCCTTCATCAGTTTACATGGTAAGTCAATCTCACGTTGAATACATTTGCTTGTCATTAAAAAAGTTCATAGCATCTGAGGGCCCTGAGTACCTTTTTAGTGGGGTCTTTGGCATGATTATATTTCTGTCAAGACTGTAGAAATAGGGATTACGTTACGGTGATCATCATATTTTCATCAAAGACTTTGTCTCTAAAGCTGACAAAGCCTGTGTTAGATACCTGTGCTAATAATGTGTCCTCAGAGGACATTACTGTCTTTAAGGCTGGAATGAGTTGCCTTAATTTGGAGCAATGGTGTGACTTTCTCATGGAGTGAAGCTCATTTGACCTGTTTCCCTGCACTCTGTATGTGGGACTCTGATACTCCAGATGGATTGCTGTTTAGGATACTCTGCAGTTTTGCAAGTCCATCTCCTTTTCAAAAGGAGCTCATGCTTTCTCAGTACACAGCCTAGCCGCCTTGCAGTCATAATTAATTATAGTTACCTAGTGCGTAATTGCTGGTGTCTCCTCCTCCTGTGTTTCCTCGTCACCCAGGGTGATAGGTCACGTGCTGTCCTGACATCATAAAGCTAGAGCAGGGTGTCATCTGACATGAGGGACAATCAGTTGCCTAGCAAGTGATGAGATACATTTATCATGGTATTGAAATGGGTTGCAGGGTAAATAGGGCACCCAGCTTAAAACCTAGATGGTTAGATGAATGAAACTGGGGCATTATTTGAGACTTGTGCATCTGTTTCAAGGTGCGGATAATCACAATGTTCTGGACTTCTCTATAGCTTAACTGATAGGGATGTACTAAAATGAAGATGTTAAGATGTCGTTTATAGTTTTTATTATTCCCACAAACTATAGCGTAAACCTTCCTCCCTTAACTTATCAGATCACTTAATTGCTATTGGCGTATCATAACCTAAAATAATTGCACTGAAAAGGGGACGCCTTCACTTGGCTGGCAATCACACCTATTTATCTAGGTCCTGATGTAGCTGCTAGTTGTGTAGAGAGTGTTGGCAAATGAGGCATAGAATTAAGATATGTACCCCAGTTTTATTTTGAAAACTGAGATTTAAATTTTTAGTAAACTTTGGATTTTCACAATATTACTGTCTCCATAGTACTGATTATCAAGGCTTAGAAAATCCATTTATTATTGCTGTGCCGGTGGACTTTTCCATCTGCAGAATATACTGAATGACCAGAGGTGGCAGTGCAACAGAAGAGAATTTGTCTGCCTTCCTGATACCCCAAAAAAAAAGCGCAATTCCTCAGCACTCTGCAATTCTTCATCAGTTTACATGGTACGTCAAACTCACGTTGAATACATTTGCTTATCATTAAAAAAGTTCATAGCATCTGAGGGCCCTGAGTACCTTTTTAGTGGGGTCTTTGGCATGATTATATTTCTGTCAAGACTGTAGAAAAATGGATGACGTTACGGTGATCATAATATTTTCATCAAAGACTTTGTCTCTAAAGCTGACAAAGCCTGTGTTAGATACCTGTGCTAATAATGTGTCCTCAGAGGACATTACTGTCTTTAAGGCTGGAATGAGTTGCCTTAATTTGGAGCAATGGCGTGACTTTCTCATGGAGTGAAGCTCATTTGACCTGTTTCCCTGCACTCTGTATGTGGGACTCTGATACTCCAGATGGATTGCTGTTTAGGATACTCTGCAGTTTTGCAACTCCATCTCCTTTTCAAAAGGAGCTCAATGCTTTCTCAGTACACCGCCTAGCCGCCTTGCAGTCATAATTAATTATAGTTACCTAGTGCACTATTGCTGGTGTCTCCTCCTCCTGTGTTTCCTCGTCACCCAGGGTGATTGGTCAAGTGCTGCCCTGACATCATAAAGCTAGAGCAGGGTGTCATCTGACATGAGGGACAATCAGTTGCCTAGCAAGTGATAAGATAAATTTATCATGGTATTGAAATGGGTTGCAGGGTAAATAGGGCACCCAGCTTAAAACCTAGATGGTTAGATGAATGAAACTGGGGCATTATTTGAGACTTGTGCATCTGTTTGAAGGTGCGGATAATCACAATGTTCTGGACTTCTCTATAGCTTAACTGATAGGGATGTACTAAGATGAAGATGTTAAGATGTCGTTTATAGTTTTTATTATTCCCACAAACTATAGTGTAAACCTTCCTCCCTTAACTTATCAGATCACTTAATTGCTATTGGCGTATCATAACCTAAAAGAATTGCACTATAAAGGGGAAGCCTTCACTTGGCTGGCAATCACACCTATTTATCTAGGTCCTGATGTAGCTGCTAGTTGTGTAGAGAGTGTTGGCAAATGAGGCATAGAATTAAGATATGTACCCCAGTTTTATCTTGAAAACTGAGATTTTAATTTTTAGTAAGCTTTAGATTTTCACAATATTACTGTCTCCATAGTACTGATTATCAAGGCTTAGAACATCCATTTATTATTGCTGTGCATTCGTTTGAAAATATTCAAGTTCTAATTGACTAACGGTGGACTTTTCCATCTGCAGAATATACTGAATGACCAGAGGTGGCAGTGCAGCAGAAGAGAATTTGTCTGCCTTCCTGATACCCCAAAAAAATAAGCAAATCCTCAGCACTCTGCCATCCTTCATCAGTTTACATGGTAAGTCAAACTCACGTTGAATACATTTGCTTGTCATTAAAAAAGTTCATAGCATCTGAGGGCCCTGAGTACCTTTTTAGTGGGGTCTTTGGCATGATTATATTTCTGTCAAGACTGTAGAAAAAGGGATGACGTTACGGTGATCATCATGTTTTCATCAAAGACTTTGTCTCTAAAGCTGACAAAGCCTGTGTTAGATACCTGTGCTAATAATGTGTCCTCAGAGGACATTACTGTCTTTAAGGCTGGAATGAGTTGCCTTAATTTGGAGCAATGGTGTGACTTTCTCATGGAGTGAAGCTCATTTGACCTGTTTCCCTGCACTCTGTATGTGGGACTCTGATACTCCAGATGGTTTGCTGTTTAGGATACTCTGCAGTTTTGCAACTCCATCTCCTTTTCAAAAGGAGCTCATGCTTTCTCAGTACACAGCCTAGCTGCCTTGCAGTCATAATTAATTATAGTTACCTAGTGCATAATTGCTGGTGTCTCCTCCTCCTGTGTTTCCTCGTCACCCAGGGTGATTGGTCACGTGCTGTCCTGACATCATAAAGCTAGAGCAGGGTGTCATCTGACATGAGGGACAATCAGTTGCCTAGCAAGTGATAAGATAAATTTATCATGGTATTGAAATGGGTTGCAGGGTAAATAGGGCACCCAGCTTAAAACCTAGATGGTTAGATGAATGAAACTGGGGCATTATTTGAGACTTGTGCATCTGTTTGAAGGTGCGGATAATCACAATGTTCTGGACTTCTCTATAGCTTAACTGATAGGGATGTACTAAGATGAAGATGTTAAGATGTCGTTTATAGTTTTTATTATTCCCACAAACTATAGCGTAAACCTTCCTCCCTTAACTTATCAGATCACTTAATTGCTATTGGCGTACCATAACCTAAAAGAATTGCACTATAAAGGGGAAGCCTTCACTTGGCTGGCAATCACACCTATTTATCTAGGTCCTGATGTAGCTGCTAGTTGTGTAGAGAGTGTTGGCAAATGAGGCATAGAATTAAGATATGTACCCCAGTTTTATCTTGAAAACTGAGATTTTAATTTTTAGTAAGCTTTGGATTTTCACAATATTACTGTCTCCATAGTACTGATTATCAAGGCTTAGAACATCCATTTATTATTGCTGTGCATTCGTTTGAAAATATTCAAGTTCTAATTGACTAACGGTGGACTTTTCCATCTGCAGAATATACTGAATGACCAGAGGTGGCAGTGCAGCAGAAGAGAATTTGTCTGCCTTCCTGATACCCAAAAAAAATAAGCAAATCCTCATCACTCTGCCATCCTTCATCAGTTTACATGGTAAGTCAATCTCACGTTGAATACATTTGCTTGTCATTAAAAAAGTTCATAGCATCTGAGGGCCCTGAGTACCTTTTTAGTGGGGTCTTTGGCATGATTATATTTCTGTCAAGACTGTAGAAATAGGGATTACGTTACGGTGATCATCATATTTTCATCAAAGACTTTGTCTCTAAAGCTGACAAAGCCTGTGTTAGATACCTGTGCTAATAATGTGTCCTCAGAGGACATTACTGTCTTTAAGGCTGGAATGAGTTGCCTTAATTTGGAGCAATGGTGTGACTTTCTCATGGAGTGAAGCTCATTTGACCTGTTTCCCTGCACTCTGTATGTGGGACTCTGATACTCCAGATGGATTGCTGTTTAGGATACTCTGCAGTTTTGCAAGTCCATCTCCTTTTCAAAAGGAGCTCATGCTTTCTCAGTACACAGCCTAGCCGCCTTGCAGTCATAATTAATTATAGTTACCTAGTGCGTAATTGCTGGTGTCTCCTCCTCCTGTGTTTCCTCGTCACCCAGGGTGATAGGTCACGTGCTGTCCTGACATCATAAAGCTAGAGCAGGGTGTCATCTGACATGAGGGACAATCAGTTGCCTAGCAAGTGATGAGATACATTTATCATGGTATTGAAATGGGTTGCAGGGTAAATAGGGCACCCAGCTTAAAACCTAGATGGTTAGATGAATGAAACTGGGGCACTATTTGAGACTTGTGCATCTGTTTGAAGGTGCGGATAATCACAATGTTCTGGACTTCTCTATAGCTTAACTGATAGGGATGTACTAAAATGAAGATGTTAAGATGTCGTTTATAGTTTTTATTATTCCCACAAACTATAGCGTAAACCTTCCTCCCTTAACTTATCAGATCACTTAATTGCTATTGGCGTATCATAACCTAAAATAATTGCACTGAAAAGGGGACGCCTTCACTTGGCTGGCAATCACACCTATTTATCTAGGTCCTGATGTAGCTGCTAGTTGTGTAGAGTGTGTTGGCAAATGAGGCATAGAATTAAGATATGTACCCCAGTTTTATTTTGAAAACTGAGATTTAAATTTTTAGTAAACTTTGGATTTTCACAATATTACTGTCTCCATAGTACTGATTATCAAGGCTTAGAAAATCCATTTATTATTGCTGTGCCGGTGGACTTTTCCATCTGCAGAATATACTGAATGACCAGAGGTGGCAGTGCAGCAGAAGAGAATTTGTCTGCCTTCCTGATACCCCCCAAAAAAAGCGCAATTCCTCAGCACTCTGCCATTCTTCATCAGTTTACATGGTACGTCAAACTCACGTTGAATACATTTGCTTATCATTAAAAAAGTTCATAGCATCTGAGGGCCCTGAGTACCTTTTTAGTGGGGTCTTTGGCATGATTATATTTCTGTCAAGACTGTAGAAAAATGGATGACGTTACGGTGATCATAATATTTTCATCAAAGACTTTGTCTCTAAAGCTGACAAAGCCTGTGTTAGATACCTGTGCTAATAATGTGTCCTCAGAGGACATTACTGTCTTTAAGGCTGGAATGAGTTGCCTTAATTTGGAGCAATGGCGTGACTTTCTCATGGAGTGAAGCTCATTTGACCTGTTTCCCTGCACTCTGTATGTGGGACTCTGATACTCCAGATGGATTGCTGTTTAGGATACTCTGCAGTTTTGCAACTCCATCTCCTTTTCAAAAGGAGCTCAATGCTTTCTCAGTACACCGCCTAGCCGCCTTGCAGTCATAATTAATTATAGTTACCTAGTGCACTATTGCTGGTGTCTCCTCCTCCTGTGTTTCCTCGTCACCCAGGGTGATTGGTCACGTGCTGTCCTGACATCATAAAGCTAGAGCAGGGTGTCATCTGACATGAGGGACAATCAGTTGCCTAGCAAGTGATAAGATAAATTTATCATGGTATTGAAATGGGTTGCAGGGTAAATAGGGCACCCAGCTTAAAACCTAGATGGTTAGATGAATGAAACTGGGGCATTATTTGAGACTTGTGCATCTGTTTGAAGGTGCGGATAATCACAATGTTCTGGACTTCTCTATAGCTTAACTGATAGGGATGTACTAAGATGAAGATGTTAAGATGTCGTTTATAGTTTTTATTATTCCCACAAACTATAGTGTAAACCTTCCTCCCTTAACTTATCAGATCACTTAATTGCTATTGGCGTATCATAACCTAAAAGAATTGCACTATAAAGGGGAAGCCTTCACTTGGCTGGCAATCACACCTATTTATCTAGGTCCTGATGTAGCTGCTAGTTGTGTAGAGAGTGTTGGCAAATGAGGCATAGAATTAAGATATGTACCCCAGTTTTATCTTGAAAACTGAGATTTTAATTTTTAGTAAGCTTTGGATTTTCACAATATTACTGTCTCCATAGTACTGATTATCAAGGCTTAGAACATCCATTTATTATTGCTGTGCATTCGTTTGAAAATATTCAAGTTCTAATTGACTAACGGTGGACTTTTCCATCTGCAGAATATACTGAATGACCAGAGGTGGCAGTGCAGCAGAAGAGAATTTGTCTGCCTTCCTGATACCCCAAAAAAATAAGCAAATCCTCAGCACTCTGCCATCCTTCATCAGTTTACATGGTAAGTCAAACTCACGTTGAATACATTTGCTTGTCATTAAAAAAGTTCATAGCATCTGAGGGCCCTGAGTACCTTTTTAGTGGGGTCTTTGGCATGATTATATTTCTGTCAAGACTGTAGAAAAAGGGATGACGTTACGGTGATCATCATATTTTCATCAAAGACTTTGTCTCTAAAGCTGACAAAGCCTGTGTTAGATACCTGTGCTAATAATGTGTCCTCAGAGGACATTACTGTCTTTAAGGCTGGAATGAGTTGCCTTAATTTGGAGCAATGGTGTGACTTTCTCATGGAGTGAAGCTCATTTGACCTGTTTCCCTGCACTCTGTATGTGGGACTCTGATACTCCAGATGGTTTGCTGTTTAGGATACTCTGCAGTTTTGCAACTCCATCTCCTTTTCAAAAGGAGCTCATGCTTTCTCAGTACACAGCCTAGCTGCCTTGCAGTCATAATTAATTATAGTTACCTAGTGCATAATTGCTGGTGTCTCCTCCTCCTGTGTTTCCTCGTCACCCAGGGTGATTGGTCACGTGCTGTCCTGACATCATAAAGCTAGAGCAGGGTGTCATCTGACATGAGGGACAATCAGTTGCCTAGCAAGTGATAAGATAAATTTATCATGGTATTGAAATGGGTTGCAGGGTAAATAGGGCACCCAGCTTAAAACCTAGATGGTTAGATGAATGAAACTGGGGCATTATTTGAGACTTGTGCATCTGTTTGAAGGTGCGGATAATCACAATGTTCTGGACTTCTCTATAGCTTAACTGATAGGGATGTACTAAGATGAAGATGTTAAGATGTCGTTTATAGTTTTTATTATTCCCACAAACTATAGCGTAAACCTTCCTCCCTTAACTTATCAGATCACTTAATTGCTATTGGCGTACCATAACCTAAAAGAATTGCACTATAAAGGGGAAGCCTTCACTTGGCTGGCAATCACACCTATTTATCTAGGTCCTGATGTAGCTGCTAGTTGTGTAGAGAGTGTTGGCAAATGAGGCATAGAATGAAGATATGTACCCCAGTTTTATCTTGAAAACTGAGATTTTAATTTTTAGTAAGCTTTGGATTTTCACAATATTACTGTCTCAATAGTACTGATTATCAAGGCTTAGAACATCCATTTATTATTGCTGTGCATTCGTTTGAAAATATTCAAGTTCTAATTGACTAACGGTGGACTTTTCCATCTGCAGAATATACTGAATGACCAGAGGTGGCAGTGCAGCAGAAGAGAATTTGTCTGCCTTCCTGATACCCCAAAAAAATAAGCAAATCCTCATCACTCTGCCATCCTTCATCAGTTTACATGGTAAGTCAATCTCACGTTGAATACATTTGCTTGTCATTAAAAAAGTTCATAGCATCTGAGGGCCCTGAGTACCTTTTTAGTGGGGTCTTTGGCATGATTATATTTCTGTCAAGACTGTAGAAATAGGGATTACGTTACGGTGATCATCATATTTTCATCAAAGACTTTGTCTCTAAAGCTGACAAAGCCTGTGTTAGATACCTGTGCTAATAATGTGTCCTCAGAGGACATTACTGTCTTTAAGGCTGGAATGAGTTGCCTTAATTTGGAGCAATGGTGTGACTTTCTCATGGAGTGAAGCTCATTTGACCTGTTTCCCTGCACTCTGTATGTGGGACTCTGATACTCCAGATGGTTTGCTGTTTAGGATACTCTGCAGTTTTCCAACTCCATCTCCTTTTCAAAAGGAGCTCATGCTTTCTCAGTACACAGCCTAGCCGCCTTGCAGTCATAATTAATTATAGTTACCTAGTGCATAATTGCTGGTGTCTCCTCCTACTGTGTTGCCTCGTCACCTAGGGTGATTGGTCACGTGCTGTCCTGACATCATAAAGCTAGAGCAGGGTGTCATCTGACATGAGGGACAATCAGTTGCCTAGCAAGTGATGAGATACATTTATCATGGTATTGAAATGGGTTGCAGGGTAAATAGGGCACCCAGCTTAAAACCTAGATGGTTAGATGAATGAAACTGGGGCATTATTTGAGACTTGTGCATCTGTTTGAACGTGCGGATAATCACAATGTTCTGGACTTCTCTATAGCTTAACTGATAGGGATGTACTAAGATGAAGATGTTAAGATGTCGTTTATAGTTTTTATTATTCCCACTAACTATAGCGTAAACCTTCCTCCCTTAACTTATCAGATCACCTAATTGCTATTGGCGTATCATAACCTAAAAGAATTGCACTGAAAAGGGGACGCCTTCACTTGGCTGGCAATCACACCTATTTATCTAGGTCCTGATGTAGCTGCTAGTTGTGTAGAGAATGTTGGCAAATGAGGCATAGAATTAAGATATGTACCCCAGTTTTATTTTGAAAACTGAGATTTACATTTTTAGTAAACTTTGGATTTTCACAATATTACTGTCTCCATAGTACTGATTATCAAGGCTTAGAAAATCCATTTATTATTGCTGTGCATTCGTTTGAAAATATTCAAGTTCTAATTGACTAACGGTGGACTTTTCCATCTGCAGAATATACTGAATGACCAGAGGTGGCAGTGCAGCAGAAGAGAATTTGTCTGCCTTCCTGATACCCAAAAAAAAAAGCGCAATTCCTCAGCACTCTGCCATCCTTCATCAGTTTACATGGTAAGTCAAACTCACGTTGAATACATTTGCTTATCATTAAAAAAGTTCATAGCATCTGAGGGCCCTGAGTACCTTTTTAGTGGGGTCTTTGGCATGATTATATTTCTGTCAAGACTGTAGAAAAATGGATGACGTTATGGTGATCATCATATTTTCATCAAAGACTTTGTCTCTAAAGCTGACAACGCCTGTGTTAGATACCTGTGCTAATAATGTGTCCTCAGAGGACATTACTGTCTTTAAGGCTGGAATGAGTTGCCTTAATTTGGAGCAATGGCGTGACTTTCTCATGGAGTGAAGCTCATTTGACCTGTTTCCCTGCACTCTGTATGTGGGACTCTGATACTCCAGATGGATTGCTGTTTAGGATACTCTGCAGTTTTGCAACTCCATCTCCTTTTCAAAAGGAGCTCAATGCTTTCTCAGTACACCGCCTAGCCGCCTTGCAGTCATAATTAATTATAGTTACCTAGTGCACTATTGCTGGTGTCTCCTCCTCCTGTGTTTCCTCGTCACCCAGGGTGATTGGTCACGTGCTGTCCTGACATCATAAAGCTAGAGCAGGGTGTCATCTGACATGAGGGACAATCAGTTGCCTAGCAAGTGATGAGATACATTTATCATGGTATTGAAATGGGTTGCAGGGTAAATAGGGCACCCAGCTTAAAACCTAGATGGTTAGATGAATGAAACTGGGGCATTATTTGAGACTTGTGCATCTGTTTGAACGTGCGGATAATCACAATGTTCTGGACTTCTCTATAGCTTAACTGATAGGGATGTACTAAGATGAAGATGTTAAGATGTCGTTTATAGTTTTTATTATTCCCACTAACTATAGCGTAAACCTTCCTCCCTTAACTTATCAGATCACCTAATTGCTATTGGCGTATCATAACCTAAAATAATTGCACTGAAAAGGGGACGCCTTCACTTGGCTGGCAATCACACCTATTTATCTAGGTCCTGATGTAGCTGCTAGTTGTGTAGAGAGTGTTGGCAAATGAGGCATAGAATTAAGATATGTACCCCAGTTTTATTTTGAAAACTGAGATTTAAATTTTTAGTAAACTTTGGATTTTCACAATATTACTGTCTCCATAGTACTGATTATCAAGGCTTAGAAAATCCATTTATTATTGCTGTGCATTCGTTTGAAAATATTCAAGTTCTAATTGACTAACGGTGGACTTTTCCATCTGCAGAATATACTGAATGACCAGAGGTGGCAGTGCAGCAGAAGAGAATTTGTCTGCCTTCCTGATACCCAAAAAAAAAAGCGCAATTCCTCAGCACTCTGCCATCCTTCATCAGTTTACATGGTAAGTCAAACTCACGTTGAATACATTTGCTTATCATTAAAAAAGTTCATAGCATCTGAGGGCCCTGAGTACCTTTTTAGTGGGGTCTTTGGCATGATTATATTTCTGTCAAGACTGTAGAAAAATGGATGAGGTTACGGTGATCATCATATTTTCATCAAAGACTTTGTCTCTAAAGCTGACAACGCCTGTGTTAGATACCTGTGCTAATAATGTGTCCTCAGAGGACATTACTGTCTTTAAGGCTGGAATGAGTTGCCTTAATTTGGAGCAATGGTGTGACTTTCTCATGGAGTGAAACTCATTTGACCTGTTTCCCTGCACTCTGTATGTGGGACTCTGATACTCCAGATGGTTTGCTGTTTAGGATACTCTGCAGTTTTGCAAGTCCATCTCCTTTTCAAAAGGAGCTCATGCTTTCTCAGTACACAGCCTAGCTGCCTTGCAGTCATAATTAATTATAGTTACCTAGTGCATAATTGCTGGTGTCTCCTCCTACTGTGTTGCCTCGTCACCTAGGGTGATTGGTCACGTGCTGTCCTGACATCATAAAGCTAGAGCAGGGTGTCATCTGACATGAGGGACAATCAGTTGCCTAGCAAGTGATGAGATACATTTATCATGGTATTGAAATGGGTTGCAGGGTAAATAGGGCACCCAGCTTAAAACCTAGATGGTTAGATGAATGAAACTGGGGCATTATTTGAGACTTGTGCATCTGTTTGAAGGTGCGGATAATCACAATGTTCTGGACTTCTCTATAGCTTAACTGATAGGGATGTACTAAAATGAAGATGTTAAGATGTCGTTTATAGTTTTTATTATTCCCACAAACTATAGCGTAAACCTTCCTCCCTTAACTTATCAGATCACCTAATTGCTATTGGCGTATCATAACCTAAAAGAATTGCACTGAAAAGGGGACGCCTTCACTTGGCTGGCAATCACACCTATTTATCTAGGTCCTGATGTAGCTGCTAGTTGTGTAGAGAGTGTTGGCAAATGAGGCATAGAATTAAGATATGTACCCCAGTTTTATTTTGAAAACTGAGATTTACATTTTTAGTAAACTTTGGATTTTTACAATATTACTGTCTCCATAGTACTGATTATCAAGGCTTAGAAAATCCATTTATTATTGCTGTGCATTCGTTTGAAAATATTCAAGTTCTAATTGACTAACGGTGGACTTTTCCATCTGCAGAATATACTGAATGACCAGAGGTGGCAGTGCAGCAGAAGAGAATTTGTCTGCCTTCCTGATACCCAAAAAAAAAAGCGCAATTCCTCAGCACTCTGCCATCCTTCATCAGTTTACATGGTAAGTCAAACTCACGTTGAATACATTTGCTTATCATTAAAAAAGTTCATAGCATCTGAGGGCCCTGAGTACCTTTTTAGTGGGGTCTTTGGCATGATTATATTTCTGTCAAGGCTGTAGAAAAATGGATGACGTTATGGTGATCATCATATTTTCATCAAAGACTTTGTCTCTAAAGCTGACAACGCCTGTGTTAGATACCTGTGCTAATAATGTGTCCTCAGAGGACATTACTGTCTTTAAGGCTGGAATGAGTTGCCTTAATTTGGAGCAATGGTGTGACTTTCTCATGGAGTGAAACTCATTTGACCTGTTTCCCTGCACTCTGTATGTGGGACTCTGATACTCCAGATGGTTTGCTGTTTAGGATACTCTGCAGTTTTGCAACTCCATCTCCTTTTCAAAAGGAGCTCATGCTTTCTCAGTACACAGCCTAGCCGCCTTGCAGTCATAATTAATTATAGTTACCTAGTGCATAATTGCTGGTGTCTCCTCCTACTGTGTTGCCTCGTCACCTAGGGTGATTGGTCACGTGCTGTCCTGACATCATAAAGCTAGAGCAGGGTGTCATCTGACATGAGGGACAATCAGTTGCCTAGCAAGTGATGAGATACATTTATCATGGTATTGAAATGGGTTGCAGGGTAAATAGGGCACCCAGCTTAAAACCTAGATGGTTAGATGAATGAAACTGGGGCATTATTTGAGACTTGTGCATCTGTTTGAACGTGCGGATAATCACAATGTTCTGGACTTCTCTATAGCTTAACTGATAGGGATGTACTACGATGAAGATGTTAAGATGTCGTTTATAGTTTTTATTATTCCCACTAACTATAGCGTAAACCTTCCTCCCTTAACTTATCAGATCACCTAATTGCTATTGGCGTATCATAACCTAAAAGAATTGCACTGAAAAGGGGACGCCTTCACTTGGCTGGCAATCACACCTATTTATCTAGGTCCTGATGTAGCTGCTAGTTGTGTAGAGAGTGTTGGCAAATGAGGCATAGAATTAAGATATGTACCCCAGTTTTATCTTGAAAACTGAGATTTTAATTTTTAGTAATCTTTGGATATTCACAATATTACTGTCTCCATAGTACTGATTATCAAGGCTTAGAAAATCCATTTATTATTGCTGTGCATTCGTTTGAAATTATTCAAGTTCTAATTGGCTAACGGTGGACTTTTCCATCTGCAGAATATACTGAATGACCAGAGGTGGCAGTGCAGCAGAAGAGAATTTGTCTGCCTTCCTGATACCCAAAAAAAAAAGCGCAATTCCTCAGCACTCTGCCATCCTTCATCAGTTTACATGGTAAGTCAAACTCACGTTGAATACATTTGCTTATCATTAAAAAAGTTCATAGCATCTGAGGGCCCTGAGTACCTTTTTAGTGGGGTCTTTGGCATGATTATATTTCTGTCTAGACTGTAGAAAAATGGATGACGTTACGGTGATCATCATATTTTCATCAAAGACTTTGTCTCTAAAGCTGACAACGCCTGTGTTAGATACCTGTGCTAATAATGTGTCCTCAGAGGACATTACTGTCTTTAAGGCTGGAATAAGTTGCCTTAATTTGGAGCAATGGTGTGACTTTCTCATGGAGTGAAACTCATTTGACCTGTTTCCCTGCACTCTGTATGTGGGACTCTGATACTCCAGATGGTTTGCTGTTTAGGATACTCTGCAGTTTTGCAACTCCATCTCCTTTTCAAAAGGAGCTCATGCTTTCTCAGTACACAGCCTAGCCGCCTTGCAGTCATAATTAATTATAGTTACCTAGTGCATAATTGCTGGTGTCTCCTCCTACTGTGTTGCCTCGTCACCTAGGGTGATTGGTCACGTGCTGTCCTGACATCATAAAGCTAGAGCAGGGTGTCATCTGACATGAGGGACAATCAGTTGCCTAGCAAGTGATGAGATACATTTATCATGGTATTGAAATGGGTTGCAGGGTAAATAGGGCACCCAGCTTAAAACCTAGATGGTTAGATGAATGAAACTGGGGCATTATTTGAGACTTGTGCATCTGTTTGAACGTGCGGATAATCACAATGTTCTGGACTTCTCTATAGCTTAACTGATAGGGATGTACTAAGATGAAGATATTAAGATGTCGTTTATAGTTTTTATTATTCCCACTAACTATAGCGTAAACCTTCCTCCCTTAACTTATCAGATCACCTAATTGCTATTGGCGTATCATAACCTAAAAGAATTGCACTGAAAAGGGGACGCCTTCACTTGGCTGGCAATCACACCTATTTATCTAGGTCCTGATGTAGCTGCTAGTTGTGTAGAGAGTGTTGGCAAATGAGGCATAGAATTAAGATATGTACCCCAGTTTTATTTTGAAAACTGAGATTTAAATTTTTAGTAAACTTTGGATTTTCACAATATTACTGTCTCCATAGTACTGATTATCAAGGCTTAGAAAATCCATTTATTATTGCTGTGCATTCGTTTGAAAATATTCAAGTTCTAATTGACTAACGGTGGACTTTTCCATCTGCAGAATATACTGAATGACCAGAGGTGGCAGTGCAGCAGAAGAGAATTTGTCTGCCTTCCTGATACCCAAAAAAAAAAGCGCAATTCCTCAGCACTCTGCCATCCTTCATCAGTTTACATGGTAAGTCAAACTCACGTTGAATACCTTTGCTTATCATTAAAAAAGTTCATAGCATCTGAGGGCCCTGAGTACCTTTTTAGTGGGGTCTTTGGCATGATTATATTTCTGTCAAGACTGTAGAAAAATGGATGACGTTACGGTGATCATCATATTTTCATCAAAGACTTTGTCTCTAAAGCTGACAACGCCTGTGTTAGATACCTGTGCTAATAATGTGTCCTCAGAGGACATTACTGTCTTTAAGGCTGGAATGAGTTGCCTTAATTTGGAGCAATGGTGTGACTTTCTCATGGAGTGAAACTCATTTGACCTGTTTCCCTGCACTCTGTATGTGGGACTCTGATACTCCAGATGGTTTGCTGTTTAGGATACTCTGCAGTTTTGCAACTCCATCTCCTTTTCAAAAGGAGCTCATGCTTTCTCAGTACACAGCCTAGCCGCCTTGCAGTCATAATTAATTATAGTTACCTAGTGCATAATTGCTGGTGTCTCCTCCTACTGTGTTGCCTCGTCACCTAGGGTGATTGGTCACGTGCTGTCCTGACATCATAAAGCTAGAGCAGGGTGTCATCTGACATGAGGGACAATCAGTTGCCTAGCAAGTGATGAGATACATTCATCATGGTATTGAAATGGGTTGCAGGGTAAATAGGGCACCCAGCTTAAAACCTAGATGGTTAGATGAATGAAACTGGGGCATTATTTGAGACTTGTGCATCTGTTTGAACGTGCGGATAATCACAATGTTCTGGACTTCTCTATAGCTTAACTGATAGGGATGTACTAAGATGAAGATGTTAAGATGTCGTTTATAGTTTTTATTATTCCCACTAACTATAGCGTAAACCTTCCTCCCTTAACTTATCAGATCACCTAATTGCTATTGGCGTATCATAACCTAAAAGAATTGCACTGAAAAGGGGACGCCTTCACTTGGCTGGCAATCACACCTATTTATCTAGGTCCTGATGTAGCTGCTAGTTGTGTAGAGAGTGTTGGCAAATGAGGCATAGAATTAAGATATGTACCCCAGTTTTATCTTGAAAACTGAGATTTTAATTTTTAGTAATCTTTGGATATTCACAATATTACTGTCTCCATAGTACTGATTATCAAGGCTTAGAAAATCCATTTATTATTGCTGTGCATTCGTTTGAAATTATTCAAGTTCTAATTGGCTAACGGTGGACTTTTGCATCTGCAGAATATACTGAATGACCAGAGGTGGCAGTGCAGCAGAAGAGAATTTGTCTGCCTTCCTGATACCCAAAAAAAAAAGCGCAATTCCTCAGCACTCTGCCATTCTTCATCAGTTTACATGGTACGTCAAACTCACGTTGAATACATTTGCTTATCATTAAAAAAGTTCATAGCATCTGAGGGCCCTGAGTACCTTTTTAGTGTGGTCTTTGGCATGATTATATTTCTGTCAAGACTGTAGAAAAATGGATGACGTTACGGTGATCATAATATTTTCATCAAAGACTTTGTCTCTAAAGCTGACAAAGCCTGTGTTAGATACCTGTGCTAATAATGTGTCCTCAGAGGACATTACTGTCTTTAAGGCTGGAATGAGTTGCCTTAATTTGGAGCAATGGTGTGACTTTCTCATGGAGTGAAGCTCATTTGACCTGTTTCCCTGCACTCTGTATGTGGGACTCTGATACTCCAGATGGATTGCTGTTTAGGATACTCTGCAGTTTTGCAAGTCCATCTCCTTTTCAAAAGGAGCTCATGCTTTCTTAGTACACAGCCTAGCCGCCTTGCAGTCATAATTAATTATAGTTACCTAGTGCGTAATTGCTGGTGTCTCCTCCTCCTGTGTTTCCTCGTCACCCAGGGTGATAGGTCACGTGCTGTCCTGACATCATAAAGCTAGAGCAGGGTGTCATCTGACATGAGGGACAATCAGTTGCCTAGCAAGTGATGAGATACATTTATCATGGTATTGAAATGGGTTGCAGGGTAAATAGGGCACCCAGCTTAAAACCTAGATGGTTAGATGAATGAAACTGGGGCATTATTTGAGACTTGTGCATCTGTTTGAAGGTGCGGATAATCACAATGTTCTGGACTTCTCTATAGCTTAACTGATAGGGATGTACTAAGATGAAGATGTTAAGATGTCGTTTATAGTTTTTATTATTCCCACTAACTATAGCGTAAACCTTCCTCCCTTAACTTATCAGATCACCTAATTGCTATTGGCGTATCATAACCTAAAAGAATTGCACTGAAAAGGGGACGCCTTCACTTGGCTGGCAATCACACCTATTTATCTAGGTCCTGATGTAGCTGCTAGTTGTGTAGAGAGTGTTGGCAAATGAGGCATAGAATTAAGATATGTACCCCAGTTTTATTTTGAAAACTGAGATTTAAATTTTTAGTAAACTTTGGATTTTCACAATATTACTGTCTCCATAGTACTGATTATCAAGGCTTAGAAAATCCATTTATTATTGCTGTGCATTCGTTTGAAAATATTCAAGTTCTAATTGACTAACGGTGGACTTTTCCATCTGCAGAATATACTGAATGACCAGAGGTGGCAGTGCAGCAGAAGAGAATTTGTCTGCCTTCCTGATACCCAAAAAAAAAAGCCCAATTCCTCAGCACTCTGCCATCCTTCATCAGTTTACATGGTAAGTCAAACTCACGTTGAATACATTTGCTTATCATTAAAAAAGTTCATAGCATCTGAGGGCCCTGAGTACCTTTTTAGTGGGGTCTTTGGCATGATTATATTTCTGTCAAGACTGTAGAAAAATGGATGACGTTACGGTGATCATCATATTTTCATCAAAGACTTTGTCTCTAAAGCTGACAACGCCTGTGTTAGATACCTGTGCTAATAATGTGTCCTCAGAGGACATTACTGTCTTTAAGGCTGGAATGAGTTGCCTTAATTTGGAGCAATGGTGTGACTTTCTCATGGAGTGAAACTCATTTGACCTGTTTCCCTGCACTCTGTATGTGGGACTCTGATACTCCAGATGGTTTGCTGTTTAGGATACTCTGCAGTTTTGCAACTCCATCTCCTTTTCAAAAGGAGCTCATGCTTTCTCAGTACACAGCCTAGCCGCCTTGCAGTCATAATTAATTATAGTTACCTAGTGCATAATTGCTGGTGTCTCCTCCTACTGTGTTGCCTCGTCACCTAGGGTGATTGGTCACGTGCTGTCCTGACATCATAAAGCTAGAGCAGGGTGTCATCTGACATGAGGGACAATCAGTTGCCTAGCAAGTGATGAGATACATTTATCATGGTATTGAAATGGGTTGCAGGGTAAATAGGGCACCCAGCTTAAAACCTAGATGGTTAGATGAATGAAACTGGGGCATTATTTGAGACTTGTGCATCTGTTTGAACGTGCGGATAATCACAATGTTCTGGACTTCTCTATAGCTTAACTGATAGGGATGTACTAAGATGAAGATGTTAAGATGTCGTTTATAGTTTTTATTATTCCCACTAACTATATCGTAAACCTTCCTCCCTTAACTTATCAGATCACCTATCTGCTATTGGCGTATCATAACCTAAAAGAATTGCACTGAAAAGGGGACGCCTTCACTTGGCTGGCAATCACACCTATTTATCTAGGTCCTGATGTAGCTGCTAGTTGTGTAGAGAGTGTTGGCAAATGAGGCATAGAATTAAGATATGTACCCCAGTTTTATCTTGAAAACTGAGATTTTAATTTTTAGTAATCTTTGGATATTCACAATATTACTGTCTCCATAGTACTGATTATCAAGGCTTAGAAAATCAATTTATTATTGCTGTGCATTCGTTTGAAATTATTCAAGTTCTAATTGGCTAACGGTGGACTTTTCCATCTGCAGAATATACTGAATGGCCAGAGGTGGCAGTGCAGCAGAAGAGAATTTGTCTGCCTTCCTGATACCCAAAAAAAAAAGCGCAATTCCTCAGCACTCTGCCATTCTTCATCAGTTTACATGGTACGTCAAACTCACGTTGAATACATTTGCTTATCATTAAAAAAGTTCATAGCATCTGAGGGCCCTGAGTACCTTTTTAGTGTGGTCTTTGGCATGATTATATTTCTGTCAAGACTGTAGAAAAATGGATGACGTTACGGTGATCATAATATTTTCATCAAAGACTTTGTCTCTAAAGCTGACAAAGCCTGTGTTAGATACCTGTGCTAATAATGTGTCCTCAGAGGACATTACTGTCTTTAAGGCTGGAATGAGTTGCCTTAATTTGGAGCAATGGTGTGACTTTCTCATGGAGTGAAGCTCATTTGACCTGTTTCCCTGCACTCTGTGTGTGGGACTCTGATACTCCAGATGGATTGCTGTTTATGATACTCTGCAGTTTTGCAAGTCCATCTCCTTTTCAAAAGGAGCTCATGCTTTCTTAGCACACAGCCTAGCCGCCTTGCAGTCATAATTAATTATAGTTACCTAGTGCGTAATTGCTGGTGTCTCCTCCTCCTGTGTTTCCTCGTCACCCAGGGTGATAGGTCACGTGCTGTCCTGACATCATAAAGCTAGAGCAGGGTGTCATCTGACATGAGGGACAATCAGTTGCCTAGCAAGTGATGAGATACATTTATCATGGTATTGAAATGGGTTGCAGGGTAAATAGGGCACCCAGCTTAAAACCTAGATGGTTAGATGAATGAAACTGGGGCATTATTTGAGACTTGTGCATCTGTTTGAACGTGCGGATAATCACAATGTTCTGGACTTCTCTATAGCTTAACTGATAGGGATGTACTAAGATGAAGATGTTAAGATGTCGTTTATAGTTTTTATTATTCCCACTAACTATAGCGTAAACCTTCCTCCCTTAACTTATCAGATCACCTAATTGCTATTGGCGTATCATAACCTAAAAGAATTGCACTGAAAAGGGGACGCCTTCACTTGGCTGGCAATCACACCTATTTATCTAGGTCCTGATGTAGCTGCTAGTTGTGTAGAGAGTGTTGGCAAATGAGGCATAGAATTAAGATATGTACCCCAGTTTTATCTTGAAAACTGAGATTTTAATTTTTAGTAATCTTTGGATATTCACAATATTACTGTCTCCATAGTACTGATTATCAAGGCTTAGAAAATCCATTTATTATTGCTGTGCATTCGTTTGAAATTATTCAAGTTCTAATTGGCTAACGGTGGACTTTTCCATCTGCAGAATATACTGAATGACCAGAGGTGGCAGTGCAGCAGAAGAGAATTTGTCTGCCTTCATGATACCCAAAAAAAAAAGCGCAATTCCTCAGCACTCTGCCATCCTTCATCAGTTTACATGGTAAGTCAAACTCACGTTGAATACATTTGCTTATCATTAAAAAAGTTCATAGCATCTGAGGGCCCTGAGTACCTTTTTAGTGGGGTCTTTGGCATGATTATATTTCTGTCAAGACTGTAGAAAAATGGATGACGTTACGGTGATCATCATATTTTCATCAAAGACTTTGTCTCTAAAGCTGACAACGCCTGTGTTAGATACCTGTGCTAATAATGTGTCCTCAGAGGACATTACTGTCTTTAAGGCTGGAATGAGTTGCCTTAATTTGGAGCAATGGTGTGACTTTCTCATGGAGTGAAACTCATTTGACCTGTTTCCCTGCACTCTGTATGTGGGACTCTGATACTCCAGATGGTTTGCTGTTTAGGATACTCTGCAGTTTTGCAACTCCATCTCCTTTTCAAAAGGAGCTCATGCTTTCTCAGTACACAGCCTAGCCGCCTTGCAGTCATAATTAATTATAGTTACCTAGTGCATAATTGCTGGTGTCTCCTCCTACTGTGTTGCCTCGTCACCTAGGGTGATTGGTCACGTGCTGTCCTGACATCATAAAGCTAGAGCAGGGTGTCATCTGACATGAGGGACAATCAGTTGCCTAGCAAGTGATAAGATACATTTATCATGGTATTGAAATGGGTTGCAGGGTAAATAGGGCACCCAGCTTAAAACCTAGATGGTTAGATGAATGAAACTGGGGCATTATTTGAGACTTGTGCATCTGTTTGAACGTGCGGATAATCACAATGTTCTGGACTTCTCTATAGCTTAACTGATAGGGATGTACTAAGATGAAGATGTTAAGATGTCGTTTATAGTTTTTATTATTCCCACTAACTATAGCGTAAACCTTCCTCCCTTAACTTATCAGATCACCTAATTGCTATTGGCGTATCATAACCTAAAAGAATTGCACTGAAAAGGGGACGCCTTCACTTGGCTGGCAATCACACCTATTTATCTAGGTCCTGATGTAGCTGCTAGTTGTGTAGAGAGTGTTGGCAAATGAGGCATAGAATTAAGATATGTACCCCAGTTTTATTTTGAAAACTGAGATTTAAATTTTTAGTAAACTTTGGATTTTCACAATATTACTGTCTCCATAGTACTGATTATCAAGGCTTAGAAAATCCATTTATTATTGCTGTGCATTCGTTTGAAAATATTCAAGTTCTAATTGACTAACGGTGGACTTTTCCATCTGCAGAATATACTGAATGACCAGAGGTGGCAGTGCAGCAGAAGAGAATTTGTCTGCCTTCCTGATACCCAAAAAAAAAAGCCCAATTCCTCAGCACTCTGCCATCCTTCATCAGTTTACATGGTAAGTCAAACTCACGTTGAATACATTTGCTTATCATTAAAAAAGTTCATAGCATCTGAGGGCCCTGAGTACCTTTTTAGTGGGGTCTTTGGCATGATTATATTTCTGTCAAGACTGTAGAAAAATGGATGACGTTACGGTGATCATCATATTTTCATCAAAGACTTTGTCTCTAAAGCTGACAACGCCTGTGTTAGATACCTGTGCTAATAATGTGTCCTCAGAGGACATTACTGTCTTTAAGGCTGGAATGAGTTGCCTTAATTTGGAGCAATGGTGTGACTTTCTCATGGAGTGAAACTCATTTGACCTGTTTCCCTGCACTCTGTATGTGGGACTCTGATACTCCAGATGGTTTGCTGTTTAGGATACTCTGCAGTTTTGCAACTCCATCTCCTTTTCAAAAGGAGCTCATGCTTTCTCAGTACACAGCCTAGCCGCCTTGCAGTCATAATTAATTATAGTTACCTAGTGCATAATTGCTGGTGTCTCCTCCTACTGTGTTGCCTCGTCACCTAGGGTGATTGGTCACGTGCTGTCCTGACATCATAAAGCTAGAGCAGGGTGTCATCTGACATGAGGGACAATCAGTTGCCTAGCAAGTGATGAGATACATTTATCATGGTATTGAAATGGGTTGCAGGGTAAATAGGGCACCCAGCTTAAAACCTAGATGGTTAGATGAATGAAACTGGGGCATTATTTGAGACTTGTGCATCTGTTTGAACGTGCGGATAATCACAATGTTCTGGACTTCTCTATAGCTTAACTGATAGGGATGTACTAAGATGAAGATGTTAAGATGTCGTTTATAGTTTTTATTATTCCCACTAACTATATCGTAAACCTTCCTCCCTTAACTTATCAGATCACCTATCTGCTATTGGCGTATCATAACCTAAAAGAATTGCACTGAAAAGGGGACGCCTTCACTTGGCTGGCAATCACACCTATTTATCTAGGTCCTGATGTAGCTGCTAGTTGTGTAGAGAGTGTTGGCAAATGAGGCATAGAATTAAGATATGTACCCCAGTTTTATCTTGAAAACTGAGATTTTAATTTTTAGTAATCTTTGGATATTCACAATATTACTGTCTCCATAGTACTGATTATCAAGGCTTAGAAAATCAATTTATTATTGCTGTGCATTCGTTTGAAATTATTCAAGTTCTAATTGGCTAACGGTGGACTTTTCCATCTGCAGAATATACTGAATGGCCAGAGGTGGCAGTGCAGCAGAAGAGAATTTGTCTGCCTTCCTGATACCCAAAAAAAAAAGCGCAATTCCTCAGCACTCTGCCATTCTTCATCAGTTTACATGGTACGTCAAACTCACGTTGAATACATTTGCTTATCATTAAAAAAGTTCATAGCATCTGAGGGCCCTGAGTACCTTTTTAGTGTGGTCTTTGGCATGATTATATTTCTGTCAAGACTGTAGAAAAATGGATGACGTTACGGTGATCATAATATTTTCATCAAAGACTTTGTCTCTAAAGCTGACAAAGCCTGTGTTAGATACCTGTGCTAATAATGTGTCCTCAGAGGACATTACTGTCTTTAAGGCTGGAATGAGTTGCCTTAATTTGGAGCAATGGTGTGACTTTCTCATGGAGTGAAGCTCATTTGACCTGTTTCCCTGCACTCTGTGTGTGGGACTCTGATACTCCAGATGGATTGCTGTTTATGATACTCTGCAGTTTTGCAAGTCCATCTCCTTTTCAAAAGGAGCTCATGCTTTCTTAGCACACAGCCTAGCCGCCTTGCAGTCATAATTAATTATAGTTACCTAGTGCGTAATTGCTGGTGTCTCCTCCTCCTGTGTTTCCTCGTCACCCAGGGTGATAGGTCACGTGCTGTCCTGACATCATAAAGCTAGAGCAGGGTGTCATCTGACATGAGGGACAATCAGTTGCCTAGCAAGTGATGAGATACATTTATCATGGTATTGAAATGGGTTGCAGGGTAAATAGGGCACCCAGCTTAAAACCTAGATGGTTAGATGAATGAAACTGGGGCATTATTTGAGACTTGTGCATCTGTTTGAACGTGCGGATAATCACAATGTTCTGGACTTCTCTATAGCTTAACTGATAGGGATGTACTAAGATGAAGATGTTAAGATGTCGTTTATAGTTTTTATTATTCCCACTAACTATAGCGTAAACCTTCCTCCCTTAACTTATCAGATCACCTAATTGCTATTGGCGTATCATAACCTAAAAGAATTGCACTGAAAAGGGGACGCCTTCACTTGGCTGGCAATCACACCTATTTATCTAGGTCCTGATGTAGCTGCTAGTTGTGTAGAGAGTGTTGGCAAATGAGGCATAGAATTAAGATATGTACCCCAGTTTTATCTTGAAAACTGAGATTTTAATTTTTAGTAATCTTTGGATATTCACAATATTACTGTCTCCATAGTACTGATTATCAAGGCTTAGAAAATCCATTTATTATTGCTGTGCATTCGTTTGAAATTATTCAAGTTCTAATTGGCTAACGGTGGACTTTTCCATCTGCAGAATATACTGAATGACCAGAGGTGGCAGTGCAGCAGAAGAGAATTTGTCTGCCTTCATGATACCCCAAAAAAAAAGCGCAATTCCTCAGCACTCTGCCATCCTTCATCAGTTTACATGGTAAGTCAAACTCACGTTGAATACATTTGCTTATCATTAAAAAAGTTCATAGCATCTGAGGGCCCTGAGTACCTTTTTAGTGGGGTCTTTGGCATGATTATATTTCTGTCAAGACTGTAGAAAAATGGATGACGTTACGGTGATCATCATATTTTCATCAAAGACTTTGTCTCTAAAGCTGACAACGCCTGTGTTAGATACCTGTGCTAATAATGTGTCCTCAGAGGACATTACTGTCTTTAAGGCTGGAATGAGTTGCCTTAATTTGGAGCAATGGTGTGACTTTCTCATGGAGTGAAACTCATTTGACCTGTTTCCCTGCACTCTGTATGTGGGACTCTGATACTCCAGATGGTTTGCTGTTTAGGATACTCTGCAGTTTTGCAACTCCATCTCCTTTTCAAAAGGAGCTCATGCTTTCTCAGTACACAGCCTAGCCGCCTTGCAGTCATAATTAATTATAGTTACCTAGTGCATAATTGCTGGTGTCTCCTCCTACTGTGTTGCCTCGTCACCTAGGGTGATTGGTCACGTGCTGTCCTGACATCATAAAGCTAGAGCAGGGTGTCATCTGACATGAGGGACAATCAGTTGCCTAGCAAGTGATGAGATACATTCATCATGGTATTGAAATGGGTTGCAGGGTAAATAGGGCACCCAGCTTAAAACCTAGATGGTTAGATGAATGAAACTGGGGCATTATTTGAGACTTGTGCATCTGTTTGAACGTGCGGATAATCACAATGTTCTGGACTTCTCTATAGCTTAACTGATAGGGATGTACTAAGATGAAGATGTTAAGATGTCGTTTATAGTTTTTATTATTCCCACTAACTATAGCGTAAACCTTCCTCCCTTAACTTATCAGATCACCTAATTGCTATTGGCGTATCATAACCTAAAAGAATTGCACTGAAAAGGGGACGCCTTCACTTGGCTGGCAATCACACCTATTTATCTAGGTCCTGATGTAGCTGCTAGTTGTGTAGAGAGTGTTGGCAAATGAGGCATAGAATTAAGATATGTACCCCAGTTTTATCTTGAAAACTGAGATTTTAATTTTTAGTAATCTTTGGATATTCACAATATTACTGTCTCCATAGTACTGATTATCAAGGCTTAGAAAATCCATTTATTATTGCTGTGCATTCGTTTGAAATTATTCAAGTTCTAATTGGCTAACGGTGGACTTTTGCATCTGCAGAATATACTGAATGACCAGAGGTGGCAGTGCAGCAGAAGAGAATTTGTCTGCCTTCCTGATACCCAAAAAAAAAAGCGCAATTCCTCAGCACTCTGCCATTCTTCATCAGTTTACATGGTACGTCAAACTCACGTTGAATACATTTGCTTATCATTAAAAAAGTTCATAGCATCTGAGGGCCCTGAGTACCTTTTTAGTGTGGTCTTTGGCATGATTATATTTCTGTCAAGACTGTAGAAAAATGGATGACGTTACGGTGATCATAATATTTTCATCAAAGACTTTGTCTCTAAAGCTGACAAAGCCTGTGTTAGATACCTGTGCTAATAATGTGTCCTCAGAGGACATTACTGTCTTTAAGGCTGGAATGAGTTGCCTTAATTTGGAGCAATGGTGTGACTTTCTCATGGAGTGAAGCTCATTTGACCTGTTTCCCTGCACTCTGTATGTGGGACTCTGATACTCCAGATGGATTGCTGTTTAGGATACTCTGCAGTTTTGCAAGTCCATCTCCTTTTCAAAAGGAGCTCATGCTTTCTTAGTACACAGCCTAGCCGCCTTGCAGTCATAATTAATTATAGTTACCTAGTGCGTAATTGCTGGTGTCTCCTCCTCCTGTGTTTCCTCGTCACCCAGGGTGATAGGTCACGTGCTGTCCTGACATCATAAAGCTAGAGCAGGGTGTCATCTGACATGAGGGACAATCAGTTGCCTAGCAAGTGATGAGATACATTTATCATGGTATTGAAATGGGTTGCAGGGTAAATAGGGCACCCAGCTTAAAACCTAGATGGTTAGATGAATGAAACTGGGGCATTATTTGAGACTTGTGCATCTGTTTGAAGGTGCGGATAATCACAATGTTCTGGACTTCTCTATAGCTTAACTGATAGGGATGTACTAAGATGAAGATGTTAAGATGTCGTTTATAGTTTTTATTATTCCCACTAACTATAGCGTAAACCTTCCTCCCTTAACTTATCAGATCACCTAATTGCTATTGGCGTATCATAACCTAAAAGAATTGCACTGAAAAGGGGACGCCTTCACTTGGCTGGCAATCACACCTATTTATCTAGGTCCTGATGTAGCTGCTAGTTGTGTAGAGAGTGTTGGCAAATGAGGCATAGAATTAAGATATGTACCCCAGTTTTATTTTGAAAACTGAGATTTAAATTTTTAGTAAACTTTGGATTTTCACAATATTACTGTCTCCATAGTACTGATTATCAAGGCTTAGAAAATCCATTTATTATTGCTGTGCATTCGTTTGAAAATATTCAAGTTCTAATTGACTAACGGTGGACTTTTCCATCTGCAGAATATACTGAATGACCAGAGGTGGCAGTGCAGCAGAAGAGAATTTGTCTGCCTTCCTGATACCCAAAAAAAAAAGCGCAATTCCTCAGCACTCTGCCATCCTTCATCAGTTTACATGGTAAGTCAAACTCACGTTGAATACATTTGCTTATCATTAAAAAAGTTCATAGCATCTGAGGGCCCTGAGTACCTTTTTAGTGGGGTCTTTGGCATGATTATATTTCTGTCAAGACTGTAGAAAAATGGATGACGTTACGGTGATCATCATATTTTCATCAAAGACTTTGTCTCTAAAGCTGACAACGCCTGTGTTAGATACCTGTGCTAATAATGTGTCCTCAGAGGACATTACTGTCTTTAAGGCTGGAATGAGTTGCCTTAATTTGGAGCAATGGTGTGACTTTCTCATGGAGTGAAACTCATTTGACCTGTTTCCCTGCACTCTGTATGTGGGACTCTGATACTCCAGATGGTTTGCTGTTTAGGATACTCTGCAGTTTTGCAACTCCATCTCCTTTTCAAAAGGAGCTCATGCTTTCTCAGTACACAGCCTAGCCGCCTTGCAGTCATAATTAATTATAGTTACCTAGTGCATAATTGCTGGTGTCTCCTCCTACTGTGTTGCCTCGTCACCTAGGGTGATTGGTCACGTGCTGTCCTGACATCATAAAGCTAGAGCAGGGCGTCATCTGACATGAGGGACAATCAGTTGCCTAGCAAGTGATGAGATACATTTATCATGGTATTGAAATGGGTTGCAGGGTAAATAGGGCACCCAGCTTAAAACCTAGATGGTTAGATGAATGAAACTGGGGCATTATTTGAGACTTGTGCATCTGTTTGAACGTGCGGATAATCACAATGTTCTGGACTTCTCTATAGCTTAACTGATAGGGATGTACTAAGATGAAGATGTTAAGATGTCGTTTATAGTTTTTATTATTCCCACTAACTATATCGTAAACCTTCCTCCCTTAACTTATCAGATCACCTATCTGCTATTGGCGTATCATAACCTAAAAGAATTGCACTGAAAAGGGGACGCCTTCACTTGGCTGGCAATCACACCTATTTATCTAGGTCCTGATGTAGCTGCTAGTTGTGTAGAGAGTGTTGGCAAATGAGGCATAGAATTAAGATATGTACCCCAGTTTTATCTTGAAAACTGAGATTTTAATTTTTAGTAATCTTTGGATATTCACAATATTACTGTCTCCATAGTACTGATTATCAAGGCTTAGAAAATCAATTTATTATTGCTGTGCATTCGTTTGAAATTATTCAAGTTCTAATTGGCTAACGGTGGACTTTTCCATCTGCAGAATATACTGAATGACCAGAGGTGGCAGTGCAGCAGAAGAGAATTTGTCTGCCTTCCTGATACCCAAAAAAAAAAGCGCAATTCCTCAGCACTCTGCCATTCTTCATCAGTTTACATGGTACGTCAAACTCACGTTGAATACATTTGCTTATCATTAAAAAAGTTCATAGCATCTGAGGGCCCTGAGTACCTTTTTAGTGTGGTCTTTGGCATGATTATATTTCTGTCAAGACTGTAGAAAAATGGATGACGTTACGGTGATCATAATATTTTCATCAAAGACTTTGTCTCTAAAGCTGACAAAGCCTGTGTTAGATACCTGTGCTAATAATGTGTCCTCAGAGGACATTACTGTCTTTAAGGCTGGAATGAGTTGCCTTAATTTGGAGCAATGGTGTGACTTTCTCATGGAGTGAAGCTCATTTGACCTGTTTCCCTGCACTCTGTGTGTGGGACTCTGATACTCCAGATGGATTGCTGTTTAGGATACTCTGCAGTTTTGCAAGTCCATCTCCTTTTCAAAAGGAGCTCATGCTTTCTTAGCACACAGCCTAGCCGCCTTGCAGTCATAATTAATTATAGTTACCTAGTGCGTAATTGCTGGTGTCTCCTCCTCCTGTGTTTCCTCGTCACCCAGGGTGATAGGTCACGTGCTGTCCTGACATCATAAAGCTAGAGCAGGGTGTCATCTGACATGAGGGACAATCAGTTGCCTAGCAAGTGATGAGATACATTTATCATGGTATTGAAATGGGTTGCAGGGTAAATAGGGCACCCAGCTTAAAACCTAGATGGTTAGATGAATGAAACTGGGGCATTATTTGAGACTTGTGCATCTGTTTGAACGTGCGGATAATCACAATGTTCTGGACTTCTCTATAGCTTAACTGATAGGGATGTACTAAGATGAAGATGTTAAGATGTCGTTTATAGTTTTTATTATTCCCACTAACTATAGCGTAAACCTTCCTCCCTTAACTTATCAGATCACCTAATTGCTATTGGCGTATCATAACCTAAAAGAATTGCACTGAAAAGGGGACGCCTTCACTTGGCTGGCAATCACACCTATTTATCTAGGTCCTGATGTAGCTGCTAGTTGTGTAGAGAGTGTTGGCAAATGAGGCATAGAATTAAGATATGTACCCCAGTTTTATCTTGAAAACTGAGATTTTAATTTTTAGTAATCTTTGGATATTCACAATATTACTGTCTCCATAGTACTGATTATCAAGGCTTAGAAAATCCATTTATTATTGCTGTGCATTCGTTTGAAAATATTCAAGTTCTAATTGACTAACGGTGGACTTTTCCATCTGCAGAATATACTGAATGACCAGAGGTGGCAGTGCAGCAGAAGAGAATTTGTCTGCCTTCCTGATACCCAAAAAAAAAAGCCCAATTCCTCAGCACTCTGCCATCCTTCATCAGTTTACATGGTAAGTCAAACTCACGTTGAATACATTTGCTTATCATTAAAAAAGTTCATAGCATCTGAGGGCCCTGAGTACCTTTTTAGTGGGGTCTTTGGCATGATTATATTTCTGTCAAGACTGTAGAAAAATGGATGACGTTACGGTGATCATCATATTTTCATCAAAGACTTTGTCTCTAAAGCTGACAACGCCTGTGTTAGATACCTGTGCTAATAATGTGTCCTCAGAGGACATTACTGTCTTTAAGGCTGGAATGAGTTGCCTTAATTTGGAGCAATGGTGTGACTTTCTCATGGAGTGAAACTCATTTGACCTGTTTCCCTGCACTCTGTATGTGGGACTCTGATACTCCAGATGGTTTGCTGTTTAGGATACTCTGCAGTTTTGCAACTCCATCTCCTTTTCAAAAGGAGCTCATGCTTTCTCAGTACACAGCCTAGCCGCCTTGCAGTCATAATTAATTATAGTTACCTAGTGCATAATTGCTGGTGTCTCCTCCTACTGTGTTGCCTCGTCACCTAGGGTGATTGGTCACGTGCTGTCCTGACATCATAAAGCTAGAGCAGGGTGTCATCTGACATGAGGGACAATCAGTTGCCTAGCAAGTGATGAGATACATTTATCATGGTATTGAAATGGGTTGCAGGGTAAATAGGGCACCCAGCTTAAAACCTAGATGGTTAGATGAATGAAACTGGGGCATTATTTGAGACTTGTGCATCTGTTTGAACGTGCGGATAATCACAATGTTCTGGACTTCTCTATAGCTTAACTGATAGGGATGTACTAAGATGAAGATGTTAAGATGTCGTTTATAGTTTTTATTATTCCCACTAACTATATCGTAAACCTTCCTCCCTTAACTTATCAGATCACCTATCTGCTATTGGCGTATCATAACCTAAAAGAATTGCACTGAAAAGGGGACGCCTTCACTTGGCTGGCAATCACACCTATTTATCTAGGTCCTGATGTAGCTGCTAGTTGTGTAGAGAGTGTTGGCAAATGAGGCATAGAATTAAGATATGTACCCCAGTTTTATCTTGAAAACTGAGATTTTAATTTTTAGTAATCTTTGGATATTCACAATATTACTGTCTCCATAGTACTGATTATCAAGGCTTAGAAAATCAATTTATTATTGCTGTGCATTCGTTTGAAATTATTCAAGTTCTAATTGGCTAACGGTGGACTTTTCCATCTGCAGAATATACTGAATGGCCAGAGGTGGCAGTGCAGCAGAAGAGAATTTGTCTGCCTTCCTGATACCCAAAAAAAAAAGCGCAATTCCTCAGCACTCTGCCATTCTTCATCAGTTTACATGGTACGTCAAACTCACGTTGAATACATTTGCTTATCATTAAAAAAGTTCATAGCATCTGAGGGCCCTGAGTACCTTTTTAGTGTGGTCTTTGGCATGATTATATTTCTGTCAAGACTGTAGAAAAATGGATGACGTTACGGTGATCATAATATTTTCATCAAAGACTTTGTCTCTAAAGCTGACAAAGCCTGTGTTAGATACCTGTGCTAATAATGTGTCCTCAGAGGACATTACTGTCTTTAAGGCTGGAATGAGTTGCCTTAATTTGGAGCAATGGTGTGACTTTCTCATGGAGTGAAGCTCATTTGACCTGTTTCCCTGCACTCTGTGTGTGGGACTCTGATACTCCAGATGGATTGCTGTTTATGATACTCTGCAGTTTTGCAAGTCCATCTCCTTTTCAAAAGGAGCTCATGCTTTCTTAGCACACAGCCTAGCCGCCTTGCAGTCATAATTAATTATAGTTACCTAGTGCGTAATTGCTGGTGTCTCCTCCTCCTGTGTTTCCTCGTCACCCAGGGTGATAGGTCACGTGCTGTCCTGACATCATAAAGCTAGAGCAGGGTGTCATCTGACATGAGGGACAATCAGTTGCCTAGCAAGTGATGAGATACATTTATCATGGTATTGAAATGGGTTGCAGGGTAAATAGGGCACCCAGCTTAAAACCTAGATGGTTAGATGAATGAAACTGGGGCATTATTTGAGACTTGTGCATCTGTTTGAACGTGCGGATAATCACAATGTTCTGGACTTCTCTATAGCTTAACTGATAGGGATGTACTAAGATGAAGATGTTAAGATGTCGTTTATAGTTTTTATTATTCCCACTAACTATAGCGTAAACCTTCCTCCCTTAACTTATCAGATCACCTAATTGCTATTGGCGTATCATAACCTAAAAGAATTGCACTGAAAAGGGGACGCCTTCACTTGGCTGGCAATCACACCTATTTATCTAGGTCCTGATGTAGCTGCTAGTTGTGTAGAGAGTGTTGGCAAATGAGGCATAGAATTAAGATATGTACCCCAGTTTTATCTTGAAAACTGAGATTTTAATTTTTAGTAATCTTTGGATATTCACAATATTACTGTCTCCATAGTACTGATTATCAAGGCTTAGAAAATCCATTTATTATTGCTGTGCATTCGTTTGAAATTATTCAAGTTCTAATTGGCTAACGGTGGACTTTTCCATCTGCAGAATATACTGAATGACCAGAGGTGGCAGTGCAGCAGAAGAGAATTTGTCTGCCTTCATGATACCCCAAAAAAAAAGCGCAATTCCTCAGCACTCTGCCATCCTTCATCAGTTTACATGGTAAGTCAAACTCACGTTGAATACATTTGCTTATCATTAAAAAAGTTCATAGCATCTGAGGGCCCTGAGTACCTTTTTAGTGGGGTCTTTGGCATGATTATATTTCTGTCAAGACTGTAGAAAAATGGATGACGTTACGGTGATCATCATATTTTCATCAAAGACTTTGTCTCTAAAGCTGACAACGCCTGTGTTAGATACCTGTGCTAATAATGTGTCCTCAGAGGACATTACTGTCTTTAAGGCTGGAATGAGTTGCCTTAATTTGGAGCAATGGTGTGACTTTCTCATGGAGTGAAACTCATTTGACCTGTTTCCCTGCACTCTGTATGTGGGACTCTGATACTCCAGATGGTTTGCTGTTTAGGATACTCTGCAGTTTTGCAACTCCATCTCCTTTTCAAAAGGAGCTCATGCTTTCTCAGTACACAGCCTAGCCGCCTTGCAGTCATAATTAATTATAGTTACCTAGTGCATAATTGCTGGTGTCTCCTCCTACTGTGTTGCCTCGTCACCTAGGGTGATTGGTCACGTGCTGTCCTGACATCATAAAGCTAGAGCAGGGTGTCATCTGACATGAGGGACAATCAGTTGCCTAGCAAGTGATGAGATACATTCATCATGGTATTGAAATGGGTTGCAGGGTAAATAGGGCACCCAGCTTAAAACCTAGATGGTTAGATGAATGAAACTGGGGCATTATTTGAGACTTGTGCATCTGTTTGAACGTGCGGATAATCACAATGTTCTGGACTTCTCTATAGCTTAACTGATAGGGATGTACTAAGATGAAGATGTTAAGATGTCGTTTATAGTTTTTATTATTCCCACTAACTATAGCGTAAACCTTCCTCCCTTAACTTATCAGATCACCTAATTGCTATTGGCGTATCATAACCTAAAAGAATTGCACTGAAAAGGGGACGCCTTCACTTGGCTGGCAATCACACCTATTTATCTAGGTCCTGATGTAGCTGCTAGTTGTGTAGAGAGTGTTGGCAAATGAGGCATAGAATTAAGATATGTACCCCAGTTTTATCTTGAAAACTGAGATTTTAATTTTTAGTAATCTTTGGATATTCACAATATTACTGTCTCCATAGTACTGATTATCAAGGCTTAGAAAATCCATTTATTATTGCTGTGCATTCGTTTGAAATTATTCAAGTTCTAATTGGCTAACGGTGGACTTTTGCATCTGCAGAATATACTGAATGACCAGAGGTGGCAGTGCAGCAGAAGAGAATTTGTCTGCCTTCCTGATACCCAAAAAAAAAAGCGCAATTCCTCAGCACTCTGCCATTCTTCATCAGTTTACATGGTACGTCAAACTCACGTTGAATACATTTGCTTATCATTAAAAAAGTTCATAGCATCTGAGGGCCCTGAGTACCTTTTTAGTGTGGTCTTTGGCATGATTATATTTCTGTCAAGACTGTAGAAAAATGGATGACGTTACGGTGATCATAATATTTTCATCAAAGACTTTGTCTCTAAAGCTGACAAAGCCTGTGTTAGATACCTGTGCTAATAATGTGTCCTCAGAGGACATTACTGTCTTTAAGGCTGGAATGAGTTGCCTTAATTTGGAGCAATGGTGTGACTTTCTCATGGAGTGAAGCTCATTTGACCTGTTTCCCTGCACTCTGTATGTGGGACTCTGATACTCCAGATGGATTGCTGTTTAGGATACTCTGCAGTTTTGCAAGTCCATCTCCTTTTCAAAAGGAGCTCATGCTTTCTTAGTACACAGCCTAGCCGCCTTGCAGTCATAATTAATTATAGTTACCTAGTGCGTAATTGCTGGTGTCTCCTCCTCCTGTGTTTCCTCGTCACCCAGGGTGATAGGTCACGTGCTGTCCTGACATCATAAAGCTAGAGCAGGGTGTCATCTGACATGAGGGACAATCAGTTGCCTAGCAAGTGATGAGATACATTTATCATGGTATTGAAATGGGTTGCAGGGTAAATAGGGCACCCAGCTTAAAACCTAGATGGTTAGATGAATGAAACTGGGGCATTATTTGAGACTTGTGCATCTGTTTGAAGGTGCGGATAATCACAATGTTCTGGACTTCTCTATAGCTTAACTGATAGGGATGTACTAAGATGAAGATGTTAAGATGTCGTTTATAGTTTTTATTATTCCCACTAACTATAGCGTAAACCTTCCTCCCTTAACTTATCAGATCACCTAATTGCTATTGGCGTATCATAACCTAAAAGAATTGCACTGAAAAGGGGACGCCTTCACTTGGCTGGCAATCACACCTATTTATCTAGGTCCTGATGTAGCTGCTAGTTGTGTAGAGAGTGTTGGCAAATGAGGCATAGAATTAAGATATGTACCCCAGTTTTATTTTGAAAACTGAGATTTAAATTTTTAGTAAACTTTGGATTTTCACAATATTACTGTCTCCATAGTACTGATTATCAAGGCTTAGAAAATCCATTTATTATTGCTGTGCATTCGTTTGAAAATATTCAAGTTCTAATTGACTAACGGTGGACTTTTCCATCTGCAGAATATACTGAATGACCAGAGGTGGCAGTGCAGCAGAAGAGAATTTGTCTGCCTTCCTGATACCCAAAAAAAAAAGCGCAATTCCTCAGCACTCTGCCATCCTTCATCAGTTTACATGGTAAGTCAAACTCACGTTGAATACATTTGCTTATCATTAAAAAAGTTCATAGCATCTGAGGGCCCTGAGTACCTTTTTAGTGGGGTCTTTGGCATGATTATATTTCTGTCAAGACTGTAGAAAAATGGATGACGTTACGGTGATCATCATATTTTCATCAAAGACTTTGTCTCTAAAGCTGACAACGCCTGTGTTAGATACCTGTGCTAATAATGTGTCCTCAGAGGACATTACTGTCTTTAAGGCTGGAATGAGTTGCCTTAATTTGGAGCAATGGTGTGACTTTCTCATGGAGTGAAACTCATTTGACCTGTTTCCCTGCACTCTGTATGTGGGACTCTGATACTCCAGATGGTTTGCTGTTTAGGATACTCTGCAGTTTTGCAACTCCATCTCCTTTTCAAAAGGAGCTCATGCTTTCTCAGTACACAGCCTAGCCGCCTTGCAGTCATAATTAATTATAGTTACCTAGTGCATAATTGCTGGTGTCTCCTCCTACTGTGTTGCCTCGTCACCTAGGGTGATTGGTCACGTGCTGTCCTGACATCATAAAGCTAGAGCAGGGCGTCATCTGACATGAGGGACAATCAGTTGCCTAGCAAGTGATGAGATACATTTATCATGGTATTGAAATGGGTTGCAGGGTAAATAGGGCACCCAGCTTAAAACCTAGATGGTTAGATGAATGAAACTGGGGCATTATTTGAGACTTGTGCATCTGTTTGAACGTGCGGATAATCACAATGTTCTGGACTTCTCTATAGCTTAACTGATAGGGATGTACTAAGATGAAGATGTTAAGATGTCGTTTATAGTTTTTATTATTCCCACTAACTATATCGTAAACCTTCCTCCCTTAACTTATCAGATCACCTATCTGCTATTGGCGTATCATAACCTAAAAGAATTGCACTGAAAAGGGGACGCCTTCACTTGGCTGGCAATCACACCTATTTATCTAGGTCCTGATGTAGCTGCTAGTTGTGTAGAGAGTGTTGGCAAATGAGGCATAGAATTAAGATATGTACCCCAGTTTTATCTTGAAAACTGAGATTTTAATTTTTAGTAATCTTTGGATATTCACAATATTACTGTCTCCATAGTACTGATTATCAAGGCTTAGAAAATCAATTTATTATTGCTGTGCATTCGTTTGAAATTATTCAAGTTCTAATTGGCTAACGGTGGACTTTTCCATCTGCAGAATATACTGAATGACCAGAGGTGGCAGTGCAGCAGAAGAGAATTTGTCTGCCTTCCTGATACCCAAAAAAAAAAGCGCAATTCCTCAGCACTCTGCCATTCTTCATCAGTTTACATGGTACGTCAAACTCACGTTGAATACATTTGCTTATCATTAAAAAAGTTCATAGCATCTGAGGGCCCTGAGTACCTTTTTAGTGTGGTCTTTGGCATGATTATATTTCTGTCAAGACTGTAGAAAAATGGATGACGTTACGGTGATCATAATATTTTCATCAAAGACTTTGTCTCTAAAGCTGACAAAGCCTGTGTTAGATACCTGTGCTAATAATGTGTCCTCAGAGGACATTACTGTCTTTAAGGCTGGAATGAGTTGCCTTAATTTGGAGCAATGGTGTGACTTTCTCATGGAGTGAAGCTCATTTGACCTGTTTCCCTGCACTCTGTGTGTGGGACTCTGATACTCCAGATGGATTGCTGTTTAGGATACTCTGCAGTTTTGCAAGTCCATCTCCTTTTCAAAAGGAGCTCATGCTTTCTTAGCACACAGCCTAGCCGCCTTGCAGTCATAATTAATTATAGTTACCTAGTGCGTAATTGCTGGTGTCTCCTCCTCCTGTGTTTCCTCGTCACCCAGGGTGATAGGTCACGTGCTGTCCTGACATCATAAAGCTAGAGCAGGGTGTCATCTGACATGAGGGACAATCAGTTGCCTAGCAAGTGATGAGATACATTTATCATGGTATTGAAATGGGTTGCAGGGTAAATAGGGCACCCAGCTTAAAACCTAGATGGTTAGATGAATGAAACTGGGGCATTATTTGAGACTTGTGCATCTGTTTGAACGTGCGGATAATCACAATGTTCTGGACTTCTCTATAGCTTAACTGATAGGGATGTACTAAGATGAAGATGTTAAGATGTCGTTTATAGTTTTTATTATTCCCACTAACTATAGCGTAAACCTTCCTCCCTTAACTTATCAGATCACCTAATTGCTATTGGCGTATCATAACCTAAAAGAATTGCACTGAAAAGGGGACGCCTTCACTTGGCTGGCAATCACACCTATTTATCTAGGTCCTGATGTAGCTGCTAGTTGTGTAGAGAGTGTTGGCAAATGAGGCATAGAATTAAGATATGTACCCCAGTTTTATCTTGAAAACTGAGATTTTAATTTTTAGTAATCTTTGGATATTCACAATATTACTGTCTCCATAGTACTGATTATCAAGGCTTAGAAAATCCATTTATTATTGCTGTGCATTCGTTTGAAATTATTCAAGTTCTAATTGGCTAACGGTGGACTTTTCCATCTGCAGAATATACTGAATGACCAGAGGTGGCAGTGCAGCAGAAGAGAATTTGTCTGCCTTCATGATACCCAAAAAAAAAAGCGCAATTCCTCAGCACTCTGCCATCCTTCATCAGTTTACATGGTAAGTCAAACTCACGTTGAATACATTTGCTTATCATTAAAAAAGTTCATAGCATCTGAGGGCCCTGAGTACCTTTTTAGTGGGGTCTTTGGCATGATTATATTTCTGTCAAGACTGTAGAAAAATGGATGACGTTACGGTGATCATCATATTTTCATCAAAGACTTTGTCTCTAAAGCTGACAACGCCTGTGTTAGATACCTGTGCTAATAATGTGTCCTCAGAGGACATTACTGTCTTTAAGGCTGGAATGAGTTGCCTTAATTTGGAGCAATGGTGTGACTTTCTCATGGAGTGAAACTCATTTGACCTGTTTCCCTGCACTCTGTATGTGGGACTCTGATACTCCAGATGGTTTGCTGTTTAGGATACTCTGCAGTTTTGCAACTCCATCTCCTTTTCAAAAGGAGCTCATGCTTTCTCAGTACACAGCCTAGCCGCCTTGCAGTCATAATTAATTATAGTTACCTAGTGCATAATTGCTGGTGTCTCCTCCTACTGTGTTGCCTCGTCACCTAGGGTGATTGGTCACGTGCTGTCCTGACATCATAAAGCTAGAGCAGGGTGTCATCTGACATGAGGGACAATCAGTTGCCTAGCAAGTGATGAGATACATTTATCATGGTATTGAAATGGGTTGCAGGGTAAATAGGGCACCCAGCTTAAAACCTAGATGGTTAGATGAATGAAACTGGGGCATTATTTGAGACTTGTGCATCTGTTTGAACGTGCGGATAATCACAATGTTCTGGACTTCTCTATAGCTTAACTGATAGGGATGTACTAAGATGAAGATGTTAAGATGTCGTTTATAGTTTTTATTATTCCCACTAACTATAGCGTAAACCTTCCTCCCTTAACTTATCAGATCACCTAATTGCTATTGGTGTATCATAACCTAAAAGAATTGCACTGAAAAGGGGACGCCTTCACTTGGCTGGCAATCACACCTATTTATCTAGGTCCTGATGTAGCTGCTAGTTGTGTAGAGAGTGTTGGCAAATGAGGCATAGAATTAAGATATGTACCCCAGTTTTATCTTGAAAACTGAGATTTTAATTTTTAGTAATCTTTGGATATTCACAATATTACTGTCTCCATAGTACTGATCATCAAGGCTTAGAAAATCCATTTATTATTGCTGTGCATTCGTTTGAAATTATTCAAGTTCTAATTGGCTAACGGTGGACTTTTCCATCTGCAGAATATACTGAATGACCAGAGGTGGCAGTGCAGCAGAAGAGAATTTGTCTGCCTTCCTGATACCCAAAAAAAAAAGCGCAATTCCTCAGCACTCTGCCATTCTTCATCAGTTTACATGGTACGTCAAACTCACGTTGAATACATTTGCTTATCATTAAAAAAGTTCATAGCATCTGAGGGCCCTGAGTACCTTTTTAGTGTGGTCTTTGGCATGATTATATTTCTGTCAAGACTGTAGAAAAATGGATGACGTTACGGTGATCATAATATTTTCATCAAAGACTTTGTCTCTAAAGCTGACAAAGCCTGTGTTAGATACCTGTGCTAATAATGTGTCCTCAGAGGACATTACTGTCTTTAAGGCTGGAATGAGTTGCCTTAATTTGGAGCAATGGTGTGACTTTCTCATGGAGTGAAGCTCATTTGACCTGTTTCCCTGCACTCTGTATGTGGGACTCTGATACTCCAGATGGATTGCTGTTTAGGATACTCTGCAGTTTTGCAAGTCCATCTCCTTTTCAAAAGGAGCTCATGCTTTCTTAGTACACAGCCTAGCCGCCTTGCAGTCATAATTAATTATAGTTACCTAGTGCGTAATTGCTGGTGTCTCCTCCTCCTGTGTTTCCTCGTCACCCAGGGTGATAGGTCACGTGCTGTCCTGACATCATAAAGCTAGAGCAGGGTGTCATCTGACATGAGGGACAATCAGTTGCCTAGCAAGTGATGAGATACATTTATCATGGTATTGAAATGGGTTGCAGGGTAAATAGGGCACCCAGCTTAAAACCTAGATGGTTAGATGAATGAAACTGGGGCATTATTTGAGACTTGTGCATCTGTTTGAAGGTGCGGATAATCACAATGTTCTGGACTTCTCTATAGCTTAACTGATAGGGATGTACTAAAATGAAGATGTTAAGATGTCGTTTATAGTTTTTATTATTCCCACAAACTATAGCGTAAACCTTCCACCCTTAACTTATCAGATCACTTAATTGCTATTGGCGTATCATAACCTAAAAGAATTGCACTGAAAAGGGGACGCCTTCACTTGGCTGGCAATCACACCTATTTATCTAGGTCCTGATGTAGCTGCTAGTTGTGTAGAGAGTGTTGGCAAATGAGGCATAGAATTAAGATATGTACCCCAGTTTTATCTTGAAAACTGAGATTTTAATTTTTAGTAATCTTTGGATATTCACAATATTACTGTCTCCATAGTACTGATTATCAAGGCTTAGAAAATCCATTTATTATTGCTGTGCATTCGTTTGAAATTATTCAAGTTCTAATTGGCTAACGGTGGACTTTTCCATCTGCAGAATATACTGAATGACCAGAGGTGGCAGTGCAGCAGAAGAGAATTTGTCTGCCTTCCTGATACCCCAAAAAAAAAGCGCAATTCCTCAGCACTCTGCCATCCTTCATCAGTTTACATGGTAAGTCAAGCTCACGTTGAATACATTTGCTTATCATTAAAAAAGTTCATAGCATCTGAGGGCCCTGAGTACCTTTTTAGTGGGGTCTTTGGCATGATTATATTTCTGTCAAGACTGTAGGAAAATGGATGACGTTACGGTGATCATCATATTTTCATCAAAGACTTTGTCTCTAAAGCTGACAACGCCTGTGTTAGATACCTGTGCTAATAATGTGTCCTCAGAGGACATTACTGTCTTTAAGGCTGGAATGAGTTGCCTTAATTTGGAGCAATGGTGTGACTTTCTCATGGAGTGAAACTCATTTGACCTGTTTCCCTGCACTCTGTATGTGGGACTCTGATACTCCAGATGGTTTGCTGTTTAGGATACTCTGCAGTTTTGCAACTCCATCTCCTTTTCAAAAGGAGCTCATGCTTTCTCAGTACACAGCCTAGCCGCCTTGCAGTCATAATTAATTATAGTTACCTAGTGCATAATTGCTGGTGTCTCCTCCTACTGTGTTGCCTCGTCACCTAGGGTGATTGGTCACGTGCTGTCCTGACATCATAAAGCTAGAGCAGGGTGTCATCTGACATGAGGGACAATCAGTTGCCTAGCAAGTGATGAGATACATTTATCATGGTATTGAAATGGGTTGCAGGGTAAATAGGGCACCCAGCTTTAAACCTAGATGGTTAGATGAATGAAACTGGGGCATTATTTGAGACTTGTGCATCTGTTTGAAGGTGCGGATAATCACAATGTTCTGGACTTCTCTATAGCTTAACTGATAGGGATGTACTAAAATGAAGATGTTAAGATGTCGTTTATAGTTTTTATTATTCCCACAAACTATAGCGTAAACCTTCCTCCCTTAACTTATCAGATCACTTAATTGCTATTGGCGTATCATAACCTAAAATAATTGCACTGAAAAGGGGACGCCTTCACTTGGCTGGCAATCACACCTATTTATCTAGGTCCTGATGTAGCTGCTAGTTGTGTAGAGAGTGTTGGCAAATGAGGCATAGAATTAAGATATGTACCCCAGTTTTATTTTGAAAACTGAGATTTAAATTTTTAGTAAACTTTGGATTTTCACAATATTACTGTCTCCATAGTACTGATTATCAAGGCTTAGAAAATCCATTTATTATTGCTGTGCATTCGTTTGAAAATATTCAAGTTCTAATTGACTAACGGTGGACTTTTCCATCTGCAGAATATACTGAATGACCAGAGGTGGCAGTGCAGCAGAAGAGAATTTGTCTGCCTTCCTGATACCCAAAAAAAAAAGCGCAATTCCTCAGCACTCTGCCATCCTTCATCAGTTTACATGGTAAGTCAAACTCACGTTGAATACATTTGCTTATCATTAAAAAAGTTCATAGCATCTGAGGGCCCTGAGTACCTTTTTAGTGGGGTCTTTGGCATGATTATATTTCTGTCAAGACTGTAGAAAAATGGATGACGTTACGGTGATCATCATATTTTCATCAAAGACTTTGTCTCTAAAGCTGACAACGCCTGTGTTAGATACCTGTGCTAATAATGTGTCCTCAGAGGACATTACTGTCTTTAAGGCTGGAATGAGTTGCCTTAATTTGGAGCAATGGTGTGACTTTCTCATGGAGTGAAACTCATTTGACCTGTTTCCCTGCACTCTGTATGTGGGACTCTGATACTCCAGATGGTTTGCTGTTTAGGATACTCTGCAGTTTTGCAACTCCATCTCCTTTTCAAAAGGAGCTCATGCTTTCTCAGTACACAGCCTAGCCGCCTTGCAGTTATAATTAATTATAGTTACCTAGTGCCTTATTGCTGGTGTCTCCTCCTCCTGTGTTTTCTCGTCACACAGGGTGATTGGTCACGTGCCGTCCTGACATCATAAAGCTAGAGCAGGGTGTCATCTGACATGAGGGACCATCAGTTGCCTAGCAAGTGATAAGATAAATTTATCATGGTATTGAAATGGGTTGCAGGGTAAATAGGGCACCCAGCTTAAAACCTAGATGGTTAGATGAATGAAACTGGGGCATTATTTGAGACTTGTGCATCTGTTTGAAGGTGCAGATAATCACAATGTTCTGGACTTCTCTATAGCTTAACTGATAGGGATGTACTAAGATGAAGATGTTAAGATGTCGTTTATAGTTTTTATTATTCCCACAAACTATGGCGTAAACCTTCCTCCCTTAACTTATCAGATCACTTAATTGCTATTGGCGTATCATAACCTAAAAGAATTGCACTATAAAGGGGAAGCCTTCACTTGGCTGGCAATCACACCTATTTATCTAGGTCCTGATGTAGCTGCTAGTTGTGTAGAGAGTGTTGGCAAATGAGGCATAGAATTAAGATATGTACCCCAGTTTTATCTTGAAAACTGAGATTTTAATTTTTAGTAAGCTTTGGATTTTCACAATATTACTGTCTCCATAGTACTGATTATCAAGGCTTAGAACATCCATTTCTTATTGCTGTGCATTCGTTTGAAAATATTCAAGTTCTAATTGACTAACGGTGGACTTTTCCATCTGCAGAATATACTGAATGACCAGAGGTGGCAGTGCAGCAGAAGAGAATTTGTCTGCCTTCCTGATACCCAAAAAAAAAGCGCAATTCCTCAGCACTCTGCCATCCTTCATCAGTTTACATGGTAAGTCAAACTCACGTTGAATACATTTGCTTATCATTAAAAAAGTTCATAGCATCTGAGGGCCCTGAGTACCTTTTTAGTGGGGTCTTTGGCATGATTATATTTCTGTCAAGACTGTAGAAAAATGGATGACGTTACGGTGATCATCATATTTTCATCAAAGACTTTGTCTCTAAAGCTGACAACGCCTGTGTTAGATACCTGTGCTAATAATGTGTCCTCAGAGGACATTACTGTCTTTAAGGCTGGAATGAGTTGCCTTAATTTGGAGCAATGGTGTGACTTTCTCATGGAGTGAAACTCATTTGACCTGTTTCCCTGCACTCTGTATGTGGGACTCTGATACTCCAGATGGTTTGCTGTTTAGGATACTCTGCAGTTTTGCAACTCCATCTCCTTTTCAAAAGGAGCTCATGCTTTCTCAGTACACAGCCTAGCCGCCTTGCAGTCATAATTAATTATAGTTACCTAGTGCATAATTGCTGGTGTCTCCTCCTACTGTGTTGCCTCGTCGCCTAGGGTGATTGGTCACGTGCTGTCCTGACATCATAAAGCTAGAGCAGGGTGTCATCTGACATGAGGGACAATCAGTTGCCTAGCAAGTGATGAGATACATTTATCATGTTATTGAAATGGGTTGCAGGGTAAATAGGGCACCCAGCTTAAAACCTAGATGGTTAGATGAATGAAACTGGGGCATTATTTGAGACTTGTGCATCTGTTTGAACGTGCGGATAATCACAATGTTCTGGACTTCTCTATAGCTTAACTGATAGGGATGTACTAAGATGAAGATGTTAAGATGTCGTTTATAGTTTTTATTATTCCCACTAACTATAGCGTAAACCTTCCTCCCTTAACTTATCAGATCACCTAATTGCTATTGGCGTATCATAACCTAAAAGAATTGCACTGAAAAGGGGACGCCTTCACTTGGCTGGCAATCACACCTATTTATCTAGGTCCTGATGTAGCTGCTAGTTGTGTAGACAGTGTTGGCAAATGAGGCATAGAATTAAGATATGTACCCCAGTTTTATCTTGAAAACTGAGATTTTAATTTTTAGTAAGCTTTGGATTTTCACAATATTACTGTCTCCATAGTACTGATTATCAAGGCTTAGAACATCCATTTCTTATTGCTGTGCATTCGTTTGAAAATATTCAAGTTCTAATTGACTAACGGTGGACTTTTCCATCTGCAGAATATACTGAATGACCAGAGGTGGCAGTGCAGCAGAAGAGAATTTGTCTGCCTTCCTGATACCCAAAAAAAAAAGCGCAATTCCTCAGCACTCTGCCATCCTTCATCAGTTTACATGGTAAGTCAAACTCACGTTGAATACATTTGCTTATCATTAAAAAAGTTCATAGCATCTGAGGGCCCTGAGTACCTTTTTAGTGGGGTCTTTGGCATGATTATATTTCTGTCAAGACTGTAGAAAAATGGATGACGTTACGGTGATCATCATATTTTCATCAAAGACTTTGTCTCTAAAGCTGACAACGCCTGTGTTAGATACCTGTGCTAATAATGTGTCCTCAGAGGACATTACTGTCTTTAAGGCTGGAATGAGTTGCCTTAATTTGGAGCAATGGTGTGACTTTCTCATGGAGTGAAACTCATTTGACCTGTTTCCCTGCACTCTGTATGTGGGACTCTGATACTCCAGATGGTTTGCTGTTTAGGATACTCTGCAGTTTTGCAACTCCATCTCCTTTTCAAAAGGAGCTCATGCTTTCTCAGTACACAGCCTAGCCGCCTTGCAGTCATAATTAATTATAGTTACCTAGTGCACTATTGCTGGTGTCTCCTCCTCCTGTGTTTCCTCGTCACCCAGGGTGATTGGTCACGTGCTGTCCTGACATCATAAAGCTGGAGCAGGGTGTCATCTGACATGAGGGACAATCAGTTGCCTAGCAAGTGATAAGATAAATTTATCATGGTATTGAAATGGGTTGCAGGGTAAATAGGGCACCCAGCTTAAAACCTAGATGGTTAGATGAATGAAACTGGGGCATTATTTGAGACTTGTGCATCTGTTTGAACGTGCGGATAATCACAATGTTCTGGACTTCTCTATAGCTTAACTGATAGGGATGTACTAAGATGAAGATGTTAAGATGTCGTTTATAGTTTTTATTATTCCCACAAACTATAGCGTAAACCTTCCTCCCTTAACTTATCAGATCACTTAATTGCTATTGGCGTATCATAACCTAAAAGAATTGCACTATAAAGGGGAAGCCTTCACTTGGCTGGCAATCACACCTATTTATCTAGGTCCTGATGTAGCTGCTAGTTGTGTAGAGAGTGTTGGCAAATGAGGCATAGAATTAAGATATGTACCCCAGTTTTATCTTGAAAACTGAGATTTTAATTTTTAGTAAGCTTTGGATTTTCACAATATTACTGTCTCCATAGTACTGATTATCAAGGCTTAGAACATCCATTTCTTATTGCTGTGCATTCGTTTGAAAATATTCAAGTTCTAATTGACTAACGGTGGACTTTTCCATCTGCAGAATATACTGAATGACCAGAGGTGGCAGTGCAGCAGAAGAGAATTTGTCTGCCTTCCTGATACCCCAAAAAAATAAGCAAATCCTCATCACTCTGCCATCCTTCATCAGTTTACATGGTAAGTCAATCTCACGTTGAATACATTTGCTTGTCATTAAAAAAGTTCATAGCATCTGAGGGCCCTGAGTACCTTTTTAGTGGGGTCTTTGGCATGATTATATTTCTGTCAAGACTGTAGAAATAGGGATTACGTTACGGTGATCATCATATTTTCATCAAAGACTTTGTCTCTAAAGCTGACAAAGCCTGTGTTAGATACCTGTGCTAATAATGTGTCCTCAGAGGACATTACTGTCTTTAAGGCTGGAATGAGTTGCCTTAATTTGGAGCAATGGTGTGACTTTCTCATGGAGTAAAGCTCATTTGACCTGTTTCCCTGCACTCTGTATGTGGGACTCTGATACTCCAGATGGATTGCTGTTTAGGATACTCTGCAGTTTTGCAAGTCCATCTCCTTTTCAAAAGGAGCTCCTGCTTTCTCAGTACACAGCTAGCCGCCTTGCAGTCATAATTAATTATAGTTACCTAGTGCGTAATTGCTGGTGTCTCCTCCTCCTGTGTTTCCTCGTCACCCAGGGTGATAGGTCACGTGCTGTCCTGACATCATAAAGCTAGAGCAGGGTGTCATCTGACATGAGGGACAATCAGTTGCCTAGCAAGTGATGAGATACATTTATCATGGTATTGAAATGGGTTGCAGGGTAAATAGGGCACCCAGCTTAAAACCTAGATGGTTAGATGAATGAAACTGGGGCATTATTTGAGACTTGTGCATCTGTTTGAAGGTGCGGATAATCACAATGTTCTGGACTTCTCTATAGCTTAACTGATAGGGATGTACTAAAATGAAGATGTTAAGATGTCGTTTATAGTTTTTATTATTCCCACAAACTATAGCGTAAACCTTCCTCCCTTAACTTATCAGATCACTTAATTGCTATTGGCGTATCATAACCTAAAATAATTGCACTGAAAAGGGAACGCCTTCACTTGGCTGGCAATCACACCTATTTATCTAGGTCCTGATGTAGCTGCTAGTTGTGTAGAGAGTGTTGGCAAATGAGGCATAGAATTAAGATATGTACCCCAGTTTTATTTTGAAAACTGAGATTTAAATTTTTAGTAAACTTTGGATTTTCACAATATTACTGTCTCCATAGTACTGATTATCAAGGCTTAGAAAATCCATTTATTATTGCTGTGCATTCGTTTGAAAATATTCAAGTTCTAATTGACTAACGGTGGACTTTTCCATCTGCAGAATATACTGAATGACCAGAGGTGGCAGTGCAGCAGAAGAGAATTTGTCTGCCTTCCTGATACCCAAAAAAAAAAGCGCAATTCCTCAGCACTCTGCCATTCTTCATCAGTTTACATGGTACGTCAAACTCACGTTGAATACATTTGCTTATCATTAAAAAAGTTCATAGCATCTGAGGGCCCTGAGTACCTTTTTAGTGGGGTCTTTGGCATGATTATATTTCTGTCAAGACTGTAGAAAAATGGATGACGTTACGGTGATCATAATATTTTAATCAAAGACTTTGTCTCTAAAGCTGACAAAGCCTGTGTTAGATACCTGTGCTAATAATGTGTCCTCAGAGGACATTACTGTCTTTAAGGCTGGAATGAGTTGCCTTAATTTGGAGCAATGGCGTGACTTTCTCATGGAGTGAAGCTCATTTGACCTGTTTCCCTGCACTCTGTATGTGGGACTCTGATACTCCAGATGGATTGCTGTTTAGGATACTCTGCAGTTTTGCAACTCCATCTCCTTTTCAAAAGGAGCTCAATGCTTTCTCAGTACACCGCCTAGCCGCCTTGCAGTCATAATTAATTATAGTTACCTCGTGCACTATTGCTGGTGTCTCCTCCTCCTGTGTTTCCTCGTCACCCAGGGTGATTGGTCACGTGCTGTCCTGACATCATAAAGCTAGAGCAGGGTGTCATCTGACATGAGGGACAATCAGTTGCCTAGCAAGTGATAAGATAAATTTATCATGGTATTGAAATGGGTTGCAGGGTAAATAGGGCACCCAGCTTAAAACCTAGATGGTTAGATGAATGAAACTGGGGCATTATTTGAGACTTGTGCATCTGTTTGAAGGTGCAGATAATCACAATGTTCTGGACTTCTCTATAGCTTAACTGATAGGGATGTACTAAGATGAAGATGTTAAGATGTCGTTTATAGTTTTTATTATTCCCACAAACTATAGCGTAAACCTTCCTCCCTTAACTTATCAGATCACTTAATTGCTATTGGCGTATCATAACCTAAAAGAATTGCACTATAAAGGGGAAGCCTTCACTTGGCTGGCAATCACACCTATTTATCTAGGTCCTGATGTAGCTGCTAGTTGTGTAGAGAGTGTTGGCAAATGAGGCATAGAATTAAGATATGTACCCCAGTTTTATCTTGAAAACTGAGATTTTAATTTTTAGTAAGCTTTGGATTTTCACAATATTACTGTCTCCATAGTACTGATTATCAAGGCTTAGAACATCCATTTATTATTGCTGTGCATTCGTTTGAAAATATTCAAGTTCTAATTGACTAACGGTGGACTTTTCCATCTGCAGAATATACTGAATGACCAGAGGTGGCAGTGCAGCAGAAGAGAATTTGTCTGCCTTCCTGATACCCAAAAAAAATAAGCAAATCCTCATCACTCTGCCATCCTTCATCAGTTTACATGGTAAGTCAATCTCACGTTGAATACATTTGCTTGTCATTAAAAAAGTTCATAGCATCTGAGGGCCCTGAGTACCTTTTTAGTGGGGTCTTTGGCATGATTATATTTCTGTCAAGACTGTAGAAATAGGGATTACGTTACGGTGATCATCATATTTTCATCAAAGACTTTGTCTCTAAAGCTGACAAAGCCTGTGTTAGATACCTGTGCTAATAATGTGTCCTCAGAGGACATTACTGTCTTTAAGGCTGGAATGAGTTGCCTTAATTTGGAGCAATGGTGTGACTTTCTCATGGAGTGAAGCTCATTTGACCTGTTTCCCTGCACTCTGTATGTGGGACTCTGATACTCCAGATGGATTGCTGTTTAGGATACTCTGCAGTTTTGCAAGTCCATCTCCTTTTCAAAAGGAGCTCATGCTTTCTCAGTACACAGCCTAGCCGCCTTGCAGTCATAATTAATTATAGTTACCTAGTGCGTAATTGCTGGTGTCTCCTCCTCTTGTGTTTCCTCGTCACCCAGGGTGATAGGTCACGTGCTGTCCTGACATCATAAAGCTAGAGCAGGGTGTCATCTGACATGAGGGACAATCAGTTGCCTAGCAAGTGATGAGATACATTTATCATGGTATTGAAATGGGTTGCAGGGTAAATAGGGCACCCAGCTTAAAACCTAGATGGTTAGATGAATGAAACTGGGGCATTATTTGAGACTTGTGCATCTGTTTGAAGGTGCGGATAATCACAATGTTCTGGACTTCTCTATAGCTTAACTGATAGGGATGTACTAAAATGAAGATGTTAAGATGTCGTTTATAGTTTTTATTATTCCCACAAACTATAGCGTAAACCTTCCTCCCTTAACTTATCAGATCACTTAATTGCTATTGGCGTATCATAACCTAAAATAATTGCACTGAAAAGGGGACGCCTTCACTTGGCTGGCAATCACACCTATTTATCTAGGTCCTGATGTAGCTGCTAGTTGTGTAGAGAGTGTTGGCAAATGAGGCATAGAATTAAGATATGTACCCCAGTTTTATTTTGAAAACTGAGATTTAAATTTTTAGTAAACTTTGGATTTTCACAATATTACTGTCTCCATAGTACTGATTATCAAGGCTTAGAAAATCCATTTATTATTGCTGTGCATTCGTTTGAAATTATTCAAGTTCTAATTGGCTAACGGTGGACTTTTCCATCTGCAGAATATACTGAATGACCAGAGGTGGCAGTGCAGCAGAAGAGAATTTGTCTGCCTTCCTGATACCCAAAAAAAAAAGCGCAATTCCTCAGCACTCTGCCATCCTTCATCAGTTTACATGGTAAGTCAAACTCACGTTGAATACATTTGCTTATCATTAAAAAAGTTCATAGCATCTGAGGGCCGTGAGTACCTTTTTAGTGGGGTCTTTGGCATGATTATATTTCTGTCAAGACTGTAGAAAAATGGATGACGTTACGGTGATCATCATATTTTCATCAAAGACTTTGTCTCTAAAGCTGACAACGCCTGTGTTAGATACCTGTGCTAATAATGTGTCCTCAGAGGACATTACTGTCTTTAAGGCTGGAATGAGTTGCCTTAATTTGGAGCAATGGTGTGACTTTCTCATGGAGTGAAACTCATTTGACCTGTTTCCCTGCACTCTGTATGTGGGACTCTGATACTCCAGATGGTTTGCTGTTTAGGATACTCTGCAGTTTTGCAACTCCATCTCCTTTTCAAAAGGAGCTCATGCTTTCTCAGTACACAGCCTAGCCGCCTTGCAGTCATAATTAATTATAGTTACCTAGTGCATAATTGCTGGTGTCTCCTCCTACTGTGTTGCCTCGTCACCTAGGGTGATTGGTCACGTGCTGTCCTGACATCATAAAGCTAGAGCAGGGTGTCATCTGACATGAGGGACAATCAGTTGCCTAGCAAGTGATGAGATACATTTATCATGGTATTGAAATGGGTTGCAGGGTAAATAGGGCACCCAGCTTAAAACCTAGATGGTTAGATGAATGAAACTGGGGCATTATTTGAGACTTGTGCATCTGTTTGAACGTGCGGATAATCACAATGTTCTGGACTTCTCTATAGCTTAACTGATAGGGATGTACTAAGATGAAGATGTTAAGATGTCGTTTATAGTTTTTATTATTCCCACTAACTATAGCGTAAACCTTCCTCCCTTAACTTATCAGATCACCTAATTGCTATTGGCGTATCATAACCTAAAAGAATTGCACTGAAAAGGGGACGCCTTCACTTGGCTGGCAATCACACCTATTTATCTAGGTCCTGATGTAGCTGCTAGTTGTGTAGAGAGTGTTGGCAAATGAGGCATAGAATTAAGATATGTACCCCAGTTTTATTTTGAAAACTGAGATTTAAATTTTTAGTAAACTTTGGATTTTCACAATATTACTGTCTCCATAGTACTGATTATCAAGGCTTAGAAAATCCATTTATTATTGCTGTGCATTCGTTTGAAAATATTCAAGTTCTAATTGACTAACGGTGGACTTTTCCATCTGCAGAATACACTGAATGACCAGAGGTGGCAGTGCAGCAGAAGAGAATTTGTCTGCCTTCCTGATACCCAAAAAAAAAAGCGCAATTCCTCAGCACTCTGCCATCCTTCATCAGTTTACATGGTAAGTCAAACTCACGTTGAATACATTTGCTTATCATTAAAAAAGTTCATAGCATCTGAGGGCCCTGAGTACCTTTTTAGTGTGGTCTTTGGCATGATTATATTTCTGTCAAGACTGTAAAAAAATGGATGACGTTACGGTGATCATAATATTTTCATCAAAGACTTTGTCTCTAAAGCTGACAAAGCCTGTGTTAGATACCTGTGCTAATAATGTGTCCTCAGAGGACATTACTGTCTTTAAGGCTGGAATGAGTTGCCGTAATTTGGAGCAATGGTGTGACTTTCTCATGGAGTGAAGCTCATTTGACCTGTTTCCCTGCACTCTGTATGTGGGACTCTGATACTCCAGATGGATTGCTGTTTAGGATACTCTGCAGTTTTGCAAGTCCATCTCCTTTTCAAAAGGAGCTCATGCTTTCTTAGTACACAGCCTAGCCGCCTTGCAGTCATAATTAATTATAGTTTCCTAGTGCGTAATTGCTGGTGTCTCCTCCTCCTGTGTTTCCTCGTCACCCAGGGTGATAGGTCACGTGCTGTCCTGACATCATAAAGCTAGAGCAGGGTGTCATCTGACATGAGGGACAATCAGTTGCCTAGCAAGTGATGAGATACATTTATCATGGTATTGAAATGGGTTGCAGGGTAAATAGGGCACCCAGCTTAAAACCTAGATGGTTAGATGAATGAAACTGGGGCATTATTTGAGACTTGTGCATCTGTTTGAAGGTGCGGATAATCACAATGTTCTGGACTTCTCTATAGCTTAACTGATAGGGATGTACTAAAATGAAGATGTTAAGATGTCGTTTATAGTTTTTATTATTCCCACAAACTATAGCGTAAACCTTCCTCCCTTAACTTATCAGATCACTTAATTGCTATTGGCATATCATAACCTAAAATAATTGCACTGAAAAGGGGACGCCTTCACTTGGCTGGCAATCACACCTATTTATCTAGGTCCTGATGTAGCTGCTAGTTGTGTAGAGAGTGTTGGCAAATGAGGCATAGAATTAAGATATGTACCCCAGTTTTATTTTGAAAACTGAGATTTAAATTTTTAGTAAACTTTGGATTTTCACAATATTACTGTCTCCATAGTACTGATTATCAAGGCTTAGAAAATCCATTTATTATTGCTGTGCATTCGTTTGAAAATATTCAAGTTCTAATTGACTAACGGTGGACTTTTCCATCTGCAGAATATACTGAATGACCAGAGGTGGCAGTGCAGCAGAAGAGAATTTGTCTGCCTTCCTGATACCCAAAAAAAAAAGCGCAATTCCTCAGCACTCTGCCATCCTTCATCAGTTTACATGGTAAGTCAAACTCACGTTGAATACATTTGCTTATCATTAAAAAAGTTCATAGCATCTGAGGGCCCTGAGTACCTTTTTAGTGGGGTCTTTGGCATGATTATATTTCTGTCAAGACTGTAGAAAAATGGATGACGTTACGGTGATCATCATATTTTCATCAAAGACTTTGTCTCTAAAGCTGACAACGCCTGTGTTAGATACCTGTGCTAATAATGTGTCCTCAGAGGACATTACTGTCTTTAAGGCTGGAATGAGTTGCCTTAATTTGGAGCAATGGTGTGACTTTCTCATGGAGTGAAACTCATTTGACCTGTTTCCCTGCACTCTGTATGTGGGACTCTGATACTCCAGATGGTTTGCTGTTTAGGATACTCTGCAGTTTTGCAACTCCATCTCCTTTTCAAAAGGAGCTCATGCTTTCTCAGTACACAGCCTAGCCGCCTTGCAGTCATAATTAATTATAGTTACCTAGTGCATAATTGCTGGTGTCTCCTCCTACTGTGTTGCCTCGTCACCTAGGGTGATTGGTCACGTGCTGTCCTGACATCATAAAGCTAGAGCAGGGTGTCATCTGACATGAGGGACAATCAGTTGCCTAGCAAGTGATGAGATACATTTATCATGGTATTGAAATGGGTTGCAGGGTAAATAGGGCACCCAGCTTAAAACCTAGATGGTTAGATGAATGAAACTGGGGCATTATTTGAGACTTGTGCATCTGTTTGAACGTGCGGATAATCACAATGTTCTGGACTTCTCTATAGCTTAACTGATAGGGATGTACTAAGATGAAGATGTTAAGATGTCGTTTATAGTTTTTATTATTCCCACTAACTATAGCGTAAACCTTCCTCCCTTAACTTATCAGATCACCTAATTGCTATTGGCGTATCATAACCTAAAAGAATTGCACTGAAAAGGGGACGCCTTCACTTGGCTGGCAATCACACCTATTTATCTAGGTCCTGATGTAGCTGCTAGTTGTGTAGAGAGTGTTGGCAAATGAGGCATAGAATTAAGATATGTACCCCAGTTTTATCTTGAAAACTGAGATTTTAATTTTTAGTAATCTTTGGATATTCACAATATTACTGTCTCCATAGTACTGATTATCAAGGCTTAGAAAATCCATTTATTATTGCTGTGCATTCGTTTGAAATTATTCAAGTTCTAATTGGCTAACGGTGGACTTTTCCATCTGCAGAATATACTGAATGACCAGAGGTGGCAGTGCAGCAGAAGAGAATTTGTCTGCCTTCCTGATACCCAAAAAAAAAAGCGCAATTCCTCAGCACTCTGCCATTCTTCATCAGTTTACATGGTACGTCAAACTCACGTTGAATACATTTGCTTATCATTAAAAAAGTTCATAGCATCTGAGGGCCCTGAGTACCTTTTTAGTGTGGTCTTTGGCATGATTATATTTCTGTCAAGACTGTAGAAAAATGGATGACGTTACGGTGATCATAATATTTTCATCAAAGACTTTGTCTCTAAAGCTGACAAAGCCTGTGTTAGATACCTGTGCTAATAATGTGTCCTCAGAGGACATTACTGTCTTTAAGGCTGGAATGAGTTGCCTTAATTTGGAGCAATGGCGTGACTTTCTCATGGAGTGAAGCTCATTTGACCTGTTTCCCTGCACTCTGTATGTGGGACTCTGATACTCCAGATGGATTGCTGTTTATGATACTCTGCAGTTTTGCAACTCCATCTCCTTTTCAAAAGGAGCTCAATGCTTTCTCAGTACACCGCCTAGCCGCCTTGCAGTCATAATTAATTATAGTTACCTAGTGCACTATTGCTGGTGTCTCCTCCTCCTGTGTTTCCTCGTCACCCAGGGTGATTGGTCACGTGCTGTCCTGACATCATAAAGCTAGAGCAGGGTGTCATCTGACATGAGGGACAATCAGTTGCCTAGCAAGTGATAAGATAAATTTATCATGGTATTGAAATGGGTTGCAGGGTAAATAGGGCACCCAGCTTAAAACCTAGATGGTTAGATGAATGAAACTGGGGCATTATTTGAGACTTGTGCATCTGTTTGAAGGTGCGGATAATCACAATGTTCTGGACTTCTCTATAGCTTAACTGATAGGGATGTACTAAGATGAAGATGTTAAGATGTCGTTTATAGTTTTTATTATTCCCACAAACTATAGCTTAAACCTTCCTCCCTTAACTTATCAGATCACTTAATTGCTATTGGCGTATCATAACCTAAAAGAATTGCACTATAAAGGGGAAGCCTTCACTTGGCTGGCAATCACACCTATTTATCTAGGTCCTGATGTAGCTGCTAGTTGTGTAGAGAGTGTTGACAAATGAGGCATAGAATTAAGATATGTACCCCAGTTTTATCTTGAAAACTGAGATTTTAATTTTTAGTAAGCTTTGGATTTTCACAATATTACTGTCTCCATAGTACTGATTATCAAGGCTTAGAACATCCATTTATTATTGCTGTGCATTCGTTTGAAAATATTCAAGTTCTAATTGACTAACGGTGGACTTTTCCATCTGCAGAATATACTGAATGACCAGAGGTGGCAGTGCAGCAGAAGAGAATTTGTCTGCCTTCCTGATACCCAAAAAAAATAAGCAAATCCTCAGCACTCTGCCATCCTTCATCAGTTTACATGGTAAGTCAAACTCACGTTGAATACATTTGCTTATCATTAAAAAAGTTCATAGCATCTGAGGGCCCTGAGTACCTTTTTAGTGGGGTCTTTGGCATGATTATATTTCTGTCAAGACTGTAGAAAAATGGATGACGTTACGGTGATCATCATATTTTCATCAAAGACTTTGTCTCTAAAGCTGACAACGCCTGTGTTAGATACCTGTGCTAATAATTTGTCCTCAGAGGACATTACTGTCTTTAAGGCTGGAATGAGTTGCCTTAATTTGGAGCAATGGTGTGACTTTCTCATGGAGTGAAACTCATTTGACCTGTTTCCCTGCACTCTGTATGTGGGACTCTGATACTCCAGATGGTTTGCTGTTTAGGATACTCTGCAGTTTTGCAACTCCATCTCCTTTTCAAAAGGAGCTCATGCTTTCTCAGTACACAGCCTTGCAGTCATAATTAATTATAGTTACCTAGTGCCTTATTGCTGGTGTCTCCTCCTCCTGTGTTTTCTCGTCACCCAGGGTGATTGGTCACGTGCTGTCCTGACATCATAAAGCTAGAGCAGGGTGTCATCTGACATGAGGGACCATCAGTTGCCTAGCAAGTGATAAGATAAATTTATCATGGTATTGAAATGGGTTGCAGGGTAAATAGGGCACCCAGCTTAAAACCTAGATGGTTAGATGAATGAAACTGGGGCATTATTTGAGACTTGTGCATCTGTTTGAAGGTGCAGATAATCACAATGTTCTGGACTTCTCTATAGCTTAACTGATAGGGATGTACTAAGATGAAGATGTTAAGATGTCGTTTATAGTTTTTATTATTCCCACTAACTATAGCGTAAACCTTCCTCCCTTAACTTATCAGATCACCTAATTGCTATTGGCGTATCATAACCTAAAAGAATTGCACTGAAAAGGGGACGCCTTCACTTGGCTGGCAATCACACCTATTTATCTAGGTCCTGATGTAGCTGCTAGTTGTGTAGAGAGTGTTGGCAAATGAGGCATAGAATTAAGATATGTACCCCAGTTTTATCTTGAAAACTGAGATTTTAATTTTTAGTAATCTTTGGATATTCACAATATTACTGTCTCCATAGTACTGATTATCAAGGCTTAGAAAATCCATTTATTATTGCTGTGCATTCGTTTGAAAATATTCAAGTTCTAATTGACTAACGGTGGACTTTTCCATCTGCAGAATATACTGAATGACCAGAGGTGGCAGTGCAGCAGAAGAGAATTTGTCTGCCTTCCTGATACCCAAAAAAAAAAGCGCAATTCCTCAGCACTCTGCCATTCTTCATCAGTTTACATGGTACGTCAAACTCACGTTGAATACATTTGCTTATCATTAAAAAAGTTCATAGCATCTGAGGGCCCTGAGTACCTTTTTAGTGGGGTCTTTGGCATGATTATATTTCTGTCAAGACTGTAGAAAAATGGATGACGTTACGGTGATCATAATATTTTCATCAAAGACTTTGTCTCTAAAGCTGACAAAGCCTGTGTTAGATACCTGTGCTAATAATGTGTCCTCAGAGGACATTACTGTCTTTAAGGCTGGAATGAGTTGCCTTAATTTGGAGCAATGGCGTGACTTTCTCATGGAGTGAAGCTCATTTGACCTGTTTCCCTGCACTCTGTATGTGGGACTCTGATACTCCAGATGGATTGCTGTTTAGGATACTCTGCAGTTTTGCAACTCCATCTCCTTTTCAAAAGGAGCTCAATGCTTTCTCAGTACACCGCCTAGCCGCCTTGCAGTCATAATTAATTATAGTTACCTAGTGCACTATTGCTGGTGTCTCCTCCTCCTGTGTTTCCTCGTCACCCAGGGTGATTGGTCACGTGCTGTCCTGACATCATAAAGCTGGAGCAGGGTGTCATCTGACATGAGGGACAATCAGTTGCCTAGCAAGTGATAAGATAAATTTATCATGGTATTGAAATGGGTTGCAGGGTAAATAGGGCACCCAGCTTAAAACCTAGATGGTTAGATGAATGAAACTGGGGCATTATTTGAGACTTGTGCATCTGTTTGAAGGTGCGGATAATCACAATGTTCTGGACTTCTCTATAGCTTAACTGATAGGGATGTACTAAGATGAAGATGTTAAGATGTCGTTTATAGTTTTTATTATTCCCACAAACTATAGCGTAAACCTTCCTCCCTTAACTTATCAGATCACTTAATTGCTATTGGCGTATCATAACCTAAAAGAATTGCACTATAAAGGGGAAGCCTTCACTTGGCTGGCAATCACACCTATTTATCTAGGTCCTGATGTAGCTGCTAGTTGTGTAGAGAGTGTTGGCAAATGAGGCATAGAATTAAGATATGTACCCCAGTTTTATCTTGAAAACTGAGATTTTAATTTTTAGTAAGCTTTGGATTTTCACAATATTACTGTCTCCATAGTACTGATTATCAAGGCTTAGAACATCCATTTCTTATTGCTGTGCATTCGTTTGAAAATATTCAAGTTCTAATTGACTAACGGTGGACTTTTCCATCTGCAGAATATACTGAATGACCAGAGGTGGCAGTGCAGCAGAAGAGAATTTGTCTGCCTTCCTGATACCCAAAAAAAATAAGCAAATCCTCATCACTCTGCCATCCTTCATCAGTTTACATGGTAAGTCAATCTCACGTTGAATACATTTGCTTGTCATTAAAAAAGTTCATAGCATCTGAGGGCCCTGAGTACCTTTTTAGTGGGGTCTTTGGCATGATTATATTTCTGTCAAGACTGTAGAAATAGGGATTACGTTACGGTGATCATCATATTTTCATCAAAGACTTTGTCTCTAAAGCTGACAAAGCCTGTGTTAGATACCTGTGCTAATAATGTGTCCTCAGAGGACATTACTGTCTTTAAGGCTGGAATGAGTTGCCTTAATTTGGAGCAATGGTGTGACTTTCTCATGGAGTAAAGCTCATTTGACCTGTTTCCCTGCACTCTGTATGTGGGACTCTGATACTCCAGATGGATTGCTGTTTAGGATACTCTGCAGTTTTGCAAGTCAATCTCCTTTTCAAAAGGAGCTCATGCTTTCTCAGTACACAGCCTAGCCGCCTTGCAGTCATAATTAATTATAGTTACCTAGTGCGTAATTGCTGGTGTCTCCTCCTCCTGTGTTTCCTCGTCACCCAGGGTGATAGGTCACGTGCTGTCCTGACATCATAAAGCTAGAGCAGGGTGTCATCTGACATGAGGGACAATCAGTTGCCTAGCAAGTGATGAGATACATTTATCATGGTATTGAAATGGGTTGCAGGGTAAATAGGGCACCCAGCTTAAAACCTAGATGGTTAGATGAATGAAACTGGGGCATTATTTGAGACTTGTGCATCTGTTTGAAGGTGCGGATAATCACAATGTTCTGGACTTCTCTATAGCTTAACTGATAGGGATGTACTAAAATGAAGATGTTAAGATGTCGTTTATAGTTTTTATTATTCCCACAAACTATAGCGTAAACCTTCCTCCCTTAACTTATCAGATCACTTAATTGCTATTGGCGTATCATAACCTAAAATAATTGCACTGAAAAGGGAACGCCTTCACTTGGCTGGCAATCACACCTATTTATCTAGGTCCTGATGTAGCTGCTAGTTGTGTAGAGAGTGTTGGCAAATGAGGCATAGAATTAAGATATGTACCCCAGTTTTATTTTGAAAACTGAGATTTAAATTTTTAGTAAACTTTGGATTTTCACAATATTACTGTCTCCATAGTACTGATTATCAAGGCTTAGAAAATCCATTTATTATTGCTGTGCATTCGTTTGAAAATATTCAAGTTCTAATTGACTAACGGTGGACTTTTCCATCTGCAGAATATACTGAATGACCAGAGGTGGCAGTGCAGCAGAAGAGAATTTGTCTGCCTTCCTGATACCCAAAAAAAAAGCGCAATTCCTCAGCACTCTGCCATTCTTCATCAGTTTACATGGTACGTCAAACTCACGTTGAATACATTTGCTTATCATTAAAAAAGTTCATAGCATCTGAGGGCCCTGAGTACCTTTTTAGTGGGGTCTTTGGCATGATTATATTTCTGTCAAGACTGTAGAAAAATGGATGACGTTACGGTGATCATAATATTTTCATCAAAGACTTTGTCTCTAAAGCTGACAAAGCCTGTGTTAGATACCTGTGCTAATAATGTGTCCTCAGAGGACATTACTGTCTTTAAGGCTGGAATGAGTTGCCTTAATTTGGAGCAATGGCGTGACTTTCTCATTGAGTGAAGCTCATTTGACCTGTTTCCCTGCACTCTGTATGTGGGACTCTGATACTCCAGATGGATTGCTGTTTAGGATACTCTGCAGTTTTGCAACTCCATCTCCTTTTCAAAAGGAGCTCAATGCTTTCTCAGTACACCGCCTAGCCGCCTTGCAGTCATAATTAATTATAGTTACCTAGTGCACTATTGCTGGTGTCTCCTCCTCCTGTGTTTCCTCGTCACCCAGGGTGATTGGTCACGTGCTGTCCTGACATCATAAAGCTAGAGCAGGGTGTCATCTGACATGAGGGACAATCAGTTGCCTAGCAAGTGATAAGATAAATTTATCATGGTATTGAAATGGGTTGCAGGGTAAATAGGGCACCCAGCTTAAAACCTAGATGGTTAGATGAATGAAACTGGGGCATTATTTGAGACTTGTGCATCTGTTTGAAGGTGCAGATAATCACAATATTCTGGACTTCTCTATAGCTTAACTGATAGGGATGTACTAAGATGAAGATGTTAAGATGTCGTTTATAGTTTTTATTATTCCCACAAACTATAGCGTAAACCTTCCTCCCTTAACTTATCAGATCACTTAATTGCTATTGGCGTATCATAACCTAAAAGAATTGCACTATAAAGGGGAAGCCTTCACTTGGCTGGCAATCACACCTATTTATCTAGGTCCTGATGTAGCTGCTAGTTGTGTAGAGAGTGTTGGCAAATGAGGCATAGAATTAAGATATGTACCCCAGTTTTATCTTGAAAACTGAGATTTTAATTTTTAGTAAGCTTTGGATTTTCACAATATTACTGTCTCCATAGTACTGATTATCAAGGCTTAGAACATCAATTTATTATTGCTGTGCATTCGTTTGAAAACATTCAAGTTCTAATTGACTAACGGTGGACTTTTCCATCTGCAGAATAACCTGAATGACCAGAGGTGGCAGTGCAGCAGAAGAGAATTTGTCTGCCTTCCTGATACCCAAAAAAAATAAGCAAATCCTCATCACTCTGCCATCCTTCATCAGTTTACATGGTAAGTCAATCTCACGTTGAATACATTTGCTTGTCATTAAAAAAGTTCATAGCATCTGAGGGCCCTGAGTACCTTTTTAGTGGGGTCTTTGGCATGATTATATTTCTGTCAAGACTGTAGAAATAGGGATTACGTTACGGTGATCATCATATTTTCATCAAAGACTTTGTCTCTAAAGCTGACAAAGCCTGTGTTAGATACCTGTGCTAATAATGTGTCCTCAGAGGACATTACTGTCTTTAAGGCTGGAATGAGTTGCCTTAATTTGGAGCAATGGTGTGACTTTCTCATGGAGTGAAGCTCATTTGACCTGTTTCCCTGCACTCTGTATGTGGGACTCTGATACTCCAGATGGATTGCTGTTTAGGATACTCTGCAGTTTTGCAAGTCCATCTCCTTTTCAAAAGGAGCTCATGCTTTCTTAGTACACAGCCTAGCCGCCTTGCAGTCATAATTAATTATAGATACCTAGTGCGTAATTGCTGGTGTCTCCTCCTCCTGTGTTTCCTCGTCACCCAGGGTGATAGGTCACGTGCTGTCCTGACATCATAAAGCTAGAGCAGGGTGTCATCTGACATGAGGGACAATCAGTTGCCTAGCAAGTGATGAGATACATTTATCATGGTATTGAAATGGGTTGCAGGGTAAATAGGGCACCCAGCTTAAAACCTAGATGGTTAGATGAATGAAACTGGGGCATTATTTGAGACTTGTGCATCTGTTTGAAGGTGCGGATAATCACAATGTTCTGGACTTCTCTATAGCTTAACTGATAGGGATGTACTAAAATGAAGATGTTAAGATGTCGTTTATAGTTTTTATTATTCCCACAAACTATAGCGTAAACCTTCCTCCCTTAACTTATCAGATCACTTAATTGCTATTGGCGTATCATAACCTAAAATAATTGCACTGAAAAGGGGACGCCTTCACTTGGCTGGCAATCACACCTATTTATCTAGGTCCTGATGTAGCTGCTAGTTGTGTAGAGAGTGTTGGCAAATGAGGCATAGAATTAAGATATGTACCCCAGTTTTATTTTGAAAACTGAGATTTAAATTTTTAGTAAACTTTGGATTTTCACAATATTACTGTCTCCATAGTACTGATTATCAAGGCTTAGAAAATCCAATTATTATTGCTGTGCATTCGTTTGAAAATATTCAAGTTCTAATTGACTAACGGTGGACTTTTCCATCGGCAGAATATACTGAATGACCAGAGGTGGCAGTGCAGCAGAAGAGAATTTGTCTGCCTTCCTGATACCCCCAAAAAAAAGCGCAATTCCTCAGCACTCTGCCATCCTTCATCAGTTTACATGGTAAGTCAAACTCACGTTGAATACATTTGCTTATCATTAAAAAAGTTCATAGCATCTGAGGGCCCTGAGTACCTTTTTAGTGGGGTCTTTGGCATGATTATATTTCTGTCAAGACTGTAGAAAAATGGATGACGTTATGGTGATCATCATATTTTCATCAAAGACTTTGTCTCTAAAGCTGACAACGCCTGTGTTAGATACCTGTGCTAATAATGTGTCCTCAGAGGACATTACTGTCTTTAAGGCTGGAATGAGTTGCCTTAATTTGGAGCAATGGTGTGACTTTCTCATGGAGTGAAACTCATTTGACCTGTTTCCCTGCACTCTGTATGTGGGACTCTGATACTCCAGATGGTTTGCTGTTTAGGATACTCTGCAGTTTTGCAACTCCATCTCCTTTTCAAAAGGAGCTCATGCTTTCTCAGTACACAGCCTAGCCGCCTTGCAGTCATAATTAATTATAGTTACCTAGTGCCTTATTGCTGGTGTCTCCTCCTCCTGTGTTTTCTCGTCACCCAGGGTGATTGGTCACGTGCTGTCCTGACATCATAAAGCTAGAGCAGGGTGTCATCTGACATGAGGGACCATCAGTTGCCTAGCAAGTGATAAGATAAATTTATCATGGTATTGAAATGGGTTGCAGGGTAAATAGGGCACCCAGCTTAAAACCTAGATGGTTAGATGAATGAAACTGGGGCATTATTTGAGACTTGTGCATCTGTTTGAAGGTGCAGATAATCACAATGTTCTGGACTTCTCTATAGCTTAACTGATAGGGATGTACTAAGATGAAGATGTTAAGATGTCGTTTATAGTTTTTATTATTCCCACTAACTATAGCGTAAACCTTCCTCCCTTAACTTATCAGATCACTTAATTGCTATTGGCGTATCATAACCTAAAAGAATTGCACTGAAAAGGGGACGCCTTCACTTGGCTGGCAATCACACCTATTTATCTAGGTCCTGATGTAGCTGCTAGTTGTGTAGAGAGTGTTGGCAAATGAGGCAAAGAATTAAGATATGTACCCCAGTTTTATCTTGAAAACTGAGATTTAAATTTTTAGTAATCTTTGGATTTTCACAATATTACTGTCTCCATAGTACTGATTATCAAGGCTGAGAAAATCCATTTATTATTGCTGTGCATTCGTTTGAAAATATTCAAGGTTTAATTGACTAACGGTGGACTTTTCCATCTGCAGAATATACTGAATGACCAGAGGTGGCAGTGCAGCAGAAGAGAATTTATCTGCCTTCCTGATACCCCAAAAAAAAGCGCAATTCCTCAGCACTCTGCCATCCTTCATCAGTTTACATGGTAAGTCAAACTCACGTTGAATACATTTGCTTATCATTAAAAAAGTTCATAGCATCTGAGGGCCCTGAAAACCTTTTTCAGTGGGGTCTTTGGCATGATTATATTTCTGTCAAGACTGTAGAAAAATGGATGACGTTACGGTGATCATCATATTTTCATCAAAGACTTTGTCTCTAAAGCTGACAAAGCCTGTGTTCGATACCTGTGCTAATAATGTGTCCTCAGAGGATATTACTGTCTTTAAGGCTGGAATGAGTTGCCTTAATTTGGAGCAATGGCGTGACTTTCTCATGGAGTGAAGCTCATTTGACCTGTTTCCCTGCACTCTGTATGTGGGACTCTGATACTCCAGACGGATTGCTGTTTAGGATACTCTGCAGTTTTGCAAGTCCATCTCCTTTTCAAAAGGAGCTCAATGCTTTCTCAGTACACCGCCTAGCCGCCTTGCAGTCATAATTAATTATAGTTACCTAGTGCATTATTGCTGGTGTCTCCTCCTCCTGTGTTTCCTCGTCACCCAGGGTGATTGGTCACGTGCTGTCCTGACATCATAAAGCTAGAGCAGGGTGTCATCTGACATGAGGGACAATCAGTTGCCTAGCAAGTGATAAGATAAATTTATCATGGTATTGAAATGGGTTGCAGGGTAAATAGGGCACCCAGTTTAAAACCTAGATGGTTAGATGAATGAAACTGGGGCATTATTTGAGACTTGTGCATCTGTTTGAAGGTGCGGATAATCGCAATGTTCTGGACTTCTCTATAGCTTAACTGATAGGGATGTACTAAGATGAAGATGTTAAGATGTCGTTTATAGTTTTTATTATTCCCACAAACTATAGCGTAAACCTTCGTCCCTTAACTTATCAGATCACTTAATTGCTATTGGCGTATCATAACCTAAAAGAATTGCACTATAAAGGGGAAGCCTTCACTTGGCGGGCAATCACACCTATTTATCTAGGTCCTGATGTAGCTGCTAGTTGTGTAGAGAGTGTTGGCAAATGAGGCATAGAATTAAGATATGTACCCCAGTTTTATCTTGAAAACTGAGATTTTAATTTTTAGTAAGCTTTGGATTTTCACAATATTACTGTCTCCATAGTACTGATTATCAAGGCTTAGAAAATCCATTTATTATTGCTGTGCATTCGTTTGAAAATATTCAAGTTCTAATTGACTAACGGTGGACTTTTCCATCTGCAGAATATACTGAATGACCAGAGGTGGCAGTGCAGCAGAAGAGAATTTGTCTGCCTTCCTGATACCCAAAAAAAATAAGCAAATCCTCAGCACTCTGCCATCCTTCATCAGTTTACATGGTAAGTCAAACTCACGTTGAATACATTTGCTTGTCATTAAAAAAGTTCATAGCTCCTGAGGGCCCTGAGTACCTTTTTAGTGGGGTCTTTGGCATGATTATATTTCTGTCAAGACTGTAGAAAAAGGGATGACGTTACGGTGATCATCATATTTTCATCAAAGACTTTGTCTCTAAAGCTGACAGAGCCTGGGTTAGATACCTGTGCTAATAATGTGTCCTCAGAGGACATTACTGTCTTTAAGGCTGGAATGAGGTGCCTTAATTTGGAGCAATGGTGTGAGTTTCTCATGGAGTGAAGCTCATTTGACCTGTTTCCCTGCACTCTGTATGTGGGACTCTGATACTCCAGATGGATTGCTGTTTAGGATACTCTGCAGTTTTGCAACTCCATCTCCTTTTCAAAAGGAGCTCATGCTTTCTCAGTACACAGCCTAGCCGCCTTGCAGTCATAATTAATTATAGTTACCTAGTGCATAATTGCTGGTGTCTCCTCCTCGTGTGTTTCCTCGTCACCCAGGGTGATAGGTTACGTGCTGTCCTGACATCATAAAGCTAGAGCAGGGTGTCATCTGACATGAGGGACAATCAGTTGCCTAGCAAGTGATGAGATACATTTATCATGGTATTGAAATGGGTTGCAGGGTAAAAAGGGGCACCCAGCTTAAAACCTAGATGGTTAGATTAATGAAACTGGGGCATTATTTGAGACTTGTGCATCTGTTTGAAGGTGCGGATAATCACAATGTTCTGGACTTCTCTATAGCTTCATCATATTTTCATCAAAGACTTTGTCTCTAAAGCTGACAAAGCCTGTGTTCGATACCTGTGCTAATAATGTGTCCTCAGAGGATATTACTGTCTTTAAGGCTGGAATGAGTTGCCTTAATTTGGAGCAATGGCGTGACTTTCTCATGGAGTGAAGCTCATTTGACCTGTTTCCCTGCACTCTGTATGTGGGACTCTGATACTCCAGACGGATTGCTGTTTAGGATACTCTGCAGTTTTGCAAGTCCATCTCCTTTTCAAAAGGAGCTCAATGCTTTCTCAGTACACCGCCTAGCCGCCTTGCAGTCATAATTAATTATAGTTACCTAGTGCATTATTGCTGGTGTCTCCTCCTCCTGTGTTTCCTCGTCACCCAGGGTGATTGGTCACGTGCTGTCCTGACATCATAAAGCTAGAGCAGGGTGTCATCTGACATGAGGGACAATCAGTTGCCTAGCAAGTGATAAGATAAATTTATCATGGTATTGAAATGGGTTGCAGGGTAAATAGGGCACCCAGTTTAAAACCTAGATGGTTAGATGAATGAAACTGGGGCATTATTTGAGACTTGTGCATCTGTTTGAAGGTGCGGATAATCGCAATGTTCTGGACTTCTCTATAGCTTAACTGATAGGGATGTACTAAGATGAAGATGTTAAGATGTCGTTTATAGTTTTTATTATTCCCACAAACTATAGCGTAAACCTTCGTCCCTTAACTTATCAGATCACTTAATTGCTATTGGCGTATCATAACCTAAAAGAATTGCACTATAAAGGGGAAGCCTTCACTTGGCGGGCAATCACACCTATTTATCTAGGTCCTGATGTAGCTGCTAGTTGTGTAGAGAGTGTTGGCAAATGAGGCATAGAATTAAGATATGTACCCCAGTTTTATCTTGAAAACTGAGATTTTAATTTTTAGTAAGCTTTGGATTTTCACAATATTACTGTCTCCATAGTACTGATTATCAAGGCTTAGAAAATCCATTTATTATTGCTGTGCATTCGTTTGAAAATATTCAAGTTCTAATTGACTAACGGTGGACTTTTCCATCTGCAGAATATACTGAATGACCAGAGGTGGCAGTGCAGCAGAAGAGAATTTGTCTGCCTTCCTGATACCCAAAAAAAAAAGCGCAATTCCTCAGCACTCTGCCATCCTTCATCAGTTTACATGGTAAGTCAAACTCACGTTGAATACATTTGCTTATCATTAAAAAAGTTCATAGCATCTGAGGGCCCTGAGTACCTTTTTAGTGGGGTCTTTGGCATGATTATATTTCTGTCAAGACTGTAGAAAAATGGATGACGTTACGGTGATCATCATATTTTCATCAAAGACTTTGTCTCTAAAGCTGACAACGCCTGTGTTAGATACCTGTGCTAATAATGTGTCCTCAGAGGACATTACTGTCTTTAAGGCTGGAATGAGTTGCCTTAATTTGGAGCAATGGTGTGACTTTCTCATGGAGTGAAACTCATTTGACCTGTTTCCCTGCACTCTGTATGTGGGACTCTGATACTCCAGATGGTTTGCTGTTTAGGATACTCTGCAGTTTTGCAACTCCATCTCCTTTTCAAAAGGAGCTCATGCTTTCTCAGTACACAGCCTAGCCGCCTTGCAGTCATAATTAATTATAGTTACCTAGTGCATAATTGCTGGTGTCTCCTCCTACTGTGTTGCCTCGTCACCTAGGGTGATTGGTCACGTGCTGTCCTGACATCATAAAGCTAGAGCAGGGTGTCATCTGACATGAGGGACAATCAGTTGCCTAGCAAGTGATGAGATACATTTATCATGGTATTGAAATGGGTTGCAGGGTAAATAGGGCACCCAGCTTAAAACCTAGATGGTTAGATGAATGAAACTGGGGCATTATTTGAGACTTGTGCATCTGTTTGAACGTGCGGATAATCACAATGTTCTGGACTTCTCTATAGCTTAACTGATAGGGATGTACTAAGATGAAGATGTTAAGATGTCGTTTATAGTTTTTATTATTCCCACTAACTATAGCGTAAACCTTCCTCCCTTAACTTATCAGATCACCTAATTGCTATTGGCGTATCATAACCTAAAAGAATTGCACTGAAAAGGGGACGCCTTCACTTGGCTGGCAATCACACCTATTTATCTAGGTCCTGATGTAGCTGCTAGTTGTGTAGACAGTGTTGGCAAATGAGGCATAGAATTAAGATATGTACCCCAGTTTTATCTTGAAAACTGAGATTTTAATTTTTAGTAATCTTTGGATATTCACAATATTACTGTCTCCATAGTACTGATTATCAAGGCTTAGAAAATCCATTTATTATTGCTGTGCATTCGTTTGAAATTATTCAAGTTCTAATTGACTAACGGTGGACTTTTCCATCTGCAGAATATACTGAATGACCAGAGGTGGCAGTGCAGCAGAAGAGAATTTGTCTGCCTTCCTGATACCCAAAAAAAAAAGCGCAATTCCTCAGCACTCTGCCATTCTTCATCAGTTTACATGGTACGTCAAACTCACGTTGAATACATTTGCTTATCATTAAAAAAGTTCATAGCATCTGAGGGCCCTGAGTACCTTTTTAGTGTGGTCTTTGGCATGATTATATTTCTGTCAAGACTGTAGAAAAATGGATGACGTTACGGTGATCATAATATTTTCATCAAAGACTTTGTCTCTAAAGCTGACAAAGCCTGTGTTAGATACCTGTGCTAATAATGTGTCCTCAGAGGACATTACTGTCTTTAAGGCTGGAATGAGTTGCCTTAATTTGGAGCAATGGCGTGACTTTCTCATGGAGTGAAGCTCATTTGACCTGTTTCCCTGCACTCTGTATGTGGGACTCTGATACTCCAGATGGATTGCTGTTTAGGATACTCTGCAGTTTTGCAACTCCATCTCCTTTTCAAAAGGAGCTCAATGCTTTCTCAGTACACCGCCTAGCCGCCTTGCAGTCATAATTAATTATAGTTACCTAGTGCACTATTGCTGGTGTCTCCTCCTCCTGTGTTTCCTCGTCACCCAGGGTGATTGGTCACGTGCTGTCCTGACATCATAAAGCTAGAGCAGGGTGTCATCTGACATGAGGGACAATCAGTTGCCTAGCAAGTGATGAGATACATTTATCATGGTATTGAAATGGGTTGCAGGGTAAATAGGGCACCCAGCTTAAAACCTAGATGGTTAGATGAATGAAACTGGGGCATTATTTGAGACTTGTGCATCTGTTTGAAGGTGCGGATAATCACAATGTTCTGGACTTCTCTATAGCTTAACTGATAGGGATGTACTAAAATGAAGATGTTAAGATGTCGTTTATAGTTTTTATTATTCCCACAAACTATAGCGTAAACCTTCCTCCCTCAACTTATCAGATCACTTAATTGCTATTGGCGTATCATAACCTAAAAGAATTGCACTGAAAAGGGGACGCCTTCACTTGGCTGGCAATCACACCTATTTATCTAGGTCCTGATGTAGCTGCTAGTTGTGTAGAGAGTGTTGGCAAATGAGGCATAGAATTAAGATATGTACCCCAGTTTTATTTTGAAAACTGAGATTTAAATTTTTAGTAAACTTTGGATTTTCACAATATTACTGTCTCCATAGTACTGATTATCAAGGCTTAGAAAATCCATTTATTATTGCTGTGCATTCGTTTGAAAATATTCAAGTTCTAATTGACTAACGGTGGACTTTTCCATCTGCAGAATATACTGAATGACCAGAGGTGGCAGTGCAGCAGAAGAGAATTTTTCTGCCTTCCTGATACCCAAAAAAAAAAGCGCAATTCCTCAGCACTCTGCCATCCTTCATCAGTTTACATGGTAAGTCAAACTCACGTTGAATACATTTGCTTATCATTAAAAAAGTTCATAGCATCTGAGGGCCCTGAGTACCTTTTTAGTGGGGTCTTTGGCATGATTATATTTCTGTCAAGACTGTAGAAAAATGGATGACGTTACGGTGATCATCATATTTTCATCAAAGACTTTGTCTCTAAAGCTGACAACGCCTGTGTTAGATACCTGTGCTAATAATGTGTCCTCAGAGGACATTACTGTCTTCAAGGCTGGAATGAGTTGCCTTAATTTGGAGCAATGGTGTGACTTTCTCATGGAGTGAAACTCATTTGACCTGTTTCCCTGCACTCTGTATGTGGGACTCTGATACTCCAGATGGTTTGCTGTTTAGGATACTCTGCAGTTTTGCAACTCCATCTCCTTTTCAAAAGGAGCTCATGCTTTCTCAGTACACAGCCTAGCCGCCTTGCAGTCATAATTAATTATAGTTACCTAGTGCATAATTGCTGGTGTCTCCTCCTACTGTGTTGCCTCGTCACCTAGGGTGATTGGTCACGTGCTGTCCTGACATCATAAAGCTAGAGCAGGGTGTCATCTGACATGAGGGACAATCAGTTGCCTAGCAAGTGATGAGATACATTTATCATGGTATTGAAATGGGTTGCAGGGTAAATAGGGCACCCAGCTTAAAACCTAGATGGTTAGATGAATGAAACTGGGGCATTATTTGAGACTTGTGCATCTGTTTGAACGTGCGGATAATCACAATGTTCTGGACTTCTCTATAGCTTAACTGATAGGGATGTACTAAGATGAAGATGTTAAGATGTCGTTTATAGTTTTTATTATTCCCACTAACTATAGCGTAAACCTTCCTCCCATAACTTATCAGATCACCTAATTGCTATTGGCGTATCATAACCTAAAAGAATTGCACTGAAAAGGGGACGCCTTCACTTGGCTGGCAATCACACCTATTTATCTAGGTCCTGATGTAGCTGCTAGTTGTGTAGACAGTGTTGGCAAATGAGGCATAGAATTAAGATATGTACCCCAGTTTTATCTTGAAAACTGAGATTTAAATTTTTAGTAATCTTTGGATATTCACAATATTACTGTCTCCATAGTACTGATTATCAAGGCTTAGAAAATCCATTTATTATTGCTGTGCATTCGTTTGAAATTATTCAAGTTCTAATTGACTAACGGTGGACTTTTCCATCTGCAGAATATACTGAATGACCAGAGGTGGCAGTGCAGCAGAAGAGAATTTATCTGCCTTCCTGATACCCCAAAAAAAAGCGCAATTCCTCAGCACTCTGCCATCCTTCATCAGTTTACATGGTAAGTCAAACTCACGTTGAATACATTTGCTTATCATTAAAAAAGTTCATAGCATCTGAGGGCCCTGAAAACCTTTTTAGTGGGGTCTTTGGCATGATTATATTTCTGTCAAGACTGTAGAAAAATGGATGACGTTACGGTGATCATCATATTTTCATCAAAGACTTTGTCTCTAAAGCTGACAAAGCCTGTGTTCGATACCTGTGCTAATAATGTGTCCTCAGAGGATATTACTGTCTTTAAGGCTGGAATGAGTTGCCTTAATTTGGAGCAATGGCGTGACTTTCTCATGGAGTGAAGCTCATTTGACCTGTTTCCCTGCACTCTGTATGTGGGACTCTGATACTCCAGACGGATTGCTGTTTAGGATACTCTGCAGTTTTGCAAGTCCATCTCCTTTTCAAAAGGAGCTCAATGCTTTCTCAGTACACCGCCTAGCCGCCTTGCAGTCATAATTAATTATAGTTACCTAGTGCATTATTGCTGGTGTCTCCTCCTCCTGTGTTTCCTCATCACCCAGGGTGATTGGTCACGTGCTGTCCTGACATCATAAAGCTAGAGCAGGGTGTCATCTGACATGAGGGACAATCAGTTGCCTAGCAAGTGATAAGATAAATTTATCATGGTATTGAAATGGGTTGCAGGGTAAATAGGGCACCCAGTTTAAAACCTAGATGGTTAGATGAATGAAACTGGGGCATTATTTGAGACTTGTGCATCTGTTTGAAGGTGCGGATAATCGCAATGTTCTGGACTTCTCTATAGCTTAACTGATAGGGATGTACTAAGATGAAGATGTTAAGATGTCGTTTATAGTTTTTATTATTCCCACAAACTATAGCGTAAACCTTCGTCCCTTAACTTATCAGATCACTTAATTGCTATTGGCGTATCATAACCTAAAAGAATTGCACTATAAAGGGGAAGCCTTCACTTGGCGGGCAATCACACCTATTTATCTAGGTCCTGATGTAGCTGCTAGTTGTGTAGAGAGTGTTGGCAAATGAGGCATAGAATTAAGATATGTACCCCAGTTTTATCTTGAAAACTGAGATTTTAATTTTTAGTAAGCTTTGGATTTTCACAATATTACTGTCTCCATAGTACTGCTTATCAAGGCTTAGAAAATCCATTTATTATTGCTGTGCATTCGTTTGAAAATATTCAAGTTCTAATTGACTAACGGTGGACTTTTCCATCTGCAGAATATACTGAATGACCAGAGGTGGCAGTGCAGCAGAAGAGAATTTGTCTGCCTTCCTGATACCCAAAAAAAATAAGCAAATCCTCAGCACTCTGCCATCCTTCATCAGTTTACATGGTAAGTCAAACTCACGTTGAATACATTTGCTTGTCATTAAAAAAGTTCATAGCATCTGAGGGCCCTGAGTACCTTTTTAGTGGGGTCTTTGGCATGATTATATTTCTGTCAAGACTGTAGAAAAAGGGATGACGTTACGGTGATCATCATATTTTCATCAAAGACTTTGTCTCTAAAGCTGACAGAGCCTGGGTTAGATACCTGTGCTAATAATGTGTCCTCAGAGGACATTACTGTCTTTAAGGCTGGAATGAGGTGCCTTAATTTGGAGCAATGGTGTGAGTTTCTCATGGAGTGAAGCTCATTTGACCTGTTTCCCTGCACTCTGTATGTGGGACTCTGATACTCCAGATGGATTGCTGTTTAGGATACTCTGCAGTTTTGCAACTCCATCTCCTTTTCAAAAGGAGCTCATGCTTTCTCAGTACACAGCCTAGCCGCCTTGCAGTCATAATTAATTATAGTTACCTAGTGCATAATTGCTGGTGTCTCCTCCTCCTGTGTTTCCTCGTCACCCAGGGTGATAGGTCACGTGCTGTCCTGACATCATAAAGCTAGAGCAGGGTGTCATCTGACATGAGGGACAATCAGTTGCCTAGCAAGTGATGAGATACATTTATCATGGTATTGAAATGGGTTGCAGGGTAAAAAGGGGCACCCAGCTTAAAACCTAGATGGTTAGATTAATGAAACTGGGGCATTATTTGAGACTTGTGCATCTGTTTGAAGGTGCGGATAATCACAATGTTCTGGACTTCTCTATAGCTTAACTGATAATGATGTACTAAGATGAAGATGTTAAGATGTCGTTTATAGTTTTTATTATTCCCACAAACTATAGCGTAAACCTTCCTCCCTTAACTTATCAGATCACTTAATTGCTATTGGCGTATCATAACCTAAAATAATTGCACTGAAAAGGGGACGCCTTCACTTGGCTGGCAATCACACCTATTTATCTAGCTCCTGATGTAGCTGCTAGTTGTGTAGAGAGTGTTGGCAAATGAGGCGCAGAATTAAGATATGTACCCCAGTTTTATCTTGAAAACTGAGATTTAAATTTTTAGTAAACTTTGGATTTTCACAATATTACTGTCTCCATAGTACTGATTATCAAGGCTTAGAAAATCCATTTATTATTGCTGTGCATTCGTTTGAAAATATTCAAGTTCTAATTGACTAACGGTGGACTTTTCCATCTGCAGAATATACTGAATGACCAGAGGTGGCAGTGCAGCAGAAGAGAATTTATCTGCCTTCCTGATACCCCCAAAAAAAAGCGCAATTCCTCAGCACTCTGCCATCCTTCATCAGTTTACATGGTAAGTCAAACTCACGTTGAATACATTTGCTTATCATTAAAAAAGTTCATAGCATCTGAGGGCCCTGAAAACCTTTTTAGTGGGGTCTTTGGCATGATTATATTTCTGTCAAGACTGTAGAAAAATGGATGACGTTACGGTGATCATCATATTTTCATCAAACACTTTGTCTCTAAAGCTGACAAAGCCTGTGTTCGATACCTGTGCTAATAATGTGTCCTCAGAGGATATTACTGTCTTTAAGGCTGGAATGAGTTGCCTTAATTTGGAGCAATGGCGTGACTTTCTCATGGAGTGAAGCTCATTTGACCTGTTTCCCTGCACTCTGTATGTGGGACTCTGATACTCCAGACGGATTGCTGTTTAGGATACTCTGCAGTTTTGCAAGTCCATCTCCTTTTCAAAAGGAGCTCAATGCTTTCTCAGTACACCGCCTAGCCGCCTTGCAGTCATAATTAATTATAGTTACCTAGTGCATTATTGCTGGTGTCTCCTCCTCCTGTGTTTCCTCGTCACCCAGGGTGATTGGTCACGTGCTGTCCTGACATCATAAAGCTAGAGCAGGGTGTCATCTGACATGAGGGACAATCAGTTGCCTAGCAAGTGATAAGATAAATTTATCATGGTATTGAAATGGGTTGCAGGGTAAATAGGGCACCCAGTTTAAAACCTAGATGGTTAGATGAATGAAACTGGGGCATTATTTGAGACTTGTGCATCTGTTTGAAGGTGCGGATAATCGCAATGTTCTGGACTTCTCTATAGCTTAACTGATAGGGATGTACTAAGATGAAGATGTTAAGATGTCGTTTATAGTTTTTATTATTCCCACAAACTATAGCGTAAACCTTCGTCCCTTAACTTATCAGATCACTTAATTGCTATTGGCGTATCATAACCTAAAAGAATTGCACTATAAAGGGGAAGCCTTCACTTGGCGGGCAATCACACCTATTTATCTAGGTCCTGATGTAGCTGCTAGTTGTGTAGAGAGTGTTGGCAAATGAGGCATAGAATTAAGATATGTACCCCAGTTTTATCTTGAAAACTGAGATTTTAATTTTTAGTAAGCTTTGGATTTTCACAATATTACTGTCTCCATAGTACTGATTATCAAGGCTTAGAAAATCCATTTATTATTGCTGTGCATTCGTTTGAAAATATTCAAGTTCTAATTGACTAACGGTGGACTTTTCCATCTGCAGAATATACTGAATGACCAGAGGTGGCAGTGCAGCAGAAGAGAATTTGTCTGCCTTCCTGATACCCAAAAAAAATAAGCAAATCCTCAGCACTCTGCCATCCTTCATCAGTTTACATGGTAAGTCAAACTCACGTTGAATACATTTGCTTGTCATTAAAAAAGTTCATAGCATCTGAGGGCCCTGAGTACCTTTTTAGTGGGGTCTTTGGCATGATTATATTTCTGTCAAGACTGTAGAAAAAGGGATGACGTTACGGTGATCATCATATTTTCATCAAAGACTTTGTCTCTAAAGCTGACAGAGCCTGGGTTAGATACCTGTGCTAATAATGTGTCCTCAGAGGACATTACTGTCTTTAAGGCTGGAATGAGGTGCCTTAATTTGGAGCAATGGTGTGAGTTTCTCATGGAGTGAAGCTCATTTGACCTGTTTCCCTGCACTCTGTATGTGGGACTCTGATACTCCAGATGGATTGCTGTTTAGGATACTCTGCAGTTTTGCAACTCCATCTCCTTTTCAAAAGGAGCTCATGCTTTCTCAGTACACAGCCCAGCCGCCTTGCAGTCATAATTAATTATAGTTACCTAGTGCATAATTGCTGGTGTCTCCTCCTCCTGTGTTTCCTCGTCACCCAGGGTGATATGTCACGTGCTGTCCTGACATCATAAAGCTAGAGCAGGGTGTCATCTGACATGAGGGACAATCAGTTGCCTAGCAAGTGATGAGATACATTTATCATGGTATTGAAATGGGTTGCAGGGTAAAAAGGGGCACCCAGCTTAAAACCTAGATGGTTAGATTAATGAAACTGGGGCATTATTTGAGACTTGTGCATCTGTTTGAAGGTGCGGATAATCACAATGTTCTGGACTTCTCTATAGCTTAACTGATAGGGATGTACTAAGATGAAGATGTTAAGATGTCGTTTATAGTTTTTATTATTCCCACAAACTATAGCGTAAACCTTCCTCCCTTAACTTATCAGATCACTTAATTGCTATTGGCGTATCATAACCTAAAATAATTGCACTGAAAAGGGGACGCCTTCACTTGGCTGGCAATCACACCTATTTATCTAGCTCCTGATGTAGCTGCTAGTTGTGTAGAGAGTGTTGGCAAATGAGGCGCAGAATTAAGATATGTACCCCAGTTTTATCTTGAAAACTGAGATTTAAATTTTTAGTAAACTTTGGATTTTCACAATATTACTGTCTCCATAGTACTGATTATCAAGGCTTAGAAAATCCATTTATTATTGCTGTGCATTCGTTTGAAAATATTCAAGTTCTAATTGACTAACGGTGGACTTTTCCATCTGCAGAATATACTGAATGACCAGAGGTGGCAGTGCAGCAGAAGAGAATTTATCTGCCTTCCTGATACCCCAAAAAAAAAGCGCAATTCCTCAGCACTCTGCCATCCTTCATCAGTTTACATGGTAAGTCAAACTCACGTTGACTACATTTGCTTATCATTAAAAAAGTTCATAGCATCTGAGGGCCCTGAAAACCTTTTTAGTGGGGTCTTTGGCATGATAATATTTCTGTCAAGACTGTAGAAAAATGGATGACGTTACGGTGATCATCATATTTTCATCAAAGACTTTGTCTCTAAAGCTGACAAAGCCTGTGGTCGATACCTGTGCTAATAATGTGTCCTCAGAGGATATTACTGTCTTTAAGGCTGGAATGAGTTGCCTTAATTTGGAGCAATGGCGTGACTTTCTCATGGAGTGAAGCTCATTTGACCTGTTTCCCTGCACTCTGTATGTGGGACTCTGATACTCCAGACGGATTGCTGTTTAGGATACTCTGCAGTTTTGCAAGTCCATCTCCTTTTCAAAAGGAGCTCAATGCTTTCTCAGTACACCGCCTAGCCGCCTTGCAGTCATAATTAATTATAGTTACCTAGTGCATTATTGCTGGTGTCTCCTCCTCCTGTGTTTCCTCGTCACCCAGGGTGATTGGTCACGTGCTGTCCTGACATCATAAAGCTAGAGCAGGGTGTCATCTGACATGAGGGACAATCAGTTGCCTAGCAAGTGATAAGATAAATTTATCATGGTATTGAAATGGGTTGCAGGGTAAATAGGGCACCCAGTTTAAAACCTAGATGGTTAGATGAATGAAACTGGGGCATTATTTGAGACTTGTGCATCTGTTTGAAGGTGCGGATAATCGCAATGTTCTGGACTTCTCTATAGCTTAACTGATAGGGATGTACTAAGATGAAGATGTTAAGATGTCGTTTATAGTTTTTATTATTCCCACAAACTATAGCGTAAACCTTCGTCCCTTAACTTATCAGATCACTTAATTGCTATTGGCGTATCATAACCTAAAAGAATTGCACTATAAAGGGGAAGCCTTCACTTGGCGGGCAATCACACCTATTTATCTAGGTCCTGATGTAGCTGCTAGTTGTGTAGAGAGTGTTGGCAAATGAGGCATAGAATTAAGATATGTACCCCAGTTTTATCTTGAAAACTGAGATTTTAATTTTTAGTAAGCTTTGGATTTTCACAATATTACTGTCTCCATAGTACTGATTATCAAGGCTTAGAAAATCCATTTATTATTGCTGTGCATTCGTTTGAAAATATTCAAGTTCTAATTGACTAACGGTGGACTTTTCCATATGCAGAATATACTGAATGACCAGAGGTGGCAGTGCAGCAGAAGAGAATTTGTCTGCCTTCCTGATACCCAAAAAAAATAAGCAAATCCTCAGCACTCTGCCATCCTTCATCAGTTTACATGGTAAGTCAAACTCACGTTGAATACATTTGCTTGTCATTAAAAAAGTTCATAGCATCTGAGGGCCCTGAGTACCTTTTTAGTGGGGTCTTTGGCATGATTATATTTCTGTCAAGACTGTAGAAAAAGGGATGACGTTACGGTGATCATCATATTTTCATCAAAGACTTTGTCTCTAAAGCTGACAAAGCCTGTGTTAGATACCTGTGCTAATAATGTGTCCTCAGAGGACATTACTGTCTTTAAGGCTGGAATGAGTTGCCTTAATTTGGAGCAATGGCGTGACTTTCTCATGGAGTGAAGCTCATTTGACCTGTTTCCCTGCACTCTGTATGTGGGACTCTGATACTCCAGATGGATTGCTGTTTAGGATACTCTGCAGTTTTGCAAGTCCATCTCCTTTTCAAAAGGAGCTCAATGCTTTCTCAGTACACCGCCTAGCCGCCTTGCAGTCATAATTAATTATAGTTACCTAGTGCATTATTGCTGGTGTCTCCTCCTCCTGTGTTTCCTCGTCACCCAGGGTGATTGGTCACGTGCTGTCCTGACATCATAAAGCTAGAGCAGGGTGTCATCTGACATGAGGGACAATCAGTTGCCTAGCAAGTGATAAGATACATTTATCATGGTATTGAAATGGGTTGCAGGGTAAATAGGGCACCCAGCTTAAAACCTAGATGGTTAGATGAATGAAACTGGGGCATTATTTGAGACTTGTGCATCTGTTTGAAGGTGCGGATAATCACAATGTTCTGGACTTCTCTATAGCTTAACTGATAGGGATGTACTAAGATGAAGATGTTAAGAAGTCGTTTATAGTTTTTATTATTCCCACAAACAATAGCGTAAACCTTCCTCCCTTAACTTATCAGATCACTTAATTGCTATTGGCGTATCATAACCTAAAAGAATTGCACTATAAAGGGGAAGCCTTCACTTGGCTGGCAATCACACCTATTTATCTAGGTCCTGATGTAGCTGCTAGTTGTGTGGAGAGTGTTGGCAAATGAGGCATAGAATTAAGATATGTACCCCAGTTTTATCTTGAAAACTGAGATTTTAATTTTTAGTAAGCTTTGGATTTTCACAATATTACTGTCTCCATAGTACTGATTATCAAGGCTTAGAAAATCCATTTATTATTGCTGTGCATTCGTTTGAAAATATTCAAGTTCTAATTGACTAACGGTGGACTTTTCCATCTGCAGAATATACTGAATGACCAGAGGTGGCAGTGCAGCAGAAGAGAATTTGTCTGCCTTCCTGATACCCCAAAAAAAAGCGCAATTCCTCAGCACTCTGCCATCCTTCATCAGTTTACATGGTAAGTCAAACTCACGTTGAATACATTTGCTTATCATTAAAAAAGTTCATAACATCTGAGGGCCCTGAGTACCTTTTTAGTGGGGTCTTTGGCATGATTATATTTCTGTCAAGACTGTAGAAAAATGGATGACGTTACGGTGATCATCATATTTTCATCAAAGACTTTGTCTCTAAAGCTGACAAAGCCTGTGTTAGATACCTGTGCTAATAATGTGTCCTCAGAGGACATTACTGTTTTTAAGGCTGGAATGAGTTGCCTTAATTTGGAGCAATGGTGTGAGTTTCTCATGGAGTGAAGCTCATTTGACCTGTTTCCCTGCACTCTGTATGTGGGACTCTGATACTCCAGATGGATTGCTGTTTAGGATACTCTGCAGTTTTGCAACTCCATCTCCTTTTCAAAAGGAGCTCATGCTTTCTCAGTACACAGCCTAGCCGCCTTGCAGTCATAATTAATTATAGTTACCTAGTGCATAATTGCTGGTGTCTCCTCCTCCTGTGTTTCCTCGTCACCCAGGGTGATTGGTCACGTGCTGTCCTGACATCATAAAGCTAGAGCAGGGTGTCATCTGACATGAGGGACAATCAGTTGCCTAGCAAGTGATGAGATACATTTATCATGGTATTGAAATGGGTTGCAGGGTAAATAGGGCACCCAGCTTAAAACCTAGATGGTTAGATGAATGAAACTGGGGCATTATTTGAGACTTGTGCATCTGTTTGAAGGTGCGGATAATCACAATGTTCTGGACTTCTCCATAGCTTAACTGATAGGGATGTACTAAGATGAAGATGTTAAGATGTTGTTTATAGTTTTTATTATTCCCACTAACTATAGCGTAAACCTTCCTCCCTTAACTTATCAGATCACTTAATTGCTATTGGCATATCATAACCTAAAATAATTGCACTGAAAAGGGGACGCCTTCACTTGGCTGGCAATCACACCTATTTATCTAGGTCCTGATGTAGCTGCTAGTTGTGTAGAGAGTGTTGGCAAATGAGGCAAAGAATTAAGATATGTACCCCAGTTTTATCTTGAAAACTGAGATTTAAATTTTTAGTAATCTTTGGATTTTCACAATATTACTGTCTCCATAGTACTGATTATCAAGGCTGAGAAAATCCATTTATTATTGCTGTGCATTCGTTTGAAAATATTCAAGTTTTAATTGACTAACGGTGGACTTTTCCATCTGCAGAATATACTGAATGACCAGAGGTGGCAGTGCAGCAGAAGAGAATTTATCTGCCTTCCTGATACCCCCAAAAAAAAGCGCAATTCCTCAGCACTCTGCCATCCTTCATCAGTTTACATGGTAAGTCAAACTCACGTTGAATACATTTGCTTATCATTAAAAAAGTTCATAGCATCTGAGGGCCCTGAAAACCTTTTTAGTGGGGTCTTTGGCATGATTATATTTCTGTCAAGACTGTAGAAAAATGGATGACGTTACGGTGATCATCATATTTTCATCAAAGACTTTGTCTCTAAAGCTGACAAAGCCTGTGTTAGATACCTGTGCTAATAATGTGTCCTCAGAGGACATTACTGTTTTTAAGGCTGGAATGAGTTGCCTTAATTTGGAGCAATGGCGTGACTTTCTCATGGAGTGAAGCTCATTTGACCTGTTTCCCTGCACTCTGTATGTGGGACTCTGATACTCCAGATGGATTGCTGTTTAGGATACTCTGCAGTTTTGCAAGTCCATCTCCTTTTCAAAAGGAGCTCAATGCTTTCTCAGTACACCGCCTAGCCACCTTGCAGTCATAATTAATTATAGTTACCTAGTGCCTTATTGCTGGTGTCTCCTCCTCCTGTGTTTCCTCGTCACCCAGGGTGATTGGTCACGTGCTGTCCTGACATCATAAAGCTAGAGCAGGGTGTCATCTGACATGAGGGACAATCAGTTGCCTAGCAAGTGATAAGATAAATTTATCATGGTATTGAAATGGGTTGCAGGGTAAATAGGGCACCCAGTTTAAAACCTAGATGGTTAGATGAATGAAACTGGGGCATTATTTGAGACTTGTGCATCTGTTTGAAGGTGCGGATAATCGCAATGTTCTGGACTTCTCTATAGCTTAACTGATAGGGATGTACTAAGATGAAGATGTTAAGATGTCGTTTATAGTTTTTATTATTCCCACAAACTATAGCGTAAACCTTCCTCCCTTAACTTATCAGATCACTTAATTGCTATTGGCGTATCATAACCTAAAAGAATTGCACTATAAAGGGGAAGCCTTCACTTGGCGGGCAATCACACCTATTTATCTAGGTCCTGATGTAGCTGCTAGTTGTGTAGAGAGTGTTGGCAAATGAGGCATAGAATTAAGATATGTACCCCAGTTTTATCTTGAAAACTGAGATTTTAATTTTTAGTAAGCTTTGGATTTTCACAATATTACTGTCTCCATAGTACTGATTATCAAGGCTTAGAAAATCCATTTATTATTGCTGTGCATTCGTTTGAAAATATTCAAGTTCTAATTGACTAACGGTGGACTTTTCCATCTGCAGAATATACTGAATGACCAGAGGTGGCAGTGCAGCAGAAGAGAATTTGTCTGCCTTCCTGATACCCAAAAAAAATAAGCAAATCCTCAGCACTCTGCCATCCTTCATCAGTTTACATGGTAAGTCAAACTCACGTTGAATACATTTGCTTGTCATTAAAAAAGTTCATAGCATCTGAGGGCCCTGAGTACCTTTTTAGTGGGGTCTTTGGCATGATTATATTTCTGTCAAGACTGTAGAAAAAGGGATGACGTTACGGTGATCATCATATTTTCATCAAAGACTTTGTCTCTAAAGCTGACAGAGCCTGGGTTAGATACCTGTGCTAATAATGTGTCCTCAGAGGACATTACTGTCTTTAAGGCTGGAATGAGGTGCCTTAATTTGGAGCAATGGTGTGAGTTTCTCATGGAGTGTAGCTCATTTGACCTGTTTCCCTGCACTCTGTATGTGGGACTCTGATACTCCAGATGGATTGCTGTTTAGGATACTCTGCAGTTTTGCAACTCCATCTCCTTTTCAAAAGGAGCTCATGCTTTCTCAGTACACAGCCTAGCCGCCTTGCAGTCATAATTAATTATAGTTACCTAGTGCATAATTGCTGGTGTCTCCTCCTCCTGTGTTTCCTCGTCACCCAGGGTGATAGGTCACGTGCTGTCCTGACATCATAAAGCTAGAGCAGGGTGTCATCTGACATGAGGGACAATCAGTTGCCTAGCAAGTGATGAGATACATTTATCATGGTATTGAAATGGGTTGCAGGGTAAAAAGGGGCACCCAGCTTAAAACCTAGATGGTTAGATTAATGAAACTGGGGCATTATTTGAGACTTGTGCATCTGTTTGAAGGTGCGGATAATCACAATGTTCTGGACTTCTCTATAGCTTAACTGATAGGGATGTACTAAGATGAAGATGTTAAGATGTCGTTTATAGTTTTTATTATTCCCACAAACAATAGCGTAAACCTTCCTCCCTTAACTTATCAGATCACTTAATTGCTATTGGCGTATCATAACCTAAAAGAATTGCACTATAAAGGGGAAGCCTTCACTTGGCTGGCAATCACACCTATTTATCTAGGTCCTGATGTAGCTGCTAGTTGTGTGGAGAGTGTTGGCAAATGAGGCATAGAATTAAGATATGTACCCCAGTTTTATCTTGAAAACTGAGATTTTAATTTTTAGTAAGCTTTGGATTTTCACAATATTACTGTCTCCATAGTACTGATTATCAAGGCTTAGAAAATCCATTTATTATTGCTGTGCATTCGTTTGAAAATATTCAAGTTCTAATTGACTAACGGTGGACTTTTCCATCTGCAGAATATACTGAATGACCAGAGGTGGCAGTGCAGCAGAAGAGAATTTGTCTGCCTTCCTGATACCCCAAAAAAAAGCGCAATTCCTCAGCACTCTGCCATCCTTCATCAGTTTACATGGTAAGTCAAACTCACGTTGAATACATTTGCTTATCATTAAAAAAGTTCATAACATCTGAGGGCCCTGAGTACCTTTTTAGTGGGGTCTTTGGCATGATTATATTTCTGTCAAGACTGTAGAAAAATGGATGACGTTACGGTGATCATCATATTTTCATCAAAGACTTTGTCTCTAAAGCTGACAAAGCCTGTGTTAGATACCTGTGCTAATAATGTGTCCTCAGAGGACATTACTGTTTTTAAGGCTGGAATGAGTTGCCTTAATTTGGAGCAATGGTGTGAGTTTCTCATGGAGTGAAGCTCATTTGACCTGTTTCCCTGCACTCTGTATGTGGGACTCTGATACTCCAGATGGATTGCTGTTTAGGATACTCTGCAGTTTTGCAACTCCATCTCCTTTTCAAAAGGAGCTCATGCTTTCTCAGTACACAGCCTAGCCGCCTTGCAGTCATAATTAATTATAGTTACCTAGTGCATAATTGCTGGTGTCTCCTCCTCCTGTGTTTCCTCGTCACCCAGGGTGATTGGTCACGTGCTGTCCTGACATCATAAAGCTAGAGCAGGGTGTCATCTGACATGAGGGACAATCAGTTGCCTAGCAAGTGATGAGATACATTTATCATGGTATTGAAATGGGTTGCAGGGTAAATAGGGCACCCAGCTTAAAACCTAGATGGTTAGATGAATGAAACTGGGGCATTATTTGAGACTTGTGCATCTGTTTTAAGGTGCGGATAATCACAATGTTCTGGACTTCTCCATAGCTTAACTGATAGGGATGTACTAAGATGAAGATGTTAAGATGTCGTTTATAGTTTTTATTATTCCCACAAACTATAGCGTAAACCTTCCTCCCTTAACTTATCAGATCACTTAATTGCTATTGGCGTATCATAACCTAAAAGAATTGCATTATAAAGGGGAAGCCTTCACTTGGCTGGCAATCACACCTATTTATCTAGGTCCTGATGTAGCTGCTAGTTGTGTAGAGAGTGTTGGCAAATGAGGCATAGAATTAAGATATGTACCCCAGTTTTATCTTGAAAACAGATTTTAATTTTTAGTAAGCTTTGGATTTTCACAATATTACTGTCTCCATAGTACTGATTATCAATGCTTAGAAAATCCATTTATTATTGCTGTGCATTCGTTTGAAAATATTCAAGTTCTAATTGACTAACGGTGGACTTTTCCATCTGCAGAATATACTGAATGACCAGAGGTGGCAGTGCAGCAGAAGAGAATTTGTCTGCCTTCCTGATACCCAAAAAAAAAGCGCAATTCCTCAGCACTCTGCCATCCTTCATCAGTTTACATGGTAAGTCAAACTCACGTTGAATACATTTTCTTATCATTAAAAAAGTTCATAACATCTGAGGGCCCTGAGTACCTTTTTAGTGGGGTCTTTGGCATGATTATATTTCTGTCAAGACTGTAGAAAAAGGGATGACGTTACGGTGATCATCATATTTTCATCAAAGACTTTGTCTCTAAAGCTGACAGAGCCTGGGTTAGATACCTGTGCTAATAATGTGTCCTCAGAGGACATTACTGTCTTTAAGGCTGGAATGAGGTGCCTTAATTTGGAGCAATGGTGTGAGTTTCTCATGGAGTGTAGCTCATTTGACCTGTTTCCCTGCACTCTGTATGTGGGACTCTGATACTCCAGATGGATTGCTGTTTAGGATACTTTGCAGTTTTGCAACTCCATCTCCTTTTCAAAAGGAGCTCATGCTTTCTCAGTACACAGCCTAGCCGCCTTGCAGTCATAATTAATTATAGTTACCTAGTGCATAATTGCTGGTGTCTCCTCCTCCTGTGTTTCCTCGTCACCCAGGGTGATAGGTCACGTGCTGTCCTGACATCATAAAGCTAGAGCAGGGTGTCATCTGACATGAGGGACAATCAGTTGCCTAGCAAGTGATGAGATACATTTATCATGGTATTGAAATGGGTTGCAGGGTAAAAAGGGGCACCCAGCTTAAAACCTAGATGGTTAGATTAATGAAACTGGGGCATTATTTGAGACTTGTGCATCTGTTTGAAGGTGCGGATAATCACAATGTTCTGGACTTCTCTATAGCTTAACTGATAGGGATGTACTAAGATGAAGATGTTAAGATGTCGTTTATAGTTTTTATTATTCCCACAAACAATAGCGTAAACCTTCCTCCCTTAACTTATCAGATCACTTAATTGCTATTGGCGTATCATAACCTAAAAGAATTGCACTATAAAGGGGAAGCCTTCACTTGGCTGGCAATCACACCTATTTATCTAGGTCCTGATGTAGCTGCTAGTTGTGTGGAGAGTGTTGGCAAATGAGGCATAGAATTAAGATATGTACCCCAGTTTTATCTTGAAAACTGAGATTTTAATTTTTAGTAAGCTTTGGATTTTCACAATATTACTGTCTCCATAGTACTGATTATCAAGGCTTAGAAAATCCATTTATTATTGCTGTGCATTCGTTTGAAAATATTCAAGTTCTAATTGACTAACGGTGGACTTTTCCATCTGCAGAATATACTGAATGACCAGAGGTGGCAGTGCAGCAGAAGAGAATTTGTCTGCCTTCCTGATACCCCAAAAAAAAGCGCAATTCCTCAGCACTCTGCCATCCTTCATCAGTTTACATGGTAAGTCAAACTCACGTTGAATACATTTGCTTATCATTAAAAAAGTTCATAACATCTGAGGGCCCTGAGTACCTTTTTAGTGGGGTCTTTGGCATGATTATATTTCTGTCAAGACTGTAGAAAAATGGATGACGTTACGGTGATCATCATATTTTCATCAAAGACTTTGTCTCTAAAGCTGACAAAGCCTGTGTTAGATACCTGTGCTAATAATGTGTCCTCAGAGGACATTACTGTTTTTAAGGCTGGAATGAGTTGCCTTAATTTGGAGCAATGGTGTGAGTTTCTCATGGAGTGAAGCTCATTTGACCTGTTTCCCTGCACTCTGTATGTGGGACTCTGATACTCCAGATGGATTGCTGTTTAGGATACTCTGCAGTTTTGCAACTCCATCTCCTTTTCAAAAGGAGCTCATGCTTTCTCAGTACACAGCCTAGCCGCCTTGCAGTCATAATTAATTATAGTTACCTAGTGCATAATTGCTGGTGTCTCCTCCTCCTGTGTTTCCTCGTCACCCAGGGTGATTGGTCACGTGCTGTCCTGACATCATAAAGCTAGAGCAGGGTGTCATCTGACATGAGGGACAATCAGTTGCCTAGCAAGTGATGAGATACATTTATCATGGTATTGAAATGGGTTGCAGGGTAAATAGGGCACCCAGCTTAAAACCTAGATGGTTAGATGAATGAAACTGGGGCATTATTTGAGACTTGTGCATCTGTTTTAAGGTGCGGATAATCACAATGTTCTGGACTTCTCCATAGCTTAACTGATAGGGATGTACTAAGATGAAGATGTTAAGATGTCGTTTATAGTTTTTATTATTCCCACAAACTATAGCGTAAACCTTCCTCCCTTAACTTATCAGATCACTTAATTGCTATTGGCGTATCATAACCTAAAAGAATTGCATTATAAAGGGGAAGCCTTCACTTGGCTGGCAATCACACCTATTTATCTAGGTCCTGATGTAGCTGCTAGTTGTGTAGAGAGTGTTGGCAAATGAGGCATAGAATTAAGATATGTACCCCAGTTTTATCTTGAAAACAGATTTTAATTTTTAGTAAGCTTTGGATTTTCACAATATTACTGTCTCCATAGTACTGATTATCAATGCTTAGAAAATCCATTTATTATTGCTGTGCATTCGTTTGAAAATATTCAAGTTCTAATTGACTAACGGTGGACTTTTCCATCTGCAGAATATACTGAATGACCAGAGGTGGCAGTGCAGCAGAAGAGAATTTGTCTGCCTTCCTGATACCCAAAAAAAAAGCGCAATTCCTCAGCACTCTGCCATCCTTCATCAGTTTACATGGTAAGTCAAACTCACGTTGAATACATTTTCTTATCATTAAAAAAGTTCATAACATCTGAGGGCCCTGAGTACCTTTTTAGTGGGGTCTTTGGCATGATTATATTTCTGTCAAGACTGTAGAAAAATGGATGACGTTACGGTGATCATCATATTTTCATCAAAGACTTTGTCTCTAAAGCTGACAAAGCCTGTGTTAGATACCTGTGCTAATAATGTGTCCTCAGAGGACATTACTGTCTTTAAGGCTGGAATGAGGTGCCTTAATTTGGAGCAATGGTGTGAGTTTCTCATGGAGTGAAGCTCATTTGACCTGTTTCCCTGCACTCTGTATGTGGGTCTCTGATACTCCAGATGGATTGCTGTTTAGGATACTCTGCAGTTTTGCAACTCCATCTCCTTTTCAAAAGGAGCTCATGCTTTCTCAGTACACAGCCTAGCCGCCTTGCAGTCATAATTAATTATAGTTACCTAGTGCATAATTGCTGGTGTCTCCTCCTCCTGTGTTTCCTCGTCACCCAGGGTGATAGGTCACGTGCTGTCCTGACATCATAAAGCTAGAGCAGGGTGTCATCTGACATGAGGGACAATCAGTTGCCTAGCAAGTGATGAGATACATTTATCATGGTATTGAAATGGGTTGCAGGGTAAAAAGGGGCACCCAGCTTAAAACCTAGATGGTTAGATTAATGAAACTGGGGCATTATTTGAGACTTGTGCATCTGTTTGAAGGTGCGGATAATCACAATGTTCTGGACTTCTCTATAGCTTAACTGATAGGGATGTACTAAGATGAAGATGTTAAGATGTCGTTTATAGTTTTTATTATTCCCACAAACTATAGCGTAAACCTTCCTCCCTTAACTTATCAGATCACTTAATTGCTATTGGCGTATCATAACCTAAAATAATTGCACTGAAAAGGGGACGCCTTCACTTGGCTGGCAATCACACCTATTTATCTAGCTCCTGATGTAGCTGCTAGTTGTGTAGAGAGTGTTGGCAAATGAGGCGCAGAATTAAGATATGTACCCCAGTTTTATCTTGAAAACTGAGATTTAAATTTTTAGTAAACTTTGGATTTTCACAATATTACTGTCTCCATAGTACTGATTATCAAGGCTTAGAAAATCCATTCATTATTGCTGTGCATTCGTTTGAAAATATTCAAGTTCTAATTGACTAACGGTGGACTTTTCCATCTGCAGAATATACTGAATGACCAGAGGTGGCAGTGCAGCAGAAGAGAATTTATCTGCCTTCCTGATACCCCAAAAAAAAAGCGCAATTCCTCAGCACTCTGCCATCCTTCATCAGTTTACATGGTACGTCAAACTCACGTTGAATACATTTGCTTATCATTAAAAAAGTTCATAGCATCTGAGGGCCCTGAAAACCTTTTTAGTGGGGTCTTTGGCATGATTATATTTCTGTCAAGACTGTAGAAAAATGGATGACGTTACGGTGATCATCATATTTTCATCAAAGACTTTGTCTCTAAAGCTGACAAAGCCTGTGTTCGATACCTGTGCTAATAATGTGTCCTCAGAGGATATTACTGTCTTTAAGGCTGGAATGAGTTGCCTTAATTTGGAGCAATGGCGTGACTTTCTCATGGAGTGAAGCTCATTTGACCTGTTTCCCTGCACTCTGTATGTGGGACTCTGATACTCCAGACGGATTGCTGTTTAGGATACTCTGCAGTTTTGCAAGTCCATCTCCTTTTCAAAAGGAGCTCAATGCTTTCTCAGTACACCGCCTAGCCGCCTTGCAGTCATAATTAATTATAGTTACCTAGTGCATTATTGCTGGTGTCTCCTCCTCCTGTGTTTCCTCGTCACCAGGGTGATTGGTCACGTGCTGTCCTGACATCATAAAGCTAGAGCAGGGTGTCATCTGACATGAGGGACAATCAGTTGCCTAGCAAGTGATAAGATACATTTATCATGGTATTGAAATGGGTTGCAGGGTAAATAGGGCACCCAGCTTAAAACCTAGATGGTTAGATGAATGAAACTGGGGCATTATTTGAGACTTGTGCATCTGTTTGAAGGTGCGGATAATCACAATGTTCTGGACTTCTCTATAGCTTAACTGATAGGGATGTACTAAGATGAAGATGTTAAGATGTCGTTTATAGTTTTTATTATTCCCACAAACAATAGCGTAAACCTTCCTCCCTTAACTTATCAGATCACTTAATTGCTATTGGCGTATCATAACCTAAAAGAATTGCACTATAAAGGGGAAGCCTTCACTTGGCTGGCAATCACACCTATTTATCTAGGTCCTGATGTAGCTGCTAGTTGTGTAGAGAGTGTTGGCAAATGAGGCATAGAATTAAGATATGTACCCCAGTTTTATCTTGAAAACTGAGATTTTAATTTTTAGTAAGCTTTGGATTTTCACAATATTACTGTCTCCATAGTACTGATTATCAAGGCTTAGAAAATCCATTTATTATTGCTGTGCATTCGTTTGAAAATATTTAAGTTCTAATTGACTAACGGTGGACTTTTCCATCTGCAGAATATACTGAATGACCAGAGGTGGCAGTGCAGCAGAAGAGAATTTGTCTGCCTTCCTGATACCCAAAAAAAATAAGCAAATCCTCAGCACTCTGCCATCCTTCATCAGTTTACATGGTAAGTCAAACTCACGTTGAATACATTTGCTTATCATTAAAAAAGTTCATAGCATCTGAGGGCCCTGAGTACCTTTTTAGTGGGGTCTTTGGCATGATTATATTTCTGTCAAGACTGTAGAAAAATGGATGACGTTACGGTGATCATCATATTTTCATCAAAGACTTTGTCTCTAAAGCTGACAAAGCATGTGTTAGATACCTGTGCTAATAATGTGTCCTCAGAGGACATTACTGTCTTTAAGGCTGGAATGAGTTGCCTTAATTTGGAGCAATGGCGTGACTTTCTCATGGAGTGAAGCTCATTTGACCTGTTTCCCTGCACTCTGTATGTGGGACTCTGATACTCCAGATGGATTGCTGTTTAGGATACTCTGCAGTTTTGCAAGTCCATCTCCTTTTCAAAAGGAGCTCAATGCTTTCTCAGTACACCGCCTAGCCGCCTTGCAGTCATAATTAATTATAGTTACCTAGTGCATTATTGCTGGTGTCTCCTCCTCCTGTGTTTCCTCGTCACCCAGGGTGATTGGTCACGTGCTGTCCTGACATCATAAAGCTAGAGCAGGGTGTCATCTGACATGAGGGACAATCAGTTGCCTAGCAAGTGATAAGATACATTTATCATGGTATTGAAATGGGTTGCAGGGTAAATAGGGCACCCAGCTTAAAACCTAGATGGTTAGATGAATGAAACTGGGGCATTATTTGAGACTTGTGCATCTGTTTGAAGGTGCGGATAATCACAATGTTCTGGACTTCTCTATAGCTTAACTGATAGGGATGTACTAAGATGAAGATGTTAAGATGTCGTTTATAGTTTTTATTATTCCCACAAACAATAGCGTAAACCTTCCTCCCTTAACTTATCAGATCACTTAATTGCTATTGGCGTATCATAACCTAAAAGAATTGCACTATAAAGGGGAAGCCTTCACTTGGCTGGCAATCACACCTATTTATCTAGGTCCTGATGTAGCTGCTAGTTGTGTGGAGAGTGTTGGCAAATGAGGCATAGAATTAAGATATGTACCCCAGTTTTATCTTGAAAACTGAGATTTTAATTTTTAGTAAGCTTTGGATTTTCACAATATTACTGTCTCCATAGTACTGATTATCAAGGCTTAGAAAATCCATTTATTATTGCTGTGCATTCGTTTGAAAATATTCAAGTTCTAATTGACTAACGGTGGACTTTTCCATATGCAGAATATACTGAATGACCAGAGGTGGCAGTGCAGCAGAAGAGAATTTGTCTGCCTTCCTGATACCCCAAAAAAATAAGCAAATCCTCAGCACTCTGCCATCCTTCATCAGTTTACATGGTAAGTCAAACTCACGTTGAATACATTTGCTTGTCATTAAAAAAGTTCATAGCATCTGAGGGCCCTGAGTACCTTTTTAGTGGGGTCTTTGGCATGATTATATTTCTGTCAAGACTGTAGAAAAAGGGATGACGTTACGGTGATCATCATATTTTCATCAAAGACTTTGTCTCTAAAGCTGACAGAGCCTGGGTTAGATACCTGTGCTAATAATGTGTCCTCAGAGGACATTACTGTCTTTAAGGCTGGAATGAGTTGCCTTAATTTGGAGCAATGGTGTGACTTTCCCATGGAGTGAAGCTCATTTGACCTGTTTCCCTGCACTCTGTATGTGGGACTCTGATACTCCAGATGGATTGCTGTTTAGGATACTCTGCAGTTTTGCAACTCCATCTCCTTTTCAAAAGGAGCTCATGCTTTCTCAGTACACAGCCTAGCCGCCTTGCAGTCATAATTAATTATAGTTACCTAGTGCGTAATTGCTGGTGTCTCCTCCTCCTGTGTTTCCTCGTCACCCAGGGTGATAGGTCACGTGCTGTCCTGACATCATAAAGCTAGAGCAGGGTGTCATCTGACATGAGGGACAATCAGTTGCCTAGCAAGTGATGAGATACATTTATCATGGTATTGAAATGGGTTGCAGGGTAAATAGGGCACCCAGCTTAAAACCTAGATGGTTAGATGAATGAAACTGGGGCATTATTTGAGACTTGTGCATCTGTTTGAAGGTGCGGATAATCACAATGTTCTGGACTTCTCTATAGCTTAACTGATAGGGATGTACTAAAATGAAGATGTTAAGATGTCGTTTATAGTTTTTATTATTCCCACTAACTATAGCGTAAACCTTCCTCCCTTAACTTATCAGATCACTTAATTGCTATTGGCATATCATAACCTAAAATAATTGCACTGAAAAGGGGACGCCTTCACTTGGCTGGCAATCACACCTATTTATCTAGGTCCTGATGTAGCTGCTAGTTGTGTAGAGAGTGTTGGCAAATGAGGCAAAGAATTAAGATATGTACCCCAGTTTTATCTTGAAAACTGAGATTTAAATTTTTAGTAATCTTTGGATTTTCACAATATTACTGTCTCCATAGTACTGATTATCAAGGCTGAGAAAATCCATTTATTATTGCTGTGCATTCGTTTGAAAATATTCAAGTTCTAATTGATTAACGGTGGACTTTTCCATCTGCAGAATATACTGAATGACCAGAGGTGGCAGTGCAGCAGAAGAGAATTTATCTGCCTTCCTGATACCCCAAAAAAAAAGCGCAATTCCTCAGCACTCTGCCATCCTTCATCAGTTTACATGGTAAGTCAAACTCACGTTGAATACATTTGCTTATCATTAAAAAAGTTCATAGCATCTGAGGGCCCTGAAAACCTTTTTAGTGGGGTCTTTGGCATGATTATATTTCTGTCAAGACTGTAGAAAAATGGATGACGTTACGGTGATCATCATATTTTCATCAAAGACTTTGTCTCTAAAGCTGACAAAGCCTGTGTTCGATACCTGTGCTAATAATGTGTCCTCAGAGGATATTACTGTCTTTAAGGCTGGAATGAGTTGCCTTAATTTGGAGCAATGGCGTGACTTTCTCATGGAGTGAAGCTCATTTGACCTGTTTCCCTGCACTCTGTATGTGGGACTCTGATACTCCAGACGGATTGCTGTTTAGGATACTCTGCAGTTTTGCAAGTTCATCTCCTTTTCAAAAGGAGCTCAATGCTTTCTCAGTACACTGCCTAGCCGCCTTGCAGTCATAATTAATTATAGTTACCTAGTGCATTATTGCTGGTGTCTCCTCCTCCTGTGTTTCCTCGTCACCCAGGGTGATTGGTCACGTGCTGTCCTGACATCATAAAGCTAGAGCAGGGTGTCATCTGACATGAGGGACAATCAGTTGCCTAGCAAGTGATAAGATAAATTTATCATGGTATTGAAATGGGTTGCAGGGTAAATAGGGCACCCAGTTTAAAACCTAGATGGTTAGATGAATGAAACTGGGGCATTATTTGAGACTTGTGCATCTGTTTGAAGGTGCGGATAATCGCAATGTTCTGGACTTCTCTATAGCTTAACTGATAGGGATGTACTAAGATGAAGATGTTAAGATGTCGTTTATAGTTTTTATTATTCCCACAAACTATAGCGTAAACCTTCCTCCCTTAACTTATCAGATCACTTAATTGCTATTGGCGTATCATAACCTAAAAGAATTGCACTATAAAGGGGAAGCCTTCACTTGGCGGGCAATCACACCTATTTATCTAGGTCCTGATGTAGCTGCTAGTTGTGTAGAGAGTGTTGGCAAATGAGGCATAGAATTAAGATATGTACCCCAGTTTTATCTTGAAAACTGAGATTTTAATTTTTAGTAAGCTTTGGATTTTCACAATATTACTGTCTCCATAGTACTGATTATCAAGGCTTAGAAAATCCATTTATTATTGCTGTGCATTCGTTTGAAAATATTCAAGTTCTAATTGACTAACGGTGGACTTTTCCATATGCAGAATATACTGAATGACCAGAGGTGGCAGTGCAGCAGAAGAGAATTTGTCTGCCTTCCTGATACCCAAAAAAAATAAGCAAATCCTCAGCACTCTGCCATCCTTCATCAGTTTACATGGTAAGTCAAACTCACGTTGAATACATTTGCTTGTCATTAAAAAAGTTCATAGCATCTGAGGGCCCTGAGTACCTTTTTAGTGGGGTCTTTGGCATGATTATATTTCTGTCAAGACTGTAGAAAAAGGGATGACGTTACGGTGATCATCATATTTTCATCAAAGACTTTGTCTCTAAAGCTGACAGAGCCTGGGTTAGATACCTGTGCTAATAATGTGTCCTCAGAGGACATTACTGTCTTTAAGGCTGGAATGAGTTGCCTTAATTTGGAGCAATGGTGTGACTTTCCCATGGAGTGAAGCTCATTTGACCTGTTTCCCTGCACTCTGTATGTGGGACTCTGATACTCCAGATGGATTGCTGTTTAGGATACTCTGCAGTTTTGCAAGTCCATCTCCTTTTCAAAAGGAGCTCATGCTTTCTCAGTACACAGCCTAGCCGCCTTGCAGTCATAATTAATTATAGTTACCTAGTGCATTATTGCTGGTGTCTCCTCCTCCTGTGTTTCCTCGTCACCCAGGGTGATTGGTCACGTGCTGTCCTGACATCATAAAGCTAGAGCAGGGTGTCATCTGACATGAGGGACAATCAGTTGCCTAGCAAGTGATAAGATAAATTTATCATGGTATTGAAATGGGTTGCAGGGTAAATAGGGCACCCAGTTTAAAACCTAGATGGTTAGATGAATGAAACTGGGGCATTATTTGAGACTTGTGCATCTGTTTGAAGGTGCGGATAATCACAATGTTCTGGACTTCTCTATAGCTTAACTGATAGGGATGTACTAAGATGAAGATGTTAAGATGTCGTTTATAGTTTTTATTATTCCCACAAACTATAGCGTAAACCTTCCTCCCTTAACTTATCAGATCACTTAATTGCTATTGGCGTATCATAACCTAAAATAATTGCACTGAAAAGGGGACGCCTTCACTTGGCTGGCAATCACACCTGTTTATCTAGCTCCTGATGTAGCTGCTAGTTGTGTAGAGAGTGTTGGCAAATGAGGCGCAGAATTAAGATATGTACCCCAGTTTTATCTTGAAAACTGAGATTTAAATTTTTAGTAAACTTTGGATTTTCACAATATTACTGTCTCCATAGTACTGATTATCAAGGCTTAGAAAATCCATTTATTATTGCTGTGCATTCGTTTGAAAATATTCAAGTTCTAATTGACTAACGGTGGACTTTTCCATCTGCAGAATATACTGAATGACCAGAGGTGGCAGTGCAGCAGAAGAGAATTTATCTGCCTTCCTGATACCCCAAAAAAAAAGCGCAATTCCTCAGCACTCTGCCATCCTTCATCAGTTTACATGGTACGTCAAACTCACGTTGAATACATTTGCTTATCATTAAAAAAGTTCATAGCATCTGAGGGCCCTGAAAACCTTTTTAGTGGGGTCTTTGGCATGATTATATTTCTGTCAAGACTGTAGAAAAATGGATGACGTTACGGTGATCATCATATTTTCATCAAAGACTTTGTCTCTAAAGCTGACAAAGCCTGTGTTCGATACCTGTGCTAATAATGTGTCCTCAGAGGATATTACTGTCTTTAAGGCTGGAATGAGTTGCCTTAATTTGGAGCAATGGCGTGACTTTCTCATGGAGTGAAGCTCATTTGACCTGTTTCCCTGCACTCTGTATGTGGGACTCTGATACTCCAGACGGATTGCTGTTTAGGATACTCTGCAGTTTTGCAAGTCCATCTCCTTTTCAAAAGGAGCTCAATGCTTTCTCAGTACACCGCCTAGCCGCCTTGCAGTCATAATTAATTATAGTTACCTAGTGCATTATTGCTGGTGTCTCCTCCTCCTGTGTTTCCTCGTCACCCAGGGTGATTGGTCACGTGCTGTCCTGACATCATAAAGCTAGAGCAGGGTGTCATCTGACATGAGGGACAATCAGTTGCCTAGCAAGTGATAAGATACATTTATCATGGTATTGAAATGGGTTGCAGGGTAAATAGGGCACCCAGCTTAAAACCTAGATGGTTAGATGAATGAAACTGGGGCATTATTTGAGACTTGTGCATCTGTTTGAAGGTGCGGATAATCACAATGTTCTGGACTTCTCTATAGCTTAACTGATAGGGATGTACTAAGATGAAGATGTTAAGATGTCGTTTATAGTTTTTATTATTCCCACAAACAATAGCGTAAACCTTCCTCCCTTAACTTATCAGATCACTTAATTGCTATTGGCGTATCATAACCTAAAAGAATTGCACTATAAAGGGGAAGCCTTCACTTGGCTGGCAATCACACCTATTTATCTAGGTCCTGATGTAGCTGCTAGTTGTGTGGAGAGTGTTGGCAAATGAGGCATAGAATTAAGATATGTACCCCAGTTTTATCTTGAAAACTGAGATTTTAATTTTTAGTAAGCTTTGGATTTTCACAATATTACTGTCTCCATAGTACTGATTATCAAGGCTTAGAAAATCCATTTATTATTGCTGTGCATTCGTTTGAAAATATTCAAGTTCTAATTGACTAACGGTGGACTTTTCCATATGCAGAATATACTGAATGACCAGAGGTGGCAGTGCAGCAGAAGAGAATTTGTCTGCCTTCCTGATACCCCAAAAAAATAAGCAAATCCTCAGCACTCTGCCATCCTTCATCAGTTTACATGGTAAGTCAAACTCACGTTGAATACATTTGCTTGTCATTAAAAAAGTTCATAGCATCTGAGGGCCCTGAGTACCTTTTTAGTGGGGTCTTTGGCATGATTATATTTCTGTCAAGACTGTAGAAAAAGGGATGACGTTACGGTGATCATCATATTTTCATCAAAGACTTTGTCTCTAAAGCTGACAGAGCCTGGGTTAGATACCTGTGCTAATAATGTGTCCTCAGAGGACATTACTGTCTTTAAGGCTGGAATGAGTTGCCTTAATTTGGAGCAATGGTGTGACTTTCCCATGGAGTGAAGCTCATTTGACCTGTTTCCCTGCACTCTGTATGTGGGACTCTGATACTCCAGATGGATTGCTGTTTAGGATACTCTGCAGTTTTGCAACTCCATCTCCTTTTCAAAAGGAGCTCATGCTTTCTCAGTACACAGCCTAGCCGCCTTGCAGTCATAATTAATTATAGTTACCTAGTGCGTAATTGCTGGTGTCTCCTCCTCCTGTGTTTCCTCGTCACCCAGGGTGATAGGTCACGTGCTGTCCTGACATCATAAAGCTAGAGCAGGGTGTCATCTGACATGAGGGACAATCAGTTGCCTAGCAAGTGATGAGATACATTTATCATGGTATTGAAATGGGTTGCAGGGTAAATAGGGCACCCAGCTTAAAACCTAGATGGTTAGATGAATGAAACTGGGGCATTATTTGAGACTTGTGCATCTGTTTGAAGGTGCGGATAATCACAATGTTCTGGACTTCTCTATAGCTTAACTGATAGGGATGTACTAAGATGAAGATGTTAAGATGTCGTTTATAGTTTTTATTATTCCCACAAACTATAGCGTAAACCTTCGTCCCTTAACTTATCAGATCACTTAATTGCTATTGGCGTATCATAACCTAAAAGAATTGCACTATAAAGGGGAAGCCTTCACTTGGCGGGCAATCACACCTATTTATCTAGGTCCTGATGTAGCTGCTAGTTGTGTAGAGAGTGTTGGCAAATGAGGCATAGAATTAAGATATGTACCCCAGTTTTATCTTGAAAACTGAGATTTTAATTTTTAGTAAGCTTTGGATTTTCACAATATTACTGTCTCCATAGTACTGATTATCAAGGCTTAGAAAATCCATTTATTATTGCTGTGCATTCGTTTGAAAATATTCAAGTTCTAATTGACTAACGGTGGACTTTTCCATCTGCAGAATATACTGAATGACCAGAGGTGGCAGTGCAGCAGAAGAGAATTTGTCTGCCTTCCTGATACCCAAAAAAAATAAGCAAATCCTCAGCACTCTGCCATCCTTCATCAGTTTACATGGTAAGTCAAACTCACGTTGAATACATTTGCTTATCATTAAAAAAGTTCATAGCATCTGAGGGCCCTGAGTACCTTTTTAGTGGGGTCTTTGGCATGATTATATTTCTGTCAAGACTGTAGAAAAATGGATGACGTTACGGTGATCATCATATTTTCATCAAAGACTTTGTCTCTAAAGCTGACAAAGCCTGTGTTCGATACCTGTGCTAATAATGTGTCCTCAGAGGATATTACTGTCTTTAAGGCTGGAATGAGTTGCCTTAATTTGGAGCAATGGCGTGACTTTCTCATGGAGTGAAGCTCATTTGACCTGTTTCCCTGCACTCTGTATGTGGGACTCTGATACTCCAGACGGATTGCTGTTTAGGATACTCTGCAGTTTTGCAAGTTCATCTCCTTTTCAAAAGGAGCTCAATGCTTTCTCAGTACACCGCCTAGCCGCCTTGCAGTCATAATTAATTATAGTTACCTAGTGCATTATTGCTGGTGTCTCCTCCTCCTGTGTTTCCTCGTCACCCAGGGTGATTGGTCACGTGCTGTCCTGACATCATAAAGCTAGAGCAGGGTGTCATCTGACATGAGGGACAATCAGTTGCCTAGCAAGTGATAAGATAAATTTATCATGGTATTGAAATGGGTTGCAGGGTAAATAGGGCACCCAGTTTAAAACCTAGATGGTTAGATGAATGAAACTGGGGCATTATTTGAGACTTGTGCATCTGTTTGAAGGTGCGGATAATCGCAATGTTCTGGACTTCTCTATAGCTTAACTGATAGGGATGTACTAAGATGAAGATGTTAAGATGTCGTTTATAGTTTTTATTATTCCCACAAACTATAGCGTAAACCTTCCTCCCTTAACTTATCAGATCACTTAATTGCTATTGGCGTATCATAACCTAAAAGAATTGCACTATAAAGGGGAAGCCTTCACTTGGCGGGCAATCACACCTATTTATCTAGGTCCTGATGTAGCTGCTAGTTGTGTAGAGAGTGTTGGCAAATGAGGCATAGAATTAAGATATGTACCCCAGTTTTATCTTGAAAACTGAGATTTTAATTTTTAGTAAGCTTTGGATTTTCACAATATTACTGTCTCCATAGTACTGATTATCAAGGCTTAGAAAATCCATTTATTATTGCTGTGCATTCGTTTGAAAATATTCAAGTTCTAATTGACTAACGGTGGACTTTTCCATATGCAGAATATACTGAATGACCAGAGGTGGCAGTGCAGCAGAAGAGAATTTGTCTGCCTTCCTGATACCCAAAAAAAATAAGCAAATCCTCAGCACTCTGCCATCCTTCATCAGTTTACATGGTAAGTCAAACTCACGTTGAATACATTTGCTTGTCATTAAAAAAGTTCATAGCATCTGAGGGCCCTGAGTACCTTTTTAGTGGGGTCTTTGGCATGATTATATTTCTGTCAAGACTGTAGAAAAAGGGATGACGTTACGGTGATCATCATATTTTCATCAAAGACTTTGTCTCTAAAGCTGAGAGAGCCTGGGTTAGATACCTGTGCTAATAATGTGTCCTCAGAGGACATTACTGTCTTTAAGGCTGGAATGAGTTGCCTTAATTTGGAGCAATGGTGTGACTTTCCCATGGAGTGAAGCTCATTTGACCTGTTTCCCTGCACTCTGTATGTGGGACTCTGATACTCCAGATGGATTGCTGTTTAGGATACTCTGCAGTTTTGCAACTCCATCTCCTTTTCAAAAGGAGCTCATGCTTTCTCAGTACACAGCCTAGCCGCCTTGCAGTCATAATTAATTATAGTTACCTAGTGCGTAATTGCTGGTGTCTCCTCCTCCTGTGTTTCCTCGTCACCCAGGGTGATAGGTCACGTGCTGTCCTGACATCATAAAGCTAGAGCAGGGTGTCATCTGACATGAGGGACAATCAGTTGCCTAGCAAGTGATGAGATACATTTATCATGGTATTGAAATGGGTTGCAGGGTAAATAGGGCACCCAGCTTAAAACCTAGATGGTTAGATGAATGAAACTGGGGCATTATTTGAGACTTGTGCATCTGTTTGAAGGTGCGGATAATCACAATGTTCTGGACTTCTCTATAGCTTAACTGATAGGGATGTACTAAAATGAAGATGTTAAGATGTCGTTTATAGTTTTTATTATTCCCACTAACTATAGCGTAAACCTTCCTCCCTTAACTTATCAGATCACTTAATTGCTATTGGCATATCATAACCTAAAATAATTGCACTGAAAAGGGGACGCCTTCACTTGGCTGGCAATCACACCTATTTATCTAGGTCCTGATGTAGCTGCTAGTTGTGTAGAGAGTGTTGGCAAATGAGGCAAAGAATTAAGATATGTACCCCAGTTTTATCTTGAAAACTGAGATTTAAATTTTTAGTAATCTTTGGATTTTCACAATATTACTGTCTCCATAGTACTGATTATCAAGGCTGAGAAAATCCATTTATTATTGCTGTGCATTCGTTTGAAAATATTCAAGTTCTAATTGATTAACGGTGGACTTTTCCATCTGCAGAATATACTGAATGACCAGAGGTGGCAGTGCAGCAGAAGAGAATTTATCTGCCTTCCTGATACCCCAAAAAAAAAGCGCAATTCCTCAGCACTCTGCCATCCTTCATCAGTTTACATGGTAAGTCAAACTCACGTTGAATACATTTGCTTATCATTAAAAAAGTTCATAGCATCTGAGGGCCCTGAAAACCTTTTTAGTGGGGTCTTTGGCATGATTATATTTCTGTCAAGACTGTAGAAAAATGGATGACGTTACGGTGATCATCATATTTTCATCAAAGACTTTGTCTCTAAAGCTGACAAAGCCTGTGTTCGATACCTGTGCTAATAATGTGTCCTCAGAGGATATTACTGTCTTTAAGGCTGGAATGAGTTGCCTTAATTTGGAGCAATGGCGTGACTTTCTCATGGAGTGAAGCTCATTTGACCTGTTTCCCTGCACTCTGTATGTGGGACTCTGATACTCCAGACGGATTGCTGTTTAGGATACTCTGCAGTTTTGCAAGTTCATCTCCTTTTCAAAAGGAGCTCAATGCTTTCTCAGTACACCGCCTAGCCGCCTTGCAGTCATAATTAATTATAGTTACCTAGTGCATTATTGCTGGTGTCTCCTCCTCCTGTGTTTCCTCGTCACCCAGGGTGATTGGTCACGTGCTGTCCTGACATCATAAAGCTAGAGCAGGGTATCATCTGACATGAGGGACAATCAGTTGCCTAGCAAGTGATAAGATAAATTTATCATGGTATTGAAATGGGTTGCAGGGTAAATAGGGCACCCAGTTTAAAACCTAGATGGTTAGATGAATGAAACTGGGGCATTATTTGAGACTTGTGCATCTGTTTGAAGGTGCGGATAATCGCAATGTTCTGGACTTCTCTATAGCTTAACTGATAGGGATGTACTAAGATGAAGATGTTAAGATGTCGTTTATAGTTTTTATTATTCCCACAAACTATAGCGTAAACCTTCCTCCCTTAACTTATCAGATCACTTAATTGCTATTGGCGTATCATAACCTAAAAGAATTGCACTATAAAGGGGAAGCCTTCACTTGGCGGGCAATCACACCTATTTATCTAGGTCCTGATGTAGCTGCTAGTTGTGTAGAGAGTGTTGGCAAATGAGGCATAGAATTAAGATATGTACCCCAGTTTTATCTTGAAAACTGAGATTTTAATTTTTAGTAAGCTTTGGATTTTCACAATATTACTGTCTCCATAGTACTGATTATCAAGGCTTAGAAAATCCATTTATTATTGCTGTGCATTCGTTTGAAAATATTCAAGTTCTAATTGACTAACGGTGGACTTTTCCATCTGCAGAATATACTGAATGACCAGAGGTGGCAGTGCAGCAGAAGAGAATTTGTCTGCCTTCCTGATACCCCAAAAAAAAGCGCAATTCCTCAGCACTCTGCCATCCTTCATCAGTTTACATGGTAAGTCAAACTCACGTTGAATACATTTGCTTATCATTAAAAAAGTTCATAACATCTGAGGGCCCTGAGTACCTTTTTAGTGGGGTCTTTGGCATGATTATATTTCTGTCAAGACTGTAGAAAAATGGATGACGTTACGGTGATCATCATATTTTCATCAAAGACTTTGTCTCTAAAGCTGACAAAGCCTGTGTTAGATACCTGTGCTAATAATGTGTCCTCAGAGGACATTACTGTCTTTAAGGCTGGAATGAGTTGCCTTAATTTGGAGCAATGGCGTGACTTTCTCATGGAGTGAAGCTCATTTGACCTGTTTCCCTGCACTCTGTATGTGGGACTCTGATACTCCAGACGGATTGCTGTTTAGGATACTCTGCAGTTTTGCAAGTTCATCTCCTTTTCAAAAGGAGCTCAATGCTTTCTCAGTACACCGCCTAGCCGCCTTGCAGTCATAATTAATTATAGTTACCTAGTGCATTATTGCTGGTGTCTCCTCCTCCTGTGTTTCCTCGTCACCCAGGGTGATTGGTCACGTGCTGTCCTGACATCATAAAGCTAGAGCAGGGTGTCATCTGACATGAGGGACAATCAGTTGCCTAGCAAGTGATAAGATAAATTTATCATGGTATTGAAATGGGTTGCAGGGTAAATAGGGCACCCAGTTTAAAACCTAGATGGTTAGATGAATGAAACTGGGGCATTATTTGAGACTTGTGCATCTGTTTGAAGGTGCGGATAATCGCAATGTTCTGGACTTCTCTATAGCTTAACTGATAGGGATGTACTAAGATGAAGATGTTAAGATGTCGTTTATAGTTTTTATTATTCCCACAAACTATAGCGTAAACCTTCCTCCCTTAACTTATCAGATCACTTAATTGCTATTGGCGTATCATAACCTAAAAGAATTGCACTATAAAGGGGAAGCCTTCACTTGGCGGGCAATCACACCTATTTATCTAGGTCCTGATGTAGCTGCTAGTTGTGTAGAGAGTGTTGGCAAATGAGGCATAGAATTAAGATATGTACCCCAGTTTTATCTTGAAAACTGAGATTTTAATTTTTAGTAAGCTTTGGATTTTCACAATATTACTGTCTCCATAGTACTGATTATCAAGGCTTAGAAAATCCATTTATTATTGCTGTGCATTCGTTTGAAAATATTCAAGTTCTAATTGACTAACGGTGGACTTTTCCATATGCAGAATATACTGAATGACCAGAGGTGGCAGTGCAGCAGAAGAGAATTTGTCTGCCTTCCTGATACCCAAAAAAAATAAGCAAATCCTCAGCACTCTGCCATCCTTCATCAGTTTACATGGTAAGTCAAACTCACGTTGAATACATTTGCTTGTCATTAAAAAAGTTCATAGCATCTGAGGGCCCTGAGTACCTTTTTAGTGGGGTCTTTGGCATGATTATATTTCTGTCAAGACTGTAGAAAAAGGGATGACGTTACGGTGATCATCATATTTTCATCAAAGACTTTGTCTCTAAAGCTGAGAGAGCCTGGGTTAGATACCTGTGCTAATAATGTGTCCTCAGAGGACATTACTGTCTTTAAGGCTGGAATGAGTTGCCTTAATTTGGAGCAATGGTGTGACTTTCCCATGGAGTGAAGCTCATTTGACCTGTTTCCCTGCACTCTGTATGTGGGACTCTGATACTCCAGATGGATTGCTGTTTAGGATACTCTGCAGTTTTGCAACTCCATCTCCTTTTCAAAAGGAGCTCATGCTTTCTCAGTACACAGCCTAGCCGCCTTGCAGTCATAATTAATTATAGTTACCTAGTGCGTAATTGCTGGTGTCTCCTCCTCCTGTGTTTCCTCGTCACCCAGGGTGATAGGTCACGTGCTGTCCTGACATCATAAAGCTAGAGCAGGGTGTCATCTGACATGAGGGACAATCAGTTGCCTAGCAAGTGATGAGATACATTTATCATGGTATTGAAATGGGTTGCAGGGTAAATAGGGCACCCAGTTTAAAACCTAGATGGTTAGATGAATGAAACTGGGGCATTATTTGAGACTTGTGCATCTGTTTGAAGGTGCGGATAATCGCAATGTTCTGGACTTCTCTATAGCTTAACTGATAGGGATGTACTAAGATGAAGATGTTAAGATGTCGTTTATAGTTTTTATTATTCCCACAAACTATAGCGTAAACCTTCCTCCCTTAACTTATCAGATCACTTAATTGCTATTGGCGTATCATAACCTAAAAGAATTGCACTATAAAGGGGAAGCCTTCACTTGGCGGGCAATCACACCTATTTATCTAGGTCCTAATGTAGCTGCTAGTTGTGTAGAGAGTGTTGGCAAATGAGGCATAGAATTAAGATATGTACCCCAGTTTTATCTTGAAAACTGAGATTTTAATTTTTAGTAAGCTTTGGATTTTCACAATATTACTGTCTCCATAGTACTGATTATCAAGGCTTAGAAAATCCATTTATTATTGCTGTGCATTCGTTTGAAAATATTCAAGTTCTAATTGACTAACGGTGGACTTTTCCATCTGCAGAATATACTGAATGACCAGAGGTGGCAGTGCAGCAGAAGAGAATTTGTCTGCCTTCCTGATACCCCAAAAAAAAGCGCAATTCCTCAGCACTCTGCCATCCTTCATCAGTTTACATGGTAAGTCAAACTCACGTTGAATACATTTGCTTATCATTAAAAAAGTTCATAACATCTGAGGGCCCTGAGTACCTTTTTAGTGGGGTCTTTGGCATGATTATATTTCTGTCAAGACTGTAGAAAAATGGATGACGTTACGGTGATCATCATATTTTCATCAAAGACTTTGTCTCTAAAGCTGACAAAGCCTGTGTTAGATACCTGTGCTAATAATGTGTCCTCAGAGGACATTACTGTTTTTAAGGCTGGAATGAGTTGCCTTAATTTGGAGCAATGGCGTGACTTTCTCATGGAGTGAAGCTCATTTGACCTGTTTCCCTGCACTCTGTATGTGGGACTCTGATACTCCAGATGGATTGCTGTTTAGGATACTCTGCAGTTTTGCAAGTCCATCTCCTTTTCAAAGGAGCTCATGCTTTCTCAGTACACAGCCTAGCCGCCTTGCAGTCATAATTAATTATAGTTACCTAGTGCATAATTGCTGGTGTCTCCTCCTCCTGTGTTTCCTCGTCACCCAGGGTGATAGGTCACGTGCTGTCCTGACATCATAAAGCTAGAGCAGGGTGTCATCTGACATGAGGGACAATCAGTTGCCTAGCAAGTGATGAGATACATTTATCATGGTATTGAAATGGGTTGCAGGGTAAAAAGGGGCACCCAGCTTAAAACCTAGATGGTTAGATTAATGAAACTGGGGCATTATTTGAGACTTGTGCATCTGTTTGAAGGTGCGGATAATCACAATGTTCTGGACTTCTCTATAGCTTAACTGATAGGGATGTACTAAGATGAAGATGTTAAGATGTCGTTTATAGTTTTTATTATTCCCACAAACTATAGCGTAAACCTTCCTCCCTTAACTTATCAGATCACTTAATTGCTATTGGCGTATCATAACCTAAAATAATTGCACTGAAAAGGGGACGCCTTCACTTGGCTGGCAATCACACCTATTTATCTAGCTCCTGATGTAGCTGCTAGTTGTGTAGAGAGTGTTGGCAAATGAGGCATAGAATTAAGATATGTACCCCAGTTTTATCTTGAAAACTGAGATTTACATTTTTAGTAAACTTTGGATTTTCACAATATTACTGTCTCCATAGTACTGATTATCAAGGCTTAGAAAATCCATTTATTATTGCTGTGCATTCGTTTGAAAATATTCAAGTTCTAATTGACTAACGGTGGACTTTTCCATCTGCAGATTATACTGAATGACCAGAGGTGGCAGTGCAGCAGAAGAGAATTTGTCTGCCTTCCTGATACCCAAAAAAAAAAGCGCAATTCCTCAGCACTCTGCCATCCTTCATCAGTTTACATGGTAAGTCAAACTCACGTTGAATACATTTGCTTATCATTAAAAAAGTTCATAGCATCTGAGGGCCCTGAGTACCTTTTTAGTGGGGTCTTTGGCATGATTATATTTCTGTCAAGACTGTAGAAAAATGGATGACGTTACGGTGATCATCATATTTTCATCAAAGACTTTGTCTCTAAAGCTGACAAAGCCTGTGTTAGATACCTGTGCTAATAATGTGTCCTCAGAGGACATTACTGTCTTTAAGGCTGGAATGAGTTGCCTTAATTTGGAGCAATGGCGTGACTTTCTCATGGAGTGAAGCTCATTTGACCTGTTTCCCTGCACTCTGTATGTGGGACTCTGATACTCCAGATGGATTGCTGTTTAGGATACTCTGCAGTTTTGCAAGTCCATCTCCTTTTCAAAAGGAGCTTAATGCTTTCTCAGTACACTGCCTAGCCGCCTTGCAGTCATAATTAATTATAGTTACCTAGTGCATTATTGCTGGTGTCTCCTCCTCCTGTGTTTCCTCGTCACCCAGGGTGATTGGTCACGTGCTGTCCTGACATCATAAAGCTAGAGCAGGGTGTCATCTGACATGAGGGACAATCAGTTGCCTAGCAAGTGATAAGATACATTTATCATGGTATTGAAATGGGTTGCAGGGTAAATAGGGCACCCAGCTTAAAACCTAGATGGTTAGATGAATGAAACTGGGGCATTATTTGAGACTTGTGCATCTGTTTGAAGGTGCGGATAATCACAATGTTCTGGACTTCTCTATAGCTTAACTGATAGGGATGTACTAAGATGAAGATGTTAAGATGTCGTTTATAGTTTTTATTATTCCCACAAACAATAGCGTAAACCTTCCTCCCTTAACTTATCAGATCACTTAATTGCTATTGGCGTATCATAACCTAAAAGAATTGCACTATAAAGGGGAAGCCTTCACTTGGCTGGCAATCACACCTATTTATCTAGGTCCTGATGTAGCTGCTAGTTGTGTAGAGAGTGTTGGCAAATGAGGCATAGAATTAAGATATGTACCCCAGTTTTATCTTGAAAACTGAGATTTTAATTTTTAGTAAGCTTTGGATTTTCACAATATTACTGTCTCCATAGTACTGATTATCAAGGCTGAGAAAATCCATTTATTATTGCTGTGCATTCGTTTGAAAATATTCAAGTTCTAATTGACTAACGGTGGACTTTTCCATCTGCAGAATATACTGAATGACCAGAGGTGGCAGTGCAGCAGAAGAGAATTTATCTGCCTTCCTGATACCCCCAAAAAAAAGCGCCATTCCTCAGCACTCTGCCATCCTTCATCTGTTTACATGGTAAGTCAAACTCACGTTGAATACATTTGCTTATCATTAAAAAAGTTCATAGCATCTGAGGGCCCTGAAAACCTTTTTAGTGGGGTCTTTGGCATGATTATATTTCTGTCAAGACTGTAGAAAAATGGATGACGTTACGGTGATCATCATATTTTCATCAAAGACTTTGTCTCTAAAGCTGACAAAGCCTGTGTTAGATACCTGTGCTAATAATGTGTCCTCAGAGGATATTACTGTCTTTAAGGCTGGAATGAGTTGCCTTAATTTGGAGCAATGGCGTGACTTTCTCATGGAGTGAAGCTCATTTGACCTGTTTCCCTGCACTCTGTATGTGGGACTCTGATACTCCAGACGGATTGCTGTTTAGGATACTCTGCAGTTTTGCAAGTCCATCTCCTTTTCAAAAGGAGCTCAATGCTTTCTCAGTACACCGCCTAGCCGCCTTGCAGTCATAATTAATTATAGTTACCTAGTGCATTATTGCTGGTGTCTCCTCCTCCTGTGTTTCCTCGTCACCCAGGGTGATTGGTCACGTGCTGTCCTGACATCATAAAGCTAGAGCAGGGTGTCATCTGACATGAGGGACAATCAGTTGCCTAGCAAGTGATGAGATACATTTATCATGGTATTGAAATGGGTTGCAGGGTAAATAGGGCACCCAGCTTAAAACCTAGATGGTTAGATGAATGAAACTGGGGCATTATTTGAGACTTGTGCATCTGTTTGAAGGTGCGGATAATCACAATGTTCTGGACTTCTCCATAGCTTAACTGATAGGGATGTACTAAGATGAAGATGTTAAGATGTCGTTTATAGTTTTTATTATTCCCACAAACTATAGCGTAAACCTTCCTCCCTTAACTTATCAGATCACTTAATTGCTATTGGCGTATCATAACCTAAAAGAATTGCATTATAAAGGGGAAGCCTTCACTTGGCTGGCAATCACACCTATTTATCTAGGTCCTGATGTAGCTGCTAGTTGTGTAGAGAGTGTTGGCAAATGAGGCATAGAATTAAGATATGTACCCCAGTTTTATCTTGAAAACAGAGATTTTAATTTTTAGTAAGCTTTGGATTTTCACAATATTACTGTCTCCATAGTACTGATTATCAAGGCTTAGAAAATCCATTTATTATTGCTGTGCATTCGTTTGAAAATATTCAAGTTCTAATTGATTAACGGTGGACTTTTCCATCTGCAGAATATACTGAATGACCAGAGGTGGCAGTGCAGCAGAAGAGAATTTGTCTGCCTTCCTGATACCCCAAAAAAAAAAGCAAATCCACAGCACTCTGCCATCCTTCATCAGTTTACATGGTAAGTCAAACTCACGTTGAATACATTTGCTTGTCATTAAAAAAGTTCATAGCATCTGAGGGCCCTGAGTACCTTTTTAGTGGGGTCTTTGGCATGATTATATTTCTGTCAAGACTGTAGAAAAAGGGATGACGTTACGGTGATCATCATATTTTCATCAAAGACTTTGTCTCTAAAGCTGACAAAGCCTGTGTTAGATACCTGTGCTAATAATGTGTCCTCAGAGGACATTACTGTTTTTAAGGCTGGAATGAGTTGCCTTAATTTGGAGCAATGGCGTGACTTTCTCATGGAGTGAAGCTCATTTGACCTGTTTCCCTGCACTCTGTATGTGGGACTCTGATACTCCAGATGGATTGCTGTTTAGGATACTCTGCAGTTTTGCAAGTCCATCTCCTTTTCAAAAGGAGCTCAATGCTTTCTCAGTACACCGCCTAGCCGCCTTGCAGTCATAATTAATTATAGTTACCTAGTGCCTTATTGCTGGTGTCTCCTCCTCCTGTGTTTTCTCGTCACCCAGGGTGATTGGTCACGTGCTGTCCTGACATCATGAAGCTAGAGCAGGGTGTCATCTGACATGAGGGACAATCAGTTGCCTAGCAAGTGATAAGATAAATTTATCATGGTATTGAAATGGGTTGCAGGGTAAATAGGGCACCCAGCTTAAAACCTAGATGGTTAGATGAATGAAACTGGGGCATTATTTGAGACTTGTGCATCTGTTTGAAGGTGCAGATAATCACAATGTTCTGGACTTCTCTATAGCTTAACTGATAGGGATGTACTAAGATGAAGATGTTAAGATGTCGTTTATAGTTTTTATTATTCACACTAACTATAGCGTACACCTTCCTCCCTTAACTTATCAGATCACTTAATTGCTATTGGCGTATCATAACCTAAAAGAATTGCATTATAAAGGGGAAGCCTTCACTTGGCTGGCAATCACACCTATTTATCTAGGTCCTGATGTAGCTGCTAGTTGTGTAGAGAGTGTTGGCAAATGAGGCATAGAATTAAGATATGTACCCCAGTTTTATCTTGAAAACAGAGATTTTAATTTTTAGTAAGCTTTGGATTTTCACAATATTACTGTCTCCATAGTACTGATTATCAAGGCTTAGAAAATCCATTTATTATTGCTGTGCATTCGTTTGAAAATATTCAAGTTCTAATTGATTAACGGTGGACTTTTCCATCTGCAGAATATCCTGAATGACCAGAGGTGGCAGTGCAGCAGAAGAGAATTTGTCTGCCTTCCTGATACCCAAAAAAAATAAGCAAATCCTCAGCACTCTGCCATCCTTCATCAGTTTACATGGTAAGTCAAACTCACGTTGAATACATTTGCTTGTCATTAAAAAAGTTCATAGCATCTGAGGGCCCTGAGTACCTTTTTAGTGGGGTCTTTGGCATGATTATATTTCTGTCAAGACTGTAGAAAAAGGGATGACGTTACGGTGATCATCATATTTTCATCAAAGACTTTGTCTCTAAAGCTGACAAAGCCTGTGTTAGATGCCTGTGCTAATAATGTGTCCTCAGAGGACATTACTGTTTTTAAGGCTGGAATGAGTTGCCTTAATTTGGAGCAATGGCGTGACTTTCTCATGGAGTGAAGCTCATTTGACCTGTTTCCCTGCACTCTGTATGTGGGACTCTGATACTCCAGATGGATTGCTGTTTAGGATACTCTGCAGTTTTGCAAGTCCATCTCCTTTTCAAAAGGAGCTCAATGCTTTCTCAGTACACCGCCTAGCCGCCTTGCAGTCATAATTAATTATAGTTACCTAGTGCCTTATTGCTGGTGTCTCCTCCTCCTGTGTTTTCTCGTCACCCAGGGTGATTGGTCACGTGCTGTCCTGACATCATGAAGCTAGAGCAGGGTGTCATCTGACATGAGGGACAATCAGTTGCCTAGCAAGTGATAAGATAAATTTATCATGGTATTGAAATGGGTTGCAGGGTAAATAGGGCACCCAGCTTAAAACCTAGATGGTTAGATGAATGAAACTGGGGCATTATTTGAGACTTGTGCATCTGTTTGAAGGTGCAGATAATCACAATGTTCTGGACTTCTCTATAGCTTAACTGATAGGGATGTACTAAGATGAAGATGTTAAGATGTCGTTTATAGTTTTTATTATTCACACTAACTATAGCGTACACCTTCCTCCCTTAACTTATCAGATCACTTAATTGCTATTGGCGTATCATAACCTAAAAGAATTGCACTATAAAGGGGAAGCCTTCACTTGGCGGGCAATCACACCTATTTATCTAGGTCCTGATGTAGCTGCTAGTTGTGTAGTCAGTGTTGGCAAATGAGGCATAGAATTAAGATATGTACCCCAGTTTTATCTTGAAAACTGAGATTTTAATTTTTAGTAAGCTTTGGATTTTCACAATATTACTGTCTCCATAGTACTGATTATCAAGGCTTAGAAAATCCATTTATTATTGCTGTGCATTCGTTCGAAAATATTCAAGTTCTAATTGACTAACGGTGGACTTTTCCATCTGCAGAATATACTGAATGACCAGAGGTGGCAGTGCAGCAGAAGAGAATTTGTCTGCCTTCCTGATACCCAAAAAAAATAAGCAAATCCTCAGCACTCTGCCATCCTTCATCAGTTTACATGGTAAGTCAAACTCACGTTGAATACATTTGCTTGTCATTAAAAAAGTTCATAGCATCTGAGGGCCCTGAGTACCTTTTTAGTGGGGTCTTTGGCATGATTATATTTCTGTCAAGACTGTAGAAAAAGGGATGACGTTACGGTGATCATCATATTTTCATCAAAGATTTTGTCTCTAAAGCTGACAGAGCCTGGGTTAGATACCTGTGCTAATAATGTGTCCTCAGAGGACATTACTGTCTTTAAGGCTGGAATGAGGTGCCTTAATTTGGAGCAATGGTGTGAGTTTCTCATGGAGTGTAGCTCATTTGACCTGTTTCCCTGCACTCTGTATGTGGGACTCTGATACTCCAGATGGATTGCTGTTTAGGATACTCTGCAGTTTTGCAACTCCATCTCCTTTTCAAAAGGAGCTCATGCTTTCTCAGTACACAGCCTAGCCGCCTTGCAGTCATAATTAATTATAGTTACCTAGTGCATAATTGCTGGTGTCTCCTCCTCCTGTGTTTCCTCGTCACCCAGGGTGATAGGTCACGTGCTGTCCTGACATCATAAAGCTAGAGCAGGGTGTCATCTGACATGAGGGACAATCAGTTGCCTAGCAAGTGATGAGATACATTTATCATGGTATTGAAATGGGTTGCAGGGTAAAAAGGGGCACCCAGCTTAAAACCTAGATGGTTAGATTAATGAAACTGGGGCATTATTTGAGACTTGTGCATCTGTTTGAAGGTGCGGATAATCACAATGTTCTGGACTTCTCTATAGCTTAACTGATAGGGATGTACTAAGATGAAGATGTTAAGATGTCGTTTATAGTTTTTATTATTCCCACAAACTATAGCGTAAACCTTCCTCCCTTAACTTATCAGATCACTTAATTGCTATTGGCGTATCATAACCTAAAATAATTGCACTGAAAAGGGGACGCCTTCACTTGGCTGGCAATCACACCTATTTATCTAGCTCCTGATGTAGCTGCTAGTTGTGTAGAGAGTGTTGGCAAATGAGGCATAGAATTAAGATATGTACCCCAGTTTTATCTTGAAAACTGAGATTTAAATTTTTAGTAAACTTTGGATTTTCACAATATTACTGTCTCCATAGTACTGATTATCAAGGCTTAGAAAATCCATTTATTATTGCTGTGCATTCGTTTGAAAATATTCAAGTTCTAATTGACTAACGGTGGACTTTTCCATCTGCAGATTATACTGAATGACCAGAGGTGGCAGTGCAGCAGAAGAGAATTTGTCTGCCTTCCTGATACCCCCAAAAAAAAGCGCAATTCCTCAGCACTCTGCCATCCTTCATCAGTTTACATGGTAAGTCAAACTCACGTTGAATACATTTGCTTATCATTAAAAAAGTTCATAGCATCTGAGGGCCCTGAGTACCTTTTTAGTGGGGTCTTTGGCATGATTATATTTCTGTCAAGACTGTAGAAAAATGGATGACGTTACGGTGATCATCATATTTTCATCAAAGACTTTGTCTCTAAAGCTGACAAAGCCTGTGTTAGATACCTGTGCTAATAATGTGTCCTCAGAGGACATTACTGTCTTTAAGGCTGGAATGAGTTGCCTTAATTTGGAGCAATGGCGTGACTTTCTCATGGAGTGAAGCTCATTTGACCTGTTTCCCTGCACTCTGTATGTGGGACTCTGATACTCCAGATGGATTGCTGTTTAGGATACTCTGCAGTTTTGCAAGTCCATCTCCTTTTCAAAAGGAGCTCAATGCTTTCTCAGTACACCGCCTAGCCGCCTTGCAGTCATAATTAATTATAGTTACCTAGTGCATTATTGCTGGTGTCTCCTCCTCCTGTGTTTCCTCGTCACCCAGGGTGATTGGTCACGTGCTGTCCTGACATCATAAAGCTAGAGCAGGGTGTCATCTGACATGAGGGACAATCAGTTGCCTAGCAAGTGATAAGATAAATTTATCATGGTATTGAAATGGGTTGCAGGGTAAATAGGGCACCCAGTTTAAAACCTAGATGGTTAGATGAATGAAACTGGGGCATTATTTGAGACTTGTGCATCTGTTTGAAGGTGCGGATAATCGCAATGTTCTGGACTTCTCTATAGCTTAACTGATAGGGATGTACTAAGATGAAGATGTTAAGATGTCGTTTATAGTTTTTATTATTCCCACAAACTATAGCGTAAACCTTCCTCCCTTAACTTATCAGATCACTTAATTGCTATTGGCGTATCATAACCTAAAAGAATTGCACTATAAAGGGGAAGCCTTCACTTGGCTGGCAATCACACCTATTTATCTAGGTCCTGATGTAGCTGCTAGTTGTGTAGAGAGTGTTGGCAAATGAGGCATAGAATTAAGATATGTACCCCAGTTTTATCTTGAAAACAGAGATTTAAATTTTTAGTAATCTTTGGATTTTCAGAATATTACTGTCTCCATAGTACTGATTATCAAGGCTGAGAAAATCCATTTATTATTGCTGTGCATTCGTTTGAAAATATTCAAGTTCTAATTGACTAACGGTGGACTTTTCCATCTGCAGAATATACTGAATGACCAGAGGTGGCAGTGCAGCAGAAGAGAATTTATCTGCCTTCCTGATACCCCCAAAAAAAAGCGCCATTCCTCAGCACTCTGCCATCCTTCATCAGTTTACATGGTAAGTCAAACTCACGTTGAATACATTTGCTTATCATTAAAAAAGTTCATAGCATCTGAGGGCCCTGAAAACCTTTTTAGTGGGGTCTTTGGCATGATTATATTTCTGTCAAGACTGTAGAAAAATGGATGACGTTACGGTGATCATCATATTTTCATCAAAGACTTTGTCTCTAAAGCTGACAAAGCCTGTGTTAGATACCTGTGCTAATAATGTGTCCTCAGAGGATATTACTGTCTTTAAGGCTGGAATGAGTTGCCTTAATTTGGAGCAATGGCGTGACTTTCTCATGGAGTGAAGCTCATTTGACCTGTTTCCCTGCACTCTGTATGTGGGACTCTGATACTCCAGACGGATTGCTGTTTAGGATACTCTGCAGTTTTGCAAGTCCATCTCCTTTTCAAAAGGAGCTCAATGCTTTCTCAGTACACCGCCTAGCCGCCTTGCAGTCATAATTAATTATAGTTACCTAGTGCATTATTGCTGGTGTCTCCTCCTCCTGTGTTTCCTCGTCACCCAGGGTGATTGGTCACGTGCTGTCCTGACATCATAAAGCTAGAGCAGGGTGTCATCTGACATGAGGGACAATCAGTTGCCTAGCAAGTGATGAGATACATTTATCATGGTATTGAAATGGGTTGCAGGGTAAATAGGGCACCCAGCTTAAAACCTAGATGGTTAGATGAATGAAACTGGGGCATTATTTGAGACTTGTGCATCTGTTTGAAGGTGCGGATAATCACAATGTTCTGGACTTCTCTATAGCTTAACTGATAGGGATGTACTAAAATGAAGATGTTAAGATGTCGTTTATAGTTTTTATTATTCCCACAAACTATAGCGTAAACCTTCCTCCCTTAACTTATCAGATCACTTAATTGCTATTGGCGTATCATAACCTAAAAGAATTGCACTATAAAGGGGAAGCCTTCACTTGGCTGGCAATCACACCTATTTATCTAGGTCCTGATGTAGCTGCTAGTTGTGTAGAGAGTGTTGGCAAATGAGGCATAGAATTAAGATATGTACCCCAGTTTTATCTTGAAAACAGAGATTTAAATTTTTAGTAATCTTTGGATTTTCAGAATATTACTGTCTCCATAGTACTGATTATCAAGGCTGAGAAAATCCATTTATTATTGCTGTGCATTCGTTTGAAAATATTCAAGTTCTAATTGACTAACGGTGGACTTTTCCATCTGCAGAATATACTGAATGACCAGAGGTGGCAGTGCAGCAGAAGAGAATTTATCTGCCTTCCTGATACCCCCAAAAAAAAGCGCCATTCCTCAGCACTCTGCCATCCTTCATCAGTTTACATGGTAAGTCAAACTCACGTTGAATACATTTGCTTATCATTAAAAAAGTTCATAGCATCTGAGGGCCCTGAAAACCTTTTTAGTGGGGTCTTTGGCATGATTATATTTCTGTCAAGACTGTAGAAAAATGGATGACGTTACGGTGATCATCATATTTTCATCAAAGACTTTGTCTCTAAAGCTGACAAAGCCTGTGTTAGATACCTGTGCTAATAATGTGTCCTCAGAGGATATTACTGTCTTTAAGGCTGGAATGAGTTGCCTTAATTTGGAGCAATGGCGTGACTTTCTCATGGAGTGAAGCTCATTTGACCTGTTTCCCTGCACTCTGTATGTGGGACTCTGATACTCCAGACGGATTGCTGTTTAGGATACTCTGCAGTTTTGCAAGTCCATCTCCTTTTCAAAAGGAGCTCAATGCTTTCTCAGTACACCGCCTAGCCGCCTTGCAGTCATAATTAATTATAGTTACCTAGTGCATTATTGCTGGTGTCTCCTCCTCCTGTGTTTCCTCGTCACCCAGGGTGATTGGTCACGTGCTGTCCTGACATCATAAAGCTAGAGCAGGGTGTCATCTGACATGAGGGACAATCAGTTGCCTAGCAAGTGATAAGATAAATTTATCATGGTATTGAAATGGGTTGCAGGGTAAATAGGGCACCCAGTTTAAAACCTAGATGGTTAGATGAATGAAACTGGGGCATTATTTGAGACTTGTGCATCTGTTTGAAGGTGCGGATAATCGCAATGTTCTGGACTTCTCTATAGCTTAACTGATAGGGATGTACTAAGATGAAGATGTTAAGATGTCGTTTATAGTTTTTATTATTCCCACAAACTATAGCGTAAACCTTCCTCCCTTAACTTATCAGATCACTTAATTGCTATTGGCGTATCATAACCTAAAAGAATTGCACTATAAAGGGGAAGCCTTCACTTGGCTGGCAATCACACCTATTTATCTAGGTCCTGATGTAGCTGCTAGTTGTGTAGAGAGTGTTGGCAAATGAGGCATAGAATTAAGATATGTACCCCAGTTTTATCTTGAAAACTGAGATTTTAATTTTTAGTAAGCTTTGGATTTTCACAATATTACTGTCTCCATAGTACTGATTATCAAGGCTTAGAAAATCCATTTATTATTGCTGTGCATTCGTTTGAAAATATTCAAGTTCTAATTGACTAACGGTGGACTTTTCCATCTGCAGAATATACTGAATGACCAGAGGTGGCAGTGCAGCAGAAGAGAATTTGTCTGCCTTCCTGATACCCAAAAAAAATAAGCAAATCCTCAGCACTCTGCCATCCTTCATCAGTTTACATGGTAAGTCAAACTCACGTTGAATACATTTGCTTGTCATTAAAAAAGTTCATAGCATCTGAGGGCCCTGAGTACCTTTTTAGTGGGGTCTTTGGCATGATTATATTTCTGTCAAGACTGTAGAAAAAGGGATGACGTTACGGTGATCATCATATTTTCATCAAAGACTTTGTCTCTAAAGCTGACAGAGCCTGGGTTAGATACCTGTGCTAATAATGTGTCCTCAGAGGACATTACTGTCTTTAAGGCTGGAATGAGGTGCCTTAATTTGGAGCAATGGTGTGAGTTTCTCATGGAGTGAAGCTCATTTGACCTGTTTCCCTGCACTCTGTATGTGGGACTCTGATACTCCAGATGGATTGCTGTTTAGGATACTCTGCAGTTTTGCAACTCCATCTCCTTTTCAAAAGGAGCTCATGCTTTCTCAGTACACAGCCTAGCCGCCTTGCAGTCATAATTAATTATAGTTACCTAGTGCATAATTGCTGGTGTCTCCTCCTCCTGTGTTTCCTCGTCACCCAGGGTGATTGGTCACGTGCTGTCCTGACATCATAAAGCTAGAGCAGGGTGTCATCTGACATGAGGGACAATCAGTTGCCTAGCAAGTGATGAGATACATTTATCATGGTATTGAAATGGGTTGCAGGGTAAATAGGGCACCCAGCTTAAAACCTAGATGGTTAGATGAATGAAACTGGGGCATTATTTGAGACTTGTGCATCTGTTTGAAGGTGCGGATAATCACAATGTTCTGGACTTCTCCATAGCTTAACTGATAGGGATGTACTAAGATCAAGATGTTAAGATGTCGTTTATAGTTTTTATTATTCCCACAAACTATAGCGTAAACCTTCCTCCCTTAACTTATCAGATCACTTAATTGCTATTGGCGTATCATAACCTAAAAGAATTGCATTATAAAGGGGAAGCCTTCACTTGGCTGGCAATCACACCTATTTATCTAGGTCCTGATGTAGCTGCTAGTTGTGTAGAGAGTGTTGGCAAATGAGGCATAGAATTAAGATATGTACCCCAGTTTTATCTTGAAAACTGAGATTTTAATTTTTAGTAAGCTTTGGATTTTCACAATATTACTGTCTCCATAGTACTGATTATCAAGGCTTAGAAAATCCATTTATTATTGCTGTGCATTCGTTTGAAAATATTCAAGTTCTAATTGATTAACGGTGGACTTTTCCATCTGCAGAATATACTGAATGACCAGAGGTGGCAGTGCAGCAGAAGAGAATTTGTCTGCCTTCCTGATACCCAAAAAAAAAGCGCAATTCCTCAGCACTCTGCCATCCTTCATCAGTTTACATGGTAAGTCAAACTCACGTTGAATACATTTTCTTATCATTAAAAAAGTTCATAACATCTGAGGGCCCTGAGTACCTTTTTAGTGGGGTCTTTGGCATGATTATATTTCTGTCAAGACTGTAGAAAAATGGATGACGTTATGGTGATCATCATATTTTCATCAAAGACTTTGTCTCTAAAGCTGACAAAGCCTGTGTTAGATACCTGTGCTAATAATGTGTCCTCAGAGGACATTACTGTCTTTAAGGCTGGAATGAGTTGCCTTAATTTGGAGCAATGGTGTGACTTTCTCATGGAGTGAAGCTCATTTGACCTGTTTCCCTGCACTCTGTATGTGGGACTCTGATACTCCAGATGGATTGCTGTTTAGGATACTCTGCAGTTTTGCAACTCCATCTCCTTTTCAAAAGGAGCTCATGCTTTCTCAGTACACAGCCTAGCCGCCTTGCAGTCATAATTAATTATAGTTACCTAGTGCGTAATTGCTGGTGTCTCCTCCTCCTGTGTTTCCTCGTCACCCAGGGTGATAGGTCACGTGCTGTCCTGACATCATAAAGCTAGAGCAGGGTGTCATCTGACATGAGGGACAATCAGTTGCCTAGCAAGTGATGAGATACATTTATCATGGTATTGAAATGGGTTGCAGGGTAAATAGGGCACCCAGCTTAAAACCTAGATGGTTAGATGAATGAAACTGGGGCATTATTTGAGACTTGTGCATCTGTTTGAAGGTGCGGATAATCACAATGTTCTGGACTTCTCTATAGCTTAACTGATAGGGATGTACTAAAATGAAGATGTTAAGATGTCGTTTATAGTTTTTATTATTCCCACTAACTATAGCGTAAACCTTCCTCCCTTAACTTATCAGATCACTTAATTGCTATTGGCATATCATAACCTAAAATAATTGCACTGAAAAGGGGACGCCTTCACTTGGCTGGCAATCACACCTATTTATCTAGGTCCTGATGTAGCTGCTAGTTGTGTAGAGAGTGTTGGCAAATGAGGCATAGAATTAAGATATGTACCCCAGTTTTATCTTGAAAACTGAGATTTAAATTTTTAGTAAACTTTGGATTTTCACAATATTACTGTCTCCATAGTACTGATTATCAAGGCTTAGAAAATCCATTTATTATTGCTGTGCATTCGTTTGAAAATATTCAAGTTCTAATTGACTAACGGTGGACTTTTCCATCTGCAGAATATACTGAATGACCAGAGGTGGCAGTGCAGCAGAAGAGAATTTGTCTGCCTTCCTGATACCCCAAAAAAAAGCGCAATTCCTCAGCACTCTGCCATCCTTCATCAGTTTACATGGTAAGTCAAACTCACGTTGAATACATTTTCTTATCATTAAAAAAGTTCATAACATCTGAGGGCCCTGAGTACCTTTTTAGTGGGGTCTTTGGCATGATTATATTTCTGTCAAGACTGTAGAAAAATGGATGACGTTACGGTGATCATCATATTTTCATCAAAGACTTTGTCTCTAAAGCTGACAAAGCCTGTGTTAGATACCTGCGCTAATAATGTGTCCTCAGAGGACATTACTGTCTTTAAGGCTGGATTGAGTTGCCTTAATTTGGAGCAATGGTGTGACTTTCTCATTGAGTGAAGCTCATTTGACCTGTTTCCCTGCACTCTGTATTTGGGACTCTGATACTCCAGATGGATTGCTGTTTAGGATACTCTGCAGTTTTGCAACTCCATCTCCTTTTCAAAAGGAGCTCATGCTTTCTCAGTACACAGCCTAGCCGCCTTGCAGTCATAATTAATTATAGTTACCTAGTGCGTAATTGCTGGTGTCTCCTCCTCCTGTGTTTCCTCGTCACCCAGGGTGATAGGTCACGTGCTGTCCTGACATCATAAAGCTAGAGCAGGGTGTCATCTGACATGAGGGACAATCAGTTGCCTAGCAAGTGATGAGATACATTTATCATGGTATTGAAATGGGTTGCAGGGTAAATAGGGCACCCAGCTTAAAACCTAGATGGTTAGATGAATGAAACTGGGGCATTATTTGAGACTTGTGCATCTGTTTGAAGGTGCGGATAATCGCAATGTTCTGGACTTCTCTATAGCTTAACTGATAGGGATGTACTAAGATGAAGATGTTAAGATGTCGTTTATAGTTTTTATTATTCCCACAAACTATAGCGTAAACCTTCCTCCCTTAACTTATCAGATCACTTAATTGCTATTGGCGTATCATAACCTAAAATAATTGCACTGAAAAGGGAACGCCTTCACTTGTCTGGCAATCACACCTATTTATCTAGGTCCTGATGTAGCTGCTAGTTGTGTAGAGAGTGTTGGCAAATGAGGCATAGAATTAAGATATGTACCCCAGTTTTATCTTGAAAACTGAGATTTAAATTTGTAGTAAGCTTTGGATTTTCACAATATTACTGTCTCCATAGTACTGATTATCAAGGCTTAGAAAATCCATTTATTATTGCTGTGCATTCGTTTGAAAATAATCAAGTTCTAATTGACTAACGGTGGACTTTTCCATCTGCAGAATATACTGAATGACCAGAGGTGGCAGTGCAGCAGAAGAGAATTTGTCTGCCTTCCTGATACCCAAAAAAAAAGCGCAATTCCTCAGCACTCTGCCATCCTTCATCAGTTTACATGGTAAGTCAAACTCACGTTGAATACATTTGCTTATCATTAAAAAAGTTCATAACATCTGAGGGCCCTGAGTACCTTTTTAGTGGGGTCTTTGGCATGATTATATTTCTGTCAAGACTGTAGAAAAATGGATGACGTTACGGTGATCATCATATTTTCATCAAAGACTTTGTCTCTAAAGCTGACAAAGCCTGTGTTAGATACCTGTGCTAATAATGTGTCCTCAGAGGACATTACTGTCTTTGAGGCTGGAATGAGTTGCCTTAATTTGGAGCAATGGTGTGACTTTCTCATGGAGTGAAGCTCATTTGACCTGTTTCCCTGCACTCTGTATGTGGGACTCTGATACTCCAGATGGATTGCTGTTTAGGATACTCTGCAGTTTTGCAACTCCATCTCCTTTTCAAAAGGAGCTCAATGCTTTCTCAGTACACCGCCTAGCCGCCTTGCAGTCATAATTAATTATAGTTACCTAGTGCATTATTGCTGGTGTCTCCTCCTCCTGTGTTTCCTCGTCACCCAGGCGATTGGTCACGTGCTGTCCTGACATCATAAAGCTAGAGCAGGGTGTCATCTGACATGAGGGACAATCAGTTGCCTAGCAAGTGATAAGATACATTTATCATGGTATTGAAATGGGTTGCAGGATAAAAAGGGGCACCCAGCTTAAAACCTAGATGGTTAGATTAATGAAACTGGGGCATTATTTGAGACTTGTGCATCTGTTTGAAGGTGCGGATAATCACAATGTTCTGGACTTCTCTATAGCTTAACTGATAGGGATGTACTAAGATGAAGATGTTAAGATGTCGTTTATAGTTTTTATTATTCCCACAAACTATTGCGTAAACCTTCCTCCCTTAACTTATCAGATCACCTAATTGCTATTGGCGTATCATAACCTAACATAATTGCACTGAAAAGGGGACGCCTTCACTTGGCTGGCAATCACACCTATTTATCTAGGTCCTGATGTAGCTGCTAGTTGTGTAGAGAGTGTTGGCAAATGAGGCATAGAATTAAGATATGTACCCCAGTTTTATCTTGAAAACTGAGATTTTAATTTTTAGTAAGCTTTGGATTTTCACAATATTACTGTCTCCATAGTACTGATTATCAAGGCTTAGAAAATCCATTTAATATTGCTGTGCATTCGTTTGAAAATATTCAAGTTCTAATTGACTAACGGTGGACTTTTCCATCTGCAGAATATACTGAATGACCAGAGGTGGCAGTGCAGCAGAAGAGAATTTGTCTGCCTTCCTGATACCCAAAAAAAATAAGCAAATCCTCAGCACTCTGCCATCCTTCATCAGTTTACATGGTAAGTCAAACTCACGTTGAATACATTTGCTTGTCATTAAAAAAGTTCATAGCGTCTGAGGGCCCTGAGTACCTTTTTAGTGGGGTCTTTGGCATGATTATATTTCTGTCAAGACTGTAGAAAAAGGGATGACGTTACGATGATCATCATATTTTCATCAAAGACTTTATCTCTAAAGCTGACAAAGCCTGTTTTAGATACCTGTGCTAATAATGTGTCCTCAGAGGACATTACTGTCTTTAAGGCTGGAATGAGTTGCCTTAATTTGGAGCAATGGTGTGACTTTCTCATGGAGTGAAGCTCATTTGACCTGTTTCCCTGCACTCTGTATGTGGGACTCTGATTCTCCAGATGGATTGCTGTTTAGGATACTCTACAGTTTTGCAACTCCATCTCCTTTTCAAATTGAGCTCATGCTTTCTCAGTTCACAGCCTAGCCGCCTTGCAGTCATAATTAATTATAGTTACCTAGTGCATAATTGCTGGTGTCTCCTCCTCCTGTGTTTCCTCGTCACCCAGGGTGATAGGTCACGTGCTGTCCTGACATCATAAAGCTAGAGCAGGGTGTCATCTGACATGAGGGACAATCAGTTGCCTAGCAAGTGATGAGATACATTTATCATGGTATTGAAATGGGTTGCAGGGTAAATAGGGCACCCAGCTTAAAACCTAGATGGTTAGATGAATGAAACTGGGGCATTATTTGACACTTGTGCATCTGTTTGAAGGTGCGGATAATCACAATGTTCTGGACTTCTCTATAGCTTAACTGATAGGGATGTACTAAGATGAAGATGTTAAGATGTCGTTTATAGTTTTTATTATTCCCACTAACTATAGCGTAAACCTTCCTCCCTTAACTTATCAGATCACTTAATTGCTATTGGCGTATCATAACCTAAAATAATTGCACTGAAAAGGGAACGCCTTCACTTGGCTGGCAATCACACCTATTTATCTAGGTCCTGATGTAGCTGCTAGTTGTGTAGAGAGTGTTGGCAAATGAGGCATAGAATTAAGATATGTACCCCAGTTTTATCTTGAAAACTGAGATTTAAATTTTGAGTAAGCTTTGGATTTTCACAATATTACTGTCTCCATAGTACTGATTATCAAGGCTTAGAAAATCCATTTATTATTGCTGTGCATTCGTTTGAAAATATTCAAGTTCTAATTGACTAACGGTGGACTTTTCCATCTGCAGAATATACTGAATGACCAGAGGTGGCAGTGCAGCAGAAGAGAATTTGTCTGCCTTCCTGATACCCCAAAAAAAAGCGCAATTCCTCAGCACTCTGCCATTCTTCATCAGTTTACATGGTAAGTCAAACTCACGTTGAATACATTTGCTTATCATTAAAAAAGTTCATAACATCTGAGGGCCCTGAGTACCTTTTTAGTGGGGTCTTTGGCATGATTATATTTCTGTCAAGACTGTAGAAAAATGGATGACGTTACGGTGATCATCATATTTTCATCAAAGACTTTGTCTCTAAAGCTGACAAAGCCTGTGTTAGATACCTGTGCTAATAATGTGTCCTCAGAGGACATTACTGTCTTTAAGGCTGGAATGAGTTGCCTTAATTTGGAGCAATGGTGTGACTTTCTCATGGAGTGAAGCTCATTTGACCTGTTTCCCTGCACTCTGTATGTGGGACTCTGATACTCCAGATGGATTGCTGTTTAGGATACTCTGCAGTTTTGCAAGTCCATCTCCTTTTCAAAAGGAGCTCAATGCTTTCTCAGTACACCGCCTAGCCGCCTTGCAGTCATAATTAATTACAGTTACCTAGTGCATTATTGCTGGTGTCTCCTCCTCCTGTGTTTCCTCGTCACCCAGGGTGATTGGTCACGTGCTGTCCTGACATCATAAAGCTAGAGCAGGGTGTCATCTGACATGAGGGACAATCAGTTGCCTAGCAAGTGATAAGATACATTTATCATGGTATTGAAATGGGTTGCAGGATAAAAAGGGGCACCCAGCTTAAAACCTAGATGGTTAGATTAATGAAACTGGGGCATTATTTGAGACTTGTGCATCTGTTTGAAGGTGCGGATAATCACAATGTTCTGGACTTCTCTATAGCTTAACTGATAGGGATGTACTAAGATGAAGATGTTAAGATGTCGTTTATAGTTTTTATTATTCCCACAAACTATAGCGTAAACCTTCCTCCCTTAACTTATCAGATCACTTAATTGCTATTGGCGTATCATAACCTAAAATAATTGCACTGAAAAGGGGACGCCTTCACTTGGCTGGCAATCACACCTATTTATCTAGGTCCTGATGTAGCTGCTAGTTGTGTAGAGAGTGTTGGCAAATGAGGCATAGAATTAAGATATGTACCCCAGTTTTATCTTGAAAACTGAGATTTAAATTTTTAGTAATCTTTGGATTTTCACAATATTACTGTCTCCATAGTACTGATTATCAAGGCTGAGAAAATCCATTTATTATTGCTGTGCATTCGTTTGAAAATATTCAAGTTCTAATTGACTAACGGTGGACTTTTCCATCTGCAGAATATACTGAATGACCAGAGGTGGCAGTGCAGCAGAAGAGAATTTATCTGCCTTCCTGATACCCCCCAAAAAAAGCGCAATTCCTCAGCACTCTGCCATCCTTCATCAGTTTACATGGTAAGTCAAACTCACGTTGAATACATTTGCTTATCATTAAAAAAGTTCATAGCATCTGAGGGCCCTGAAAACCTTTTTAGTGGGGTCTTTGGCATGATTATATTTCTGTCAAGACTGTAGAAAAATGGATGACGTTACGGTGATCATCATATTTTCATCAAAGACTTTGTCTCTAAAGCTGACAAAGCCTGTGTTAGATACCTGTGCTAATAATGTGTCCTCAGAGGATATTACTGTCTTTAAGGCTGGAATGAGTTGCCTTAATTTGGAGCAATGGCGTGACTTTCTCATGGAGTGAATCTCATTTGACCTGTTTCCCTGCACTCTGTATGTGGGACTCTGATACTCCAGACGGATTGCTGTTTAGGATACTCTGCAGTTTTGCAAGTCCATCTCCTTTTCAAAAGGAGCTCAATGCTTTCTCAGTACACCGCCTAGCCGCCTTGCAGTCATAATTAATTATAGTTACCTAGTGCCTTATTGCTGGTGTCTCCTCCTCCTGTGTTTTCTCGTCACCCAGGGTGATTGGTCACGTGCTGTCCTGACATCATAAAGCTAGAGCAGGGTGTCATCTGACATGAGGGACCATCAGTTGCCTAGCAAGTGATAAGATAAATTTATCATGGTATTGAAATGGGTTGCAGGGTAAATAGGGCACCCAGCTTAAAACCTAGATGGTTAGATGAATGAAACTGGGGCATTATTTGAGACTTGTGCATCTGTTTGAAGGTGCGGATAATCGCAATGTTCTGGACTTCTCTATAGCTTAACTGATAGGGATGTACTAAGATGAAGATGTTAAGATGTCGTTTATAGTTTTTATTATTCCCACAAACTATAGCGTAAACCTTCCTCCCTTAACTTATCAGATCACTTAATTGCTATTGGCGTATCATAACCTAAAAGAATTGCACTATAAAGGGGAAGCCTTCACTTGGCTGGCAATCACACCTATTTATCTAGGTCCTGATGTAGCTGCTAGTTGTGTAGAGAGTGTTGGCAAATGAGGCATAGAATTAAGATATGTACCCCAGTTTTATCTTGAAAACTGAGATTTTAATTTTTAGTAAGCTTTGGATTTTCACAATATTACTGTCTCCATAGTACTGATTATCAAGGCTTAGAAAATCCATTTAATATTGCTGTGCATTCGTTTGAAAATATTCAAGTTCTAATTGACTAACGGTGGACTTTTCCATCTGCAGAATATACTGAATGACCAGAGGTGGCAGTGCAGCAGAAGAGAATTTGTCTGCCTTCCTGATACCCCAAAAAAATAAGCAAATCCTCAGCACTCTGCCATCCTTCATCAGTTTACATGGAAAGTCAAACTCACGTTGAATACATTTGCTTGTCATTAAAAAAGTTCATAGCATCTGAGGGCCCTGAGTACCTTTTTAGTGGGGTCTTTGGCATGATTATATTTCTGTCAAGACTGTAGAAAAAGGGATGACGTTACGGTGATCATCATATTTTCATCAAAGACTTTATCTCTAAAGCTGACAAAGCCTGTTTTAGATACCTGTGCTAATAATGTGTCCTCAGAGGACATTACTGTCTTTAAGGCTGGAATGAGTTGCCTTAATTTGGAGCAATGGTGTGACTTTCTCATGGAGTGAAGCTCATTTGACCTGTTTCCCTGCACTCTGTATGTGGGACTCTGATTCTCCAGATGGATTGCTGTTTAGGATACTCTACAGTTTTGCAACTCCATCTCCTTTTCAAATTGAGCTCATGCTTTCTCAGTTCACAGCCTAGCCGCCTTGCAGTCATAATTAATTATAGTTACCTAGTGCATAATTGCTGGTGTCTCCTCCTCCTGTGTTTCCTCGTCACCCAGGGTGATAGGTCACGTGCTGTGCTGACATCATAAAGCTAGAGCAGGGTGTCATCTGACATGAGGGACAATCAGTTGCCTAGCAAGTGATGAGATACATTTATCATGGTATTGAAATGGGTTGCAGGGTAAATAGGGCACCCAGCTTAAAACCTAGATGGTTAGATGAATGAAACTGGGGCATTATTTGACACTTGTGCATCTGTTTGAAGGTGCGGATAATCACAATGTTCTGGACTTCTCTATAGCTTAACTGATAGGGATGTACTAAGATGAAGATGTTAAGATGTCGTTTATAGTTTTTATTATTCCCACTAACTATAGCGTAAACCTTCCTCCCTTAACTTATCAGATCACTTAATTGCTATTGGCGTATCATAACCTAAAATAATTGCACTGAAAAGGGAACGCCTTCACTTGGCTGGCAATCACACCTATTTATCTAGGTCCTGATGTAGCTGCTAGTTGTGTAGAGAGTGTTGGCAAATGAGGCATAGAATTAAGATATGTACCCCAGTTTTATCTTGAAAACTGAGATTTAAATTTTGAGTAAGCTTTGGATTTTCACAATATTACTGTCTCCATAGTACTGATTATCAAGGCTTAGAAAATCCATTTATTATTGCTGTGCATTCGTTTGAAAATATTCAAGTTCTAATTGACTAACGGTGGACTTTTCCATCTGCAGAATATACTGAATGACCAGAGGTGGCAGTGCAGCAGAAGAGAATTTGTCTGCCTTCCTGATACCCCAAAAAAAAGCGCAATTCCTCAGCACTCTGCCATTCTTCATCAGTTTACATGGTAAGTCAAACTCACGTTGAATACATTTGCTTATCATTAAAAAAGTTCATAACATCTGAGGGCCCTGAGTACCTTTTTAGTGGGGTCTTTGGCATGATTATATTTCTGTCAAGACTGTAGAAAAATGGATGACGTTACGGTGATCATCATATTTTCATCAAAGACTTTGTCTCTAAAGCTGACAAAGCCTGTGTTAGATACCTGTGCTAATAATGTGTCCTCAGAGGACATTACTGTCTTTGAGGCTGGAATGAGTTGCCTTAATTTGGAGCAATGGTGTGACTTTCTCATGGAGTGAAGCTCATTTGACCTGTTTCCCTGCACTCTGTATGTGGGACTCTGATACTCCAGATGGATTGCTGTTTAGGATACTCTGCAGTTTTGCAAGTCCATCTCCTTTTCAAAAGGAGCTCAATGCTTTCTCAGTACACCGCCTAGCCGCCTTGCAGTCATAATTAATTATAGTTACCTAGTGCATTATTGCTGGTGTCTCCTCCTCCTGTGTTTCCTCGTCACCCAGGGTGATTGGTCACGTGCTGTCCTGACATCATAAAGCTAGAGCAGGGTGTCATCTGACATGAGGGACAATCAGTTGCCTAGCAAGTGATAAGATACATTTATCATGGTATTGAAATGGGTTGCAGGATAAAAAGGGGCACCCAGCTTAAAACCTAGATGGTTAGATTAATGAAACTGGGGCATTATTTGAGACTTGTGCATCTGTTTGAAGGTGCGGATAATCACAATGTTCTGGACTTCTCTATAGCTTAACTGATAGGGATGTACTAAGATGAAGATGTTAAGATGTCGTTTATAGTTTTTATTATTCCCACAAACTATAGCGTAAACCTTCCTCCCTTAACTTATCAGATCACTTAATTGCTATTGGCGTATCATAACCTAAAATAATTGCACTGAAAAGGGGACGCCTTCACTTGGCTGGCAATCACACCTATTTATCTAGGTCCTGATGTAGCTGCTAGTTGTGTAGAGAGTGTTGGCAAATGAGGCATAGAATTAAGATATGTACCCCAGTTTTATCTTGAAAACTGAGATTTAAATTTTTAGTAATCTTTGGATTTTCACAATATTACTGTCTCCATAGTACTGATTATCAAGGCTGAGAAAATCCATTTATTATTGCTGTGCATTCGTTTGAAAATATTCAAGTTCTAATTGACTAACGGTGGACTTTTCCATCTGCAGAATATACTGAATGACCAGAGGTGGCAGTGCAGCAGAAGAGAATTTATCTGCCTTCCTGATACCCCCCAAAAAAAGCGCAATTCCTCAGCACTCTGCCATCCTTCATCAGTTTACATGGTAAGTCAAACTCACGTTGAATACATTTGCTTATCATTAAAAAAGTTCATAGCATCTGAGGGCCCTGAAAACCTTTTTAGTGGGGTCTTTGGCATGATTATATTTCTGTCAAGACTGTAGAAAAATGGATGACGTTACGGTGATCATCATATTTTCATCAAAGACTTTGTCTCTAAAGCTGACAAAGCCTGTGTTAGATACCTGTGCTAATAATGTGTCCTCAGAGGATATTACTGTCTTTAAGGCTGGAATGAGTTGCCTTAATTTGGAGCAATGGCGTGACTTTCTCATGGAGTGAATCTCATTTGACCTGTTTCCCTGCACTCTGTATGTGGGACTCTGATACTCCAGACGGATTGCTGTTTAGGATACTCTGCAGTTTTGCAAGTCCATCTCCTTTTCAAAAGGAGCTCAATGCTTTCTCAGTACACCGCCTAGCCGCCTTGCAGTCATAATTAATTATAGTTACTTAGTGCATTATTGCTGGTGTCTCCTCCTCCTGTGTTTCCTCGTCACCCAGGGTGATTGGTCACGTGCTGTCCTGACATCTTAAAGCTAGAGCAGGGTGTCATCTGACATGAGGGACAATCAGTTGCCTAGCAAGTGATAAGATAAATTTATCATGGTATTGAAATGGGTTGCAGGGTAAATAGGGCACCCAGTTTAAAACCTAGATGGTTAGATGAATGAAACTGGGGCATTATTTGAGACTTGTGCATCTGTTTGAAGGTGCGGATAATCGCAATGTTCTGCACTTCTCTATAGCTTAACTGATAGGGATGTACTAAGATGAAGATGTTAAGATGTCGTTTATAGTTTTTATTATTCCCACAAACTATAGCGTAAACCTTCCTCCCTTAACTTATCAGATCACTTAATTGCTATTGGCGTATCATAACCTAAAATAATTGCACTGAAAAGGGGACGCCTTCACTTGGCTGGCAATCACACCTATTTATCTAGGTCCTGATGTAGCTGCTAGTTGTGTAGAGAGTGTTGGCAAATGAGGCATAGAATTAAGATATGTACCCCAGTTTTATCTTGAAAACTGAGATTTAAATTTTTAGTAATCTTTGGATTTTCACAATATTACTGTCTCCATAGTACTGATTATCAAGGCTGAGAAAATCCATTTATTATTGCTGTGCATTCGTTTGAAAATATTCAAGTTCTAATTGACTAACGGTGGACTTTTCCATCTGCAGAATATACTGAATGACCAGAGGTGGCAGTGCAGCAGAAGAGAATTTATCCGCCTTCCTGATACCCCCCAAAAAAAGCGCAATTCCTCAGCACTCTGCCATCCTTCATCAGTTTACATGGTAAGTCAAACTCACGTTGAATACATTTGCTTATCATTAAAAAAGTTCATAGCATCTGAGGGCCCTGAAAACCTTTTTAGTGGGGTCTTTGGCATGATTATATTTCTGTCAAGACTGTAGAAAAATGGATGACGTTACGGTGATCATCATATTTTCATCAAAGACTTTGTCTCTAAAGCTGACAAAGCCTGTGTTAGATACCTGTGCTAATAATGTGTCCTCAGAGGATATTACTGTCTTTAAGGCTGGAATGAGTTGCCTTAATTTGGAGCAATGGCGTGACTTTCTCATGGAGTGAATCTCATTTGACCTGTTTCCCTGCACTCTGTATGTGGGACTCTGATACTCCAGACGGATTGCTGTTTAGGATACTCTGCAGTTTTGCAAGTCCATCTCCTTTTCAAAAGGAGCTCAATGCTTTCTCAGTACACCGCCTAGCCGCCTTGCAGTCATAATTAATTATAGTTACCTAGTGCCTTATTGCTGGTGTCTCCTCCTCCTGTGTTTTCTCGTCACCCAGGGTGATTGGTCACGTGCTGTCCTGACATCATAAAGCTAGAGCAGGGTGTCATCTGACATGAGGGACCATCAGTTGCCTAGCAAGTGATAAGATAAATTTATCATGGTATTGAAATGGGTTGCAGGGTAAATAGGGCACCCAGCTTAAAACCTAGATGGTTAGATGAATGAAACTGGGGCATTATTTGAGACTTGTGCATCTGTTTGAAGGTGCGGATAATCGCAATGTTCTGGACTTCTCTATAGCTTAACTGATAGGGATGTACTAAGATGAAGATGTTAAGATGTCGTTTATAGTTTTTATTATTCCCACAAACTATAGCGTAAACCTTCCTCCCTTAACTTATCAGATCACTTAATTGCTATTGGCGTATCATAACCTAAAAGAATTGCACTATAAAGGGGAAGCCTTCACTTGGCTGGCAATCACACCTATTTATCTAGGTCCTGATGTAGCTGCTAGTTGTGTAGAGAGTGTTGGCAAATGAGGCATAGAATTAAGATATGTACCCCAGTTTTATCTTGAAAACTGAGATTTTAATTTTTAGTAAGCTTTGGATTTTCACAATATTACTGTCTCCATAGTACTGATTATCAAGGCTTAGAAAATCCATTTAATATTGCTGTGCATTCGTTTGAAAATATTCAAGTTCTAATTGACTAACGGTGGACTTTTCCATCTGCAGAATATACTGAATGACCAGAGGTGGCAGTGCAGCAGAAGAGAATTTGTCTGCCTTCCTGATACCCAAAAAAAATAAGCAAATCCTCAGCACTCTGCCATCCTTCATCAGTTTACATGGAAAGTCAAACTCACGTTGAATACATTTGCTTGTCATTAAAAAAGTTCATAGCATCTGAGGGCCCTGAGTACCTTTTTAGTGGGGTCTTTGGCATGATTATATTTCTGTCAAGACTGTAGAAAAAGGGATGACGTTACGGTGATCATCATATTTTCATCAAAGACTTTATCTCTAAAGCTGACAAAGCCTGTTTTAGATACCTGTGCTAATAATGTGTCCTCAGAGGACATTACTGTCTTTAAGGCTGGAATGAGTTGCCTTAATTTGGAGCAATGGTGTGACTTTCTCATGGAGTGAAGCTCATTTGACCTGTTTCCCTGCACTCTGTATGTGGGACTCTGATTCTCCAGATGGATTGCTGTTTAGGATACTCTACAGTTTTGCAACTCCATCTCCTTTTCAAATTGAGCTCATGCTTTCTCAGTTCACAGCCTAGCCGCCTTGCAGTCATAATTAATTATAGTTACCTAGTGCATAATTGCTGGTGTCTCCTCCTCCTGTGTTTCCTCGTCACCCAGGGTGATAGGTCACGTGCTGTGCTGACATCATAAAGCTAGAGCAGGGTGTCATCTGACATGAGGGACAATCAGTTGCCTAGCAAGTGATGAGATACATTTATCATGGTATTGAAATGGGTTGCAGGGTAAATAGGGCACCCAGCTTAAAACCTAGATGGTTAGATGAATGAAACTGGGGCATTATTTGACACTTGTGCATCTGTTTGAAGGTGCGGATAATCACAATGTTCTGGACTTCTCTATAGCTTAACTGATAGGGATGTACTAAGATGAAGATGTTAAGATGTCGTTTATAGTTTTTATTATTCCCACTAACTATAGCGTAAACCTTCCTCCCTTAACTTATCAGATCACTTAATTGCTATTGGCGTATCATAACCTAAAATAATTGCACTGAAAAGGGAACGCCTTCACTTGGCTGGCAATCACACCTATTTATCTAGGTCCTGATGTAGCTGCTAGTTGTGTAGAGAGTGTTGGCAAATGAGGCATAGAATTAAGATATGTACCCCAGTTTTATCTTGAAAACTGAGATTTAAATTTTGAGTAAGCTTTGGATTTTCACAATATTACTGTCTCCATAGTACTGATTATCAAGGCTTAGAAAATCCATTTATTATTGCTGTGCATTCGTTTGAAAATATTCAAGTTCTAATTGACTAACGGTGGACTTTTCCATCTGCAGAATATACTGAATGACCAGAGGTGGCAGTGCAGCAGAAGAGAATTTGTCTGCCTTCCTGATACCCCAAAAAAAAGCGCAATTCCTCAGCACTCTGCCATTCTTCATCAGTTTACATGGTAAGTCAAACTCACGTTGAATACATTTGCTTATCATTAAAAAAGTTCATAACATCTGAGGGCCCTGAGTACCTTTTTAGTGGGGTCTTTGGCATGATTATATTTCTGTCAAGACTGTAGAAAAATGGATGACGTTACGGTGATCATCATATTTTCATCAAAGACTTTGTCTCTAAAGCTGACAAAGCCTGTGTTAGATACCTGTGCTAATAATGTGTCCTCAGAGGACATTACTGTCTTTGAGGCTGGAATGAGTTGCCTTAATTTGGAGCAATGGTGTGACTTTCTCATGGAGTGAAGCTCATTTGACCTGTTTCCCTGCACTCTGTATGTGGGACTCTGATACTCCAGATGGATTGCTGTTTAGGATACTCTGCAGTTTTGCAAGTCCATCTCCTTTTCAAAAGGAGCTCAATGCTTTCTCAGTACACCGCCTAGCCGCCTTGCAGTCATAATTAATTATAGTTACCTAGTGCATTATTGCTGGTGTCTCCTCCTCCTGTGTTTCCTCGTCACCCAGGGTGATTGGTCACGTGCTGTCCTGACATCATAAAGCTAGAGCAGGGTGTCATCTGACATGAGGGACAATCAGTTGCCTAGCAAGTGATAAGATACATTTATCATGGTATTGAAATGGGTTGCAGGATAAAAAGGGGCACCCAGCTTAAAACCTAGATGGTTAGATTAATGAAACTGGGGCATTATTTGAGACTTGTGCATCTGTTTGAAGGTGCGGATAATCACAATGTTCTGGACTTCTCTATAGCTTAACTGATAGGGATGTACTAAGATGAAGATGTTAAGATGTCGTTTATAGTTTTTATTATTCCCACAAACTATAGCGTAAACCTTCCTCCCTTAACTTATCAGATCACTTAATTGCTATTGGCGTATCATAACCTAAAATAATTGCACTGAAAAGGGGACGCCTTCACTTGGCTGGCAATCACACCTATTTATCTAGGTCCTGATGTAGCTGCTAGTTGTGTAGAGAGTGTTGGCAAATGAGGCATAGAATTAAGATATGTACCCCAGTTTTATCTTGAAAACTGAGATTTAAATTTTTAGTAATCTTTGGATTTTCACAATATTACTGTCTCCATAGTACTGATTATCAAGGCTGAGAAAATCCATTTATTATTGCTGTGCATTCGTTTGAAAATATTCAAGTTCTAATTGACTAACGGTGGACTTTTCCATCTGCAGAATATACTGAATGACCAGAGGTGGCAGTGCAGCAGAAGAGAATTTATCTGCCTTCCTGATACCCCCCAAAAAAAGCGCAATTCCTCAGCACTCTGCCATCCTTCATCAGTTTACATGGTAAGTCAAACTCACGTTGAATACATTTGCTTATCATTAAAAAAGTTCATAGCATCTGAGGGCCCTGAAAACCTTTTTAGTGGGGTCTTTGGCATGATTATATTTCTGTCAAGACTGTAGAAAAATGGATGACGTTACGGTGATCATCATATTTTCATCAAAGACTTTGTCTCTAAAGCTGACAAAGCCTGTGTTAGATACCTGTGCTAATAATGTGTCCTCAGAGGATATTACTGTCTTTAAGGCTGGAATGAGTTGCCTTAATTTGGAGCAATGGCGTGACTTTCTCATGGAGTGAATCTCATTTGACCTGTTTCCCTGCACTCTGTATGTGGGACTCTGATACTCCAGACGGATTGCTGTTTAGGATACTCTGCAGTTTTGCAAGTCCATCTCCTTTTCAAAAGGAGCTCAATGCTTTCTCAGTACACCGCCTAGCCGCCTTGCAGTCATAATTAATTATAGTTACTTAGTGCATTATTGCTGGTGTCTCCTCCTCCTGTGTTTCCTCGTCACCCAGGGTGATTGGTCACGTGCTGTCCTGACATCTTAAAGCTAGAGCAGGGTGTCATCTGACATGAGGGACAATCAGTTGCCTAGCAAGTGATAAGATAAATTTATCATGGTATTGAAATGGGTTGCAGGGTAAATAGGGCACCCAGTTTAAAACCTAGATGGTTAGATGAATGAAACTGGGGCATTATTTGAGACTTGTGCATCTGTTTGAAGGTGCGGATAATCGCAATGTTCTGCACTTCTCTATAGCTTAACTGATAGGGATGTACTAAGATGAAGATGTTAAGATGTCGTTTATAGTTTTTATTATTCCCACAAACTATAGCGTAAACCTTCCTCCCTTAACTTATCAGATCACTTAATTGCTATTGGCGTATCATAACCTAAAAGAATTGCACTATAAAGGGGAAGCCTTCACTTGGCTGGCAATCACACCTATTTATCTAGGTCCTGATGTAGCTGCTAGTTGTGTAGAGAGTGTTGGCAAATGAGGCATAGAATTAAGATATGTACCCCAGTTTTATCTTGAAAACTGAGATTTTAATTTTTAGTAAGCTTTGGATTTTCACAATATTACTGTCTCCATAGTACTGATTATCAAGGCTTAGAAAATCCATTTAATATTGCTGTGCATTCGTTTGAAAATATTCAAGTTCTAATTGACTAACGGTGGACTTTTCCATCTGCAGAATATACTGAATGACCAGAGGTGGCAGTGCAGCAGAAGAGAATTTGTCTGCCTTCCTGATACCCAAAAAAAATAAGCAAATCCTCAGGACTCTGCCATCCTTCATCAGTTTACATGGTAAGTCAAACTCACGTTGAATACATTTGCTTGTCATTAAAAAAGTTCATAGCATCTGAGGGCCCTGAGTACCTTTTGAGTGGGGTCTTTGGCATGATTATATTTCTGTCAAGACTGTAGAAAAAGGGATGACGTTACGGTGATCATCATATTTTCATCAAAGACTTTATCTCTAAAGCTGACAAAGCCTGTTTTAGATACCTGTGCTAATAATGTGTCCTCAGAGGACATTACTGTCTTTAAGGCTGGAATGAGTTGCCTTAATTTGGAGCAATGGTGTGACTTTCTCATGGAGTGAAGCTCATTTGACCTGTTTCCCTGCACTCTGTATGTGGGACTCTGATTCTCCAGATGGATTGCTGTTTAGGATACTCTGCAGTTTTGCAACTCCATCTCCTTTTCAAATTGAGCTCATGCTTTCTCAGTACACAGCCTAGCCGCCTTGCAGTCATAATTAATTATAGTTACCTAGTGCATAATTGCTGGTGTCTCCTCCTCCTGTGTTTCCTCGTCACCCAGGGTGATAGGTCACGTGCTGTCCTGACATCATAAAGCTAGAGCAGGGTGTCATCTGACATGAGGGACAATCAGTTGCCTAGCAAGTGATGAGATACATTTATCATGGTATTGAAATGGGTTGCAGGGTAAATAGGGCACCCAGCTTAAAACCTAGTGGTTAGATGAATGAAACTGGGGCATTATTTGACACTTGTGCATCTGTTTGAAGGTGCGGATAATCACAATGTTCTGGACTTCTCTATAGCTTAACTGATAGGGATGTACTAAGATGAAGATGTTAAGATGTCGTTTATAGTTTTTATTATTCCCACTAACTATAGCGTAAACCTTCCTCCCTTAACTTATCAGATCACTTAATTGCTATTGGCGTATCATAACCTAAAATAATTGCACTGAAAAGGGAACGCCTTCACTTGGCTGGCAATCACACCTATTTATCTAGGTCCTGATGTAGCTGCTAGTTGTGTAGAGAGTGTTGGCAAATGAGGCATAGAATTAAGATATGTACCCCAGTTTTATCTTGAAAACTGAGATTTAAATTTTTAGTAAGCTTTGGATTTTCACAATATTACTGTCTCCATAGTACTGATTATCAAGGCTTAGAAAATCCATTTATTATTGCTGTGCATTCGTTTGAAAATATTCAAGTTCTAATTGACTAACGGTGGACTTTTCCATCTGCAGAATATACTGAATGACCAGAGGTGGCAGTGCAGCAGAAGAGAATTTGTCTGCCTTCCTGATACCCCAAAAAAAAGCGCAATTCCTCAGCACTCTGCCATCCTTCATCAGTTTACATGGTAAGTCAAACTCACGTTGAATACATTTGCTTATCATTAAAAAAGTTCATAACATCTGAGGGCCCTGAGTACCTTTTTAGTGGGGTCTTTGGCATGATTATATTTCTGTCAAGACTGTAGAAAAATGGATGACGTTACGGTGATCATCATATTTTCATCAAAGACTTTGTCTCTAAAGCTGACAAAGCCTGTGTTAGATACCTGTGCTAATAATGTGTCCTCAGAGGACATTACTGTTTTTAAGGCTGGAATGAGTTGCCTTAATTTGGAGCAATGGCGTGACTTTCTCATGGAGTGAAGCTCATTTGACCTGTTTCCCTGCACTCTGTATGTGGGACTCTGATACTCCAGATGGATTGCTGTTTAGGATACTCTGCAGTTTTGCAAGTCCATCTCCTTTTCAAAAGGAGCTCAATGCTTTCTCAGTACACCGCCTAGCCGCCTTGCAGTCATAATTAATTATAGTTACTTAGTGCATTATTGCTGGTGTCTCCTCCTCCTGTGTTTCCTCGTCACCCAGGGTGATTGGTCACGTGCTGTCCTGACATCTTAAAGCTAGAGCAGGGTGTCATCTGACATGAGGGACAACCAGTTGCCTAGCAAGTGATAAGATAAATTTATCATGGTATTGAAATGGGTTGCAGGGTAAATAGGGCACCCAGTTTAAAACCTAGATGGTTAGATGAATGAAACTGGGGCATTATTTGAGACTTGTGCATCTGTTTGAAGGTGCGGATAATCGCAATGTTCTGCACTTCTCTATAGCTTAACTGATAGGGATGTACTAAGATGAAGATGTTAAGATGTCGTTTATAGTTTTTATTATTCCCACAAACTATAGCGTAAACCTTCCTCCCTTAACTTATCAGATCACTTAATTGCTATTGGCGTATCATAACCTAAAAGAATTGCACTATAAAGGGGAAGCCTTCACTTGGCTGGCAATCACACCTATTTATCTAGGTCCTGATGTAGCTGCTAGTTGTGTAGAGAGTGTTGGCAAATGAGGCATAGAATTAAGATATGTACCCCAGTTTTATCTTGAAAACTGAGATTTTAATTTTTAGTAAGCTTTGGATTTTCACAATATTACTGTCTCCATAGTACTGATTATCAAGGCTTAGAAAATCCATTTAATATTGCTGTGCATTCGTTTGAAAATATTCAAGTTCTAATTGACTAACGGTGGACTTTTCCATCTGCAGAATATACTGAATGACCAGAGGTGGCAGTGCAGCAGAAGAGAATTTGTCTGCCTTCCTGATACCCAAAAAAAATAAGCAAATCCTCAGGACTCTGCCATCCTTCATCAGTTTACATGGTAAGTCAAACTCACGTTGAATACATTTGCTTGTCATTAAAAAAGTTCATAGCATCTGAGGGCCCTGAGTACCTTTTGAGTGGGGTCTTTGGCATGATTATATTTCTGTCAAGACTGTAGAAAAAGGGATGACGTTACGGTGATCATCATATTTTCATCAAAGACTTTATCTCTAAAGCTGACAAAGCCTGTTTTAGATACCTGTGCTAATAATGTGTCCTCAGAGGACATTACTGTCTTTAAGGCTGGAATGAGTTGCCTTAATTTGGAGCAATGGTGTGACTTTCTCATGGAGTGAAGCTCATTTGACCTGTTTCCCTGCACTCTGTATGTGGGACTCTGATTCTCCAGATGGATTGCTGTTTAGGATACTCTGCAGTTTTGCAACTCCATCTCCTTTTCAAATTGAGCTCATGCTTTCTCAGTACACAGCCTAGCCGCCTTGCAGTCATAATTAATTATAGTTACCTAGTGCATAATTGCTGGTGTCTCCTCCTCCTGTGTTTCCTCGTCACCCAGGGTGATAGGTCACGTGCTGTCCTGACATCATAAAGCTAGAGCAGGGTGTCATCTGACATGAGGGACAATCAGTTGCCTAGCAAGTGATGAGATACATTTATCATGGTATTGAAATGGGTTGCAGGGTAAATAGGGCACCCAGCTTAAAACCTAGTGGTTAGATGAATGAAACTGGGGCATTATTTGACACTTGTGCATCTGTTTGAAGGTGCGGATAATCACAATGTTCTGGACTTCTCTATAGCTTAACTGATAGGGATGTACTAAGATGAAGATGTTAAGATGTCGTTTATAGTTTTTATTATTCCCGCAAACTATAGCATAAACCTTCCTCCCTTAACTTATCAGATCACTTAATTGCTATTGGCGTATCATAACCTAAAAGAATTGCACTATAAAGGGGAAGCCTTCACTTGGCTGGCAATCACACCTATTTATCTACGTCCTGATGTAGCTGCTAGTTGTGTAGAGAGTGTTGGCAAATGAGGCATAGAATTAAGATATGTACCCCAGTTTTATCTTGAAAACTGAGATTTTAATTTTTAGTAAGCTTTGGATTTTCACAATATTACTGTCTCCATAGTACTGATTATCAAGGCTGAGAAAATCCATTTATTATTGCTGTGCATTCGTTTGAAAATATTCAAGTTCTAATTGACTAACGGTGGACTTTTCCATCTGCAGAATATACTGAATGACCAGAGGTGGCAGTGCAGCAGAAGAGAATTTGTCTGCCTTCCTGATACCCAAAAAAAAAGCGCAATTCCTCAGCACTCTGCCATCCTTCATCAGTTTACATGGTAAGTCAAACTCATGTTGAATACATTTGCTTATCATTAAAAAAGTTCATAGCATCTGAGGGCCCTGAAAACCTTTTTAGTGGGGTCTTTGGCATGATTATATTTCTGTCAAGACTGTAGAAAAATGGATGACGTTACGGTGATCATCATATTTTCATCAAAGACTTTGTCTCTAAAGCTGACAAAGCCTGTGTTAGATACCTGTGCTAATAATGTGTCCTCAGAGGATATTACTGTCTTTAAGGCTGGAATGAGTTGCCTTAATTTGGAGCAATGGCGTGACTTTCTCATGGAGTGAATCTCATTTGACCTGTTTCCCTGCACTCTGTATGTGGGACTCTGATACTCCAGACGGATTGCTGTTTAGGATACTCTGCAGTTTTGCAAGTCCATCTCCTTTTCAAAAGGAGCTCAATGCTTTTTCAGTACACCGCCTAGCCGCCTTGCAGTCATAATTAATTATAGTTACCTAGTGCATTATTGCTGGTGTCTCCTCCTCCTGTGTTTCCTCGTCACCCAGGGTGATTGGTCACGTGCTGTCCTGACATCATAAAGCTAGAGCAGGGTGTCATCTGACATGAGGGACAATCAGTTGCCTAGCAAGTGATAAGATAAATTTATCATGGTATTGAAATGGGTTGCAGGGTAAATAGGGCACCCAGCTTAAAACCTAGATGGTTAGATGAATGAAACTGGGGCATTATTTGAGACTTGTGCATCTGTTTGAAGGTGCGGATAATCACAATGTTCTGGACTTCTCTATAGCTTAACTGATAGGGATGTACTAAGATGAAGATGTTAAGATGTCGTTTATAGTTTTTATTATTCCCGCAAACTGTAGCATAAACCTTCCTCCCTTAACTTATCAGATCACTTAATTGCTATTGGCGTATCATAACCTAAAAGAATTGCACTATAAAGGGGAAGCCTTCACTTGGCTGGCAATCACACCTATTTATCTAGGTCCTGATGTAGCTGCTAGTTGTGTAGAGAGTGTTGGCAAATGAGGCATAGAATTAAGATATGTACCCCAGTTTTATCTTGAAAACTGAGATTTTAATTTTTAGTAATCTTTGGATTTTCACAATATTACTGTCTCCATAGTACTGATTATCAAGGCTTAGAAAATCCATTTATTATTGCTGTGCATTCGTTTGAAAATATTCAAGTTCTAATTGGCTAACGGTGGACTTTTGCATCTGCAGAATATACTGAATGACCAGAGGTGGCAGTGCAGCAGAAGAGAATTTGTCTGCCTTCCTGATACCCAAAAAAAAGCGCAATTCCTCAGCACTCTGCCATCCTTCATCAGTTTACCTGGTAAGTCAAACTCACGTTGAATACATTTGCTTATCATTAAAAAAGTTCATAGCATCTGAGGGCCCTGAGTACCTTTTTAGTGGGGTCTTTGGCATGATTATATTTCTGTCAAGACTGTAGAAAAATGGATGACGTTACGGTGATCATCATATTTTCATCAAAGACTTTGTCTCTAAAGCTGACAAAGCCTGTGTTAGATACCTGTGCTAATAATGTGTCCTCAGAGGATATTACTGTCTTTAAGGCTGGAATGAGTTGCCTTAATTTGGAGCAATGGCGTGACTTTCTCATTGAGTGAAGCTCATTTGACCTGTTTCCCTGCACTCTGTATGTGGGACTCTGATACTCCAGACGGATTGCTGTTTAGGATACTCTGCAGTTTTGCAAGTCCATCTCCTTTTCAAAAGGAGCTCAATGCTTTCTCAGTACACCGCCTAGCAGCCTTGCAGTCATAATTAATTATAGTTACCTAGTGCATTATTGCTGGTGTCTCCTCCTCCTGTGTTTCCTCGTCACCCAGAGTGATTGGTCACGTGCTGTCCTGACATCATAAAGCTAGAGCAGGGTGTCATCTGACATTAGGGACAATCAGTTGCCTAGCAAGTGATAAGATAAATTTATCATGGTATTGAAATGGGTTGCAGGGTAAATAGGGCACCCAGTTTAAAACCTAGATGGTTAGATGAATGAAACTGGGGCATTATTTGAGACTTGTGCATCTGTTTGAAGGTGCGGATAATCGCAATGTTCTGGACTTCTCTATAGCTTAACTGATAGGGATGTACTAAGATGAAGATGTTAAGATGTCGTTTATAGTTTTTATTATTCCCACAAACTATAGCGTAAACCTTCCTCCCTTAACTTATCAGATCACTTAATTGCTATTGGCGTATCATAACCTAAAAGAATTGCACTATAAAGGGGAAGCCTTCCCTTGGCTGGCAATCACACCTATTTATCTAGGTCCTGATGTAGCTGCTAGTTGTGTAGAGAGTGTTGGCAAATGAGGCATAGAATTAAGATATGTACCCCAGTTTTATCTTGAAAACTGAGATTTTAATTTTTAGTAAGCTTTGGATTTTCACAATATTACTGTCTCCATAGTACTGATTATCAAGGCTTAGAAAATCCATTTATTATTGCTGTGCATTCGTTTGAAAATATTCAAGTTCTAATTGACTAACGGTGGACTTTTCCATCTGCAGAATATACTGAATGACCAGAGGTGGCAGTGCAGCAGAAGAGAATTTGTCTGCCTTCCTGATACCCCAAAAAAATAAGCAAATCCTCAGCACTCTGCCATCCTTCATCAGTTTACATGGTAAGTCAAACTCACGTTGAATACATTTGCTTGTCATTAAAAAAGTTCATAGCATCTGAGGGCCCTGAGTACCTTTTTAGTGGGGTCTTTGGCATGATTATATTTCTGTCAAGACTGTAGAAAAAGGGATGACGTTACGGTGATCATCATATTTTCATCAAAGACTTTGTCTCTAAAGCTGACAAAGCCTGTGTTAGATACCTGTGCTAATAATGTGTCCTCAGAGGACATTACTGTCTTTAAGGCTGGAATGAGTTGCCTTAATTTGGAGCAATGGTGTGACTTTCTCATGGAGTGAAGCTCATTTGACCTGTTTCCCTGCACTCTGTATGTGGGACTCTGATACTCCAGATGGATTGCTGTTTAGGATACTCTGCAGTTTTGCAACTCCATCTCCTTTTCAAAAGGAGCTCATGCTTTCTCAGTACACAGCCTAGCCGCCTTGCAGTCATAATTAATTATAGTTACCTAGTGCATAATTGCTGGTGTCTCCTCCTCCTGTGTTTCTTTGTCACCCAGGGTGATTGGTCACGTGCTGTCCTGACATCATAAAGCTAGAGCAGGGTGTCATCTGACATGAGGGACAATCAGTTGCCTAGCAAGTGATGAGATACATTTATCATGGTATTGAAATGGGTTGCAGGGTAAATAGGGCACCCAGCTTAAAACCTAGATGGTTAGATGAATGAAACTGGGGCATTATTTGACACTTGTGCATCTGTTTGAAGGTGCGGATAATCACAATGTTCTGGACTTCTCTATAGCTTAACTGATAGGGATGTACTAAGATGAAGATGTTAAGATGTCGTTTATAGTTTTTATTATTCCCACTAACTATAGCGTAAACCTTCCTCCCTTAACTTATCAGATCACTTAATTGCTATTGGCGTATCATAACCTAAAATAATTGCACTGAAAAGGGAACGCCTTCACTTGGCTGGCAATCACACCTATTTATCTAGGTCCTGATGTAGCTGCTAGTTGTGTAGAGAGTGTTGGCAAATGAGGCATAGAATTAAGATATGTACCCCAGTTTTATCTTGAAAACTGAGATTTAAATTTTTAGTAAACTTTGGATTTTCACAATATTACTGTCTCCATAGTACTGATTATCAAGGCTTAGAAAATCCATTTATTATTGCTGTGCATTCGTTTGAAAATATTCAAGTTCTAATTGACTAACGGTGGACTTTTCCATCTGCAGAATATACTGAATGACCAGAGGTGGCAGTGCAGCAGAAGAGAATTTGTCTGCCTTCCTGATACCCCAAAAAAAAAGCGCAATTCCTCAGCACTCTGCCATCCTTCATCAGTTTACATGGTAAGTCAAACTCACGTTGAATACATTTGCTTGTCATTAAAAAAGTTCATAGCATCTGAGGGCCCTGAGTACCTTTTTAGTGGGGTCTTTGGCATGATTATATTTCTGTCAAGACTGTAGAAAAATGGATGACGTTACGGTGATCATCATATTTTCATCAAAGACTTTGTCTCTAAAGCTGACAAAGCCTGTGTTAGATACCTGTGCTAATAATGTGTCCTCAGAGGACATTACTGTCTTTAAGGCTGGAATGAGTTGCCTTAATTTTGAGCAATGGCTTGACTTTCTCATGGAGTGAAGCTCATTTGACCTGTTTCCCTGCACTCTGTATGTGGGACTCTGATACTCCAGATGGATTGCTGTTTAGGATACTCTGCAGTTTTGCAAGTCCATCTCCTTTTCAAAAGGAGCTCAATGCTTTCTCAGTACACCGCCTAGCCGCCTTGCAGTCATAATTAATTATAGTTACCTAGTGCATTATTGCTGGTGTCTCCTCCTCCTGTGTTTCCTCGTCACCCAGGGTGATTGGTCACGTGCTGTCCTGACATCATAAAGCTAGAGCAGGGTGTCATCTGACATGAGGGACAATCAGTTGCCTAGCAAGTGATAAGATAAATTTATCATGGTATTGAAATGGGTTGCAGGGTAAATAGGGCACCCAGCTTAAAACCTAGATGGTTAGATGAATGAAACTGGGGCATTATTTGAGACTTGTGCATCTGTTTGAAGGTGCGGATAATCACAATGTTCTGGACTTCTCTATAGCTTAACTGATAGGGATGTACTAAGATGAAGATGTTAAGATGTCGTTTATAGTTTTTATTATTCCCGCAAACTATAGCATAAACCTTCCTCCCTTAACTTATCAGATCACTTAATTGCTATTGGCGTATCATAACCTAAAAGAATTGCACTATAAAGGGGAAGCCTTCACTTGGCTGGCAATCACACCTATTTATCTAGGTCCTGATGTAGCTGCTAGTTGTGTAGAGAGTGTTGGCAAATGAGGCATAGAATTAAGATATGTACCCCAGTTTTATCTTGAAAACTGAGATTTTAATTTTTAGTAAGCTTTGGATTGTCACAATATTTCTGTCTCCATAGTACTGATTATCAAGGCCTAGAAAATCCATTTATTATTGCTGTGCATTCGTTTGAAAATATTCAAGTTCTAATTGACTAACGGTGGACTTTTCCATCTGCAGAATATACTGAATGACCAGAGGTGGCAGTGCAGCAGAAGAGAATTTGTCTGCCTTCCTGATACCCAAAAAAAATAAGCAAATCCTCAGCACTCTGCCATCCTTCATCAGTTTACATGGTAAGTCAAACTCACGTTGAATACATTTGCTTGTCATTAAAAAAGTTCATAGCATCTGAGGGCCCTGAGTACCTTTTTAGTGGGGTCTTTGGCATGATTATATTTCTGTCAAGACTGTAGAAAAATGGATGACGTTATGGTGATCATCATATTTTCATCAAAGACTTTGTCTCTAAAGCTGAAAAAGCCTGTGTTAGATACCTGTGATAATAATGTGTCCTCAGAGGACATTACTGTCTTTAAGTCTGGAATGAGTTGCCTTAATTTTGAGCAATGGCTTGAGTTTCTCATGGAGTGAAGCTCATTTGACCTGTTTCCCTGCACTCTGTATGTGGGACTCTGATACTCCAGATGGATTGCTGTTTAGGATACTCTGCAGTTTTGCAAGTCCATCTCCTTTTCAAAAGGAGCTCAATGCTTTCTCAGTACACCGCCTAGCCGCCTTGCAGTCATAATTAATTATAGTTACCTAGTGCATTATTGCTGGTGTCTCCTCCTCCTGTGTTTCCTCGTCACCCAGGGTGATTGGTCACGTGCTGTCCTGACATCATAAAGCTAGAGCAGGGTGTCATCTGACATGAGGGACAATCAGTTGCCTAGCAAGTGATAAGATAAATTTATCATGGTATTGAAATGGGTTGTAGGGTAAATAGGGCACCCAGCTTAAAACCTAGATGGGTAGATGAATGAAACTGGGGCATTATTTGAGACTTGTGCATCTGTTTGAAATTGCGGATAATCACAATGTTCTGGACTTCTCTATAGCTTAACTGATAGGGATGTACTAAGATGAAGATGTTAAGATGTCGTTTATAGTTGTTATTATTCCCACTAACTATAGCGTAAACCTTCCTCCCTTAACTTATCAGATCACTTAATTGCTATTGGCGTATCATAACCTAAAAGAATTGCACTGAAAAGGGGACGCCTTCACTTGGCTGGCAATCACACCTATTTGTCTAGGTCCTGATGTAGCTGCTAGTTGTGTAGAGAGTGTTGGCAAATGAGGCATAGAATTAAGATATGTACCCCAGTTTTATCTTGAAAACTGAGATTTTAGTTTTTAGTAATCTTTGGATTTTCACAATATTACTGTCTCCATAGTACTGATTATCAAGGCTTCGAAAATCCATTCATTATTGCTGTGCATTCGTTTGAAAATATTCAAGTTCTAATTGACTAACGGTGGACTTTTCCATCTGCAGAATATACTGAATGACCAGAGGTGGCAGTGCAGCAGAAGAGAATTTGTCTGCCTTCCTGATACCCAAAAAAAAGCGCAATTCCTCAGCACTCTGCCATCCTTCATCAGTTTACATAGTAAGTCAAACTCACGTTGAATACATTTGCTTATCATTAAAAAAGTTCATAGCATCTGAGGGCCCTGAGTACCTTTTTAGTGGGGTCTTTGGCATGATTATATTTCTGTCAAGACTGTAGAAAAATGGATGACGTTACGGTGATCATCATATTTTCATCAAAGACTTTGTCTCTAAAGCTGACAAAGCCTGTGTTAGATACCTGTGCTAATAATGTGTCCTCAGAGGACATTACTGTCTTTAAGGCTGGAATGAGTTGCCTTAATTTGGAGCAATGGTGTGACTTTCTCATGGAGTGAAGCTCATTTGACCTGTTTCCCTGCACTCTGTATGTGGGACTCTGATACTCCAGATGGATTGCTCTTTAGGATACTCTGCAGTTTTGCAAGTCCATCTCCTTTTCAAAAGGAGCTCAATGCTTTCTCAGTACACCGCCTAGCCGCCTTGCAGTCATAATTAATTATAGTTACCTAGTGCATTATTGCTGGTGTCTCCTCCTCCTGTGTTTTCTCGTCACCCAGGGTGATTGGTCACGTGCTGTCCTGACATCATAAAGCTAGAGCAGGGTGTCATCTGACATGTGGGACAATCAGTTGCCTAGCAAGTGATGACATACATTTATCATGGTATTGAAATGGGTTGCAGGGTAAATAGGGCACCCAGCTTAAAACCTAGATGGTTAGATGAATGAAACTGGGGCATTATTTGAGACTTGTGCTTCTGTTTGAAGGTGCGGATAATCACAATGTTCTGGACTTCACCATAGCTTAACTGATAGGGATGTACTAAGATGAAGATGTTAAGATGTCGTTTATAGTTTTTATTATTCCCACAAACTATAGCGTAAACCTTCCTCCCTTAACTTATCAGATCACTTAATTGCTATTGGCGTATCATAACCTAAAAGAATTGCATTATAAAGGGGAAGCCTTCACTTGGCTGGCAATCACACCTATTTATCTAGGTCCTGATGTAGCTGCTAGTTGTGTAGAGAGTGTTGGCAAATGAGGCATAGAATTAAGATATGTACCCCAGTTTTATCTTGAAAACTGAGATTTTAATTTTTAGTAAGCTTTGGATTTTCACAATATTACTGTCTCCATAGTACTGATTATCAAGGCTTAGAAAATCCATTTATTATTGCTGTGCATTCGTTTGAAAATATTCAAGTTCTAATTGATTAACGGTGGACTTTTCCATCTGCAGAATATACTGAATGACCAGAGGTGGCAGTGCAGCAGAAGAGAATTTGTCTGCCTTCCTGATACCCAAAAAAAAAGCGCAATTCCTCAGCACTCTGCCATCCTTCATCAGTTTACATGGTAAGTCAACCTCACGTTGAATACATTTTCTTATCATTAAAAAAGTTCATAACATCTGAGGGCCCTGAGTACCTTTTTAGTGGGGTCTTTGGCATGATTATATTTCTGTCAAGACTGTAGAAAAATGGATGACGTTATGGTGATCATCATATTTTCATCAAAGACTTTGTCTCTAAAGCTGACAAAGCCTGTGTTAGATACCTGTGCTAATAATGTGTCCTCAGAGGACATTACTGTCTTTAAGGCTGGAATGAGTTGCCTTAATTTGGAGCAATGGTGTGACTTTCTCATGGAGTGAAGCTCATTTGACCTGTTTCCCTGCACTCTGTATGTGGGACTCTGATACTCCAGATGGATTGCTGTTTAGGATACTCTGCAGTTTTGCAAGTCCATCTCCTTTTCAAAAGGAGCTCAATGCGTTCTCAGTACACCGCCTAGCCGCCTTGCAGTCATAATTAATTATAGTTACCTAGTGCATTATTGCTGGTGTCTCCTCCTCCTGTGTTTTCTCGTCACCCAGGGTGATTGGTCACGTGCTGTCCTGACATCATAAAGCTAGAGCAGGGTGTCATCTGACATGAGGGACAATCAGTTGCCTAGCAAGTGATGAGATACATTTATCATGGTATTGAAATGGGTTGCAGGGTAAATAGGGCACCCAGCTTAAAACCTAGATGGTTAGATGAATGAAACTGGGGCATTATTTGAGACTTGTGCATCTGTTTGAAGGTGCGGATAATCGCAATGTTCTGGACTTCTCTATAGCTTAACTGATAGGGATGTACTAAGATGAAGATGTTAAGATGTCGTTTATAGTTTTTATTATTCCCACAAACTATAGCGTAAACCTTCCTCCCTTAACTTATCAGATCACTTAATTGCTATTGGCGTATCATAACCTAAAAGAATTGCACTATAAAGGGGAAGCCTTCACTTGGCTGGCAATCACACCTATTTATCTAGGTCCTGATGTAGCTGCTAGTTGTGTAGAGAGTGTTGGCAAATGAGGCATAGAATTAAGATATGTACCCCAGTTTTATCTTGAAAACTGAGATTTTAATTTTTAGTACGCTTTGGATTTTCACAATATTACTGTCTCCATAGTACTGCTTATCAAGGCTTAGAAAATCCATTTATTATTGCTGTGCATTCGTTTGAAAATATTCAAGTTCTAATTGACTAACGGTGGACTTTTCCATCTGCAGAATATACTGAATCACCAGAGGTGGCAGTGCAGCAGAAGAGAATTTGTCTGCCTTCCTGATACCCCAAAAAAAAGCGCAATTCCTCAGCACTCTGCCATCCTTCATCAGTTTACATGGTAAGTCAAACTCACGTTGAATACATTTGCTTATCATTAAAAAAGTTCATAGCATCTGAGGGCCCGGAGTACCTTTTTAGTGGGGTCTTTGGCATGATTATATTTCTGTCAAGACTGTAGAAAAATGGATGACGTTACGGTGATCATCATATTTTCATCTAAGACTTTGTCTCTAAAGCTGACAAAGCCTGTGTTAGATACCTGTGCTAATAATGTGTCCTCAGAGGACATTACTGTCTTTGAGGCTGGAATGAGTTGCCTTAATTTGGAGCAATGGTGTGACGTTCTCATGGAGTGAAGCTCATTTGACCTGTTTCCCTGCACTCTGTATGTGGGACTCTGATACTCCAGATGGATTGCTGTTTAGGATACTCTGCAGTTTTGCAAGTCCATCTCCTTTTCAAAAGGAGCTCAATGCTTTCTCAGTACACCGCCTAGCCGCCTTGCAGTCATAATTAATTATAGTTACCTAGTGCATTATTGCTGGTGTCTCCTCCTCCTGTGTTTCCTCGTCACCCAGGGTGATTGGTCACGTGCTGTCCTGACATCATAAAGCTAGAGCAGGGTGTCATCTGACATGAGGGACAATCAGTTGCCTAGCAAGTGATAAGATACATTTATCATGGTATTGAAATGGGTTGCAGGGTAAAAAGGGGCACCCAGCTTAAAACCTAGATGGTTAGATTAATGAAACTGGGGCATTATTTGAGACTTGTGCATCTGTTTGAAGGTGCGGATAATCACAATGTTCTGGACTTCTCTATAGCTTAACTGATAGGGATGTACTAAGATGAAGATGTTAAGATGTCGTTTATAGTTTTTATTATTCCCACAAACTATAGCGTAAACCTTCCTCCCTTAACTTATCAGATCACTTAATTGCTATTGGCGTATCATAACCTAAAATAATTGCACTGAAAAGGGGACGCCTTCACTTGGCTGGCAATCACACCTATTTATCTAGGTCCTGATGTAGCTGCTAGTTGTGTAGAGAGTGTTGGCAAATGAGGCATAGAATTAAGATATGTACCCCAGTTTTATCTTGAAAACTGAGATTTAAATTTGTAGTAAACATTGGATTTTCACAATATTACTGTCTCCATAGTACTGATTATCAAGGCTTAGAAAATCCATTTATTATTGATGTGCATTCGTTTGAAAATATTCAAGTTCTAATTGACTAACGGTGGACTTTTCCATCTGCAGAATATACTGAATGACCAGAGGTGGCAGTGCAGCAGAAGAGAATTTGTCTGCCTTCCTGATACCCAAAAAAAAAAGCGCAATTCCTCAGCACTCTGCCATCCTTCATCAGTTTACATGGTAAGTCAAACTCACGTTGAATACATTTGCTTATCATTAAAAAAGTTCATAGCATCTGAGGGCCCTGAGTACCTTTTTAGTGGGGTCTTTGGCATGATTATATTTCTGTCAAGACTGTAGAAAAATGGATGACTTTACGGTGATCATCATATTTTCATCAAAGACTTTGTCTCTAAAGCTGACAAAGCCTGTGTTAGATACCTGTGCTAATAATGTGTCCTCAGAGGACATTACTGTCTTTAAGGCTGGAATGAGTTGCCTTAATTTGGAGCAATGGCGTGACTTTCTCATGGAGTGAAGCTCATTTGACCTGTTTCCCTGCACTCTGTATGTGGGACTCTGATACTCCAGATGGATTGCTCTTTAGGATACTCTGCAGTTTTGCAAGTCCATCTCCTTTTCAAAAGGAGCTCAATGCTTTCTCAGTACACCGCCTAGCCGCCTTGCAGTCATAATTAATTATAGTTACCTAGTGCATTATTGCTGGTGTCTCCTCCTCCTGTGTTTTCTCGTCACCCAGGGTGATTGGTCACGTGCTGTCCTGACATCATACAGCTAGAGCAGGGTGTCATCTGACATGTGGGACAATCAGTTGCCTAGCAAGTGATGACATACATTTATCATGGTATTGAAATGGGTTGCAGGGTAAATAGGGCACCCAGCTTAAAACCTAGATGGTTAGATGAATGAAACTGGGGCATTATTTGAGACTTGTGCTTCTGTTTGAAGGTGCGGATAATCACAATGTTCTGGACTTCTCCATAGCTTAACTGATAGGGATGTACTAAGATGAAGATGTTAAGATGTCGTTTATAGTTTTTATTATTCCCACAAACTATAGCGTAAACCTTCCTCCCTTAACTTATCAGATCACTTAATTGCTATTGGCGTATCATAACCTAAAAGAATTGCATTATAAAGGGGAAGCCTTCACTTGGCTGGCAATCACACCTATTTATCTAGGTCCTGATGTAGCTGCTAGTTGTGTAGAGAGTGTTGGCAAATGAGGCATAGAATTAAGATATGTACCCCAGTTTTATCTTGAAAACTGAGATTTTAATTTTTAGTAAGCTTTGGATTTTCACAATATTACTGTCTCCATAGTACTGATTATCAAGGCTTAGAAAATCCATTTATTATTGCTGTGCATTCGTTTGAAAATATTCAAGTTCTAATTGATTAACGGTGGACTTTTCCATCTGCAGAATATACTGAATGACCAGAGGTGGCAGTGCAGCAGAAGAGAATTTGTCTGCCTTCCTGATACCCAAAAAAAAAGCGCAATTCCTCAGCACTCTGCCATCCTTCATCAGTTTACATGGTAAGTCAAACTCACGTTGAATACATTTTCTTATCATTAAAAAAGTTCATAACATCTGAGGGCCCTGAGTACCTTTTTAGTGGGGTCTTTGGCATGATTATATTTCTGTCAAGACTGTAGAAAAATGGATGACGTTATGGTGATCATCATATTTTCATCAAAGACTTTGTCTCTAAAGCTGACAAAGCCTGTGTTAGATACCTGTGCTAATAATGTGTCCTCAGAGGACATTACTGTCTTTAAGGCTGGAATGAGTTGCCTTAATTTGGAGCAATGGTGTGACTTTCTCATGGAGTGAAGCTCATTTGACCTGTTTCCCTGCACTCTGTATGTGGGACTCTGATACTCCAGATGGATTGCTGTTTAGGATACTCTGCAGTTTTGCAACTCCATCTCCTTTTCAAAAGGAGCTCATGCTTTCTCAGTACACAGCCTAGCCGCCTTGCAGTCATAATTAATTATAGTTACCTAGTGCGTAATTGCTGGTGTCTCCTCCTCCTGTGTTTCCTCGTCACCCAGGGTGATAGGTCACGTGCTGTCCTGACATCATAAAGCTAGAGCAGGGTGTCATCTGACATGAGGGACAATCAGTTGCCTAGCAAGTGATGAGATACATTTATCATGGTATTGAAATGGGTTGCAGGGTAAATAGGGCACCCAGCTTAAAACCTAGATGGTTAGATGAATGAAACTGGGGCATTATTTGAGACTTGTGCATCTGTTTGAAGGTGCGGATAATCGCAATGTTCTGGACTTCTCTATAGCTTAACTGATAGGGATGTACTAAGATGAAGATGTTAAGATGTCGTTTATAGTTTTTATTATTCCCACAAACTATAGCGTAAACCTTCCTCCCTTAACTTATCAGATCACTTAATTGCTATTGGCGTATCATAACCTAAAAGAATTGCACTATAAAGGGGAAGCCTTCACTTGGCTGGCAATCACACCTATTTATCTAGGTCCTGATGTAGCTGCTAGTTGTGTAGAGAGTGTTGGCAAATGAGGCATAGAATTAAGATATGTACCCCAGTTTTATCTTGAAAACTGAGATTTTAATTTTTAGTAAGCTTTGGATTTTCACAATATTACTGTCTCCATAGTACTGATTATCAAGGCTTAGAAAATCCATTTATTATTGCTGTGCATTCGTTTGAAAATATTCAAGTTCTAATTGACTAACGGTGGACTTTTCCATCTGCAGAATATACTGAATCACCAGAGGTGGCAGTGCAGCAGAAGAGAATTTGTCTGCCTTCCTGATACCCCAAAAAAAAGCGCAATTCCTCAGCACTCTGCCATCCTTCATCAGTTTACATGGTAAGTCAAACTCACGTTGAATACATTTGCTTATCATTAAAAAAGTTCATAGCATCTGAGGGCCCGGAGTACCTTTTTAGTGGGGTCTTTGGCATGATTATATTTCTGTCAAGACTGTAGAAAAATGGATGACGTTACGGTGATCATCATATTTTCATCTAAGACTTTGTCTCTAAAGCTGACAAAGCCTGTGTTAGATACCTGTGCTAATAATGTGTCCTCAGAGGACATTACTGTCTTTGAGGCTGGAATGAGTTGCCTTAATTTGGAGCAATGGTGTGACTTTCTCATGGAGTGAAGCTCATTTGACCTGTTTCCCTGCACTCTGTATGTGGGACTCTGATACTCCAGATGGATTGCTGTTTAGGATACTCTGCAGTTTTGCAAGTCCATCTCCTTTTCAAAAGGAGCTCAATGCTTTCTCAGTACACCGCCTAGCCGCCTTGCAGTCATAATTAATTATAGTTACCTAGTGCATTATTGCTGGTGTCTCCTCCTCCTGTGTTTCCTCGTCACCCAGGGTGATTGGTCACGTGCTGTCCTGACATCATAAAGCTAGAGCAGGGTGTCATCTGACATGAGGGACAATCAGTTGCCTAGCAAGTGATAAGATACATTTATCATGGTATTGAAATGGGTTGCAGGGTAAAAAGGGGCACCCAGCTTAAAACCTAGATGGTTAGATTAATGAAACAGGGGCATTATTTGAGACTTGTGCATCTGTTTGAAGGTGCGGATAATCACAATGTTCTGGACTTCTCTATAGCTTAACTGATAGGGATGTACTAAGATGAAGATGTTAAGATGTCGTTTATAGTTTTTATTATTCCCACAAACTATAGCGTAAACCTTCCTCCCTTAACTTATCAGATCACTTAATTGCTATTGGCGTATCATAACCTAAAATAATTGCACTGAAAAGGGGACGCCTTCACTTGGCTGGCAATCACACCTATTTATCTAGGTCCTGATGTAGCTGCTAGTTGTGTAGAGAGTGTTGGCAAATGAGGCATAGAATTAAGATATGTACCCCAGTTTTATCTTGAAAACTGAGATTTTAATTTTTAGTAAGCTTTGGATTTTCACAATATTACTGTCTCCATAGTACTGATTATCAAGGCTTAGAAAATCCATTTATTATTGCTGTGCATTCGTTTGAAAATATTCAAGTTCTAATTGACTAACGGTGGACTTTTCCATCTGCAGAATATACTGAATCACCAGAGGTGGCAGTGCAGCAGAAGAGAATTTGTCTGCCTTCCTGATACCCCAAAAAAAAGCGCAATTCCTCAGCACTCTGCCATCCTTCATCAGTTTACATGGTAAGTCAAACTCACGTTGAATACATTTGCTTATCATTAAAAAAGTTCATAGCATCTGAGGGCCCGGAGTACCTTTTTAGTGGGGTCTTTGGCATGATTATATTTCTGTCAAGACTGTAGAAAAATGGATGACGTTACGGTGATCATCATATTTTCATCTAAGACTTTGTCTCTAAAGCTGACAAAGCCTGTGTTAGATACCTGTGCTAATAATGTGTCCTCAGAGGACATTACTGTCTTTGAGGCTGGAATGAGTTGCCTTAATTTGGAGCAATGGTGTGACTTTCTCATGGAGTGAAGCTCATTTGACCTGTTTCCCTGCACTCTGTATGTGGGACTCTGATACTCCAGATGGATTGCTGTTTAGGATACTCTGCAGTTTTGCAAGTCCATCTCCTTTTCAAAAGGAGCTCAATGCTTTCTCAGTACACCGCCTAGCCGCCTTGCAGTCATAATTAATTATAGTTACCTAGTGCATTATTGCTGGTGTCTCCTCCTCCTGTGTTTCCTCGTCACCCAGGGTGATTGGTCACGTGCTGTCCTGACATCATAAAGCTAGAGCAGGGTGTCATCTGACATGAGGGACAATCAGTTGCCTAGCAAGTGATAAGATACATTTATCATGGTATTGAAATGGGTTGCAGGGTAAAAAGGGGCACCCAGCTTAAAACCTAGATGGTTAGATTAATGAAACTGGGGCATTATTTGAGACTTGTGCATCTGTTTGAAGGTGCGGATAATCACAATGTTCTGGACTTCTCTATAGCTTAACTGATAGGGATGTACTAAGATGAAGATGTTAAGATGTCGTTTATAGTTTTTATTATTCCCACAAACTATAGCGTAAACCTTCCTCCCTTAACTTATCAGATCACTTAATTGCTATTGGCGTATCATAACCTAAAATAATTGCACTGAAAAGGGGACGCCTTCACTTGGCTGGCAATCACACCTATTTATCTAGGTCCTGATGTAGCTGCTAGTTGTGTAGAGAGTGTTGGCAAATGAGGCATAGAATTAAGATATGTACCCCAGTTTTATCTTGAAAACTGAGATTTAAATTTGTAGTAAACATTGGATTTTCACAATATTACTGTCTCCATAGTACTGATTATCAAGGCTTAGAAAATCCATTTATTATTGCTGTGCATTCGTTTGAAAATATTCAAGTTCTAATTGACTAACGGTGGACTTTTCCATCTGCAGAATATACTGAATGACCAGAGGTGGCAGTGCAGCAGAAGAGAATTTGTCTGCCTTCCTGATACCCAAAAAAAAAAGCGCAATTCCTCAGCACTCTGCCATCCTTCATCAGTTTACATGGTAAGTCAAACTCACGTTGAATACATTTGCTTATCATTAAAAAAGTTCATAGCATCTGAGGGCCCTGAGTACCTTTTTAGTGGGGTCTTTGGCATGATTATATTTCTGTCAAGACTGTAGAAAAATGGATGACGTTACGGTGATCATCATATTTTCATCAAAGACTTTGTCTCTAAAGCTGACAAAGCCTGTGTTAGATACCTGTGCTAATAATGTGTCCTCAGAGGACATTACTGTCTTTAAGGCTGGAATGAGTTGCCTTAATTTGGAGCAATGGCGTGACTTTCTCATGGAGTGAAGCTCATTTGACCTGTTTCCCTGCACTCTGTATGTGGGACTCTGATACACCAGATGGATTGCTGTTTAGGATACTCTGCAGTTTTGCAAGTCCATCTCCTTTTCAAAAGGAGCTCAATGCTTTCTCAGTACACCGCCTAGCCGCCTTGCAGTCATAATTAATTATAGTTACCTAGTGCATTATTGCTGGTGTCTCCTCCTCCTGTGTTTTCTCGTCACCCAGGGTGATTGGTCACGTGCTGTCCTGACATCATAAAGCTAGAGCAGGGTGTCATCTGACATGTGGGACAATCAGTTGCCTAGCAAGTGATGACATACATTTATCATGGTATTGAAATGGGTTGCAGGGTAAATAGGGCACCCAGCTTAAAACCTAGATGGTTAGATGAATGAAACTGGGGCATTATTTGAGACTTGTGCTTCTGTTTGAAGGTGCGGATAATCACAATGTTCTGGACTTCTCCATAGCTTAACTGATAGGGATGTACTAAGATGAAGATGTTAAGATGTCGTTTATAGTTTTTATTATTCCCACAAACTATAGCGTAAACCTTCCTCCCTTAACTTATCAGATCACTTAATTGCTATTGGCGTATCATAACCTAAAAGAATTGCACTATAAAGGGGAAGCCTTCACTTGGCTGGCAATCACACCTATTTATCTAGGTCCTGATGTAGCTGCTAGTTGTGTAGAGAGTGTTGGCAAATGAGGCATAGAATTAAGATATGTACCCCAGTTTTATCTTGAAAACTGAGATTTTAATTTTTAGTAAGCTTTGGATTTTCACAATATTACTGTCTCCATAGTACTGATTATCAAGGCTTAGAAAATCCATTTATTATTGCTGAGCATTCGTTTGAAAATATTCAAGTTCTAATTGACTAACGGTGGACTTTTCCATCTGCAGAATATACTGAATCACCAGAGGTGGCAGTGCAGCAGAAGAGAATTTGTCTGCCTTCCTGATACCCCAAAAAAAAGCGCAATTCCTCAGCACTCTGCCATCCTTCATCAGTTTACATGGTAAGTCAAACTCACGTTGAATACATTTGCTTATCATTAAAAAAGTTCATAGCATCTGAGGGCCCGGAGTACCTTTTTAGTGGGGTCTTTGGCATGATTATATTTCTGTCAAGACTGTAGAAAAATGGATGACGTTACGGTGATCATCATATTTTCATCTAAGACTTTGTCTCTAAAGCTGACAAAGCCTGTGTTAGATACCTGTGCTAATAATGTGTCCTCAGAGGACATTACTGTCTTTGAGGCTGGAATGAGTTGCCTTAATTTGGAGCAATGGTGTGACTTTCTCATGGAGTGAAGCTCATTTGACCTGTTTCCCTGCACTCTGTATGTGGGACTCTGATACTCCAGATGGATTGCTGTTTAGGATACTCTGCAGTTTTGCAAGTCCATCTCCTTTTCAAAAGGAGCTCAATGCTTTCTCAGTACACCGCCTAGCCGCCTTGCAGTCATAATTAATTATAGTTACCTAGTGCATTATTGCTGGTGTCTCCTCCTCCTGTGTTTCCTCGTCACCCAGGGTGATTAGTCACGTGCTGTCCTGACATCATAAAGCTAGAGCAGGGTGTCATCTGACATGAGGGACAATCAGTTGCCTAGCAAGTGATAAGATACATTTATCATGGTATTGAAATGGGTTGCAGGGTAAAAAGGGGCACCCAGCTTAAAACCTAGATGGTTAGATGAATGAAACTGGGGCATTATTTGAGACTTGTGCATCTGTTTGAAGGTGCGGATAATCACAATGTTCTGGACTTCTCTATAGCTTAACTGATAGGGATGTACTAAAATGAAGATGTTAAGATGTCGTTTATAGTTTTTATTATTCCCACAAACTATAGCGTAAACCTTCCTCCCTTAACTTATAAGATCACTTAATTGCTATTGGCGTATCATAACCTAAAATAATTGCACTGAAAAGGGGACGCCTTCACTTGGCTGGCAATCACACCTATTTATCTAGGTCCTGATGTAGCTGCTAGTTGTGTAGAGAGTGTTGGCAAATGAGGCATAGAATTAAGATATGTACCCCAGTTTTATTTTGAAAACTGAGATTTAAATTTTTAGTAAACTTTGGATTTTCACAATATTACTGTCTCCATAGTACTAATTATCAAGGCTTAGAAAATCCATTTATTATTGCTGTGCATTCGTTTGAAAATATTCAAGTTCTAATTGACTAACGGTGGACTTTTCCATCTGCAGAATATACTGAATGACCAGAGGTGGCAGTGCAGCAGAAGAGAATTTGTCTGCCTTCCTGATACCCAAAAAAAAAAGCGCAATTCCTCAGCACTCTGCCATCCTTCATCAGTTTACATGGTAAGTCAAACTCACGTTGAATACATTTGCTTATCATTAAAAAAGTTCATAGCATCTGAGGGCCCTGAGTACCTTTTTAGTGGGGTCTTTGGCATGATTATATTTCTGTCAAGACTGTAGAAAAATGGATGACGTTACGGTGATCATCATATTTTCATCAAAGACTTTGTCTCTAAAGCTGACAACGCCTGTGTTAGATACCTGTGCTAATAATGTGTCCTCAGAGGACATTACTGTCTTTAAGGCTGGAATGAGTTGCCTTAATTTGGAGCAATGGTGTGACTTTCTCATGGAGTGAAACTCATTTGACCTGTTTCCCTGCACTCTGTATGTGGGACTCTGATACTCCAGATGGTTTGCTGTTTAGGATACTCTGCAGTTTTGCAACTCCATCTCCTTTTCAAAAGGAGCTCATGCTTTCTCAGTACACAGCCTAGCCGCCTTGCAGTCATAATTAATTATAGTTACCTAGTGCCTTATTGCTGGTGTCTCCTCCTCCTGTGTTTTCTCGTCACCCAGGGTGATTGGTCACGTGCTGTCCTGACATCATAAAGCTAGAGCAGGGTGTCATCTGACATGAGGGACCATCAGTTGCCTAGCAAGTGATAAGATAAATTTATCATGGTATTGAAATGGGTTGCAGGGTAAATAGGGCACCCAGCTTAAAACCTAGATGGTTAGATGAATGAAACTGGGGCATTATTTGAGACTTGTGCATCTGTTTGAAGGTGCAGATAATCACAATGTTCTGGACTTCTCTATAGCTTAACTGATAGGGATGTACTAAGATGAAGATGTTAAGATGTTGTTTATAGTTTTTATTATTCCCACAAACTATAGCGTAAACCTTCCTCCCTTAACTTATCAGATCACTTAATTGCTATTGGCGTATCGTAACCTAAAAGAATTGCATTATAAAGGGGAAGCCTTCACTTGGCTGGCAATCACACCTATTTATCTAGGTCCTGATGTAGCTGCTAGTTGTGTAGAGAGTGTTGGCAAATGAGGCATAGAATTAAGATATGTACCCCAGTTTTATCTTGAAAACTGAGATTTTAATTTTTAGTAAGCTTTGGATTTTCACAATATTACTGTCTCCATAGTACTGATTATCAAGGCTTAGAAAATCCATTTATTATTGCTGTGCATTCGTTTGAAAATATTCAAGTTCTAATTGACTAACGCTGGACTTTTCCATCTGCAGAATATACTGAATGACCAGAGGTGGCAGTGCAGCAGAAGAGAATTTGTCTGCCTTCCTGATACCCCAAAAAAATAAGCAAATCCTCAGCACTCTGCCATCCTTCATCAGTTTACATGGTAAGTCAAACTCACGTTGAATACATTTGCTTGTCATTAAAAAAGTTCACAGCATCTGAGGGCCCTGAGTACCTTTTTAGAGGGGTCTTTGGCATGATTATATTTCTGTCAAGACTGTAGAAAAAGGGATGACGTTACGGTGATCATCATATTTTCATCAAAGACTTTGTCTCTAAAGCTGACAAAGCCTGTGTTAGATACCTGTGCTAATAATGTGTCCTCAGCGGACATTACTGTCTTTAAGGCTGGAATGAGTTGCCTTAATTTGGAGCAATGGTGTGACTTTCTCATGGAGTGAAGCTCATTTGACCTGTTTCCCTGCACTCTGTATGTGGGACTCTGATACTCCAGATGGATTGCTGTTTAGGATACTCTGCAGTTTTGCAACTCCATCTCCTTTTCAAAAGGAGCTCATGCTTTCTCAGTACACAGCCTAGCCGCCTTGCAGTCATAATTAATTATAGTTACCTAGTGCATAATTGCTGGTGTCTCCTCCTCCTGTGTTGCCTCGTCACCCAGGGTGATTGGTCACGTGCTGTCCTGACATCATAAAGCTAGAGCAGGGTGTCATCTGACATGAGGGACAATCAGTTGCCTAGCAAGTGATGAGATACATTTATCATGGTATTGAAATGGGTTGCAGGGTAAATAGGGCACCCAGCTTAAAACCTAGATGGTTAGATGAATGAAACTGGGGCATTATTTGAGATTTGTGCATCTGTTTGAAGGTGCGGATAATCACAATGTTCTGGACTTCTCTATAGCTTAACTGATAGGGATGTACTAAGATGAAGATGTTAAGATGTCGTTTATAGTTTTTATTATTCCCACTAACTATAGCGTAAACCTTCCTCCCTTAACTTATCAGATCACTTAATTGCTATTGGTGTATCATAACCTAAAAGAATTGCACTGAAAAGGGGACGCCTTCACTTGGCTGGCAATCACACCTATTTATCTAGGTCCTGATGTAGCTGCTAGTTGTGTAGAGAGTGTTGGCAAATGAGGCATAGAATTAAGATATGTACCCCAGTTTTATCTTGAAAACTGAGATTTTAATTTTTAGTAAGCTTTGGATTTTCACAATATTACTGTCTCCATAGTACTGATTATCAAGGCTTAGAAAATCCATTTATTATTGCTGTGCATTCGTTTGAAAATATTCAAGTTCTAATTGACTAACGGTGGACTTTTCCATCTGCAGAATATACTGAATGACCAGAGGTGGCAGTGCAGCAGAAGAGAATTTGTCTGCCTTCCTGATACCCCAAAAAAATAAGCAAATCCTCAGCACTCTGCCATCCTTCATCAGTTTACATGGTAAGTCAAACTCAGGTTGAATACATTTGCTTGTCATTAAAAAAGTTCATAGCATCTGAGGGCCCTGAGTACCTTTTTAGTGGGGTCTTTGGCATGATTATATTTCTGTCAAGACTGTAGAAAAAGGGATGACGTTACGGTGATCATCATATTTTCATCAAAGACTTTGTCTCTAAAGCTGACAAAGCCTGTGTTAGATACCTGTGCTAATAATGTGTCCTCAGAGGACATTACTGTCTTTAAGGCTGGAATGAGTTGCCTTAATTTGGAGCAATGGTGTGACTTTCTCATCGAGTGAAGCTCATTTGACCTGTTTCCCTGCACTCTGTATGTGGGACTCTGATACTCCAGATGGTTTGCTGTTTAGGATACTCTGCAGTTTTGCAACTCCATCTCCTTTTCAAAAGGAGCTCATGCTTTCTCAGTACACAGCCTAGCTGCCTTGCAGTCATAATTATTTATAGTTACCTAGTGCATAATTGCTGGTGTCTCCTCCTCCTGTGTTTCCTCGTCACCCAGGGTGATTGGTCACGTGCTGTCCTGACATCATAAAGCTAGAGCAGGGTGTCATCTGACATGAGGGACAATCAGTTGCCTAGCAAGTGATGAGATACATTGATCATGGTATTGAAGTGGGTTGCAGGGTAAATAGGGCACCCAGCTTAAAACCTAGATGGTTAGATGAATGAAACTGGGGCATTATTTGAGACTTGTGCATCTGTTTGAAGGTGCGGATAATCACAATGTTCTGGACTTCTCTATAGCTTAACTGATAGGGATGTACTAAGATGAAGATGTTAAGATGTCGTTTATAGTTTTTATTATTCCCACTAACTATAGCGTAAACCTTCCTCCCTTAACTTATCAGATCACCTAATTGCTATTGGCGTATCATAACCTAAAAGAATTGCACTGAAAAGGGGACGCCTTCACTTGGCTGGCAATCACACCTATTTATCTAGGTCCTGATGTAGCTGCTAGTTGTGTAGAGAGTGTTGGCAAATGAGGCATAGAATTAAGATATGTACCCCAGTTTTATCTTGAAAACTGAGATTTTAATTTTTAGTAATCTTTGGATATTCACAATATTACTGTCTCCATAGTACTGATTATCAAGGCTTAGAAAATCCATTTATTATTGCTGTGCATTCGTTTGAAAATATTCAAGTTCTAATTGACTAACGGTGGACTTTTCCATCTGCAGAATATACTGAATGACCAGAGGTGGCAGTGCAGCAGAAGAGAATTTGTCTGCCTTCCTGATACCCCAAAAAAAAAGCGCAATTCCTCAGCACTCTGCCATTCTTCATCAGTTTACATGGTACGTCAAACTCACGTTGAATACTTTTGCTTATCATTAAAAAAGTTCATAGCATCTGAGGGCCCTGAGTACCTTTTTAGTGGGGTCTTTGGCATGATTATATTTCTGTCAAGACTGTAGAAAAAGGGATGACGTTACGGTGATCATCATATTTTCATCAAAGACTTTGTCTCTAAAGCTGACAAAGCCTGTGTTAGATACCTGTGCTAATAATGTGTCCTCAGCGGACATTACTGTCTTTAAGGCTGGAATGAGTTGCCTTAATTTGGAGCAATGGTGTGACTTTCTCATGGAGTGAAGCTCATTTGACCTGTTTCCCTGCACTCTGTATGTGGGACTCTGATACTCCAGATGGATTGCTGTTTAGGATACTCTGCAGTTTTGCAACTCCATCTCCTTTTCAAAAGGAGCTCATGCTTTCTCAGTACACAGCCTAGCCGCCTTGCAGTCATAATTAATTATAGTTACCTAGTGCATAATTGCTGGTGTCTCCTCCTCCTGTGTTGCCTCGTCACCCAGGGTGATTGGTCACGTGCTGTCCTGACATCATAAAGCTAGAGCAGGGTGTCATCTGACATGAGGGACAATCAGTTGCCTAGCAAGTGATGAGATACATTTATCATGGTATTGAAATGGGTTGCAGGGTAAATAGGGCACCCAGCTTAAAACCTAGATGGTTAGATGAATGAAACTGGGGCATTATTTGAGATTTGTGCATCTGTTTGAAGGTGCGGATAATCACAATGTTCTGGACTTCTCTATAGCTTAACTGATAGGGATGTACTAAGATGAAGATGTTAAGATGTCGTTTATAGTTTTTATTATTCCCACTAACTATAGCGTAAACCTTCCTCCCTTAACTTATCAGATCACTTAATTGCTATTGGTGTATCAAAACCTAAAAGAATTGCACTGAAAAGGGGACGCCTTCACTTGGCTGGCAATCACACCTATTTATCTAGGTCCTGATGTAGCTGCTAGTTGTGTAGAGAGTGTTGGCAAATGAGGCATAGAATTAAGATATGTACCCCAGTTTTATCTTGAAAACTGAGATTTTAATTTTTAGTAAGCTTTGGATTTTCACAATATTACTGTCTCCATAGTACTGATTATCAAGGCTTAGAAAATCCATTTATTATTGCTGTGCATTCGTTTGAAAATATTCAAGTTCTAATTGACTAACGGTGGACTTTTCCATCTGCAGAATATACTGAATGACCAGAGGTGGCAGTGCAGCAGAAGAGAATTTGTCTGCCTTCCTGATACCCCAAAAAAATAAGCAAATCCTCAGCACTCTGCCATCCTTCATCAGTTTACATGGTAAGTCAAACTCACGTTGAATACATTTGCTTGTCATTAAAAAAGTTCATAGCATCTGAGGGCCCTGAGTACCTTTTTAGTGGGGTCTTTGGCATGATTATATTTCTGTCAAGACTGTAGAAAAAGGGATGACGTTACGGTGATCATCATATTTTCATCAAAGACTTTGTCTCTAAAGCTGACAAAGCCTGTGTTAGATACCTGTGCTAATAATGTGTCCTCAGAGGACATTACTGTCTTTAAGGCTGGAATGAGTTGCCTTAATTTGGAGCAATGGTGTGACTTTCTCATGGAGTGAAGCTCATTTGACCTGTTTCCCTGCACTCTGTATGTGGGACTCTGATACTCCAGATGGTTTGCTGTTTAGGATACTCTGCAGTTTTGCAACTCCATCTCCTTTTCAAAAGGAGCTCATGCTTTCTCAGTACACAGCCTAGCCGCCTTGCAGTCATAATTAATTATAGTTACCTAGTGCATAATTGCTGGTGTCTCCTCCTCCTGTGTTGCTTCATCAGTTTACATGGTAAGTCAAACTCACGTTGAATACATTTGCTTGTCATTAAAAAAGTTCATAGCATCTGAGGGCCCTGAGTACCTTTTTAGTGGGGTCTCTGGCATGATTATATTTCTGTCAAGACTGTAGAAAAAGGGATGACGTTACGGTGATCATCATATTTTCATCAAAGACTTTGTCTCTAAAGCTGACAAAGCCTGTGTTAGATACCTGTGCTAATAATGTGTCCTCAGAGGACATTACTGTCTTTAAGGCTGGAATGAGTTGCCTTAATTTGGAGCAATGGTGTGACTTTCTCATGGAGTGAAGCTCATTTGACCTGTTTCCCTGCACTCTGTATGTGGGACTCTGATACTCCAGATGGTTTGCTGTTTAGGATACTCTGCAGTTTTGCAACTCCATCTCCTTTTCAAAAGGAGCTCATGCTTTCTCAGTACACAGCCTAGCCGCCTTGCAGTCATAATTAATTATAGTTACCTAGTGCATAATTGCTGGTGTCTCCTCCTCCTGTGTTGCCTCGTCACCCAGGGTGATTGGTCACGTGCTGTCCTGACATCATAAAGCTAGAGCAGGGTGTCATCTGACATGAGGGACAATCAGTTGCCTAGCAAGTGATGAGATACATTTATCATGGTATTGAAATGGGTTGCAGGGTAAATAGGGCACCCAGCTTAAAACCTAGATGGTTAGATGAATGAAACTGGGGCATTATTTGAGATTTGTGCATCTGTTTGAAGGTGCGGATAATCACAATGTTCTGGACTTCTCTATAGCTTAACTGATAGGGATGTACTAAGATGAAGATGTTAAGATGTCGTTTATAGTTTTTATTATTCCCACTAACTATAGCGTAAACCTTCCTCCCTTAACTTATCAGATCACTTAATTGCTATTGGTGTATCATAACCTAAAAGAATTGCACTGAAAAGGGGACGCCTTCACTTGGCTGGCAATCACACCTATTTATCTAGGTCCTGATGTAGCTGCTAGTTGTGTAGAGAGTGTTGGCAAATGAGGCATAGAATTAAGATATGTACCCCAGTTTTATCTTGAAAACTGAGATTTTAATTTTTAGTAAGCTTTGGATTTTCACAATATTACTGTCTCCATAGTACTGATTATCAAGGCTTAGAAAATCCATTTATTATTGCTGTGCATTCGTTTGAAAATATTCAAGTTCTAATTGACTAACGGTGGACTTTTCCATCTGCAGAATATACTGAATGACCAGAGGTGGCAGTGCAGCAGAAGAGAATTTGTCTGCCTTCCTGATACCCCAAAAAAATAAGCAAATCCTCAGCACTCTGCCATCCTTCATCAGTTTACATGGTAAGTCAAACTCAGGTTGAATACATTTGCTTGTCATTAAAAAAGTTCATAGCATCTGAGGGCCCTGAGTACCTTTTTAGTGGGGTCTTTGGCATGATTATATTTCTGTCAAGACTGTAGAAAAAGGGATGACGTTACGGTGATCATCATATTTTCATCAAAGACTTTGTCTCTAAAGCTGACAAAGCCTGTGTTAGATACCTGTGCTAATAATGTGTCCTCAGAGGACATTACTGTCTTTAAGGCTGGAATGAGTTGCCTTAATTTGGAGCAATGGTGTGACTTTCTCATCGAGTGAAGCTCATTTGACCTGTTTCCCTGCACTCTGTATGTGGGACTCTGATACTCCAGATGGTTTGCTGTTTAGGATACTCTGCAGTTTTGCAACTCCATCTCCTTTTCAAAAGGAGCTCATGCTTTCTCAGTACACAGCCTAGCTGCCTTGCAGTCATAATTATTTATAGTTACCTAGTGCATAATTGCTGGTGTCTCCTCCTCCTGTGTTTCCTCGTCACCCAGGGTGATTGGTCACGTGCTGTCCTGACATCATAAAGCTAGAGCAGGGTGTCATCTGACATGAGGGACAATCAGTTGCCTAGCAAGTGATGAGATACATTGATCATGGTATTGAAGTGGGTTGCAGGGTAAATAGGGCACCCAGCTTAAAACCTAGATGGTTAGATGAATGAAACTGGGGCATTATTTGAGACTTGTGCATCTGTTTGAAGGTGCGGATAATCACAATGTTCTGGACTTCTCTATAGCTTAACTGATAGGGATGTACTAAGATGAAGATGTTAAGATGTCGTTTATAGTTTTTATTATTCCCACTAACTATAGCGTAAACCTTCCTCCCTTAACTTATCAGATCACCTAATTGCTATTGGCGTATCATAACCTAAAAGAATTGCACTGAAAAGGGGACGCCTTCACTTGGCTGGCAATCACACCTATTTATCTAGGTCCTGATGTAGCTGCTAGTTGTGTAGAGAGTGTTGGCAAATGAGGCATAGAATTAAGATATGTACCCCAGTTTTATCTTGAAAACTGAGATTTTAATTTTTAGTAATCTTTGGATATTCACAATATTACTGTCTCCATAGTACTGATTATCAAGGCTTAGAAAATCCATTTATTATTGCTGTGCATTCGTTTGAAAATATTCAAGTTCTAATTGACTAACGGTGGACTTTTCCATCTGCAGAATATACTGAATGACCAGAGGTGGCAGTGCAGCAGAAGAGAATTTGTCTGCCTTCCTGATACCCCAAAAAAAAAGCGCAATTCCTCAGCACTCTGCCATTCTTCATCAGTTTACATGGTACGTCAAACTCACGTTGAATACTTTTGCTTATCATTAAAAAAGTTCATAGCATCTGAGGGCCCTGAGTACCTTTTTAGTGGGGTCTTTGGCATGATTATATTTCTGTCAAGACTGTAGAAAAAGGGATGACGTTACGGTGATCATCATATTTTCATCAAAGACTTTGTCTCTAAAGCTGACAAAGCCTGTGTTAGATACCTGTGCTAATAATGTGTCCTCAGCGGACATTACTGTCTTTAAGGCTGGAATGAGTTGCCTTAATTTGGAGCAATGGTGTGACTTTCTCATGGAGTGAAGCTCATTTGACCTGTTTCCCTGCACTCTGTATGTGGGACTCTGATACTCCAGATGGATTGCTGTTTAGGATACTCTGCAGTTTTGCAACTCCATCTCCTTTTCAAAAGGAGCTCATGCTTTCTCAGTACACAGCCTAGCCGCCTTGCAGTCATAATTAATTATAGTTACCTAGTGCATAATTGCTGGTGTCTCCTCCTCCTGTGTTGCCTCGTCACCCAGGGTGATTGGTCACGTGCTGTCCTGACATCATAAAGCTAGAGCAGGGTGTCATCTGACATGAGGGACAATCAGTTGCCTAGCAAGTGATGAGATACATTTATCATGGTATTGAAATGGGTTGCAGGGTAAATAGGGCACCCAGCTTAAAACCTAGATGGTTAGATGAATGAAACTGGGGCATTATTTGAGATTTGTGCATCTGTTTGAAGGTGCGGATAATCACAATGTTCTGGACTTCTCTATAGCTTAACTGATAGGGATGTACTAAGATGAAGATGTTAAGATGTCGTTTATAGTTTTTATTATTCCCACTAACTATAGCGTAAACCTTCCTCCCTTAACTTATCAGATCACTTAATTGCTATTGGTGTATCAAAACCTAAAAGAATTGCACTGAAAAGGGGACGCCTTCACTTGGCTGGCAATCACACCTATTTATCTAGGTCCTGATGTAGCTGCTAGTTGTGTAGAGAGTGTTGGCAAATGAGGCATAGAATTAAGATATGTACCCCAGTTTTATCTTGAAAACTGAGATTTTAATTTTTAGTAAGCTTTGGATTTTCACAATATTACTGTCTCCATAGTACTGATTATCAAGGCTTAGAAAATCCATTTATTATTGCTGTGCATTCGTTTGAAAATATTCAAGTTCTAATTGACTAACGGTGGACTTTTCCATCTGCAGAATATACTGAATGACCAGAGGTGGCAGTGCAGCAGAAGAGAATTTGTCTGCCTTCCTGATACCCCAAAAAAATAAGCAAATCCTCAGCACTCTGCCATCCTTCATCAGTTTACATGGTAAGTCAAACTCACGTTGAATACATTTGCTTGTCATTAAAAAAGTTCATAGCATCTGAGGGCCCTGAGTACCTTTTTAGTGGGGTCTTTGGCATGATTATATTTCTGTCAAGACTGTAGAAAAAGGGATGACGTTACGGTGATCATCATATTTTCATCAAAGACTTTGTCTCTAAAGCTGACAAAGCCTGTGTTAGATACCTGTGCTAATAATGTGTCCTCAGAGGACATTACTGTCTTTAAGGCTGGAATGAGTTGCCTTAATTTGGAGCAATGGTGTGACTTTCTCATGGAGTGAAGCTCATTTGACCTGTTTCCCTGCACTCTGTATGTGGGACTCTGATACTCCAGATGGTTTGCTGTTTAGGATACTCTGCAGTTTTGCAACTCCATCTCCTTTTCAAAAGGAGCTCATGCTTTCTCAGTACACAGCCTAGCTGCCTTGCAGTCATAATTAATTATAGTTACCTAGTGCATAATTGCTGGTGTCTCCTCCTCCTGTGTTTCCTCGTCACCCAGGGTGATTGGTCACGTGCTGTCCTGACATCATAAAGCTAGAGCAGGGTGTCATCTGACATGAGGGACAATCAGTTGCCTAGCAAGTGATGAGATACATTGATCATGGTATTGAAGTGGGTTGCAGGGTAAATAGGGCACCCAGCTTAAAACCTAGATGGTTAGATGAATGAAACTGGGGCATTATTTGAGACTTGTGCATCTGTTTGAAGGTGCGGATAATCACAATGTTCTGGACTTCTCTATAGCTTAACTGATAGGGATGTACTAAGATGAAGATGTTAAGATGTCGTTTATAGTTTTTATTATTCCCACTAACTATAGCGTAAACCTTCCTCCCTTAACTTATCAGATCACCTAATTGCTATTGGCGTATCATAACCTAAAAGAATTGCACTGAAAAGGGGACGCCTTCACTTGGCTGGCAATCACACCTATTTATCTAGGTCCTGATGTAGCTGCTAGTTGTGTAGAGAGTGTTGGCAAATGAGGCATAGAATTAAGATATGTACCCCAGTTTTATCTTGAAAACTGAGATTTTAATTTTTAGTAAGCTTTGGATTTTCACAATATTACTGTCTCCATAGTACTGATTATCAAGGCTTAGAAAATCCATTTATTATTGCTGTGCATTCGTTTGAAATTATTCAAGTTCTAATTGACTAACGGTGGACTTTTCCATCTGCAGAATATACTGAATGACCAGAGGTGGCAGTGCAGCAGAAGAGAATTTGTCTGCCTTCCTGATACCCAAAAAAAAAGCGCAATTCCTCAGCACTCTGCCTTTCTTCATCAGTTTACATGGTACGTCAAACTCACGTTGAATACATTTGCTTATCATTAAAAAAGTTCATAGCATCTGAGGGCCCTGAGTACCTTTTTAGTGTGGTCTTTGGCATGATTATATTTCTGTCAAGACTGTAGAAAAATGGATGACGTTACGGTGATCATAATATTTTCATCAAAGACTTTGTCTCTAAAGCTGACAAAGCCTGTGTTAGATACCTGTGCTAATAATGTGTCCTCAGAGGACATTACTGTCTTTAAGGCTGGAATGAGTTGCCTTAATTTGGAGCAATGGCGTGACTTTCTCATGGAGTGAAGCTCATTTGACCTGTTTCCCTGCACTCTGTATGTGGGACTCTGATACTCCAGATGGATTGCTGTTTAGGATACTCTGCAGTTTTGCAACTCCATCTCCTTTTCAAAAGGAGCTCAATGCTTTCTCAGTACACCGCCTAGCTGCCTTGCAGTCATAATTAATTATAGTTACCTAGTGCACTATTGCTGGTGTCTCCTCCTCCTGTGTTTCCTCGTCACCCAGGGTGATTGGTCACGTGCTGTCCTGACATCATAAAGCTAGAGCAGGGTGTCATCTGACATGAGGGACAATCAGTTGCCTAGCAAGTGATAAGATAAATTTATCATGGTATTGAAATGGGTTGCAGGGTAAATAGGGCACCCAGCTTAAAACCTAGATGGTTAGATGAATGAAACTGGGGCATTATTTGAGACTTGTGCATCTGTTTGAAGGTGCAGATAATCACAATGTTCTGGACTTCTCTATAGCTTAACTGATAGGGATGTACTAAGATGAAGATGTTAAGATGTCGTTTATAGTTTTTATTATTCCCACAAACTATAGCGTAAACCTTCCTCCCTTAACTTATCAGATCACTTAATTGCTATTGGCGTATCATAACCTAAAAGAATTGCACTATAATGGGGAAGCCTTCACTTGGCTGGCAATCACACCTATTTATCTAGGTCCTGATGTAGCTGCTAGTTGTGTAGAGAGTGTTGGCAAATGAGGCATAGAATTAAGATATGTACCCCAGTTTTATCTTGAAAACTGAGATTTTAATTTTTAGTAAGCTTTGGATTTTCACAATATTACTGTCTCCATAGTACTGATTATCAAGGCTTAGAACATCCATTTATTATTGCTGTGCATTCGTTTGAAAATATTCAAGTTCTAATTGACTAACGGTGGACTTTTCCATCTGCAGAATATACTGAATGACCAGAGGTGGCAGTGCAGCAGAAGAGAATTTGTCTGCCTTCCTGATACCCAAAAAAAATAAGCAAATCCTCATCACTCTGCCATCCTTCATCAGTTTACATGGTAAGTCAATCTCACGTTGAATACATTTGCTTGTCATTAAAAAAGTTCATAGCATCTGAGGGCCCTGAGTACCTTTTTAGTGGGGTCTTTGGCATGATTATATTTCTGTCAAGACTGTAGAAATAGGGATTACGTTACGGTGATCATCATATTTTCATCAAAGACTTTGTCTCTAAAGCTGACAAAGCCTGTGTTAGATACCTGTGCTAATAATGTGTCCTCAGAGGACATTACTGTCTTTAAGGCTGGAATGAGTTGCCTTAATTTGGAGCAATGGTGTGACTTTCTCATGGAGTGAAGCTCATTTGACCTGTTTCCCTGCACTCTGTATGTGGGACTCTGATACTCCAGATGGATTGCTGTTTAGGATACTCTGCAGTTTTGCAAGTCCATCTCCTTTTCAAAAGGAGCTCATGCTTTCTTAGTACACAGCCTAGCCGCCTTGCAGTCATAATTAATTATAGTTACCTAGTGCGTAATTGCTGGTGTCTCCTCCTCCTGTGTTTCCTCGTCACCCAGGGTGATAGGTCACGTGCTGTCCTGACATCATAAAGCTAGAGCAGGGTGTCATCTGACATGAGGGACAATCAGTTGCCTAGCAAGTGATGAGATACATTTATCATGGTATTGAAATGGGTTGCAGGGTAAATAGGGCACCCAGCTTAAAACCTAGATGGTTAGATGAATGAAACTGGGGCATTATTTGAGACTTGTGCATCTGTTTGAAGGTGCGGATAATCACAATGTTCTGGACTTCTCTATAGCTTAACTGATAGGGATGTACTAAAATGAAGATGTTAAGATGTCGTTTATAGTTTTTATTATTCCCACAAACTATAGCGTAAACCTTCCTCCCTTAACTTATCAGATCACTTAATTGCTATTGGCGTATCATAACCTAAAATAATTGCACTGAAAAGGGGACGCCTTCACTTGGCTGGCAATCACACCTATTTATCTAGGTCCTGATGTAGCTGCTAGTTGTGTAGAGAGTGTTGGCAAATGAGGCATAGAATTAAGATATGTACCCCAGTTTTATTTTGAAAACTGAGATTTAAATTTTTAGTAAACTTTGGATTTTCACAATATTACTGTCTCCATAGTACTGATTATCAAGGCTTAGAAAATCCATTTATTATTGCTGTGCATTCGTTTGAAAATATTCAAGTTCTAATTGACTAACGGTGGACTTTTCCATCTGCAGAATATACTGAATGACCAGAGGTGGCAGTGCAGCAGAAGAGAATTTGTCTGCCTTCCTGATACCCAAAAAAAAAAGTGCAATTCCTCAGCACTCTGCCATCCTTCATCAGTTTACATGGTAAGTCAAACTCACGTTGAATACATTTGCTTATCATTAAAAAAGTTCATAGCATCTGAGGGCCCTGAGTACCTTTTTAGTGGGGTCTTTGGCATGATTATATTTCTGTCAAGACTGTAGAAAAATGGATGACGTTACGGTGATCATCATATTTTCATCAAAGACTTTGTCTCTAAAGCTGACAACGCCTGTGTTAGATACCTGTGCTAATAATGTGTCCTCAGAGGACATTACTGTCTTTAAGGCTGGAATGAGTTGCCTTAATTTGGAGCAATGGTGTGACTTTCTCATGGAGTGAAACTCATTTGACCTGTTTCCCTGCACTCTGTATGTGGGACTCTGATACTCCAGATGGTTTGCTGTTTAGGATACCCTGCAGTTTTGCAACTCCATCTCCTTTTCAAAAGGAGCTCATGCTTTCTCAGTACACAGCCTAGCCGCCTTGCAGTCATAATTAATTATAGTTACCTAGTGCCTTATTGCTGGTGTCTCCTCCTCCTGTGTTTTCTCGTCACCCAGGGTGATTGGTCACGTGCTGTCCTGACATCATAAAGCTAGAGCAGGGTGTCATCTGACATGAGGGACCATCAGTTGCCTAGCAAGTGATAAGATAAATTTATCATGGTATTGAAATGGGTTGCAGGGTAAATAGGGCACCCAGCTTAAAACCTAGATGGTTAGATGAATGAAACTGGGGCATTAATTGAGACTTGTGCATCTGTTTGAAGTTGCAGATAATCACAATGTTCTGGACTTCTCTATAGCTTAACTGATAGGGATGTACTAAGATGAAGATGTTAAGATGTCGTTTATAGTTTTTATTATTCCCACAAACTATAGCGTAAACCTTCCTCCCTTAACTTATCAGATCACTTAATTGCTATTGGCGTATCATAACCTAAAAGAATTGCATTATAAAGGGGAAGCCTTCACTTGGCTGGCAATCACACCTATTTATCTAGGTCCTGATGTAGCTGCTAGTTGTGTAGAGAGTGTTGGCAAATGAGGCATAGAATTAAGATATGTATCCCAGTTTTATCTTGAAAACTGAGATTTTAATTTTTAGTAAGCTTTGGATTTTCACAATATTACTGTCTCCATAGTACTGATTATCAAGGCTTAGAAAATCCATTTATTATTGCTGTGCATTCGTTTGAAAATATTCAAGTTCTAATTGACTAACGCTGGACTTTTCCATCTGCAGAATATACTGAATGACCAGAGGTGGCAGTGCAGCAGAAGAGAATGTGTCTGCCTTCCTGATACCCCAAAAAAATAAGCAAATCCTCAGCACTCTGCCATCCTTCATCAGTTTACATGGTAAGTCAAACTCACGTTGAATACATTTGCTTGTCATTAAAAAAGTTCACAGCATCTGAGGGCCCTGAGTACCTTTTTAGAGGGGTCTTTGGCATGATTATATTTCTGTCAAGACTGTAGAAAAAGGGATGACGTTACGGTGATTATCATATTTTCATCAAAGACTTTGTCTCTAAAGCTGACAAAGCCTGTGTTAGATACCTGTGCTAATAATGTGTCCTCAGCGGACATTACTGTCTTTAAGGCTGGAATGAGTTGCCTTAATTTGGAGCAATGGTGTGACTTTCTCATGGAGTGAAGCTCATTTGACCTGTTTCCCTGCACTCTGTATGTGGGACTCTGATACTCCAGATGGATTGCTGTTTAGGATACTCTGCAGTTTTGCAACTCCATCTCCTTTTCAAAAGGAGCTCATGCTTTCTCAGTACACAGCCTAGCCGCCTTGCAGTCATAATTAATTATAGTTACCTAGTGCATAATTGCTGGTGTCTCCTCCTCCTGTGTTGCCTCGTCACCCAGGGTGATTGGTCACGTGCTGTCCTGACATCATAAAGCTAGAGCAGGGTGTCATCTGACATGAGGGACAATCAGTTGCCTAGCAAGTGATGAGATACATTTATCATGGTATTGAAATGGGTTGCAGGGTAAATAGGGCACCCAGCTTAAAACCTAGATGGTTAGATGAATGAAACTGGGGCATTATTTGAGATTTGTGCATCTGTTTGAAGGTGCGGATAATCACAATGTTCTGGACTTCTCTATAGCTTAACTGATAGGGATGTACTAAGATGAAGATGTTAAGATGTCGTTTATAGTTTTTATTATTCCCACTAACTATAGCGTAAACCTTCCTCCCTTAACTTATCAGATCACTTAATTGCTATTGGTGTATCATAACCTAAAAGAATTGCACTGAAAAGGGGATGCCTTCACTTGGCTGGCAATCACACCTATTTATCTAGGTCCTGATGTAGCTGCTAGTTGTGTAGAGAGTGTTGGCAAATGAGGCATAGAATTAAGATATGTACCCCAGTCTTATCTTGAAAACTGAGATTTTAATTTTTAGTAAGCTTTGGATTTTCACAATATTACTGTCTCCATAGTACTGATTATCAAGGCTTAGAAAATCCATTTATTATTGCTGTGCATTCGTTTGAAAATATTCAAGTTCTAATTGACTAACGGTGGACTTTTCCATCTGCAGAATATACTGAATGACCAGAGGTGGCAGTGCAGCAGAAGAGAATTTGTCTGCCTTCCTGATACCCCAAAAAAATAAGCAAATCCTCAGAACTCTGCCATCCTTCATCAGTTTACATGGTAAGTCAAACTCACGTTGAATACATTTGCTTGTCATTAAAAAAGTTCATAGCATCTGAGGGCCCTGAGTACCTTTTTAGTGGGGTCTTTGGCATGATTATATTTCTGTCAAGACTGTAGAAAAAGGGATGACGTTACGGTGATCATCATATTTTCATCAAAGACTTTGTCTCTAAAGCTGACAAAGCCTGTGTTAGATACCTGTGCTAATAATGTGTCCTCAGAGGACATTACTGTCTTTAAGGCTGGAATGAGTTGCCTTAATTTGGAGCAATGGTGTGACTTTCTCATGGAGTGAAGCTCATTTGACCTGTTTCCCTGCACTCTGTATGTGGGACTCTGATACTCCAGATGGTTTGCTGTTTAGGATACTCTGCAGTTTTGCAACTCCATCTCCTTTTCAAAAGGAGCTCATGCTTTCTCAGTACACAGCCTAGCTGCCTTGCAGTCATAATTAATTATAGTTACCTAGTGCATAGTTGCTGGTGTCTTCTCCTCCTGTGTTTCCTCGTCACCCAGGGTGATTGGTCACGTGCTGTCCTGACATCATAAAGCTAGAGCAGGGTGTCATCTGACATGAGGGACAATCAGTTGCCTAGCAAGTGATAAGATAAATTTATCATGGTATTGAAATGGGTTGCAGGGTAAATAGGGCACCCAGCTTAAAACCTAGATGGTTAGATGAATGAAACTGGGGCATTATTTGAGACTTGTGCATCTGTTTGAAGGTGCGGATAATCACAATGTTCTGGACTTCTCTATAGCTTAACTGATAGGGATGTACTAAGATGAAGATGTTAAGATGTCGTTTATAGTTTTTATTATTCCCACAAACTATAGCGTAAACCTTCCTCCCTTAACTTATCAGATCACTTAATTGCTATTGGCGTACCATAACCTAAAATAATTGCACTGAAAAGGGGACGCCTTCACTTGGCTGGCAATCACACCTATTTATCTAGGTCCTGATGTAGCTGCTAGTTGTGTAGAGAGTGTTGGCAAATGAGGCATAGAATTAAGATATGTACCCCAGTTTTATTTTGAAAACTGAGATTTAAATTTTTAGTAAACTTTGGATTTTCACAATATTACTGTCTCCATAGTACTGATTATCAAGGCTTAGAAAATCCATTTATTATTGCTGTGCATTCGTTTGAAAATATTCAAGTTCTAATTGACTAACGGTGGACTTTTCCATCTGCAGAATATACTGAATGACCAGAGGTGGCAGTGCAGCAGAAGAGAATTTGTCTGCCTTCCTGATACCCAAAAAAAAAAGTGCAATTCCTCAGCACTCTGCCATCCTTCATCAGTTTACATGGTAAGTCAAACTCACGTTGAATACATTTGCTTATCATTAAAAAAGTTCATAGCATCTGAGGGCCCTGAGTACCTTTTTAGTGGGGTCTTTGGCATGATTATATTTCTGTCAAGACTGTAGAAAAATGGATGACGTTACGGTGATCATCATATTTTCATCAAAGACTTTGTCTCTAAAGCTGACAACGCCTGTGTTAGATACCTGTGCTAATAATGTGTCCTCAGAGGACATTACTGTCTTTAAGGCTGGAATGAGTTGCCTTAATTTGGAGCAATGGTGTGACTTTCTCATGGAGTGAAACTCATTTGACCTGTTTCCCTGCACTCTGTATGTGGGACTCTGATACTCCAGATGGTTTGCTGTTTAGGATACCCTGCAGTTTTGCAACTCCATCTCCTTTTCAAAAGGAGCTCATGCTTTCTCAGTACACAGCCTAGCCGCCTTGCAGTCATAATTAATTATAGTTACCTAGTGCCTTATTGCTGGTGTCTCCTCCTCCTGTGTTTTCTCGTCACCCAGGGTGATTGGTCACGTGCTGTCCTGACATCATAAAGCTAGAGCAGGGTGTCATCTGACATGAGGGACCATCAGTTGCCTAGCAAGTGATAAGATAAATTTATCATGGTATTGAAATGGGTTGCAGGGTAAATAGGGCACCCAGCTTAAAACCTAGATGGTTAGATGAATGAAACTGGGGCATTAATTGAGACTTGTGCATCTGTTTGAAGTTGCAGATAATCACAATGTTCTGGACTTCTCTATAGCTTAACTGATAGGGATGTACTAAGATGAAGATGTTAAGATGTCGTTTATAGTTTTTATTATTCCCACAAACTATAGCGTAAACCTTCCTCCCTTAACTTATCAGATCACTTAATTGCTATTGGCGTATCATAACCTAAAAGAATTGCATTATAAAGGGGAAGCCTTCACTTGGCTGGCAATCACACCTATTTATCTAGGTCCTGATGTAGCTGCTAGTTGTGTAGAGAGTGTTGGCAAATGAGGCATAGAATTAAGATATGTATCCCAGTTTTATCTTGAAAACTGAGATTTTAATTTTTAGTAAGCTTTGGATTTTCACAATATTACTGTCTCCATAGTACTGATTATCAAGGCTTAGAAAATCCATTTATTATTGCTGTGCATTCGTTTGAAAATATTCAAGTTCTAATTGACTAACGCTGGACTTTTCCATCTGCAGAATATACTGAATGACCAGAGGTGGCAGTGCAGCAGAAGAGAATTTGTCTGCCTTCCTGATACCCCAAAAAAATAAGCAAATCCTCAGCACTCTGCCATCCTTCATCAGTTTACATGGTAAGTCAAACTCACGTTGAATACATTTGCTTGTCATTAAAAAAGTTCACAGCATCTGAGGGCCCTGAGTACCTTTTTAGAGGGGTCTTTGGCATGATTATATTTCTGTCAAGACTGTAGAAAAAGGGATGACGTTACGGTGATTATCATATTTTCATCAAAGACTTTGTCTCTAAAGCTGACAAAGCCTGTGTTAGATACCTGTGCTAATAATGTGTCCTCAGCGGACATTACTGTCTTTAAGGCTGGAATGAGTTGCCTTAATTTGGAGCAATGGTGTGACTTTCTCATGGAGTGAAGCTCATTTGACCTGTTTCCCTGCACTCTGTATGTGGGACTCTGATACTCCAGATGGATTGCTGTTTAGGATACTCTGCAGTTTTGCAACTCCATCTCCTTTTCAAAAGGAGCTCATGCTTTCTCAGTACACAGCCTAGCCGCCTTGCAGTCATAATTAATTATAGTTACCTAGTGCATAATTGCTGGTGTCTCCTCCTCCTGTGTTGCCTCGTCACCCAGGGTGATTGGTCACGTGCTGTCCTGACATCATAAAGCTAGAGCAGGGTGTCATCTGACATGAGGGACAATCAGTTGCCTAGCAAGTGATGAGATACATTTATCATGGTATTGAAATGGGTTGCAGGGTAAATAGGGCACCCAGCTTAAAACCTAGATGGTTAGATGAATGAAACTGGGGCATTATTTGAGATTTGTGCATCTGTTTGAAGGTGCGGATAATCACAATGTTCTGGACTTCTCTATAGCTTAACTGATAGGGATGTACTAAGATGAAGATGTTAAGATGTCGTTTATAGTTTTTATTATTCCCACTAACTATAGCGTAAACCTTCCTCCCTTAACTTATCAGATCACTTAATTGCTATTGGTGTATCATAACCTAAAAGAATTGCACTGAAAAGGGGATGCCTTCACTTGGCTGGCAATCACACCTATTTATCTAGGTCCTGATGTAGCTGCTAGTTGTGTAGAGAGTGTTGGCAAATGAGGCATAGAATTAAGATATGTACCCCAGTCTTATCTTGAAAACTGAGATTTTAATTTTTAGTAAGCTTTGGATTTTCACAATATTACTGTCTCCATAGTACTGATTATCAAGGCTTAGAAAATCCATTTATTATTGCTGTGCATTCGTTTGAAAATATTCAAGTTCTAATTGACTAACGGTGGACTTTTCCATCTGCAGAATATACTGAATGACCAGAGGTGGCAGTGCAGCAGAAGAGAATTTGTCTGCCTTCCTGATACCCCAAAAAAATAAGCAAATCCTCAGAACTCTGCCATCCTTCATCAGTTTACATGGTAAGTCAAACTCACGTTGAATACATTTGCTTGTCATTAAAAAAGTTCATAGCATCTGAGGGCCCTGAGTACCTTTTTAGTGGGGTCTTTGGCATGATTATATTTCTGTCAAGACTGTAGAAAAAGGGATGACGTTACGGTGATCATCATATTTTCATCAAAGACTTTGTCTCTAAAGCTGACAAAGCCTGTGTTAGATACCTGTGCTAATAATGTGTCCTCAGAGGACATTACTGTCTTTAAGGCTGGAATGAGTTGCCTTAATTTGGAGCAATGGTGTGACTTTCTCATGGAGTGAAGCTCATTTGACCTGTTTCCCTGCACTCTGTATGTGGGACTCTGATACTCCAGATGGTTTGCTGTTTAGGATACTCTGCAGTTTTGCAACTCCATCTCCTTTTCAAAAGGAGCTCATGCTTTCTCAGTACACAGCCTAGCTGCCTTGCAGTCATAATTAATTATAGTTACCTAGTGCATAGTTGCTGGTGTCTTCTCCTCCTGTGTTTCCTCGTCACCCAGGGTGATTGGTCACGTGCTGTCCTGACATCATAAAGCTAGAGCAGGGTGTCATCTGACATGAGGGACAATCAGTTGCCTAGCAAGTGATAAGATAAATTTATCATGGTATTGAAATGGGTTGCAGGGTAAATAGGGCACCCAGCTTAAAACCTAGATGGTTAGATGAATGAAACTGGGGCATTATTTGAGACTTGTGCATCTGTTTGAAGGTGCGGATAATCACAATGTTCTGGACTTCTCTATAGCTTAACTGATAGGGATGTACTAAGATGAAGATGTTAAGATGTCGTTTATAGTTTTTATTATTCCCACAAACTATAGCGTAAACCTTCCTCCCTTAACTTATCAGATCACTTAATTGCTATTGGCGTACCATAACCTAAAAGAATTGCACTATAAAGGGGAAGCCTTCACTTGGCTGGCAATCACACCTATTTATCTAGGTCCTGATGTAGCTGCTAGTTGTGTAGAGAGTGTTGGCAAATAAGGCATAGAATTAAGATATGTACCCCAGTTTTATCTTGAAAACTGAGATTTTAATTTTTAGTAAGCTTTGGATTTTCACAATATTACTGTCTCCATAGTACTGATTATCAAGGCTTAGAACATCCATTTATTATTGCTGTGCATTCGTATGAAAATATTCAAGTTCTAATTGACTAACGGTGGACTTTTCCATCTGCAGAATATACTGAATGACCAGAGGTGGCAGTGCAGCAGAAGAGAATTTGTCTGCCTTCCTGATACCCAAAAAAAATAAGCAAATCCTCATCACTCTGCCATCCTTCATCAGTTTACATGGTAAGTCAATCTCACGTTGAATACATTTGCTTGTCATTAAAAAAGTTCATAGCATCTGAGGGCCCTGAGTACCTTTTTAGTGGGGTCTTTGGCATGATTATATTTCTGTCAAGACTGTAGAAATAGGGATTACGTTACGGTGATCATCATATTTTCATCAAAGACTTTGTCTCTAAAGCTGACAAAGCCTGTGTTAGAAACCTGTGCTAATAATGTGTCCTCAGAGGACATTACTGTCTTTAAGGCTGGAATGAGTTGCCTTAATTTGGAGCAATGGTGTGACTTTCTCATGGAGTGAAGCTCATTTGACCTGTTTCCCTGCACTCTGTATGTGGGACTCTGATACTCCAGATGGATTGCTGTTTAGGATACTCTGCAGTTTTGCAAGTCCATCTCCTTTTCAAAAGGAGCTCATGCTTTCTCAGTACACAGCCTAGCCGCCTTGCAGTCATAATTAATTATAGTTACCTAGTGCGTAATTGCTGGTGTCTCCTCCTCCTGTGTTTCCTCGTCACCCAGGGTGATAGGTCACGTGCTGTCCTGACATCATAAAGCTAGAGCAGGGTGTCATCTGACATGAGGGACAATCAGTTGCCTAGCAAGTGATAAGATAAATTTATCATGGTATTGAAATGGGTTGCAGGGTAAATAGGGCACCCAGCTTAAAACCTAGATGGTTAGATGAATGAAACTGGGGCATTATTTGAGACTTGTGCATCTGTTTGAAGGTGCGGATAATCACAATGTTCTGGACTTCTCTATAGCTTAACTGATAGGGATGTACTAAAATGAAGATGTTAAGATGTCGTTTATAGTTTTTATTATTCCCACAAACTATAGCGTAAACCTTCCTCCCTTAACTTATCAGATCACTTAATTGCTATTGGCGTATCATAACCTAAAATAAATGCACTGAAAAGGGGACGCCTTCACTTGGCTGGCAATCACACCTATTTATCTAGGTCCTGATGTAGCTGCTAGTTGTGTAGAGAGTGTTGGCAAATGAGGCATAGAATTAAGATATGTACCCCAGTTTTATTTTGAAAACTGAGATTTAAATTTTTAGTAAACTTTGGATTTTCACAATATTACTGTCTCCATAGTACTGATTATCAAGGCTTAGAAAATCCATTTATTATTGCTGTGCCGGTGGACTTTTCCATCTGCAGAATATACTGAATGACCAGAGGTGGCAGTGCAGCAGAAGAGAATTTGTCTGCCTTCCTGATACCCAAAAAAAAAAGCGCAATTCCTCAGCACTCTGCCATCCTTCATCAGTTTACATGGTAAGTCAAACTCACGTTGAATACATTTGCTTATCATTAAAAAAGTTCATAGCATCTGAGGGCCCTGAGTACCTTTTTAGTGGGGTCTTTGGCATGATTATATTTCTGTCAAGACTGTAGAAAAATGGATGACGTTACGGTGATCATCATATTTTCATCAAAGACTTTGTCTCTAAAGCTGACAACGCCTGTGTTAGATACCTGTGCTAATAATGTGTCCTCAGAGGACATTACTGTCTTTAAGGCTGGAATGAGTTGCCTTAATTTGGAGCAATGGTGTGACTTTCTCATGGAGTGAAACTCATTTGACCTGTTTCCCTGCACTCTGTATGTGGGACTCTGATACTCCAGATGGTTTGCTGTTTAGGATACTCTGCAGTTTTGCAACTCCATCTCCTTTTCAAAAGGAGCTCATGCTTTCTCAGTACACAGCCTAGCCGCCTTGCAGTCATAATTAATTATAGTTACCTAGTGCCTTATTGCTGGTGTCTCCTCCTCCTGTGTTTTCTCGTCACCCAGGGTGATTGGTCACGTGCTGTCCTGACATCATAAAGCTAGAGCAGGGTGTCATCTGACATGAGGGACCATCAGTTGCCTAGCAAGTGATAAGATAAATTTATCATGGTATTGAAATGGGTTGCAGGGTAAATAGGGCACCCAGCTTAAAACCTAGATGGTTAGATGAATGAAACTGGGGCATTATTTGAGACTTGTGCATCTGTTTGAAGGTGCAGATAATCACAATGTTCTGGACTTCTCTATAGCTTAACTGATAGGGATGTACTAAGATGAAGATGTTAAGATGTCGTTTATAGTTTTTATTATTCCCACAAACTATAGCGTAAACCTTCCTCCCTTAACTTATCAGATCACTTAATTGCTATTGGCGTATCATAACCTAAAAGAATTGCATTATAAAGGGGAAGCCTTCACTTGGCTGGCAATCACACCTATTTATCTAGGTCCTGATGTAGCTGCTAGTTGTGTAGAGAGTGTTGGCAAATGAGGCATAGAATTAAGATATGTACCCCAGTTTTATCTTGAAAACTGAGATTTTAATTTTTAGTAAGCTTTGGATTTTCACAATATTACTGTCTCCATAGTACTGATTATCAAGGCTTAGAAAATCCATTTATTATTGCTGTGCATTCGTTTGAAAATATTCAAGTTCTAATTGACTAACGCTGGACTTTTCCATCTGCAGAATATACTGAATGACCAGAGGTGGCAGTGCAGCAGAAGAGAATTTGTCTGCCTTCCTGATACCCCAAAAAAATAAGCAAATCCTCAGCACTCTGCCATCCTTCATCAGTTTACATGGTAAGTCAAACTCACGTTGAATACATTTGCTTGTCATTAAAAAAGTTCACAGCATCTGAGAGCCCTGAGTACCTTTTTAGAGGGGTCTTTGGCATGATTATATTTCTGTCAAGACTGTAGAAAAAGGGATGACGTTACGGTGATTATCATATTTTCATCAAAGACTTTGTCTCTAAAGCTGACAAAGCCTGTGTTAGATACCTGTGCTAATAATGTGTCCTCAGCAGACATTACTGTCTTTAAGGCTGGAATGAGTTGCCTTAATTTGGAGCAATGGTGTGACTTTCTCATGGAGTGAAGCTCATTTGACCTGTTTCCCTGCACTCTGTATGTGGGACTCTGATACTCCAGATGGATTGCTGTTTAGGATACTCTGCAGTTTTGCAACTCCATCTCCTTTTCAAAAGGAGCTCATGCTTTCTCAGTACACAGCCTAGCCGCCTTGCAGTCATAATTAATTATAGTTACCTAGTGCATAATTGCTGGTGTCTCCTCCTCCTGTGTTGCCTCGTCACCCAGGGTGATTGGTCACGTGCTGTCCTGACATCATAAAGCTAGAGCAGGGTGTCATCTGACATGAGGGACAATCAGTTGCCTAGCAAGTGATGAGATACATTTATCATGGTATTGAAATGGGTTGCAGGGTAAATAGGGCACCCAGCTTAAAACCTAGATGGTTAGATGAATGAAACTGGGGCATTATTTGAGACTTGTGCATCTGTTTGAACGTGCGGATAATCACAATGTTCTGGACTTCTCTATAGCTTAACTGATAGGGATGTACTAAGATGAAGATGTTAAGATGTCGTTTATAGTTTTTATTATTCCCACTAACTATAGCGTAAACCTTCCTCCCTTAACTTATCAGATCACCTAATTGCTATTGGCGTATCATAACCTAAAAGAATTGCACTGAAAAGGGGACGCCTTCACTTGGCTGGCAATCACACCTATTTATCTAGGTCCTGATGTAGCTGCTAGTTGTGTAGAGAGTGTTGGCAAATGAGGCATAGAATTAAGATATGTACCCCAGTCTTATCTTGAAAACTGAGATTTTAATTTTTAGTAAGCTTTGGATTTTCACAATATTACTGTCTCCATAGTACTGATTATCAAGGCTTAGAAAATCCATTTATTATTGCTGTGCATTCGTTTGAAAATATTCAAGTTCTAATTGACTAACGGTGGACTTTTCCATCTGCAGAATATACTGAATGACCAGAGGTGGCAGTGCAGCAGAAGAGAATTTGTCTGCCTTCCTGATACCCCAAAAAAATAAGCAAATCCTCAGAACTCTGCCATCCTTCATCAGTTTACATGGTAAGTCAAACTCACGTTGAATACATTTGCTTGTCATTAAAAAAGTTCATAGCATCTGAGGGCCCTGAGTACCTTTTTAGTGGGGTCTTTGGCATGATTATATTTCTGTCAAGACTGTAGAAAAAGGGATGACGTTACGGTGATCATCATATTTTCATCAAAGACTTTGTCTCTAAAGCTGACAAAGCCTGTGTTAGATACCTGTGCTAATAATGTGTCCTCAGAGGACATTACTGTCTTTAAGGCTGGAATGAGTTGCCTTAATTTGGAGCAATGGTGTGACTTTCTCATGGAGTGAAGCTCATTTGACCTGTTTCCCTGCACTCTGTATGTGGGACTCTGATACTCCAGATGGTTTGCTGTTTAGGATACTCTGCAGTTTTGCAACTCCATCTCCTTTTCAAAAGGAGCTCATGCTTTCTCAGTACACAGCCTAGCTGCCTTGCAGTCATAATTAATTATAGTTACCTAGTGCATAGTTGCTGGTGTCTTCTCCTCCTGTGTTTCCTCGTCACCCAGGGTGATTGGTCACGTGCTGTCCTGACATCATAAAGCTAGAGCAGGGTGTCATCTGACATGAGGGACAATCAGTTGCCTAGCAAGTGATAAGATAAATTTATCATGGTATTGAAATGGGTTGCAGGGTAAATAGGGCACCCAGCTTAAAACCTAGATGGTTAGATGAATGAAACTGGGGCATTATTTGAGACTTGTGCATCTGTTTGAAGGTGCGGATAATCACAATGTTCTGGACTTCTCTATAGCTTAACTGATAGGGATGTACTAAGATGAAGATGTTAAGATGTCGTTTATAGTTTTTATTATTCCCACAAACTATAGCGTAAACCTTCCTCCCTTAACTTATCAGATCACTTAATTGCTATTGGCGTACCATAACCTAAAAGAATTGCACTATAAAGGGGAAGCCTTCACTTGGCTGGCAATCACACCTATTTATCTAGGTCCTGATGTAGCTGCTAGTTGTGTAGAGAGTGTTGGCAAATAAGGCATAGAATTAAGATATGTACCCCAGTTTTATCTTGAAAACTGAGATTTTAATTTTTAGTAAGCTTTGGATTTTCACAATATTACTGTCTCCATAGTACTGATTATCAAGGCTTAGAACATCCATTTATTATTGCTGTGCATTCGTATGAAAATATTCAAGTTCTAATTGACTAACGGTGGACTTTTCCATCTGCAGAATATACTGAATGACCAGAGGTGGCAGTGCAGCAGAAGAGAATTTGTCTGCCTTCCTGATACCCAAAAAAAATAAGCAAATCCTCATCACTCTGCCATCCTTCATCAGTTTACATGGTAAGTCAATCTCACGTTGAATACATTTGCTTGTCATTAAAAAAGTTCATAGCATCTGAGGGCCCTGAGTACCTTTTTAGTGGGGTCTTTGGCATGATTATATTTCTGTCAAGACTGTAGAAATAGGGATTACGTTACGGTGATCATCATATTTTCATCAAAGACTTTGTCTCTAAAGCTGACAAAGCCTGTGTTAGAAACCTGTGCTAATAATGTGTCCTCAGAGGACATTACTGTCTTTAAGGCTGGAATGAGTTGCCTTAATTTGGAGCAATGGTGTGACTTTCTCATGGAGTGAAGCTCATTTGACCTGTTTCCCTGCACTCTGTATGTGGGACTCTGATACTCCAGATGGATTGCTGTTTAGGATACTCTGCAGTTTTGCAAGTCCATCTCCTTTTCAAAAGGAGCTCATGCTTTCTCAGTACACAGCCTAGCCGCCTTGCAGTCATAATTAATTATAGTTACCTAGTGCGTAATTGCTGGTGTCTCCTCCTCCTGTGTTTCCTCGTCACCCAGGGTGATAGGTCACGTGCTGTCCTGACATCATAAAGCTAGAGCAGGGTGTCATCTGACATGAGGGACAATCAGTTGCCTAGCAAGTGATAAGATAAATTTATCATGGTATTGAAATGGGTTGCAGGGTAAATAGGGCACCCAGCTTAAAACCTAGATGGTTAGATGAATGAAACTGGGGCATTATTTGAGACTTGTGCATCTGTTTGAAGGTGCGGATAATCACAATGTTCTGGACTTCTCTATAGCTTAACTGATAGGGATGTACTAAAATGAAGATGTTAAGATGTCGTTTATAGTTTTTATTATTCCCACAAACTATAGCGTAAACCTTCCTCCCTTAACTTATCAGATCACTTAATTGCTATTGGCGTATCATAACCTAAAATAAATGCACTGAAAAGGGGACGCCTTCACTTGGCTGGCAATCACACCTATTTATCTAGGTCCTGATGTAGCTGCTAGTTGTGTAGAGAGTGTTGGCAAATGAGGCATAGAATTAAGATATGTACCCCAGTTTTATTTTGAAAACTGAGATTTAAATTTTTAGTAAACTTTGGATTTTCACAATATTACTGTCTCCATAGTACTGATTATCAAGGCTTAGAAAATCCATTTATTATTGCTGTGCCGGTGGACTTTTCCATCTGCAGAATATACTGAATGACCAGAGGTGGCAGTGCAGCAGAAGAGAATTTGTCTGCCTTCCTGATACCCAAAAAAAAAAGCGCAATTCCTCAGCACTCTGCCATCCTTCATCAGTTTACATGGTAAGTCAAACTCACGTTGAATACATTTGCTTATCATTAAAAAAGTTCATAGCATCTGAGGGCCCTGAGTACCTTTTTAGTGGGGTCTTTGGCATGATTATATTTCTGTCAAGACTGTAGAAAAATGGATGACGTTACGGTGATCATCATATTTTCATCAAAGACTTTGTCTCTAAAGCTGACAACGCCTGTGTTAGATACCTGTGCTAATAATGTGTCCTCAGAGGACATTACTGTCTTTAAGGCTGGAATGAGTTGCCTTAATTTGGAGCAATGGTGTGACTTTCTCATGGAGTGAAACTCATTTGACCTGTTTCCCTGCACTCTGTATGTGGGACTCTGATACTCCAGATGGTTTGCTGTTTAGGATACTCTGCAGTTTTGCAACTCCATCTCCTTTTCAAAAGGAGCTCATGCTTTCTCAGTACACAGCCTAGCCGCCTTGCAGTCATAATTAATTATAGTTACCTAGTGCCTTATTGCTGGTGTCTCCTCCTCCTGTGTTTTCTCGTCACCCAGGGTGATTGGTCACGTGCTGTCCTGACATCATAAAGCTAGAGCAGGGTGTCATCTGACATGAGGGACCATCAGTTGCCTAGCAAGTGATAAGATAAATTTATCATGGTATTGAAATGGGTTGCAGGGTAAATAGGGCACCCAGCTTAAAACCTAGATGGTTAGATGAATGAAACTGGGGCATTATTTGAGACTTGTGCATCTGTTTGAAGGTGCAGATAATCACAATGTTCTGGACTTCTCTATAGCTTAACTGATAGGGATGTACTAAGATGAAGATGTTAAGATGTCGTTTATAGTTTTTATTATTCCCACAAACTATAGCGTAAACCTTCCTCCCTTAACTTATCAGATCACTTAATTGCTATTGGCGTATCATAACCTAAAAGAATTGCATTATAAAGGGGAAGCCTTCACTTGGCTGGCAATCACACCTATTTATCTAGGTCCTGATGTAGCTGCTAGTTGTGTAGAGAGTGTTGGCAAATGAGGCATAGAATTAAGATATGTACCCCAGTTTTATCTTGAAAACTGAGATTTTAATTTTTAGTAAGCTTTGGATTTTCACAATATTACTGTCTCCATAGTACTGATTATCAAGGCTTAGAAAATCCATTTATTATTGCTGTGCATTCGTTTGAAAATATTCAAGTTCTAATTGACTAACGCTGGACTTTTCCATCTGCAGAATATACTGAATGACCAGAGGTGGCAGTGCAGCAGAAGAGAATTTGTCTGCCTTCCTGATACCCCAAAAAAATAAGCAAATCCTCAGCACTCTGCCATCCTTCATCAGTTTACATGGTAAGTCAAACTCACGTTGAATACATTTGCTTGTCATTAAAAAAGTTCACAGCATCTGAGAGCCCTGAGTACCTTTTTAGAGGGGTCTTTGGCATGATTATATTTCTGTCAAGACTGTAGAAAAAGGGATGACGTTACGGTGATTATCATATTTTCATCAAAGACTTTGTCTCTAAAGCTGACAAAGCCTGTGTTAGATACCTGTGCTAATAATGTGTCCTCAGCAGACATTACTGTCTTTAAGGCTGGAATGAGTTGCCTTAATTTGGAGCAATGGTGTGACTTTCTCATGGAGTGAAGCTCATTTGACCTGTTTCCCTGCACTCTGTATGTGGGACTCTGATACTCCAGATGGATTGCTGTTTAGGATACTCTGCAGTTTTGCAACTCCATCTCCTTTTCAAAAGGAGCTCATGCTTTCTCAGTACACAGCCTAGCCGCCTTGCAGTCATAATTAATTATAGTTACCTAGTGCATAATTGCTGGTGTCTCCTCCTCCTGTGTTGCCTCGTCACCCAGGGTGATTGGTCACGTGCTGTCCTGACATCATAAAGCTAGAGCAGGGTGTCATCTGACATGAGGGACAATCAGTTGCCTAGCAAGTGATGAGATACATTTATCATGGTATTGAAATGGGTTGCAGGGTAAATAGGGCACCCAGCTTAAAACCTAGATGGTTAGATGAATGAAACTGGGGCATTATTTGAGACTTGTGCATCTGTTTGAACGTGCGGATAATCACAATGTTCTGGACTTCTCTATAGCTTAACTGATAGGGATGTACTAAGATGAAGATGTTAAGATGTCGTTTATAGTTTTTATTATTCCCACTAACTATAGCGTAAACCTTCCTCCCTTAACTTATCAGATCACCTAATTGCTATTGGCGTATCATAACCTAAAAGAATTGCACTGAAAAGGGGACGCCTTCACTTGGCTGGCAATCACACCTATTTATCTAGGTCCTGATGTAGCTGCTAGTTGTGTAGAGAGTGTTGGCAAATGAGGCATAGAATTAAGATATGTACCCCAGTTTTATCTTGAAAACTGAGATTTTAATTTTTAGTAATCTTTGGATATTCACAATATTACTGTCTCCATAGTACTGATTATCAAGGCTTAGAAAATCCATTTATTATTGCTGTGCATTCGTTTGAAATTATTCAAGTTCTAATTGACTAACGGTGGACTTTTCCATCTGCAGAATATACTGAATGACCAGAGGTGGCAGTGCAGCAGAAGAGAATTTGTCTGCCTTCCTGATACCCAAAAAAAAAAGCGCAATTCCTCAGCACTCTGCCATTCTTCATCAGTTTACATGGTACGTCAAACTCACGTTGAATACATTTGCTTATCATTAAAAAAGTTCATAGCATCTGAGGGCCCTGAGTACCTTTTTAGTGTGGTCTTTGGCATGATTATATTTCTGTCAAGACTGTAGAAAAATGGATGACGTTACGGTGATCATAATATTTTCATCAAAGACTTTGTCTCTAAAGCTGACAAAGCCTGTGTTAGATACCTGTGCTAATAATGTGTCCTCAGAGGACATTACTGTCTTTAAGGCTGGAATGAGTTGCCTTAATTTGGAGCAATGGCGTGACTTTCTCATGGAGTGAAGCTCATTTGACCTGTTTCCCTGCACTCTGTATGTGGGACTCTGATACTCCAGATGGATTGCTGTTTAGGATACTCTGCAGTTTTGCAACTCCATCTCCTTTTCAAAAGGAGCTCAATGCTTTCTCAGTACACCGCCTAGCCGCCTTGCAGTCATAATTAATTATAGTTACCTAGTGCACTATTGCTGGTGTCTCCTCCTCCTGTGTTTCCTCGTCACCCAGGGTGATTGGTCACGTGCTGTCCTGACATCATAAAGCTAGAGCAGGGTGTCATCTGACATGAGGGACAATCAGTTGCCTAGCAAGTGATAAGATAAATTTATCATGGTATTGAAATGGGTTGCAGGGTAAATAGGGCACCCAGCTTAAAACCTAGATGGTTAGATGAATGAAACTGGGGCATTATTTGAGACTTGTGCATCTGTTTGAAGGTGCGGATAATCACAATGTTCTGGACTTCTCTATAGCTTAACTGATAGGGATGTACTAAAATGAAGATGTTAAGATGTAGTTTATAGTTTTTATTATTCCCACAAACTATAGCGTAAACCTTCCTCCCTTAACTTATCAGATCACTTAATTGCTATTGGCGTGTCATAACCTAAAATAATTGCACTGAAAAGGGGACGCCTTCACTTGGCTGGCAATCACACCTATTTATCTAGGTCCTGATGTAGCTGCTAGTTGTGTAGAGAGTGTTGGCAAATGAGGCATAGAATTAAGATATGTACCCCAGTTTTATTTTGAAAACTGAGATTTAAATTTTTAGTAAACTTTGGATTTTCACAATATTACTGTCTCCATAGTACTGATTATCAAGGCTTAGAAAATCCATTTATTATTGCTGTGCATTCGTTTGAAAATATTCAAGTTCTAATTGACTAACGGTGGACTTTTCCATCTGCAGAATATACTGAATGACCAGAGGTGGCAGTGCAGCAGAAGAGAATTTGTCTGCCTTCCTGATACCCCAAAAAAAAAGCGCAATTCCTCAGCACTCTGCCATCCTTCATCAGTTTACATGGTAAGTCAAACTCACGTTGAATACATTTGCTTATCATTAAAAAAGTTCATAGCATCTGAGGGCCCTGAGTACCTTTTTAGTGGGGTCTTTGGCATGATTATATTTCTGTCAAGACTGTAGAAAAATGGATGACGTTACGGTGATCATCATATTTTCATCAAAGACTTTGTCTCTAAAGCTGACAACGCCTGTGTTAGATACCTGTGCTAATAATGTGTCCTCAGAGGACATTACTGTCTTTAAGGCTGGAATGAGTTGCCTTAATTTGGAGCAATGGTGTGACTTTCTCATGGAGTGAAACTCATTTGACCTGTTTCCCTGCACTCTGTATGTGGGACTCTGATACTCCAGATGGTTTGCTGTTTAGGATACTCTGCAGTTTTGCAACTCCATCTCCTTTTCAAAAGGAGCTCATGCTTTCTCAGTACACAGCCTAGCCGCCTTGCAGTCATAATTAATTATAGTTACCTAGTGCATAATTGCTGGTGTCTCCTCCTACTGTGTTGCCTCGTCACCTAGGGTGATTGGTCACGTGCTGTCCTGACATCATAAAGCTAGAGCAGGGTGTCATCTGACATGAGGGACAATCAGTTGCCTAGCAAGTGATGAGATACATTTATCATGGTATTGAAATGGGTTGCAGGGTAAATAGGGCACCCAGCTTAAAACCTAGATGGTTAGATGAATGAAACTGGGGCATTATTTGAGACTTGTGCATCTGTTTGAAAGTGCGGATAATCACAATGTTCTGGACTTCTCTATAGCTTAACTGATAGGGATGTACTAAGATGAAGATGTTAAGATGTCGTTTATAGTTTTTATTATTCCCACTAACTATAGCGTAAACCTTCCTCCCTTAACTTATCAGATCACCTAATTGCTATTGGCGTATCATAACCTAAAAGAATTGCACTGAAAAGGGGACGCCTTCACTTGGCTGGCAATCACACCTATTTATCTAGGTCCTGATGTAGCTGCTAGTTGTGTAGAGAGTGTTGGCAAATGAGGCATAGAATTAAGATATGTACCCCAGTTTTATCTTGAAAACTGAGATTTTAATTTTTAGTAATCTTTGGATATTCACAATATTACTGTCTCCATAGTACTGATTATCAAGGCTTAGAAAATCCATTTATTATTGCTGTGCATTCGTTTGAAATTATTCAAGTTCTAATTGACTAACGGTGGACTTTTCCATCTGCAGAATATACTGAATGACCAGAGGTGGCAGTGCAGCAGAAGAGAATTTGTCTGCCTTCCTGATACCCAAAAAAAAAGCGCAATTCCTCAGCACTCTGCCATTCTTCATCAGTTTACATGGTACGTCAAACTCACGTTGAATACATTTGCTTATCATTAAAAAAGTTCATAGCATCTGAGGGCCCTGAGTACCTTTTTAGTGTGGTCTTTGGCATGATTATATTTCTGTCAAGACTGTAGAAAAATGGATGACGTTACGGTGATCATAATATTTTCATCAAAGACTTTGTCTCTAAAGCTGACAAAGCCTGTGTTAGATACCTGTGCTAATAATGTGTCCTCAGAGGACATTACTGTCTTTAAGGCTGGAATGAGTTGCCTTAATTTGGAGCAATGGCGTGACTTTCTCATGGAGTGAAGCTCATTTGACCTGTTTCCCTGCACTCTGTATGTGGGACTCTGATACTCCAGATGGATTGCTGTTTAGGATACTCTGCAGTTTTGCAAGTCCATCTCCTTTTCAAAAGGAGCTCATGCTTTCTTAGTACACAGCCTAGCCGCCTTGCAGTCATAATTAATTATAGATACCTAGTGCGTAATTGCTGGTGTCTCCTCCTCCTGTGTTTCCTCGTCACCCAGGGTGATAGGTCACGTGCTGTCCTGACATCATAAAGCTAGAGCAGGGTGTCATCTGACATGAGGGACAATCAGTTGCCTAGCAAGTGATGAGATACATTTATCATGGTATTGAAATGGGTTGCAGGGTAAATAGGGCACCCAGCTTAAAACCTAGATGGTTAGATGAATGAAACTGGGGCATTATTTGAGACTTGTGCATCTGTTTGAAGGTGCGGATAATCACAATGTTCTGGACTTCTCTATAGCTTAACTGATAGGGATGTACTAAAATGAAGATGTTAAGATGTCGTTTATAGTTTTTATTATTCCCACAAACTATAGCGTAAACCTTCCTCCCTTAACTTATCAGATCACTTAATTGCTATTGGCGTATCATAACCTAAAATAATTGCACTGAAAAGGGGACGCCTTCACTTGGCTGGCAATCACACCTATTTATCTAGGTCCTGATGTAGCTGCTAGTTGTGTAGAGAGTGTTGGCAAATGAGGCATAGAATTAAGATATGTACCCCAGTTTTATTTTGAAAACTGAGATTTAAATTTTTAGTAAACTTTGGATTTTCACAATATTACTGTCTCCATAGTACTGATTATCAAGGCTTAGAAAATCCATTTATTATTGCTGTGCATTCGTTTGAAAATATTCAAGTTCTAATTGACTAACGGTGGACTTTTCCATCTGCAGAATATACTGAATGACCAGAGGTGGCAGTGCAGCAGAAGAGAATTTGTCTGCCTTCCTGATACCCCCAAAAAAAAGCGCAATTCCTCAGCACTCTGCCATCCTTCATCAGTTTACATGGTAAGTCAAACTCACGTTGAATACATTTGCTTATCATTAAAAAAGTTCATAGCATCTGAGGGCCCTGAGTACCTTTTTAGTGGGGTCTTTGGCATGATTATATTTCTGTCAAGACTGTAGAAAAATGGATGACGTTATGGTGATAATCATATTTTCATCAAAGACTTTGTCTCTAAAGCTGACAACGCCTGTGTTAGATACCTGTGCTAATAATGTGTCCTCAGAGGACATTACTGTCTTTAAGGCTGGAATGAGTTGCCTTAATTTGGAGCAATGGTGTGACTTTCTCATGGAGTGAAACTCATTTGACCTGTTTCCCTGCACTCTGTATGTGGGACTCTGATACTCCAGATGGTTTGCTGTTTAGGATACTCTGCAGTTTTGCAACTCCATCTCCTTTTCAAAAGGAGCTCATGCTTTCTCAGTACACAGCCTAGCCGCCTTGCAGTCATAATTAATTATAGTTACCTAGTGCCTTATTGCTGGTGTCTCCTCCTCCTGTGTTTTCTCGTCACCCAGGGTGATTGGTCACGTGCTGTCCTGACATCATAAAGCTAGAGCAGGGTGTCATCTGACATGAGGGACCATCAGTTGCCTAGCAAGTGATAAGATAAATTTATCATGGTATTGAAATGGGTTGCAGGGTAAATAGGGCACCCAGCTTAAAACCTAGATGGTTAGATGAATGAAACTGGGGCATTATTTGAGACTTGTGCATCTGTTTGAAGGTGCAGATAATCACAATGTTCTGGACTTCTCTATAGCTTAACTGATAGGGATGTACTAAGATGAAGATGTTAAGATGTCGTTTATAGTTTTTATTATTCCCACTAACTATAGCGTAAACCTTCCTCCCTTAACTTATCAGATCACTTAATTGCTATTGGCGTATCATAACCTAAAAGAATTGCACTGAAAAGGGGACGCCTTCACTTGGCTGGCAATCACACCTATTTATCTAGGTCCTGATGTAGCTGCTAGTTGTGTAGAGAGTGTTGGCAAATGAGGCAAAGAATTAAGATATGTACCCCAGTTTTATCTTGAAAACTGAGATTTAAATTTTTAGTAATCTTTGGATTTTCACAATATTACTGTCTCCATAGTACTGATTATCAAGGCTGAGAAAATCCATTTATTATTGCTGTGCATTCGTTTGAAAATATTCAAGTTTTAATTGACTAACGGTGGACTTTTCCATCTGCAGAATATACTGAATGACCAGAGGTGGCAGTGCAGCAGAAGAGAATTTATCTGCCTTCCTGATACCCCCAAAAAAAAGCGCAATTCCTCAGCACTCTGCCATCCTTCATCAGTTTACATGGTAAGTCAAACTCACGTTGAATACATTTGCTTATCATTAAAAAAGTTCATAGCATCTGAGGGCCCTGAGTACCTTTTTAGTGGGGTCTTTGGCATGATTATATTTCTGTCAAGACTGTAGAAAAATGGATGACGTTACGGTGATCATCATATTTTCATCAAAGACTTTGTCTCTAAAGCTGACAAAGCCTGTGTTCGATACCTGTGCTAATAATGTGTCCTCAGAGGATATTACTGTCTTTAAGGCTGGAATGAGTTGCCTTAATTTGGAGCAATGGCGTGACTTTCTCATGGAGTGAAGCTCATTTGACCTGTTTCCCTGCACTCTGTATGTGGGACTCTGATACTCCAGACGGATTGCTGTTTAGGATACTCTGCAGTTTTGCAAGTCCATCTCCTTTTCAAAAGGAGCTCAATGCTTTCTCAGTACACCGCCTAGCCGCCTTGCAGTCATAATTAATTATAGTTACCTAGTGCATTATTGCTGGTGTCTCCTCCTCCTGTGTTTCCTCGTCACCCAGGGTGATTGGTCACGTGCTGTCCTGACATCATAAAGCTAGAGCAGGGTGTCATCTGACATGAGGGACAATCAGTTGCCTAGCAAGTGATAAGATAAATTTATCATGGTATTGAAATGGGTTGCAGGGTAAATAGGGCACCCAGTTTAAAACCTAGATGGTTAGATGAATGAAACTGGGGCATTATTTGAGACTTGTGCATCTGTTTGAAGGTGCGGATAATCGCAATGTTCTGGACTTCTCTATAGCTTAACTGATAGGGATGTACTAAGATGAAGATGTTAAGATGTCGTTTATAGTTTTTATTATTCCCACAAACTATAGCGTAAACCTTCCTCCCTTAACTTATCAGATCACTTAAGCGCTATTGGCGTATCATAACCTAAAAGAATTGCACTATAAAGGGGAAGCCTTCACTTGGCGGGCAATCACACCTATTTATCTAGGTCCTGATGTAGCTGCTAGTTGTGTAGAGAGTGTTGGCAAATGAGGCATAGAATTAAGATATGTACCCCAGTTTTATCTTGAAAACTGAGATTTTAATTTTTAGTAAGCTTTGGATTTTCACAATATTACTGTCTCCATAGTACTGATTATCAAGGCTTAGAAAATCCATTTATTATTGCTGTGCATTCGTTTGAAAATATTCAAGTTCTAATTGACTAACGGTGGACTTTTCCATCTGCAGAATATACTGAATGACCAGAGGTGGCAGTGCAGCAGAAGAGAATTTGTCTGCCTTCCTGATACCCCAAAAAAAAGCGCAATTCCTCAGCACTCTGCCATCCTTCATCAGTTTACATGGTAAGTCAAACTCACGTTGAATACATTTGCTTATCATTAAAAAAGTTCATAACATCTGAGGGCCCTGAGTACCTTTTTAGTGGGGTCTTTGGCATGATTATATTTCTGTCAAGACTGTAGAAAAAGTGGATGACGTTACGGTGATCATCATATTTTCATCAAAGACTTTGTCTCTAAAGCTGACAAAGCCTGTGTTAGATACCTGTGCTAATAATGTGTCCTCAGAGGACATTACTGTTTTTAAGGCTGGAATGAGTTGCCTTAATTTGGAGCAATGGCGTGACTTTCTCATGGAGTGAAGCTCATTTGACCTGTTTCCCTGCACTCTGTATGTGGGACTCTGATACTCCAGATGGATTGCTGTTTAGGATACTCTGCAGTTTTGCAAGTCCATCTCCTTTTCAAAAGGAGCTCAATGCTTTCTCAGTACACCGCCTAGCCGCCTTGCAGTCATAATTAATTATAGTTACCTAGTGCCTTATTGCTGGTGTCTCCTCCTCCTGTGTTTTCTCGTCACCCAGGGTGATTGGTCACGTGCTGTCCTGACATCATAAAGCTAGAGCAGGGTGTCATCTGACATGAGGGACCATCAGTTGCCTAGCAAGTGATAAGATAAATTTATCATGGTATTGAAATGGGTTGCAGGGTAAATAGGGCACCCAGCTTAAAACCTAGATGGTTAGATGAATGAAACTGGGGCATTATTTGAGACTTGTGCATCTGTTTGAAGGTGCAGATAATCACAATGTTCTGGACTTCTCTATAGCTTAACTGATAGGGATGTACTAAGATGAAGATGTTAAGATGTCGTTTATAGTTTTTATTATTCCCACTAACTATAGCGTAAACCTTCCTCCCTTAACTTATCAGATCACTTAATTGCTATTGGCGTATCATAACCTAAAAGAATTGCACTGAAAAGGGGACGCCTTCACTTGGCTGGCAATCACACCTATTTATCTAGGTCCTGATGTAGCTGCTAGTTGTGTAGAGAGTGTTGGCAAATGAGGCAAAGAATTAAGATATGTACCCCAGTTTTATCTTGAAAACTGAGATTTAAATTTTTAGTAATCTTTGGATTTTCACAATATTACTGTCTCCATAGTACTGATTATCAAGGCTGAGAAAATCCATTTATTATTGCTGTGCATTCGTTTGAAAATATTCAAGTTCTAATTGACTAACGGTGGACTTTTCCATCTGCAGAATATACTGAATGACCAGAGGTGGCAGTGCAGCAGAAGAGAATTTATCTGCCTTCCTGATACCCCCAAAAAAAAGCGCCATTCCTCAGCACTCTGCTATCCTTCATCAGTTTACATGGTAAGTCAAACTCACGTTGAATACATTTGCTTATCATTAAAAAAGTTCATAGCATCTGAGGGCCCTGAAAACCTTTTTAGTGGGGTCTTTGGCATGATTATATTTCTTTCAAGACTGTAGAAAAATGGATGACGTTACGGTGATCATCATATTTTCATCAAAGACTTTGTCTCTAAAGCTGACAAAGCCTGTGTTAGATACCTGTGCTAATAATGTGTCCTCAGAGGATATTACTGTCTTTAAGGCTGGAATGAGTTGCCTTAATTTGGAGCAATGGCGTGACTTTCTCATGGAGTGAAGCTCATTTGACCTGTTTCCCTGCACTCTGTATTTGGGACTCTGATACTCCAGACGGATTGCTGTTTAGGATACTCTGCAGTTTTGCAAGTCCATCTCCTTTTCAAAAGGAGCTCAATGCTTTCTCAGTACACCGCCTAGCCGCCTTGCAGTCATAATTAATTATAGTTACCTAGTGCATTATTGCTGGTGTCTCCTCCTCCTGTGTTTCCTCGTCACCCAGGGTGATTGGTCACGTGCTGTCCTGACATCATAAAGCTAGAGCAGGGTGTCATCTGACATGAGGGACAATCAGTTGCCTAGCAAGTGATAAGATAAATTTATCATGGTATTGAAATGGGTTGCAGGGTAAATAGGGCACCCAGTTTAAAACCTAGATGGTTAGATGAATGAAACTGGGGCATTATTTGAGACTTGTGCATCTGTTTGAAGGTGCGGATAATCGCAATGTTCTGGACTTCTCTATAGCTTAACTGATAGGGATGTACTAAGATGAAGATGTTAAGATGTCGTTTATAGTTTTTATTATTCCCACAAACTATAGCGTAAACCTTCCTCCCTTAACTTATCAGATCACTTAATTGCTATTGGCGTATCATAACCTAAAAGAATTGCACTATAAAGGGGAAGCCTTCACTTGGCTGGCAATCACACCTATTTATCTAGGTCCTGATGTAGCTGCTAGTTGTGTAGAGAGTGTTGGCAAATGAGGCATAGAATTAAGATATGTACCCCAGTTTTATCTTGAAAACTGAGATTTTAATTTTTAGTAAGCTTTGGATTTTCACAATATTACTGTCTCCATAGTACTGATTATCAAGGCTTAGAAAATCCATTTATTATTGCTGTGCATTCGTTTGAAAATATTCAAGTTCTAATTGACTAACGGTGGACTTTTCCATCTGCAGAATATACTGAATGACCAGAGGTGGCAGTGCAGCAGAAGAGAATTTGTCTGCCTTCCTGATACCCAAAAAAAATAAGCAAATCCTCAGCACTCTGCCATCCTTCATCAGTTTACATGGTAAGTCAAACTCACGTTGAATACATTTGCTTGTCATTAAAAAAGTTCATAGCATCTGAGGGCCCTGAGTACCTTTTTAGTGGGGTCTTTGGCATGATTATATTTCTGTCAAGACTGTAGAAAAAGGGATGACGTTACGGTGATCATCATATTTTCATCAAAGACTTTGTCTCTAAAGCTGACAGAGCCTGGGTTAGATACCTGTGCTAATAATGTGTCCTCAGAGGACATTACTGTCTTTAAGGCTGGAATGAGGTGCCTTAATTTGGAGCAATGGTGTGAGTTTCTCATGGAGTGAAGCTCATTTGACCTGTTTCCCTGCACTCTGTATGTGGGACTCTGATACTCCAGATGGATTGCTGTTTAGGATACTCTGCAGTTTTGCAACTCCATCTCCTTTTCAAAAGGAGCTCATGCTTTCTCAGTACACAGCCTAGCCGCCTTGCAGTCATAATTAATTATAGTTACCTAGTGCATAATTGCTGGTGTCTCCTCCTCCTGTGTTTCCTCGTCACCCAGGGTGATTGGTCACGTGCTGTCCTGACATCATAAAGCTAGAGCAGGGTGTCATCTGACATGAGGGACAATCAGTTGCCTAGCAAGTGATAAGATAAATTTATCATGGTATTGAAATGGGTTGCAGGGTAAATAGGGCACCCAGCTTAAAACCTAGATGGTTAGATGAATGAAACTGGGGCATTATTTGAGACTTGTGCATCTGTTTGAAGGTGCGGATAATCACAATGTTCTGGACTTCTCTATAGCTTAACTGATAGGGATGTACTAAAATGAAGATGTTAAGATGTCGTTTATAGTTTTTATTATTCCCACAAACTATAGCGTAAACCTTCCTCCCTTAACTTATCAGATCACTTAATTGCTATTGGCGTATCATAACCTAAAATAATTGCACTGAAAAGGGGACGCCTTCACTTGGCTGGCAATCACACCTATTTATCTAGGTCCTGATGTAGCTGCTAGTTGTGTAGAGAGTGTTGGCAAATGAGGCATAGAATTAAGATATGTACCCCAGTTTTATTTTGAAAACTGAGATTTAAATTTTTAGTAAACTTTGGATTTTCACAATATTACTGTCTCCATAGTACTGATTATCAAGGCTTAGAAAATCCATTTATTATTGCTGTGCATTCGTTTGAAAATATTCAAGTTCTAATTGACTAACGGTGGACTTTTCCATCTGCAGAATATACTGAATGACCAGAGGTGGCAGTGCAGCAGAAGAGAATTTGTCTGCCTTCCTGATACCCCAAAAAAAAGCGCAATTCCTCAGCACTCTGCCATCCTTCATCAGTTTACATGGTAAGTCAAACTCACGTTGAATACATTTGCTTATCATTAAAAAAGTTCATAGCATCTGAGGGCCCTGAGTACCTTTTTAGTGGGGTCTTTGGCATGATTATATTTCTGTCAAGACTGTAGAAAAATGGATGAAGTTATGGTGACCATCATATTTTCATCAAAGACTTTGTCTCTAAAGCTGACAACGCCTGTGTTAGATACCTGTGCTAATAATGTGTCCTCAGAGGACATTACTGTCTTTAAGGCTGGAATGAGTTGCCTTAATTTGGAGCAATGGTGTGACTTTCTCATGGAGTGAAACTCATTTGACCTGTTTCCCTGCACTCTGTATGTGGGACTCTGATACTCCAGATGGTTTGCTGTTTAGGATACTCTGCAGTTTTGCAACTCCATCTCCTTTTCAAAAGGAGCTCATGCTTTCTCAGTACACAGCCTAGCCGCCTTGCAGTCATAATTAATTATAGTTACCTAGTGCCTTATTGCTGGTGTCTCCTCCTCCTGTGTTTTCTCGTCACCCAGGGTGATTGGTCACGTGCTGTCCTGACATCATAAAGCTAGAGCAGGGTGTCATCTGACATGAGGGACCATCAGTTGCCTAGCAAGTGATAAGATAAATTTATCATGGTATTGAAATGGGTTGCAGGGTAAATAGGGCACCCAGCTTAAAACCTAGATGGTTAGATGAATGAAACTGGGGCATTATTTGAGACTTGTGCATCTGTTTGAAGGTGCAGATAATCACAATGTTCTGGACTTCTCTATAGCTTAACTGATAGGGATGTACTAAGATGAAGATGTTAAGATGTCGTTTATAGTTTTTATTATTCCCACTAACTATAGCGTAAACCTTCCTCCCTTAACTTATCAGATCACTTAATTGCTATTGGCGTATCATAACCTAAAAGAATTGCACTGAAAAGGGGACGCCTTCACTTGGCTGGCAATCACACCTATTTATCTAGGTCCTGATGTAGCTGCTAGTTGTGTAGAGAGTGTTGGCAAATGAGGCAAAGAATTAAGATATGTACCCCAGTTTTATCTTGAAAACTGAGATTTAAATTTTTAGTAATCCTTGGATTTTCACAATATTACTGTCTCCATAGTACTGATTATCAAGGCTGAGAAAATCCATTTATTATTGCTGTGCATTCGTTTGAAAATATTCAAGTTCTAATTGACTAACGGTGGACTTTTCCATCTGCAGAATATACTGAATGACCAGAGGTGGCAGTGCAGCAGAAGAGAATTTATCTGCCTTCCTGATACCCCCAAAAAAAAGCGCCATTCCTCAGCACTCTGCCATCCTTCATCAGTTTACATGGTAAGTCAAACTCACGTTGAATACATTTGCTTATCATTAAAAAAGTTCATAGCATCTGAGGGCCCTGAAAACCTTTTTAGTGGGGTCTTTGGCATGATTATATTTCTTTCAAGACTGTAGAAAAATGGATGACGTTACGGTGATCATCATATTTTCATCAAAGACTTTGTCTCTAAAGCTGACAAAGCCTGTGTTAGATACCTGTGCTAATAATGTGTCCTCAGAGGATATTACTGTCTTTAAGGCTGGAATGAGTTGCCTTAATTTGGAGCAATGGCGTGACTTTCTCATGGAGTGAAGCTCATTTGACCTGTTTACCTGCACTCTGTATTTGGGACTCTGATACTCCAGACGGATTGCTGTTTAGGATACTCTGCAGTTTTGCAAGTCCATCTCCTTTTCAAAAGGAGCTCAATGCTTTTTCAGTACACCGCCTAGCCGCCTTGCAGTCATAATTAATTATAGTTACCTAGTGCATTATTGCTGGTGTCTCCTCCTCCTGTGTTTCCTCGTCACCCAGGGTGATTGGTCACGTGCTGTCCTGACATCATAAAGCTAGAGCAGGGTGTCATCTGACATGAGGGACAATCAGTTGCCTAGCAAGTGATAAGATAAATTTATCATGGTATTGAAATGGGTTGCAGGGTAAATAGGGCACCCAGTTTAAAACCTAGATGGTTAGATGAATGAAACTGGGGCATTATTTGAGACTTGTGCATCTGTTTGAAGGTGCGGATAATCGCAATGTTCTGGACTTCTCTATAGCTTAACTGATAGGGATGTACTAAGATGAAGATGTTAAGATGTCGTTTATAGTTTTTATTATTCCCACAAACTATATCGTAAACCTTCCTCCCTTAACTTATCAGATCACTTAATTGCTATTGGCGTATCATAACCTAAAAGAATTGCACTATAAAGGGGAAGCCTTCACTTGGCTGGCAATCACACCTATTTATCTAGGTCCTGATGTAGCTGCTAGTTGTGTAGAGAGTGTTGGCAAATGAGGCATAGAATTAAGATATGTACCCCAGTTTTATCTTGAAAACTGAGATTTTAATTTTTAGTAAGCTTTGGATTTTCACAATATTACTGTCTCCATAGTACTGATTATCAAGGCTTAGAAAATCCATTTATTATTGCTGTGCATTCGTTTGAAAATATTCAAGTTCTAATTGACTAACGGTGGACTTTTCCATCTGCAGAATATACTGAATGACCAGAGGTGGCAGTGCAGCAGAAGAGAATTTGTCTGCCTTCCTGATACCCAAAAAAAATAAGCAAATCCTCAGCACTCTGCCATCCTTCATCAGTTTACATGGTAAGTCAAACTCACGTTGAATACATTTG